>NC_133394.1:109170967-110627842 GCF_047511655.1 Castor canadensis
AGAACCAAGAAGAGTTTCTACTATCTTTGTCACTCTTGGAAGTCACAGAGTGATGGAATTGGAAAGTGATGAGAAAAACCAATGCACAGACTTCCACACACAAAAACACAGCTCAAGGCCAAGGATTGATATGGACCATTGACAGTCAAGGTAATATACTCTTACCAGACTGCTGCCTTAGAAAAATGTAAAACCATAACATAAATTGAGGAAATGCTCCCACATAAATGATCGCTTGAAATGAACTTGAGAGTTACTTTTTGTTAATCAAGCAGAGTGAAAAGAAGTATTAATACAAGGTGGATCCAGATATCACCCAGCTTTTAATCTCACTTCCTGTTTTATCTATGAGTATCTTATTTTTCTTCTTCTATCTTTAGACTGAAGTGTTGCAAAGCTCATTACTAGAAGACTTTTTGTTATTTAATAACACTGATACTGTCAGTACACTTTCAGTGCTCTTTGTTTTCCCTCTGATTTCACCAGGGCTGGTATCAATAAGGTTTGTTCATTTTTGTAAGACCTTTCTAAAGGAAACAACAGAAGATAAAAAAACCTCTCAATAATATAATATTGTCCTGATAAAAAACATAAAATTAAAAACTTCAAGGTACATCAGGCATGAAATCTTACTTTGGTATTTTGCCTTTTATGAAATTTACTGTCATTCTCAAAGATTGGAACTTGCACACCTGGACTGCCTTTTAAGTTTGAAACTTAGCTAATCACATATATCAAAGGTTGTCTGTGACCCTCTCCAATTCCAGTGCCCTCTGGTATTATGATCTATTTGGTTGAAGATGTTTAAATAGATGACGGATTCAGTCATTGCTTGAGTACAGAAGTTCAACAACTTGTCGCCTACTGCCATTTGTGTTGACTTGATTCACCGACATTTGAGGACTTCTGGAAATCTTAAATTTTCATTGACCTTACAGTTAGTAATACTATTACAAAGGAATAAGAACATCTTTATCTCATGATTCAAACATTATTCTTCATGTAGAGATCATTCTGACAACTTTGGAAACTGGTACTCTTGTACACAATTACTGCAACATTGGAAAGTAAAAACCAAAGAAAAACAAAGTGAACTAAGCCAAAACAAACAAACTTTCTGGACATGCTCTACATATATGTGTTATTCTGCAGTGAATATGTTAATACTTCATAAAATAAATAAATTTATTAAATAAATAAATAATGGTTCTCAAGGAAAATAAATCAAATATTTTCAGAAATATTGAGTGGATACTAGGTTTTGTACTACAAATATCTGTTGCAAACACTTAAAAAGTGCTATAAGTACATAAAAAAACTAAGTAATATACATGAATATTGAGGATTGTTTTAAGCAGAATAAAAAGATCATTTAAGTTCTATTCATTATTTCATTGATGTGTGACAATCAAGAGCTCTGATCAGTATGTACTGTGCTCAGTTTTTGCACAGAACTGAGTTGTCGAGATTGTGAAAAGCAGAGAAATGACTTTTCTTGGTTTCCAAGAGTTTATGATTTAGCTCTGTTATGTACTTATTAACTTGGAGGAGAAGTCTTGGAGCAGCACTCTTAATTCAATCAAGAGATTCATAGGACTTTGGTTCATGGCATAAATAGTATTATCACATACCAATTTTTCCTATAATACTTCTTATGTTAAGATTAAAGAATGAGACATTCCAGTAAATCTATTTCAGGTATATGAAGCTGTAATATTACTGCATTTAAATTTTTACCAAGTAAATAGAATATAATAAAAGATACTTAATAGAAGCATAGTATTTAACTTGATAAATTACATGGCAATTTTAATATAAGCTGAATATTATTTCCAGTAAGCTTTAAATAATAATTTTATGTTATCTCTTCATCTTTCACTCTATATTTGTCTCCAGAAAAGCCATTCAATAATTTCAAGATGATATTTACCAATAGATAAATGCTATTTGCATATTTTGGCTTTAGTTTTGAATATGTGCTCTATTGGTATAAGTAACAACAACCTCTCAAAGTTTATTTTTAAAAGAATATAGTGACTTTAAAGGCACATCCAAAATTGCTAAACATTATAGACATTATCATGAAATTTAATTTTCTCCACAATATAGATAGCACCATAGAGAGGCCAGTTAATAGAGAACATCATGATAAAATGTTGATAACTCAGATTAATCTTACTGAAATGGCACACTATTTTCTTTAATTGCATAAACAATATCTTTCCTTAATCTACTGAATTTCTTAGTATAAAGTTTGATGCTGACAAAGCAAAATAAAACAATAATTCACTCCACAGGAAAAAAGCAAAATAAAATATTAAAAGTAAACAAAGACAAATACAATAACATAAAGTTTTCCATAAGATCTTCAAGCCTATATTTTTCTTCAATGGCTTCCTTTATACTATGCATATAGATTCCACATACATGATGCCTAATGAGGAACTTTAACTTGTGATATATTAAGATTTGCTTTCCAGGGCAGTAATGATGATATATGTGTATATACTTCCTGGAATTGCCCAATTAACATGCACTGTGTATCAGGAAAATCTAGTATACATAGTCTAGCAGAGCCAGAGGCTGCTGAGAAGCTAGAGAAAGAGGCAGACAAACCAAGAACCTCACAAAATACAGTGTAGTAGAACCTTGGATGGGCACAGGATAGGAGGATCCCTACCCTACGGCAGGAGAGGGAGGTTTATATGCTAACTGAGCAAAGGTAACCAGTGGTCAACTGAAATGCTCCTGGGCCCTTTAAAAGCAAATGTCAAGGAGGGAGGAGTCAGGCCAAGGGTGTTGGAGGGTGAATATAGTGCAAATACTGTATACATGGAAATGGAAATATCCATGGAAATGGAAAATGAGACTTATTGAAACTATTCCAGGAACAGTGAGAGAAGGGATAAGGGAAAATGGTGCAGGGGTGAATTCAAGTATGATATATTTGATACATTGTAAGAACTTTTATAAATGCCACAAGATACTCCCACCCAGCACAATAATAAAAAATTTTCAAAAATCAGTTGCTAATAAACAGTTCCTGGGTCAGTGTGTCTAAAGGACTGTTTTATCATTTAGGGTTAGGAATACATGCCAGGTTCACTTAGTAGGCAAGATGGCAGGTACCACCAAGATGGCCATTGGCATACCAACATTGATCCTTACATTTAAAAAAATTAATTTAATTTAAAACTTAAAAATTTAAATTTAAATTCTATTTTATAAATAGAATCAAATTTATAAATATTTTCATTTTTGGTCATAATTTTTAAATACTGATTTTATTTCCAATTAGGAAAGGATGCATTATCAGAGGTTTTTAAGAATTAATCTCAGAGATCCAAGATGGGACAGAGCTGAGTGTAGCAGAAACCCTGAGCTCCATGACTTCAGAAAAATGCTTCAGAGTCAGTGTAGATAGACTTGGATATCCTGATTTTTTTATGCCAATTAAGTTACAACCAACAAATAGGCTGGTTGTAAGGTTCAACGACCAACCCGTAAAACAATGTTAATTGCACATAACAGCTAGGGAAGTCCCAGCAAAGGCTGGGACTGGTGCAGCTGCTGATGAGGCCTAGGGCCAGCACAGCCAGCAGTATGCCTCAAGGAAGGCCAGAGGATGTTTTTTTTTTTTTCCTTTCTTTTTCTTTTTCTTTTTTCCACTATTAAAGTAACATTTTTCTCCTTTTATTTTATCATTTTTACATTTACTTACATGTGTGTACATTGGTTGTGCCACCTCCCCCCATCTCCAACGTCTCCAAACCCCCTGCTTCTAGGTAGAACCTGTCTGCCTTCTTCTTTGATTTTGTTGAAGAGAAAACATAAGAGGTAATAAGAAAGACATATTTTTGCTAGTTTTGGATAAAGACAGCTATACAGAGAAATTCCTAGCATTGCTTCCATGCACTTGTGAATTGCATTCCACACTGGTTCATCTCTTCCACACATCTTCATTACTTCCTGGTCCCCTTCCCATAGTGGCCTCTGCCAGTTTAAAATAACTTTATTTGCTCCTCTACAGTGAGCACATCAGCCACATGCAAGTTTTAGGTTTCCTTCCCTTTCCACATTCCTCCCGTGTTCATTCTTCCCTTAGTGTATGGCCCATGTCCAATAATATTACTGCATTTGTTTTAGGTCTATAATCCACAAAGACGTTAAACTATATATTATAATTATTGTCCATATCCAAAATTTAAGTACATCAATGGAAGTTACAAAAAAAAAGTTATCTAGGCCAAACATTTGGAAGTGAAATCACAATGTCTGAGAAAAGACTCTGTTGGGTAAAATTAACAGCAGAATAGAATTTGCAAAAGATAAAACCAGAGCATGTGGAAGAAATAGCAATTGAAATTACACAAAAGGAAAAAGAGAAAGAAGAATTTTTAACAAGTGTAGAAAGCATCAGTAATCTTTGGGAGAACATGGAATTGTCTTGTATATTTGCAGTTGGTATCATCAAAAGCATTGCGGAAATGAAGGAAAAGAAGTTGTTAGTGAATATATTGCTGAAAATTTCCCATCAGATTGTGAAAATAGTCGAACAAATGATACACTATTGATTAATAAAAATGTTCAGTCTAGCAGTTGACAAAGAGAAAAATAGAAAAGAAAGGGAAAAAATAACAAGTTAACACATAAAATTTTATCAGTAGCACATTAAATGTAAGTACTCTAAAATCCTTAATTTAGATGACAGATAAAAAGGCATGACTCAACTATTATAACATTAAATTATTTTACCTAAAAATAATTCTACAAAATTTGTAAGTTACAATTAGAAACCAGAATACAAATACCATGACTTTGTTAATATAGAAATAATACTATTAGACAAAACCTGGCAGAGGGTGTGATGGCAAAATGAAAGAAACTACAAGTGCAGCTAACACTGTTGAAAGCAGCTTGATCATCCTACAAATACAATTTTTAAATATAAGTAGATAAGAATAGAACAAATGTGATCACATTTGTGTATGTGAAAATCACTGATGTATTTTAAAATGCTATTCTCAGATCCTATTCCCTCAAATTCTCTTTTTTCATTCTCATCTGGGCCAGGTAGTGTTTGAATAATTGCTCTTGGTAATTTGGATGTTGGTTGTATCTATGTGTAACAGAAAAAAAATGTGGTGATAGGGAAAGACATAAAATGAGACTAAAATCAAGTCCTTTGACAGAGAAATGCAGATTAATATCCTTCATGAGCATGGATGAAAATAGCCTGTATAAAATTTAGGATGGAATCTAGAAATCAATAAAAAAGAAGATTACACCACAGCCTAGTGGTATTGTTTGAATTAACATTAGAAATTCATAAGTGTGGTTTATTATATTACAAACAAAAAAAGAAAGAAAACACTAATTGTCTCAAAGAACGTGAAAAAAAATAAGCAAAGCATAACATCAAGTCCTGAAAAAATCAGTATTATTAAGTATGTAGGATTTTTATTACAAATTTTATTAGGATATATTCATTATATTGGGGGGATTCGTAGTGACAATTCTGATTAAACTTATATTGAACATTTATATTGCCTCCATTGTCTCTCCCCCTTAATCCTCTCCCCAACCCACTTGCAGCAATTTCAAGAGGTTTTTGTTAGTTCTGTTTCATACAGGTATATTGAGTCCATCAACCATATACCATCACCTTAATCTCCCTCCTTAACCTTCCCCCTCACTATACCCTCCCCACACACTGTGTTTATTTTTCAGTCCTGATTTTCATTATTAATATTTAAGTCCATGTTAAAAGGGATGTCTCAATGTATGCCCATTATGGGTGTGCTTTACTTTGATCTGTCCAATCCCTTTGAATACTCTCCCTTACTGCTTTACTCCCAACCCCAGTTTTTCAGTATACATCCTTATATCCTCTACCTTCACATCTTATGGTATATAGTACTCATACTGTATCATCCTCTTTTCCTTTCCCTCTTTCCCTGAGTTCCATAGAGCAGTTCCACTGTTACAAACATGTTCTACATCTGGGTTTGTGTGTGATCATGCTTATTTTTGTGTGTATATCTTTGGATATATCTTCCATGTATGAGAAAATGTGTCTATTGTGTTTCTGATTCTGACTAACTTCTCTTAACACAATGTCTTCAAATTGCATCCATTTACCTTCAAATGCCATGTCATTATTCCTTGTGGCTGAGTAACACTCCATTGTGTACATACACCACAATTTCATGATCCATTCATCAGTCGAAGGGCATCTGGGTTGTTTCCAGAGTTTGGCTATTGTGAACAGTGCTGCAATGAACATGGATGTATAGGTACCCTCTCTTCCCTTCTTTTGGGGAGATGCCCAGGAGGGGTATCCCTGGATCATATGGCAGTTCTAGCTCTATTTTTTTGAGGAACCTCCATATTGCATATTAGTTGCTTATCAGATGAGTAGCTGGCAAAGATTTTTCTCCCATTCTGTGGGCTGTCTCTTGAGGCTACTGACTGTTTCTTTTGCCGTCCAGAAGCCCTTTAGTTTGACACAGTCCCATCTGTTCATTGTTTCTCTTAGATGCTGAGCCTTTTGAGTTCTGTTTAGGAAGTCATTTACTATACCTATCTATTCCAGTGTATTTCCTTCTGCTTCTTGGAGTTGTTTCAAAATTTCAGGCCTTACACTAAGATGTTTGATTCACTTTGTATTGATTTTGGTTCAAGGTGAAAGACAGGGATTGAAAAACCCTTAACTAACATGACAAAACAGAAGAGGGAGAAGACCCAAATTAATAAAATCATAGGTGAAAAAGGAGACATAACCACAAAAACCAACAAAATCCAGAGAGTCATTAGAGAGTACTTTGAAAACTTATATCCAAGTAAATGGGAAAGTCTAGATGAAATGGATATATATCTAGATGCATATAACCAACCAAAATTGAACCAAGAAGATATTAACTTCTTACATAGTCCTATTGCATGCAATGAAATTAAAACAGTAAGAAAGAGTCTCCCTACAAAGAAAAGCCCAGGACCTGATGGATTTTTTGCCAAATTTTATCAAACCTTCAAAGAAGAACTAATACCAATACTCCTCAAAATTTTCCAGGAAATAGAGCACTACTAAATTCATACTATGAAGCCAGCATTACACTCATTCCAAAACCCAATAGAGACTCAAACAGAAAAGAATGAATATAGATGCAAAGATTCTCAACAAAATACCAGCAAACAGAATTCAGCAACACATCAGAAAGATCATACACCATGACCAAGTTGGTTTCATTCCAGGGATGCAAGGATGGTTCACAGTACATAAATCCATAAACATAATACAGCATGTAAACAGAAGCAAGGACAAAAATCCATTATTCTCTCAATAGATGCAAAAAAAAATCTTTGATAAAATCCAACACCCTCTCATGATAAAAAGCTCTGAAGAAACTAGGAATAGAAGGAATTTTCCTCAACATAATAAAAGCTATATATGACAAAAATAGACCTAACATCATACTAAATGGAAAACAATTGAAACTGTTTCCCTTAAAATCAGGAACAAGACAGGGCTTTCCTCTTTCTCCTCTCCTACTCAATGTAGTTTTGGAATTCCTAACAACAGCAATAAGACAAGAGCAAGAAATAAAAGGGATTCAAATAGCGAAGGAAGAATTCAAAGTATGACTATTTGCAAATGACATGATCCTATACCTAAGGGATCCCAAAAACACTACCAAAAAGTACTAGAAATCATAAATTGTTTAGGCAAAGTAGCAGGGTACAAAATGAACATACAGAAATCAGTAGCTTTTATATATACCAACAACACACAGACTGAAAAAGAAATCAGGGCAACAATCTCATTTACAATAGCCTGAAGAACAATAAATTACCTTGAAATAAATTTAATGAAAGAAACTAAGCACCTCTTTAATGAAAAGTATAAACCACTGAAGAGAGAAATCGAAGAAGACATCAGAAGATGGAAAGACAGTCCATGCTCATGCATCAGTAGAATCAACATTGTGACAATGACTGTACTACCAAAAGCAATCTACATGTTCAATGCAATCCCTATCAAAATTCCAATGACATTCTGCACACAAATAGAAGAAAACAATCATGAAATATATATGAGAATGCAAAAGACCTCAAATAGCCAAAGGATTTCTGAGCAAAAAGTCCAATGCTGGAGGCATCACAATACCTGACTTCAAACTGTACTACAGAGCCATAACAATAAAAACAACAAAAGAATAGGAAATATTAAACCTTAAGAGAAGAACAGACAAGTAAGTAATCAGAAAGTAACAGAAGTCTACCTGCACACACACAAATCCTTAAACAACAAAAACAACTAAATGGCATGAATCACTGCATATCGCTTAATATTAACAGTGATTGTTAATGGACCCAACTCTCATATCAAAACTTTCCATTTGGCAAACTGGATTAAAAAGGAACTGACAATCTGTTGTCTAGAAGAAACACACCTTATTGACAGAAACAAACACTATCTTAAGGTGAAAGGGTGAAAGAAGATCTACTAAGCTAATGGCCCCCCAAAACAGGCAACAGTAGCAATACTTATATCAGATAAGTGGACCTGACAAACATCTGCAGGGTATTCCATCCTTCAATGACACAATATACATTCCTTTTAGCAGCCCATGAAACTCCTTTTTTCCAAAATTGACCATTTCATAGGTCACAAAGCAAGTATCAACAAATGCAAGAAAACTGAAATAGCCTCTTGCATACTGTCTGACCACAACACAATAAAACTAGGAAGTCAACAACAAAAGAAGTACCAGAACATTGTTAAATGATCAGTGGGTCATACAGACATAAGGGAGGAAATGAAAAAGTTCTTGGAATTTAATGAAAATGAGACACAGCGAAGGTAGTCCTAAGAGGATAGTTTACAGCTATTAGTGCAAATATTAAACACACAGAAAAATCTCAAATAATTGACTTAATGCTGTATCTCAAACTTCTATAAAAACATGGACAAGCTAAATCCAAAACAATCAAGAGAGAAGTAATAAAAATAAGAGTACCAATCAAAGAAATAGAAACAAAAAAATATAATGAATCTACAAATAAAAAGCTGGTTCTTTGAAACAATAAACAAGATTAACAAACCCCTGGCAAGTCTGAATAAAATGAGGAAGGAAAGGACCCAAGTCATTAAAATTAGAAACAAAAAGGGTGAGAAAACAATAAACACCAAGGAAATTCAGGGAATCATCAGGTATTGAATTGAAAACTGATATTCATGTAAATTTGAAAATCTAGAGGAAAAGGACAAATTTCTACATGCATATGACCATCCAAAATGGACCAAGAGAATATTAATCACATAATCAGATCTATAACACACAATAAAATTGAGGCAGTAATAAAGAGTTCTAAAAATGAAAACTCCAGGACCTGACAGATTCTCTACTGAATTCTACCAGACCTTTAAAGAAGAATTAATACCAATATTCCTTAACTCCTTAAACTTTTTAATGAAATAGAAAGGTAAAGAACACTGCCAAACTCATCCTATGAAATCAGTATTACCATCATCCACAATTGAACAAGGACACAACAACAACAACAAAAAAGAGAATTATAGGTTAATCCCTTTAAAGAACATAGATGCAAAAATCCTCAACAAAATATTGGCAAACCGACTTCAACCACATATCAAAAAGGTCATACTTCATGACCAAGTAGACTTCAACCCAGGGATGCATGTATGGTTCAACACATGCAAATCATTAAATGTAACACAGTATGTAACAGAAGCAAAGACAAAAACCACATGATCCTCTTAATAGATGCATAAAAGCCTTCGATAAAAATTCAAATCCTGTGATGAAACTAGGAATAGAAGGAATGTACCTTAACATAAGAAAGGCTATATATGACAAGCCTATAGCCAACATCATTCTTAAGGGGGAAAAACTGAAACCGTTGCCCTAAAGTCAGGGAAAAGTGTGTCTCCACTTTATCTATTCCTCTTCAACATAGTCTTGGAATTACTAGCCAGAGCAGTAAGACATTAAGAAGAAATAAAAAGAATATAAATAGGTAAAGAAGAAATCAAACTATCCCTATTCACTGATGACATGACCTAAAATGTCTTATACCTAAAAGACCTGAAGAATCACCAAAAAACTCCTAGACACCATAAACAGTTTCAACAAATTAGCGGGGTACAAAAATCAATTTACAAAAATCAGCAGCCTTTCTAAACACCAACAATGAACAGATTGAGAAAGAATATAGGAAAATAATTCCATTTACAATAGCCTCAAAAAACCAAATACCTAGGAATAAATTCAACAAAAGATGTGAATGACCTCTAAAGGAAAACTACAAACCATTGAAGAAAGAAATCAAAGACCACAGAAGATGGAAAGATCTCCCATGCTCATGGATTGGTAGAGTCAACATGACGAAAATGCCTATACTACCAAAAGTATTCTACATGTTCAATGCAATTCACATAAAAATCCCAATGACATTGATCACAGAGACTGAAAAGTCATCCCTAAAGTTCAGGTAAGATGAAGAATAAGATGAAACAGCTTTAACACAAAAATGGTTTAAAAAATGGTTTACAACTGTGTGCTAAGACAAGGGAAATGATATTTACTTAATTAAAAAAAATTTACATTACAAATTACATAAAACAGAAATTTGAATATTAAAGAATAATATAGCATTTAAAAGTCACTCTTCCCATCCTCACTGAAATGTTATAGCACCATTATTTATTTGTAAATTTTAATCAAAGTATGGACACAATTAAAAGCAGCAAAGTACACATCAATATCTCATCATTGGACCTCCTTTTCAGGGTATCCAGTTAAGGATTCCTCATTTTTAGTACTTCAAATAATAACCTGAGTATGTCAAAATGGTATGATTGAACTATATATTGATTTATTAGTTCTGTGCTCCACATCCAACCTCTCAAATAAAATAACATCATTTCATTTTTCTATTAAGTTACCTTTGAAACTTTAAGTCATAAATTAAATTTTTATTTATTATTCTATGAATAAGTATTAATATTAAAATATTTGAAGAATTCTTTATCCATTCACTCATGTTTTATTAAAGTCATAGATGCTCTCTTAAACAAAATAAGCAAAGCTAAAAAGTAATATTTGTGATTTGTCTTTGTTTATTTGTACCAAATTATTGACTTTGTGACTTTAAATTTTGATAATTTTGTTAATATAATCTAAAGAAATAAAATTAAAAGACATCATAGTTTATAAACCATACATCAGACCTTTATTTCTGTAAAGCTTTTCATTTTCCTGACTGCTATGTAACATAAATCCTTTTTAGCAGCAGCAGACAGACACGGCCTCCTTTCTAATGGCAGCAGACAGGAGCCCTGGACGTTTCATGTGCCATGTGTATTTTGCTGATATAAATTTATTCCTTAACTTGTCTAGTTCATCACTCTGTTAATCAAAGTCCTGCAGTTGGCACCCTGAAATGAGCTTACTCCTCTTGCTCTAACTTTGATACTCTGCTTTCTATTATTGAAAGACAACTACATTTTTGGAACTACTCTAATGTGCTATTTGTCAAGTAACCAGTAGAACTAATGAGAGAGAGAGAGAGAGAGAGAAAGAGTTGTGAAACACATAGAAGAAAGACACAGAGATAGAGACAATGAAATAAGGGAGAGAGAGGGTAAGTTAGCTGAAAGAGATAAGAGAAAAGCAACCAAATGAGAGAGAGAAAGAAAAAAAGAATAAATAAAAAAGATGTTCCTGGGAATACAAGAAAATATGCTTAGAGGATGAGTTATTGAAAATCCTAACACAGAGTAGTTATGACTAGTGGTAAACTGCAGAAATTAGGCAAGTAGGTAATAGGTGAATGTAAATAGTGATAGAAGAAACTGAACATCAGGTGTCCATAATTCAAAAAGCTAAAATTTGTGTTTTCTCAATCAATGTTGACTACAAGTATCAACTCAAAATGGATTAAGGACCTTTTAATAGTCAAGAATATCAGTGATATTATTGACCTTCATACTATATATGTATGTATGTACTTATGTATTAAGATGAGCTATGGACAGCTGTGATGAGATTTAAGAAGGGAATGCTTTGTCTGCCTGTCCTTCTTTCATAAAATATTCAAAAGAAATGCTCTGGAAATATAAATGGAAAGATGTGGGAATGTTGATTCATAGTGTAAGAAGTTGAGTAAAAGTAGGGTCACAATTTTCTTGAAGATTTTTAGGTATACCTTAATGCATGTCATTTTATAGAACATTCTACAGTTCTTCCAATGGTACTTTTCAGGTGGTAGAATAATGGAGGAGAAGAAGGAGGGTTAAGAATGACTTATATTATTATGTCAATTATTTACATAGTTAAGTGCAACTTTTGTCATCACAATTTGAGTTAAAAAAAAAAAACTATTATTTAAGCCAAGAAAAAAACTTTTTGAAATTTGAAGCTTTTGATTGTTTTTCAAACTTTTTTTCTCTATTAACTAATTAGGAAGAAAGTATCATCTGGCAATATCTGTAAGTAATGTTATCTTTAAAAAATTCTGGAAATGTTTTTCAGTATTTGTAATTCTAGGAAATATTAAGTAATCTATTGATATGAAAGTGCTTATCTAGCTGTGAAAATCTCAAACCTCTATAGTGACTAAGCTGATAACATAATTGTAAGATATTGTCAGGTTGCCACTTATCTGTTGGAGCAGAATGAGTTCCCTGGCCCAATGGTATTTGAAGTGTTTTGGAACATGTTATTAGGATAAAACACTAGTCACTTGGATAAATTTCCATGAGTTATTAGTATACATCACAGAGTTACTAGAATGTTTAGCCACATATAACTTAGACATGGAGTTCAGTTACATTTTACTACTTCCAAAATCAATTGTAGTATGCCCTTCCTTAACATAACGGGAAGGGCAAAAAAGCATAACATTAAAAATGTAATAAATTAGGTTTTAAATGTCCAATATGTGTCCCAAACTTCAAAAACAAAATAAAATTTTTGTCTATTGAGCACATCATTAACTAGTTATTGAGAAGTTTAGAGGAAGATTACAAAGTAATTTTTTCACTAAATCATACCACCATGTCTGTAACCTGTATTGCATGCATATTAAGAAATAACAGTCTTTTGGAATAATATCTACAATATCTCTCTTTATAAAACATTTAAATTAATTTAAAGAATCATATTTGTAAATTCTAACATAGTTAATGGGAGAAATCATAGATAACCAAAATACTCATTCAGTCAAACAAGTAAAGAATACAATTCCAAGAATACAGTGCAGAAAATTGATATTCCAACATGAAATTCAGAGCAAAATTTATACTCCATGAATTAATTGAAATATGTATAATGGGAATTATAAAATTCAAAAGAGCATAAATGAATTGAAAAGACAGAATAGCATTTTAAAGATGAATTTAGGTACTCAGAAACATTATTCTGGTTACTGCTGAAATCAAGCAAGAGTGATGGTCATTGTAAATGAAAATCCTGGTGTTATGGCATGGATAGTATAATGACCACCAAAAACACAGCTTCATCCTCAGCCTGAGGCATTGTTGGGAGGTTTCAGAAACATTAGGAGTGGGACCTACTAAAAAGAAGTTAGGTCATTGTTGGGGCATTGAACTGTGTACAGGAAGCCCAGCCCCTTTCTGTCTCTTTCCTTCCTTACTTACTTGCTTCCATGAGATGGGGACCATTTCTTCACCTCATACTCCACTCCGCAATTTTCTGCCTTGCCTTAGCCATACAATCAATGAAAGCATTTGACCATGGACTGAAATCTCAGACACCATAAGACAAAGCTTTCTTCCTTAAATTTGATTTATCTCCAATATTTTGTTGAAAACAGAAAGCTGAATAATATCTCTGGATTTTATTTCACTTACAGTAAGTTTCAAAGTGTTACAAAATAAGACATACTGGTTCAAGGTATAAAATTTCAATGTGTTTCTTCAAAGTAGTATAAGTTAAAATAAATGTAAAAAAATTAAGGTTGAAAAATGTATTATCTCTTAAGATTTAAAATCTACCTTTAAAATTAAAAGGAAAAATATAAGTATCAAATTTTTATTTAATATATTGAAGTAAAATAATTTAGAAAAATAAAATATTCATTTAGGTAAATCATAAAAATAGCTCAATAGTTAGAAAATTTCTATATGTTCTGAAACTGCAACCCTTCTTTTCTTTTCCTTTTTCATTTCATTTTATCATTTTTACATTTACTTACATGTGTATACATTATTTGGGGCACCTCCTCTCCACCCCCCACTTCCAGATAGAACCTGTTTCACCCTCTTGTTCTCTGATTTTGTTGAAGAAAAAAACATAAAAGATAATGATAAAAATATAGTACTTTTGCTAGTTTGAGATAAAGATAGCTATATAGGGAGATTCCTTATGTTGCTTCCATGCACAAGTGTATTACAACCCGCATTGGTTCATCTCTACCAGACCTCTTCACTACTTCCTAGTCCCCTTCCCACAGTGGCCTCTGCCAGTATAAGATATTCACTCCTTTTTTTTTTTCATTTTTCTTTTATTATTCATATGTGCATACAAGGCTTGGTTCATTTCTCCCCCCTGCCCCCACCCCCTCCCTTACCACCCACTCCACCCCCTCCCGCTCCCCCCCCCTCAATACCCAGCAGAAACTATTTTGCCCTTATCTCTAATTTTGTTGTAGAGAGAGTATAAGCAATAATAGGAAGGAACAAGGGGTTTTGCTGGTTGAGATAAGGATAGCTATACAGGGCATTGACTCACATTGATTTCCTGTGCGTGGGTGTTACCTTCTAGGTTAATTCTTTTTGATCTAACCTTTTCTCTAGTACCTGTTCCCCTTTTCCTATTGGCCTCAGTTGCTTTAAGGTATCTGCTTTAGTTTCTCTGCATTAAGGGCAACAAATGCTAGCTAGTTTTTTAGGTGTCTTACCTATCCTCACCCCTCCCTTGTGTGCTCTCGCTTTTATCATGTGCTCATAGTCCAATCCCCTTGTTGTGTTTGCCCTTGATCTAATGTCCACATATGAGGGAGAACATACGATTTTTGGTCTTTTGGGCCAGGCTAACCTCACTCAGAATGATGTTCTCCAATTCCATCCATTTACCAGCGAATGATAACATTTCGTTCTTCTTCATGGCTGCATAGAATTCCATTGTGTATAGATACCACATTTTCTTAATCCATTCGTCTGTGCTGGGGCATCTTGGCTGTTTCCATAACTTGGCTATTGTGAATAGTGCCGCAATAAACATGGATGTGCAGATGCCTCTGGAGTAACAGTCTTTTGGGTATATCCCCAAGAGTGGTATTGCTGGATCAAATGGTAGATCGATGTCCAGCTTTTTAAGTAGCCTCCAAATTTTTTTCCAGAGTGGTTGTACCAGTCTACATTCCCACCAACAGTGTAAGAGGGTTCCTTTTTCCCCGCATCCTCGCCAACACCTGTTGTTGGTGGTGTTGCTGATGATGGCTATTCTAACAGGGTTGAGGTGGAATCTTAGTGTGGTTTTAATTTGCATTTCCTTTATTGCTAAAGATGGTGAGCATTTTTTCATGTGTTTTCTGGCCATTTGAATTTCTTCTTTTGAGAAAGTTCTGTTTAGTTCACATGCCCATTTCTTTATTGGTTCATTAGTTTTGGGAGAATTTGGTTTTTTAAGTTCCCTGTATATTCTGGTTATCAGTCCTTTGTCTGATGTATAATTGGCAAATATTTTCTCCCACTCTGTGGGTGTTCTCTTCAGTTTAGAGACCATTTCTTTTGATGAACAGAAGCTTTTTAGTTTTATGAGGTCCCATTTATCTATGCTATCTCTTAGTTGCTGTGCTGCTGGGGTTTCATTGAGAAAGTTCTTACCTATACCTACTAACTCCAGAGTATTTCCTATTCTTTCTTGTATCAACTTAAGAGTTTGGGGTCTGATATTAAGATCCTTGATCCATTTTGAGTTAATCTTGGTATAGGGTGATATACATGGATTTAGTTTCAGTTTTTTGCAGACTGCTAACCAGTTTTCCCAGCAGTTTTTGTTGAAGAGGCTGCTATTTCTCCCTATAAAATCAACATAGAAAAATCATTAGCATTTCTATACACTAACAATGAGCAAACGGAAAAAGAATGTATGAAAACAATTCCATTTACAATAGCCTCAAACAAAATCAAATACCTAGGTGTAAACCTAACAAAAGATGTGAAAGACCTCTACAAGGAAAACTATACACTTCTGAAGAAAGAGATTGAGGAAGACTATAGAAAGTGGAGAGATCTCCCATGCTCATGGATTGGTAGAATCAACATAGTAAAAATGTCGATACTCCCCAAAGTAATCTACATGTTTAATGCAATTCCCATCAAAATTCCAATGACATTCATTAAAGAGATTGAAAAATCTACTGTTAAATTTATATGGAAACACAAGAGGCCACGAATAGCCAAGGCAATACTCAGTCAAAAGAACAATGCAGGAGGTATCACAATATCTGACTTCAAACTATATTACAAAGCAATAACAATAAAAACAGCATGGTACTGGCACAAAAACAGACATGAAGACCAGTGGAACAGAATAGAGGATCCAGATATGAAGCCACACAACTATGAGCAACTTATCTTTGACAAAGGAGCTAAAAAGATATTCACTCCTTAACAGTGAGCACATCAACCACATTTAAGTTTTAGGTTTCCTTCCCTTTCCTTATTCCTCCCATGCACAGTCTCCCTTTAGTGTGTGACCCATGTCCAATAATATTAGTGCATTTGTTTTGTGTCTATAATCCACATATGAGGGAGAACATGCAATTTTGGCCTTCTGAGCCTGATTAACTTCACTTAAGATGATGTTCTCCAGTTCCATCCATTCACTTGAGAATGACAAAATTTCATTCTTCTTTATGGCTGAATAAAATTCCATTGTGTATAAATATCACATTTTCTTAATCAATTTTTCAGTAGTTTGTAATAAAAGGAATAGTCTCCGGGAAAAACTACAAGATGGTCTACAATCAATCTGCTAACTTCTCGTCAAAATAAAAATGTCCAAGTGTAAAATCAAGCTCATTTTCCTACTATTCCAAAACAGAATGCAGTACCATGGAATTCTAGCTAATGACATCTACTTTCCTTGCATCAGGCACAAAAAGATATTGAATCTTCTGCCTTCTAACATTACATTTGTACCTCTAGTATTTGGACTTGCTAAATAATCTGAGGCAACTCCCTGAGGTCTTCTGTTCTTCAGTGCTCTCACCAAGTACCTGAGAAAAATCATATTTGTGTTGAGATTATTTCACATGCATTACTGAATGGGAAATGTTTTTACTATTAAATGATACCAGACATAGTTTTTCTCAAAGAAAACAAAGATATTGTACCTTCTCACTTTAAGCTATATGAAATGTATTGGGAAAATGTTACTTAAAAGCTTTTACTTTCATCTTATACCCTTGATTGTTTAATTCTTAAAGGCATGTTACATTCTTGAAAGTTTAAATGTTTTAGGACATGAAAAGAAAACTTTGTTTCAAATGTTTTGGTTGGTCACTACTAGTTTTAGGCTATTGCTATCATATTGGAACAAGTGACACATTTTAGAAGTACTGTAGTTGAAGCTTTGAAAGTCATGGAATTCAGTCTGCAACAATAATATCACTTACTAAACAAAATCTCCAAATGACCTGAGAAAAAAATAAGTGAAAGAAAATATTTCTTGCTTGCCACAGTCCAGCTGCAGCAGGTGCTCCAACTTTGGTCTTGGGTGCTCAAGCAGTGAATAACAACATGAACTTGCAGTTGTGCCAGGCAGCAATGGCACGGTTTATCTTCTGAAGAGTGTATTTAAGCAGTGCAGACAAGCAGGAAGGAGCATGTGGCAGTCCCCAGGTTTCCCTTGACCTCTGTACTAGGATTGGCTGTCATGTTGCTATGGCTATGAGCCCAAGTGCAGAACATCATGTACTCAGGACTGGGTCTTCCTGGTTCCATGCAGAGAGAGAACAAGGGAGTTCAGCAACTATCTTCTTGGACTGTTGCAATCTCTCTTAGGGCTGTTGCACAAAAGCTACAGTGACTCCTCTCTTTTCCAAGAGGTTTTGGGGGTCCTGAGGGTTTCCTACACTTGCTGAAAATTGGATCTGGTGTTAACTTTGCAGCACGTGGTGTATATTAAGGATCTAGGCTAAGTGCTATAATAGTAACCTAATCCCTATAAAGTTCTATGTATTACTCCACTTTCCAGACAAATTGAGGCTTTGAGAAACCAAGTAACTTGCTGAAGTCATAGTAAAACTTAGACATGGAAAATATCAAATACTACTGTGAAAAAATATCTGAGCAAATAAAGTTATGAAGAGGAAAACTTTATTTTGGCCCCAGGTTTCAGATGTTTCAGTCCATAGTCACTTGGCATCACTACTTTAAGGGTTGTGGCAAGAAAGTCCACTGAGGCAGTGGCACATGGTGGAGGAAACTTTCTTACCTCATGGTAGCCAGGAAACAGGAAAAGATAATAGAGATAGAGAGGTAGATAGATAGATTAATGATAGATTGATAGATGATGGATGGATGGATGAGTAGGTGGATTAGGTAGATAAATATTGTTTGAGACTCAAGGCTAATTCTTAACTATGAACCTTTGTATAATCAGAAGACAAGTTATATATTTACAAAATACAATGGCACAGGTTAAATATTCTCCTTCTAAAAGAAAGGAACAGGGAGATAAGAAGGAAGGATTGAGCTGAAGTAAAACTGAAATCCAGCAGGGAAAACATTAAATTCTGTAGCTCCATGTATACCATTTGTCATACTGTGGTATGATAGGATATATAAAGGGCTTATGCAGCCACAAGCCATGGCCTTTCTGGCTGTAGCCCACATAGCCACTCTTGGACTAGTTCTGCAGCTTCTCTTGGGGGCATTATATGTTTCTGGTATAACTTCCTGAGGTCTCCATTACAGCTTCAGAGTGCTTGCTGGTACTCTGACCTGGTCACACACTGCCTGGCCTTCCAGATTTTCCTGTGAAATCTCAATGGAAACCATGAATTCATAACTCCTACAGTGTGCATGCTTGCAAAACCTGCATCATGTGAAGAATGCCAAGGTTTGCCCTCACTGTGAGCTTTACATGAGCCCTTTGGAACCACTGTGCAGAGGTGTAAGTCTCTTGTTGGCTAGACATGGGGAAATAATTTACTATGCATCCCCTGGACAAGCAGGATGCCCAAGTTTCCATTTCAAACAAATGTCTTTGAAGGAATTTACACATTTACACTCCCCTAGCCTGCAAAGAGTGGTATCTTGTTTAATTCTGAGATGCCTTCAAGTTATCTTTCCTATTTTCCTGGTGAAAAGTACTTTGATTCTTTTTAACAGCACTCATCTCTTTAGCAACCACAAACTCCTTGGCAATACATTTTAATCTGTTCCATTTCTAGAAATCTACATTTACCAAGTCTTTTTACTCTGCATTTGTCTCCCAATCCTCCATGGAAAATCTATCTAAAAACAGGTGGGAACATCCACATCACATTCTGAATGTTGTAAGGTCTTGAAGTTTCCTTTGTAAAATACATGAGTCCATTATCTTTAAAAGCAGTCTCACACAGTGCATCAGGGCATTGACAAAATATAGACAAGTTATTTGCCATAATGTAACATGAAAAACCTAAATTCTACTTCTCAGTAGAGTCCTCATGTCCTTCTGACATGAGCTTTTGGATCTGGGGTGCTCAGCACATCATAGCAGAAGTGCATGATAATTCTAACCTGTTTACAATATAGTGGTCAGCAAGTGAAAAGAGATAAAGGGTTGGAATCTCAATATCACCTTCAAGTATATATTCCCAATAAAATTAACTTTCTTCCATAAGGCTCCTCCTCTAAAAGTTTTCACCACCTCAGTAGTACCACAGAAGTTTAGCCAAGCCATTGACACATGAAGCTTTGCGATATATATCAGATCCAAAAAACATTAATGATAATAAATCCAATGCTGTTAAACATTACACCTAGCATTGATAAGTATAGTCTCAGAGACATCTAAACATTATCTTTTCCTAAGATTCACACAAAATTTATTAACCTTGGAGCACCAAAGCCAATAAATGCAGTATTTAAAGGTAATCTGCAGATTGTTCACTTTTGAGGACCAGGCAAGTATATTGCACTGTGAATTACTAAATCTTCATGTCTGTAAAATTTTGAAATGTGATATTTAATATATTTTTTCTCTAAAAAAGTATATTGTAATTTTAGAGTTATGCAAAAATTGGAGACTTTAAGCTTCCTATATAACTGTATTATGCAGCTGTATCAGGTTAAAGTACCTAAGTATGCAGAGAAGAAATGATGCATAATAAAGTTTATCTGGTTACAAACATGGCAGTGTTTCTTCAGAAAGGGAAACAGATACAAAGTAAACATAAATACACCAAAGATAAATAAAAATCTGATGCTAGGTAGATGATATATAACAGTTTGATGACAGATAAGTAAATATATAAATAAATGGATGATAAATGAAAGTTTGATGATAGATAACATAAGCAGATGGATGGATGGATGGACAGATAGATAAATAGATAGATGACAGATAGATATAGTCAGATATCATGAAAAGGAATCAGGAGAAAAGTCAATTAATAGTCTAGCAAAGGATTTAAAAAATAACTCTACAATAGATGAATCTGAAAAACATCACTACCTTAGCGAGGTGTCAACTTCAACAGTGATAAATAATGTTTAATATGATATCATAAAAATAGAAGTTTTGTTATCTTCCTTTCAAAATCTGTAATACTCATCTAGTCATGAGAAAGACCTCACATAAATAACAATAAAGAAACACTGCACAAAATTATTGATGTTATAGTGACCAAGATCATAAAAAAAGGAAATCTTTGAGACTATTAGAGCTGAAAGGTCTCTAAGGAGAAATGACAACTAAATATTCTGTGGTATACCCAGTTGGAAGTTGGAACATAGGAAGAATATCAGGTAAAATGTAAGGAAATATAAAAATAGGAATTATAGTTAATAATGTATCACTGTTGTTCATTAATCCCTAACACATATACCATACCATATGTTGTAAGATAAAAATACAAAAAGAAACTGAACAGAAGCAATGGGAACTTTGAATTATTTTTGCATGATTTTTTTTGTAAATCCAAAATTGTTCTAAAATTGAGGCTCATTAAAAAAATAAAAAATTAAAACATCAAAGAAATTGAACACTATAAGAGAATACTGTAAATTGCCAAAGCAAATGAGAAATTTATTATGGTATAATAAAGCAAAGAAAAGGTTGCAAGGATAAAATAATATAATGATTTTTAAAATGTATTATATTTAAGGACTGAGCAAGGTAGAACATGCTAGTAGTCCTAGTTACTTGGGAGGTAGACACAGATGGCTGGTCTGGGAAAAAAACGTGAGGCCCTATCTGATAAACAAACAAAAACAAAAGAACTGGAGCTGTTGTTCAAGTGGTAGAGTGTGAAGTCCCGAACTCAATCCCCAGTACAACTCAAAAATCATATATAAATATATTACATTTATAACATATATATATATATAAATAATAAAAAAAACAATACTATGTTCAGTGTATCTCAAGATGGAGAGCACCTACCTAGTATGCACAAGGCCCTGAGTTTATACCCTACAATGTATGTAAATGGAAAAATGAGACCTGTTGAAACTATTCCAGGAATGGTGAGAAGAGATTATAAAGGAGAATAATGACTAATTAAATTATAGCCAGTAAGTGCAAAATGTGAAATTCGAAACTATGTAAACACTAATGTCATTCTTTGGACTGAAGTTCAGAAGTTCAGCCTAGAAATCTGGGCTCCCTTCATGGGGTTCCTGAGAGCACAGATAGCCAAGCAGGCATTTCGAGAAGAAATTTCCACAAAGAGAGAAAGTAGACTCTAGTTTATGCCAATATATTTTGCACTGTGAAAACCTTTGCCTTATTGTAATTTTTTAAAATAAGTCAATATTAGGAATGAAGCTTATACATCAAGGCTCTTCAAAGTCATCAACAAAGAAAGTTTTTTGTAGAATATCAGAAGAGGAGAACACTTAACAAGCTATTTATGTCTGTGCACTTCAGAATCTCTGCAGCTTTTGCATTTGTGTTTGTTGTCTTTCCATGGCTGTAACAAAATACCAAAGACAAACTTAAAAGAAGAAAAGATTTAGTTTAAGTCATGATTTCAGAGCTTTCAGTCATTGTTCACTTGGCTTTGCAGTGTCTGGGTCTTTGGTGGTCACACTTCTTCCCAATAGGTCTCCATCTACTGAAATTTCCACCATTTTCCAGTAACACCTATTAAATTATGAATCACACTCATGAGATCAAAATCCTCATGATCCAGGCACTGCTCAAAGGCCCCACTTCTGAACATTTCCATATTGGGGACCAGGCCTTCAACACACAAACTTTTTTGGGGGGACATCTCAAATCCAAATAACATCACTGTTTCTTATTAGACCACAGAGACAATGACTATATTGGTTTTACACATTTCCTGATAGAAATACGGTATGACACATTTAAAATCTCTGTTTCCATTCACTTAATGATCTTAGACACACATAAATGAATTTAAGCTAAAAGGAATGCCCTCTGATAGCTTTACAGTTTGATTTTGAGTGTTTATGTGCATAATACATCTATATACACACATATGTATAAAATTTTCATAATGTAAGTATCTTGTGGATTAAGAAAGTGATGTCTTTTCCTTAATATGACATTTGAGTCATTCCCAGGGAAAAGAAAAATGCTCTACCTCAGCCCCTTCATCACTCACTGTGCTCAGAGTTCAGACATAGACTTCAATGCTTTGAAAAGTCAAAGGTGGGTTTATGAACAGGTGTACACTTACCAAGTATAGCTACATAGCTTATACAACTTTTTTTGGTAGTTCTGAAATCAAACCAAGGATATTTTATATGCTAGATAGGTCTACCACAGAGGCACATCCCCAGCCATTTTAGAACTTTTATAATATATATAATAAAAATACTATTCATAAGGAATCTTACACCAAAAGTCAAATTATGAGCACAGGAATTAAAGCTATGTACCAGAAGTAAAGCCAATATGTTGAAGCCACATTTTTGCACTTTGTTTTATTGTCCCTTGATAGAATGCATTCATATTTTCCTCTAGCATTACCTAGGGTAGATAGTAAGAACTATTATTTCACTGTCCTGTGGCTAATTATCTGTGCTTACACTTCTGTGTGTTGATCCTCTAATCAAGCGTAATGAAATCATAAAATTGCATTTAAGAATGTCATAATGACAAATGTCCATTTCCTGTAAGCTGAACTAAATAATAGGATCATAAGAAGTCTTGGTGATGATTAACAATGTAATTTCCACTTCTCAGATTAAAATAGTGGATTCCATTGAAGGTGAACAACATTTCCAGTGTCTTACACCCAGATATTGTCAAAATTATGAGGAAATAGGCTTACTCGTTGGAATATCTGGTGTTTTTCATAGTCTATACATAATCAGATTAACATCTTAAATATATATATATAATCTCAATTTCTTACATATATTAATCTATAATGAAAAATGTATTGAAAACAAAGAAAATAAAATCAGTACGTCTTTCTTGTAAATGGCCTCTCACAGATCATAAAGTAACTGTGGGAAGAGCATGATGAGCAGAATTTGTCCTGAGTTTCATCTAATGTTTGAAAAGAAAGGAGAATCTAGTGAAAATTCAAGGGAAAACATAAAATAAGTAAAATATTAAAATAATACCTTAATACATTATTTATTTAAATACCAACATAAATATGGATGGAATAAATGTGTTGCCATTTGTTGAACTATGCTAAAATGCTTCTAGAAAATTATATTTTGGCTTTAAAAGTCTGAAAAGAAATGAATTTTACAAAAATACCTGAGAATGTTCAAGCACCTTTATATCCGCCAAGCAACTCACACGATTCTGCCTTAGTGCCAACAAACCATTTCACATTCATGAATACATTTTGCTCCTTAGAATCATTTTACTCACTGTAAAAATTTAAGCTAATAGAACAAGGCAAATGAGAAAAATGAAGATTACCATAAGAAAGACTCAGTAAGATCTCCATTCAAGAACACATAAGAATCTTGATGAACAAGCAAATATTTTGTACAACTTGAATAAATTGATTCTTTGATCAAACATAAATCAGATGGTATTAAAAAGTATGCAAGACATTGTTTAGTTATTGAGGGAAAATGTTCTATACTTGCACTTTTTCATTTCTTTTAGCATTCATGTGCAATTGACATATTATATCCACCAAACAGGTGTAAAATAGAAAAGTAAAAACACGTATATATTCCCCTTGTTTATACTAGCCTACCAGTAATTAGGCTACAAAATAAAAAAGTTTTAGAAACTGGTTACAAAGAAATTCTGCTTTCCGTAGCATTTATTTTCTGATCTCTATAATATCATTTATAGGAAAAATATAAACAAATTTCTCCTTGACATTTCTTATCCAGCCCTATCATCAAACAAAACATGCATTCTGATGTTAAATTTTCTTCTATGTTTTTTTTTTTATTTTATTCATATCTGCATAGAATGTTTGGGTCATTTCTCCCCTCTTCCCCCCACCCCCTCACTTACTCCCCCTTATCCCCCTTTACCCCTCACTACCAGGCAGAAACTATTCTGTCCTTATATCTAATTTTGTTGAAGAGAGAGTATAAGCAATAAAGCGAGAGCACACAAGGAAGGTATGAGGATGGTAAGACACCCAAAAAACTAGACAGCATTTGTTGTCTTCTATCATTTTGTGATGTTTTACTGATGCTTACATAATCCAGTTACTGTGGGTGAAAATCTCTGACCCCATTTAGCCAGGTACAATCTTACAAAAGTGTTTTGATGCTCCAATTCATTGATGTTATAAGTATAGCATAAATTAGAACAATTATGTTTGGGGAAAAACAGGGCCTATGAAGAATATCATTTAATATACCGAGAATGGTGAAATAATTGAATCAGCAACTAAAATATACTAGTATAACTGATATGTGATTCCAATTGTGAGTATTATCATAAGTAAAATAATAAAGGAAATTATCCAATAATAAAATTTCAGGTATATGACTTATTTCACATATCAAAAATTGCTATAAATTCTGAGGGTTTCATTTACTGTTAGAATATTTTCACAGCAAGGCCCGGGGTTTGAAGTCCCAATATCACAGCAAAGTAATTTTAATATAATTTAAGTCAATAAACTAAATGGTATATGAAACATTGGGTGCTGGTCTCTTTTACAGTGATTTAATTATTTATAAGGATATTTAATTCATTTTATAATTGTTAATACACTAAGTATGATGATATATTTATACCTAGGAAAAACTGAGAAATAAGTGAAGGTATTCAGTTTACATGAGAAACTGTGAGTTATTTCTAATGGGTAACTATGGTAGACCAATAATGGACCAATATGATAAAAGCAATGAACCAATGCTATTCTCATATTGAAAGGGCAAACACTTGACGCAGTGCTAGGACAATGAAATCTTTCCTAGGCTATGTCATTGCTTCATGAAAGACATCTGTCCAAGCATCTACTTGGACTGTTATGTGCAAGAAATAATCTTTGCGTGCTGTGTCAGTGAGTTTTTGTACTGTTGAATAGCAAGATATATCCTAATCTATCCTGGCAAACATTGTAGACAAATAATAATTCAAATTTTGGTTAGTCAACACTATGATATAATAAACACAAGTTAATTTACGAAAATGTCATTGCATTTCAATAACTTTTAATATTATTGAGGTCATGTACTATGTGTTAACAATTTGCATTTGAGTAAACATTGCTAAAACACAGCTAATAATAACAAAATCAGTTATATATAAGACTCCATAAGTGAAATACAAGTGATATACTCTCAGATCCTAATGAGACTATAAAAGTAACCAAATTATCATTCAAAAGTATAAAAACATATTTATATTTTAAAATTCTAATCATGGAAAGTAGCTCAAAAGGTATAAATTATGAATCCTTGCTAAAACAAAACAAAACAAAATGAAAAACCTCATAATTTTAGGAGGTAAAAAGAGCCTGTGTATTCAGATAAGAGCAATTTAAAATATACCAAAATGCAAGTTTAACTATGAAATTAGAACACTCAGGATAACTCTTACTCTCCTATGATTAGATTACTTGGTGCCATAAAGCATGATGGCACAAATATTGTTCATTTATGCGACTATAAAGTGAACGTTACTGTGGAACAATCAGGACTACTCAATATAGTATCTAGGCTTAGCATTACTAATTGTATCACTGTAAACCAATTTTATGGCTATATAAAATGTAGAGATAATGCTGTCAGACTTCGGTATTAATGACTCAAATAAACAGACTAATATATTGTCTGAATATATCTCTTACAAACTGATATGCAAAGACCAGGTAGAAAAAAGCCCTAGCATTCTATTATAACTGTGAACAAAACAATATAAACTTGGTCTTTTATACATTTTGTGTCACTTCATTTAACAAATATATAGGTTCATTTAATGCTAAATGGCAAGAAACAGCAATAACAGCATTATTTCTCAGAAATAGAAAAATGGCATAAGTCTTTTTCTAAGTCAATATTTATTCAATAGGAAAGAACAATGGTAATTACTTATTGATTCAAAAATTGTTTAGTGTAATTCTTTAAAAAGTCTGTGTCAAAGAGAACATAAGCCATCAACATGATATCTAATGCCAAAATATTCTTAAAATCCTCTCCATGTGGAAGAAAAACTGGGTTCAAGACTCACATAAGTATCTGTAACACATTGGTTATTTAGCTTTGTGAAGAAGAAAAGCCATTGTCTATAATGTAAAGGACTGATTTATCCTTATGCATCTTTTTCATCACTGGCAAGTTACACTTTTGTTTCAATTATATAAAATGGACATATATTCTCTTCAATACTACCTAATTTTCAGTCTTGAAAAATAGCAAAAAGCAAAAGAATGTAAGCAAAAGAATACTGAAATAACTTTACATTATTATGACAAGCTTTGGTTAATACTGGAAATTGTTGAGGTAATCACCATTCTCATGTGGCTTAAAATGTCATTAAAAAACAATTCATAGCCTATAGAAGATGCATTCAACTAAAAATAAAACCAAGAAACTCCACCATGATGTGTTATTTGATAGTCTTAAAATGATACTTTGGTGTGTACTATCAAAAGCATGTTTTACGCATTCATTTTTTACATATAAAATGCATAAATGAAACATAACTATTCACTACTATTTATATCATAGATACAGAAAAATGAACCACAACTTGTCTTAGGGAAATTGAAGGATATGCTTAATGTCAATTAGATTATTAATTTGAGTAAAATTTTATTTGTTAAAATTTTTGATTTGGCAAAATTTTGATAGGTAAAATTAGATTAGTTTTGATATCATATACCACGATGAGATACAAATAGTTTTTCATACTTTTTGATGATGGAGAAGAAAATTACTGATTTTAGATAGCCGCAACCACTATGGTAGAAAAACAATGTAATCCTTACTCTCATGGGGTTTAAAATGCATGAAGGAAGACCAATATTACCAATTATGCCAGGAAACCTAACTCAATTAGGTGCTCAGGGAAAGTCTTCCTGATAGTATGACATTTAAGCTGAGACACTCAAAAGTATAGGCTGTATTCAGGAAAAGATCATGGAAAATTTCTTTCATACTGAACAAAAGGCATAAATTAAATATCTCTGGAATATCTTAATTTCCTGAAAAGGCAATATCAGTGTGGCTGGAGCACACTGACAGATGGGAAGAGTGACATTGGATGAGACCAAAGAGAGAAGCAGGAACTGGGTAACATAGGATAATGCAGGATGTATTTTATTTTAATGGGAACCATCAAAGAGTTTTGAACTACAGAATATATTATATCTAATTTATGTTTTATAAAGTCTTTTCTAGTAAAAAAGGTGAAAGACAGAAAAGAAAAGTGAGTTTTGAGGCTATTGATTTTACAAATTATTTCCCAAACAACGTCCAAAGTGGCAGAGTGGTTCTGTTATAATGTTAGATTATACCAGTTCTCTGCACATAGGCTGCTGTGGTCTTCTATGCTAGAATAAAAGCCAAAACCCTTCCAGTAAAATTATAAACACTGTATCACTTTACCCAATTACTTCTCTTGACCTCTCCTTTTCCCCTGTTGTAGCCCATTCTGTACCAACCATACTGGTTTTCTTGCTACTCATTAAATGCACTGAATGTCCTCACATCTTGGAAATTGAATGTATTCTCTGTATAGAATTATTGTCTCCCAGACAACCACGTGGCCCACTCCCTTACCATCTTTCTTAATGTTCATTAACACAGTACTTTCTCGTTGAAGTTCTCCATGATTTTTTAAATTAAAAAATTTAATTTAAAATTTAACAGAACCATCCCCTCAATCTTGAGCATTTATGATGCATTTACCTATCAACATTTTCATTTACCATTATTTTCTACCATACCAATAAAAATATAAACAGCAGGTAATTAGGTTTATTGTTTCTTGTCTAAATTTTTCAACTGGTATAAAAACTTCTTATCTATTCTTGATCATTTCAAAGAAATAGCTTTTTGTTTTGTGCATTATATTTCTTTTTCCTAGTTTCTATTTTATTTATTTGTGTTATTATATATTCTATTTTTACTTTGATTGAAGTTGAGTTAAATAGAATGTTTGGTTATTAATTTGAGGTCTTTCTGCTTCTTAAATAATTTTTACTATAAATATCCCTTTGTACATTACTTTAGATATATCCTACAAGTATTAGAATATTGTGTTTTTGTTTTAAATCATCTTAAAATATTTCTTTCATTTTTCATTTGTATTTAGACAAATTATTTAGAAATGTGATGTAAGATTATTGAATTATTGTAAATTTACCAAATATCATAGTCATTGTTATTTAGTTTAATTGCAATAACAGCATAATTTGTATGATTTAAATTCTTTCAAAATTGCTGAGGATTGTTTTACAGCCTAAAATAGAGGCTTACCTGAACAATGCCCCATGTTCATATGAAAAGAACATGCATTCTGCTATTCTTATAATGAACGTCACAGAGATACCCATTAAGTCCAGTTGGTTGATAGTACTGTATATTATATTTTGCATCTTATGAATTGCTTTTCTCTTAGTGACTTCACAGTTCTTTCTTTATCTTTGCCCTGAAATGGCTTGGTAATGACATGTATATGTTATCCATCTCTTTCAGTTTATCCAATTTGAAATTTGCTGAGTTGCTATCTAGCTTAATAGTTTTTATCAAATTTGGAGGGATTTTAGCCATTATATCTTCAAATATTTTTTGGATTCTTTTTTCTCCTCCCCTTAGAATCCCTTTGTGCAGATATTAGATCACCGGATTTACTGTTGATTCCTCTACTTGATAACTCCACAATTTTTTCCTGTTAATTTCTTATAGCCTCTATCTCTTCATTAACTTTTTATATGGTAAAACACAATTTGCATGACTTATTTTATTTATTTAGGAGCATATGGCACTTGTGGCAATCTGGAAGCCAGGCTGGAGCATTTTATTGTCAGTTTATTAATATTTTCTACTAATATTTGCTGTTTATTATATGTTTAGTGATTTTTCTTAACTAATTCTCTGTAGTCAATACTCTGCTCATGTGGCCACTGAAGTCATGACTTACTTGTTTAGCTGCCTGTAGTGATTAAACAAGGTTTTCTTGAATGCTTTGAACCAGCCTCCCAGCCTTTGCCAATGGGCCTTCTTTACATGTTGAATCATCTTCATGTGTTTCAAACAGGCAGTTTATAACTATGACTTAGCCCTTACCTCCTGCTTGAACAAAGTCACAAAATTAGTCAACTGTGAGAAATTAATCTTCTGAGATATTTCCTAGGTATGCCTACAGTCCTGTGTGTATGTGTGCCTATCTAGAGTCCCAGAAATATGCTTCAGCTTTTGAAAACTCCTTATAGACATCACATTCCCAAGATTTTACTTCTAGTTGTTTTAAGTAAGCTTCATGTTTTCACTATTCACACTCATTTTGTCAGGAAGCTACAAGATTAACAATTGCCACTAATTAATTTTTAAATAAATCCTTAGAAAAAACTGCAGCTAGCAAGCTTTGCAACAGGTCAAATAAAGACAATGAGAGTTTCCAGAAAACCTCTAGGAAAATAATAGTGCAAATCCTTTGAGGATAAGTCTTTCGAGAAAGCTGAATCTATTCTGCTTGATTCATGGGCAAGTATGATCCTGATATTCAAATCTGTCACCATTGTTAAATTGCTGATTTTTAAGATTACAGTGGAAACTGGATAAGTTTAAATGCAGCAAAGTTCATTGTTCTTACTGAGATCCAGTAATTTTTCATGACTAAATGTCAGTTTGTTTATCTATTCATTTATTATTTAGCAGTATTGGGAATTGAACTTGGTACCTCGCACTTCTAAATATTCTTTATAACATTTTAATAAATTTTCAGCATCTTGCAAAAGTAGATTTTAACTACTTTTTTCTAATATTCTTTTTTATTTTTTTATTGTTGTGCTGGTGGTGTAATGTGATATTTACAAAGTTCTTACAATATATACTACTTGAATTCACCCTTTCCATCATTCTCCTTTGTTCCCCCGCCAACTCCATTCCTGGAATAGTTACAACAGGAATCATTTTTCCATTCACATACACGTGTACATAGTATTTGCACCATGATTTATTGGAAAAGTGGGTTTTAGGAACTTCTTCCTCAACCATTCCTGATGACATCATTCCTTTCTTTTTAGCAGACTGAACTGCAAGAACTACATAAGATGTGACACAGTTTTTATGTAAACTGTGAAATACTTAAGGAGTTAGTAGATAACCATTTACCACAAGACTTTAAACAAGGCTAGATCTAGTGCATTAGAAGACATCTTGTCATTATGTGTCAAACCCCAAACTTTCTCCTTAAAATTAGACAAGTAATATCAAAATTCTATGCAGTCTATCAAATCTCTAAAATTATTTCTTTTTTGATCATTAACATATTTTCTATTTTATTATGTTTCAAAATTTTTGAAAAGTTAACATACAGTTTTTTTTCTGTTACAATAAAGTTTGAGAAAGGCAGTCACACGGTACGTAATGTCTTCAGAGAGTTATTTGTATGCACTATGACTTACATGAATGCAAACATATTCCTACATCTCAATGAATTCATAACAAAACTTTTGCATTTTGTAACAATTAAATCATATTTTATGAGCAAGCTAAACATTTTAAGGTCACAAAAACAAGCACACATTACAAGATGACTCTTCTGTGTAGCTCTCAAAGTTCTCTTTGATTTTGGTGTATTATTTCTTCCTTTCACAATAATACACTTGTAGCATGGATTAATCTTTTTTATTTCTTCCAGTAAATTCCAAACTTTCTTCCTTCACAGATTCTAATAATGAAATTTCCCTTACAATGTCTTCTCCTAGCTAAAATTCTGATCTTTCCCACAATGTGCATTTTAATCCTACTGTCTAGAAGCCTACCTTAATTTCCCTGGGGCCTAAGTGAGTTATCTGTTCTAAACTTGTAAAATTCTCTATACTCATGACATTTGATACTATTATTTTAAAAAGAATAAATCTAAGGAATCAAGGCCAAAATTAACTATGAATTTCAGAAAAACTGGGAAACCCTAGCTTCTTCATTGTAAATGACTATATTAATGACTATGTCATTAGGCTGTCAAAAGCATAAAATGAAAACATGCATATGAATGTGATTGTTGAAATAATTATGTCAATGAGAGAATGTACCTATCTGTATATTTGCTGTGGCTATCATTCTAACTTATATAAATATTTGTCCTATGAGAAATGTATATTTTGTAAATAAAATGAAATATTTCCCAAAGTTTCACTGTAGTTTAAATATTATAGAAGTTATCAAATACAGTTTGTTCTTTTTACATGCATACAGGACAGTGATCAGATATATAGATATTATTTCAAAATAAATATTCCCTGTATTAGGATTGCAAAAGTATGGACAATTTTAAGTTGTGCAAATATACATAAATTTCTTCATATTTAGAGTATACTAACTGCTAATTAATGGTGTCTGTATTTCCCTGTATTTAAGTGAATAATTTAAAATTTTACCCATACAATATTATTCATAATAAAGAGGAAAAGTAATTAAATAATGTTCAAGAGCTCCTGATAACTTAGTGAATTACTAAACCTTCAAAGTGTACAACCTATTAGGCATTATAAGGAATATCAAGATAAAAATAATAACATTTTGTACATATCTATATGGAGTTTTCAACTAAGTTTCTAGTGTCATGTTTTTGACAGGCATGTAAAATGTTATCATACCTTCACTGAGCTAATCCCTCAATATAGACTTGAAAATTAGAAACTCTAAGCTTGCAGTCAACCGACAAAGGTCTTTTTAGAAGTAACTTTTCATTTAATGTTCTAGCTTGGATTACTATGATTTTTTTTATCATCATCATCGCCATTCTCTGGATCCTTTAAATGCATGTGCCAAAACTCTTCAAAGGTGAATGCAGGGCAATTTTCTTAAAAATTTTAGTTTCTACATTAATTTTTAAAACAATCTGCTGTAGTCTGAATTTGAAATATCCCCCAAATGCCAGTGTGTTAAAGGCTTGGTCCTTATCCTGGTGTTGGTTTGGTAGTTGCTTTGTTTGGAAGGTGTTGGAAATTTTTGCATAGGAGAATGGGAAGGATATCTCTAGGTAGAGACTGGCCTTTGAGGAGTTCACATTTTCTTTTTCTGTCCTTTTTTTTTTTTTTTTCAGTACTGGGGTTTGAACTAAAGCTTCATGCTTGCTGTATCACTTGAGCCATATCCCTAAAACTTATAAGAGGACCTAGTGGAGTTTTCTAATTGAGAGCATGCCTGGAAAGGGGATATTGGGAACTGACTCTCTTCCTGTCTCTCTCTTTACTTCCTGGTTGCTGTAAAATGGGTAGTTTTCTCTATGAGATACTCCAGATTTAATATATTACCTTGTCATTAGCTCATAGGTTATGGGGACATTACCATGTATTAATATCTCTGAAATTGTGAACCAAAATAATCCTTAATTCTTATGAATTGGTTAACACTTAAACTCAGTTACTTGCTACAGTAGTGGAAAACTAATTGTCTAGTCATTATATGAATACAATAGTTTGGATTATTTTTCCAACCATTTCCAAAATTTTATGGATGGCATAGAATAAATATTCATAAAACTTCTATAATTTTCCTTGCTTTTAGAAATAATGTATTTTATTGGTAGTGTCGATAAAAAAACATTATTTGGGGTTTCATCATTTACTTTGCAATGAGAGTGAGAATGAGGCAGATGAGAAGGGAGAAATACAATAATATGATTCTGTAAATGGTTTCCTTCCTCTCATGCTTGAATATAGAGTAGTAAAGCTGAAGAAATATAGACAAAAAAGCTATCCAACATGATACTTTTATCTCTTATACAGACAGAAACAAATATTTTTAATAAATATCTGTTTTCTACAAAACTATGAAATTCTACTGTCATTGAGGAATTGCTTCAAAATAAGCAGTTATTGTGAACTTTGCTAAAAATGGAAACTATTTTTTCAGTTTTCCTGTCTCTATATAGTTATAGGTTAGAGATGACGGAAGAGAATCTAGATATATTGAAAAGTTTAAAGTGAATCCTTGTCCTTACTTTCAAGGTAAGACTCAATGATAAATGTACTCAAAGCTCCCTGGCACTAACTACACCCTCCCCATTCCTTTCATGTATGTGTATCTCACTTCTACTGCTGTCCCTGATGATGGAAGGTGGAGCCAGCTTCAAAATCAGATGCTTGGCTCTTAACCAGAGTCAATGCTTTCCCAAGGATTTTCACAGCCCTTTTCCACTCTTCATGTAACACAGCAGGGAATTAATTTGCTTGCCTAGACAGAGCTCCACACAATCCTTATCTTACCCAAACAGTTCACTGCAAAGAGGTCATGGCATGACTATTGGAATTAACAAACAAATGCTAAAACAGTAGAAATATATTTAAAGATAAAAATCAAATATGCTCATAATGAATATAAAACAAGAAATCTCAACAATAATTTCTCAATTGCAGTTATTATAAAAATTCAAATTATAGAACCAAAAATCTGAATTGAGTAATTAAAATCACTGTACCCTCAGAATTAAAAGCAGAAAGAAAATGGAGTGAATTTCACTTCTGCATATTAAAGCATATAGCTACCACATTGAGGCCATACAGAAATGCTTAAAGACTATAAAAATACTTCAATGAGGCCGTGCAGAAAGCTTAGAAACAACCTAAATAAAATACCTACATAGAATATTTTGTATAGTATATGCTATATTTTCTATAAAAATATACTATAAAAAGAAGTATATACATTATTAATATATTATTTAGGGAATAGGGTTTTGTACAGTTGAAATGAATTGCTATATACAAAAGACTAAACATGATATTGCATAGCAAATATTATGCCAAAGTTTTTATTTACAGTACCAATGTTTTTTACTGATCATAAGGTATAGATGACAATGAACTAATTCTAGGGAGTAATTTTTCACAAGAATCAAGAACATTTAGTTTTGCCCTTTGTCCTTAAAATTTTACTCATTAAAATTTGCCCTAAGAATAAGAAAGACAATGCAGACATGTCACAATAACATTTTAAACAATATAAATGTCCAGCAGTAGTTGATTGATTGAATAGTTCAGAATAACATGTAATATAAATACTTTCATAATTCAAAGTTCAAGTTACTGGACTTTTTTTTAACAGAAGCAATATGACACATAAAGTATTAATATAGAGGTAGTACAGCAACAGAACTTTCTGCAAGATTTAACCTTACTGCATCCTACTGTATAAGCTAAAAGCTATAAATTTGCAGTTATAGCTACCTATATAGCAATGGCTGGTCTTATTCAAATTCAATGTGGTGAGACATACAAGGATTGCAACCTACAATATTGTGAAGTTTTTACTTCACTGATAAAGCAAGAGAAGAGTTTCAGGAACCACTTTCTGCCCTGTTTGTTTCTATTAACAAGAGCATTAATCCTAGAACTATGATAAACATCCTTCAAAAATGAGGTAGGAAGCATGGAATGAGAAAAGAAGGCAATATAGAGTTGATTAGAAACACTAGAAGAGGTTGGGTTACTGATTATTTAATAACTGCTACCAGTCAGAAAATTTCTACTTTTACACATCCTACAATATGAGTTAATTAATAAATAATTGTTGATCCCATTGTTAATTTGTTACAGGCAGCCTAAAATGCTTCTAAAAGATATAAGCTCTACCACTGTAAACCAAACTGAACAATTACTGTCCTATAAAATGTGTGAGACTTTTGTCAAGTACAGTTCCAGAGATTACAGATTAATGGTTCAAATTAGGTATTTTATATAAGACACACTATAAAACCAATACACAACCATTATCATGAGGGCATGTATTTTGTAAAGATCAATCACACTGGAAGATGAAAGGACTAGACAAAGCTATTTGAACTGAGACCATTTTATTAATTATGTAGTATAGTAAGTGAGTCAAACTGCCTTGGGCAAAATAGCATGTCTGGGCTCACTAGTTTGAAGGCAAATTATTTATTTCTGAAGGATACCTAGACTAAAAAAATATAGACTGGATATAGATTGATACAGGGGAAGTATGTTAGTCAGACATTTACTCCTATGATAAAATATCTGACATAAATGATACAAAGAAGGAATGATTTATTTTGGCTCATGGTTTCAGTCTATAGTCATTGGTTCCATTGCTATGGCCTGAGGAGAGGACAATATCATTGCAGTGGAAACATGTGGCAGAAGATGCTCCCCTCATGGAGTACAGGAAGGAAAAAGGGAGTCAGAATGGAATCAGGAAAAAGATACCCTTCAAAGCATGCTCCCCGTGACCTACTTCCACCAACTAGCCTTAGCTCCCTCCTCCCAATAATCCCATCAAATTATAAATCCATCAATAGGTTGGCCTATTGATGAAGCTATAACCCTCATGGTGCAATTGTTCTCCACAAGCTGGAGAACAAGCCTTCAATATTTGAGTTTTTTTGTAGGTCATTTAACATCCAACTGATAGCATTATTCTCCAGGAGCCCAGTGATCATCTCATATGGCAACAAGCATTTAGCCCATCTCCAAAATGTCTTCAAAGTCTCAACAATTCCAGTAGTTCTCTAATCCAAAAAGAAGGTTACAGGCTTCTGACATAGCATGATTGTACAGGGTTCTCATTCCAATTCTAAACAGGAATAACAGGAGTAAAATAAGAAGGAATTGGACTAAAGTAAGAACAAAACATTTGAAAAGAAGGGTAAACATTAAATCCTGTAGCTCTATGTCTTGCATCCTTGGTACATGGTGCCATGTTGTAAGCTCCAAATGACTTGAGCATCCCTCCCCCTATGGCTTTGCTATCTGCAGTCCACATAATCCCTCTCCTCAAATGCCTCTCCTCAATACTTTTGGCTTTTCACTGCAGATGTTCCATGTTCCTGGTATCTCCAACATTTTGAGGTCTCCATTGCATCTTTATCTCAGTCCCATAGTTGCTTTGACTTGTCAAGTGCCACCCATTGGGATTCTGACCCTTTTACATATGGTGTGGCCTCCTATGTTTTCCTTTGAAGTATGGATAGAAAACTTCATAATTCTATAACTCTTGCATTTTTTTCATGCTTGCAAAATCAGCATGATATGAATGACACCAAGGTCTTCTACTCATTCGATTTGTAAGCACACTTACACAGACCAATGATGGAGTAACCTATGAAGTCTGGGTGGTTGAGTATGATAAAATGAATCCTGGGGAAATAACTTCCTAGATAAACCTGTATAACCAGGGTACCCCAAGGGCACTCTCTTCTTAAGGGAAAATCTTTTAAATGAGTTTATACTCTCATCCTCTAGAGCCTGGATGGCATCTTACTGATTCTGGAGATTCCCACAAGGCATCTTTCCTATTGCCTCGATGCACAGCAATTGGCTAATATGTTTAACACACACACCTTCCTCATAACATTGAATATGCTTTACTGACAAAACTTCATGTTTCTTGAATTATTCTGCTCTGATTTTTGCACCCAATTTTCATGATAAACATGATTAAAAGCTGCCAGCAATATATATCCAAAGCACAGCTTGAATTCAGAGATGCATTCAAATTTCCTCCACTGCACTGATTAGTCTGTTCTCTTTAAATTTAGCCTCCCACAAAGTCTCATGACATGAAGAGAAAGTAAATAAGTTCTTTGTCAAAATGTAACAAGAATGGACCTCTAGTCCAATCCCCAATAGAGTCCTTATTCCCATCTGAAACCTCATGAGCAGTCTTATGTCCACATCCTTATAGGCATTCTGATCTTTTGAACTCCACTATAATTGCCCACAAAGGTCTGCTTACAACATTCTAGAACTCCTCTAGCCAAAATCTACAAACATTTCCAAATTGCTCTCATGGCCATTTCCAGAGTCTTCTGAACCACATTGTCAAGGATAGCCATAGATACGACTCCACTTGTCGAGTACAAATTTTCTGTGGTTTTTGTTGTTATGACAAATACCCTAGGACAATATATAACACCTATGTACATGCCTCCAGTGCCCTACTTCTATCACCAGGTTTTATCCCACACCAATACCATACAATAATGGTATCAAATTATGAATCCATCAATGAATGGGTTTACCCATTGATGCAACCAGAAGGGGACCAATCTTTTAAAACATGAGCATTCTGGGAAACACTCAGATCCAAATGATAATAGAAAATAAATATGACTTGTATTTACCTGTCAGGTAAAGAAGATTTTTTAAAAATAAAGCTTATTAAAAAATTAGAGACTTCTGGAAGTACCCTGTGTAATGTCACTTTATTCCTTACCTGTCATCATCTCGTTTCTTTTTGTGATGCATATATTGACATATATCTTTATAGTGCTAAGAGTTTGTCCTTATGACAATTCTGGTTATAGGTGGGTACTATTCTTTCCTAACAATAAAAGAAAGTTAATATTACTGAAAAAACAAACATAAAATACAAAGAAAACTATTAAGAAAATGATAATTATGAGCATTTCAGTAGTTTCATATAAAGATGCCCATTAACCAAATGTTCTAATTTCATATTTAAAATTAGACTGGCAAAATTGTAAAAATGGATTACATGTTACATGTTTACATGTAAAAATGGATTACATGTTACATGTTTACATGTAAAATGGATTACATGTTTACAATTGTAAAAATGGATTACATTGTTACAAGCTCATATTGATGTCTCAACTGATTCATCACAGATCCACAAGATTCAGTATTCTAAATAATTATTGAAAACAATTTTGTCAAAAAAAATTGCATTGACATATGAATAATAAAAGAAAAAGGAAAAAAATATTGCATTGATTGTGTATTGTCAGGTTGATTTCCTTATTTTGAGGAATGCCACTGGAGTTTTTGCAATTAGACAACTTGTTGAAATAAATAATGTTTCTAAATGCTTTATTTAAGAATGTCTATGTATAATCATTGCTTCCTACAGAAGGACTCTGATTCTACAAATAAAAAATGAACTTTATTTTAATCTATAAAGAGTTATAAAATTTATTTAATATAATTGAGAACGTACCTACCTTTGAAGTAGATTAAAGAGATACAGTTCAGTCAAGTAGTGTTTTACTTATTGATTTCTGTATATCAAATCTCAAGGTATTTATCAACATTTGTCACATTAAAGTTATTACCACTCTCTCACATGGATTACCTAATAAGATTTTGTATGAACATCAGTGCCAAAGATTCTTATTTTCAAAAAAAATGACAGAACAATTATTTTTCCCCCATTTTTTCTGTCTGTGAAGAAACCTTTGGTCTTTCACTTACTAGTGCAATAATACAGTCACTTCAGAGTTACTTATTAATGCTTAAAAATTACTTTGTGACTTTAGTCTAGTACAGTACAGTTCAGAAACTTCTAGCTTTCATGTAGTTGTAAAGATAAAATTGTCTATTTCTGTTATGTGCAAGTTTGGAAAGATAAATCTTTTGATGAATTGTGCAAATAATCTTTGGCAGCTCTATTATTTAAATATGGGGCTTCAAGGTTAGCTCCATCTTGTGTGCAGTCTCAAGTTCTACTCGTCCCACTCCACAGAGAAGGTTGCACAAGAGAAAGAAAACTTTAAGTCACAAATCTCTATTGAAAATTAAACTAATAATAATTTCTCCTAATCTCAAGTTTACTTGCTAAATTCAAATTATCACTAAACAATTTATTAACAAAATACCTCTTTATAGAATAGTAAAAAGAATAGACCATAGAACAGAGATATAAGATCATTCTATATTGTGGTAGCTCTATTTTCAATTTTATCTCTTTTGAAATGGAAACATTACAAATTCCTTTATGTTATTTTTGCCATTGACTTTTCCCTGACACATTCATTGTGTGACAAATTCCCAGATATAAATTAAAAAAAAAAACTGCAAGTGAGGTTGAAAAACAGTTTTCTGAGAAGGAAGAAAATTAGAGGAGATGACCCAGTTTGGGCTATAAGATAGGTACACATGGAAGTGCCACAAGGAAACTCCCTTTATAGCTATCTTAAACAAGCAAAAATGTCATTTCTTTTTCCTTTCTCTTGCAAAATCGGAGAATAGGAGGGCAGAACCTCCCCTGCCTGGGGGGGTTGGTACCATCGAGAAAGGGAAGAGGTGGCAAAAGTGTGTAGGATGGTGAATATTGTGCAAATACTGTGTACATATGTATGTAAAAGCAAAAACGATAGCTGTTGAATCTGTTCCAGGAATGGGAGTGAGGGGGAGGAGGGAGAATGGTCTTGGTGGTGAATTGAAGTATGATATATTTGCTATATTGTAGGAACTTTTGCAAATTTCACAATGTACCCCCACTCAGCACATCAATAAAAAAGGAAAAAATACTAAAAACCATTTTCTCTGAGTCAGAAAATATTTACATTTTACCTACTTTAATACCCACTAGATTTACCATTTACTTGACCTTAAAATTTTTTTATTATTTCTTATTCATTTATCCTTTTTCTTCATGCTTTATCCTTCTTTGTATTCTTCAAATGAGTCAGATAATGAGCTACCTGATGAATTCACAGATTTAAGACCTTAAATTGACTGAAACTTGTATAATTTCACTCTTTCTTTCATTAAGAGACTTAACATATATTTTAAATAAATTTAATGTATTTTCAATAACTTAACTTTTGTTAAGTTAGCTAAAATCAGTGTCATTTGCTGGATGTCATTGCAGCCTGAGTTAATATAAAAATTAGTATGGAATCTTATCATGGAAGATACTTAAATGTCATGCTGACCAAATTACATGCAGATAGATAAGTAGAATTTTTCCTTTCTTGGATGGGAAGATAGCTCTTCATGCCATGTGTAAGCAATGCACTGGTTAAATGATTGTTATGTTAATTTCAAGGTTCAAAATAAGTCTTCAACCATCTGTAATAGAACTTATATATGTTTTTTGCCACTTAATTACAGGCTGAGCAAATTATATTTGCTTATTTCACTAAACAAACATTTGATCCTAAAGCAGCCCAGAGGGTGGCCTAGAGGTTCTCACAATCTTTCTTTCTGTTATGCCATGTTAGAATTGCAGGAATAAACACTCAGCACACATGACCCCATTCAACAGAGCACTGCTGAAGGGCTTTGCTAGAAGAGGTCTGATATAAACATTTGGGACACTGGATAGATGTCTGCATCTTGTAACCTTTGACGAAATGTTTCAACAAAATAGCTACTTTTTCTGATGTGGCTAGTTATTTATGAACAGAGTTGAGGGAATCATTCATTTTTAAGATTACAAAGCTAATACATAGTGGAAAATGGCACAGAAATGGGAAATCAGGAGGAGATAAAGATGAGTATTCAGGTAGAGAAATGGGGAACACATAAATTTTCTTGTCCCATCAAATTAATATTACAGGTAATAAACTCCCTCTCCTGAACTGGAATACTCTTTTCTTAAAAAGCATGTTCATGAAAAGTATCTTGACAAAAACATGGCAAAGGTCAAAGCCCATTCCCATAATTTAGGTCTGCAGTTTATTGAAACTTCTGCTACCTTCTGAAGTAGAAACCCCAAAGGCAGTTTCAGATATAGATAAATCCATAAACAATGCACTTATGATGCATTGTCATAAAACCCCTAAAACTGTAAAAGGAAATTTTGTGATTTCTCCGTCACTTGAGCTAATGTTAGGCAGTCATAAACATGACAGAAATAATTTGGACTACTAAATCTGTATGAGCTCCATTAATGGAATGCTTTTCTATTCCTCATTCTAATGTGTCCACTAAAACCACTAGGGAAAGAGAACCCTCTTATTCACATTACGAAGCCCTGTAAAATCCTACTCAGCAAGACGGTATTTGTTTTGACCTGAAAGGACGGTGAAATGGCATTTCTTTTTCTTCTATCTACTTAGGACATTCTGTAGTGTAACATACATTTATTTTTGCCATATGTTGCAATACCATGAAAGGCTATATCTAGAGATAGATGGAAGGAATTTGCATTGATGAAATGGATTATTAATGGGGTATTCAATGCAATTGTTATATATTATTGTGAAGGCTCTATATTTGAGGAGAATTTATGATGGTGTGCTAGATAGTTGTGTAAAAATTGAAGAATATTCTTAACTTTTAGTACATGAGAATGTGTATGTTTATGTGTGTAGACATGTATGTTGGGAAATGGTAACTTACAACTATTGTACTTGTCTGTCAGCGCTTCTATTCTCTACTTGTCATTAATAGAACTATTAACAGAAATTATATTCCTGACTTATGAGGGGTGATCATAGGACTGATATTGGGAAACCATGCCATGTTTTCCATGCCATTGCCATGGAAAGGATGATTAATCAGAAGCATATTTTAAGCCATGACAACTAGAACTCACCCATGGAATTTTCTTTCTAGACTTCTCAGAGAAAGTATTCTTCTCCCTCTTGAATATAAAGACTTTAAGGTAATAACTCAAGAACTACATAGAACATGCTGAAAAACATATGAAAAAACATAAGAGATTAAGTAACATTAAGAATTAAAACAGCAGAGATGCAAAATGTACCAACTAAGAGAACAAACACTGCATCGTTTTCTCAAGTGCCACCCATAGCTCTCTGAGTTTCCTAGTGCTCTTCAAATAATTGTTTGTTTTTAAATAGTGATTATTTCTTAGAGCATATTGAATTGGGCTTCTATCACTTGCAACTGAAAAATGCAAGCTGACTTCAAATTCCAGTATCCTCAGATTGTAAGATACTGTGTTTTTCACCATGATCACTTTGAACACACCTAGGAGTATTTAAACATTCAATAAATATGAAAAGGTTACTTATCACAAACAACTTTCCCAGGATAAAGTTTATCATTATCTTTCAAGCTGCACTATAGTTAGTGATTTAATTATTACAACCTTCTGAGACACCTTCCTAGGAAAAATAGAGTGGTGAAAACAGGATTCAAGAGAATGATTTATTACTTTCATTCATATTCTTTACTCACTTGAAATAATTTGTGAGACTGAAATAATTTACTTGTATATAATATTAATTTAAATTAAACTAGTCCTTATAAGGGACAAACTCATATCTGTTTTGCATTGAACTGTATAAGGACACCCTGTTAATAGCTTTACAGGAGATTTGAATTCTATTTTTCTTTCTGTGATCCTAGGGTGCACACCATCCTCTCTTCTGCTCAATTATGTTTTTATGTATATGACTGTGGATGTGTGACAGTGACTGGCACAGGTATTCAATGAATGGAAGGAGCTCTTGTTTTTTCTCTCTCCTCTGTTGGAGTGAGCTTTCTCTCACTCCTGGTTATTATTGAACCTAACTGTGGCTAGCTGGGGCTAACTGGGGGTGACTAGAGATTCAGAAAAGACACAGGATAGACAGAAAGAAAGTGGGGTCAGGTGTGTTGGGTGCTTAGGTGGAGATGCACAACCCTCATTGCTTCTTTTCTCTATCTTTATTCTTTAAGGCCTTATTCCTTGAAGTTCTTTAAAACCTTGCTTCTAAAAAAACCTTACTTAAAACCTATTTCCTTAGGCTCACTCTTACTCATATTTTCTCTTAGCTTATATTTTGCTTAATCGTTTTTTAAAGTCTTTTGCCCCCAGACTTGTATTGTCCCATCTCTCTTTAGCTTTCATAAAGCCTTGGTGCTCAGACTTGCGAACAGCAGCACCTAACTGCATATACATAACTCTTGAAGTCTCAGTCCTTAGATTTGCACTGTAAAGTTCTTTGGCTTTTCTTTAGCTTAGCTTTTCTAAGGCCTATGTTAAAGTTCTCTGTGCAGACTTTCTACCAACCTCTCTTTAGCTATTCCCCTTTAGCAATCTTTTCCTTTCTAAACACTTCCCACACCAAAAAGCAAAAAGCTTCATGTCCCAAAGCAAAAACTAAAGCCAAAAGTCCCCAAACCAAGCGAAAGGCAAAAAGCCCCTCCTCTTCCTCCTTAAGGGGTCTTTCATAAATAGCTATAAACAGGGTGGAACAGCGGCTCCTGGGGAGGGGCTTGACATAGTAACAGGAGAAACCTGGTTCCTGCTTCTCTGAACATAAACAACGGTAGTAGACACAGCTGTTCTGCTTCTGGGGCTGTGCCAATCCCGGAAAAGCAGGTGAGATGCATCCTTGCCTTGCTTGTGTTCTGTTGTCATAGGCTTTCGGTAATCCTCTCTCCACAAGTGAATGTTTTCAATCAGAGAGTACAGGCACCTGGAATCTGTCTCTGACTAGTTGACCTAAGACCATGTTATGAGTATCATACTATAGAAAGTTAGATATTATGAGTGTGTTACTTAGTATATTTACCCTGTATGAGCATTGGTAACAAAATGTTACACATACATACTGCAAACATGTGATATGCAAATTAGCGAACCCCAAGGTGGCCTAGATATGTAAATTAGCTAACCCTAAGCTGTAAGAGAAGATAAAGATAAGAACCTGCATATAATACAACCCACGAACTCAAAAAATGGGGAAAAACATCCCCTTAAATTGGAATGTACTTAGCCTAACGTCCACTGTGAAAGAACAATTTAAGCAATGACAGTTTGACTACTATATTCACCTAAATATTTAACATTATAAGAAGATACTTTAGGAAATGGTGAGAACTGGTTGTTTTTCTCTGATATTTTGTATAGGTGCTGCCTCTACATGTAATTACAGCTTCCAAGATTTATTGAGAATTTCATTTTTCCATTATCATGTGTTAACACAGACATTTTCATTTGTGGATATTCTTTGTAAAAACGACTTTCTTGAACTAGGAACTTCCTCAGGCTGATGATGACATCTATGAAAAATATGTACAACTAAAATAATGTTTTATAGAGAAAGGCTGAAAGCTATCCTATTAAGATAGGAAATATGTAACACATAAAAACACTTAACATTTTTGCTCAAAATACTACTGGAAATACTAGCCAATGCAGTAGGAAAGAATAAATAAGTAAAAGATAACTTGACTAATTTATTCTTAGAATTAAAGAGCATACAATATGAATGCACGGCTACTTTGATTTCAAGCAAACAACATGTGGATTAATTTACTTTCAGACACTATGATCATGTAGTTAGGAAGCCCTAAGGAATATATAAAAATACTGACAGGAAAAAAATAAGCTCAGAAGATTGGCAGAATGTGAGATCAATATATAAACATACAATCTGAGTTTATATACTAGAAATAACCTACAAAAATAAACTATAAAACATTTTCAAAACTGCACCCAAAAAAAGAAAAAAATTGTTTGGAATAAATTTAACAAAAATGGAAGGTCTGCACAGGGAAATATATTAAAACACTACAGAGAGTAATTGATAAAGATCTTAATCAACTAATAGTACAATTTTGTGACTTGGATGAATTGGTATTATTAGAACTGCAATCTAACCAAATAGTATACATATAGAAAACAACTCTTATCAATATCCAATAAACTTAAAGAACTATAAAAGCTCACAAAAATGAACCTGTGAATGAATTTGAATACTCACAACAAATATGAATAATAAGGAAAGAAGTTGGATCATTTATGCTTTTAAAATTCAAATTGACAATATAAATATATATAATCAAGACATTTTATCTAATTTTATTTTTATATCATATTATTGTTGGACTGGAGGCACATTGTGACATTTACAAAGTACTTACAATATATCTTACTTAAATTCACCCCCTCCATCATTCTTGTTTATTCTTTCTAATGCCATTCCTAGAATAGTTTTAATAGGTCTCATTGCTCCATTTTTATGTATAGTACAAAAAAAGGCATTTTAATACGGATGTATGAAGAACCAATGCATCTGGTGCAATAGGAAATAATAAGAATACTAGAAATATATTTAGTATTTGCTGGATTTTTTTCTAAATTTATTAAGGACTTTGGAGTATATGGTCATGAAATACACTTGTCTAAGTTTTCTTCTGTTACATCTTTATCTGGCTTTGTGCCTCTTATTGCTCACCCTGTTTTTGAGTGAACCTTGTTATGGCCCTAAACTCCCTTAGTTTCTCGGTTCTGAATGTGACTGAATAATGAACTTCTTTAGTCTTTTCATCTATGCAGCATCTAATTCCATTGTTTAGCTGCTTTTATGAAACTAGTGTGATAATTCTTCCATCACTGTCATGGTGGAAAGAAAATGATTGCAACAAGTTAAGATTTCAATATATGTACTAATTTTTATGATATGTTTAGATCTCATCCTGTGCATGATTAAGTCTGTACTATGCATAAAAGTACTTCATAGGTTGATTTCAGAAAATGGTTCTTCAGGTTTTTAATGTATTTCTTTGCCAACTTCAATTATAAATATTTCAGATTTGCTTTTCCCCATAATTTATATCTGATTTTCACTGTGAGCTATACTCTTTGTGGTTATTAGGTTTCTATCACTGTAGTTACAGTTTTCTATCTTTCGGTTCTCATGTATTTGCTATGTCTATTTCCTTTTGTTTCATATTATTTATTCATTTATAATTTTTATTTTCATTTTGTCAGAACTTATTTCATGTTCTATTTGCTTAATTATCAAATTGCATTTTTCTTTCAGTGTTGAATTTATGTGTGTCTACTTTTGGTACTATTTCATAAATCTCATTTTTTTTAAAGTTGATTTTGGATTAGATTTGAACATTTTTATTATAAATATATTACCTCTGAAGTAATTAAATGACAAGCATTAATAGAAATTCAAATCAATTGTGTAACCACAGTTATTCTGCCATGTTTGAAACATTTTTATCACAATTAAAGCTTACAAAATACTTGAACTCACGTTTTGGAATAGAATAGTGTTAAAACTCCATAGGATCTCTAATGGAAAGCAGATAAAATAAATTAAAATATTGTTGAAACTACAAGTAAATAGTACTATATGTGCATATATGTTATTTGGTGAGAGAGAGAAATATAAGCATAGTTCTTTATGCTTATTTTGTACTGTATAATTAATCAGTGTTACTTTGTTACTCATTCAGAGGAATGCAAAAATGTTATTTTCAAGGTATTACTCTGATATGTACAAAACATAAAACAGGAGGTCACTTGAATTAGCTATAACATAAATTTAATTCTGTAGCTCTCCTAAGATTATAAAACCAAAATGGTCACCAATTGTCACTAAAGTAGGACAAAGATTTTATCTAGAAAAAAAAATCTGTAAGACTGTGTAATAATCATCTGTCATGCATGGTTAGAACTTTAGTGAAGAGATAAGTGGAGGTTTGTTGTTCACATTAAAATCCCATCTGATTGTAGATCTAATGAGTAGTGCAAATATTAAAAGACCATTTTCTCCCATAAATTCATGAGAATACCCTATTTCCATTCATCTGCTTACAAACCTAGGGACTTACAAACCTGTGGTGCCATTGGCCATGCCTCATTCCTCCCTTTCCTGAACATGCTGGTAGTTTGAGATTTGGGACACCAATTTTTTTTAATCCCCTGTGTTATGGTTTGTGGCATTCCAAAGAAATAAAAGCATACATATGAGATCTATTATAAGGAATTGACTTAGAAAATTATGGATCATGTTTCAATATCTACCATCTACAAAGAAAACTAATAATATAGTTAGGCATGAGAATCTTACAGTCAGAGAAACAATGGTACTTCCAGTCTAAATCTGAAACCATGAAGAAAGGAGATAAGACCAATGTCACAGCTCAACAGTCAGGCTGAGAATGGATTCAGTCTCCTTTTGTCATTTCTTCTTTTCTGTCACTGAATGAAATGAAGGACACATGTGCACACTAAAAAGGTCATCAGATTTATTCAGTACACAAATTCAAATGTTGATCTCTTCCAGAAATGATGTTTAAGTAGATTAATTGGCATCCTGTGGTCAATCAAGTTAGTATACAAAATAAACCACCATATTTCCTCTTAAACTTCATTTGTTCTTCAAATAAATTTATTTAGAATAAATGCAGAACAGCAATACAATTTTAAAGAAGTCAGGAATTCTCAGATTTTTTCTAAGTTTATTCAGAAAACAACAGTAGAGAAAAACTCACTGTTGCAGATGTAAAAATATTTACAAATGAAATTTAAATTCCACGCCATGATCCACAATGTTACTTAATATTCATAAGTATATTTGATTCCTTTAATTTGAAAAATTAAGATAGGCATTGTTTGGGAGAGAAGTTGGTTACCAAAGACTTGTAACCACCATGTATAGCATATTAAATAAAATAAACAGAACAATGTTTTCAGAATTCTATTTCAGAATTCCCATTATAGTATCTGTTCCTGAAATCATGCTACTATACTATGTATCATTTATTTTTGAACACTGTAAATAGCATTATCCTCATAAGAAAATAGCATGTACATGCTAGCTGCACAAACCTACATAAAGATTGTAAATTGCTTTGTTTTGAGCTAGCAGAGTGACTCAAGGGGTAGAGCACTTGCCTAACCAGCATGAAGCCCTGAGTTCAAGCCCTACTACCACAAAATTAAAGAAAAAGAATACTGTGTTTACCTCATAACAAATGATTAGTTTCACACTTAATCCTCAGATACTTTTCAAACACTTGTGAGCCACCTCTGCTTTGTACTGATAACTTAGTAGCATCACAATTTTGGTGTCATTATATTTTTGATACCCACCATCAAGCAAAAAGCACAGCCTCTATTTTTCTTTTCTTCAGAATTGTCTAGAGAGTAGAGGTGCAAAGCAGATCGTCACAGAGTCCTTTTCAAAATTTGTCACATCTGACATAAGCATGCCAGTAGGAATTGTAGTAGGGTGAGGGTTATTTCATTATTATATCTCTTTCCTAACTCTTTGGCAACAGTCAGATTTCTCTCTGGTTTAGAGTTCACAAGGTGAGAAAAGACTGAGTTTTTACTTCAGAAAACACAGTATTATTACCTGATTGCCAGCACTATAAAGTTCAATGACGACTCTTAAGGAAATCTATCAATTCTTAGTCTGCTATATTTTTAGTAGAATGGTGCTGACAAAAGTGCTAAGGATTTACACAATGATTACACGTTTGTCATGTTTCTATCAGAAGGAACATCTTTTAAAGCATGCCACACAATCTCAGCTGAGTATTTCTTTTTAGATTACCATGTATATTGTTAGTAAAAATCTTAGAAAATATAGGTATACTCATCAATACGTTAAATGGTTTTCCTGAAGTTTTACTTTGATGAATAAATTAGTAAAAGTTGTTCAAGAGGAGCCTGTATTCTGACTCAAATTTGGCTTCCTAATTATCCAACATTCTGCTAAGTTATTAGATATAAATTGCAAAAACTTTTGGGAAGGCATCAACAGAAATTAGAAAAAATAATTTAATAATAAGGACTATTATTATACTTAATAAATTAAAAACTGTAAGATAAAAGCAGGTAGAAGAATACCATTCTTGAGACACATTGGCTAAAGTGAATTTCACACTTTGCTTTAGCCTTTGGATTTCAGACTAGTGATTATAATTATACTTCAGTTACAAATATTTCTTTGGCCAATATAAAAGTAGGTCTTTGTGCACAAGAAACCTCTTCCCACATTTGTAAAGATTGTTTCAAAATATAATTGCATTTGTATCATAGAAAATAAATTACAATCGCTATGGGACAACTTTTTGTTCGTCATCAGTGGATGTTAGCATACCTATGTGGTCATTTATAAATCATAAAACTGTACAGGTTAAAACTGCAAGACAGCCAGTCTATTTAACCAAATGTGCTCACTAATATATTACTGAATGAAAGGGAAAGCAAAACATAAGGATTAAACTTTATATATCTATTATATACATATCAAAATTTGAAGAATACTTAGTGAATATCTGATACAATTTCTAGTTCTTTTTCATCAAACTATTGAACATCCTAAAAAGAAACCATAGCCTCTTTCCTTCCATCGTTGAAATTTCATACTTTCTGACATACTATCCTGACAATATGTTCCAGCCTCTGTTAAGATTATTGCCTTCTTTTGTTATGGCTTAGCCTAAATTTGATGTAGTTTAATTAATTAAGTGACATATGATAAAAGTTTTATCAAATGGGAGACATACTGCCTCCAAAATCAAGTTTGCTTTTTCGACAACTCAGGCTTTCCTCTGTAACACAAGTATGGGTAGGGGTAGTTGAGAGCTTTGTTGTAATTTTCCTTCAATACCATTCTGAGAAGAGCATTTAATAGCATATAAACTTAAGTGATGACACCTAGCATTGAGGAATATATAGGTTTGTAGCTGAAATAAATACCTGAGAGAAACAATTTAAGGGATTGTTTTTGGCTCATTGTTTCAGGGGTTTCAGTCCAAAGTTGACTGGCTTCATTGCTTTTAAGTCAGTGGCAAGGCAGAAACATGATAGAGACAACCTCATGGTAGTCACGGAAGCAAAGAGAACTAGAGCCAAAACATACTCTTCAAAGGCACACACCCAGAAATCCACTTTCTCCAGCTAGGCTTGAACCTTCCAGACTGACCACCTCCCAACAGTCTATTCAAATTTTAATTATTCAGTGGATTAAACCACAGATTAAGTCATTGACCTTATGAATTAATTGTCTCTGAAAATGCTGTGAGAGACACACCCAGAGGTGCACGTTAGTACTCTCCTAGTCCTTGTGATCTAATTAAATTGATAATAAAGATTAACCATCACAGGGCGCTTAATGTAACAGCTAGTATATTCAAATTTTAATTGGTAGATATTTGTTAAGCACATGGAATATTTTATGATATGTTTTTCTCACAACTACTCACTGAAGTAGGTGGAATATGTATACATACCGAAACAGAAATATGAAGGAAAATTCTGGAACATTAAAACCAAAGTGAGTTCTGAGAACCAGAATACTTGGACAAACTCGCAATACGAATACCCACTGAAATACAAATATCCAGTAGCTTATATCTATCTGTGCCAAATCTCCTAGTGCCCTTAAAGACTGTATATACAAGTATACAATGGTGGGCATAAAAATTCTATCAGCTTATCATAACAGGCTTTGGATTTCATAGAATTTTAGAATTTTAGAAATGAGAGAATAAATGACTGTTAGAGAAGGGACCATAAGATCCTCTGTATTCTTTTATGAATTCAAAGGTAGTGAAGCTAAAATCCAGAGAGATCAAACATCTAGTTGGTGGTCAAACTTGGGTTAATTAGAGATTTCCTTCTACAGGGTGATGGATTCTCCAACATACCACTTCTAGGTAAAAATTTGCCTGTACGAAAACTGTTGATAGTTGGTCAAAAATTAGAGATTGTAACTGAAGTAAAATACCTCATGAATTATATTTCCATTGCAAAACTTCTTTGCAAAAGTTTATTTTGTACAATATTTGTAAAAAATGTTATGGGTAATTACTTTTTAGAAAATAAATATGCACATAAGTTGTAAACTTAATTGTGAATATAAATTTAACAAAGAGACAATCCATTATTTTTAAAATGCCAGGTATCAAAATTGTATTCAACACCTGCTTATATTTAAAGCAAACTTAAAAACTCTTTCTCCTCCAAACCCTGTGTGTCGGGTATGTTTCTTTATCCCTTTTTATTTCTCCCTAGTTTACTTCCAAAAAAATTCCCACAAATTTAAAGATATAAGAAAACTTTAAGATTATACTCTCATGAAAAGTTGGAAGGAACTCTGAATTTTGGGTAAAAAAAAAAAAAAGACTATATTCTACTCGTGGATTGTATTTCTTTCGGCAGAGGGTGGTTTAGAAATGGTCTTCCTATGTAGTCAAGGCTGTCATTGAACTGGCCATCTTTCTGCCTGTCTTCCTGGGTGCTAGAATTATAGGCATACAAACCATACCCGGTAGTATATATTCTTTAATGAACTGCATATTCCTTTAATGAACTACATTTCCTTGTGGTCATCACTTCGCATCTCTAAATTTAATTTTAATTCATCTGTAACTCAAGGTATATATTTGAATTTAATGGAATCTACTCTGCTGTAATGACACATTACCATGCTCTTATTTGAAATTTAATTACCTCACTACTATTACAATTATTTTTTAACTTTGAACCCTCCATTGTCCTTCCTCTCAAATGCTTTACACTGTACCATCATTTCACACATACAGCTGCAAAAATACCACCTGGAAAGAATCCTTCAATGATTGTCTGACTCATCTCAAATAAAGCTGAAATGCATTACCATGGAATTTAATACACTTCTTTGATTTACATTTCTTTTTAAATAATAGGGTTCTAAATATTCTTTTAACCTGTAAACATTACTCTATTTACTTTAGGAAAAAATAAAATCTATCCAAGTATATCAAATATTCACAGTCCATATTTTAAAAGAAAATTAAACTCAAAAGAAAGAAGTGATAAGAATGCTTCATTTTCCATAACTATTACCTAATATATTTTCTTAATTCAAAATGTAATTTCTGACAATTGTTTTGATTTATTTCAAAATTAAATATGGTTATCTGTTAAATAATGTTTATATATAGTTTGACTTATTTTTAAATATGTGTCATGTAAAAGTTGTTGCTTTTTGAACATACGTAAGTTTTCTTTATGTCAAGCACTGGGACATGCTCTAGTAAGTTAGAATTTTACAATGGGGCTACTTACTTTATTGCCAAGTCTGGGGAATAGAATCTTGGCTACTAATCAGGTAAAGTAAAGCTGGAACAAATTATTTCACAACCAACTTGAAATTTGGAATTTTTTTAAAGACAGAATAAACTTTTTCATTAGAATAATTATTACAAGATGGTAGAAAGAGTGTACATTTCTCTACTACATCTGGCCTCAAATTAAAACATTACATAAATAAGTATATTCTATGCAGCACTTTTAAAGAATGTAAGGCAAACTCTTCATAAGAGAAATTCATCCCTACAATGAAGTTTTATAGCGTGTGAGGGGGAATTGGGTTCTACTCTGGAAACAGCAAGTAGAGATTTATGAACAAAGAACTGAGTGGGGGGTCGATGGATAGAAAAAATCACAAGAAGGAACTTCAGTGGTCAGAAGGATTCTGGCTAAATCAACAGTTTTTCCAAAGACAGGATAGGATCAAAAACTGTTGAGAGTAGAGAGTAAGAAATTTAATCAGATATCAAAACTAGATGATTTTCACTAAACTGCCTCAACAGAATTCTTTCTTAAACTGGAGTAAAGCCACAAAGAAAAAAAAATGAAGATGAGACTCTTGTGGGGTAAGAGAAACCTGACTAGAGATAATTCAATGACAGTCTTTGTAAGCTGTTCCTGTCATTTAAAGAAAGAAACATTCTTCTTTCCTTTCAAGAATTTATGCATACTTCTTGCTTGGTCAGCTTTTGATCATTAAGGATCAGCTGAATCTTACATTGGTTGACTCAATTTCTATTACTCCTTTTAAACTCCTTTTCAAAAATCCATTTTGGTAAATAATTTGCAAAATTTTTTGAAAAAATTACTCACGAAATTAGTGTGCACATAACTTATACTACTTAGTAGTAGAGGATATTTGATAGGCAGTGCAAGTGATCAGAAAATTGATGATAAGATTTAATTAAAAATAAAAATGAAAACAAAGATTAATATCTGGAGAAATGTTTCTGTCCAGAGAGCATCCAGTCAAGATAGTAGAACTGAACCAAAGTATCTTTAGATGGTGGAGTGAGGATGGCAGAACAGTTTGACAAATTTCTAGGGTTACAGTTTCCATATCTTCTGAGATATTATCAGGCATTCCAGCAAACTTTCTGAGTTGCTCTTATAGCTACAGTCCTGTAGTTTGCCCATACATGATGGGTTGTGGAGATTTCTTTGAAGTTCATGTCAAATCCCCTGCTTCTGCTTACAAAGGGCAGTTCTAGTTCTTAGTCACACCATGTCAAGAGAGTGGGAAAAAAAATAGAATCATTAATTTGAAGAGTTGTAGCAAGATATTGGAAACTAGAAAGAGAACTAGAAAAAAATGATATAGTCCAGTTTACAAGCAGATAGCAAAGTATAGAATGAATTGTATCCTACCAAAAGTGAAAAATAGTCCAAGACAATGAACAGGACTACAATCTAATAACCCACAGTGTAGTTTTCTGTTATAATATAATTCTCTTTACTGTCATCCTCCTGTTTGATCAGATATAACCAAAGAAATGTTACAAAATATACTTGGTATCAATAGATAGGACCTAATGATTTGCATAATTGTGCCAAGAATAGTAATTTCACAGACCTTTTCAGTTTACATTGCTATAGTTTTTTGTAAGAAATATAGAATTAGACTATCAATAGCCTTGTCACAGTAAGTAAATCTAAAAATTCATCACAAAACTTTGTCTTGAATACCTATAGAATTGGGTAAATTCTATTATTGAGGTTCTTAAGGTATCTAAAGTTTCCTGTGTCTGACAGGAAGAGAACTTCCATACTTGCATATGGAGTTGGAAATCTTGAAAGACATGAACCAGGCCAGTTTGCCCAAGAGGGCATGGTAAGCATTAGTTCTAGGATATCAATCTTAGTCCATTAAAGGTGTTCAGTTATATCTGACTCTATGCCTCATTCTCAAATATGGCATCTGGTCATTCTTGGATATAAAAACAATTTTTTCCATTGTGAACTACTTTAAGGACACATTTTTATTCTTATTCAAATAAGTATATTACCATTAAAATAAATATATTCAATTCGAATTTACAAATTCTGGAGGGATCAGGCAGGGACCAAAAGATAGTGTTTATAAATTTCTGTATATAAAAATATAATGAAATAAACTACCGTGAATTGTAAATAGTTTAGGGGACAGTGGGAAAAGTTTCCTTAAGTCCAGAAAATAGAACCTTAAGGAACCAGAAACTTTCCAAATCACAAACCATAAAAATTATAATCACAATTTCATCAGTTCATTCTGCTCCATACAATTAATCTTCACTCTGTTCTTGAGGTAATAAAGACATTAGCTTCTCTACTAGAATTCTGGGAATCCTTATTCAGACCAATGGTGTGGTGTTAACTTATACAATTGTGTCATGACTTATTCTGGTCAATAGCTGATTAAAGGTGTTTGCAAAGAATCAGAGGACAATGATTACTTTCTGTGGATTGCAAAATACTTAAAATGCATTATAGATCAGAGAGTTAATTTAACAAGGAAATTTTGTGACTTTTGTGTCATACAACATTTTAAGACAATAATTGCAATTCTAACTGGTGAGTTAATTTTCAGATATATCATCGACAGCTTGAGCTTCATAAAATTTTTGAGATACTTGTGTAATGTAATTAATATTTATGATATAATAATATATTATAATTAATATATTGTTGCTGATTATTAGTACTCAGTAATATATAATAATACAAATATAACATAGGAAAGGTTAAAACATCTATTTTTACTTGACGATGCATTTCATGGAATTAAGTATGTCAAAAACACAGAAATATATTTAGAAATTGCTTTCACAAGGTTAAGACGTTAACAAAAAATGAAATTCTTTAAGATTTTCCAAAGGTCTGCTGGTAAATATTAAGCCCTGTTTGAGCACAAGATTTCACTTAGGATTTGATTTGGTAAAGGAAACATTGTCAAAAATTAGAAAACCATTAACAAAACAAAACAAAACCCCTTAAGAATTTTAAAATGTGTGGCCTTTGTTTTCTTGAATGATGTACAACAGGATAAAAATTAACAGGAAGCACAGAATTCATTCTGATAATATGCATGAGATCTTGATGTCCCAGACAGATTATTAAAAAGTAAAGAAAGCCCTGTTTCTATCTTTTCTTCAGAGAATATCAACAATTTGAGAAAGCTTTGTCCTTCTACTTATGAATCAGTACACTTTGTTATTAAAATTCAGTATTTTCAGTTGAAGAAAAGCTTACTAATAAGTTCATTCAAATCTTTAGTCAACTTGACCTCAAATAAAATTCATCTTCCAATACTCCATAACTTTTAATTTCCATTTATTTCTCTCCCTCTCACCCTTTTCTTTTTCTGAAGCAAACAACCACTTTACATGAAAACAAATCCCTCTCTTCATTTTCTAAAAGTGAAAACATAGCTACCATACTTTGTATAGTCTCCCTGTCAAAAATATACTGTTTTCCTTGAATATTTTGCAAAGAGGTGTTTGCTTTCCAGTTATTCTTTCTAATAGTTTTATTTATACATGCCAATTATTATTCTGAACATTATAGTCCATTATAATGAAAAAATTAGACTTTACCAGCATTTTGTAACAGAATAGCTAATACATGAATATTCAATTTTATAATTTTATATTTTATACTAAATTGTTTCATGTGGCAAAAACATATTTAATGAAATAACAAATATATTGTATTTGTTTATTTTTGTAAGACTTGGGTTTGAGCTCAGGGCTTGGAGCTTGCAAAGCAAGTGCTCTACCACTTGACCTACTCCTCCTAATGCTTTTTTTTTTTTTGGTATGTGTATGTGTTTAGTTTTTTTAAATTGTTTTGTTTTATTTGGACAGTATTGGGGTTTGGACTCAGGGCCTCGTTGCTTGCTGATAGGCTCTCTACCACTTCAACCACTCTGCCAGTCCTACAAATATATTTAGATTATATCATAAAAGATGTAATAATATATAAATATAAGCTTGTCCTTAGTAAATAGGTTAATATTTTATTTTATTTAGAAATAACCCAGATATTTAAGAATATTATTACTTAATTTAACTTCTCACAAAAAAGAGTTTTCAAGGTAAAAATAAGCTATTTTAGGCAGACATATAATATTATGTAAGACTAGCAATAATCTCAAGTGATTTTCCTTTTTTTTTACTTGTCATTATCATAGTATTGTTGTTTTGAGGGTACATTGTGACATTTACAAAATTTCTTATAATATACCATAGTTGAATTTATACCCTCCATCATCCTCCTTTAGCTGATCTCCCTCAAGTCAAGTTATTTTTCTGTGAACTAATTGATTGCACATACATGTTTGACAAACATCACAAAAAACAAAACAAAAAGTTAAATGTATAGTTTTTTTGTCTTGTTTTGTTTTATTATTCAGGTGCTTGATATACCCAAAATAGTGAATGCTATGTAATTCATTCTTACCGCAATTTACTGTACTCTAATATATATTATTTGCATATTTGTTCTTAGGTTAAATTTGTTTTTTATAATCTTATACATCTGGTAGAGATGACAAATGTTTTTGGCTAGGAAATCTAGGCAATATAGAAATGTTTGCTGATAGTGGACTTAATGACAACTCAGAAGACATCATTTTTATTAAATCAGATATCTTAAACTAATCTTATTTAGTTACCTATGTGACATAAACTTTAAAAGAATTTGAGTTAGTTTCCAAATTTCAGGGAGTTCTAGAAACATTTAATTTAAATACCTATTTAATTATCTCTAATTAAATAGAACAACTTCTTTAAAGACATTTAGCACAACTTTTTTAAAGAGCCTTATAAATTAATTGATAATATCATACTAATAAAGGACAATACTGCATGTACATAATGTACATTTAAACATACAGAGACTCAAAAGAGATCTTATGACTTTTATTTTAAAAGTTTAGCTATGAGTCAGTCATATAAAACTCACATAAATTAATTAAATTTCACCTTTTGTCCACATTAAATTTTTATCAAAATTGCACTTCTGGCAAAAGAAGACAAGTTAATGTAACCTGTTCAACATGAGAACCAATACTTCTAGAGGAGATTTTAAGGTTTTCATTTGCCCTGGTATTTAATCTTATGGGGGCTATGAACTGTATTTTAGATGAGCAACTTAAAAGATAACAAAAAACATGTAGATGTCTCCAAGGCCTCATCAAAGTGGAAAATTATCGAGCGAAATTCCAATTATCCTTTCTGCCTTTTCAACCTCAGGTAGCTTGTTAGGGGACTCCACCAATCTCTTCTGAAGATCCTGTGGAGGGCAGAGTGCCTAAGTGACTATAAGAATTTGAGGAATTTTCTGGAGTGTGAACAGAAAGTTTTGTCAAGTAAATAGTGGGTGGAGGAGGCTGAAAATTGAAGCCGAACATACAAAAGGATGCAAATAAATGAAAGAAAGACTGAGGGTGATTAAAGGATGAAGAATGAACAGAAATAATAGGAATCTGAGAATGGGATTGTGGTTGGCTGAGAAGATTCATAGATGAAACAGTATCAAAGAGAGAACAGAGAGCACTCACAAAGTCAAAAACGTTTCTAGCCTAAGAGTCACAATCTGATTCAAACATTAAACCAGGAAGAGCTGCCTTTCTAGGAGGCATTTCAAAAGCAACCTGAAACACTAACCCAGTGTTAAAGTGTACACTCAGAATCATAACAATCAAAATTCATCCCTGTCTTTCTTTCTTCAAATGACTGTCATCTAAGAATGCGATCAGGAATTAGTCTCATCAATGGATCCCTGATCAGTCAGGAGTGAGGACACTGTCTTCAATGATGAACTTTTGGAATCCTGAACCTGGTGGTCCAATGATGAATCTAATCGTCTGAATCATATTACCTTAACTGCTTCACACTTCCTTTCTTCCTTCCTTCCATTCTTCCTTCCTTCCATTCTTCCTTCCTTCCTTTTTCCTTTCTTCCTTTCTTTCTTTGTGGTACGGGGGCTTGCACTTAGTTCATAAGACATGCTGGGCAAGTGCTGTACCACTTGAGCCATGTCTCCAGTCCCTGGGTCACATTACCAGAACTGTTGAAGGCAAATTTTATTCTTGTTAGACATGGAAGAGTAGATTTTACTTAAAAGGGATACCTATAATGAAATTTTTCAATAGAGGAGACAAATTGGGCTCAGTTAAAAAAAAAAAAAAGAGCATGTTGAGATTTATATCCATGGAGCATATTGAGGATCAATGAGTGGAAAATTACTAAGACAAAACATCAGGAGTAAGGGTGATTCTGGCTAAATTTACTGGATAGGATTTTTGCTGAAAGCATGACAGAATGATACAATATAAACAACAGGGAATGAGGAATTTGATCAGATATGAAGGTTGGATGATTTTCTCTAAATTGACACAGCAGGATTCTTAATAGAAGTAGACTAGACAGGGGTTGGACCTATTCCAAGTAGAAGCTCTGAAGGATTAAAGGAATCTAGCTAGACTTTGTCAAGGAAAGTGTCTTTCTTTTATATATATATATACATATATATATATATATACACATATATATGTATATGTATATATATGTGTATGATATGCAGATATAGTATATTATTCTAACTATGTTATTGTATAACAATTCTGGGGAGAGGAAAAGATTTTACAGATTTTTAAGAAATTATTGTAAGATGTAAATGAATAATAAATGTTTGGAAGAGTTATTTTCAAATCTCAGATACTGTCAGAAAAAGATCACTGTGGATTAGAGATGAGGAGAGGTAAAATCAAAATGAAGAAAAAGGAAACATGACAATAAATCTCATACTAAGATTAGGAGTCATAATGAGTCCTGAGGAAAACACCCAGGAGATCCAGTTTCGAGAAACTAATCACAACACATCTTTTGTTACACAGCTGAAGAAGTGGGATTCATCAATAATATAAAGTAGGAAATGTGGTTCTTTATATCTAAGACATTGAGAAAAAAATGGCAATGGTTAAGTACCACCATTCCCCAAAGATAAGCTACAAGTACATCCTTTGAATCCTATATTCCACAATCCTTTGAAAAAATTCAAGTTCATACATACCATCAGGAAGACTCACTGACACTTGTAGAAGACAATACTAAGAAAGAGGAGGAAAAAGAAAACATAAAAAGTAGTCTTAGCCAAGGGAATAACCAATAACGGTGTTATGGATGAATGCTTATGTATCTCAAAACACATTGTTGAAATCGTAATGCACATTTTAATGTTATTAGGAGGTTGGGTGTTTGGGATGCAGCACTTCTAAACTCATCTTTTAAGACTAGCATTACCCTGATACTAAAAACAGGCAAGGCCACTATAAGAAAAGAAAATAACAGGTCAATGTCCCTAATGAATACAGATAAGCCATCCCCAATAAATTCAACAGCATATTAAGAGGATCACACAGTTTATCTCTGGGTTATAAGGATTGTTCAACTGGACATACTATATTTAAAGGCATTTTGATCCTTTTAACTAAACACACAGGGTTTAGTTTTCCCCCAAGGGATCGATACAAAATAGAGACTATCATATGTACCATAGAGACAGATGCAATTATTTGTCTTTCAAGAAAATAAGATCTTATTTTTTTCTTTCTCCTTTTATTTTATTGTTTTTACATTCATTTACATGCATATACATTGTTTGTGCCAGCTCCCCCCAACACTCCTAACCCCCTACTTCCAGGCTGAACCTGTTCTGCCCTCTCTAGATCATAAATTATTCTTCCTTCTACTGTGTTGATTTGATTCATGAGAAATTCTATCTAAATGTTGTGGTCTCTTTTAAATTTCTAGATGTGTTTATTCAGTTAACTTTTTTCCCTGTTTTATGTAGATGATTCTGCCTAAAGAGCATTTTTATTTTAACACTATATATTTAGAAATTCCAATATACATTTAATAAAAATTCTGAAAGAAAACACTAAAAGCATGAAATTAAAAAACAATAGAGTAAAAATGCTTGTAGCCTAAAAAAAAATTGGGGGATTTTCCTACTGAAAGGACCCAATTAGTATTTAATTGAGTGAAGAAAGACACATAGCACATTTCATTGTTGTGAAATTTCAAAACATTAAGATTTAAATTAAAAACCAAATATTCCTAGATAGGAGAAACACTACAGAGAAACAACAATCAGAGCAATGTCACAAATAATAGCAATGGACCCAAAGAAGAAATATAATGAATACGTATGAATTGGCATCCTTGATAAATTTATTTGACAATTCTTACTTTCTTAGGGACTCACACAGTTTTTAAAATCAGGTTTAGCTAAAATTGCTTCATAAATTTTGTATGTCTCAATTCCTCATCTGACTTTGTTCTACTGCTGCCTATGCATATTATGACCTTCTAAATCTTTAAAATAACTTTTCATCCACATTGCTCCATGAAAAAAATCTTTACTTCCTCGAATCATAATATTTTCATTATTAATTAAAGAAAATGAGACTATATAATTAGGTAAAGATGAAATTCTAAATGAAATACCTCCATTAATTGATTTCTGAGATAATTTTACTCTCTTCCTCTAACAAACATCCATCTAGTAGTATGTTTTCCTTCCTACCATAAAGTGGTTTTCCTTTTCTATTTATGGTGTGTTACAATAGTTTTTCTCTTGTCTTTGTGGCTGTTTGGAACCTTTTTATTGTATTTTGTCTGTAGAAGTATTCAATAGTGTTTTTCTAGACTGTCTTTTAAGTAAGAATAAACTTGAGATAGTTCAGAACTAAAAATAAAGTCCTAATTATATAGAAATGCAGATGCCACCATACTTGTTAGAAATAATCTTCTTTTTCTTTCAGTTGAAAAAGCTCTGGGAGACTTTTATTATTTCAGCTAAATCTTCTTGTCACTATACATAATTTTAGTGGGCTGATGTTTCTGGCAAATATTCCTTCCTTTAGAGAACTGGCTTCCTTTATTCCTTAAGGTCTACATGGATGTGTCATTGATCATTTCCACACTTTTTAAAAAGTGTTCACACACTTGATTCGGGGAAGAACATCAAGAAATAAAAGTCAATTATAAGATTTTTCTTCCAGAATTAAATAAATAGAAAATCACCTTCCCACAGGCTAATCTTGGACCATATGAAATCATCTCCCTCACTGTATTTAAAACATGTAATTAAAGAACAATTTCCACATATAGAAGAAAGTCAACACGTAGGTGATGAGTATAGCAACTACCATAGAAGTACAGGTGTTTTCTCAACATAGTGATTTCATTGTGGGCATATACCTAGTAGTGGGAATGCAAGATTGTTTGACAGTTCTATTTTTACTTTTTGAGAAATATTTGTAGTATTTTCCCATAGTCATCATAAATGTTTACATTCCACCTACAGTATATAAGAGTTCTTTCCCTGAATCCTTGCCAGCATTTATTACATTTTGTCAATTTGCTAATAGTCATTCTAACCGAGGTGAAATGATAGCTCATTGTGGTTGAATTGAATTGCCTGATTGTTGGTGAGGATCAGAATTCTTTCATAGATCTGTTGGCCACTTATTTTTGTCTTCCTTTGAGAAATGTCTTCTCTGGGTATGGAATCAACCTAAATTCCACCAAGGAATGAATGAATAAAGAAAATACGGTATATATAACAATGGAATATTTTTCCAACCATAAAAACATGGGGTACTCTCATTTGTGACAACATGGATGGACCTAGAGACATTATTTTAAGCGAAATAATCCAGGCAGTGAAAAACAAATAGTACGTGGTCCTACTTATATATAAAATCTAAAAATGTTTATTTCATATATGTTGGAAGTAGAGTGCTTACCGGGGCTAGGGAAGAGGTGAATGAGGAGAGATTGGTCAATTGAGACAATATTGACAATGAGGAGAATTAAGTTCTGGTAGTGTTAGCACAGTAGAGTGAATACAGTAAACAATAATGCATTGTATATCTCAAAATACTTAGAAGACAAGATTTTTAATGTAGTCATTAGAATGAAGTGATAAAAGTTTAGGATGATGGATGGGCTATTTACCCTGAATTGATAATTACTGAGTATAAACATGAATTAAAACAACTCATTACACTCCATAAGCATGTGCATTTATGTATCAATCAAAAAATTAATATATAGATGAAGAGAGTAACAGAAACATTATAAGGTTGCTTGTAAATTCAGGATCCAGTTGCATCTGAAGCTATTAATATATCTATAGACTTCCTAACTTATTTTGTTAAATTTCTTTCACTTTCTTCTGAATGATTCTCAATTCTCCTGAATAACTCGTAATTTTACATAAGAATCCAAATATTCAGTTTTAAATAAGACACTAAATTTAGAACCTAAATAATGATCTCAGTGTATATATACCCACATATACATGTACCCCCCCAACACAACACTTTATCAGAAACATTCTTAATTCAAAAACTTGCAAAATTGCAGAATACATAATGTATAGCAAGTTGTCATACTAGGCATTTATTTTTCACAGTTTAATTTCCTTCCACAAAAGAAAAAATAGAAAAAAGGGAATACTAAACAAAATAATGGGAAACACTAGCTATTGATTATTCAGAATCATTTTCTCATTTTTTTTTGAGATGGTGTCTCACTATATAGCTCAGGTTGGCTTAGAATATGTGATCTTCCTGATTCGGCCTCTCAAATGTTGGGCCACCACATCTGGCCTCTCTCCCTTTTTATCAAAATCATTTAGTTGTCAGTATTATCTGAAAACATGAGTGCCTCAAGCTATATTGTTACAAGTCAGAGTACCTTTTGTAATTTTCAGAGTGACGTTACACTGCCACTTTCCCACCATGTGCAACACCAACCCAAGCCCTAACAACAGCTGTTAATATCTATCATGTTTTGCAATGTCAATGAAAATCACCAACACATGAAATTAAAGAGGCCGATGCACTTAATACCTCACTCAGATAACTCATCATGAGATCCCAGTTAGATGCATTTCTTTTGTTTTCTTTATTCATTTATTCATAGGTGCATACATTGTTTGGGCCATTTCTGCCCTTTGCCCCCAACTCCCTCCCTTTTTTCCCCAAACCCCCATCGCTTCCAGGCAGAAGCTGTTCTACCCTCTCCTCCAATTTTGTTGAATAGTACACATAAGCAATAATAAGAAAGAAATAGCATTTTTGCTAGTTGAGATAAGGATAGCTATACAGAGAGATTCCCAGAATTGCTTCCACACACAAGTATATTACAACCCGAATTGATTCATCTCTAACAGCCCTCTTCACTACTTCCTGGTCACCTTCCCATATTGACCTCTGTCATTTTAAGGTTACTGTATTAGCTCCTCTACAGTGGGGACATCAAACACTTGCAAGTTTTGGGTTTCCTACCTTTCCCTATTCCGCCTGTATGTATCTTCTTTAAGGGCCGTTTCCCTATATGTAGTTCTCACATAGTCCTCTACTCAGATATATGTTCTAAGAAAATATGAACATGTATTTCTCATTCTCTGAATTTTCTGGGTAGAGTCGTGGAACAGGTGTTCATGACCTTTGTATTTCATCTGCTTAATTCCATGCCCAGCCATTCTCTACATGCTTTCAGCAGTGTACAACAACTTTGCCATTAATCTTTCTTGTCAGTGACACATAATTTTCTCTCCCAAGTATGTTTTCTAAATCCAAGTAGTGTTGATTTTTAGATAGTTTGTATGCATTATTTTCAAATGGAATTTAATGACATTTCCCCCAAAACTAACTACCTTAGTCTTCTAGATAATGAAATCCTTAAAGAATCCAAAATAATATGTAGTGCTGACTAATGTCATGAAGCAAGTCAAGTTTCTGTTCCCAAATCTGAGAGATTTTGAAATTATTTCCATAACACTTTCTGCAATATGTCATTTTATTTTTTAAAAATATCCATGACCCTCTTCAATTCTACACACACAGTGTCTCTTCCTACAGGAAAAGTGTACTTCTCATCATACTGTCTTTAGGAATAGAGATACAGCTGTGTGCCAGTGGCTCACGCCTGGAATCCTAGCTACTCAGGAGGCAGAGATCAGGAGGACTGAGGTTCAAAACCAGCCTGGGCAAATAGTTCTGAGAACCTGTCTCAAAAAATCCCTTCCAAAAAAGGGCCAGTGGAGTGACTCAAGGTGTAGGTCAAGTTCAAGCCCCAGTACCACCAAAAAAAAAAAAAAGGAATAGAGTTGAAACATGCTTTAGACAAGAGATTCTGCATAGGAGTGACACAGCAATACTGAGCAAAAATTTCAGAAGTAATATTAAGGTTTTTCTTTCATTCTTGACCATGTAAAACATGTAAGTGGGGGCTGCATTTGACCCATAACAACATATAATAGGAGCAAGAGGTAAACTTCTATGTCATAATACTTGAGCTGTTTGACACTGTATCAAACTCTTATAGAAATAACTAATTTATTGATACTATTTATACCTCCAAGTGATAATTTTTGATGCCTCACACTAATTTCAGAAATCTTTTGGCCATTATTTCTTCCAGTATTTCTTTTATTGCTTTATAAATAATTGCTTTATTTCTTAAATTTTACTTCTTTGGGAGCTGGTGGAAATATTAGCTAATCTTAAAAACTTCCCATTAGATAAATCTAGATATGTTCTATGATTCTTTTTAAATCCCATTAAACATATCAGCTTTGAGTTAACATTAAAATTTATTATATTTTTTTGAAAAACAGGGGAGGAAGGAGAGAGTTAAAGAATGTAACAGAAGGGGTGAGCTTACTCAACATACACTGTATGCTTCTATGGCATTATCACAATGAAATCCCTTTGTACTATTAATATATGCTAATAGAATATAGTAAAAAATTAATTTGCTTCTTCTCATTTGGATTAGATTACTTAATGTTATAATAATTTAGTTTAAGTCCCAAATACAATATCCTGAAATTTAGCACACTTTAAGCTTCGTATATTAATGTTTTATGTTCTGTACTTCAGATTGTCACATAAGGTTTTAAATAAATTTTCCTATGTAAAAATACATGTAATTTTCTCAGAAATATTCAAATTGACTCTATCACAGTTAAGATCATTTATTGGAAATTATATTTCCTGCTTTATTTTTCTCATATCTATTATTTTTCTTTCTTTTGAAGATTACTTTTATTTTTAGTAATTTCATGTGGCTATGAAATCAAAAAGTCTACATTTTATTCAATCCTTGATGCTAGATCTTGAGCATCTTGTATGTCCTGCAAGCTGTGCTTATTCATGGAGTTTTCAAAAGGAAATTCCTGACCAATATGAAATACAATACCTGATTCAGTGATTAAGATTTTAATGTTCAGAGATTAACAAAATTTATGCTTCAATGTGGCATGTCATCTTGGTCAAGTTTTTTTTTTTTTTTTTTTTTATTTTTATCTCTAATTTTGTTGTAGAGACAGTATAAGCATTAATAGGAAGGAACAAGGGGTGGTCAAGTTTTTTAAGCTCCCTGTAGCTCAGTTTTCTCAAATATAAAGAAAAAGACAATACTTCAGCATTTCATCAGGTTATAAAGTAAAAGGGACTAAATATATCTAGGATATATGCCAATACATGAAAACTGAAAAGTACAAATCATCAAATTATATAATTTTACTCTAGACATTTTATAATTCATAAAAATATGAATTTTAGCTATTAAGAACTATTCCAATAAAAAGTGTAATGAAGAAAGTATAAACTGTGCTATGAATAATTTCTAGTTGTGTGTGTACATGTGCATATCCAAAGCTATTTTTAGCTTATGACAACATTAGTTTTCTAGAAACTGCCTTATAGACTCAGAATCCTCATTATCAAGTCATGAGAACTAGCACAGCTGTTCATATCAGCATTCAAATGATTAGGATCAAATAGGTTTTGCATGCGTGAAAAATAAGAGATTTTTCTCTCACATCTGCCAAGTGTTTTGTTAATCTACTTCATTTTGTTTGAAATACATCCAGGTAAAACTGCAAAATTTATAGCTATACCTTAAACTTTGAAACGTTAGCACATAGATAATGATGAGAAAATTGTAAAAAAAGAGTCAGTGTTTTCTCAGAATGGCAATATAGCTGGGTTTATGGTAAGATATGATATGATAAATGTTTTAATATGGAGATGATATATTTAACCACATATATGTATATATGACAGATGTACATTATGTTATATATACATGAAAAATATTCATTTATGCATAATGAAAATATATGTGCATATTCATAAATTATAACTGCTTTTTAAGTTACATTATTTTATTGATAGCTAGGATATTTTCACAAAAAAGTCCATTTTTCCTAAGTCACATCATTTTTCCTTCTTGCATATATGTCAATAAATTCTTTTTCTCAGGCCAAATTATTTTTCTCACTTTCCAAGGATGAACAATAGACAGCCTGCCTAATTAGTAGATTTCATTTCAGAGGTGACTTTAGTGTTACAGTACAGCTCTGCTTTCTCAACACTGCTTCACATCATTTGCTATTCCTTGTCAGGTTTGAATGACAAGTGCAAAACCACAGTTTTAAATTTTGTATGAAAAGAGGAAACCCAGAAACCTTATAAATAGTTTTCTTTCCTTCTATAATAAAAGGGTGCAGGTATATGTGCAGCTTGGTCAAATCTGTAATTAGAATGACAGGGCTGCATCAAGGGCGACTCAGCAATCGTTGAGAAACCACTAATTGTAGCTGAAAGGGTTGTGAGTACCAAATTAATCCCCACTTCTGTGCCACCTTTAAAGTCACATTTACTGAGAGAAAGGTAAACTTGCTGAATACAATCAAGAAAGCAAACATTATTTTAAGCTCCAGGAACTGAAAGTACAGGACATTAATAACCATCTATTTCTAGCACTAATCCATGCAATTAAAAAGGTCAGAAGTGTCAATGTTGATAAAGGTCTTTTAGAAAGAGAAGTACTAGATGAAACCCTAATTATGAATCATCATCAAGAAAAGCCCTGGCAGCAATTACCACACCCTGGTAAAATAAGTATCTAAGGGGATTCCAGAGTGAAAGCACATTTTATATACCCAAACAAACTCAAGTTTTATATTATTAAAGACACAAGAATAAAAGACACAAGGATAAATTGTTTCCAATGTTTACATATCTTAATAAGATTATGCTAAAATTTGCAAAACTTGACACACAGATTGACTATATTTAGTCATAATTACATTAACTAGCTCATAGGATTTTTTTTCTTGGTACTTGGATTTGAACTTAAGGTCTCATGCTGCTAGACAGGCACTCTATCACTTGAGCCACACTCCAGCTCTTTTTGCTTTAATGATTTTTTAAATAGGGCTTCGTAAGTTTCCAGGGCCAGACTGGACTGCAAACTCCAATGCATGCTCCCTCTGTAGCCAGAATGACAGATGCACTTCACTTCACTCAGCTTACTGATTGAGATGGGGGGCTCACTAATTTTTTACCCCAGGCTGGCGTTGAACTGCAATCATCCAATTCTCTGTCTCCTGAGCAGGCAGTATTATAAGGGTGAGCCACCCCATCCTGCTAGGATTTTTTTCCTTTTAAATCTTGATATGTCTACTCAAAAGATATGCTATACTCAGGGCACAATATTTACAAATGCAATCAGATGTTTGATTTGAGTTCATTGTTATTTTATCCATTGGTTATGAATAACAAGATTTCTACTTTAATAAATAAAAGACTCCAGGTCATTGTATAATATTTTGCTCAAAATAAATCTCTAATTCATAATAGTGAAATGTTAAAATAAAAAATATGACCCAGAAATGGTAAGTAGATCTACGGAAGTTAGAATTATGTGATATAAAATTAAAGTGCTCCAAAAACTATAATGTAATGAAGATAATGCCAAAACAATAATGTCAGAGAAAATAGAAATTATAAGTACAGACTGCCCTGCTTCATTTAATTCAACAACAGAAGAAAGAGCTGAGGAAATGATATCTATAGCACTATGAAATTTACTTTTATGCATACAAAAATTGTTTTTCTCCTTGGGAAATCTTTCACACTGTAAAATTCCACAGGTGGGTGATAACTTGAATTACCATCTATCTCTCATCTGGCTGTATGATCTCTGCACACAGTATTCATGATACATTAGGGCAGTGTTCACTGCATGCTAAATACTTTCTTCTTTTTAAGGTTACATTTTATTTTATATATCCATAACCTTTAATCAGTATACTGTAGAGTTTTACATATGATTTTTACTGGTATACAATTGGGTTGTACCAACTGCTGTATTATAAGCAATGATGTGAGGAATATTATGGTAAAAATTCTATTGTTTTTTGAAGTGGATTTATTAGGTAAATGAGTAGGACCATTTTAAAATAAACTCACTAGCAGACTATCAAGAGAGAAATACCAACTTCATATTGATATTTCTTTGACAAATACATAAATAATTTCTCACGAGATGATTCCCATCCTCTGTCTCTCAGCCTTCTCTCTGGAGCCCTGATGATGAGAGGAATGTGTACTTCCAAACCACTACTTACTGCGCTTTATAATTTGGGGCCACTACACAAGTTTGCATGTAAGCACTCATAGAAAAAAGAACCATAAAAAGGAAGTATTATTTGAAAATAACTCGACTACATAATACAGCATTTCTTCTACAAAAAGAAGCTTGAGGTCAAATTATAACAGAATACTTAACAGGCTTCTGGCAAATGCCTTTTACAGAGGGTTCTTTATGAAAATGCCTAGTTTGTTTCAGGCTGATATATTTCATTACCAAAGTTAAATAAAATCACAATGATCACAGTGAGATATGAGTCACAACTAGAAATTCTAGAATCAAAACCAAGTGGTATTTTCTCTGATTGAAAAATACAATCCAAAAGTCTAAGCCCATTGAAAAAGCATCTAAGTAAGAAAAGTGGTCCCAACTGATCACTACAGACATAGAACTGCCATGTCTCCACCTACAAATTTTCCACAGAGACCTTGTGGATGATGAACTTCTGTTTGTGGGTTTTAATTTGTCTTAGGAAAATTCACAAAGACTGTTTTTGTATTTGGAATATACACTGCAGAGCCTTTTGTATGTGAAAACACAATATAAATGTACTACTAACTGTAATACCGGCACAGTGATATATATTTAAGAGTTAAGTGGCATTTTACTGTTTCATGTATCACATTATTATAAGTGCATCTTATTAAAATTTAAATGTACATTTCAAAATCAAAATTAAGTAGCCAGCAAAAACATTTGAAGAAAATGTAATTTTCTGACTGTAAGGTGGAAAAGTGTATGTTTCACTTGGTTTAGACCTAAATAAAAATGTTCAGAAACATTGCAAATGCAAGAAGTTATGCATATAATGGAACTTCAAGGACACTTTATGTAACAAGTCATTTCTGTTTAATAAAGCTTACTTATCTATAGTCAAGTCTTTGTTATATTCTGCAATGGAGCATTCATAATTTGACTGAAACCATTAACACACTCGGCTCAGATTCAATGTGTGCACAATGTCTCAAAAAGCTTACTGGACTGTGTGCTGATTGTGAGTCTAATAGATATGAACAATCAAGTATATTTTAGTTTACTTAGAACTCAGTGTGAATTTGTTAACCTTTCAGCATAATACTCCATAGATTTGGGACTGATGATTCCAAAACTGCTAAATATGTCAACACTATTTGTAGAGGATTGTGAAATAGCAATATAATAACTAAATGACATATTTCTAAAGTTGTTATTCACAGATAATAAGGTATGTCTTGTGGTAGAATATATCTGCTGTTTCTATGAGAATTCTTTAGGATTTTATTTTAAATTACTTGTTATAAATTTGTCTGACTTGACCTTTAGGGAAAAGAGATATACCATTGTGTAATATTTCACTTATTTTAAAAGTCAAATTATGTCATAAGAAATGTTACTAATTTAAATTTTTTATTCATTTATTCATATGTGCAAACATTTACTACCACTTTTCAGTCTTGAAGTGATACCCTATCAATTATAAAATTCCAGAAAATTATGAGAGGAAAATAGTAAGAAGAATCTTTCCATTAAAAGTAGTACTTGACATTATTGATGTGAAAACACTGAAAGACTTATTGTATCTCTTACTATTTCAACAATAACCATGAAATCATAATGCATTCAACCCTGTAAGCTAGATTATTCATTTGACTAGAACAATTACAGGTATTAATAAAATTCTCTTGTTAAAATATGACAACCACTCAGCTGAAAGATGCTAAGGGAGCAAGAGAATCGTCAATCTCAAAAAATCTGTGTGGACAGATATTTCTGAAGGACAACTGCTATTCGGTGTATGACTGCTTTCCAGGAATTTCTATTGGTCTTCTCTAGGACATCTTCTGCATGTACCTGCTTTTTTACTGGGCTTGATGCATGAAGAGGTTATTATGCCCATAGTGATTTCACAACTCTATTATATATAGTGATAGATGTGCTTCCCAAAATAGTGATAGATATAGTCCCCCAAAAGTTCTTTGAAGTCTTCATTTTTTTGGGGGGGGGTGGTAAAGGAAATCATAAATCAAAAACTTAGACATCATTGAAATAGATCTTTTTGGTATACTTTTCCTTCTGTTTAAAATATTCTTACCCCAAATTTTTACAAGTCTCTTTTATCATGTTCTTAATATTCAGATCACTAGTCAAATGTCCACTCCTATGAGAATCAATGTGAAACAATGTATGCACATATGAATAAATGAATAAAGAAAAAAAAGAAAATCCATTCCTGTTCAAATAAGCAAAAACAGTCCTCTGCAACTTCCCAACATCTTCAACTACATGGCTCTACTTTAATTTTTATTGCCAATTTAAGTCTTTGATTCAATTTAGAAATAAAAATTTTAACATATATATATAATATACATCTTGAAAGAGAAACTCTTTCATTTATGAAAATTGTTTTGTTCACCATTGAACTAAGACAAAGGAACAGATTTTCAAATCAGATTCTTATGAATCAATTATAATACCTGCTATCAAGGATATAGAAACAACCACCTGGGACAAGTGAGAAAGTATGGAACTTTGAAGGGGTTCCTAGGGCCCCTCAAATGCATAGTCAGAAGCATGCTTTCTCTAATATAGAGTAGTAGATGAGTTCTTTCAATAACATGCAAGCATGTCACCATGTTATACACCAAAGCATTGTTTATGTCCCTAACAGGACATTTATTAGGGATCTATATATGCCTGAAAATTTATAGATTCTAGACTTATTTTCCATGGGCAATCTTAGCCTGAGACAGCTGACTAAAACCACTCCATGTAAATATTCTCTTCTCAGAAGATCACCATTAGTTTATTTGTTAGGGAGTCTACTTATCATCATATTCACAAGGAGATTAGATGGGATCACTGACATTCCTTCTCCCTCTGAGCAACTCTCAGGTAATCAGTAGAGAAAATGAGATCAACTTCTTTTATACCTTGCTTTCAGCCACAAAACCCCAATTCTTGGAACATTGTCTAAACTATATTAAGTGTTCATAAACATGTGTTGGAAGACTTACTGGAAACAAATACTTCAATGTGCTTTTAATATTAGCACAATTTATGCCTTTTAAAAAGACAAATTGGTACTATTTATACAACACAGTGAACAAATTTGCACATCCATCTTCATTCGGTTACCTAGTTCTTTGCTTAAGCTAAATTCATGGAAGTAGGGTTCTAAGTCTAAAGATTTTATATATATATATATATATATATATATATGCACTATATATATATATATATGCACTATATATATATATATATATGCACTATATATATATACATACACACATATATAATGAAATTGCTTTCAGAAAGATTATACCAGTTTGTATTCCTGACAATGGTATATAATGTGTACAAGAATGCATAAAGTTGTCTACTATAACATGTAATTAAATGTTGCTAATTTTTATCTTTTAACAAGGATAAAATACATTGTATATGTTTATTAGTTATTTTGTTAATAAATTGACTGTTGATATATTTTATTCATTCTGTTTTTCTCTATATTTTCTGTATTTTCCCATTTCCATATTTATTTATATGATTTCACCATTGTATATTTGTGCACACATACATTTATGTAGATATAGATATATACCCATAACCCACAGATATAAATATGTGTATATATATATATATATATATATATATATGTGTGTGTGTGTGTGTGTGTGTGTGTGTGTGTGTGTATAGGTATATATAATTTCCATCTGTTGAAAACAAGAACAAATCATAACAATTCCATATTAATTCATTGCTTAGTCTATTTTCTTGAGTAATGACTGTCATATATGTTATTAAATAATAGCATGTGGATTATCATTAAATTACATTATGGCCATGTAATAGATATTACATTAGCTCTGGCTTCTTTGCTGATAATTATATCAAATACTTGTAGTTACTGGCAGGAGAGTGCTTGAATCTTATTTTTCATGCCTGGAAAGGCTATTTTTTCTGTTAATTATTAGCAATTATTTTTTGTTCTTCCAGAAATATAAACAAGAAACAGGAATTATAAGTCAAATCCTTCAGGGCGTAGACAGTTTGAATGTGTAAAAAATAACATAACATGGCATAGTAGTAATCATGTTCACCTGAGAAATGCAAGCCCAAAAAAGGCAAATTCATTCTGTAAAATTAATTTTGGCCAATCAAACAAAACCTGTTTACTTACTGAATCCCCTGAGTTTGGTGTGGACTGTCATCCATGCAGATTTCATAGCTAAATTCCTATCCGCTTTGAAAAGAAAAACACGTGCATGCATTTAAGCATTAATACTGATGTATGATTATCAGAATTAGACACACAAATGGTATTTTGAGTTTGTTTTCTAGAATTTTTAGCTATCAAAACAAACCCAAAACCTCTCTGTACAGAAAACAAATGTCATTGGCATGCCAGCCAATACCACCAATATTTTAATGCATTCATTCATTCGTTCAGCATTTACCTTCTCAACATTCATAAGTGGAAAAACAGTCGTGAAAGAATGAATATTGTTATTATTCTCTCCTTCTCCTCAATACCTTTCTCTCTATTTTCCTCATGAATTAACAACTTCATTAAATGCAAGTTAGCTTTTATATTTGTAGATCTCATTGCCACTCTAATGCATCTTCATCAAAGAAGCAAGGCTGAAACTATTCAAGAGATACCAGTTTGAAACTGTCTGAGGAAATCTGGCACTTTCTGGAGCCCAAAGCACGCATGTGCTTTACTTCATGCAACTTGTCAGGTACACGTAATTTAAGTGCGAACAGAGATGACATCTCTAAAAGAGATTTTTCTCTTCTTCCCAGACATTTGCAAAATTTGTTACAAATATCAGGTCTTCTGCTCATTAACATTGGAACCTAGCAAGGTAGAAGGGCTGGAGTTCCTTGTAATTCTCCTTAAAATTGTCATTAATAATTATTTAGTCTTAATGGTCTGAGAATGATGTGATTATGGATATATAGTACTTGGATAAAAGCATTATTTCAGTTTAGCTTTGGCTGTGGATAATGGCTTGGAAAAAATGCAAATATATGTGATTTTATGATATGATGTTCATCTTTTAAATATATCAAATAAGATATAATAAATCCATTTACAGTTTGACATATGAAGTGCAAAAGTAGATAGAAATATGTGCAAGTATGAGATAAAGCATAGTGTCATCCCTGTAATTATAGCAGATGAGTGAAATAAAATAGGGATCATAAAGAAATTTGATCCAACACTGCTTAGATTACAGAACTTAAAAAAAAAGACTAGGAGACTTCTTATTAAAGAAGAATTACACATTCAAGGTTATGTACTTAACAGCCATTCATTTCTTTATCCCTTTCCTTTTTTAATTTTTATTTCCTTTAGTTAATTTTTAGGTAGTATATTGCATTTTTTGTTGGGGCCAGCCTCCCACATATCTGGAATTACAGATGTGCCCCACTATGCATGGCTTATTTGTTGAGATGGAGTCTAACATTTTTGACTGAGTTGGCCTGGAAAGCAGATCCTCCTGATCTCAACCTCCCAAGCAGCTTGAGTTACACTTGTGAGCTACAGCCCCCTTTCATACTTCTTTCTCTACATGGTGAAAAATTTAAATTTGTGCTACTGAAATCAAAAGTGGGTATTACGTAAAGAGCAATTGATTCCTGAAATGATATATATCTATTATTTTTAAAGGTTTTCTAGGTCAGTAAATTTAGTTGAAAAAATTGGAAGCACTTTCAGATTTGGCAAAAAATAGTGAAACAGATCCAGCAAGCTGGAAATCTCAGCACTATTTTGATTTATATATGGGAAATCTGGACTGTACCTGCATGTCTCACCTGGCTTTCAGTGCTTCCCTGGTACTGGCTTTCAAATAGTTCAACCATGGTATGAGAAATGCATGGGGTTAACATCAAATGCCAAGGTCACTACTACTGATGTCCTGGAGTGCAGCCAGTCTAGTCCTAAATTTGGAACTGGCCATGTGGAAAGAAATGAACATGTAACCTGAAAAACGGGTGCACCTAAAACTAGAGGAAATAATACAAATAACACACAGATTCTTATGGCTGACAAAACACAGATTCACATACAAGAAAACTATAAGGAAGGATGTTTTAGCCATATCTCCAGTGAAATTTTTATTTATCACCGATGGTATGATCAAGGTCTTATATTAATGAAAAGGGCATTTTCCTAAGGAAGAGAAAGAAAAATAACAAAATTCAGCATTTAGTAATTGTGAATTTGAGTTTACAAGTGATATCCAATTAAAATGTCAAAGTAAGTAAATACATATAAAATAATAGGAGTCCTGATAGCAAAAGGGGAGAGGGTGGGACAAAGATAAAAGACTCCACAGAAAGTAAAATTAACAGAAGATGTCCTCATAGTCAGGTCCAAATGTGTGGTTCAGGAAGCTCTTGATTTGTTTTGTTAAAGAAAAGTTGACCATAAAATTAAAATGATATAAATTTAACTTCAAATTATTAGCCCACTTTTTTTATTCCTGCCTTTTAGCTATACTTGTCTCTCCCTGAGACTGTGTTCTGTAAAGGGGTTGTCTTCTTTTTCACTGAATAGTTATCTACATTGTGAGCAATTGATCACATATTCTCCCAAATGTTATGTTCTAAAAATGTAGTCATTTATTCTTTACATTCCTTGTATATTGATACTGTGTACATAAATTTTAGAGCCTATTTCTGCTTATTGATAGTCATTGATATTTTAGACTCTTCTTTGAAGCTGCTACTCTCCCCCCATATCTTCCATTGACTTATTTGATCTTTTTGTCACAACAAACCTTAGCCTCAGAGAAAGGATTGACAAATGGGACTACATGAAATTAAAAAGCTTCTGCACAACAAAAGAGATGGTCTCTAAGTAAAAGAGCCTGCACACCAAATGGGAGAAAATCTTTGACATGGGATTATAACCAGGGAGCTCAAAAAAACATTAACTCCCAAAATCAGTGACCCAATGAAGAAATGGGCAAAAGAACTAAACATACTTTTTTTCAAAGGAGGAAGTGCAAATTGCTAAAAAAAAAATGAAGAAATGATCAGCATCTCTGGCCATAAAGGAAATACAAATCAAAACCATGGTTAAGATTCTACCTCACTTGTGAGAATGTCTACCATCAAGAACTCAAACAAAAACAAATGTTGCCAAGGAGCAAGGAAAAGGAACCCTTATCCACTGTTGGTAGGAATGTAAATTAGTACAACTGCTATGGAAAAGAGTATGGAGGATCCTCAAAAAACTAAAAATAGATCTGCCATATGATCCAACAATACCACTTCTAGGAATATATCCAAAGGAATGTAAGTCATGTTACAATAAAGACACCTGCACACCCGTGTTTATTGCAGCATTATTCATAATACCTAACCTATAGAAACAGCCAAGATGCCCCACTACTGATGAATGGATTAACAAAATGTGGTATTTTTATACAATGGAATTTTATTCAACCACAAAGAAGAATGAAATTTTGTTGTTTGCAGATAAGTAAATGGAACTGGAGAACATCATCTTTAGTGAAGTTAGCCAGGTTAAGAAAGCCAAAAGCTGCATGTTTTCTCTCACATGTGGAATATAGACAAATACAGCAATATACAAATACACAAGTAGAACAATATTATGAAATACAGGTCAAGCTAAGGGGAGGTCATAGATAAGAGAGGGAGGGTAAAAGAAGGAAGTTAAGGTGAATATGTTTGATGTGCTCTTTATACAAGAAAGAATATGGAATTTTTAAACCAATTGAAACCACCATAAGAAAGGGACTAAGGTAGAAAGAAGAGATGAAAGAAATATGAGATGAACCAAATTGGGTTATAATATATACATACATGCAAGTGCTGCAGGGAATCTCTCTGTGTAGCTATCTTAAACAAGCAAAGATGTTACTTTTTTTCTTTTACAAAATCATAGAACAGGACAGAACATGTCCTGCCTGTGGGATGGTTGGCACCAGTGGGAGGGGGAAGGATGAAGGCGGAGAGTGGGGGAATGTAAATATGGTATAAATACTGTGTACATATGTATGCAAATGGAAAAGTGAGACCTGCTGAAACTATTACAGGAGTGGAGGGAGGGGAGATGAAAGAGAATGGTGGAGGGATGAATTCAACTATGATATATTTGACATATTATAAGAACTTTTGTAAACGTCACAATGCATACCCCCACCCAGCACAACAATTTAAAAAAATGAAACTTTAGCCTTAAAGCCTTACAGACAGATGCCTTAATGCAATGTTACTATCTTTATATTGCTGATAGAATACAAGAGTCAAAGTTTTAATCTTTACCCTGGTCCTCACTCAAATCATTGAAAGAAAGAATATTTATTTCTCAGTTCTGACACCATAAACAGAATAGTACCTGAATGCAAGTGTCGAATTTAACAAATTGGGTCTGACTTTCTCTTTAAATACTTAACTTTCTTCAGCTTACATCAAGTGACTAGTTTAAGATCATGCTTAAAGGAGAATAATACATTATTAAAATATATAAATAACTATATAAGCTAGAAATGAATGATCTCTTCAACATCAAGTCCAATGACTGTGATAATATAAAGGGCACTGTACTCACAATTTATTAGATCCCAAGAAGTTTCTAAATAAAACTCCATAACTGATTATCCAAAATATTATACAACTCTTGATGTAATATGTAATCAATTATTTTTATGTTTTGAAATAATCACTGCTATGCACGATCTTTGACAAAATTATATATATCATGTCGAGATAGAAAATAAATAGAAGCTGATGTAGCTCAGTAGTAAAAGAAATGCCTAGTATGCCCACGGCTCTGGCATTGATCTCAAAGTAAGTAAAAAGCCTTACCTATTTTTAATTACTCATCTACTGACTGACAATCCATTTTTGACTCTGTAATGTGAGAGTGAGTAGAGTTTTCTTATTCATACTGACATTTAGGTGAGTTTTTGTGCATTACAATAGACATTTACTTTATTCTTTCAGTGAATTTTGATGTATTGGATCTTACTGTTTATTGTTTATTTCTTCTTAGTTGTAATTGTCTGACAATTTGGTCAAAACAAATACCTCCATGCCCTAAGATGCCCTAAAAACATTTAGAATATAATGCCCTCCAAAAGCTTTAGTGTACTTATTTATCTTTTTCTCACTTGTTTCACTTGTTATAATTTTTGAGAGCTGTCAGATCTGAGTAAAGAAGAACCTGGTCATAAGAAAACCAGGAGCACTGCCACGGTACCATGCAGAAGTGCCGATTGCCGCCAAAGGCACATATTTCATTTACTCCATATCAACAACAGAATAGAATTATAGCTCCATATTTTGAAGAATTTGTGGTACAATAGTGGAATAAAAATAGGCACATAATTATTGCACAGAATGCCATGTAAGATGTGGGCCAACAAGGTACAAAGTATCATTCAATTTAATTCTAAAAACCAAGTGCATTAACAAACACTGTGCTGCAGTTGGGGGGAAAACTGTTGTTTTCTTAGCAGCTTTTTGTATAATGAGAGAGACAAGAAAATAAACAGTTAAAATATGATGAAAACAGTACTATGAGACTGGAATGTTGTAACAGTTACAAAGAAAGGCAGTTAACATCCCACTCATTATTCTATGATCCACGTATTTTAAAGCATTTACAATAATAGAAAAAACTTTCAAAGATCCCCAATTAGAATACTTAAATATTTGGCTGAATTCAGATATGGAAAATACATTGATAGGCATGTTTTTCCTGAATTTTGGTGCTCTTGCACAGTGCAAACTCAAATACTCTCAAAGTCTTTGGTCTCATAGATGGATCAATTCTCTAAACTTTCTTTAGTCAGCAACCTTCTATTTACCAAAGCAAAGGATTTTACACAGCTGACAATCAATGTTTAAAATCAGATAAGCCATATTATAACTAAAAAATTTTAAGAACATAAGAAACTAAGACAGAAGCGTTTGACGGAGCCAAGATTGACAAGGCTCATGAATATGATTTTACCTTCCTAGAATTTGCTTTTAAATTCAAAACACTGAACATAACTTTGGTAATTAATTTTTGATAAATTCATTCAACATTTATATTTTGCAGTGTATAAAACAATTTGAGATAAACTACCTCACTTCAGTACTGTGAACATATTTAGTAATAATTGTAATTTTTAAGCAAGAGAAAGAAATTGAAGAACAGTAAAAATAGTAGTCTTGCCAAGTCACATCTTGAGCCACATCTTGTAATTTCAAGTTCAGTATTTTTTCCCATCTCATTTTGCTCCTGCCACAATCTTCATTCTAGGTTTAGGAATTTTTCTTTAATTTCTGAGATGCATTTTTATCTTGTATTCTATAAGCTTTATGCAGAAAAGTCTATCTAGTCTTTAACTTTTCAACATAGTTGAAAAGTTTGTAATAGAAACGTACTAAAAAATTTCAATACATTAAAACTTTAAAAGTTTCAATGTACTTAATGCTACTACTTTAATTAGATTTGTGTCATTGAATATAAAAATCTCATTTGAAGTTGAGCGGGATGGCTTAAGACAGCAATTTTATTTACTCAGGAGGCAGAGTTTGCAAGGATCACAGTCTAAGTTTGCAAGATACCATCTGAATCAGTTTGTGGGCACAGTGGTACATGCCTGTCATCCCAGCTATGCAGGTAAGTGCAAAATAAGAGGTCTGGTCTGGTTGGTAAATGGATGGAATTGGAGAACATCATTCTGAGTGAGGTTAGCCTGGCCCAAAAGACCAAAAATCATATGTTCTCCCTCATATGTGGACATTAGATCAAGGGCAAACACAACAAGGGGATTGGACTTTGATCACAAGATAAAAGTGAGTGCACACAGGGAGATATGAGGATAGGTAAGACACCTAAAAAAGTAGCTAGCATTTGTTGCCCTCAACGCAGAGAAACTAAAGCAGATACCTTAAAAGCAACTGAGGCCAATAGGAGAAGGGGACTAGGAACTAGAGAAAAGGTTAGATCAAAAAGAATTAACCTAGAAGGTAACACACATGCACAGGAAATTAATGTGAGTCAACTCCCTGTATAGCTATCCTTATCTCTACTAGCAAAAACTTTTGTTCCTTCCTATTGTTGCTTATACTCTCTCTTCAACAAAATTAGAGATAAGGGCAAAATAGTTTCTGCCGGGTATCGAGGGGGTGAGGGGAAGAGGGAGGGGGCGGAGTGGGTGGTAAGGGAGGGGGTGGGGGCAGGTGGGAGAAATGACCCAAGCATTGTATGCACATATGAATAATAAAAAAATTAAAATTAAAACATAAAATATTCTTACCAGCACTTCCCATGAAACCATGTCTCTTCCATTTTGAAATAAAGTTATATGAATCTAAAAAAAAAAAAAGAGAGAGAGACCCTATCTTACAGATAATCAATACCATAAAAGGCTGGAGAAGTGGCTCAAGTGGTAGAGTGCCTGAGTACCACATACAAAGCCCTGAGTTTACCCTTAGTACCTCAAAGAAAAACAAAACAAAGGAACTCATTAATTCTTTACAGATTCCTTAAAGAAATCTCTAAATCAAAAGACTTGAACCAATTAATTAGTTATTACAAACTATATTAGTGATGTCAAGTATGTTTGCTTTTACACTGTTACATTGATAAATATTAGTTTTCTTGAACTTCCTCATACATTCTCAGTAGAAGTGATTTTGTTCTCTAAAAGGAAAAAATGTGATCTTTAGAGTCAGAAAATTTTAGACATTATGATTTATATTTTCCATAGTCACAATATATAAACAGCTACTCAGCACATCGTAGGTTTTACATGTAATTCATGTTTATTTGAATTAGGAAAAAATAAATTTTGAAAACTTGAGGAAAAACAGTTTGAGATAATTTCATCTCATTGAATCCAAGCATTCTATAATCTAAACATATACTTAGAGAAAAAAAAGAGAGAGAAAGAGAAGAGAGAGAGAGAGAGAACAAGAACTTAAGTTGATGAGTGTTTGCCAGGTATAGAAGACAGGTTTAATGTACAACAAGGAGTGAAGTGCAAAATAGGAAATGGGTTTACTCACTACTTAATTTCTTTACTTCTTCACTCTTCTGTTGTTTATTTCCCCCTCGATATAGACTATCTGCACTTGCTTCATTCTCTTTCTGTCTGATGCTGTGTGAATACAAATTAAAGTACTTAATTTTTCCAGTCTTTACTAAGGTTGGTGTCCTTTGATTGAACTCCTATGTGGTACCAGGCCTTCTGATACTTGTAATTCCATAATCTTGCCTAACAATTGGCTTTTGTACTGCTTATTGCAGTGTTCTATACACCACATTCTGTTTTTTGCAACTTCAGGTTAAACCAAAACTATTGCCCTCAGATGCTTGATTCAAGTACTCATTGTCTACTTCCATAACTTACTGAAAATCATGGTATAGCAGTTGGTTTAAACTTCCATGGAGTTTATCATTTGGATTAAATACTGCTCTACGTCATAACATGACTTAGTTTCAACAACCTGGATTCAAGTACAAGCAATGGTCAGTTCAGTCAGCTCTGTTCCACTATAATTAAATGGGCCGTGTCCAGCCATTTTCTAAGATAATAAGATCTTATTAATCATGGTAACTATCATTATAATAAAAATAGACTAAGTGCCATCAACTATGTTGAGAGCTTTGCTGGTGTGTCTCATCTTTATGAATAAGCTCTGTTTATCATCACAGCAAGACTTAGGAAAGTGAAATAATAGGCCCAAGGGTATACATTCAGGCAGGGGGAAAGAAAGGTTTTCTTCTTAGGGCATCGGCATGCATAATCCAAGCCTTTATCCATCATATATTTCTTAAATTTCTTCCAAGCTAAAGAAGTCTTGTTCTTTGACCAAAACTTTAGTCTAGTGCTGATGATTGACATCCCTTTAGCTCTGACCTCTGAGCCCTATATAATCCCTTTTATGCGTGCTGTACCAAGATTCTCAATCCTGGTAATCTATAATTTACCCTTTCCTAGGTTTTACTTGCTGTCTTTCATAGATTAAGAGACATACTGAGCAAGAGCTATAATTGCTACTTAAGCTATAGCTTTTGAACATTGCTTTATATTATTTTGTTTAAATAACAGAAGTATTTGAAGGAGTATTAAGCCATTTAAAAATGGATCTGATAAATATATCATTAAAATAAGGGATCATTTTATAACTGAGAATGTTGTATTAAAATGCTTCTATTTACTAATGTAATTATTATAAAATAAAACATATATGTACTTAATATGTATTTATTATTTAAATTCTAAGTGAAGCTTCCTTCTCAAATAATCATTATTTAGACACAAATGCTCAGCATCCAGATTCATGATGAACACTGCAGCTGCTGTTGTATATCTAACTTGAGTAAGGCACTCTGATATGTGTTTTTCATTTAGTTTCTCAACAGCATTGGGGAATAAAGAAAAATCTTCATATTCTTTTTCAAATAAAAAATGTGAATCAAGAGGGTTTAGACAAACTGCTCAGTTATAGCTTTTAAGCTATGAAATCAATTGGGAATTTAGGTTTCCCTTTGTTACTTTTTTCTTTATTGTTGTGCTGGTAGGGTTACAATGTGGCATTTATAAAGGTTCTTACAATGTTTCAAAGAAAGCATACTTGAGTTCATCCCATCTACTGCTCTTTATTCCCCCTTCTTAGATTCCTGGAACAGTTTCAATAGATATCATTTTTGCATTTATGTACATGTGTATACATTATTTGCAAGGTATTCACCCTGATACTCCTTTTTTCCCACCTTCCTCCTGCCACCGGTGCCAACCCCCGCCTCCCAGCGCAGGGCCTGCTCCACTCTCTTGTTCTTTAATTTTGGAGAAGAAATTATATAAATAAATAAAAGAAAAAGATGATATAAGGGGAGGTCAAACACGGGAAGGATAGGACAACGGAAAGAAACTAAAAACTTGAATGTGGCTGATGTGCTCTCTATACAGGAATGAAAATATTTTTCACTTTTTAAAATTATGAAAAATATACCTAATACAAAATTTACAAATTTAACCACTTTTAAGTGCTCAATGGCACTACACACATTCATTATTTCTCACCATTCCACTTCTTCTCTATGTCTGTGAATTTGACTAAGTACACTGTGTGTGGAGTAATACAGTGTTTGCTTTTGTGGCTTATTTAACATAGCATAATGCCCTCAAGGTCCATAAGTGTGTGCTTATATCAGAGTTTCCTTCCATTGTAAGATTGTATAATATTTGGTAGTAGAGCACCAATGACCAGTGAGGTCACTTACACCTTTTGGCTAAAGTGAGTGAATAATGCTCCCCTAAACTTGGTTGTAGAGGTACCAACTAGAGTCCCTACTTTCAATTTGGGGTATATATACAGAAGTGAAATTATTGAATCATATAATATTTCTAATTTTTGTTTTTGAGAAAATGCCATACTGTTTTTTTTTTTTTTTCCTTTTTTTTTCCGGTGCTGGGGACCGAACTCAGGGCCTTACACTTGCCAGGCAAGCGCTCTTCCACTGAGCTAAATCTCCAACCCCGCCATACTGTTTTTCACTGAGGTTGTACCATGTTATATTTCTACCAACACTGAAAAATTAGTTTTATTTCTTTCCATTTTCACCAACACTTACTTTTTTCTTTTTTTATAATAGTTATCCCATGGGTATGAGGTGATTATCTCACTGAGGTTTTGATTTCCATTATCCTAATAATTAATTATGCATATATTGATTTATTGGCTGTTTGTACATTTTCTTTGGAGAAATAGTTGTTTGAGCACTTTGTCCATTTTTATTGGGTTATTTGTTTTGAGGCACTATAGTAATGTATATATTACAAATATCAACTACCCATAGATATGTGACTGCAAAACATTTTTTTCCATTCCAGGAATTGGCTTTTCACTGTTGACAGTGACCTTTGAAACACCATGGTTTAATTTTGATATAATCCATTTTATCATTTTTTCCTTTATTGCTTATGCTTTTGTTATTGTATCCAAGAAAATATAAATTCCAGTATTTTCTTTTAGGAGTTTTAAAATTTTAGCTCTTAATTTCTTAGGCCCATTTTTGTTAATTTTTTATATGGTGGAAAGTACAAGTCATCTTCATGTGTATTTTCAGTTTTCTCATTGTCATTTGCTTTTTAAAAAAAGTGTCCTTACCAATTGAGTGATCACATGCTCCTTGTCGAATGTAAACTTGAACATATATGCAAAGGGTTATTTCTGTGCTGCCTTTAAATATTGTAATAGTCTACCTATCTGTCTTTATGGCTGTACCTCACTATTTTTATTAATGTAAATTGTGGTAGGTTTGGAATAGAGAAGTGTGAGATATCTGGATTTATTCCCCTTTTCCAAGATTTTTTTTTTGGCTATTTGAGGTCCCTTAAGATGCCAAGTGAATGAAGGAATGGATATTTCTATTTCTGAAAATAAATAGCACTTAGATTTTTATTTGAATGGCATTTAAACTATAAATTGTTTTGATCTTAAATATTAAATCTTCCAGGCCATGAACACAGGTTACTTGTTTTCTGAAACATTTTGTGGTTTTCAATGTATAAGATTTTACATTTCTGTTTTAAGTTTCTTCCTGTTTTATTATTTTTGATGATATTATAACTGAAATTGTTTTCTTTCTTTTTTTGTTGGTACTGAGGTTTGAACTCAGGACATTATGCTTGCTAGGCAGTTTTCCTACCATGTGAATCACTCTGCTAACCTTGGAATTGTTTTCTTCATAAAAATTAAGCTTTATTACAAACTAGTGGGTTCCATTATGACATTTGCATGCATGTGTAAAGTACTTTGATATTATTTACCCTTTATAGCCCTTATTTGCCACCCTCCTCCCCCCTGCTTTGCTCTCTTGCCCCAGATAGTCCTCAGTTTAGGCTCATGTCTTTTTGTTTATTTGTATTTATGGAAATAGATTCTACATATGGGAGAAAACATGCAGTATTTGTCTTTCTGAGTCTGAAATATTTCATTTAACATGACGGCCTCTGGTTCCATCCAATTTCAAACAAATAACAATTTCTTCATGACAAAGTATTACACTGTTGTGTACATAATACACATTTTCATTATCCATTCATCTTTGCTAGGCACCTGGGCTGATTCCATAACTTGCCTTGTTGTGAATTGTGAATTGTATCATAGTAAACATGATTGTGCATGGCATATGGCCAGGAGTCATAGCAAGATCATATGGTATTTCCTTTTTTAGGTTTTTGAGGAACCTCCATCCTTACTTCAAAAGTGGGTTCAATGGCTTACATTCCCTCCAAAACTCTATAAAGATTACTCTTTGCCACAATCCTCACTATTATTTGTTATCATTTTTTCTTGATGATAGCCATTCCGAATGGGTTGAGGTGGAATTTCAATGTTTTCTTAATGTTCCTTTCAGAATATTCATTGTTAGTATATAGAAACATAAAATGATTATATTGTTTTGATTTGATATCCTGTAAATTTATACTTCTATTTTGAAAGAAACTTACTTCTTTTCTAAACCTATTTTTTAATCACAAATCATTTTGCATATCACAGAGCCTTTACCACTAGCTTTAATTATAGTTACTATCTGTGGAATTATGATAAAGGTATGACCCTCATCTCTTCCTTTACCTAAGTAGCAGGGTCTATGAAAATAATAATAAAAATATGTTTAAGAATACAGATTTTGGCAAAATTACCATTAGTATTTCTACTACATTACTTGCTTAATTTCCCTGGGTAATTCGTTTAATCAATGCATACTTAGCTAGTTGTGTCATGGGACAATCTCTTGGAAATGCTTGACAGCTTAGCCTCAATTTTCTCTTTTATAACAAGAGGATGATAGGAAGCTGTGAGAAGTCAATGAAATAACTTGAGACAACTATATGAGTGTCTTGGGTCATAAGTCAGTAAATGTTAGAAATTATCTCAGAGTATCCCCATATCAAATGAAATAATATTAAAAAAACATGACATAACAAATGTGAAAATTCAGACTATTCCATCTAGTAGATAAATATTTTTAAAACATGTATTTTTTCATTTACTAGCCTATAAGGAACATATTCTATCCTCAAGAACTCTATAGGAACGTGAAATTCCATTTTATGAAAGAAAAATCATTCAAATAGTGTTTGCTATTAATGTTTGCCCTTGGAATACTAAGAGTTACCCACAGATCTTGAGGACTCCCTTTTTCTCTACAGTGATACTGTTTCTATTAGCAAGTTCAATTGACTCTTAAACACAAGTTATACCAGGACAGTACCCTGGTATACATTTTATGAGATTTATGACAATTTGAAAAAAAAATTAAGGCTAGGCAATGACTTCCTCAAGGGAACTCAGACAGCTCAGCAACCAAGAGAAAGGATTGACAAATGGGGGTACATGAAATTAAAAAGTTTCTGCATAGAAAAATAAGTAGTCTTTCATTGAAGAGGCTGCCCAAAGAATGGGAGAAAATCTTTGCCAGCTATACATCTGACAAGGGATTGATAGCTAGAATATACAGAGAACTCAAAAAACTAAACTCCCCCAAAATTCAATGATTCAATGAAGAAATGGGCAAAAGAACTGAATAGAGCTTTGTCAAAGGAAGAAGACCAAATGGATAAAAAACACATAAAGAAATGCTCACCATCTCAGAGCATAAAGGAAATGCAAATCAAAACCTTGTGATGATTCCACCACACTCCTTTTAGCATGACTATCATTAAGAACACCACCAACAACAAATGGTGGTGAGGATATGGGGAAAAAGGAATCCTCATACACTGCTGGTGGGAATGTAAATTAGTACAGCCAGTATGGAAAAGAACCTGTATGGAGGATCCTCAAAAAACTAAAAATAGAGCTCCTGTATGATCCAGCAATTCTGCTTCCACAGATGTACCCAAAAGAATGCAAGTCAGGTTACAACAAAGGCACCTGTGCACCCATGTTTACTGTAGCATTATTCACAGTAGCTAAGCAATGGAAATAGTCATGGTGCCTGACTACTGATGAATGGATAAAGAAAATGTGATATTGGTATATACAATGGAATTTTATTTATCCACAAAGAATAAAATTTTGTCATTTGCAGGTAAATGACTGGAACTGGAGAGCATCATCTTAAATGAATTTAGCCAGAGCATGTTCTGAAGGCCAAAAGCCATGTTTTCTTTCATATGTGGAACGTAGACCTAGTACAAATACAGCAATATTATGAAAAACAGGTCACACTGAGGGGAGGTCACATATGAGAGGGAGAGAGTAAAAGAAGGAACTTAAGAAGGTGAATGTAGTTGATGTACTATACAAGAATGAATATGGATTTTTTAAACCTGTTGAAACCATCATAAGAAAGGGACTAAAGTAGAAAGAAGAAAAATAGAGGAGATGAACCAAATCAGCCTATAATACATATATACATGGAAGTGCCACAAGGAATCTCCCAGTGTGAGGGTGGAAAATGTCCTGCCTTGGGGGGGCGGGGGCTGGTACCAGTGGGAGGAGGGAGGAGGTGGAGAAAGAGTGTAGGAAGGTGAATATGGTGCAAATACTCTGTACACATGTATTTAAACAGAATAAATGATATCTGTTGAAACTATTCCAGGAATGGGGGGGTAAAAAAGAATGGTGGAGGGGTTGAACTCAAGTGTGATATATTTGATACATTGTAAGAACTTTTGTAAATGCCACAATGTACCTCCAGTGCAACAATATAAAAAGAAAACACTAGAAGAAAAAATAAAATAAAATAACCTACCTGCATACCTAGCTTAGAAATAGCTTTTAAAAAGGGAGGAAATATAGATATATTATGAATACATAAAATATTTGTAGAGAACAGTCTATTTTATCATTTGATATCACAAAATATACATAAATCTGTTTTAAAATGTTAAAATTTATTAAAACAAATGCACAGATCACATGTAGTGTTGAAATGTATCCAAAAATAAACCCACAGTATGAAATCACAATTGCAAATAATTAACTCTAGTACCTACTCTACTACTGAGATAATTTTGTAGCTACCTTCTGTTGCCATTGTGGTGAGTTCCAGCATTGCAAGTCTCTCCTTAAAACATTGTATGACACTGATTATCTTGTGTGGGCAATTCCCCTCCCAGTAAATCCATATTGTTGTAAAATGTGGTCTGTTGTAGTTCTCACACATTTTCATGTCGTAAAATATGTATGTGTTATTTGACTGTTTATGCTATGTATTAGATTTCCTGGAAATACCACACTATTATCAGTAGTTAAGTTATAGGGGAGACAAAAATTAAACCTGAATTCAGTAAGTAAAGGAAGCAGAATGTGGGCAGCTATCACTAGAGAGTCTTACTCAGCTCAACCCCACTGTCAAGCTAGTTATCACCAGGCCCAGTCACTACTTCAACAATAAGCCCAAGGAGCCATTTTTGCTCCCAACCTCAAGTGTGACAACACCAAGTCCAGCACCATAAACAGCAGCTCAGGGAGTAGGGTCCTGATGGCTTCAGAATGCCTGCAGAAGGAGACAACAAAATTATCACAATAAAGTTTTAGGAAACAATACAATTTTTCGGTTTAAGAAACCAATATGTATTTATTAACAGGAAAGACACCGAGAAAGATTTATTTCTACACCAAATACAAAGAAGAACGTGAGGAGTACCTTCACAGTATATGAGATGAAGAGACTATGAGAATTGATGTTGAAGGAGAAAAAGATGTGTGGAGGCAGCGAATGCTACAGACTTGTAGAATCCCAGCTCAAGGCAATAGTATGCAGTGTACCACCATAGCCACAATAGTTGATGATATGTGTGAAGTAGCTCTCTCCCATGCAATAACCAACAAACTTAATAGTGAAAGTGAAGAAAAGAACAAGGGCTAAAGATGATTGCTAAAGGTCAGGCTCAAGAATGCTAGCCCTCCTACAGGTATAGCTTTCCACCTTACTATATACAAGAACCCTGTGGGAAGTGAAGAAGGGATTGATAACAGAGTGCAGAAGAACAATTTAAACCAACGAGATAATGTTTGAGCTTATATATCAGGAATCAGTGGGGACACTCCTCACCAAAGAGAATCTAGACAGGATGGCAGTAAAAAAGATAAAGCAAATCCAAGAGACAAGAACCAGTGTCAACAGTCACCTCAATGTCAGTATCACCACAATTTCAGTTACCAATGCCGATGATAAGAAAACTAAACCATAAGATAGCAATGACACAAACATAGATTATCCACCAACTGAGAGTTTGTCTTCTGAGGCTGAGCACTGTTGGGCTGAGTAGAGGTTCGTTCATTATTTCTATCATTGTTTGGTCCTCCAACAAGAAGAAGCAGTAAGAAAAGAACAAAAGAGTACAACTGCAAACTTTAAATACTTATTTTTTTCTCATTTGATTAGCTATTACTTATGCAGTGTGTAGTTTTTATTATTTTTACCTAAAGAGATCTCTTTTTGATAATGACAAATGAATTTCTTAAAACCTCAGTTTTTCTAAATACATACTTAATTGTTTCTAAATTGTTTCATAGCTGATCAAGTTGAGATATCTTAAAACTTTATTTTTGATTTATGAAAGCAGTTTAGAGTTTAAGTTTTTGCAATATGTCAACAAGTTATAAACAATCAGTAATGAATTTATAAGTATTTTTTGTTATAGGTGCATTTTTGTTTGCATGGGGGTCAGTGCCTGCTCACCTCTGCTTAGTTCAATATTCAGCTATTATTTTTAAACATGTATAGCTACTTCACATGAAAGCTGTAAAGTGTGTAGGAATTCAGTCAAAGACTGGTGAGTATGATGGAATTTAAATTTGTAAAGCATTTAGAAGTTGCCTGACACAGAGAATTCAGTCAAAGACTGGTGGGTATGACGGAATTTAAATTTGTAAAGCATTTAGAAGTTGCCTGACACAGAGAAGGTCTAACATAAATAATAAATGATTATTCAATAGCTAAAAAGAGTTATGTGAAAAAGTGATGTCTTACCACATCGTGTTGTTTTCTGCTTAAATTGTATGATTTTGTATGTATATCTTCTATAAAATTATGACATGAAATAAGAATATAGACCTAAAGATAGGAAATTCAATAATTTCACTCTTTATTTCTACCTGTGAAGCCTTAATAAAAATATAATTTTGCATTTTTCAAAAAAATTTCATATTGTACAATACTTTGCCACAAATATTCTAGATGCTTTTTTCTGCTCAATCATATGTCAAGATAATGTATGACTACTTGACTGTTGATGTGCAAATATTACATGAGTTGAAACAAGTATTAAGTAACTCCTTATAATTGATCATGGGATGTTTATCGATGGATCTACCACTGAGTGGGAAAGCAACATTTTTGAAGGAACCATTAAGAGATTTAGGAGGAAATCTAAGCAAACATTAGTCAGGGCAAAACACTCTCAAGTAGGTGAGTTTTCACCAAAATATGTTTATTAATATTGCCAGAAAACTAGATTTAAAAAAAATAATTCTATGCATTTCATGATACCTAAGCTAAAATCATTGTTAGTGTGGTTATAATCTTATGTCAAAATGTTCATGTTTAAAGAGGATGTTCAGTTTACAGAGTAACCTACAAAGAGTGATGACAGTGATCAATCTGGAATCATGTATATGCTATGTGAAACTTATAGACCCCAAAATAATCTGGTTTCTGTAGAGAAATCACAGCTCAAAGAAGAGAACACTGCTCAAGTTGTGTGATTCACTCAAAAATAGTTTCATAAGTCCTTAAAAGAAGATCTTTGCTGTCATATATGGTAGTTGTTCCTTCACAAATTTGGTGTCATCAAGAAATCCCAGATTCTGGAAATTACCTTCATTAGGAAAAAGGATGATTGGCCCAAATCAAGGAAGACTGATTCTATCTTATACAAGCTCCTGTAAGCTTAGAAGGGACCAAAGATCATGAATCTCTACAAAATCCTCCAAGATTTCTATATATTTATATCTTCATTGATTGTTTGGTGAAGTATGTAAAATCTTGACCAAATTCATAGGGAAAATAATAGGAACAAATGGAAAGTTGGTTAATCTGTTCATTCTCACTCAAAACCCAGAAAATAGTTAATAATGTAGTATAAAGTATAACTACTCCTAAGAAAAGTAAAATTACTCTTGCAAGTAAAGTGTGGTTTTATACTACCAATTATTTCCATGTCTTGATGGAATCTCTTGATTTACTTCACATCAGCCATCAGTTTGTATCATAAAAATAAGAAAATCTGCTTAAGTAATATGATGTAGAAAGGGAGAACATGAAGAAAGATGGGAACCAGAGATTAGGGGAAATTCCTAGGTTTTAAACTAGCTCAGATTTAGAGTCTCTGTGGAAGTATGAGTTATCTCTGGTAATCTGCAGTGTATGTCATTACCTCTTCTAGAAATAGAACTTCCATTTGATTTCAGAAAGACAATTATTGGATCATATAATAGCACAAACCAGTTACTCTCTATTTAGAATTTAAATCTTCACCAAATTTCACCAAATGTAAAAAGAATGCAACTGATTCTTCCACAAATAGATTGTCCATTAAATACCCCTTTCTACATCCCTAGAGTGCTTCTTCCTTAGTTCAGAAGACATTTCTTTCCTCTTTACTTCTCTGACTACACCTTCTGATTAGTTCAATATATTTCTATTTAACTATAATTAGTTTCCACAGTCAAAATCAATAAACTAGAAATTAATTTATCAAAACTTTAAAAATAATATTTTAATTAATCCTAAATAGTGTTCAATGTTAATTGATTAATTTTGAATATAGAATTTTGGTTGAAGTTTCAAATGAACCATTGATGAAAATCCAATATTTTATGTTTCAATGTTTTCTCCATTGTACAAAAGAGGTTTTGTGTATGTGTTAAAATGTACTCTTACTTAAGTTAATGTACTGATATTACTAAAACTGTTCACAATGAATATTAGATTGATTTACAGTAACTTTTCACTATTTTAGCATTAATATTAGCTCATATTTACTGACCACATAACTCTATGCCAGATGATACCCTATATATAATTTCATGTAATTCTTATGGTGAAGCCATATGGTATACTCTAATATTAAAATTCACTTTATGTACAAAAAATTAATTGTAGAAAATATAAATAACCTTATTTAATCCTTTATTTAAGCAGCTCTTCCTTGTCTCAAATTCTATGATATTATGTTGACAAAGTTTTAATTAGCACAAAAGTAATGGATTAAACATTAGCAGGCCTTATTTATTTCCACTATGGTTTTAAAATTTTCTAAAATAAAGATTAGTACTAGGGTAGAATTTTTGTTGTTAAAATCTCTGGAATAATAAGTTTATTCCTTCAATGCATATAGAAAAACTGAACAGAGACACTATGACCTTTGACAAATGTTCAGTTACAGTACCTATAAAGAGCCTGAATCAATTGGATATACCTAGGTAAATTGAACAAGCCTCCATGTTTTTATTAAAAATAAAGCAAAAATATTGTCAGAATGAAAAATAAAAAGTTATTATAAATGAAAATATGCACTTTAACATTATATAACTGAACTTTCTGATAAGATATGTTTCTAAATATGCCTTGAAATTATAAACTAATTTTTCTTGTAATTCTTCTGCAATTTCAGTGCTCAGGTAGCTAGGTTGCACAAAGTAGCACTCTGTTTGAGTGGAATGAACATTAGCATTTTACCAATGTATATTTTTCTTCAGAGCATTCTGAAATAATTTCTGCATTAAACCCCTCTTACATTATTATTATGTGATGTATGTAAATTATTAACAAGATAATTACTATATTAATGTTGTATTAATCCATGTAAGACAAACTTTAAAATTATGACTTTGTAAACTACAGATTGTAAAAAATGAAAGTCAAAGCAGGTTAATTTAAAACAATCATACAGAAAAAATGCTTAATGAAATGCTATGCCATAGAAAAACAATTCAAGAGAAAATGATTTTTAAAACATAGGCTCATAAGACTAAACAAAGAAAATAAAGAATGACTATTATAAGAAAATATTTGTATGAAAGTCCTCAAAATGTTGTACATGTTCATAAACATAAAGACTTAGAAAATGAACTAGCTGTCAGTGACTTCATGCCTACAATCCTAGCTATCCAGGAGTCCGAGATTAGAAGGATGGTGATTCTAGGCCAGCCTGAGCAAAAAGTTCACAAGACATTTCTATCTCAGCAGAAGAAACTGGCCATGTGGTGGTCCTGTCATCCCAGCTATGGCAGGAAGCATAACTAGGAGGAAGCACACTACTGGCTTGCCTAGGCCAAACCAAGATCACAAAAAAAGAGAACAAAAAGGACTAGAAACATGGCTCAAGTGACAGTGTCTGCCTATTAAGTGGAAAGTTTTCAGTTCAAACTCCTGTACCACAAAAAAAATTAGAAAATAGAATAAAAGAAAAATTAAAGAATGAGAAGGAGCTAGTGGTATTATTTCCCTGTGCCAAAAATATTGCTCATGTTCTCTCACAAACTGCTTTTCTGTCAGCAGCCACTTCCCTTGTTGGTAATGATACCAATCACCATGACAAATCATATACATCCCAAATTCCAAATCGGCTCAAACGCTCTCTCCTTCACACTCTCAGACTATCTTGTTACTATAAATGAGTTTTCTCAGCCTCAGATGTCCTTCCATCATTTCTGTATTTGTAATGCTCTTAATTGCAAGACTGATGCTTTACTTTTTATCTATCCCCAGAACAGGTAACACTGTAATGTCAAAATAATCAACTAATTCAAGTGTCCTTTTAAAACAATTGAATGAAGAGTATAAATGTTATCAGAAAGATGAAAACTATTTCAATAGATATAAAGTATAAGGTTAGTTTTATTTAAAAATAATACATTGTAAGTAATAAAAAAAATCTAAAAATAAGTACTATTACTTTATGTGGTCAAGTTCTAGGGAAAGAGGACAAAATTATGTAAACAGAAAAAGTTCTGACTTGGTAGTCAGATACCAGAGATGTCTCATATCAGCTATTAACCAATTATTTGGTGATGAAAGCAACATATCATATATGGTATCATAAAAAATAAATCCTCTACATGTCTTTTTTTCATTATACTTGTGTTTACATCATATTTCAGTTAAGGTCACTATTTAAATTTTGCTCCAAATAGGGACATACAGTAAGCCACAATGTTTCATAAGTAATAATGAAGTTAATAAATACAAGATTTTGAAATGTTTTATTTCTGATCATTTCCAATTATAAAACACAGTAACTGGATATGTTCTATTGAAATAACAGAATAGCTAGCAGAAAATGGGTGTCTGGGTGATCAGTTTTAACAATAGTATGTTTGAGATACTTAATGCACCATGTAGGAATCTTTGGTTTTGCTCAATAATAAACAGTTCTCTATACTTTGTAGACAGGTTTTCTATGTCTGCACATGTCCATCCCAAATCTTTAAAGCAAAATCTTGTATTGTGTTCATATGGATGTACAAATAAACACATTGCAAAACACTCAAACATAAGATAGGGTACATTCATTTGAGGTATCTTTTTACTTCAGCTTCCTCTCTGTCATGTCTGCCCCCTCAATGTTAAGTAGAATTAGAGTAGTCACAATTAAAGTTAAGTGGGAGATACATTTAATTGGAGTTAAATGGAATATGAGTGTGACTTAACTTACAGCTAAATTGTTGTTATTCATGACAGTGCACAAATGCTTCTCAGAACATCCCTAGATTCCTTTATGCCAATGAACCTAGTATTATGTAATAGAGATACATCCTATGGCACTTGGGATCAAAAGAATGTAGAGAAATAAAAAAAATACTTGGTATTGTAAAGTTAGAAACTAGCCTATGGGATTTTATTTTTAATTATCAATGTAAAAGCATAACAATAAAATTTTCTTTTTACAAAAGACTAATAAAAGTTGAAGCTTAAATATGTCTATAATATAGTAAATAATCTGATACACACACATCTTTTTATGACAGCTATAGAATTTATCAGAACCCCTTTATTTGTAGGACAAAATGTATACCATTACTGTTAGCAGTGAACACTGCTATGTATGAAGTCTTATGTTTGATGTGCCCAAACTGCCCATATTTTTAAACAGCAACTACCATGATAAGAAAATAATTATTTTTTGATTCTGTCAGGGGTGATATTATGAAATTTAGTATTATTAAGATATGGTTAAAGACAATGCAGTCATTCAGGCAGAAAAATTATTTTATAGACATATCTTGTAAAATAACTTTAAATTTATAATACTTTTGGCATTTAATATTTATATTGAAATTATCTTGCTATTTATTTTCTCATTATATTCCATTTGTTTAATGATTTGATGTTATTTTTAAAAGAGAGATTCAGATTGCATAAAATTTGGATACACAGCATCATAGTAATTTGCATCATACAGTAGTAAAATTTGGGGCAAATGTTATTTTTGATAATTTGGAATTCAAATAATATGTAATACATACATAACCCAAAGCATAAAATTTGAAATACAGAATGTTAGTAATGTATGTTCATTGTTATTGACAGAATTTAGAAAGGTATTAAGAGAGAGAGCTGAGCTCAGAAAACAACTAGCACATTAAGTGGAAACAGACCATTGTCTCTAAAGGTCAGGACATAGCCTTAGTAGAAGAAACTACTGTTCAACCCCAAATTATAAAACGTAACATTTAAAACTAAAGGGTAAATTTATTAATCAGCTTTCAATCATTACAAAAAATACCTGAGATAATCAGCCTACACAGACAAAAAGTTTATTTTCCCTCACAGCTTTAGTGGTTTCAGTCCATGGACCCATTTCTTTGGTCCCTTGAGGGCATATTGTTGTGGGAGCATGTCACAGAGAAAGACTGCTCATCTCATAGCCAGGAAATGAAAGAGGAAGAGACCTGAGTCCCACAACCCATTCAAAGGAACTCTCCCAACATCCTGAAGACCACCACTAGGCCTTACCCCTTAAAGTTTCCACCACTTCCTGTAGTGCCAAGGCTCTAACATATGGATCTCTGCCAAGCACTCCAGTACCAACCATAGCAGCAAGCTATCTGCATATAAATGTTCTGGTAGTAACTAAAAACTGGAAATCATCAAAATGTTCATTAATAAGAGAATGAATATAAAGATTCTCATATATTCATAAAATGCAATACTAAATGACACTTGAAAGGGATGAAGGTCAAAATAATTATGAAGAATATTACATATTAAATTCTATTCATATACACTTATATGAATAGACAATGTACGTTAATCTACAGTTATGAAAAGCATACCACTCATGTGTAGGTATAAGGAGCAGAAGGGAAGTCACATAGACAAAAGCACACACAGATACTTCATTGTGTTAATGCTTTTGTAGCCACATTCATATTTCAAAACACCCCAAAACTGTATACTTTTGTAAAAATAGTTTATTGTCAAGTTTTTCCTGAATAAAGTTATAAACAAATTACTTTGAGAAACAAAGACTAATTAAGGTTCATTTTATTGCAAAGATAAAATTTTACAATCTGATCTTTTTACTCATTCTTTTTAATCTCTATGAACTTGAAGTAAATGTCCAGAATTTTCTTTCAAGTTGAAGAAAAAAAATCACATATTATGCAGGAAAAGTAGTTTACCCAAGGAAACCTCAGAAGATGAAGATATGTACAGTTAGTTAAGTCCCTTTTGAGAATGACAAGTGAGAAAGAGCAAGAGATAAAGCAATGTAACTGTGTCACTAAGATTTAAAATAAGTCAAAAACAATGACCTTGACAAGTATTCTAGAAAAGAGCTTTGGACATGACCACTGGCACATGCTATGCATTACCAAATGAAATCAAATACATGAAGAGACCTTTGGGTTTTGGATAGTGACATTTCCAACAGAACATCAAACCATAGGTAGATAGGAGTCTATGTCAAAGACATGCTGGCTGAGAAAATTTTCTTTCTTCTCTGCTCTTCTTTACTGGGGTTTGAACTCAAAGATTTGTTCTTGGTAGGCAGACATTCTACCACTTGGGCCACATGCTCAATCCTTTTTTGCTTCAGTTTTTTTCTCAGATAGGGTTTTGATTTTGCCTGGGGCCAGACTTCAGACTGCAACTCTTCTGTATCTCTAACTCCAGCCTAATTAGAAATACAAGCACGTGCCAACTACACCTGGCCCTGAGAAGACATCTTAATTTACCACCTGTCTTCCTCTCTTCCAAGTCCCACACACATGCACACCAATAAAAGGAAGCCCTCAATGTCCACTTTCTCTGCTGTCAACATTGTTATCTTTTAAAAAAATCTGAAGCAAAATCAGAAAAAGATTAACCAACCACAAACAGTATGCTGTGCAACTTGCTGACTGTCTGATCTCCACAGCAAAGGCATGAAGTTTGAAAAAAGCATCTTAAGAAAGAGGATGTCCTCACCATTCATTGTATGAAAGAAGTAGAGAAGTAAGCTAGCCCTTCTTGATAAACTAGCTTATCACCTACATGGTCCTTCTTACTCAGACTATCGGTATACTAGAGAAATAATGAAGTAGTTCCTAGAGTAATCATTGATATGCGTTCGACTTCTAACTCTCTGGTATTTAGTTGCTTATAATTTGAAAAAGAATATGAAGATCAAAGAAAATTAGAAGAACTGGAGACCTTGGGCCCTTTGAACTGATACAGACTCCTTTCCTTCCCTGTCTGCACACCTTCCTACACAGAAAGTCGTGAAATACAAGGGTGACATTTGTATTATTCCTTTACTTCTAAAATATCAACATTTGTTCACAGATATTGAACTCCTTTTTACTAGCTATAAATTGATAAATAAGACAAGCTTAGTGATCTCTATTTATATGAATACATATGAAGTACATAGTCATAGCTGGATATTATACTATTTCACCAGTAGTTAAAATTCCTGCTGTGGAATAAGCCCAATTCTTTTGACATTCATATTCTTATATTTACTGGATGTATAATTTTGAATAAGTCACATAAGCATGTATGCTGTAAGTATTCTTTATAAAATGAACACAAGAGTACTAATACAGAAACCTTGAAGCAACATAGCTCAACATGAGAAGGGGATCAATAACCAGTATAAAGATCAGTTAGAGATGAATCAACATGGGTTGTAACACATGTGTACACAAAAGCAATGCTAGGAATATTTCTGTATAGCTATCCTTAACTTAAGTAGCAAAAATGCTTTGTCTTCCTTATTATGCTTATGTCTTTTCTTCAACAAAATTAGTGATAAGGGCAGAACAGGTTCTGCGTGGAAGCAAGGAGGGGTAGGGGGAAGAAGGTCGGGGAGGAGAGTAGGGGGGGAGAAATGACCCAAACAATGTATGCACATGTGAATAAATGAATGATTAAAATATAATAAAATAAATACCAACCCACTTAGGAGATGGGCAAGAATTTGAAAAAAAAAAAAAGAGAGTACTAGAAAACAAATGTAGTTGTTCTGAGGATTAAATGAAATGACCCATTTTGTGGGATCCACTTAATACCTGGCACATAGTAAGTATTGAAAATATTGGTATTATTTTTAACACATGAGGAACTAGGATTCCTAACTTTTTAATTAATTTATTTGTTTTTAGTGGTACCAGGTTTTGAACTAAGAGCCTTGCACTTGTTAGGCAGGCTGTCTACCACTTGAGCCACTTGGCCAGCCCTGAACTTTTATTTTTAAGGTTTTAGAAACAATAAAATTTAAATTAACTTTATCTATGGTCTTCTCAAAATATCATGGATGATTGTGAATAGCACTATTTAAACATCCCAGCTTTTCATGTTTTTTTTATTTCATTAAAATAAAACTGTGATTTTTATTTATTGATTACTGCCTCTAATTTCTGTCTTCAACATCTTATTAACCTATTTCTGTTAGGTCTTTATCCCCATCTTTCCACTTCACAGGAGTTATTTTTGGGTGAAGTTAGCAATGACTTCTATTTTTCTCAATCCCACAGTTGAATTTCACTTGACAGTTTTAGTTTTCCAGCATTATTACAAAATTTAAGTCTTCACCACCCATACATACTTTTCTTCACTTAACTTCTGTGGTATTGCACACTTGTACAATTGAGTGGTAGTTTTCAGGTAATAAAAGGATTTCTCCTTGTATTTTGCTAGTTAAATTAGAAAAAAAAATTTCCCAAGGGGAGATAATTCAAGGAGACCCATGATAGAGCCAAGGTTACATGGGGATCATGAGGATGCTCTCCAAGTCAGCTGTAAGTGTCTGGGGATCATTATTTAGGCTCCTCCTACTTAAGTCATCTATTCCATGAGTCTTTCTGTTCCTCAATCTCATCCAGAGAACCAGAAATATAATTTGTTACCAATCATGTATAGGTTGGAGAAACATCATCTTTAAAATAAACACTCAAAGACACCAGAAATCATTACCCATATACAGGAATTCTGAAGTGTAATGGAGAGAAATTTTTCTCAAATTATGAAGGGCAGGATAAGAGGTGAGGTCTACCTTTAGGGGGATATATAATGTAAAAATAATAGTTATCTAGTATTCCCATGGTGGATTTAAGATGGTAAAAACAGAGTCTTATTATTCTAGGACAAGATGGTTATCAATAGATGTGTGTTTGTCAATTACACAGACACTAAGTCAGTGCTCTATATTTTGTTAGGGCTGGATTTCCAATAGTGAGTAAAGTAACTTACTCTGTCAACCTCTAGTAACAAAGAGTTGTTAATTATTAGCTCTGTGTGTGTGTGTGTGTGTGTGTGTGTGTGTGTGTGTGTGTGTGCATGATTTCTTAAGTACTTGCTATCCCTATTCTCTCCTTCTGTCCTTCACAACAAAAGAATTATATTGATTACTGCCTCCAATTTCTGTCTTCAACGTCTTATTAACCTATTTCTGTTAGGTCTTTATCCCCATCTTTCCACTTCACAGGAGTTATTTTTGGGTGAAGTTAGCAATGACTTCTATTTTTCTCAATCCCACAGTTGAATTTCACTTGACAGTTTTAGTTTTCCAGCATTATTACAAAATTTAAGTCTTCACCACCCATAACATACTTTTCTTCACTTAACTTCTGTGGTATTGCACACTTGTACTTTTACTTTTCCCCACTGACCACTTCTTGCCAGTCCTCTTGCTGGTTCTTCTTCATTTCTTTGACTCATTTCATTAATTTTGGAATACTTCCAAACTGGAATGCTTCCAGATTTATCCCTTGGATGTCTTTAGTTTTACAGTGTACTTAGTCTCTTGATGATCTCATTCTCTCTCTTGTCTCCCACACTCAAACATTACTACCTAAAATAACTCTCCTGAAATTCTGATATTCAGAAATAACATACATTTCATTATTTGACATTTCAACTTGGATGTGTAATAATAGCTTCAGATTTATCATGTCCAGAAGTGGAATACCTAGCTATAAGCTTACTGTGTCTATACTTCCATCCCAGATAATAGTCATTCTATCATTTCAGTTATTCAGGCCAAATGACTTGTTATCCTTCTGGACTCCTCCTGTTTGTTCATTTCCTCATTCAGTTTGTCAGTATATCCCTCCAGTTCCATATTCAAAATATTTCCAGGGTCTAAATATATTTCAGCAACTCTCCTTCTACTGCCCTGTTTCAAGACACAAAATATCATTCTTCCAGATCACTGTAATAGTCTTCCTAATCTGTTTTTGCAGTCTGTTGTCAAGGCAGCAGACAAGTGCTCCTATTGAAGATTCATTACATCATGTCATTCCTCTTCACAAAATTCCCCAATGGCATCCTATCTCTCTCAGAGTAAAATGTCTTTACAATTATTTATAAGACCCTACACAGACTAATTGCTTGCAGGCACTTTGGCTTCAAACTCTTCTACACACTGCATGAGAACCAAATTTTCTTTTAAAACTTTGTCCTTGAACTTTCAAGACTCATGTTGCTAACTCAGGGTCTTTGCTGCCATTTCCAATGCTTTTAGTGTTCTTCCTCCAGTCGTCAACATAATTTCACCAGGTCATTCATGTTTATTTCAGGCATTTGCTCAAATATTCCCTTCCCAGGGAGAGCTCTTTTTCTATTAGCTTTCTAAATTTAATTTTCAATGCTCCCATGTTCCAACCATCTCTCTCTCTGTCTCTTCCTCTCAAAGAACTTACAACCATCAACCCGCTGTATATTTTAGTACTTTTTTGTTATTAGTCACTTATACTACACTATCTCAAGGTACATTTCTTGAAAGCAGAGATAGCTATCTTTTTGTTCTTAACTGATATACTTCTAGACTTTAAAACACTCTCCCTTCTATGGATGCCCTATACTTATCTCCATGGTTTTACCATTTTAGTGCACACAAGAATACTTCCCAGTGCCATGTCCTTTTCTCTCTGCTTGAGGCTTTTTCCAGCTTCTGAAAATTGTTCTTTGCAAATGCAGTCTTGAAGAGTTAATGTAAGCTACAAGCATAACTCAAATAATGACTCTTGAATGCTGGTATATAAATACCCCAGCTACTTTGTTCCTTGAGTGAGATAACTCTGGTATTTCTTCTTTATATTTGTAATCAGAATTCCCTTGCTTTAATTGCTCACAGATGTCATTTGTTCTATAACTGAACATAGTAGCTCCATACTTTACATCTCTTTCTTACTGCAATACCAACATCTTGGTACCTAATTCTAAAGAGATTATTTTTTATTTTCCATTCTCTTACATTGTGTTTTCTACGGAGTGTATACAACCTGGCAAATGTTGAGTCTTTCAGAAAAATCTAAATATTTTACAACATAATATAGCAAGTCCAATCAACATTAAAGTTTATCAGTTGCAACTGTTATTGATGAGTCTAAGGTACTCCATTTTAGTGTTAGGTCACATGAGTGATCATTTGAGCAAAAGCCACAGATATGTCATGCATATACCAGGTTACTGGAAGGTAGGATGTGAATGCCAAATAAATCAAAGCCTTTTCTACCTCATTTGGGAAATTCTGTTTCATTATATCATCAAACAATCTGGGCATAATCCAGTAAGTAACATGGGGTGAATATGCACAAAGAGTTATCATAGTTGAAATGTAATAAATTCTTTAAAATCACTGAAGTTGTTTTATATCAATTCTATATTTCCCCAAAAATGTCCTAAAATATCTGTTTTTTGATTTCTGTATTTACAAATCTGTAAATACTTGTTTGCCATATTTTTGAATTGTAATAAGTTGATCAATTCTTATCTATATAAGTTAGTAATGGGAGGTACTTTCCATTGTCAAACTTATTCACTTTATAGAAAAATTTAGTCTTGATTATTTGACTAGGGACCATTGTAACTCCAGTAGTTTTACTGCTCAAAAATTAAATGACATGTATGTACACTAACCAAAGAAGCTTTTAAAATTAATTCTCTGTAAATAATATACTATTATGGTACTAAAATGCTAATTTTGGAAGGTATAAGGGAAATCATAGTTGAGTTAGATAATTTTTGTTCTTTTTCCTCTTTTAAAGTACCAAAATTGAAACTTTCTCCACAGAAAAGAGAGACATATCACTGCTATGAGATAAAAGGTAGCTATAAAAACCTACCTACACGTGTTATAAAGCCTACTCCATGCGTTGATTAGTGGTAAGATGCAAATTACCCCATGGTGGAAGGTGAGGGGTTCAACTGGCTGAGGATTTCCGGGAGACAAAACTATTTTAGTAAAGATGCAATTTTTCAAAAGTCCATCTGCTGGCTGACCCAGACTGAATATAAATGTAAGAAATGTGAAAAATACCAAAAACTGTGAATGGTCTCTAGACAGAGATCTTCCTGGTGAGGCAGTCATCTGACCCATGCTACCCACCAACTCCTGCTGTCCATCTTGTAAGAGTGTTGTTGGAATGAACTGTCTGTATATCAAATGATGCCTGAGATTCAACTTTGGCATGAATTGGACTGAAGAGGAGAAGTTACCTGGGGAATCTGATAGCCCAAAACACTATCTTCAATAGTAATTTTAGAATAAGACAAAGAAATGACAATCAACTTAGGATGTTCACATAAAACAAATATCTATTGGTGAAAAAAAGAAAAGTACCTGTCCCATGGTAAAAAATATTGTTTCTAATATACAGAACACACTTAAAGCATATTACCACTAGTGGATTTTACAATGCATTTCTGGATAGAGTGAAAGTTGAAAATAGAAAAGTGAATAAAATTAGAATTACTAAATTTAAAATACATGGTGTCATTATTTTGTCCCAATATATTTCAAAATTCTGACTCATAAAATTTAATGGGAAGGTGTTTTATGAAAATGGAAGAGAGAATATTTGGATGAGGGAATTATCATATTCATTTTATGTAAAAGAGTAAAACCTAAAGTTTAGATATAGATAGTGGATCATTTCTGTAATACCAGCACATAGGAGGCAAAGACAAGAGAATTGCAAGTTCAGGGCCAGCCTCAGCTGTATAGTCAGATCCTGTTTCATAAAAAACCCAATGAATCAACCAAAGAAACAGACCAACAAAGCAAAACCTAAAGTCTGCCTTTAAAAACTACTTTCTATTTTATAGTCAAGAAAAAAAATCCTTCAACATCTTCTCTAGAAAAATTTTAAAATATGATAGAAATGTATTTATCTGTTATACACAGATTGTATAGAAATAGATTGCATAATTTTTATTAAATGTATTTATGTAATATTTATAATAATTAATATCAATTTCCTGATTTCATTTTATAAATCACCTCTATGTTTATATATTTGGGAAATTTCCAAGAATTTAGCATATTGATAAAATTTTTAAATTTAAAAATATACTGGAACTTTTTATTTCTCTCTAACTCTCACTACCACCCACCTGATCAAAGCTTTTGATGGTGACTAGGGTACAGAAGCATATTGCATGAGTTCTGTGACTCCAAACACTTCCTGAGACACTGGAGCCACACTTGGCAGAAACAAAACACCAACCAGAATTAAACCTTCAACACCCTAAACCCCCAGCCAGTGGAAAGCTTCCCCACAACACATTACACTGAGAAAACTTGAGGGCTGCTACCACTGCCCCAACTGCTGCCACTGGGCCCAAACCTACCTGGGAGATATTCAACAGACCAAACAGGTGAGCTCCAAGCATCATGCAGAATTACCCCAGCCACCCCTGAAATAAACCAGCATGGACCCTGGGCAGACTGACACCCCCCCAAAAAAAAAATTGAACAGTGAACTGTAATCTAACACAACAGCTGAGGGGGGGGGTGGGAAAGCTGAAAGTGCACCAGTGAATGGGGGAGGGACAAGGACCTAATCTCAGGGAGAACAATCAGTAACAAATGCTGGAAAGGCAGGAAGACCAAGAGCAGGTGGGCAATAAACCACTCCCCGAAACAGGGCAGGTAGTGCATCATAGAGAGCATCTCCTGAGCCAGTTAGCAGCACCCAAAGTCAAACTGCCATGAAACATTGAAAAACAAATGATAAACTGTCATAACACACTGACAGCATGGTGGGGAGGGCTAACAGAACACTCAGGCAGCCCCAAAGAAAGGGAGTGGGGCCAAGAAATAAGCCCCCAACCCAGAAATCCCAGTAAACAAGCGCAGCAAAAAGCCACCTCCAAAGCAGTACACTAGACTACAGAGCTGATCTCCTCAACCTGAAGGCAGATTTCATACTTAAACTGCCATAACTCACTCAGGAAAGAGCCGACCAAGCAGCTATAGCTGAAGTGTAACACAACCATCAGCTGAAGAAATCACTATCTCTGACCACCTTGCATGATCTGGAAATGCTATCTCACCTCACAATTTCAATTTGTAGACAGAAGAACAAAACATTACTCACAAGTCAATCACCTTCCAAGACCACATCAGAGCTTCTGCTGATAAGCCAATACCAGGACTGGATGCCGGAGGAGTAACTCCAGAATTTTAACTAAGACTGAAATTCTATTGTTTCTAAACCTGGAGTTTTTCTTTTTGTTTATTTGTATTTGGTTTTTTGTTTATTTGTTTGTTCATTTTTTCTTACTTATTTCTTTGTTTTGTTTGTTTTATTGTTATCGTGTGTTTTCTAATTTTATTCATATTATCTTTTTTCTTTCTATACTATCAACTTTACTGTCATCATCTTCTCATCCACACTCACCCCCTTCACTCTCCTTCCTTCTTCTGTGCTAAAATCCATTGCTCCCCTCCCCAACAACTTGTTCTGCCCCTTCTTGCTGACTCTCTTTCCCCAGCTCTCACATTCCCCTCCCATTCTCCTCCAACCTGTCACCAGACTACCCCTCCCTCCTACACACTCATCACCAGCTAACCAACCTACTATACCAACTTTACACAACACAAACCCCTGCAGTCCCTAACACAAGCACCCTTTATTACAACAACAGAAATACACCCAAACATACACAAGGACCATAAAAAAGAGCATTTCCTACACTGCTTCCCCCACTCTCCCACCCCACTTCCCACCTCCCCATTTAGTGCCACCTTATCCAACTCCCCAAATTTCAATAGTTAACCTAACAAATGTTACATGCCCCTCAACTCCCATTGATTATAGATATTACCACCAAGGGCTCTTCTACATAATATATAAACTACTGGTTGGGTATTAAACCTGTGAATTAGTTATTACTAAATTACACCCAGACCAGGGACAGAAAAAGCACACCATCCTAGCTAAAAACACAAGACAACCACAAAACAAAAATTAAATCTAGGGAAAGAAAGCAGGTGACTAAAACCAACAACTAGTCTGTCAATAACATAGTTGCACAGTGCCAAGTGGAGCAATGGGAAGAAAAAAAGAGATTGAAACCATTCTCTCCCCCAAAAATAATTTAACACAAAATTCAGAGGCAAATGAAGAAAACTGATACCCAGTTCTGGACTCCAACAAAACAAAGATAAATGACACCAAGGAACACAAGGATGTCCAAAAAACACTCTCAAAGAAGAAATCCTGCAAGGAATCACTGAGAAACTCATGGAGATGATACTAGACATGGTTAACCAAGACATACAAGAGGAACTCAAGAAATTTCATGACACCAAAAATAAAGAATACAAGAAGACACATAAACCAATAAATGAACTCATACAAGCCCTAAATAAACATCAAAGTGAAACAAGGAACACTAAATAGAGAGATAAATGAATTAAAAAGAAAATATTAAAGAATGACCCATAATATGGAAAACATCAGAAAAAAGAACAGAAATACAAAACACAGTGGACGGCCACTCTAGCAGACTAGAACAAGCAAGGACAGATTCTCAGAACTTGAAGGTAAAATAGAAATGAAAAGAAAAACTGAAGAACTGTTAGTCAAAAAACTCAAGATCTGCGAAAGGAATATGCAAGAACTCATCAACTCTATCAAAAGACCAAACTTGATAATCATGGGCCTTGAAAAAGGAGAAGTTGTCCAAACAAAAGGGATTTGTAATATATTCAATAAAATAATAACCAAAAATTTCCAAAATTTAGAGAAAGTTATGCCCATTCATGTATAGGAAGCCTCCAGGATACCAAACAGATTTGACCAAAATAGAACTACCCCACAACATATTATCATTAAAACAACAAGCACATCATTAAAACAACAAGAATATTGAAGGCTGTAAGAGAGAAAAAACAAATAACATATAAAGGTAAACCCATCAAAATCACAGCAGATTTCTCAACAGAAAACTTAAAAGCAAGAAGGGTATGAAGTGATGTATTGTGGGCACTGAATGAAAATAACTTCATCCCTGGGATACTCTATAGAGCAAAACTATCATTCAAAATAGATGGAACAATAAAAGTCTTCCATGATAAGCAGAAACTAACACAATATATGACCACCAAGCCACCACTACAAAAGATTCTCCAAGGAATTCTGCACCCAGAAGATGAAAGCAAACAAAACCACGAGAGGAGAGGCAGTACCAAACCATGGGAGAAGAAAAGGCAAGAAAGTAGAGAGTAACATTAATTCAGCTGCACACAATCAAACCCTTAATCAACAAAGACAACTAAATAACAGCAATCACCACATACCTATCAACACTAACACTGAATGTTAATAGACTTAATTCCTCCATCAAAAGACACCGATTGGCAAACTGGATTAAAAAGGAAGATCTGACAAACTATTGTTTACAGGAAATCCACCTCATTGACAGAAACAAACACTGGAAAACAAAAGGCTGGAAGAAGGTTTACTAAGCCAATGGCTCACAAAAACAGGCAGGAGTAGCAATACTTACCTCAGACAAAGTAGACGTCAAACTTACATTGATCAAATGAGATGAGGAAGGACACTCCATAATAAAAGGGGAAATATACCAAAAGGAAATAAGAATTATCAACCTCTATGCACCCAATATCAGTGCACCCAATTTCATCAAACATACTTTAAAGGACTTAAAACCACATATAGACTCCAATACAGTGGTAGTGGGATACTTAAATATCACCTTATCACCAATAGATAGGTCATCCAAACAAAAGATCAATAAAGAAATTCTAGAACTAAATCACACAATATATCAAATGGACCTAGCCAATGTCTACAGAATATTTCATCCAACTTCCAGACAATATACATTCTTCTCAGCAGTCCAAGGGACTTTGTCCAAGTTGATCATACCTTAGGGCACTAAGCAAGCCTTGGCAAATATAAGAAAATAGAAATAATCTCCTGCATTCTATCTGATCAAAATGCATTAAACTAGAACTCAACAATGAAAAAAACAGCAGAAAATAAGCAAACAATTGGAAGCTGAACAACATATTGCTCAATGATCAGTGGATCATCACTGAAGTAAAAGAGGAAATTGAAACCTTCCTGGAAGTTAATGAAAATGAAAACACAATATACCAGAACCTAACTGATGAAGCAAAGGCAGTCCTAAGAGGAAAGTTTATTGCCATAAGTGCATATATTAAAAGGACAGAAAGATTTCAAATCAATTACCGAATGCTACATTTCAAACTGCTAGAAAAAGAAAGACCCAAAACAAGCAGAAGGAGAGAAATAATAAAAATAATGGCCGAAGTTAATGAAATAGAGACCAAAAAAAAAGAATCATTGAAATAAAAAGCTCATTCTTTGAATAAATAAACAAGATTGACAGATCCCTGGAAAATCTGACTAATATGAGAAGAGAAAAAACCCAAATCAGTAAAATCAGAAATGCAAAAGGGGACATACATCAAACACCTTGGAAATCCAGGTAATCATCAGAGACTACTTTGAGAAACTATATTCCAATAAAGTTGAAAATCTTGAAGAAATGGACAAATTTCTAGCTACTTATGACCATCCAAAATTGAGCCAAGAGGATATTAACCACCTAAATAGATCTATAACACAAAATGAAATTGAGCAGCAATAAGGAGTATCCCAAAAAAGAAAAGTCTAGGGCCTGATGGATTCTCTGCTGATTTCTAGCAGACCATTAAAAAAGAATTACTACCAACTCTCTCTAAACTTTTCCATGAAATAGAAAGGGAAGGAATACTGCCTAACTCATTCTATGAAGTCAGTATTACACTCATCCCAAAACCAGACAAAGACACATCCAAAAAGAACTATAGACCAATCTCCTTAATGAACATTGATGCAAAAATTCTCAAAAAAATAATGGCAAACCGAATCCAACAACATATCAGAAAGATCATTCACCACGACCAAGTCAGCTTCATCCCAGGGATGCGGGGTGGTTCAACATACACAAATCTATAAATGTAATACAGTACATTAATAGAAGCAAAGACAAAAACCAATTGATCATCTCAATAGATACAGAAAAAGCCTTTGATAAGATTCAACACCACTTCATCATAAAAGCTCTAAGAAAACTAGGAATAGAAGAATGTACCTCTAAATTGTAAAGTCTACATACAACAAACCTATAGCCAACATCATAGTTAATGGAGAAAAACTGAAACCATTTCCACTAAAATCAGGAATGAGGCAAGGGTGCTCCTTCTCTCCACTCCTATTCAACATAGTCCTGGAATTCCTAGCCAGAGCAATAAGTCAAGAAGGATAAATAAAAGGAATACAAATATGTAAAGAAACTGCCAAAATATCCCTGTTTGCAGATGACATTATCCTATACCTCAAAGACCCAAAAAGCTCTATCTAAAAGCTATTAGACTCCAGAAAAAGCTTCAGCAATGTGGCAGGATACAAAATCAGCATACAAAAATGATTAACTTTTCTATACAGGAACAATAAACAATTGAGAAAGAATATATGAAAACAATTCCATTTATAACAGCCTCAAAAACAATCAAATACCTAGGAGTAAACTTTACAAAGAATGTCAATGACCTCTACAAGGAAACTACAAACATCTGATGAAAGAGATTGAGGAAGACTACAGAAGTTGGAAAGATTTCCCATGTTCATGGATTGGTAGAATCAACATAGTGAAAATGGCTATACTACCAAAAGTAATCTACATGTTGAATGCAATTCCCATCAAAATTCCAATGACATTCATCACATAGACTGAAAAATCTACCCTAAAGTTCATTTGGAAACACAAGAGACCATGGATAGCCAAGGCAATACTCAGCAAAAACCAATGCTGGAGGTATCACAACAACAGACTTCAAACTACATCACAGAGCAATAGCAATAAAAACAGCATGGTACTGGCACAAAAACAGATATGAAAAACAGTGGAACAGAATAGAGGACCCAGATATGAATCCACACAGCTATGCCCACCTTATTTTTGAAAAAGGCGCCAAAAACATAAGATGGAAAACAGCCTCTTCAACAAATATTGTTGGGAAAAGTGATTATCTGCCTGCCAAAAACTGAAACTAGATCCATGCATATCACCCTGTATATCAACTCAAAAATGGATCAAGGACCTTAATATCAGACCTGAAACTCCGAAGCTAGAACAGAAAAGGGCAAGGAATACTCTGGAAGCAATAGGTATAAGCAAGGACTTCCTCAATAGAATCCCAAAAGCTCAGCAACTAAGAGAAAGGATGGACAAATGGGACTACATGAAATTAAAAAGGTTCTGCACAACAAAAGATATGGTCTCTAAACTGAAGAGACCACCCACAGAGTGGGAGAAAATATTTGCCGACTATACATCAGACAAGGGACCGGTAGCCAGAATATACAGGGAACTTAAGAAACTAAACTGTCCTAAAATCAATGAGCCAATAAAGAAACGGGCAACTGAACTAAACGGAAGTTTTTCAAAAGAAGAAATACAAATGGCCAAAGAACACATGAAAAAATGCTCACCATCTCTGGCCATAAAGGAAATGTAAATCAAAACCACACTAAGATTCCACCTCACCCCTGTTAGAATAACTATCATCAAAAACACCACAGGTGTCAGCAAGAATCTTAGGAAAAAGGAACCCTCATACACTGCTGGTGGGAATGCAAGCCAGTACAACCACTTTGGAAAACAATATGGAGCTTCTTAAAAAATTAAACGTAGATCTGCCATATGATCCAGCAACCCCACTCCTAGGGATATGGCCAAAGGAATGTGACTCAGATTACTTCAGAGGCACCTTCACACCCATGTTTATTGCAGCACTATGGCCAGGAGTTCAAACTAGAGTACTACCAAAATTAAAAAAAAAAGATTTTCATGCAAGTTTGGATGCAATACAGTAGGAATTAAAATGTTTATTTGTGATATAAGCTTTCATGATCAGGTTAACATTTTGGAGGAGTAAACCACCAGCCATAGAATAATGTATAAAATATATTAAAATTGTAAGGAAGCACACAAAATTATAGATTTGATAATATTCTTTTATGTACTGCTGACAAGTATCAAATATCACTCTGGAAGTGTGTAATTTTGAACACAACTGAAATGGAGACAGCAATTTTCTATGATGGCATTTGAGTAGAGATTAAAATTTACCTTATAGAAAAGTTTACATCATAACATTGTTCACAATACATGTGCATCAAGTTAATTGCTGAGACTTCATCTATAGCTTGGGAATTACATAGCATGTACTAGTTTTATAGTTGTTATATATGCCTAGAAACATGTCTAATGTGGTTTGTGCTCATCAGAATGGGAAAACATTCCTAGCTACATTGTCCCCAAAGTCTGAATGTATCAGACTACCAAATTTGAAAGAATCTTCATCTGCAGAAATTCATTATAAATTGGTAGAATTTTACAGTGTGGTTTTTATTTCATAGGCTGCTTTCTGTCCTAAGGCAGAAACTTTTCCAATAATGCTGGCTAAATAATTAGAAAACATACATCTGTGCATTAGCTTAACACACACACTTATGTATACACATAGACACACAAATCCAGTGTTTGAATCTGTAAGGGACATCACTGGAAAAGAGACAATGAGTTTTTTATTCAATTCCTGTAATTTCATACCTTATAATCAAATTAGAATCAAGGAAACATCATATAAACCTAGTAATTTACATTTACAGTTTTATAAATCCCAATATATTCATTAATGGATTAACCTATTTAGAAAATAAGCATAGGTTAATGTGACTGAAATATACATAGAGAAATTCTTTATATCTATATTCCTGAGGTGTAAACATGACCTTTCTTACTTTGTTCATGATCTGCATTGTGCACCTGAGCCAGACAAGATATTAACAATTGAACATTTCCTCAGAAGTTTGAAATTGTTGAAGTTTTAAGGACAAAAACGACATTCTACCTGCAGGATTTAGGATCATAGATGAACAAATTCTTCCTAATGGCCTTCTCTGTCAGTGAAGTTGTTTGATTGGGCATATAGTATATTTGGTGTTTCTGTCTCATAATATATGAAATAATCCTAACTATTAATGCCAGTTCTCCATGCTGACCTCCCAATACAGATAAAAATAAAATGGATTATTTTATTTTGAATGATGGTATCAATGGAGCTACATCCACAGTCTGATGTGAAATCTGCTCCTATTTGACAAGATCAGGTATAGTTTGCATTTTTAAGCTACCAAGTTCAATTTGTCATTATTTCTGAAAGATGCTTTATAGAACTTTAGTCAAAACACTACTTAAAGGTTTTAAATTTAGAAAAAAATTAGAAAAAAATCTTTAAAATACTCCATGCTTCTAATTTCAAAAGTAAAATGTATCTGATATATCTTAACCGCTTATTGAAGAGGACATTTTTAACAGAAGATTAAATAAAATTGAGAAGAACATTCAGTGCCCAATCATTTTTTAAAGGAATACTTTACATGGCTCATATCAAGTCAACCCATTACCACATTCTCATTCAAGAGCATTTGATGACAGTGTTTAATAAAGGCACAATATTTTATTATTTAAATTTATAAAATCCAACATCTCTATGTGACTCAGAGTATGCCATATTTCCTCTAACACATCCTCAGTGATATTTCAAATCAATCTTGATGACAAATTGAGAACAATAAGCATGATTATAATTAAAGAGATTGTTAAATATGTTTTAATGAATGCCTATTGTGAGATGAATCTACTGAACAAGCAGAAATCAGGACTAACATACTGAAGAAGAAAGAATAAACAAAACTCACAGCTCGTGGGTGGATACAGAGCTTGCAACTGTTTGGCCTAGGAAGATATCTAAAATACAATTTGGTACATACAGAAAGTGTAATTAAAGGATAATTGCACTTGAGCACAATGAGTGTGGGATAAACAGCTTGTGAATCAATAAAGCATGAGGCAGCAGGCTGAGGTATTTATTGATTTATGATTCATTTAACTCCAAGTTTATTCTGTTTCTAATTCAATTCAGACTACTACGTAATACTTCCTTGGGAAAGCTAAGCTGGCCACTATGACTGTATCATTTTCTATAGGTGAAAGGGAAAAGATCATCTGAATTAATATCATATTTAAGACTTATGTAACTACATTTCCATGAGTTTTTCCTGTTTTTACCAAATTTACAAATTATTATATATCACACAACTAAATTATTTATTAATGTATTAAACTTTTCATTAATTGTGAAGCTTCAAGACAGCACACACTTCTGATGAAAGAAAACTCTGTCATTTTGCTACTTTAAGGCATGAATAACACCTTTATTAAATTCCAACAAAACCATTCTCATTTTCAGTAGGGTAATTGTACATTTTAAATAAAACAGACATTCTTATTATAACTATGACATGTCTTTTATGGATTTTTTATATCTGTTTTGCTAACTTTAAGCACCTTCACAGATAATTTCTAAGTATTCATTCACCTTTCAATGATTTCAAACAGCCCCCAAAGCAAAAATTTAGCTTTCCCCTTCAGCAACAAAAACAAAAACAAAAATCTGTATTAATACTTTATTCAGACACTTTGGAGGAATGCCCACAGGCTATGTATAATATGCAAAATGTATAGCCACCAAATATTCATCATTTGTTATTACATAAAACTATTTTATTCAGCAAATGAAGTTTCCCACATGCAAAAGATCATTCAACCTTGAAAAATGAGAAATTTAAGAAGGCTATCAAGAACTATACAATTTGTGGTTGAACTTACACTAGTTAAATACTTCTCAAGTAAACTAAAAACAATGAAACAAAGGTTGACTACTCACAAAGAGAATATTTGTAATCGCTACCTTAATCATGCCCTCACTTCTTACATAATATTAATACAATAAAGCTATTGAAAAAAGAACAGTCAGTGGACTAAAGGAAGCATGTGTCATTTCTACCACCATTTTATCCCTAATCAATGGCTTTGTAATGGTATGAGAATAGTTTAACTTCTTTGCTTTGTGTATTTAAAACCCAGGCTTAAATCATTTTCTTCCACACAGCACTCCAGTATTTTTGGAACTAGTTTAAACTTCACTGATCATTCAAATATATCTCCATTTGTTTGTCCTATCTTCTCTGTGTAATGTGAAAGCAATTACTAAAAATGATATTCTATGGTGAATGCAAGTCTCAGAGTCAATACTTGGCAACAGGTCTTTGCACCTCACATTCTTTGTCTTTTCTTAAAACATTTTCTTATTATCTTGCCAACTAAGGAATAAAAAGCTATTAATATTTAATGCTGTGAAATCCTCAACAAAATCACATAATGAATATCCCCTGCCTCATGGAGATGGTTTCCTACCAAAGGAATAATTTTTGGTTCCACATCATTAGATTTGACAATCCAAAGCTTTCTCAGAGCTGAGAAGTTGACTCCTAGGAGTAGGAGACCTTGTTTCAATGTTTTGCTTTGTTTTATTATGTGCAGTTCCCTATATAATACTTGTGGATAAAATGTTGGTCTTTGTTGAAACTAATTTTTAAAATTGGTTTTCATGCCCTGAGCATGTGTTTACACAATGTGAAACAAAATGCATTATATTTTGTCAGGAAATAAAACAGTTGATTTATGAGCATGTGTGGCAGAGTTTTTATGAACAAATTAGTTTCCCACAATGAAATGTTACATGAATGATGATTTGTGTCTATAACCAGAGTGGCAAGAAGGGTTAGTCTATCCTTGAAGATATGGATGTGTTTGACTGAAATGTAAAATCGTGATTTTCGTCAAGGTAGGCTATGCTAAAATCATTCCTAAGTGGCTATTTCTACATGGTTATTTTTGACACTTAGTCACTGCTCCTACTGAATTGGTTTCGATCATGGATTCAATTCCACTTTCAGCGCCCTGACTCTCTTTAACCTTGCACACATCTAGATACAAAACTTACTTCAGCTGTTTTGTGTCTTGAAACACATATGCACACGTGTGTGTGTGTACACACACAGCATTTATTTATAGCAAAATTCATTGAAAATTTAAACAAAGTCAAGCAGCATAAATGGGAATGTGAAATATCCTTGTTTGTAAAGCAATACAAAATCAGAATCAAGCAATATCAAACTGGATTTTCTGAGTATTTCAACACATTAACTCATTCAAATCTACACTAAAGGGAAATAAAACAACCAATAAAAAGATAAATTGATGTTGTTCAGGGAACTCTAGTCACATTCATGTATAATCATGTAGTTCTCATTAGTATGATATTTTACAGGTTATAGACATAGGAAATATGAGTCTTGAGATCTTTTGAAAATTGCCAGCTTCATCTAGAACTGATATAACAGGTTGCATTCCCAACACTGTAAATACTTCAGCTTGCTTGCATGCCAATGCTAATCTCATTTGGAATTTTTCTCTATAATAGTGAATGATATATTGTATTAATTAACATGCTTTGACTGGTAAAGCAAAAAAGGATTGTAGTATATTTTCTGACCATTCTCCTGTTCTTATCCTCTTTTATTAATGTCCTGTCCTCATCATTTGTAAACGTCATATTAATACAGCTCTGTAATGGTCTATGTAAATTTCAAAATTCAATGAAAATAAACTGTATCAATATTAGCAATGTAACTTTTAATGGAAATTCATAGACTTATCCAAGTGTCTATCTCTCCTCTTCCTCCTCCACCTTCTCCTTCTTCACCTCCTCCCATTGTATTCTGCTAATGCCTTTTATGTCGATTTTTCATCTCAGTTATGAATGCAGTTAAACAGGGGGAACTGGTATATATTCTAAAATGAAATTCCTGAAGATAGCCATAGTAACACACTCAGAGCACTGAATGCTCATTTTGTTTTAAATTAAGCACCCTTTGGGAGAAAGAGGAGATAGATTAAATGTTAAATCTCAATATGAAATATTACTGGGAGCCTTCCATAGTTAATATTATGAATACAAAACTGAACTGATCCCGTTTTCAACGTGATGCTTACTCCTCCTTATTCTGTTCCCCCATTCCAAGCATATTGAGCTCTTTGGTGTACAGGTATATCCCTCTATCAGCCATAGCAGTATAAAAGAGGAAGCACTAAGGACTAGTAGAAGATAAAGCTTCTACAAGTTTTCCCTCTAGCATGTCTTATCAATGTAAGAAGAGAGTTTATCAAAATGGTATGAATACTTAACATGGATGAGGAGTAGAAAAGTCTCAAAAAAAGAGAAAGTGAAGCACTGACATTTAAGGGCTAAGACCAAGGGCTACTGTGTTAGTCAGTTTTTTCATTACAATGCCAATTAGTGGAAATAATTAACTTATACAGAGAAAATGTTTGTCTTACAGTTGTGAGGTTCTGGTCCTTGTTTGGCTGGCCACATTGCTTTTAGACCTGTGGTGTAAGAGCACATCAGGGTGGGAGTGTGTGATAAAGCAAACTGTTCACAGAATACCTGGAAAGTGAAAGAGGAAAAGGAGGGCCTGGGGTCCAATATAACCTTTAAGGGCATACCCCAATGAGTGGAAGATCTCCCTCTAGGCCCTACTTCTTAAACTTTCTACCACCTCTCAGTAGTGACAAGCTAGCACAAAGCCTTTAACACATGAGCCTCAGGGGACATTTAAGATATGAACTTCAGCAGTCACTTCTTAATTTTTTCAGCTTCTGGGAGGAAGGGAGTTACTTCAGTTACATGGAAACTATTCATCTTGCCCTATGAGGCTATTAGAATACTGGTTCAATTCATTATATACTTCTTTCTCACAGGCAAAATGTCTTGTTTTTTGCTTCTGATTTATCTTTCTACAGATACGATGTGGAAAGTGATACTTCAAGAGAACATTTTTATCTTCCTCAAGAGTAAAATTTAACTTTTGTGCCATATCATATCTTAGAGAGAATGCATTCTGACCCCAACACATAACCCCAACATTCTGGATGAATCATTAAATGTCAAATTTGGCTACAATATTCCAAAACACATCAGTACACTCATGAAATACCCTTGTTGTTTGCAGCATTTATCTTAAGGAGTCAATATCAGAATTAATTAATCAATATTTACCACTGATACACATTGTCCTTTGCAGAGCTTAGTTATATTTTTAGTTTAAGGGATTAATTAATAAACTAAATTCACAAGTGCTTATTTGACATCTATTCCAAGAAAAATTCCAGGTGCTTGGGCTGTAACAGTGAATAGCTTAAGAATAATTTTTATCCTCAAATATCATGGCCTAATTTAAGAAGGTGGTACAAAAAGAAATGCATGAAAAACAATTCCACTAAATCCTGAGTTGTCCAGGATCAGAAATTTACATTAAATTAATTTAAAGTACAAGTTTTGCTTTCACAAAAAATGGAATACATACTGCATCCATACTAAGTACACATGAGATTGAAATATACCATGTAAGAATTCAGTCTTCATCCATGAGGATCTACCCAATGAATATTCAGCAATCTAAACATGTCTTTAAGTAAAAAGGATTTTTTACATATTTATATGATTTATGGTTTTAAAAATGTTTAGTGCCTTTGTAAATCTTCATATTGTTTATTGAGTTATGAGAGCTACTTTGCAGTAAGTATATTTATTACATGGGTAAAACTTTCTCCTTTCAAGGAGCTTAAGTATGTTGGTACATTTCTAGACAGAAAAAATGCTCAGAAAATTTAGATGAGTGAAGTGATGAGCAATTATTTAAAAACTGAACTCATTGTGTATCAGGTGGCTTCTGTTCATGATGGATGACTGATTAATGAATTTTGTAGCTCTTCTCTCTTATCCTGCCATTAAAGGCACCACTGTGAAGTAGTTTACCTCTTTCTGTAATAATGGCTAGGTTACAGGGGTAACCTAGATATAGTTTCAGTGACTAATAACTTAAAAATACTGTGTTATGATTTTACTGCTATATAGATGATATTAAATGAGTTGCCAATTGGCAAAGTTTACCATTTCACAAATATCTTCTGATATATCAGTTCACTGATTATATTTTAGCATATGGGTGACACAAATTCCTCCTGTTCATAATTTTGAGTCTGTAGTATCATATTTTCATATTTAACCTCAGACTTTTTTTATTCTAGTTTCTATATCTGATCATATAATGCTTTACTTTTATAATAGGATGATATTCAATATTTTTTCTGATCAATATTTTGGAATTTTATTACTTCAGTAGTTTCCTAAAGAACATTGTTAACACTTCTAATTTGAAATTATACTGTAGGGAATTTTGTGCAATAATATTGCTTTTTATACATTCAATATTTTCTGTGACTTAGGAATACAATAAGTATATTTTTCATGCTAATGCAAAATGCAAAAAAACACATATAAATTATTCCTACAAGATTTGTGTCAAAATGGTAAATGGTGCCATGTCCAAAATATATATTTAACACTACATTTACTGTAGTGTACCACTTGTAGGTGAGCAGTAGGTACAAGTTAATTAGGTGGATAGATTCATTGCCTAAATTTTCACAATAGGAACCCTTGCTGTCAAACAAACCTAATGCAATAAAGATGTAACTTATCTTTGCTTTTGCTATGATTTATTAATTCTCTTCAGAATTATGAACACTGAAGTCAATCAGGAACTTTTATGTCAATGGCTTCCTTTTTCCTTAACTGAAATATAAGACTAGACTTTGAGGTGTAGGGAATAGTGATAATGTTAACATTTGAATCTGCTATGAGGAAAGAGAATATTTTGTATTTTAGAAGGAGAATTCACACCACAATTTGAAACTTAACACAAATAAACACAGTTGGTATTATATAATTTTCTGGTGCAATGGAATTTGTCCTAAGAACTTTGAATTTCAGTATTTATTAGTAATTTAAATTTAAAGTTAAGGCTAAACTTTTTAAAGTGATTAATTCAATATCCATCTAACATTTATCTAATCTTTACATTTTTAAAATTCTAAAATTTAACATTTATCTAATATCCATTTCTAACATTTGTATATTTTTGCTTATGACATTTTCTAGAATATGTTGGTTAGTGTCTTGCCTTGATTCTTTGTATATGGAGCATAGTAATTATCAGTGAGCTATAATCACTGAATAATGAATTATCAATCTGCATTTTTAAAGTAATTACATAAATTCAAGCAATATTCTCTTGGTGGATTGACTTAATTCAACACATAAAACTAGCAGTGTTCCTTCATTATCATTTTGCATATCTAATTGTTTTCTTTTTCTTAGAATCACAGTGGCAGAGATGATCAAGAATTTCCATGTATTTTCAACTTTATGAGACATGATGAGTGAGCTGTTTACAACTCTTTACCAGTTACATACTTTCTTAATCAAGCAACAAGTTGTAATTTCCACCACACTTTCTGAATTAGGATGTACTAAGTTATTTGGGCCAAAAATCTAAAGTCAATGGATCTATGAATACTTAACTATTACTATTTCCATACCTCTAAGTGCCCGTGAAATAGGAAAGACATAGTCTACCTTATGGATTTGTTATGAAGGTTAAATTCGTGTGCCATATCTTTCTCAGGATGTAGCATGCAATTAAAAGCCCTCAACTTCTTTTATAACGAGTAACAATACTAGACAACTTAAACTGACATTCATTCATACTAAACTGCTAGATCTACTTACAAAAAACAAATTATTAATTTCTCATTTGAAAGTTCAGTTGTTAGCTAAAAACTCTAATCATTTCAATTTTCTGGATAAATCTACACCAGTGAGAACCTCTGCAGTGCTGGAATGTGAAGCAGATAATTGGAAAATTGCAGAAGGAATTACAAATACCTTCCTAGTAGTAATTCAACTTATTAAGATAGCAGGAACAATGTCTTCAGCACATATTTCAAAATCCTGTTTATTTTCAGTCTTGTTTTCTTTCAATGAAACAATTTCCCTGGCTCCTTCTCAGTAGATATAATTGGGTGATAAACGTTAATCCTATCAGGCATTCCATAAATATGATGGAATGGACAGAACAGTTTACATTGCTCCATAGTTTGTTTTTTACTGTATTAATACTACTGAAGAAGAAAGAAAACTGTTTTAAGAACTCTTTAAAATAATTGAATTTAAATGATGTAATTGTTAATTTTTCTTTTTACTCTTAAGACTTATGAAACTAAAGATGATATGCTGATCATATGAATATGTATAAGTATAGATATATATATACATATATATTTGTATATAATAAAATGAATGCATATAAATATACCTTCTCTAAAATGACTCAAGGTTTAAAATTTATATTATTAAGTAAAGAGTCTTCTCAACTTTCAATTGGACATAATAGGCATAAACAGATCCCTTTACTTCTTAACTCCTCTTGGATTAGCACTAGGCCTGTTAACCTACATCTGATGGGGAAATTAAATTTTTATCATCAGACATTTCTTTTCCTTTTGGTATAAACAATTTACAAATGCTTCTTAGGCTAAATATGAAAATTAAAGATACTGCACTTAAAAACTGTGATGGTTTATTGTTTGATTTATGATTACTTCTAGTAACCCTGAAAGTTTATGTTACATTTTTACCACCTTAAATTACAATGTGTCAGTATTGTCACAACTTAGTGTTTAAGGGCACTCTGGCTGGCAGGCTACATAAATACTGGGTGACTTCTAAAAGTTATCCAGGCCATTGTTTTCCATGTTAAAGTTGTATCCAACAACATTATGATACCATCAGTGTTATTTCAGCCTCCTTATTTCAGGCAGAGACACCCTTTGTGCCAGCATTTCTTAGCCCTGAACAGGCAATTCTTTCTTGCTTGGAAAGCAGACAAAAGATGAGGCTGAAGGAGTACAAAATGACCACAGCCTACAGATAGCCCTCAATAGGAATTTATAGACTGCATTCTCCAACAATTCAATTTCACATATTCTTAGGTGAAAATGTTCATGCAGCTGAAGGGAAGGTGACTATTTCCTGATGACTGCTTTACTAAATTCATTCATGAATACCATCAATACTGCAATGAAAAAGCTCCTAGGTAAAAAATAAGTGCTAAAAAGATACGGGAGTGTATATTTAATATAAATATGAAAATGAAGTTACAGGATTCTGAACAAAAGTATGAAATGTAAAATATGTATATTCAAATTTCCTCACTGTCAAAATCAAATCATGGGCAACTTACAGGTAAAGGGAAAAGTGATACCTGTGATGCCGTGTTTAGGAATAATAACCTATTCACTAACAATCTCATTTTCAAAAGAAATAAAACACATTCACAGAGAGAGAAGAAATTTCAGGTCTCTATAGCAAAAGAATATTCTATTAATCCCATATAACAAACTCTCTAACTGTAGATTCTCCTTAGTATGACAAAATTGGGCATATATTACAAGCTAACTAGCCCTAAATAACTAAAGTTTCAGTTTTTCAGGCACATCAGAACTGTCTGTCATCCACCAAAATGGTTAATGTGTAAAATGGTATTTTACACATGTATATATCATGCCTTAATAAGATTAACCCCTCCATTACTTACTCTTTATCTACTGTGCTTCCCCCCATTATTCAACAGTTTTCAGTGTATCTCATTTTACTACCTTCATACAGAGAGGCAAAATAATTGAATACATTTCTAAATGCATTCATTTCTAAATGCATTCATTTATTTTTCACTATCATATTCTTTAATCTGAATAAATTTTATTCAGGAGTTGTTAAATTACAGATGATAAGGTAAATCTGTAGATTTCATGATATGGGAGGATTTCTCTGTAGTTCAAGTCTGCATGGTTTACAATACCTTCAAGTGATGTTAATTGAGCTAGTCCTGATATTTTAGGACTGGCCCCCCTGGTTTTTTATTAGTTTTCCAATGGCCAAAATTACACTTGCTAATTCTGGTGTGCAATTTGTTGAGCATATACTTTCATGCTATGTAATATCCATAATATTTCATCTCTTATGACTTCCCTGTTCTGTTTTCCAAAGTGCCCCTACACCAAGGAAAGTTCTTCAGTCTTGGTAAGCCTTCATCCCACTGTCATGGCCCTTGCTATTTGCAGAGGTCTTAGCTTCCTATTTTCCATACTTAAAGCAATGAATAATGGACATCCTAAAATATGCCTTCTTTTTTCCTCTCCAACTAGCTCTTGATATTAGTTTTTAACCATTATTTTTTCAAAATGTATTTCAAAAGTAACACAAATTGATGAAAAATAAGTAAACAATATTTGACTCTAGAATTTTTAAGTTTCCTCTTCCATACTGCTGTTGTTTAGTGGTGAGCATTCTTGACAGCAGAGGTGGTTCACTCCAGGCAGTTTCTGTGCATGTCTCTACAAGCCTCATGTGGTAGGGATGTGTTACAAATTTGTGTCATAGTCTATATATGGAGATAGATCAACCATCATTTTAGACTTTTTTCATACTAGCTAAAGAAAAAGTATATATTGCCAACATTACCATCCTCTTTATCTTTTATTCTCCTCTTTTTTTATTTTCTTTTTTTTGTGTGTTTTTACTCAGGGATCTTTCTAAAACAATATTCCTACAAATTTTAACTTGAAAAATAGTGGTCAATAACAGACAATGGATCAGATTCTGAGGTAAGGTACAGAGCCTCCCTCCATTCAGAAATCCAACTTACTCTTCCCCAAGACCCTCTTAAAACTCACTCTCATAAATTTCTTCTTTTCATTTTTTTATTTTATCATTTTTACATCTACTCACATGTGTATACATTGTTTGGACAACCTCCCCACCACCTGCTCTTCCTGGCAGAACATATTCCGCCCTCTTCTTCTCTAATTTTGCTGAAGAGAAAACATATGAGATAATAAGAAAGATCTAGTGTGTTTGCTAGCTTGAGATAAAGATAGTTATACAGAGAGATTCCTAGTATTGTTTCCATGCAAATGAGTATTGCAACCCATATCGGTTCAGACTTCTTCACTACTTCCTAGTACCCTTTGCATAGTGGCCTCTGTCAGTTTAAGATTACTTTATTCACTCCTCTATATTGAGCACATTAACAATATTCAAGTTTTAGGTTTCCTTCACTTTCCTTATTCCTCCTGTACACATTCTCCCCTTAGTGTGATAATATTACTGCAATTGTTTTAGGTCTGTAATCGGCATATGAGGTAGAACATGCAATTTTTAGCCTTCTGAGACTGGCTAACTTCACTTAAGATGATGTTCTCCCCATTGTTCTGAGTGAGGTTAGCCTGGCTCAAAAAACCAAAAATCGTATGTTCTCCCTCATATGTGGACATTAGATCAAGTGCAAACACAACAAGGGGATTGGACTATGAGCACATGATAAAAGCGAGAGCACACAAGGGAGGTGTGAGGATAGGTAAGACACCTAAAAAACTAGCTAGCATTTGTTGCCCTTAACGCAGAGAAACTAAAGCAGATACCTTAAAGCAACTGAGGCCAATAGGAAAAGGGGAACAGACACTAGAGAAAAGGTGAGATCAAAAAGAATTAACCTAGAAGGTAACACCCACGCACAGGAAATCAATGTGAGTCAATGCCCTGTATAGCTATCCTTATCTCAACCAGCAAAAACCCTTGTTCCTTCCTATTATTGCTTATACTCTCTCTGCAACAAAATTAGAAATAAGGGCAAAATAGTTTCTGCTGGGTATTGGGGGGGAGAGGGAGGGGGCGGAGTGGGTGGTAAGGGAGGGGGTGGGGGCAGGGGGGAGAAATGAACCAAGCCATGTACGCACATATGAATAATAAAAGAAAAATGAAAAAAAAAACAAAAAACAAAAAACAAAAAACAAAAAAAAAAGAAGCTTAAATGTCAGCTTGTAAAAGGAGGCAGAGTTTCCTGACCACCCTCTTCCCTAGTTAAATCAGACTGTCTCCCCTTACAGTATTTAATTGTACCCTACTTTTTATTGTAGTATGAACAATAATTTTAACTTATATTTGTACATTTTTTGCTGGTCTGGGGACAGTGAACCCCCCAAATCTTTCCTCCTCTATGGTGTCCTCATTGCCCACCTATGTCAATGCCAGACAGAGACAGAGCCTTAATAAATATCTGTCAAGGAAATAAATAGATACAGGAGAGTAAAAAAAAAAAAAAAAAGATGGTGTTCTCCCGTTCCATCCACTTATTTGCAATTGACAAAGTTTCATTCTTCGTTGTGGCTGAATAAAATTCCATTGTATATAAATACTACATTTTCTTAATCCATTTGTTGGTAGTGGGGCATCTTTACTGTTTCCATAGCTTGGCTACTGTAAATACTGCTTCAATAACATGGATTGCAGATGCCTTTGTAATAACCTGAGTTGCATTCCTTTGGCTATATCTCTAAGAGTGGTATTGCTGGATTGTATGATCGATCTGTTTAGTTTTTTAAGAAGCCTCCATATTGTTTTCCAAAGTGGTTTCACTGGTTTATACTCCAACCAGAAGTGTATGAGAGTTCCTTTTTCCTCACATTCTGACCAATATTTGTTGTTGGTTGTATTCTTGATGGTAGCTATTCTAACAGTAGTGAGGTGGAATCTTAGTGTGATTTTGATTTGCATTTCCTTTATGGCCTGGAATGATGAGCATTTTTTTCATGTTTTTTTTTTTTTTTGACTATTTGGAACTCTTCCTTTGAAAAAGTTCTGTTTATTTCAGTTGCCCACTTCTTTATTGGTTAATTAGTTTTGGGGGAGTTTAGTTTTGAGCTCCCTGTATATTCTGGTTATCAGTCCTTTAATGTATAGCTACCAAAGTTCTCCTACTCTGAGGTCATGTGATCTCTTCAATTTAGAAACCATCCCTTTTGTTGTGCAGAAGCTTTTTAATTTCATGAAGTCCCATTTGTCTATCCTTTCTCTTAGTTGCTGGGCCACTTGAGTTCTACTGAGAAAGTCCTTGCCTATACTAATTGCTTCCAGAGTATTCTCTGCACTTTCCTGTAGTTATTACAAGATTTTTGTCTGATATTAAGGCCCTTAAGCCAATTTTAGTTGATATTAGTACAGTGTGATAGGCATGGATCTAGTTTCAGTTTTCTACAGGCCAATGACCACTTTTCCCAGCTACATTTGTTGAAGAGATTTTCTTTTCTCCATCATATGTGTTTGGCGCCTTTGTCAAAAATAAGGTTAAAATATCTGTGTGGATTCACATCTGGGTCCTCTATTCTGTTCCACTGGACTTCATATCTTTTTTTTGTGCCAATACCATGCTATTTTCATTGCTATGGCTCTGTGATATAGTTTGAAATTGGGTATTGTGATACCTCCAGCATTGCTCTTTTTCCTTGGTATTGACATGGGTATTCAAGGTCTTTTATGTTTCCAAGTGAACTTTGGGTAGATATTTTAATCTCTGTGATGGATGTCATTGGGATTTTTATGGGAATTGTATTGGTAGTATAGCCATTTTTACTATGTTGATTCTGCCAATCTATAAGCATGGGAAATCTTTCAACCTTCTGTAGTCTTCTTTAATCTCCTTCTTTAGTGGTTTGTACTTCTGCTTGTAGAGGTCATTTACAGCCTTTGTTAAGTTTATTCCTAGGTGTTTTTTTTTTAGGCTATTGTAAATGGAAGTGCTTTCATATATTCTTTCTCATTTGTTCAATGTTGGCTTATATTGATAGGTATGTGGCTATTTCTGCCATTTAGTTGATTTTATTGTTTAGGAATGTGACTGTGTGCACCCAAATCAATGCTATTCTCTGATTCCTTGTCTTTTCTTCTCCTGTGGTTTGATACTTCCCATCCTGTCATGGTTTTGTTTGCTTTCACCTTTTTGTGTGCCGAATTCTTTGTAGAATCTTCTGGAGTTGTGTCTTGGTGGTCATATATTGTTTTAGTTTCTGTTTATCATGGAAGATTTTTATTGCTCCATCAATTTTGAATAATAGTTTTGCTGGGTAGAGAATCCTAGGGCTGCAATTATTTTCATTCTGTGCCCAAAATTCCTCACTCCATGCCCTTCTTGTTTTTAAGGTTTCCATTGAGAAATCTGCTATTGTTTTGATGGGTTTACCTTTATACGTTATTTGGTTTTTCTCTTTTATAGCCTTCAGTATTCTTTCTTTTTTCTCTGTGCTTTTTGTTTTAATGATAATATGCCATGAAGAGGTTTTTGTTTTAATGATAATATGCAATGGGGAAGTTCTATTTTGGTCAAATCTGTTTGATGTTCTGGAGGTTTCATGTACCTGAAGCTTTCTCGAGATTTGGGAAATGTTCAGTTATTATTTTATTGATTATATTGCATATCCTTTTGGCTTGGACTTCTCCTTCTTCAATGCCCATGGTTCTCAAGTTTGGTCTTTTGATGGAGTAGCTGAGTTCTTTCATATTACCTTCAGAGCTCTTGAATTTTTTGCACTAAGATTTAATCAGATTTTTCTTTAATTTCTATTTTATCTTCAAGCTCTGAGATTCTGTTTTCAATTTATTCTGGTCTGCTGCAGTGACTTTTCACTGTGTTTTTTGTTTGACTAAAGAGACTTTTTATTTCCAGGATTTCTGTTTCTTTTTTCTGAGGTTTTCTACATCCTTGTTCAATCCTCTTTTATATTTTGTGTTGTCAACTTTAATACAAATATCTCTCTTTTTATAGTGTTCTTTGTTTCACTTTGTTGTTCTTTGACATCCTCGCTGAGTTCCTTTATTTGTTTCCATGTCTTCTCATGTTCTTTATTTTTAGTGTCTTGAAATTTCTTGAGTGAATCTTGTACATTTTGGTTAACTATGTCTAGTATCTTCTCCATGAATTTCTCAGTGATTACTTCCAAGATTTCTTCTTTGAGAGATTTTGTGGATGTCACTTGGCTTCTTATTTACATTTATCATTGTTTTGTTGGGGTCAGGAACTTGGTATCCATTTTCTTCATTTTCCACTGAATCCTGTATTGAATTTTTTTTTAATTTTTTTTGAGGAGAGTGTTTTCCATCCCTTCCTCTTCCCATTGCTCCACTTGGTGCTGTTTGGTACTGTGCAACTATGTTCTTGATAGGCTAATTGGTGGTTTTAATTGCCTGTTTTGTTTCCCTTGATTGCATTTTTGTGTTGTGTCTGACTTGGCTGTTGTCTAGGTTGATGTGTTCTTTCTTCCCTGGCCTGAAGGTATAATTTAGCAATAACAAATTCCCAGTTTCAATGGCACACTAGTTGTTTACATATTATATAGGAAACACTTTGGTGATAATATCCATAAACAGTGGAGGTTGAGGGGGGTGATGGTTATTAGGCTAGATATATAATTTGGGAATTGGTAAAGGTGGCACTAAAACAGGGGGCAGGAAAGGGAGTGGGTGAATAGGGGAAGAAATATGGGGTTTGTTGGATTTTGTGTACCTTGTGCATGCTTAGGTGTATTTCTGTTGTTGTAGTGGAGGGTACTTGTATCTGGGATTGCAGGGGATTAGGGTTATGTCTAGTTGGTACAATAGGATATTCAGTAGGTGGTGAATGTGTAGGAGGCAGGGGTAATGTGGTAACAGACTATTAGGGGATAGGAAGGGGAGGTGAAGACAGGGAGAGTGTGGATGGGAAGAAGCAGAAGGAATAGTTAAGAGGGAGAACAATGGATTGTAGCACAGGAAAAGGAGGGAAAGTGAGGAGGTAAAAATAAGGATAAGAAAATAATGATGGTGAAGTTAAGATTACACAAAGAAAAACACAACAAAAAACACCAGGTACAGGAACAACAAAAAGTTCAGTTTTTGATAAAAGTTCTAGTTATTCCTTAGGCGCCCAGTCCTGTTATTGGCATACAAGTGGGAGCTCTGATGTAGTCTCACCCATGTGACTGGCTTCTGAATATTATTTGTTTCATTCTGTCCACAGGGTTAGCTGCAATTGGGAGGTTAACTGAGTATGCCAGTTTGTAATGGTGGTTGAGCTGTTACTGTTTTCATCAGATGGCAGATGCATTGCTCTTCAGCTGCAATTACTTTTTGTCAGATCTTTGTCCAGCAGGTAGGGCAATTCAGTTGTGAATGCTGTCCTTTGTCCCATGAGATCATCTCTGGGATCCACCACTTTGGGAAGTTGGCCTGTTGCACCATTCCCACTCTCAGCCTTTGTGCCTTTCCTGACCTCTGCTTGGTTCTAGTTTGCCTCTCTGGGAGATTGGCTTGTTGCCCCATCTCTGCTCTCAACCTTTGTTGTTTGACCTGCATTCATTCACTGAGAGGTTGGCTCCTTGTCCCACCCTTGTTCTCAAGGGTAGGTTTAGTATTCCACCCCCACCTCCACTGCCCAGGGGATACACTGCATTATGTGCCTGGGGGAGTGGGTAGAGGAGTCATGTGTGGTGCGTGATTCTATCCTCATTGTTCTACAAATTCACGCAAGCAACTTTGGAGTGGTCAGTGGGGAGAAATGGTGCCAGTTTTCTCATTGCAGTGTGGTATGAGGAGGCTTTCCATAGGTTAGGTGTCCAAGATGTCACAGAGTTTATTCCAACTGATGCTCTGACTTATGCTTGTTGGGAGAAAAAATAGAGAGATAGTAATGCCTTGGAGGCTTTCTTCCTATGGCTGGACATGCTTTGCTGGCTGTGCCACACAGGATTTTTGCAGCTGTTAGGTGCAATTAAAGGCTGATTTGTGGATCAATCTTTGAATTTTATGTGCACCTAATGTAATGACAGTTATTATTTTGGATAGAAGCAATAAGAATTATCCAAGTGCAGCTCCAATGTCTCAAGGTGGTTCCTAGAGTCATGGAGCTTAGGATTTCTGATTCCCTACCCTAACCACCATCTTGGACTCCATTCCCTTAAATTTCTGACATCATATAAAGTGAAGTAGGACAAACTCAGAAAAACAAAAGTCACATGTTTTCTCTCATATGTAAAAGATAGATCCAAAAAGTAAATAAATATATATACACACACACACAAAAACAGCATGAGCATATACAAACGCATATGTAGAACACATCTGAGTTCCTATGGAACTCAGGAAAAGAAAGAAAGGAAAAGAGAATATCATAAAACATTGCTTCTATGAAGGTAGAGGATATAAGGGTATATATTGAAAGCTGTTGAATAAGGAGGGTGGGAGATAAAGGGATAAGAAAAAGCAATGGAATGGATTGAATACACCAAAGTAAAGTACACCCACAGTGAGGCTGCATTGAGAAACAACTTTGAACATCAACTTACATATTAAGAAAAAAAGACAGGACTGTAAAATAGGTTCAGTAGGTGTATGGTGTTACTAGTGGGAGGGGGAGCCCTTTAGTTACTCCTCTCTCACAACACATTTAATTACTGTGCAGTTTGTTGTTTAGACCAATCTCCATGAATTTCCTCTCCTAATGTCAGACAGGCTGAACTTTCTGTATTATGTTAGAGTTTTGACACCTCATTTTCATCATCTAACATATTTGTGCTTCTATGTGATACCTAATGAAATTCCCAAAATTTTTGCCCAGGTTTTCTTTCCAGAAAATCGCTCCCTTTACAATCTCAATGTAAATTAAATGCAATTGTCTGTAACTCAGAAATGTTATGCAAAGTAAGTGGATGTCTGTAAGTTTATTAAAGAGTTCCACGTATATATAGGACATCTGTAGTAGATACAAAGTGCTAGTATTGCTTAGATCTTATTAAAGTAGTATCTATTGTAATTGCTTTCTGAACCTCCAATTATGCATTTTCTGGGTTTTGATGACCACACCTGAAAGACTCATGTGTGAGTGGAGCTTCATGAACTTATGTGTATGTCTTCATTAATATTAGCACTTACTTCCACTCTTTGTATATTCTTCCACATTTTCCTTTTTCCTTTTAATTACAAAATACTCTAAAAAAGCCATACATACTCAATTGGATGAATATATATTGCATTTATCAAAGGTACATGGTAAATATTTCTGAGACAAGTGAATAAAAAGGAGAGTAGTTTTCTGGATTGCTATGCTATGTGAGGACTTAAGACACCTGGATACTTCACAAGAAGAGTATTCATGTTCTTGACTAAATAGCACAGAAGGAGACCTTGTTGCTGGAATATACCCCATGTTCTCAGAAGGGAATTTCTTATAATTGAATACCATATGGGGCCCTATTTATAGAAATCTTGTAAAGGACACTTAGCTGACAAGTTTGTGCCATTGAAATAGTTTCCATAAATGGTGTTTTAGTTTTGTTCACTATGTTCTCCTCAAGTGGAAAATAAATTGACTTAAATATACAACGATAAAGTAAGTAGTGTTCCTTCTTTGGATACAAACACATATTTCGTACTATCAAATGCCAATTTGTTAAAAATACTTTTGAGTTATAAGTTATGTGCATGGAACTAAAACAGTGATTGGAAATTAATTGACAAATGCAGGCACATTTCATGTAGCAAAATTTACACGCTGTGGTCAGAGGTATATTTATAGTACAGAGTGATCAGTTATGCAATTGTTATAGGGTGTTAGGACAGCAAATAAGAGTTTTTATTCCAATTTTACAGATTCTACAATATTACCTAAGATATACAAAATAGGAAATGAACTATCATCTATGTAATTAATTCCCCTATAAGCAATGCCATGGAGCTGTTGCTGAAACTCTTCATTATTAGAAAAATCAAACGCCCATTGCCAACTGTACCAGTAGCTAAAGAAAAAAATTAGCATGTTTCAGATGTTTGATTCACTAATTCGAAAATGTTCTAAAAGTCTGAATTATGAATCACAAATAAATTTAAAGAATAAATCATATGAAATGCAATAAACAAGCTCCAAGTTCATCTCACAGTTTCCCTGCCTTGGTCTATGTTCTGCTTGTTGAAGAATGTTGTGAGAAATCAAGTGCAATGGTCAGGTTTGTGACCTCTGGGAGGACACAGTGTACCTGTAAGTCCTCTGAGTGGACAAAGCTAGGGAATCCACATATATCTACATAGTCTAATCCAAGTAAATCATATCTATAATTATATCTTTGTCAATTTATGTATGTATATATAAATGAAATCTATGTATGTATTTTAACTAAAAACCATATTCTGACTCTAATTCAGTGGAACTTGTTCATTACAATCTTCCACTTTGCTTATCTGTAAAATCATGTCCAATAATAAAAATCTGACTTCAAACATTCACTATTTACTATTTATTTGTTTGTTCAACACCAGTACAGTAGTCAACCCTTTTCTTCAGGGCTTAAAACTCCCAACTCTATTTGTGTACTATGCTTTTCCCTATATTTACATGTCTATGATAAAGCTTAATTTATAACTTAGGCACAGAAAGATATTAGCAACAACTAATAATAAAATAGAAAAGGTACAAAAATATAGTACATTAAAGTTTTGTGAATATTTTCTCTCTCTCTCTCTCTCTCTCCACTCTCTCTCCTTTCTCTCTCTGCCAATTCCCATGAAGTGGGTAGCATTCTATTCAGAATGGCATTGTAAAATGTGTGAATTAATGATCTCTCACTTTCGATTGTTTTGGGCCACAGTTTGCTACAGGTAACTGAAGCCACAGAAAGCAAAATTAGAGATAAGGAGAGACTATTGTACACATGTAAAGGAGTTTTAGAATTATTAACTTCTAATCCTATAAGAAATTTCTTTATGCCATGTTTATTTACAATTTTATCTTTAATTGATCATCACTAGTGAAAACACCATATTTCAAGTTACTTAAGTCAACTGTCATTGTCATCTACCCTCTATGGTGAGGTTATTGGTGATAAAATTGGATTATTTTGTCATACTCAACATCCCATCATGATATTTTTGAACTCCTCTTTTTGATTTTTGTAAATTATGTAAATTAAACTTTATTATTTTTGATATGGATTTCCAGGGATTTTGCAGCATACAAACATTCATAAATTTGTTATCTTAGAAAACTTAGGAAATAATTTTTTGACCTAAAAGTTAGTCTGTGTGTTCTCTTTTAGTCAAGTATTCCCACAATAATTTTTGCTTCTTAGATGATCTATATCAAGTAATTTCTATAACATCTGGTTAGTCAGGTCTGTCATTTTTCTCACAGCAAGATGAACTTTAGACTCATTTTGTTTTCATTCTTCTCTCCCTCTCTTACTCTCTTACATTTCTTCCTCCTCCCTTCCTTCCTCCTTCTCTCTCTGTCCCTCTTTATCTTTCTTTCAGGATATAAAGATGCACAATTGTTACAGTATCATTTATTGAATTTTTTTGAAAAGAAATTCAGTTCTTTATTCAAATTATTTTGCATCTTCATCAAAAATAAATTGACTGTATTTGTATGTATCTATTTCTGGGCTCTTGATTCTATCCCCTGAATCTATGTCTAAGCTTTCACCAACATCACATTGTTTTGATTACTGAAGCTTTATAATTCTTAAAATCAGCCAATATGGTTCCTTTGACTTGATTTTTATTTTGTCACAATTGCTCTGGCTAATATGGCAACCTAATCATGTAAAATATCTCTAATTTGTTTGGGATTGCACTTCATCTATAGATGAATTGTGAAAAATCAATATTGGAATACTATTGAGTCTTTCAGTGCATGAATAATTTATATCTTTGAATTTATCTAGATCATCTGTGATTTTCTTTTGAGTGTGTTGTCATTTTCAGCATACAGTTCATGCATTTATTTTGTTAGATTTATAGCTCAGTTTTCATTGATTTAGTGGTATCAGTAAATTTTTTATTTCAAATTTTATTTACTTATTGTAGGTGTGCAGAAATGCAATTGACTAAAAAAAATCAATTGATTTAGTATCCTATGACCTTTATAAATTTATAAACTCCCTTTAGAGATAAGGCTATGGAGTGGTAATATATCATCTTAGAAGACCATATATTTTGGTTCAATCCTGTTTGTACTCCAGAAAGGTCATATATTTTTATTTCTCTTGGGAGAAATATCTTAAGAGATGTAAAAAGGGATGCTTGAGCATTTATATTAATTTATTCATACATTAATGGGATGTATACCAGTTCTTCATTAAAGAATTAGAGTTCATCAACAAATAGAGTACTATCAGAAGACAACAATATAACAATTCATGATATAATATGAGCAGGATTCAACTAATCTATAGCACTATCAAACAAGAGCCATGAATATGTATTCAATGTAAATGGAATTTCTTTCAGTGTGTTCCTTAATATATTTTGAGATTATCCATACCCAGTAAATCTGTATGTTTGGATGGAATGAATTTGGGGAGCCCTACTGAGATAATGGCTTGAGATAATTGTGACATTCACTTTTTGAAGGACAACTTGGATGGTTTCCCACAGTGATTGCTCCAATATTATGATTATTAAATTCTAAAACACTAACTCTAAATTGATTGAAGATAATGGGAAAGAATTACATTTGGATTTTGGCAAAATGATTTACCAGTTTTAATATCTGTTGTAAGATAAGATTCAAAAATAGGTGAAATATAATAGCTCTAAACATTAAGATATATCCTATGTACACAAACATAAATAAAAAGAATGAATTTGATCATAAAATTGCTTCACAATAAATGTAATATAATTAAATGATATTCTTGGACAAATTGAAACTCTATTAAACACAAAGATTAGGATAAAAATTAAATATCATCTGAAGAATGTATTTTGAAGCTAAAAATGATAAATTAAAAAAATTCCTATTTTTAGAATATTTTAAGGACCTACTTTTCTAGAAGTGATATGAACATGACTGGTATTTAGAAGCTTTAATGAGAGCAATTAGATCTGATGGTGGATGTTTTAAGTTTCTTAGTTAATTAGCTACTATACTTCTTATTGCACATTTTATAATGTCTCTTGACACTTGAAGAACTAAAATAACAATATTATTTGTTCTTGGGGGCTCAAGCCAGGTAAGTGAACATATGAATGTTGTTCAAATTTTGGAAGGGGGAATTGCATTTGCTGATAAAATGCATGTTTGTTTCCATCTTGTGTTTCTCACAGGAAGATTAAGAGAGTGAGGGATGCACAATGTGTAGCTATGAGTGTAAAAATGTGCTTGTTTAACTCACTTATGTCATAAAATGAAAATTTGTAGTAGTAACCAGTGTGGATATATATATTTTTTCATGTCTGTGCTTTTATTTTTCTTTCATTTGCCCTGTCAGCCTGAAATCATTCAAATTATAATTTGACCTATATATCATAATCACCCAGAAAAGTGAGGCTGAAATTCAAAGCAAAAACAGAAATAAACAAACAAAAACATATCTTGCCATGACTTTCCAGTTTACAAAGACAAGGATCTCCTATATGTAGCAATTTTACTAGACCACATAACAAAATCCTTTATCTTTTGATTTTCTTGTTTTCTTCTAAATGTGCTGGTAAAGTTAGAAATAAATTTGAAGACTTCAATTATGAAGTGGACCTTAGAAGAATCCCCAAACTTGCTCTTCTCAGGTAAAAATTTTGAAAGTTATGTTAATAAAACCATCAATAAGTTTGAGTGCTGAAAAACTGAATCAATGTGTGCCTTACAGAAGATTCTTGACATAGCGAAATTGCATCCCAATAAATCCATCAGAAGTTGAAAATACAATGTCATAAATTCATTTACTCCACCTAGCCTACAGGGCATCATAGCTTAAGAACAATATAAACTGTAGAATGCTGGTTTTTATCCTGGTGATCAGATGCTGACCAAGAGCTGAAGTTTACTACAGGTGTCCAACATTGCAAGAGAGTATGTAACCACATACTATTTGCCTGGGAATATGTAAAAATTCGAGGTATATATTTTACTGAATGCACATGTGTGCTATAATAAAATGGAAAAATATAAAGTTGAACCCTTGCAAGTCAAGAACTGTTTGAATTTCTCAGATACTTCATAGAAACTGATAGGATTCCATATTCCCAACATCACTCAACATGTTGTGTAGAAAAAAAGAGATTCCATGAAGCAGTAAGTTGCATCTGACATAAACCATTAACTATTTTCTGGGCCTCCTAATCCTAGAAGATAGCTAAGATTTTCTGTTTCTCTGAAAAATATCCAAATTTTATTAAAAAGAAGAGTACCAAAGGCCCAGTGACAATGACAAAAAGCAGCAGAAGAAAGCAGCATAGATCAAACCAATAGAAATGTGTATATTCCAAAGAATGCCAGTGGAAAAATGAAGACAGAATAGATGTGGATAATAACTTTTAAACAAAATATCAGTATAAATGGACATTAACCTATGACACATGATTCCTTATTTTCAATGGTTAAATAAAATGTACAAAGAATTATTTCATGAATCACATAGTTTATTGCCACTCAAACAGATTCTTCTTTATTTCACAATGTCCAAAGAGCAGAGAGTAAGTCCAACAAATATCAAGACACTTGACAGACAAGAGACATTAACCACATGGTGAGTGAGTTCCGATTATATTTAGAATCCAATTATTGAATGCAGTTGCTCAGTTAGTACGGAAGTAAGGCTCTGCCAATGTAAAGTCTAATTGAAACTTAATGCATTCCTTTCTATGAGAGGTTCTCAGAAGACATGATCTTACCAACACAGTAGAGATCGAGAATGAGGTCCTTCAATGCTAGTAAGAGGTTCCAATGATGGCAGTAAGGTTTCAGAGAACCTCCTGAAAGCTGGCAAAGTACCTGTGTCAACCAGAGCACTGGTCTTTGGAGAAATGACTGACAGAGATTAACCCTGCCACAGACTAAGCTCTCAATGTGTCCATCAAAATCTTTGGTTTATGTATGTTTTAAAGTTTTGTAGTTGGCCCCAATAACTCACATATGTGGTCTGATAAGGTGTGACAATATTCTCACAGTGAGAGGGATTACACTTCATGCTCTTATCACAGCAAAACATATGTCAGTCATGTATGTGTTTGGAGTCATTTCAAATTTATATGATGCTCTATGCCTCAAGGTCCTAACCCCTGAAAGTTAGATGTCACTCCAGGAAAAAAAATGTGGAAAATCTTGAATTGGCCAACATTTTAACATATTAATAATTTCTGCCATCAAATTGACAAGACACTTTAAATAAAGTTAATTTTAGAACTATCGGCTTCCCTTCATATTTTGTACAAGTCAATGCATATATTATCTCCATCCCAAGAAAAACAAAGACACAACCAATTCAAGAAAAAAATGTAGTTCTAGATAAATGTTAAAAACACAGTTCAAAAGTTTTTACCTACTCAGGAGCAGAGATCTGGAGGACCTGGGTTTGAGGCCAGTCTGGGCAAAAAGTAAGCAAGATCTGCACCTCAAAAAATAAGATGGGCATGCCTGTAACTTCATCTATGTGGAAGGCATAGGTGGGAAGGAGTAGGGAGGAGCAGAGATAAGTAAAAGAGAGGGTGAATAGATCAAAATAATGGAGGGGGAAAATATTCATGTATAGAAATACCACAATAAAACTCATAATTTTGTACAATTAATATATGCTGATACAATTATTTTAAAAATACTCCTCTGGCCAGAATATTTAACTTTATTTAATGTTGGTTACACAAAAACAGCATGGTAGATAAATGGAAGAGAATTAAAGATCCAGGAATAATCCCACACAATTAGAGCCATCTGATTTTCAAAATAAGATACAAAGAACATGCAGCCTCTTAAATAAATGGTGTTAGACAGACTGTATATCCACATGTAGAAGGCTGAATTTAGGCCCCTACTTCTCACCTTGTTCAAAAATTAATTCAAAGTGGAACAAAGATCTTAATGTAAGGCATGAAAATTTGAAACTATTAGGAAAGACCCTTGAAATTATAGGCATATGTAAATGTCTTTCTGAATAAGACTCCAGTTGCTCAGAAAACAAGAGCAAGTATTGATAAATAGGATTATATCAAATTTTAAAAACTGCACCACAAAGGAAATAGTCACCAGAATCAAGAGACAGCCAAAGTATGGAAAAAAATCTTTACTAGATGTTCATCAGATAAAGGGCTACTTTCAAAAATATATAGAGCTTTAAAAACTAAATACCAAAAAAACAAACAATACAGCTAATAAACAGGCAAAAGAAAAAGTTGTTATGAGAAGAAATATAAAAAGCCAATAAGTATATGAAGAAATGTCCAAAATCCTTAGCCATAAAGGAAATGCAAATCAAAATGACATTGTGATTCCATCTCATCACAGTCTGAGTGGCTATCATCAAGGAAAAAAGACAGCAGCAAATGCTGGTAAGGATGCAGGGAAAAGGGAAACTTATACACTGTTGGTTGGCATGTAAATGTTGATCCTGTTATACCATTTCTGGGCATATATCTGAAGGAATGTACATCTACATACAATAGAGATACCTACATAACCATAACCATGTTTGTAGCAGGACTACTCACAATAGCCAACTATGGAATCAGCTTAGGTGTCCATGAGCTGATGAATGGATATATCCATACTCAACCATAAAAAAGAACATTACATCATTTGCAGAATAATGGATGGAACTAGAAATCATCTTGTTAAGTGAAATAAGCCAGACTGAGCAAAAAAATTTCTCATGTTTTCTCACATATGTGGAAACTGGACTAAAGAAAGAATGTCACGAATATAAAATGTAGGGACTGTTTGGGGGGTGGGAACCAGTGGAGGGTGTGGGTGAAGGAGGGTGAATATGATCAAAATGTTTCATAGGATTGTATGAAAAAAGAATAAGGAAACTCAATAAAATTGTTTCTAAAATGAGAGTCAGAGTAACAAAAGTAATTATATACATATATGGAATGAAAACCCTTTGTAAAATCAATACACACTGTGTAATTCTAAAGTCAAAATGATGACTGTCATAGCCTGACACCAGTGCTATGCATGAGAACCAAGCTGGTATGACTGGCCTTATGTAACTTTAAATTATTGCCCTAATGATCAGAGTCCTGTGCAAATAAAAACAGTCTTAAAAATCTAGGTAGACAGGTAAATAGAGAGGTAATGTCATTTTATTGACTACAGTCAGGGACCACACAACAGTATTCAGGCAACAATGGAGTGTGTATATGATGAGGATCCATCCCATAAAATTATAGTAAAACTACAAAGTTCCTGTCAGCCAGTGATGTTGCATTCTCATAACACCACACACAGAACAACACATTACTCACATGTTCCTTCTTATGCTGGTGTAAACAATCCTACCATGCCACCAGTCATTTAAAGGTACAGCACTCAGAATGATGTACAGTACTGAAGACTTGTGATGATCATAAATGAATCTATTACTCTATATAAACTTTTGTTATTTTAGAATGTACTCCTGTTGTGGGAAATTACGAGCTGAGATAGGGGACACTGAGGCAGATTAGCAGGAAGCAATATTTATTGTGCCAGCACAGACACAGAGGACTCATGTCCAAAGGCTGAGCCCCGAGATCAAAGGGGTCTCACCTTATATACCCTTGCAAGCAGGTTACAGAAGCAAAAAGGAAAGCTCAACCCACATCTGGTTGCATGTTACTTCATTGGCTATTTCATTTCCCCAGTACTATGTGACCTTCATTTTTCAACTCTTTAAGTTTTATCTTTCTGCTTTGCCATCTCCTCCCCTGTCTCATGGTCAGAACACAGTCTTTCTGTTTTCTTTCTGACTCCCCCTTCCTGCTACGTTATTCCCTCCTTTGATGCTCGGACTCACCTGGGGTCAAAGAGCATCATCTTGATCTAGGAGTTTGTATTTCCATAGCATCATTACATGGGTGGCTGTTTTCCTTCCTATAATGGTCTCCATAATAGTCCTGATAGACCATAGCACCAGGGGACCAGGCAGGCAGTATTAAGCATGCTCCTAGGATTAGGCCTATTACCTCTATCAGAGTTTTGAATTCACCTAAGGCAGAAAACCTTCCTCCAAACAGGTCATTGGGATCCCATCCTCTACAAGTCTTTGGATAGGGACATGGGCAAGCTTTCTCATTTTTTCTGTGATTTCTTTTATGACCTTCCCTTCATCATTAATCTGTAAGCAGCAATTGCTCAGGTTAAATTTTCCACAAACTCCTCCCTCAGAGGCCAGCAAATAGTGTAAAGCCAAGTGGTTTTGAAAGATGTTATTGCACATCTTAATGCTTTGTTTGACAGCGAATTGAGAGCTCTTGCTGTTTCATTAGTTACCATTTCAATAACAGCCAGCAGCTGGATGATGCGGTTGAGCATATGATAGCCCCAGGACCTGTCTTCTGCCCAGGTGGCAGGACGACAGTAATGGATGATTTGCTCAAGAGGCCACTCGTCATCCTTCTAATTGCCAATTTGTAAGGCACCTCATTTTGTTTATTTAGTTTTTCTTTATATATGGGGACTCCCAGTTTTTTACCTTGCCTAAGGGGAAGCAGGAAAAAGGATGGTCTGATTGAGCCTAGCACATAAGACCCAAACCAGCTACTAGGTAGCACCGTGTAAGCTTGCTTCCCATAGATCCAGTAGAGCCTGCTTGGTGCTTGCCAATCTATGTTTGTGGTAAGATTGTCCCAAGCTTTCCTGACATTAGAGAAGCTGGCCAGTGGGTAGGGCTGAGGTTTTGTATGGTTAGGAGTTGCCCATCATTGTGTCTCTTAGTCAGTGTAATTGTAAAACTTTTGTCCTAAACAAGTTAAATCCCTCACTAAGGTGGAGAATTGGCCCTATGGGTGGGAAATACAATAATTTCCAATGATGAAAGTTTTTAGGAGCCAGATGCCTTTCCTGTGTTTTGGGAAATCAGTCCTATTAAAAGGCTCCATGGGTTCAGCTCCCTTGCTTCCCAAGGCCAATGCTTCCCATGTTGGTCCCCAGACAAACCTAACGTGAAATGACATTCATTGTGTGGGCTGTAGACTCAGCCAGTGAGAAGAACAAGTTTTTAGCTTTGGTAGAGATGGAAAATTCATTCCTCATCTCCACATAAAAGAAGTGAAAAACTTGGTAGAAGGAACTCTCATGGGTAACAGTTACTAATTTGAGGTGTGCATTAGACTCCCAGGGTCAAGTCCCTTTCCATCTATCCTTATGCCAATTACATGTCCCCATGTCCAATCAGATGGCTGAAGTACAGTGAAATTTACCGGGTTACAAGTGCCACAGATGCAGTCAGGGGCAGCTTCCCCTTGTGAAGGAGGACTGCGTGCTTAGCCCTCTGCCATGTGGTCCATGAAACACAACCCCAATAAGGGCAATAATAAGAACCCACATCATCACATGGCCAAGAATTGTCTCCCTGGCACATATAGTTGTAATGTGATGTATACATAGATATTGCTTTGTCAGGGCTAAACACCTGGGTGTGGCTGACGAGTTTCCCAGGGTTGCAGATGCTCTGGATCTCTAACCATTGCTTCTGGGGGAAGTAAGTGAGATTGAAGCAGATGTGCTAATTACCACGGGAGCACAGTAGATAGGTGGTATGGTTGTGAGTGCATGACCAGATGACAGAGCCTGCACAGGAATAGTAAGTATGGAAAAGCAAAGTCCTAGTGACAGCATTTCCTGCCTGAATAGTATGCATACATAGGTCATAGGATGAGGACTCTGGGACCATGAAGGGAGATCATATCAGTAACAAACAGTAATTGTGTATCCTGCCCAAAAGAGATAGAAGAGAGCTAATAAATCCAATCAGTGAGGGTGGTTTCTGTCAAACCTTTGGCAAAGAGTAGGGTGAGAACAACAGCAACAGATACAGACAAGGAGTGACAATACATTACAGTGAAATAGCTGGTGAGGAAAACAGTCTGTTTGTCCAGTTGGAGAGTTGACTCCTCAAACTTCAGCCATGCATAGATTAGTCAGCTTCCTGGGGTGAGTAAAGCAGGGCTGTCATCCTGCCACTCTTGATCCCCTGTTGTTCCCTGCCAAGGGAGGGTGCTCAGGTTCTAGAGGGTGATCTTACATGGTGAAGCTCATCAGGGATGCATTCCCATTTGAGAGAAGCTGGCTTGACTCAACTGTGGCAGATCCAAGGAGAAATCTCTGTTATGTTAACTGTAGTGGGGATAGACAAGACACAACAAAAGGGCCCCTCTAATGGGGTTTTAATAGCTGGACATTTTATTCTTTTACCCAAACAATGTCTTTTTTTTTTAACTAAGTAGAATTACCATGGCAACAGCATATCAGTATATAGTCCAAAAACATGTGTGTTTTAAAAACAGTTAAAACCACCATCACTAAGAATATTACAGGAATATTTAGAGCCTGTAAAAATAGTTATTTTGTCTCTATTTAAGTAGAAGACCCTGTCTAAAACATTTGAGTTTGTATCTAGCTTTAATGCCAGATAGCCACTTCCTTAATCCTCTCAGCCTCGGTCATTTTTGAGAGGTCTGGCATGAGTGACTCCATTTGAACTTTGATGGCATTCCCTCCTTGCCTCCAAACTGTTTGTGTCTGAGCAGTCTATTTTGAAGATTTGTCTCCCATCCAAGTACTAATTAGGCATGACACTGCTTAGCTTTTGAGAGCAGATAAGATTGGACACATTTAGGGTGGTATGACTGTAGACTGAAGATCTTTCTTGATTGGTCATTTTCCTTCTTCATTGTGAGGATTTGTTCTTTCCTAGATTTTGTTTTTTTGTTTGGTTTTGGTCCCATGTCAGGTGGGAAATAATGACTAGATCAGGTGGGAGTCAGTGCCAACTAGACCCTTTTGGCCAAATTTAAGCAACAAAGAGGCTAAAAAGGAGTAGCCCTTAGGTAATGGCCTTTTAGACAAGGACAGTATAGATGTCTAAAAAGTTAACCTGGTTGACACATAAGCACTTATTATTATTAGAGTCATTTTTATGGACTGATTTTAAATGCCCCAGAAGGATCAGAACTGTAATGGCAAAAACTTAAGAGTCATGGTTGAAATTCTGATGGACAATTTAGCAACTGACAGAACAGTATATCTGTGCCATTAACTTTTGTTACTGTGTTTTTCTAAATTTTGTATTTTAGAAGGCTTGATATACTTGAAAAACATAAATATATTTAGTATAAGGAAACAGCAATAGCATCATAGCTCTATAGAGGTTATATGTACATATTAGTTTAGTTGTTCTTGAAGTAAAACCTTATACTTTTATCAGTTGTAAGGGGGGAAAGAACAGTTTTAGAAACCCAATTAGGTACCAACACATATAGGGTACCAACTGTATTAGAATCACCCAAGACAACAGTTGTTTAACCATGAGGTCATCTACAAAATTTTACATAAGGTGTTAGAAAAGAAGAGGCATGGAAGAGGCAGAGAGACCAGAATAGGGTTTATTGTTCAGGCAGGAGGCCTGTGCAGGGGGACCCCATCAAGAAAGCTAGAACCCATTGCCATACACAAGCTTGTGCTAGATATAGGGGCTAGTGGAAAAATACCTGGAAGGTCATTAAGGAATATTGTTGCTGGGCAACCAAGAAAGATAAGTTGTAGTTAGGTCACTGTCTGCCCAACTGTCCTTGGCATTCATCTGGGGAGATAAAGGTTAACAATTTTCTCTTTGTCAGTCTTTGGGGTTGAGTGGGGAGTTTCTAGTAAGCCATCTGCAAGGGGGGAAGAGATCTAGTCCTAACATGGCTATCCTCATTGTTAACCCCAACATAAACCAACTCTTAAATGGACATGACTCAGTTACCTTAGTAGTTAAAAATCCCCAAAAAAATCACCGGAGAATACAGATAAATATTTATGGGGACTAAGTGTGGAGTTAGGAAACCTAATGGCCAAGAATCATGGCTCAGATGTTGATAAGGGATCATATCCCAGATTGTTGACATTAACAAATGGCTCATGACATACAGTAGGATCCCACCAGTCTGTAGTCAATGCAGGCCCCCTAAAATAGCAAGCCCAATCTGGCCATCCCAAAACAAAAATTCCCTCTGCCTGACATGTGGAAGGAGTAGGACTAGCATTTTCACTCTGTTAACTTCAATATAACTGGAGGTCTTTTGAGTTTTTATTTTTTATCCTATCTGGAGGGTGCACTTTGATGTTTTATTTTTTAACTTTCCTTTACATAAGCAAATCTGTCTCAACACTCATATCAGTGTAACTGTGCTCCCTGTGCTCAGCTGCCTCTTTGCCTCTCAGTGTTTTAATAAACTCTTGTAGTCTTGGCAAATTTGTGGATTAACCTATAGCACCAAAAAATCCTAACAGTTATTTTGACAAAACAAAAACCATTTTTAAGATACTTTTTGTAAATGTTATTAAGAATAATATTTTTAAGATAGTCTTCTTGTTATGAGCTTAGAGAATTAAGTTTTAGTTCAAAATAAGTACATTAAATGTTAACCTTACAAAAACCTTTAATGTAACTGGATTTTGCTCAACTCAATAATTTGCATAAGCATTTATAAACTCTATCCTTTTATGACAATTTACTCTGTACCTTTATGACAACTTATTTTGTATCCCTTGGGAGAGCTTGTTTTTACCTTTTTTTTATTTAAAAGTATTTTTTGTCCTTTCATTTTAATAACTGTATCTTTAATATCATATCTCTCTATATATTACTTGTTGAAATTAACTTATAAAACCTTTTAACTTAGAACCTTATATTTGTATTAGAAAAACCAGAAAGAAAGCAGCCTTAAAATTATTTTTTGTATAGAAACAATTTATAGAAAGCCCGTTTGTTAATAGAGCCATGTATTATAAGAGAGAATAAAATCCCAGATTTTATGTATGACAGAATATAACAGGCTAATGTCAATTTTAACTACCCAAATTTTAAGATTTCTGTTGCAGACTGTAGCCTCTTTTTTTTTTCTCTCTCTCTCTTTTGGTCTAAGCCAGAGTGTTAACCTCTGAATGTCTGCATCCTAGTGAGACCTGATTGAAATAAGTTTGAAAACCTGTTTTCTTATAAGTAACAGTACTTCAGCGTAATAATTTTTTACATTTACTTTATAATAAGAACCATCTCAAGATGTTTACATATTTAAATGTAAAAAGTGTAAGCAGTTTATAACAGAGATCTTTAAAATAAGCACCCTAATTTTTCGTTACCTTGAATATCACATTAACCTTGTAATAGCAGTTTAAGAACCATACAGGAAAGCAATGCAAGTCAACTCCCTGTATAGCTATCCTTATCTCAACTAGCAAAAACCCTTGGTCCTTCCTATTATTGCTTATACTCTTCTCTTCAACAAAATTAGAGATAAGGGCAAAATAGTTTCTGCCTGGTATCCAGGGGGTAGCAGGGAGAGGGAAGGGGTGGGAGAGAAAGGAGGAGGTGTGGGAAGGGGAGAGAAATGACCCAAACATTGTATGTACATATGAATAAAAGAAAAAAAAAGATGCTTACATATAAAAGTTTTATAAATTAAGTATGCCAGGAACCAATGTCAACTTAAGCACATATAAGATGGGCTGGAATTCCAGGAACAAATTAAATTTTTCCCAGTGCTTTAAACAAATCTACATACATGCACATACATGCACACAATTAGAGTGACTCTCAAAAAAAGAAAAAAAAAAGTTTAAATTATACCCAGAGGGCTATCTGGTGGAATGGCAGATGATGCATTTTTTCTCTTTGGAGTCTTCCCAATTTGGAACTGAATGTTTTGTTATTCATTCCTTTACCTCGGTTGTGACTATTTCCAGGGAAAAGCTCAACACCCCCTAACTCTCAGAGGTGTCTTACACACTTTTGTCTCTCTCCCTTAATCTGAGAGACCCAGTTTCAGCAGTAGTGAAAGATGATGGAGAAGTTACACATTTAACACCTTAGACCAGACAAAGTACACATTTTTTTCTGCGTCCATTTGATTGCTGATACTATTCACGTGACCACAACAGAAAGAAGTGGTGCTAGAAATGATTCTCTAGTGAAGAAGACTCTTCTAGCAACATTTCAACTTCATGAAGTGTGGAACACACATTTGTGGTAGATATTTATCTGTTTCTGTCACAAAATATTCATATGCTTGAAAGGAATCATAGAAGCAATAATTCCATAATTCATATTCATTAAGTGTATTCTATATTTTAGACAATTTTGTGGACTCTTACAGTGTAGTGATGATTAAGATTCGGTCAAAAACACAGATTTATTTCATGCTTGTTACAGGAAATTCAAATTTAAGTCAATCATCTACAAGGCTGTAGAAGAAATTATGCTTTAGTCAGGGAGGGGCATCTGGGCTTTGGTTCAGTTTTCCCCTGGAATGATAATCTCATTTGGAAAAAGGTGACTTTTCTCTCAATAGAGAACTGCTTGCCACAATGATGAAATCATTCTAAGACTGTATATAACTGGATTTTATGTCCAGCACCAACTCTTCCTAACTGTGTAAATTGGGGCAGCTGACTCTATAAACTTAAGGTTTCTCACACATAAACTTATCCTGGAAATTTACTGTGAGGAATTACAAGGAATGCATCAAAGTATTTAGCCCGATTAATCATTCATGGTAGGTACTCAATAAGAGACAGCTGTTATGATAACATCAGAGCCTAGAACTTAAATGTGTTAGACAAAATATTTCACACATGAACTTTTAATAGATAGCTGACGAGCAAATTGAGAAAGTCTATTAATAATTGTGTTAATATTATTTTAAGATGTTTTGTTATATATAGTTATTTATAAAAGAAAGGACTTCACCTATGGTATATATTTTCTAATTTATTTGTTGTTTATTTTTGTGCTGGATAGGGGTACAGCATGGCATTTACAGAAGTTTTTATAATATATTATACTTGAATTCACCCCACACTCTAGTCTCCTTTATCTGCCACTTCCCCCATTGCTGGAATAGTTTCAACATGTATCATTTTTCCATTTTCATACATATGTACACAGTATTTATACTATATTCACCTTCCAGACCCTTTCCCCACTTCCTCCTCCTTCCCACTGATACCAACCCCCTCACCCCCACAGGAACTGTTCTGCCCTGAGTTCCCTGATTTTGTAAAAGAAAAAAAATGACATTTTTGTTTAAGATGCTACACAAGGAATTTCCTTGTGATATTTCCATGTGCTTATGTATTATAGCCCAAATTGGTTCATTTCCTCTATCTTTCTTCTTTCTACTTTATTCCCCTTTTTATGGTTTAAACAGGTGTAAAAATTCTGTATTAATTCTTGTATAGAGAGTACGTCAACCATATTCACCTTCTTAACTTTCTTCTTTTACTATCTCTCTCTTATATGTGACCACTCCTTAGCATGATCTGTTTTTCATGATATTGCTGTATTTGTATTAGTTGTATTAGGTCTATATTTCACATATAAGGGAAAATATGTGGCTTTTGGCCTTTTGAATCTGTTTCACCTCACTTAAGATGATGTTCTTCAGTTCCAATCATTTATCTGCAAACAAACACACAAAAAAAGATTCTTCTTTGTGATGGAATAAAATTGCATTGCCTATAAATACCATATTTTCTTAATTCATTCATCACTGGTGGCTTATCTTGGCTATTTCCATAGCTTAGCTATTGTGAATTATGCTGCAAAAAACATGGACATGTAGGTGCCTTTATTGGAACCTAACTTACATTCCTTTGCATGTATCTCTACTAGTAGAATTGCTGGATCATATGGCAGATCTATTTTTAGGTTTTTGAAGAAACTCCATACAGGTTTTCATAGTGGTTGTGGTAACTCACATTCCCACCAGCAGTGTATAAGGGTTCCAGTTTCTCAGATTCGTGTCAGCATTTGTTGTTCTTTGTGTTCTTGATGGTAGCCATTCTAAAAGGAATGAGTTAGAAACTTAACATGGTTTTGATTTGTATTTCCCTTATGGCCATTGATGGTGAGGATTTTTAAATATGTTTTTAAGACATTTGGACTTCTTCATTTGAAAAAGCTCTGTTCAGTTCATTTACCTATTTCTTCACTGGGTCACTGATTTGGGGCTTAGATTTTTTAGCTCCCTGTATATTCTGGTTACTAATCCCTTGTCAGATGTATAGTTGGCAAAGATTTTCTCTCATTCAGTTGGCAGCCTCTACAACCTAGAGGCTATTTCTTGTGTTGTGCAGAAGATTTTTGATTTCATGTAGTCCCATTTGTTAAATCTGAGTTGCAGAGCCATTTGAAGTTTATTAGGAAGTCATTGCCTATGCCTATTAGTTCCAATGTACTCCCTGGTCTTTCCTGCACTAGCTTTAAACTTTGAGGTCTTTTAATATTAAGGTCCTTAATCTACTTTGAGTTAATACTTGTACACATGAAAGACATGGATCTAGTTGCAGTTTTCAGCATATAGCTATCCAGTTTTCCAAGCAACATTCATTGAAGAGGCTGTCTTTTCTCCATTGTATATTTAGTCTTGTAATTCCCAGACAGAGCAGTAAGACAGGAAGAAGAAATAGGAATGTAAATGGAAAGAAAATACACTATCACTATTTGCAGATGACATAATCTTATACCTAAAAGACATGAAAAAATGCCACCCAAAAACTTCTAAACACAATACACAACTTAAACAAAGTAGCAGGATACAAAATCAATTTACAAAAATCAGTAGCCTTTCTATACACCAAAAATGAATAGACTAAGAAAGATATAAGAAAATAATTCCTTTTACAATAGCCTTAACAGCTTAAAATACCTAGGAATAAACTTAACAAAGGATGTGAAAAACCTCTACAAGGAAAACTATAAACTACTGAAGAAAGAAATCGAAGAAGTCTACAAAAGATTGAAAGATCCCCCATGTTCATGGATTGGTAGAATCAATATTGTAAAAATAATGGTATATTAACAAAAAGAATCTACATGTTTGATACAATTCCCATCAAAATTCCAATGACATTCATCACAGAAATTAAAAAAACAACCCTAAAGTTCATTTGGAAGTAGAAAAGACTGTGAATAGCCAGGGCAATAATTTGAGCAAAATGAGAAACACAGGAGATATCACAAAAAGCAAATTCAAACTATACTATAGAGGCTTTACAATAGTATTGGCAAAACATAGATATGAAGACCAGTGGAACAGAAGACTCAAATATGAATCCACACATCTATACTCACCTGTCCCTTTTTCACAAAGAGACCTATGGTATATTTAAATGCATGTCAATTATGTTATCAGAGAACCCTCTACCCATCTCAAAGATGGATGCTCTAGTAAATACTTTGAACTCCCCAGAGAAACTGTGCCATAGATATACAAAAAGTTATTTTCCCATGCTTCACTGAAGTTCCATAGGGACCCATATAGCAGTATTGCAGTTAGTCTTCTATCACGACAGGATAAAAGGAATTACCTATTCTGGATCAACACAGATCTCTGGTTTGTTTGGGTTACAAAGTAGAAAAATCAAACTCCAAGGCCAAGGGAACGTTTTCCTGAGCAATGAAAAGCTTTCAAGTACTGTTCACATACTCAGTATCACATACCCTAAGAATAATGGAGTGCTTTTATCACGCTCTGAATCACATATCCCAACAATCAAATTTCAATAATTGCATCTGCCTTTTTTGTAATAACCAGATTTTATACTTTAAAGACATATCAACCTTGATGGGTAAATTCATTGAGGGTTGAAGTTTTATAAAGGTTATTGCAAGAGTGCCCGCTAATCAAATGACCATTTGCACAATAATTCATAGCAGCATATATCTTTTTAAATTCCTTTTAATAAATTAGCAATTTATTGTCAGCTGATTTCAATTGTTCTTTTCTTTGATATGATATAAAAAGTGACACAGTTCTGCTATAAAAATTCTTCTTAAGTGAGCCATTGTTAGAGTATAGTAATTTGGTTTAAAATTATTTGGAAGCTTGTTGTTAAAAACACATACTACACATATGCAATGATTCACTTTCTCTTATTGCTTGAGGCCTTAAAATAGAAAGTTTATGTTGCCAAGTCTGCTGAGGATTTTCTAAACAAAAGAGAAAATCTCTTCTTCTTGGGCATGTTCAATTTCATTATCATTCAGTTAACCATATACAAATAAGGACTAAAGGGGACAATTCCACAGTTTGTGATAAAACAATACCCACTTGCCAGTTAATGGGAGAAAATTACGTCAATTACACTTACAGAAAGCTTGCCTTATTAATTCTAAGATTAAAATCTCAAACCTTGTATGATCATGAAATAACTTTGCTGATCATAAAGAATCTTTGTCAGTGTTAAAGGATGGATATCTATTATTATAACCCTTTAAAACCTTTAATAGATAAAAAAATTCTATCCATCAGCATCCAACTAATAGATCTTTCTTCGTATACTTCATATACAATTGCACAAAATATATTATCGCCATCAGCTAATAAAAGTTTCATCAGAATGATACAGTATATTTACAGGTTTGCTTTCTGTTTTATTACTGTTTTATCTGTTATTTATTTTCTAAATTGAGTGACAAAATTTTATGTATTTATTGTGGAGAGTGAAATGCTTTGAAATATATACACATAAACATAAATATATATGTCTGCTCTCACTTTGTGGAATGGATAATTCTGGCTCATTAACATATGTTTTATTTCACATAGTTATCATTTTTATGGTGAGAACACCTAACACCCACTCTCATAGCATTTTCAAGAATGCAATGTATCATCAACTATAGTTACCATGCTACACAACAGATCTCTTTAATTTATTCCTGCTACATCACTATAATCTTTATCCATTGATCCACATCTCCTCTATGTCCACCTTCAGCTGCTCTAGCTTCTAGTCAATGTCATTGTACCTTTTATTTTTGGGGGAGTAGCTTATTTAGATTCAACATATGAACGAGATTGTGTGGTATTATTCTTTCACTGCCACACTTATTCCACTTAGTATTATGTCCTCCAAATTTATCTTTTATTTTTGCAGCACTTGGGTTTGAACTCAGGGCCTACATCTTGAGGCACTCCATGAGCCCTTTTTTGTGATGTGTTTTCTCAATAAAGGGTCTTGTGAACTATTTGCCTGGAGTGTCTTCAAACTAAGATCCTCTTGATATCTGCCTCCTGAGTAGCTAGAATTATAGGCATAAGCCACCCCACCAGAGCCCACCAAATTTATCTTCTTTGTGATACAGGATTTGCTTTTATGGCTGACTAGTATTTCATTGTTTATACAAAACACAATTTCTTTATTCACTCATCATTTGATAGGCATGTAGGTAGATTAGGTAGATTACTGGATTGCATGATAATTCTATTTTTAATTGTTTCAGTACTCTCCACACTGTTTTTCATTATGATTGTACAAATTTAAATTAGCACCTATTGGGTGTAAAAGGATTCCTTTTCTTCCACATTGTCAACACATGTTATCATTTTGATAATCATCATATTTACTGAGATAACATAATATATCATTTGGCTTTTGATTTGAATTTTCTTGATGACTGGTGCCTATGAATAATTCTTCATAAGTACATTGGCTATTTTGATATATTTTTTGTGAAATATCTTCTTTTTGGGGCAGTATGGGGTTTGAACTCAGGTCATTGCACTTGCTTAGCAAATGCTGTACCACTTTAGCCACAATCCTGGCTTTTTTGTTCATTTGTGTTCATTCTATTCAGTTACATTTGAATTTTTTGTATATTTTGTACACTAACTCCTTATCAGATATACTGCTTGCAAATCTTTCTCCCATTCTTTAGTAACCTCTTCACTCTGTTTATTGTTTCATTTGATATGCAGAGGCTTTTTAGTTTGATGTAATTATACTTTTCTGTTTTTGCTTTATTTAAGATATCATTTTGAGGTCTTAAATCATTGCCCAAAGTTCATAGAGTTTTTCTTGTGTTTTCATCCATAGTTTCTTAAGTTGAAGTCTTAGATTTAAGACTTTAATACAGTTTGAGGTGGTTACTGTATGAGTTATGACAAAAGAATGTGTCTTCTTCTGTATATGTATATTTTGTATATAGATGCTACAGTTTGAAGCTATTAACCTATCCCCATTTTGTGCTGTTGGCATCTTTGTTTAAAGTCAGCTAGCAAAAAAATGTGTGGATTTACTTCTGAGCTCTCTGTTCTATTCCCTTGGTCTATACATCTATTTTTATGGATGCTTTCCTTACTTCTATCTTTGCTTGGACAGCCTTACCCCCATATCTGGTCTTTCCTTGGGTCTCATTGATCTGACCTGGGAGTTCTGAGAATTATATGCCTAAATCACTGTCAGAGTTCTATACTCTGCCTTATCTTCATCCTCCTCATCCTCTGCCTAGCTCCATCCTCCTCTTCATTCTAGAGCATCCTAATATACTGTGATCATAAATTTCTCAGTAGAATGCAGAACTGATTTTACTCTGAAACACAGCTGCGTAGTTTTCTTTAGTCTTTTATGACAGTAACACTTATTTCTTCATATATTCAACAAGTTTTTATAGAGTCCCTTCTAAGTGCCTCACAATAATTGAATAAATGGTGAACACATCTGTCTTGGTTTATATGATAATTATATCCTATTGGTAGAGACAGCCCTTGAATTGGAAAAATCAAAATATTGTGTATAAAGAGAGTTATGTAAAGTCTGATTACCATTCTGTAGGACCAAATAGGAAAAACTTTTAACCAGAAGGGAAGTCTGAGAACAGGCTTCCCTAAAGAGACAAATTCTATGCTAGGAATCAAAGAAACATTAAGAGGTAAGTAGGTATAGATGGGTTGGTATTCAGAAGCAAAAAGGATTCCAAACATTAGAACTAGCAAAGGCCAAGACTAGAAAATATTCTGACAACTAAGTTCAATGTAGATGAAACGTATATTGTCTATGGGTATAATTCACATGAAATGACTTCCAAAAGTAAAAAATGCTGTTCAACTATAAGGGATTATCACCCTTATTCCATTTTGTCTGGTGGGTAAAGTGAAAAGAATGCAGCATTAAAAGTCTATTTAATTTCAAACACATTTTCCCCTAGGCATAGGGAAAACATGCAGTTATATTTAAATGATTTTATTTCTTCTAAATTCCTTTTTTATTTTGTACTATGATATTTTGGTACTATTCTAGGAATTTAAAAAATTTCTTATAACTATGTTTCCCCATAGGGATTTTCTGAAATTTAGTTACATTTGTACTTGGCCCAATTATCTAGTAAGAAGAAATGTTATGAGTACTTTACACATTTATTCAGGGCAAAGTTGTCATAACTGCATAAGAAACAGTCAGAAGCTCATACATGATGAAATATTTCACTGATACATAATTTAACAAAAGATCAGAGAGGAGAATGAGGGAATTGACTGTCTCCTGAGAGAAAAGTCAGTTTACCAGTCTTACTGTTGGGAAAAGTACCTTCTAATAAGAAAGCACTTCTGGATACTAAGCAGAGGTTCTGAATACACACCCACCCATAGGCTAATGTAGAATTCCATATGTGACTTAAAAGTGTAAGACCTTTCCCTAAGAGATAGTGATTGCATTTCACAACTATATTCCTAATATATGATCCAGCAATATGTGGTTTTACAACAAAAGATTGCAAATGCTAAGAAACATTGACTACAGTTGCCACAATTAGAACTCCTCCAAGTAAAAAATATACTTAGCTTCTGACAGCATGCTTCTGACAGTAAGTGCTGTGAGCTGCCACTTCTCTGCTGCCAATTGGTGGGGGGAATGGTATTTCTAGGTTCAAATGATACTCCTGTCTAAAGAATGTAGAATCTGAAAAGACTTCAAGGTGAAGTGTTCACCAGTGATAAGCACATATATAATAAGGGGGTTGTTCAGGGGAAACTCTACCTTTCGGGAAGAAGAAAATTTGTCCTCTTGGGGCTTACAAATATACATGCTGTAGATTATTTATTGTTTGACATTTTATTTGAGGCCTTAATATGTGATTTAATCATAATGGGCTTATGTCATCTTCTAAAATATGTATCCTTTAAAGAGGAATTTATTGGTTAAGAAAATGAACATAGCTTAATACATCATTAAAATGGTAGCATTTATTTCTATGGCATTCAGAAGAGAATGGGATATATTATAAGGCCAGAAATAAAATTTGGGGAACTATTTATCAAATATTAGAATTTCTATTAACAAACACAATTAAAGGCCCAGGTTTTTAACACTGACTTTAAACAACATGAATGTCAGAATGCTAACATATTTTGAAGCATATTAGATATAAGAAAACCAGTGAACACTTACAATTTCAATAAGTGAGGTCATAAAATTGTGGTGGAATCAGGATTCCACTACAATTCAATGTAGTTCAGATAATATGGATGACCTTTTCTCTGATTTGAAAGCAGTGATTAATGGGATACTTAAAGAATAATGTATGTAGCATCAAGGTCTACAGAGTCTCTCAGTGTAATTGTGCTAGTCTTTAAATGCATAAATGGAAATGAAAATGAGAAGGGTACTTCAGTGTTAAAAGTCAGGCATGTTATATCAGTAAAAAGGAACTGAGGTGGATAGCCTTTAGTATGAGGGTTTTCATCGTCTGACTAGCTTAACAAGTACTATTATTCTCAGTGCTAGAAGCTTCAAACCCATCTATGGCTCCTGGTTTGAGTCTCCACACTGTCACTGGAATTTCCTAAGAATTTAGCAAGAGTCTGCATCTCACAGTCCTGTCAACTGCAATCAACTGCTACTTTATTGGTGTGATGGGGAAATAAATAGAAGGAAAACTAAGTTATGACTTTATAAATAAATCTCAGTCTTTTAGTTGGGTGTGTTTCTCTGTGCTCTGATATTCTCATATACAATTCCAATCCTCTGGTGGTGCTGTTTCATTCATTGTTTATTCCCTTTCTTAGATGAGGCAAGAATGCTAAAGAGGGCTTGACTGGGAGGAAATCACTTTCCCCATGCTTTGGTAAATTTTTTTTCTCTTGGGGAATAAGACCTTTTATGGAGAAAGTGGTGATCATTCTATAATGATTACTTTCCCCTCTTTCCCTGCCAGAGTAATATGAGGATATTTTTCCAAATCTCAGTGTGATTACTTTGTGAGGGACCAGTAGGTAAAGACCAAAAAGACAGAGGGCTTCCTAAAACTGAGACCTCCAGGACTTTTTTGTTGCAGTTCATAACTCCAACAATCTTTGCTCCATGTAAGCAAATCATAGCTGTGGCCATTTGAATTCATCTGCCTCTCAGTATTTCCCATGAGTGGTTTGCCCTGTGAGCTTAGTTCTCTATATGTCTGAGAAAAGTTATTTATAAATGCTTTAATAAACAAAGACCATGTAGGCACAAACAGCTCATGTGAAGACAGAGACAGACATTGTAATGTTGGAAAAATAGTTGTCGATCTGCACCAAAATCTAAGAGGGAAGCATGGGACAGTTTTATACTAAAAGTCCCCAGAAGGCACCAGCCCCACTGATACTGTATTTCAGACTTCTAACTCCTTAAACTGTGAGAGAATGAATTTGAAGCCATTTGTTTAGCCGGTTATAGAAACCTAGTATACATCTCTTATTATTACCTTTAAATTTTCTTTCTGTATAACTTCACTTATATTTCATTGTCCAAAACCACAGGGCAAAGGTTAATAGTAGGGCACAGATATGTAATTCCTCTGGGAAGAAAGCGAATTTTTTGGAATAATGATATAGCATAACATAGTCCTTGTATTTTGATGTGTTTATATTATAAACATGCATTTCTGTACTAATGAATGTCTCAGACATACACAAACATTTTCATTAAAACTGTATTGTACTAATTCAGTGGTATTTAATGCTATAAAAATCTATGTAGTTCTCACTTAATGATTGAATACATTACATTATCAATTATAATTTACTACAACAAGTTGTGATATTGCATTTAAAGTCATATCCAAGTTTACTTACATATATGGTTTTGCTGGATGTCAAGTGGAAAAGATAAACGGAAGGTTTAGCATATCAAAATAGAAGTTTTTTTAGTGTTTTCTATTTCATTTTTCATTGAAAATTTAGTGTTTTCTAAATCATGGGACCTCTCTCTTTCAGTCCTGTATCCATTATGCAAAAGCTTCTCTAAAAGATGTTGGTTTTTATATTTACCACAGTTTATAAACTGTGGAACTCATCATTTGGATGATTTTTACATAGGATAGCATATTTATTTCTAAGTTTTCTGCCTCTTTTTGTTTCCTAGAACACACGTTAGTTATTTTTGAACTTCAACACAAATTTAAGTGTTAAATTACCTAACAATGGAAATATTTTTTAAAATGTTTTTTACCATAATAAATTCCTTTTGAAAACATTTTCTATTATTCTTCAAAAAAATGTCTCCTTTGTTTTGAAGGAAATTAGTAAATAACATTTTTCTCTTTTAAAATTTCTTTAGCACACTCCTAACTTGTATGTTATCACAGACATGGTCAACAAATTGGGAATAGTTGAGTTTTGTGAACTTGTCTGAAAAAGTATATGAGCAACTAACTAGCATCCCCCTATTTGAGCTAAAAACCTTTCTAAAAACAGCTTATCTCATTAAAAAGCATTATAAAACATGCCAATAATTATTTTCATTTTCAGTTAACCACAGAGATAGCATCATAAAAACCTACACTTTCAGATTATGTATTGCATTCAAATACCTATTTATTACAGAGTAAGTGCATTTCATATGATCATCAATTTAATTTACAAAATTCATTTCATAACAAAGCAATAGTATGACTGTGTTTTAAGGTTTCTTTTTAACTTCAAGTTTTATTGCTTACATTTTTCTCAAATCTGATTAGACTGTCCTTGGTAAGTCTCGTATTTTCAGTGGAGAACTTATACTGACATTTACTGTCAGCACTACTGTGTTCTTTTTATCTGGTTGTACTTACATGAAATATTACTTTATGACTGTCCTGCATTCTGTGAAGACCAGGTTCATTAAAGTTAGGGAGTAGGATACGTAAGACACAGAAATTAAATACACTGCAGCCAGTTACAGGTGAAGAATGCAGCTGTCACTATGCTATGTGTTCTTTCCCCCAAAAGATATCAGGTGGCTTGTTTGTGACAGGTAGCCATCTCTCAAAAAGACTGAGGCAAAAGTGGTTTGCAGATTTAAACCAAAGTGCCAAAAGAATTTGTGATGTTCTTTTTCATGCCAACACCCTCTTGCACACCTTGACAGTTTTTTATTGCCCAACTTAATTAAGCTAGAATACCTGGAAAAGAAAATTAAAAAATCACTTTATGCCCTGCTCCTTACTGCTCATTTTGGCCTACACTACAAAAAGACAAAATAACAATAAGGAGACACAGTAAAAGAAAATCTCCACATGAATGATTTTATATGCAAAATTTTATCCCCCCAAATCTAGTAGTTTTAAATTTTGAGTGGATTTTTTTCACATCTTTGTTAAGATATACTTTATAAATCACACAATTTTTTAATTCAATGGCTTTAATGCATTTGCATGGTTTTCCATTTGTCATACCATCTAATTTTGAAATCATTTCATCATTTTCCCCCAGTCCCTATAGAGATCATTAATAAATTCTAATCCTCTCTTCCCAACCTCTAGACATACATAACTTACTGCCTCTGTAAATTTGCTTATTTTTCAGTTTAATGTAAGTAGCATCATATAGAGTTTCCTTTTGCATCTGACATCTTTTACTAACCATACTGTCTTCAAGACTCATCTGTGGTGCTGTAGGTATCAGGTCCCTATTTCCTTTTATTTTAGAATAATATTCCATTATATGGATGTACCACATTTGAAGACACATTCATCAGTTAGACATTTAGATTGTTTCTACCATTTGTTTGTTGTGAATAACGATGATATGTGCATTTGTGTGTGAATTCTGTGTGGGCATATTCTTCATTTTTGTTGGGTATATAGTGCAGAATGGAATTGCTACATCACGGGAATGCTATGTTTAACAGTTGGAGGATCTGTCAGGCTGTTTTCCATAACAGCTGTGCCATCTTACATTCTCACACAGAAAAAAATATGTGTGATGGTTCCAATTTCTCTACCTCCTCATCAACAAATATTAATTTCATTTTTTTTACCTTAGCCATCTTTGTGAATTTGAAGCAATTTTCACTTCAGGTTTGATTTCCATTTCTTTAAAGTTGATAATTATGAAGATTTTTTTATGGCTTACTAAACATTTGTATTGTATCATCTTCAGTTCAAATAGTTCCTCATTTTGAGCTAAGCTGCTTATGTTTTTACTATTTAATTGTAGGTGTTCTTTGTTTACTGTAAATAAAATTCCCTTTTGTGGTATATGACTGAAACTACTTCTCATTTTTTGAGTTTTTATCTTGCTTTCTTAGAAAACAGTACTTTCAATTGTGGTGAAATTCAATTTGCCAATATTTTATTTTGTACTGTTGCCTTCAGGGTCATATCTAGGTAACCCTTGAGTAACATGGTTGTAAAGATTTACTCCTAGGTTCTAAGAGTATTAAAATCTTAGATCTCTATATTTAGGGACATGATCCATTTGAAGTCACTTTTTGGTACAGTAAAGAGGGTCATTCTCCTGCATATATGTTTTTATATGCTCAACACACTTTAGTGAAAAACCTATTATTTCCTCCAATGAATTGTCTTGGTATTAATTCTAAAATCAATCAACCTAAGATATAAGATCTTAATTTTGATTTCTCACTTTTATTCCATTGATTGTGCATTTACCCTTTGGTACTACATACCTACATGAATATTGTAGCTTTGCAGTGTTTTAAAGTCAGGTAGTGTTAATGACTTCATCTTTTTTGTCTTTCTTTAATTGTTGTTCTACTGGGGTGCAATGTGACATTTGCAAAAGTTCCTTATAATATATCATAGTTGAATTCACCCTCCCCCATCATTCTCCTTTATCTTCCCTCTTCTCTTTCCTAGAATAGTTTTAGCAAGTCTCATTTTTCTATTTACATACATGTGCAATGTAATATATAATTTAATATTTCTACCATATTCATCCTCCTACCCTTTCCTTATGTATACTTCCCCTCTTACTGGTACCAACCCCCAGACAGAACATGTTTTGCTTTCCTGTTCTCAGTTTTTATAAAAAAATGACATTTTGTTTATTTAAGATAGCCATACAGAGTGTTTCATTGTGACATTTCCATGTATATGTGTATTATAACCTGAATTGGTTTATCCCCTCTATTTTTCTCTTTTCTTACTATCATTTTTCTTGCTATCATTTTGGGTAATCACCTGTATTTTCATATAAATTTTAGAATCAATTTATTAATGTTTGCAAAATAAGAAAGCTGTAAATCCAATAGAAATTGTTTAAAATCTGTAGATCAATCTAGGAATATTGTCATCTTAAAATATTAAATCTATTGGCCAGACATGGTGGCCCATTTCTGTAATCCCATTAACTCAAGAAGGAATGATCTGGAGGATTATGGTGGCAAAAAAATCCCATCTCAACAAATTCTGACTACCTGGTCAAGAGACCCTTTCTCCTAAACTACCTAGAGACTGAACTGTACTCAATCCCTTTCTTATAAAACAACTTAACATTTGTTAGCATTAATCATAATTCAGGACAAATAAATGATATGTTTACTATAGTAGCAACCTTGTGATTTTTTTCTTTTATTTATGTTCTTATTTATTTTTATTGTTGTGCTGGGTTGGGGTACATTGTGGCATTTACAAAGGTTCTTATAATATGTCAAATTTATCATACTTCAATTCATCCCTTCCACTGCCCTCTTTCATGCCCTACTCCCCTAATTCCTGGAACAGTTTCAACAGGTATCATTTTTGTATTTACATACATGTGTATACATTTTGGGGTTTTTTGCATTTGGATTGGAACTCAGGGCCTTGTACTTTCTAGGCAAGGGCTCTGCCATGTAGCAATACCAGAAGCTTTTTTCTCTTTAGTTATTTTTCAGTTAGGGTCTTGTGCTTTATTCCCTGGGGCTGGCAGTAGACCATGATCATCCTACCTAAGCCTCACATGGAGCTAGGATTATGGGCCAACACATCCAGTTTGTTTGTTAAGATGGGTTCTTTCTAACTTTTTTCCTGGAATTGTCTCAACCTGAGATCCTCCTAATCTCTGATTCCCAAGAGGCTAGGGTTACAGGCATACACCATCAAACCCTGAAATCTCACATATTTCTTGTTTGACACAAATAACTGTTTTTCATGAAACGAAATTATTTTTTAAATTTTAAATAGATTAATAAGCATTAATATTTCTTGTTTTAATACTTAATTTGGCATATTTTGCTATATAATATTCACATGAACAAAATAGCTTCTTATTTCTCAATGTTTTGTAAATGTAGAGTTCTTGAAATCAAAAGTTTGAGGTGCTCTGAAGTAGATATTTAGAGATAGAATTTGAAAAAGCAATTTTCAAAAATGGGTACTCCAATTATAAGAAAATATTTTTAAAGTTTCCAAACTTCATAATAGTAGTAATTAGGGAAAGGTGTGTTGTGGGTAAATTTAATTCCACATCTAATCAAAATTCTTATGCAATTTGAAATATATTCTAAATATGAAGTCAAATTAAATTTAAAAGGAAAATTTGAATTGAAGCCATAATATCTACCTAAGTTTTGTTTGTCAAATGGATTAGGGATAGTCTAAGAATAACGACTGGAATAGTCACCAACTGTCTTCCCAAGATTACCCTAACCTCAGTTATTAGAAGAGAACAAGCCTAGATCATATAATGACAAGGAGGGATTTTAATAATCTGTGAAAAGATGACAGTGCAGTCTAGAAGAGTAGAAATGAAGAAGGAGAAAAGCAGATAGCTTTAAGAAGAATCCATGCTAAAATATTCAGTGGTAATTTGAATACTATTATTAGGAGTTATAGAATTTGATGACTTCCAAGATGCCCAATTGGAAGATCAGGAGAAATCGTTATTTAGTGAGAGGAAAACAAAGGCGTAGGGACAGCTTTAAGCAAGAAGATTATTTCAGTTCAGAAATATGAGTTTCAAGTGCAAATGATCATCTACATCTACATCATGAATATTTAAATCAGTGCTTGGAGTTCAGGAAATATATCTCCAGTTAAGGAAGTAATTTTGAAAATCATCAGAACATGGATAGTGACTAAAGCCATAGCAATAAGCAAAAAAGATATGGTTTAAAACAAGAGGCAAGGAAGTGAAGACCAGGATCCTCTGTGTCAGCCACAGAGAAGAAGCACTTCTGGAAACTATGAACCAGTGGCCAGGGAAATAGGACTAAAAGAAAGAGGGTGTGATTTCAAAAAAATGACAAATGTGGGGATGGTTATCTAGTTTCGGTGCTTCTGAGAGATGAAGTAAGACACTGATGGAGAATCATCATGCACTGTGGGTTCCAGAATACTACCCATGAATTTGACAAGAGGAATGGCTAAAGTGCAGTTGTTTGAGAATGTCATAGCACAAAGTGGGAAAAGAGAAGGAACAGAAAGCAGCTGCACTAATTAGAACAACAGTCACTTAGGTGGTGCTATGTGCTAATTAGAACAACAATTACTTAGCTGGTGTTTTTCCCAATACTACTTAAAAAGAACTGTTCATCTATAGAAAATCTATGATATACTCTTAATGGAGACTCAAACACCTTACAAATATAAATAAAAACCTAACAGTTACAACTTTTTAAAGGACATAAGAATCGGGAGAATGAAGGAGAATGGTGGAGGGGTGAATTCATGTATGATATATTTGATACATTGTAAGAACCAGTGTAAATACCACAATGTACCCCCACCCATTACAACAATAAAAAAATTCAAATATCATGGCAAAGTTGATATTACCTCAATAAATATGCCAAACTCAAATATTTTATCATCTATATTACCTTGCATGTTAACAGTAAAACAGAAATATATTGTTCTTTTATTGACTGATTTACTGAAGTTAAAAAAATGAAAAGTATCTAATTTCATATTGCATCTTTAACCTTCAATTTTCTGTACCCTTAATAAATATAATCTTATCTGTCCTTCCATCATCCAGTGGAACAGATAAGAAATAATGTTAACCTGCCTTTAAATAGACCCTATAACTTTTCCCAAAATAAATCTGTACTATACACACATGGATTAATACTTAGTAAGTTGAAATTTTAGTCCAGTAGACATTTAAATAAAAATCATTATATTCTCTTATGTATTAAACATCTAGCAGTTATTCAATGTTTACAACATCCAGACATGCATTAAATATTTTTCATATATTGTATCATTTGATACTCTAACTCTATGTAGTGGTCCCTGATATTTTTAAGAAGAGTAGAGAACATTTTTATAACACATAATATTAAATAAATAGTTAAGAATTAAATTCACCTGACCTTATTCATTCCTTACTAGCATTGAGTTCTTTCTTATTATATGCCAAGTACCAACATGGACTCATGAGCTGTACTACTAAGCAAAACAAAGATCCACCTCTGTCATAGTTTACTTTGTATTTGGAAAAACATCAGACAACAAACTGAAAGCATTGAAGAAGTAAATAATATGTCTGGCCAGTACAAGTGTGGCAATCTTTCATAAACGCCAAATAAGAAATACTTTAGCTTCTGCAGGACATAAATTCTCTCATGTAAGTACTGAATTCTGCAATTATACTGTTAAATAGTTTTAGACAACACATAAGCAGATGAGCATGGCTGTGTTCCAACAAAATTTAAATTGCAAAACATATAAACAGCTGGATTTGGCCCATGGCTACAGTTTGCCAACCACTGTTCTGTATTATGATGTATGCTTGTCCTATGCTTTATTGTATTATGATTTTGTCTATTTGATATCATTAATTATGGGGCCAAAATAACATTGAAAGTTGTTCACATCACCCTTGTGATCAAGCTTCTGTGTGGAACAAAAATCATATCACAAATCCTTCAAAGAGTCCCAAGTTTGAACCAATAACCACTTCCTCCACATACTTCTTACATGCCAAGGCAACCATTTCTCTTCTCTGAGTCACCTGGGGCCAGGAACCAAACATGCAGAAATTACTTCTGTATCCCAGTGCCCTGTGACCTTCTTCAAAATAACTAACTAGCTAACTAGGGATAGCTATCCTGCAAAACACACAATAAATGCTCTGGACCTACCTTTTGCTAGTCCTCCTGCCTCCTGGCTGAAATCTGTGCTTCCCCCCTGTGGCACTGCATGGTATAGCAAACGCAATCCTCTAGGAAATAGCAATCAACTAAAATCTTTTTTCAATGGCCTTGTTCTCTCCATGTCTTCAGTCAGTTGGCTTTATAAATCAATAACTAGGTACCAGTCAGTGCCATAGAGCAAAGATAAAATGTAGAAAGTATGTTCACTTAAGTCTTCTGAGAAGTACTTACCATGTTCTGATTAGATACACTGATATCTTACTGAGGAAAACTGCTGTGAAGGATAGAGTTGAACTGGAGAGTGGGGTGAAAATCAGTAAGAAGATAGCATCCAAACATTTTGCTAGAATAGGATTGTCTTTTTTTGATGATACTGGGGTTTGAACTCAGGACTTTGCAATTGCTAAGCAGGCACTCTACCATATGAGCCACGCCTCCAGAAACTTTTTGCTATGTTAAATTTTGAGGTAGGGACTCACTTTTTGCTTGGGCAGGCCTGGACAACAATTCCCCTATTTCACACTTACCACTAGAGCTGGGATGGCCACTATGCCCAGTCATTTGTTGAGATGGGAGTCTCATGAAATTTTTTTTGCTCCGGCTGGCCTCAAACTATGACCCTCCAAATCTTGGCCTCCCATGTAGGTAGAATTACAGCCTTGAGCCACCATTGCCAATTAAGAATAGAATTTTTATGGACTGAATATTTGTGTCCCCTGAAAATGCATATGTTGATATCTTAGCTCCTAATTTAATGGTATTAAGGAGAGGGTCATGAGGAATCAGTATCCTTCTAAAGACACCTAAGACTGTTTTCTGGTCCTTTTTTGCCATATGAGGATACAGTGACAATCTTTATGTCAGGAAGTAGACCTTTATCAGGAACTTGGTTTCCTGGGCCTTGATCTTGAACCCTCCAGCCTCCAAAAATGGGAGAAATAAATGTTTGCTTTTAATTCATCCAGTCTGTGGCATCCGTGTTATTGCAGCCCAAACAAAGACATGATGTTGCTGAAAAGACTAACATCTGAACAAAGATCTGAATGAGGTATGAGGCTTGCCAAGTAAACACACAAAGGAAGAGCATTTCATGATGAAGAAATCCTTAGCTTTAAAGTTGTGTATGCAAAATGTACTTGGAAATATCCAGAAACATCAAGGATGCTAACATGGCTAGAATGGATTGAGAGAAAGAGAGAGAGAGAGAGAGAGAGACAGAGACACAATACTAAACCAGGTGTGAAGGGTGATGTATAGATTAGGATCTAATGTAGTGAAGGCAGAAAAGCAGATACTACAGTTGTCATTTCCTCTTATGTTAGGGAAGACAGGGTACACTTTAATTGGGAAAAGAACTGAGATGACTATTTTGAACAGATGGGTTGGAGGTAAGAGCAAGTGGGGGAGGGGAATATGAACAGATGAGAGAACACTATAAGCTCTGGGATCAACATGATCAAAAGCACTGAGGCGAGAAACAGCCTGCAAGGAAGCAAGATAAATCCAGGGCTTAGGCAGGAGCCAAATTATGGAGAAACTTGTAGGATACTCTCAGGAGTTTAAGTTTATCCTTTAGTCATTTACAAAGTTTCAAGAAGGGAATTCAAAAAAAATCAGAATTACATTTATGAAAAATCTCTTTGGCAGCAAGCAGGATACCAATAGCACTGGGTAAGAAATGACAGTGAAGTACAGAACAAAATACACAATTGCTTCTTAAAAAATTATTTCTTGAAAGACATTACAGTGGACAATGAGCTGGCTCTCTATGTACAAAGCAGCAAAGTAAGTGCTGGTGGATATTCTAAGTACATCACATATGTGTGAATATATGTTCATATGTGCACATTTTCCAGTAGGACAAAGTATTTTCAAGAAGAAAACTGTAACAAAGGGTAATAAAAACAGTTGGTAACATAAGTCTTTTAGAGTCTTTGAAACTATCTTTATTAGTACACATTAATAGGGCAAGGGGGTTTTGTTGTGATAGTGCCATAGACGTGTACAGTGTATGGGGAACAATTTCAACTTCACTGTTTTACTTTTCTTGTTTCCTTTTGCTGTGTTTGCTTCTTTGCACACTTCTATCTGGGGAATATTATTTGAATCCACAGTTTGAATGACTGAATTTATGATGGAATTTACAAAAAATTATACCCAAATATATCTATTATCTATTATCATATCATTGTAATTAATAATATGCTTCTACCTACTAAATATTGTGATCTGAAAATTCCTTAGGGAATTCCAACTGAACCTGTTAAAAATGGCATCAAATCTCCATTTTTCACATTTCTATACCTCCTTTTCTCTTAACCTGTCACTAATAACTAAATTTGGATGTCATTCTGTATGAATACTGAAAACATCATTTTCTTTCCAGTGGTAAAAAGTAGAAATCAAGAGTCATTTTATACCCCTTCATTTTTCATTAATCCTTAATATTTGTTTCCAAATGCAATCAGTTACTAAGTTCTTGAAATCCCATCTCATTTGTATTTCTGTTGATATTTTCATTCTTACTTATTTTAACTTAGTTTGAATTATCTTCACATGCTGCATTTTTATAGAAAATTCAAATTGATTCTCTGTAAGCAGTACTAAATGACCATTTTTATAGCCAAATATACACAAGAAAACATAATCTCTGTTTTGACAAAAGCATGAAATTTTAGTTTCGGGATGGGGGGAACAATATGATATTTCCCAAGATGTGTGGATTTAAGTGTTGACAGCCTGTCATGTAATCATGATTTGCTTGCTGCATCCCTTCCCATTTTCATCTTCTGCCACTCTATGGCTTAGAGTGTATACTTCAACAATAAAATTATTGTGTAATCTCATATGCAAATTTTACATGTGCTACTTTCTCCCTGGAGAAACTCTGCCTCAGTACTCCAGTAACATCTTTCAATTTTTATAAGAATCATCAGAAATTTTAATTTGCCCTCTCTTAGCTTTCTTATTGAAAGTTTTTAGGTGCTCTCTTTCTGTTTACAAAGCACATAACTTTATTTGCATAATATTGTAGCACATTTTATATAATGTTGTTTTGAAATATTGTTTTATATATAGCTGTATCAGATTGCTTAAGAGTATTTGCCTTATCTCTTTCTTATGACGTCTCAAATTCCATCCTAAAAACTGAAAAAACTTAATGTCTATTATAAGACCTAAAGTAATTGTTAGATGAATAAAAAAATTATAAAATTTTCAAAGTGGTTTGGTCATTTACATATGGACACAACCTCTATCATTCTGATCATTATATACTTCATGTCAGGACTCAATAGAATAACATAACTTATACTTCCGTAGCACATTGTAGATTCACCCTAAGTCTCTGTTGATTGTCTTAAGTCAGAATCTGGGCTCTTTTATCTGATTACTATGTCAATTTTAGTTAGGGCGTGCAGTTCTTCAAGCCACATTTTCCTCATTTGTGTAGTGGAAATCATTATATTTATCATGCTGACCTCTAATGACTATTCCAAGAGCCAAATGAAATAATATATAGAAAAATATGACTTTTATGTATTATCTAATATAGCTCTCTTTTAAGGTAATTCTATCTGAAATGTCTTGAAGTGATTGAATTCTAGTCCTCTGCAAAATTTCTAGACAGACCAGATTCCTTTGATGCTACGAATCAATACCTTACCATAACTTCAGTAAGAAAATTCTCTCTTGTTAGAATTTGAAATCCCATGAACTGAGATCTCATAAGAGAAGCAAGTCTATCTCCAAATGAACTAGAATCCTTGTTCGAGCCATTAATTCATATTCACACTTCTTAATGAAGGGCAACTAATTGAAAACACGATATTTGAGCACTTTATTTTTTTTTCCTATTCTTTTTTTTATTCATATGTGCACACAAGGCTTGGGTCATTTCTCCCCCCTGCTCCCACCCCCTCCTTTACCACCCACTCCACCCCCTCCCTCTCTCCCCTACCCCCTCAATACCCAGCAGAAACTATTTTGCCTTTATTTCTAATTTTGTTGTAGAGAGAGTATAAGCCATAATAGGAAGGAACAAGGGTTTTTGCTAGTTGAGATAAGGATAGCTATACAGGGAGTTGATTCACATTAATTTCCTGTGCATGTGTGTTACCTTCTAGGTTAATTCTTTTTGATCTCACCTTTTCTCTAGTTCCTGGTCCCCTTTTCCTATTGGCCTCAGGAGGGGTGAGGATAGGTAAGACACCTAAAAAATTAGTTAGCATTTGTTGCCCTTAACGCAGAGAAACTAAAGCAGATACCTTAAAAGCAACTGAGTACTTTATTCTTGATTTCCTTTTTTTCTCCAAGGAATATTCCTTTTGAGAAGTCCCATTTATTAATTGCAATGGCTTTGAATGATTTCTGCTTTAAAATATACACACTCACGGTAACTCTTTGTTAAGATAATGACATTCGTCATTTACTAAATTCATAATTAATGGATATTTGCTAGTATGAATATCAATAAAATTACAATATTAAAGTTTACATTAAATTTACATGGAGACACTTTCTTAATTTATTTAAATAACTTTTCAGTTGTAATCTTAATAACACCCCATTTTGTTGTGTTATCTAAGTGGAAGTTACTTTCCAAAATAAAGTTCCAGAAAATAATAAATACACTTGATTAATGGCTGAAACTTAAAGTCCTTAAATATGCTAATCTGCATAAAGTCCCAGAATATTGTCCAGATGATAACTTATGGGTTCTTTCTGAAGTCTAGTGTGTCCTAAATCACATTATTTCCATGATCCTGTCTAATTGGAAATGGCAGCTAGTAAAAGCACTTTATAAAATGTTGCCAATAATCAATTTATTTTAGTGTTATATTTCAATAACCTGCACCAAGGAAAGATTTTGATTGCACAGAAGTGGCCTTGCCTATCATAATAAGCAGTTGAAAAACATACATAAGCTGAATGAACCCGGCAGAATCCATCTGGTGAACCATCTGTGCAAAGACTCACAAAAAGTATACCCCATCTGCTATTTCATCTTTACTAAGATTGCCAACCCGGTCCTCATTCCATTATCTGACTATTTTCCTTCCCTGTGGACTTTGTCTGTAAATTTGCTTTTATTCCCCATTGGCAACATATATCTAATTTCTAAAGTACTCTCTTCATTTTTGAAATGAATTAATTTATGCAACTAAGAATCCTCTTGGGAAATGGAATAACTGAAAAGAATTGCAGTAATATTCTAGTGTTGTTAGAAAATGAGTGAATTATTATAAATAGCAATTTTGCTAGGTTATACTTACATATATAATTTCTCAACATTTAATTACAATCTCAATGTATAAAGTTTAAATATAATGCTTAACTGAGCATCTCTTCCCCATTCAACTATTCATTCTACTTCATGATATTGCTTTAAAGTATTTCTATGGTCTGATTTCCTCTAATGACCATCCATCAATGGCTTGCCATTTCTCCCATACTAAATTCCTTTAAGATTATAAATCAAATTGTCACTTCATAACCAAAGATCTTTGAACTTCACCAGTGGTCTTTGTAGGCAGTCTATACCAGCCATACTTCCTCAGCATTCAATACCTTATTCTTCCTTGGACACCATGTTCTTGAATTTCTGTTCCACTCTTCTGTTTTAATTAGACTACTTGCATTGTCAACAAATGCATGTTATGCTTCTAGAGAGCTGAAGGGATTGTTTCTTTAACTTGTACACCAATGGTTCTGAGTCTTGTGACATAAAATAATTTTGTTTAAAATATGGAAACATAAGAAGATGACATATTTTGATCCTATTTAAAAGTGACAGTAAGCATTAGAAAAAAGATAATGCTGTCTATGACTCTGGTCTCAGAACAAATACATGCTGCATTTGCAATAAACTTGTTGATATGACAGCATGATCAGACAGCACTCCTCCTCAGAATTTGCCTTGGTTCAACTCTGCAGAGGTGAAAGTATACATTGAGAGTTCATCAAGCATAAGACATTGATGTGATGTCATATAACATCTGGGGCAAAAGACTTTGGATAGAAGTTAACAGTTGGTCTCTATGTCTGTGTGTCTTTTATTTGAATCCAATGTATTGTAACTTTGCTTCTATATCTATTTATATAAGTGTATCTGTCTATCTATCTATCTATACATATATATGTATCTATATACATATATATAGCTAGACAGACATGAACTGAAAAAGAGTTGGTTATAAATAATAATTAAAAATGAAATAGAAGACAGAATGCATAAGGATACTTTTGAAGAATAAAGCTCTGTGTTCTTAAGTAGAATAAAGTTCCATCTATCCAAAGAATTGAGAGAAGTGACTACATGACTGCAAAACAAAAACGAGAAAGAGGAAGGGGCAGGTTTCCACCATTCCCTTCAAGAACATACCCCTATTAACATAAAGAACTCCCTTAAGGTCTGCCCTCTTAAAGTCTCCACCACCTCCAAATAAGATATTCCAGAGATCAAATGTTTAACATGTGAAACCTTTGAAGGACACTTAAGACTCAAAGAATAGCACCACCCTGTGGAATGTGCCCTTATTCCTCTTGAACTCAGACTCACTGTGATATCACTACTTCTTATTACTATCATTGACAAAATTAGGAGTCATGTCCCAGAGTCCACCAATGGTGCCATTAATCCTAACAGAGGCTACCAAAGGTGAAAAGGCTTCCCACATTGGACCATATCAAAGCATACACTCTTGCTGCCTCCGGTGGTTGCCAAGCATGAGTTTTCAAAGTTTTTACCAAAGGATTGTTTCCATTAATTACTGCAGAGGAGCTATCAATACACAAAATTGAAGACACTATTGTTTGTCTTGTGTTATTGCATAAATCAATGGTTTTCTTTCCCAGTTTTGTAGAAACTGCAGGCAATTACACACACAAAGTGCATGTGCTCAATTTCCTGAGTAGATAATACTAGACAGAACAAAGGCAGCTTTTATTTTAAACACATCTTTTATTTCTCATGGACTAGCCTGTGAACTGAGGTATATGTTCACAGCAGCTGGGCTGAGAGATTAACTAAAGGAGAGCTACAACCCTTTATCTATGATGCTGACCTACCATTCTTGAAACAAAACTCTGTATCACAATATCCTTAGAAAAGTTCTTTCCCGTGAGGCACCTTGCTCCTTAACATAAATCTTAAAATGAATATAACTTAGTCTCAAGCTGGAATGCCTGTTACAGAAAGTACAGTGACTGAGCAATACATCACACCCTCAATGAATAAAGGCTTTTAAGTGGGATTCAGGATAAATGCTAAGCATGAAAGCACAGTGGCTAGCAGCCTTTCAGTAGGAACAATATTCAAAGACTCTTTGATGAGAACGAGGTAATTTTTTTAATATATATATATTTGGAGTTAGGCAGAATAGCAAGCCCTTTTTCTATAACTGCAATCCAATCAAGGTAGACATGCAGCAGCAGCAGCTGTGACCCCAGGTCTGTAATATATTGGCATATCAGGAGGAGTGGTGTACGAGGTATTTTGTTTACTTAAGGAATTGTTATGACACTTCTAGTTTGTCAAGTTGTAAATTCTCAAAACCTCACACCTATAAAAGTGTTATTTGTGTTACTGAAAGAGATATGCTATATGTGTAAAAATAATAAAACCAATACAGCATTTGACATGTTTAAGATTTGGTACCCCCTACGGTTTTGAGATATCTGAAAACCCACCAGGGTTTGGATTAAGGACTCCAAAGGAAATGCCAGGTACTTTCCCAAAGACAAAAACCTGTTGGCAAAGTTCAACCTAAGTTTTTGTCTTATTCTATTTTACTGTTGCTCAGAGACATTTGTAAAATCTATTATAGCCCTCAAAAAAGACTATGGACATATAATGTATATTTTTCCAACATATAAAGTCATTTTTTATTTACTTATATTCATCTCTTTTCAGAATGTCTCTGAATGGTCTTTAAGCCAGGAAAAGTCACTTTTTCATTCTTGTTTCCCAAATAAAACTGAAGCACATAGTTGTAAGTTACAATTTTATTAAACATCTTTGTATGCAAAGTGTGAAGTGGTCTTTCTAGATTTTAAGGGTAGATAAATTAAGAACTGAAATAAGACAGGAGTCCTGCCACAGAAATATATGACATTAAAAAACTCACAAAAACATATTTACAGATTTGTGAAGTCACCCATAGTCCCACGGTCAAAAGTGGAAAATGGACTCTTAAGCTGATGTGTGTAAAAAAGCACTCAATAAATCTGGGATGCTCTATTTTGTAGTTTATTTGGAAGTATTTTTAGAGTTATTCACCATGCTTTAATGGAATATAAAAGCATATGCCTGTCAGGGAAGTGTAGTGTAATGCCATATAATTGGTAGATGGATCAGTATTGTCAATGCCTTTATTTGATCTTTGTTGAATTACCTAATATAGGGTGATACTTCAGTCCACATTATCTATTTAGCTGTCAAGTTGTAGGAGCTCTCAAACAGCCAGATTTCACAATGAATATACCTTGTGGTTGGAGAGAGAGTAAAAATGTTGTAGAGAAGTAACTGCAATAATTATGGGGTTGTTAATTCATATCTGCAGTCTTTCTTCATTTCCCTGGCACCTAGACATTTCTCCAAGTGTATTACTAGATCTTTTCAGGAAATGCCATAGATCACCCAACTTTCAATATCATTTCCAATTAAGTGTCAGAAGTCAGAAGGTTGGTTAAAGTATAAATATACTGACTGGTTGTTTATTACATGCCCTGCTACATGAAAACAACAGTAATTTACAAATTGAACCAGTACATGAGGAGAATATAGTATGGAGAAAAAGGAACATGAGTATATTTTTGGAAATGATTTATTTGATGAAATATTCCCTTGTGACTGTCATTTACCATCTTGCAAAATAATGAAATAAGCTATTTTTTGTCCATATGCCATTCTATTAAATTGTAAATGTACACACATTTAGTTAATTTTTCCCAGGACCATTAATCCTATTAGCTCATCATGAAAAATGTAAAAGTCCAAGAAATTAGATACTTTTCTTTAAAAGGGATTTTTTTTGTGGTTCTGGAGTTTGAACTCAGGGCCTCTGCTTACTAGGCAGGCAGTCTACCACTTGAGCCACTCCACCAGCCCTTTTTTGTGTTAGGCTTTTTCAAGATCACCCAGCGCTGGCCTCAAACCATGACCTCCTGATCTCTGCCTCCTGAATAACAAGGATTACAGGTGTGAACCACTGCTGGCTAAAGAGCTTCTTATTTTAGAAGGCCTTCAAGATTTAAATTGCCATCATGAACAGCATCCTAAAATCTAGCCAAGTTCATCTCATATTGGAAAGCAGTCACAACTCTCATATGGTGAGGCACTATGATCCTGATGCACTCTTAAAAATTTAACATTGTTTAAATTTGTAGGAATGTCCTTTCACCATTACACTTGCAACTCATCATATAAATAATAGAAAATAATTTTTTATTAGTAACCTATCAACTTGAGATGAATAATGTTCCACAATCACAGCATTACTTCTTTAGTCCCAATGAATGTTTTCTGGAAATGACCACCTGGGGAAGGCAAGGAAGAAAGCATGCCTGAAAAATGACCTTGTTGACTAGGAGTGGCACTAGCATATGAAGAAATTCAAGTTGTAAGGTAAAAATGTAGTTAAAAGGATTAAGGAAATCTAATAAATAGAATCTTTCCTGATTCTAAACAAAATGAGAAAAGAAGTAGGACATTCACAGTTAAAGCTAAGTTGTTACTAGTCTTATTACTGATAAAGAATAACCAAACTGATGTAGCTCAGTGTCCAAGCTGTAAATTAAAGTATAGCAAGGCAGAGCAACAAAACCCAGATAGAAGTAATAAAAGATAGAATGCCTGTAGAAACTTAAAAAAAATGGACTAAATATTTCCTTCTTTTTTACGATATCCATTAATCAGAAATTCTAAATGTCATTGACATGAAATTCCTTCCTTACCTGAGTGGGAAACTCCTACCTCCTTCCAGCTTGACATCAATAATTGGTAGCCATGGATGAGAGCAAAATGACTATATCTCCTGTGGAACAGAGGGAATCCCTGTTTCCCTAAACGAAAGATGAAGAAACAGAGCTGTACATGTCCTGACATTTCTTCCCACTTTACACACCATATAAATTGTTCTACCTATCATTGGTTAGAAGAAATAAAAGAGCAAGGAAAAATGGAAATCTTATAGTATTAGAGATCCCAAATTACATTACTCTAACAAAATACCTATAGTTGAGTACTTCTAAGAAAAATATATGTTTATTTAGTTCACAGTTTTGAATGTTCAAAGGCATGGTGCCGCATCCAATTGGCTCCTTTGAGGACCCCTTGACTGGCCACATGGTGAATGCCATCATTGTGGGAGAGTTTGCAGGGAGCTATCACAAGTCAAGACAAGAAGCCCAAGAGAGGAGAAGACACCAGTCTTATCCATTTTAAAACAACTTCTCATGAGAACTAACCAAGGTCCCATGAAAGATGTCTTAATCCCCCTGAGGACTATCCCAATTACCTAGTCATCTTTCAATAGCCCATACAACCTTAACACTCCAAAGCACGTACAAGTATGAATACACTGAGGACCAAGCTTACAACACTGAACCCTTGGGAACACACTCGAGGCATGTACAAACTATTGCATTAATTATGGAGAAAAACATCAGAAATGGCAGAAAGGGATCCTTGAAGAAGAATCAGATAAATAAAAAAGGAGATAAAAAGAACTAGAAGTAAAATATGTAGCTTGAAAAATGAACTATTCATAAAAATATTCAGTTGTGTTTTATTTATTTATTTTTCAAAGGATGAAATAAATTAGAATCTGGGATATTTTATGAAATGGTCTATGCATAGTGATTAAAATTCCTTTTGGTTTATTTAAAATCGTTGTAAAAAGAATTCAATGACTTCTATTGTATAAAGAGGATCGACAAGTACCTAGAATCTCAGAGTTTAAAATCTATTGATTTTTTTTTATACTTCAACAACAGAAATTAAAACTATAATCTGGATCCCAGCATTTTCCTTTGCAAATGAAATTCTCCATGTTTTATTACTGGTATGTAAGAATGTGATTTTTTTACTTACCATTATCCTACTTCCATTTTTTTTAATCTTAAAAGTGCATTGTGGGACTTTGAATCTCACTTTCTCTGTGCTCTTCTCAAGTGCTCATTCATCCTAAAAGTGAACTAGCAGGTGTCTTCCTAGCATATACTTTAAAATTTTATTAAATTAGGGCAATATTTCTTTAATTTTATATAAATGTGATAGAATCTCTGTATTATGGCTTGTATTTTTTATCCCATTTCAGGATGAGTTTCCAGTGTGCTGATAGGCTTTCGTAGATTTCCATGTGGAATTAAAAATTAGAAACTGTTCTTTTGAGGTTGTTGCAGCTTTGAAACTAAAAATCTTAATGCAAATAAAACTTAAAATTCCATGATAAGAGTGGTCTTCAGGAATATGTTCTTACAGGTATATTTGAAATCACAACATAAAAATGTTAGAAACAGAATATATTATGCTAATAATACTGTCATTTTCCAGGAGCTGTTATTTGCCAATGATGGATAGGATGATGAAATAGAAGTTTGCACCACTTCCTGTGGATGATCTAAAACAACCGCCAGCTCTGTAATATGTTTACTTACTCAGTGCATCATTGTTCAGTCTTCCACTATTATTTAGCCTTTAACAATATAAAATACAATATTTCTGAGTTATTCGTTCACTCATTTCTTCAATAAATTTTTATTAAATATCCACAATGTTTCAATTACTCTTCTAATGTTTAAGAGCAAAAAAGACAAAACTTCCTCTCTTATGGAGTATATGCCCTAATTAAAGGAGACAGAAATTTTTTAAAAAATGATTATGGGCCGGGGCAGTGACTAATGTCTGTAATTCTAGCTACATGGGAAACAGAGATTGGGAGGATCATGTTTTGAGACCAGCTGAGGCAGAAAGTTACTGAGACTCCATCTCAACAAACAAACCAGGTGTGGTGGATGTCTTTAACAATACCTAATCAGGATGCATAGTGGAGGATTACAGTGAAAAATTAACTAAAGCAAGAAAGACTAGAGTGTGGTTTAGTGGTACAGAACTTGAGCATGCATAAGGCTCTGAGTTAAAAAAATGAATTGAGGAATAAACAAATTTTGTGATACGTTAGAAAGAAATGGGTTCTATATTATAAAAGAAAATGGCACAGAGAAGATGGAGGTGTGGCACTGTTATATATAAGACAGTCAAAGTATATGTGTTGAGAAAATCTGATATAAAAGAACCAGCTTCCAAAGACAGAGGTGCTGAGAGACCAAAGAATGAGGTGGGGAGATCCAGGACTGTCCAAAATTCAATTAATTGAGGTTATGGACAGGAATATATCTTAGGCAGCACCAAGACAAGGGGATTGATGCCTACTGAGGGAAGAGAAAACAGTTTGTTTGCTAGATAAAGGTGGTCCATTCCTAACCAGAATACAAGTGAGCATTCTCAAAACTGTGCACATATTAAAAATCAGTTCAGAGATAGTCCCAGCATGCTTATCCACCATCACATCCTTGTCTGACTATCATGATGACATTTTATCCCATGGAGTTTGGAATGCCCTGGATTAATATTGATTAGGAAAGTCAATCTCTCTTCAGTAGTGATTGAAAAGGTTGTTGGAGAAGAGAATTTTAGGGAGTTGAAGAAGGAATCAGTTCAGTTTTGCACATATGACATGTCTAATAGACATTCAAGTACAATTCAGAAAAGAGGTATAGTAGGTAGGCAAACATTTGAGAACAAGTATCCAGTATTTATAGCCATTAGAACAGATCAGATTATCAGAAAAGTGAATGTAAATTATAATACAAGTAGGCGAGAGACAGAGTTCGGGACTACACTGACTTTAACGAATTTGGAAGGGAAATCAGAAAGACAGACGGAACAACCTGTGAGACAATTAGCCCAACTGACATTCTGGGTAAGAAGAGAAGGGAGATGGATTCAACAACAGTCCTATGGTTACATTTTTCCAAGAAATGACTTCACATCTATCAGTATGAAGATCCCAGGTAAATATGCAAGTATGGTTTTAAAAACGGGCTAACAACTAAAGTTGGTTTTCTTTTTCTGTACTGAGGTTTCAACTCAGGCCCTTGTGCCTGCTAGGCAGGTTATCTACCATTGGAACCAAGCCTCCAAGCCCATTTTTGCATTTAGTTATTTTTCAGAGGAAGTCTTCTGTTTCTTCCCAGGACTGGCTCACACTGCAATCCTCCTACCTGTACCTCCCACACAGATAGGATTACAGCTGGAAACCACCACTTCCAGCTTATTTTCTGAGATGGAGTTTCACCAACTTTTTGTCCACGCTGACCCTGAACCTTGATACTCCTGATTTCTGCCTCTTGAGTAGCTAGAATTACAGATATGCCCAACCAGGGCAGTCCTTGATTTAAGTTTTAACGAAATTAGGAGCACTTGAACAGTAGGTCAGTGGTAGATATGCACTTCACATATGTAACACATAAGGTTCAATCCTCAGCACAAACAAGACAGAGAAAGACAGAGAGAGAGAGAGAGAGAGAGAGAGATTGAGGACCATAAGTATAGATAAGTCTCTCAGTTTTATTACTACAAGCATAAACAATCACATAGAAAATTACTGGAAAAAGAATGAAAATAAAGTTTATTTTTAATGTGGTTATAAAAATGGTTTAGAAGAGGAAGAATGTATACTGATGCTGAAGAAGAGAGTCTTGTTAAAGGGTTGTATTTGAATTGAGTGTATTAAAAGTGTACAAACTGAAGGACTCCCTTGGGATCAGATTGAGAGTTCATTCAGCTCTGACAAGAGAAAAATCCAAGTGAGTGGACACAGGATAGCAGGCCAGTGCATGTGAATCTGGGATCTATGTTACTTTAAATTCTTCAGAGCAGTAAGAAGTAAGATCCTTAGCTGGGAATCTGGATGAGGGAGAAATGCTGACGTTTGAGAGAGGAGATGTTCTTCTAGTTGAGTAAGGGAATAAGAGTGGAAGAGAAATTTACCATTAATGCCAGGTGGAATTAGCAACATATTTGAGGTTAATGGTTTTCAAATTAAAGGGAGAGCTGTCACATATCTGGGACTGATGGTTGCAGAAGTTTGTAAAAAGACATTTTAGGGGGGTGAGTATTGATCCCATCTGGCAAAAAAAAAATGCTAAATTGAGTACAGACTGTAGATCAAGAAGGTGAATTAATTAGCACTCCATACCCTCTCAGAATTCTGACAATCTCATCATTTCTTTTTTAGAACATGAATATGTGCAGGTGCCAGAATGGATTTGACTTTATTTATTGATTATTTACCTGCTTACTTTTGCTGTGTCTAATTTTACAACAATCTTACAAAACAATTATTAATTTATTAGTATTTAGATGAGGAAATTGTGCTTAGAGGTCAAGTTTGTGATATGTGGAATCAAAATTCAAACCCAGGAAGTTACTCAATCTTTCGCTGCCTGACTACTTCTTAGAATATTATGTTTATGAACATCTTTCAGAAATTAATTAAAGATATGATCCCTGTGATTTAATTAATTAGTCTAAAGCCACCTAGAACTTACTTATTCTACAGCAATACTTGGGGCATTGGATCTTATAAATATGCTGTCTCTTTTGTAGAGATGTACTTTCTTCAACTCACCTTTAATTAATGATACACAATTCCAAGCTTATTACTAAGGATTTTAGGAACATGTTCATATTTACATAAATATCCTAAAAATTTTATTCATATCCTCTCTTGGAAAATATTTGCACTCTGAAAATATGGATTCTCTTTTCTTTTCCTAGTTGGCTGTTCTTTGTAAGATTTTCTGATAAACTGGTATTTCCTAATCTACTTTTACTTGACCTCCAACCTTTAGTTTATTTCTTCTATCTCCAGTTTTCACATGCTCTTCCTTAGACAGCAGTTTCTGTCTACCCCAGACTTCCTGCTGCAATTTTCAGAATTAACAAGGCACCATTTCTTTACCTACTGACAATGCCAACTTCCTTTCCTTATTCTCACTACCTCATAATTTCAATTTGAAAATTTAGTTAACATACTAGCTGCTTTATGTGTAAATATTTAACATTTCTTTAAACCAATAATTTATTTAGCACCTATTCTATTACTGGTAGTAGACATGTATAGGTAAAAAATCACAGACTGCAGGACAATTATACCTAAAATGTGTGTGTGCATTTGTGCAGTGTGCATGTATGTTGTGTGTGTACAGGGTTTGAACATTTGAACTCAGGGCATCCTACTTGCAAGACAGGTACTTTATCACTTGAACCATGTCCTAATCCCTTCTTTGTTTTACTTGTTTTTTAGATAATGTCTCACACACTTTTCACCTGGGACCAGCCTCCAACCACAAATCTCTCATGTAGCTATGATTACAGGCATGAGCCAGCATATTGGCTTGTTGGTTGATATTGGTTCTCACCAACTTTTTGTCTGGGTCAGCCTCTAATTGTTTTCCCCCTAATCTTTACCTCCCAAGTGGCTAGGATTGGAGGCATGTAACATCATTTCTGGCCCTTAAGCCAAAAACATTTTAACTAATGATAACCAAGAGATGAGAAAGTAACCTGTAAGCAGCCTTACAATGGAGTGCATATGGTAAGTTTATCATCTGAGATCACAATCAATAAACAAACAAATCTAATTAATTTTAGTCAACATTATTTTAGCAGTGGATATGAATGAAGTCTCTAATAAGCCTAAACAGAGTTTTTCTACATCATTAACTGCCTCAGTGGGTAAACACAAGAATGGCCAAAGCTTGAGTAAAGAGGAATAAAATAAAATTCAGTGAAAGGCACATGTTATAAGAGGCACATAAGAACTGAAACACACTGAAGTAAGATTCTTGTCTTTCCTCTCAGATAGATTTGGACATAGCTTATTTAATAGGATAATATAACATTCATTATATTAATCATCATAGTCCTTTATCTGATATTATGTAGATGTATGGCCATTTGTTTTCACTAAGAGCCAAACCAAATCTGCCGTTTAATGCATACACTATGCTGTATTATAACCGTCTATCCATTGGCATTTAGGAAAGTCAAACGGAAAAGTTCTGAGCCATGGTCACCTTTTTTATTTGTACATCTCATTTTTATTGTTTATTCATTTATTCACATATGTATACATTGTTTGGGCCACCTCTCCCCCCTGCGTCCTGTCCTACCTCCCATACTCCCTTTGCTTCCAGGCAGAACTTGTTCCACCCTCTTCTTCTCCAATTTTGTTGAAGAGAAAACATAGGAGATAATAAGAAAGACAACATTTTTGCTAGCTTGAGGTAAAGATAGCTAAACAGAGAGATTCCTAGCGTTGCTTCCATGCACATGTGTATTGCAACTGAATTGGTTCATGTCTACCAGAGCTCTTCACTACTTCCTAGTCCCTTTCCCATAGTGACTTCTGTCAGTTTAAGATTACTTTATTAGCTCCTCTACAAAGAGCATATCAACCACATTCAAGTTTTAGGTATCCTTCCCTTTTGCTATTCCTCTTGTATGCATTCTCCCTTAGAGTGTGACCCACGTCCAATAATATTACTGTGATTGTTTTGGCCTATACTTCACATGTGAGGGAGAACATATGATTTTTGGCCTTCTGTGCCTGGCTAACTTCGCTTAGGATGATGTTCACCAGCTCCATCCATTTACTTGCAAATGACAAATGGGGCACCTTGGCTGTTTCCATAACTTGGCTATTGTGAATAATGCTGCAATAAACATGGGAGTGCAGGTGCCTTTGGAATAACCTGAGTAGCATTCCTTTGGGTATATCCCTAGGAGTGGTATTGCTGGATCATATGGCAGATCTATGTTTAGATTTTTAAGAAGCCTCTATATTGTTTTCCAGAGTGGTTGTACTAGCTTACATTCCCACCAGCAGTATATGAAGGTTCCTTTTTCCCAAAATCCTCACCAACATTTGTTGTTGGTGGTGTTTTTGATGACAGTTAATCTAACAAGAGTGAGGTAGAATCTTAGTGACATTTTGATTTGCATTTCCTTTATGGCCAGAGATGGTGAGCATTTTTTCATGTGTTTTTTGGCCATTTGGATTTCTTCCTTTGAAAGAAGGAAGTTTTGTTTATTTCAATTGCCAACTTCTTTATTGGATCATTAATTTTGGGGGAGTTTAGTCTTTTGAGCTCCCTGTATATTCTGGTTATCAGTCCTTTGTCTGATGTATAACAAGCAAATATTTTCTCTCACTCTGTGGGATGTCTCTTCAGTTTAGAGACCATTGTTTTGTTGTGCAGAAGCTTTTTAATTTTATGAAATCCCATTTGTCCATCCTTTCTCTTGGTTACTGGGCTGCTAGAGTTCTACTGAGGAAGACTTTGCCTATACTGATTGTTTCCAGGGTATTCCTTGCTTTCCTTAATAACGTCAGTTTTGTGTCTGATATTAAGGTTCTTAATCCACTTTAAGTTGATACTAGCACAGCATGATAGGCATGGATCTAGTTTCAGTTTTCTGCAGGCAGATAACCACTTTTCCCAGCAACATTTGTTGAAGAGGCTGTTTTTTTCTCCGTTGTATGTTTCCGGCAATTTTTTCAAAAATGAAGTGGTCATAGCTTTGTGGATTCAAATACGGGTCCTCTATTCTATTCCACTCATCTTCATATCTGTTTTTATGCCATGACAATGCTGTTTTTATTAATATGGCTCTGTAATATTGTTTGAAGTCATGTATTGTGATACCTCCAACATTGCTTTTTGCTGAGTATTGCCTTGGCTATTCACAGTCTCTTGTATTTCTAAGTGAAATTTAGGTAGGTATTTTAATCTCTGTGATGAATGTCATTGGGATTTTGATGGGAATTGCATTGAACATGTAGATTACTTTTGGTAGTATAGTCATTTTTACTATGTTGACTCTACCAATCCATAAGCACAGGAGATCTTTCCACCTTCTGTAGTCTTCCTCAGTCTCATTCTTCAGAGGTTTATAGTTCTCCCTGTAGAGGTCATTCACATCCTTTGTTAAGTCTACTCCTAGGTATTTGATTGTTTTTGAGGCTGTTATAAATGGAATTATTTCTATAATTCTTCCTCAATTTGTTCATTGCTGGTGTACAGCAAGTGCACTGATTTTTGTAAGTTGATTTTGTATCCTGCTACATTGCTGAAGCTGTTTATAGTGTCTAGGTGTTTTGGGGTAGAGATTTTTGGGTCTTTGAGATATAGGATGGTGTCTTCTTCAAATAGGGATATTTTGACAGTTTCTTTACCTATTTGTATTCCTTTTATTACTTCTTCTTGCCTTATTGCTCTGGCTAGAACTCTAGGACTATGTTAAATAGGAGTGGGGATAGTAGGCACCCTTGTGTCATTCTTGATTTAGGGGAAATGGTTTCAGTTTTTCTCCATTAAATATGATGTTGGCTATAGGTTTGTAATATATAGCATTTTTAATGTTGAGGTATATTCCTTTTATTCCAAGTTTTCTTAAAGCTTTTAGCATGAAGTGGTGATGGATCTTATCAAAGGCTTTTTCTGCATCTATTGACATGATCAAGTGGTTTTTGTCTTTGCTTGTATTAATGTGCTCTATTACATCTATTGATTTGCATATGTTGAACCATCCCTGCATCCCTGAGATGAAGCTGACTTGGTTGTGTTGAATGATCTTTCTGATATGCTGTTGGAGTTGATTTGCCATTATTTTATTGAGGATTTGTGCATCTATGTTCTTAAGGAGATTGGCCTATAGTTCTCCTTTTTGTATGTGTCTTTGTCTGGTTTTGGGATGAGTACAATACTGGCTTCATAGAATAAGTTAGGCAGTGTTTCTTCCCTTCCTATTTTGTGGAAAAGTTTAAGGAGAGTTGGTATTTGTTCTTCCTCAAAGGTCTGATAGAATTCAGCAGAGAATCCATCAGGTCAAACAAACAAATAAATAAATAAATAAATAAAATACCAGGTTTAGCAACAATTGAATTTCAGTCTTAGTTGCTCCTCCAGCATCCAGTCCTAGTATTGGCATATAAGCAGAAGCTCTGATGTGGTCTCACCAGGTGACTGGCTTGTGAGTAGTGTTTTATTCTACCAGTTTAATTGAATTTTTTAGGTGTGGTAGGTTTGCCAGATCATGCAGAGTGGTCAGAGCTATTGTTTTCCCCAGGTGATAGTTGTGTTATCCTTCAGCTGCAACTGTTTGTTCAGCTCCTCTCCCAGTGAGATGGGGCAGTTTAACTTTGAATGTTGCCCTCTGGATCAGGAGATCATTTCTGTGATCTACAACCTGCTCTGCTTTTCAGGTGGCTTGTTGCTGTGTTTGTTTACTGAGAGCTCAGCACTGAGAATTTAGTTCTTTGTCCTTCCCTCTTTCCCTGGGGCAGGTTCATTGTGCCATCTACCCGCTCTGCTGTCTGTGGTAGATTACAGTTCACTGTTTGTTTTTCAGTTTTGTGGGGTAGTTCAATTTTGGATGCTTCTCTCTTGCTCAGGAGATCATCTCTGTGATCCACTCCCTGCTCTGCTTTAGGGAGTGGCTTATTGCCTGCCCACTCTCAACTTTCCTGCGTTTCCTCCATTTATTTACTGAGAGTTAGGTATTGAGTTTAGCTCCTTGCCCTTCCCCCTTTTTCTAGTGCAAGTTCAGTGTTCCACTTGCCCCCTCTGCTATCCTTGTTTGATTAGAGTTCACTGTTCTTTTTCCAGTTTTGTTTGAAGGGGGGTCATTCTGCCAAGGGACTGTGATGGTTTATGTTCCTGGGTGTGGTTAGGGGATTCCCTTGTGGTGTATGGTGCTCACATGTTCATTTTGTCAATTGACGCACAGGCAAATTTTGAGCCCATAATGGCAGCAGTGGTGAGAAATGGTGCAAATTTTCTCAGTGCAGCATGGTGTAGGGAGGCTTTCCATGGGCTAGGGGTTTGGGATGTGGAAAGTTTGATTCTGGTTGATGTTTTATTTCCTCTTAATGGAGAAAGGACAAGAGAAGGAAAGAAAAAAATCACAATGGGGGAGAAGGATTTCCCCAGGACTGGACCCACCTTGCTGGCTGTGTCTCAGGTTGCAGCTGTTGGGTGCAATTAAAGGCTGATTTGAGGGTCAGTCTTTGATTTTTATCCTGAACCTAATGTGACAGCAGTTATTATTTTGGCTAGAAGCATTCAGAATTACCCAAATGTTGTTCCAACATCTCAGGGAGATTTTTGGAGTCACGGAACTTAGGCTTTCTGCTTCCATACCCTAGTTGCCATCTTGGATCCTCCCCCCATCCACTCCTTCCCCATCACCTTAACAGTCAGAAAATCCAGTGTTCCATTTCTGGATCCAAACTTTAACAGACATCCAAATTTGTTTTACTTTAGTTAATAATGATAACTGGCTCACATTATAAAACTCTTATAGAAATAAACTTGGAAGTACTCTACAGGTGCCAAAGTACTATCTTGTTCTTCTACTGGGAGTGAACTATTGTCTGTAAGAAGTCTTGTCTTTACCTTTCTGTGTAGATGAGAGGAATGCTATGAAGAGCAGAGAGTTCATTTTCCCAAAGAGAAAAGAATTGCTTAGAGTCCTTTGGTCAGAGTAAGAGTAAAATTATTGTTTCTTGTGTAAAAGTCAATTATGTTTAAATATGAGATAGGGAAGTTCATCAGCCAGCTTAAACTACTTCTAGTACCTGCCAGCATATTTTCCTCTTCATTATTCTTTGACAGGAAAGCACAGACATGTCAACAAAAGACATTGCCACAATCAGTGAAATGCTTCCTGTCATATGAGCTACCTAATCCAATATGACTCCATTGACAATTTCATCTTCAAAGAAAAATGATAGCATAAATATTTGATTGAATTTAGACATTAGTCCTTCCTAGTGTGACAGTTATGAATTGCAGATGGTAAATTGTGTGACTTTTCAAAAAGAAAGTCAGTTTTCAATGAAGTTGTCCACCTCAATATTGATTTGGCTGGAATAAAACAGGATATTTTGACCATGAATAATATTTCCTCTTGGGAAATGATGCCATAAAATATAAAAGTAATAATTAAGCTCAACTGATAATATGCAGTAAACATGGAATTCTTTTATTTACAATCTTTTCCTGTGTTTTTAAATCTCAACTTGCACCCTGAGAACAACCTAAAATCCACTCACATTAAGTTGTAAATAATTGAATAGCTATATTGTTCCTATTGAATTGTATTAAAGTATGGAGCTAAAGAAATGAATATGTAAATCTCAAATTTTAAGTCACAACCAATAGAATTATCTTCTACTGTGCTAAGCAAAAGACTAATCTTTTGTTGTCTGACTGAAACTTGCCAATGCTAATTGACAAGAGGGAGTGTTTGTCATAGCAACATACAGCAAGCCTGTAACATGTGGTGGTTGTACAAGTTTGCCAATACTGAATATTCTGAAATAAAAACAATCAGATAAATAATAGAATGCAAAATCTATATCACATCCATCACTAAATTTTTGTTTAATATGTTCATTAAGTAAAGAATGTTGATTCTCGAAAAATCAATTTATTATACATGGATAATTTTAGTGATGTAATTTTTTACTGCCCTTAACCGGTCTCACTGAAAATTTTCCTCTTAGTGTCTCTATTCTGACTGCCAACTTGGGTGCTAATTAACAACAATTTTGCTGGTAATATTTTTCTTCTCTTGGGGACTGACTACAGCTGCTCACTATGAACAGAAATGAGAATACCCCTTGATTTCTATGGACCAGTGGTCTGTAGTAATTGATTTTAGTCATAGCTAATCCAAGATAGTTTAGAACTCCGTAACTGACTGTATATCCTATTAGTGATCCCATTAACCATCAAGCTTGCCTAAGGTGACAAGGCAAACAACTCAATAGCACCAAACTCAGTCACTGTGGAAAATAAACTCACCTACTGTGGAGTGACAGGACCCACTTGGGAACTGGGCTTCTCTAACTGAACATATTTTCAAGACACTCTCTTCAAGCACTTAATGAAATGGAGTTTTCTTTATGACTTTCATTTAAAAACACATTAGAAAAGCCACTTGGCTCTCCTTTGCTCTTGCCAAGTTTTGGGTGCTTGATTGCCAGACCCACAACAGAGCTATAGCTATCTTGATTATTAGGAAGATGTGTTTTCATTTCAGTTTATGGTAGCAAGTATCCAGGTTTGAAAGTTTTTATCACAGAAGACTTACAATATTAGCATCTTGATATACAGCAGACTCGTGTATCTAATAAAATATTGATGCTTGCTAGAAAGGATGAAAGTTTGTTACTCATGTAAAAATGGAACTTAAATTTTTGAGGGAAATGGATGGATAATTTGAGCAGGGAAATTTCTACCTGCCTCCAAGACATCTGTGCATAAATGCATGGACTTCAAATCAAATAAACCCCACCTCCAATGACCTCTGCTAAGACCTTCCAATAAACTTGATGATTTCTAGAAATCCACAATTGTAGCCTAGGACTGTGTAAATTTTTTGATTCATGCTACCTCTTAACATTATTTTATCTCCATTGAATCCTGATATTTCTCCCTCCCTCCTGTCCAATTAATTTCATTCCCTGTGACTACTCTCTTCTTCATTCTATTCCTGGATTGCAACAGCAGCTTTATGAGTGGATTACATCTCTTTAGTCCAGTGCTTCCCCATTTTGGGTTAGTTGAGAAAAATTTTAAATATAGACACATTTAAAATTTTAGAAATGGAAGACAGATTATTGGTTGTCAAAGTTAGAGCTCAGACAAAGACTAGAGAAGGAAGGTTGATTGAAAGGAGTTAAACGTAGTTATAAATGAGTAAAATAAGGTACCTTGTGGTGGTGGAATTCTTCAAAATCTTGAATGTGGTGGTGAATATATCAGCCTACATAGGACATAAAATTGCAAAGAACTTCATAAACATACATAAAACTTATGTATATATGTTTAATATGAATAAGATCAGCAAATTATATCACTGTCAATATCTTGCAATATTGGACAATTTTTAAATATTACCTTTATCTAATTGGGCAACATATAAAGGACCCCTTCTGTTATTCCCTACATCTAGATGCAAATATGCAATTATATCAATAACATTTTCAAATTTAAAACATCTACCTATCCTACACAACCCAGGAAATTAGCAGTCCAGATGCAAGTGGAATACCTGTGCACATTTTGTAATTACTTAACTTCCTCGGATAATTATCAAATTAGGAATAGTACATAGTATGAGTTGTATTTGTGTATGCTAATGTTTTTTTGTCATAAAGGCAGAATTCTTATAATATAGTCTTTTGCTCAGAGTAAGAAATTGACCTGATTCAATGGGTAAAGTAAAGAAGGTTGATTTATCACTCAAACAGTAGCAAATGTATTATTACAAACTGGTCACGTGAAAAGATCACCAACAGAAGAGAGAATGAAAAAGAATATACTGGTGCATGAAAATGGACAAATGAAACCTATTGAAACTGTTCCAGGAATGGGGGAGCGAAAACAAAGAAGAATGAAGAAGGGGGTGAATTCAACTATGATATTTTATTAGAACTTTTGAAAATGTCACAATGAGCCCCCCAGTACAACGATATGATTATAAAAAAGGGGAAAAGTGAAGGTGAATATGGTTGATGTACTTTCTATACAGGAATGAATATAGAATTTTTTAAACCTGTTAACCTGTTGAAATCATCATAAGAAGAGTACTGAGGTAGAATGGAGAAAAATACCATTCTCCATTCTACCTCAATTTGGGATGAATCAATTTGGGTTACAATACATACATACATTAAAATGTCACAATGAAACTCCCTGTAAAACTATCTTAAACAAACAAAAATTTCTGTTTTCAAAATCCTGAGAATAGGAAGATAAAACTGGTCTTGTCTGGGGGCTGGCACCAATGGGAAGGGGAGCAAATAAGTAAAAAGTTATTGGAGGGTCAATATGGTGAAAATTTTATATACTCATGTATAAAAATGGAAAAATGAGACCTGCTGAAACTATTCCAGGAGTGGATGAAGATGATAAAGGAAAATGATGGAGGAGGGTGAATTCAATTATGATATATTATAAGAACTTTTGTATATGTCACAATGTACTCCCAGTACAACAATGAAAAACAACAATAGCTAGAATCTATTAAAAATATTAGAAACTATCCTTTCATTCAGCAGAAAAGTGGCAAATATGTAAAATCAAACACAAAAATTCAGAAATAATATTTAAAATTAAGGTAATATTATTCCCCAAATAGAACATTTGACATGACTTATTACATAATATTAATATTTGACATGGTATATAGTTCCTCTTATAGCTCACTTATTTTTTATATAAAATCATCCACTTGCAATGTGACAAAATGTTCACCTGCTTTATTGACATATTTGTATCTCTCTTTCCATTCTATGTTTTTCTTTATTTTGTGGAACAATGTGCATATAAAAAGGTACACATATTCTAAGTACACAGGTCAATAAATTATCACAAGGTGAACTCCATTCAAGAAACACAATATAACCAATGCTATAGAATGCTCCCCTACAAGAGATAAGTATGGTGATGCATACCAGCTACTAGGGAGGAAAACACAGTGAAGATCATAGTTCAAGGCCAGCTCAGGGAAAAAGTTAAGAAGAACTCATCTCAACTAATAAGCTGGGCATGGTAGCCCACACTTGTGATCCCAACTATATGGGACACATAGATAGGAAGATCACTATCCAGTCATGGGCAAAAACATGAGACCTTATCCACAAAAAATAGCTAAAAGCAAAAAAAGTGCCATGTGTGTGGCTCAGTGGTTGAGCACTTGCCTAGCAACTGTGAGGCCATGAGATCAAATCCCAGTACCACACACAAAAAAACCCAAGAATACTACCATGTACTCTTGTAGCATATATGTGTATATGCATATATTTATATATACACACATATATGTATATATACACACATATACACTACTGCTTTTACTTTATCTATAGGTTTATCATATACTACATAATGATTTTTGGTTGATTACTTTTCTTCAATATTGTTTGCCCAATTCATGCTACTGTGCATGTTGTGCTATAATGTTTTATTGGGTGAATTTACACAATTAATGCCTTTTATTTTTAATGGACATATGAGTAGCTTCCAATTTTGGTTACTATGGATAGTTCTACTGCAAATATTTTAGTCATGCACTCTAACATTTCCTGAAGGATAATTATGTAGTGTCCTCTGACTTTTTATCTTCATTGCTTTTAAGATAGTGTTCAGAAAATGACATTTTGTCACAGGAACAAAACTGACTTTCTGCAGAAAATAGATACCCAAGTTGGATATGAAAAAAGAAAGAACTCTGAGATTCCTATTTTACTCTCTCTTATGAGATGCAATTTTACATTGAGCCTTTAATTACCATGAGGTCAATGAGACAGAAACATAGACATAGGATGTTCAGGCAACAAGAATGAACAGGTGCTTTCTATTGTATGGTACCTGCAACTACATGAGGACTCAGAGACTCTTCATTCCTTTGGGAGGCAAGTTTAACAAACCATGTTCACTCTGAAACTCATAAAAGTAGGTTCAATTAATACTAAAACATGATTATACAAACATTGTGAATTGTCACCATAGATGGTACTACTTTTGAGGTTTAGCCTAGCTAATGCATTTAAAGAACAAATCCAAAGGCAGAAAAAATTCATTTAGCATCTATCTGTATAATATATGCTAATCACAACAAAGAACTGGCTTTTATCTTTAAGAAAGAGAAGAAATGACAAACTAGTTTGAAAAATAATGCGTGTATTTAATACTAAGTATATATGCCTGTAAGAAAGACAAGAAACACTTATAAATTAAGTACATCAATGAAGTAATAGTGAGCAATGACACTTAATACAATTTAAAGTTAGACAACTTACCCTATAGAAATTTAGTGCTAGGGTTGAAAGAAGGTGATACAATAATGAAAGTCCACAGTATATTAAATACCTTGCATACAAAGATGAGTTGCAGAGACAAAGGAGAAGGAAGTTGACTGGTGATGGAGGTAACTAGCCCTAACCTGGATGCTTAACTCCTTACCATATGGTAAGAGATTTTTGTAAATGCTTGAGGTATGAATTAAGTAATTCTGAGGAGATTGACAGTTCTCAATTAAAGTACTAGCAAGAGAAGTGTTCTATCACTATAACTAGAGAAGAGGTTGATTAGCCAGGAAAAAAAGAGAAAGTAGGGTTTAGGGTCTACTTTATGTTCTTCAAACAGATATCATTATTAATGTTTCAGCCCTCACTTTTCTGTACTCAAGTGTCTTTTACGTAAGGTTTTTATTTCAGGGAAAATCACATTCCAGAACTTCAACTTGAAAGTTGTATTCTGCATGGTGAACCATACTAATTCATTCATTTATGTGTTTTTCAGAATTTCTTGACTGAGAAACTTGCTGCTAAGTCAGTTACTAAAATAAAACAAACAGTTTATTTTATGAAAATTCCCAACTGGATGTGTATATTCATCACAATTGTCAGACCATTTAAATTTTCTAGTCACCTCTTCACTTTTTCTTAATTTGTAACACAATTTATATGTTTTACTAGAAACATACCTTTTTGTTGGCATTTGTTGAAATTTTGTGAATTGTTTGGATTATAATGTATTTATTTGTTTAACAAAGATTTATTGTCATCATTATATTCCATAGTAGTGCACAAAGTAGACACAGAAAAGGTCTCATCACTTAGTAGGTGAGAAAAGACATTCAAATCTCTTCACTATGTTTTACATATACTTTTATAAAGATAACAACAAGGAGTATGATCACTATAGGTTGGCTTTTGTTATCCCTGTTTCATAGATAAGAAAGTCAAGATAAGGAGAAGTTACACAATCACTCCAGGTCAGCCTTCTAATACATGGCATGTCTAGGGCTGAAACCCAGGAAAACTTGTTTGAGCATTCATACACTAAATACTTCCCTTGGAGAAGTTGATGACAGATCCTCTCCCTAGAAAAAGCAGATGGAGCCAAATTTCTTACCCTCTTCCACCTACTTCTTCTCTTCTTCCTCCTCCTCTTCCTTCTCCTCCTTCTTCTTTTCTTCTTATCATTATTTTCTACATATTTCAGGCTAGTATGATACTTAAAATTTTTATTGGTATAAATTCATGTACAAAGTGGTTTCATTGTGATATTTCCATACATGCATATATTGTACTTTCATCACACTCATACCCTCTGTTACTCTTTCTTAACTCTCCACTCCCCCACCATTTTGATAGTTTTAGTGGGTTCCATTAGGCTATTTTCATACAAATATGAAAATCATATTCACATCCCCATCACCCTCTCCTTTCTCCACCCCAATAGTCCCCCTTTTGCAATCATATCATATTACTTTTTTAAAGTCTAGATTCTGCAAATGAAGGAAAACATGTGATATGTGTCTCCCTGTACTTGGTTTATCTCATTCAGCATGGTGATCTCTGGTTCTATTTTCCTGCAAGTGACATAATTTCATTTATTCTTTATGTATGAATGATGCATCATTGTATATATTTACATTTTCATATCAATTCATTGGTTTATAATAAACATATGTGCACAGTTATCTCTACTTCATGTTGACTTACATTTCTTCAAGTACATGCCCAATCATGGCACAGAAGGATCATATGTAGTTCTACATTTAGTTTTTTTGGGGGAATCTCCATACTGAGTTCCACAGTGTCTGCACTAATTTACATTCCCACTAACATTGTATAAGTGTTCCTTCCCCTGCCCTCAAATCCCCACTACCATTTGTTATTTTCTTGATGATAACCCTTCTAAATGGGATGAGATGGAATTTTAGTGTCGTTTTGGCTTGCATTTTCTTTAAGGCTAAGAATGCCATGTGTTGTTATTTGAGCTTCTTTTGAGAACTGTTTATTTAAAGCATTTTCCCATTTATTAATTGGATTATTTGAACATTTATTGCTTGCTTGAACTTTTTAAATGCTTTGGATATTAATCCTCTGTTTGATGAATAGCTTGCAAGGATTTTCTCTCATTTTGTGTGTTGTGTCTTCATTCTTATACTTGTTTTCTTTGCTGTGCAGAAGTTCTTTGATTTGGTTCAATCCCATTTTTCAATTGTTGCTCTTATTTCCCAAACAACTAGAGTTCTATTCAGAAAGTTATTGCATATGCCTACATCTTCTAGTGTTCTACCTTTGTTTTTCTCCAGTTGTTTCAAAGTTTCAGGTCCTATATTAAGACCCTCGGTCCACTTTTGAGTTGATTTTTATGCAGGGTAAATGATAGATTTCTAATTTTAGTCTACTACATGTGGATATTCAGTTTCCCAACATCACTTGTTGAAAAGGCTATCTTTTCTCCAGTGATTGTGTTTGGTTCCCTTGTCGGGTATCAGTTGGCTGGAGCTGTGTGGATTTGTTTCTGGGGCTTGGGATCGAGTTGATTTCATTCCAAGGATGCAAGGATGGTTCAATCTAGACAAATCAATAATGTAAAACTCATGTAAACAGATTTAAACAAAAATTACATGATTATCTCAATAGATGCAGAAAATTCTTTTACAAAATTCAATAATTCTTCATGATGAAAGTTTTGAATAAAATAAGAATTAAAAGAACATATTTCAATCTAATAAAGTCTACACATTACAAACTCATACCCAACATTTCACTAAATGGCAAAAAACCTAAAGTATTCCCTCTGAAGTCAGGAACAAGACAAAGGTGTCCCACTCTTCCACACTTATTCAACATTGTATTTTAATTTCTAACTAGAGCAATAAGGCAAGAGAAAGAAATAAAAGAGACACAAATTAGAAAAGGAAAAAAGTGAAATTATCTCTATTTGCAGATGGTATGATTCTATACTAAAAGAAAACCTAAAGACTATACCATACTACTCTTGGAACTGATAAGCACTTTCAGCAAAGTACGAGATACAATAGAGCACACAAAAATTAGTACCTTTTTAAAATGCCAAAAACTATTAGGCTGAGAAAGAAATAAGAAAAGCAATCTCATTCAAAATAGCCTAAAAAAGTTTCTTGAATACACTTAACTAAGCAGGTGAAAGACTTTTTTGTTTCTCTTTTTATTGTTGTGCTGAGTGAGGGTGCATTGTGGCATTTACATAATTCCTTACAATATAGCAAATATATCATACTTGAGTTCACCCCCTCTACCATTCCCCTTTATTCTCCCCTACACCCATTCCTGGAACAGTTTCAACAGGTATCATTTTTCCATTTACACACATCTGTACACAGTCTTTGCTTGTATTCACCCTGATACCCCCTTTCACCACTCCTTCTCCCCCTCCCACTGGTACTATTCCTGTGTGGGGACACAGGACCTCTTCTTTTACAATGAAACTATAAAACATTGAAGAAAGAAATTGAAAAAGACACTAGAAGATGGAACACTTTTCCATGTTCATGGATTAGCAGAATTAATATTGTAAAAATGGCTATCCATACATTAAATGTAATCCTCATCAAGATTCCAATGTCATTCTTTGCAGAAGTAGGTAAGTCTATCTTACAACTCATTCAAAAGCATAGAATACCCCAAATAGCCAAAACAATCTTGAGCATAAAAGAGCAATGCTGGAGGTATCTCAATACATGACTTTAAACTACACTACAGAGCCATAGTAACAAACCAGCATGGTACTGGCACAAAAACAGACATTTAGACCAGTGCCTCAAACTCAAGATTCTCCTGCCTCAGCCTCCCCAGTCCTGGGATTACAAACCTATACCACTATGCCAGCCTTGTTTATTATTTCAATTGTCATTAGATTCTTCAATTGACAGTGTAACATGAGTTCAAACAATGTAGATACATCCTTATATTTTACAAAATGTTTTTCAGGAATATTCTTTATGGATAAAACCCTAGGATTTTAAGTATGCTACATTTCCAATACTCTTCTTGGTTTGTTTAAGGGACCATCACTAAACATTAACAGGAACGTTAGTGAAAGACCTCCCTGTGCTCTGGTAGGCCAGCTATGTGTGTCCTTTCACCTTACATGCTTCTCTACAAAATGCCCATGCCTGTGTACCTGAGATATCTTTAAACATTTCAGTTTAAATAGTTTTTCTCATGATTTTGCTCAATTATAGTCTAATATAAGTGTGAACATGTTTAAGATAGGCAAGGCTAAGCTATATGCTATTCAAGAGATCATGTATTTTTTAAAAAAAGAAATATGTTTTTTTTACTTTTTTCTTGGGTGAGTTTCCCGAAGTCATTTCAAGAATTTTCAGGTTGTTTACCCAATTGGATGCTCCCTAATATGAAGAATTCTGTCATACAATCCTACCCTTCTGCTTCCACATAAAAAACACGCTGGCTGCAGTAAATACACAATAAATGCCACAAGCCAGATTTAACAACAACAAACAAACCATTCTCATGTAGTAACTGTATCTCTGGGAATTCTATTAACTTCTACCTAGTGAAATAATAGTAGTATAAAAAAATCTTGATGTCCTCTACATGTTATGCTGCTAACCACACAGCCAGACTTTTTCATAGGCCAGTACTAACTCTCTGAGAAGTTCTTACATTCCTTTAGATTTCAATAACAAATTTCAGTGACTTGATATACAAAGTTTTTTGACTCTGTGCTCATCTATAAACTCAGATATGCATTTATGTCAATTTGAAAATAACTTTTTTCCATTGTGAAAGTTGTCTGTAAAATAAATATTCAATACCATTCATTCAATTTTCTCTGAAGATGTTTTCTTATATTTCAGATGTTCTCATTGTCTCAGTTTTAGTGTTACAATTGCTATCAATTGTATTTGTAGGATTTCAATCTCTCATAGAAAGTCATAGTCTGAGTAGCAAAAAAATAAGAGCTAATTCAAAGTCAGCAGCACAAAATCTTTGTTTTATGTTAATATGCATATCCTCCAGGACATATGTCTTCAAGCTGTTAGAACTAAGGCCAGTTTACATATCACACAGTGGCTTGTACACAACATGCCTGCAGTGGGGAATTGGAAAGCCAAATGAAAGATGCTGTTTATGTCTGAAGTTGCACAGTACTAATGCAAAGGGTTTCCACTAATCTCTGAAAAAAAAGTGCATGTTTTGAAACTGGTTGAGTTAAAAATTCATCATTGGAATTGAGAAATATTTAAAACACTGTTTTTTGCCTTGACTACAAAGAAAAAGTATACCGGCTCAACAATGACAGAATGCAAAGAGTTGAGGCAAATGTTCTTGCAATACATAAAATAAATCCTAGGGATTTAAATACATGGTATGGGAGAAAAGCAAACAGCTTGAAAATTTTGGGTTAGGTTTTAGTCATAGTATTTTTAAAAATCAGAATTCTTTCTGATTTTTTAAAAAAAGAATTCTTCTTTTTCAGAGGACAAATTTAACAGATATAGTTTGAAATAGCTTGTTCCTTCTTGGTTTAACTGTCATTTATAAAAAGCATTCCTCTCAAATTTCTTTTAAATCTTAGTCCTCTTTAATTTTCATTTCTTCTTGGTACTCCATACAACATATTGTGCTATCTTATTATGTTTCTGTGTCCTTTCTTAAACTATGATCTTGTATTATTTGAATTCCTAAAGTAAATTTCTTTGAGGAGAGATTTTAAATGATTTATTTATTTTAAAAAATGGCCTCACACCAACTAAGGTTGTTAAAAGTCATGACTGAAAGCACATACTGTTTGAACTACATCTGAAGATATTAATATTTCCCCATAAATCCTCAACAAGCCTAATACCTTTAATATAAGGAAAAAGATTGTATTTCTATTAGATACATACATACACATACATAAATTATATGCTTAGTTTATTATATGATACAGAGTTCTAAGATAAAGTTCTAAAGTTCATTGTCTATATCCTCGCTCTCTATCTCGCAGTCTATAGGTAAACGTTTAAAACGTCAGCATATATATGTAAAGTCAGACAGCATTTTCATAAAATTAAAATAAAGATCAAATTATTTAGACTTCTATTTGATTATCTGAATGACTACAGTTATTCTATGTGTGGAACTTATCTTTTTACTGAAAATTATTTCCTCTTCAATATTTGATATTAAATGATAGGTTTCAGAAACTTTGAGAAATAATTTTCCTTTGTGATATGCAGAGCCTAGATGATTATCCAAAGAGTTAGAATTCAGGATTCTGCTTCTTATAATATTTCTGACAGATGTTTGAAGGAATTTTATCCTTTGCTATTTATACTATGTTCTGTAAATATAAAAATATTGTACATAAGCTACTATTAATATTATTAATTTCATATTTATTAAACACTCATTTATGTGACACATGTTTGGTATTATACTAAGGTATGTAGTAGACGATATCTGTCTTTTGGGCACCATTGTAAATGGGAAGGAGTTCAGGAGCAACTTTGCTCTGTATAGGCAAAGCTAACTCTACCATCAATGCAATGTTAGCGTTGCAAACATTGTTATCATTTTTCAGGTTGTATCTTTACAATATAATATGCCAGTAGCCTTCTGCAGCTATAACTTTGTACCACTTTGTAAAAGTCATGATATAGATGATCTTCCTATAAAACTGTAGAGATTATCTGGGGAATGGTTTTCCAACTGTTACCTGCCAAGCTGTCACAGACTTTTCTAGCAAAAATGAAAAAATGTGAGAAGATGCATTTAAATTCACTTAGAGACTAACCACACTGAGAACTTAGAGCTTTCTTTTGCTATCATAAGTGTACTTCTTCTAAAACTAACAAATTCAAATATACGGTTTTTGATTTTCCTGTGAAGAAAATTGCCATATGACAGTTTTCACAGATGAAGAAAGGAGACATATGGAAGAATGTCTCTGTGAGAATTACAAGTCAGCATAACATCTCCAAGGATAAGATTTTTAAATTTTAATTAGCAACAAGATATATAAAAACATATGTACTTAAATCATTGTTCATAATATTATGTAAAAACAAGGATATGCTAAAGAAATATATTAATTCAAAAGATGGTCCTTGATGAAGCTAATTGTCATCCCTCATGCAATTCATTCCATGGTGAAGTTGCATTTCTAGGTGAAGTTTGAATGTTGCCATATGACAATTATATGACTACAGAGTGCAAAAGGACAAAGTACTTTCTAAAATTAGTGTCTTATTCTGCTGTGAACACAGAACTTCTGTGTTGTAGAAATCTTGTTAGCATCTTCGTAGATGACAATCTTGTGGGTTGTAGACATAATTTTTAGGATAAGTGCATTTAAGAGTTATTTCTTTAAAAGTTTGGTTTTGGTTTTGATTTTAATTCTAATTGTATTTTTAAGGAAAAATAATATTTTTATATTATGCAACATGTAATATATGTTACATAATATCAGAGTATATTCCCACTAATGTGAAAGTATTGCCATTTATTGACTGAGTAATTTGTTTCTACACTTTATATATATCTGTTAGTACTTATTGTGGGTATAGAAGGTATATGTACTGATAGTTTCCAAGTGTTATTTTTAATTATTCTGTTGTATTACTTAACTCTTTACAATGATTTTACAAATAATGATAATCATAATGCTGATATTTTGCTTGAAATTGTGCTTAGCCATGTTGTGTTTTGACTAATACATTTCATGAATTAATTATCTGGCATAATTTTTTTCTTTTAAATATTTGTGTAATTGTTCTGAGTACATCACTATTACACAAAATAGATTATTATGTTAATATAATGACCACTTCAATTTAGTGAAATCTGCTCATTTTCCCAAATTCACTTGAACTAATGATTGAACACAGAAAGGTATTCATCATATGACTATAAAGAAAACCCACTTTCATGAAAATATGAACTAAAATACAGAATGATGGAAATTGTTCCATGGGTGGTACTATATAGTCCAAGAAAGTGATGATTTTCAAATATTTGCTTTTGATATTCAAATTAAATCTTGCCTTCTTTAAAATGATTTTCCTAACTTTTCATGGTCTACTAATATCCACATGCCTTAAGAACTCTTATTTCACATTCATGTATTTAACTCTTACATCCAAATGTATGCTAGCTATAACAATTATATTATTAGCCTATGTCTTTGGCTATTTAAATTTATTTTAACTAAAATAAATAAATTTTTTAACTGAAAAAACTTTAAAGTTTTAATTTAAAGAATTTACCTTTTATGGGTGAATTATATTGATTTTAATGGTCAAATTTATATTGATTATTATGATGGAAAATATCTTTTCTTTTTTAATAAATTGTTTTATCTTACTCTTGTGAGGATTCTATTTCCATTGCTTTTCTCTTCTGAGGTGTTTTAGAAAACATGTTAGCCTATGTTATGTCTCAATATTTACCTTAAAATTTTTCAGAATTTTAAAATAGTCAAGTTTAATTTTACTTTGAATGTTTGGAACTATTAAAGAAAAATACAAATTTTAGCAACAAACAAATACATTTAAAATAATTTTCTATATTAGATTTGTTTTGCACATTTTTGGAGCTGGTGACTAAAATCACACTAACTATTCTTCTTCCAGAACTCTGTGTTATAGTCATGGAAAAAAGATTGAAGAAATTCTTATGTTTAAATAACAACATCCTGTGTATTTTGGGAAAACTTTGGTGCAAACAAACAAAAAATAGAACAAAATAAGAAAAAAATATGAAATGAGATCAGTCAACAAACAAACATACATGTTTAGGGCAGAGGATATTGAGGTGTGATTCATAGAGAAAGACAACTTGACTCTAGTCAGGGACTTAGTTTTAAGAGATAAAAGGGAAAAAATGGTTTAGTCTAACCCAGCAGATAAGAAAAGTGTATAGGAATTTATTTTCAGTCAAAACCCTGGACAGCTCACACCCCTGCCTGGAGAATACTTTGTGTGGATGGTGCTTCTCAGGAAATGGAAGGGAAAATTAAATAGATTGATCCTGGCCAAAAGTATCACAACTCTCATGATTAAACTGCAATGAGTTCTTTTTTTCTCCTAACCATACATGCTGTGTCATAATGATGAAGAAAGTTATGGTGGTAAATTTGGAACAGAAAGACTTGAAAATTTGTTTTATACTCAGACACTTTATTTGTATGCCTGCTATTAAGGCCAGTTTTTGCTATGGATACTGTTGTCAGACAAGAAAGGTGAGAAAGGATTGATTAATTAATCAATATCTCCTGGGTGTGTTTAATTGAAAGGTTAAGGCAAAGGCCAAACACTGTCATTACCACTGTGTGGCCTGATTATGGTGATTATGTGACCAAAAATAAAAATGTTAAAGAGAGAGATTCTCACAAGTTTGCATTGTTACTGTTACTGTGATCAGCAGATAAAGAAAATGTTTCCATGTCTGAATAAGACCTCTTCACACCCCCAAATCCTGTTGTTTCATAGACTAAAATATATGATTAAACTAAACCATCACAGTCAGAATCATCATTATCATCCTACATTGATATTGAGTGACTACCTATTGGCCACAGCTCTGAGACAATGCCTGTGACATGGACGACTCACTAGGACACCTGAGCGCTTTTCCATACAAGAATAATGACCCATATTCCAAATCAGCAGCCTTGGATAGCTTTAGCCATTACTAGAAAAGGCTACAATAGCCTCTTCATAATGATGATTATGGTAGCCTATTGTCCACTAATGAATAGGCCATTGACATATGCAAACCTATATGGAAAAACACTGTTTTAGAAATAATCTGGACTGTGACTTGACAAACTTTTTCTTTAATCAGATAATTAAAAACAACCTTCAAGATTTTGTGAGGTGCTTTATCAGAATTGATAGCTAGGAAGCATCGATGTGTCTGGTACTTTGGTTTCTAAAATTAAACATTTGGAATAGCGATATGAGTGTCTCAAATTATACTATGTTACCTATTCTGTCTATATAAAGAGCAGAGTTGACTTGAAATTGCCTTACTCTTCTTTAATGATATTTTGGTGGTACTGGGGTTTGAACTCATGGCTTTACACTTTTTAGGCAGCTGCTCTATCACTTGAGCCATACCAACAGTCCCAGACTGTTCTTCATTTCACAAGATTTGACATCATGAAGAGGACTGGCTCTGAGTGTGCAGACTTCAACTCCTCTTCTACCCACCTCACCCTGCTTTACCCTCTCCACCACCTGAAATACATGTTTTTATCTCTTTTATTGTGTTTAGCTCATTCTCAGAAGAATTTTGATACAGTCTGAGAAATGTAAACACATATATAAATTTTTCAATAAAGTAATATTACAAATTAAAAGTAATACTGTATATAGTATTGCTTATGTATATATTACTTTTACATATATATGTTTTACTTATTTATAAATATTTACCAAAGAGCTGACTCTCTATATCTTTTGGTTCTGCATTCATGGATTCAGACAACTACAGATCAAAAAATATTTGGAAAGAAAATTTTGTCTGCACTAAACAAGTACAGACCTTTGTTTTTTCTTTTATGGTTTCCAAAGCAACCATTTGCATAGCATTTATTTACATTTAATAAGGTATAGAAGTAATCTAGAAATGGCTTAACTTATACAGGAGGATGCACAAAGATGACATGTGAAAGCTATGTGCTATTTTATTTTAAGGGACTTGAGCATCCTCAGATTTTTATATTTATGTGGAGCAACAGGAATTCTTGCTCATTACTGGTGGAATGAGGCAGTTCCCTACAAAGATAAATATTGTATTACTATTTAATCTACATGTCATACTATCCAAATGAGTAAATATATATCCACCCATGGACTGCATACAGTTATCTATCACAGGACTACTCATTATGCTAAAATTTGGAAGCAACAAAATCTTTAATAAGCTAATTAATAAAGATACATGTGAGATGGTTAATTTTACACATGCAAACCTGGTTGTTTTGGATGAAATTGAAATTTAAATTGGTGAACTATGAATAAAACACATTGTTCTCTATACTGTGGATGGGCCTCAGTGAATCAGGTGGAGGATCAAATAGACCAAGAAGAATGACATCTACAAAAAAAAACATTGAGGATTCATCTACATTATCAGCAACCCTTGGTCTTGAAACTGTTGGTCCAGGCTGCAGAGTTTAGACTTGTCAACATTTGTAATGTCATGGTTAATGCCTTATAATTTCATGGTGAATCCCTTATAATGCCTTATAGATGTATCCTACAAAATTTGTATACTAAAGCTAATCTCTGATGTTACAGTGCTTGGAGAGGGACTATTTAGTGGGGAATTAATTAAATCATAATGGTGCAGCAAGGGGAGAACATTATAAGTCAAAGGACTCTATGGGCTCTCAGGATGTGACTGAGTGAAATTAATGGTAAATAAATGACTTGCTGACATCCACTGGAAGCAAAGAACTAGTTTGGTCTTCATTATAACATGAATGCATCTTGAAAAACGGTGTTGAGTGGGAAGAGGAGGGGACAAAAAACAAATTATGCATATTTAAAACAAAAACATTACCACATTTTTCAAAAATACATACTTTACTAAGGATGCACTAAGCACCCTAAGGTGTATGACTATGAAGGGGAAAGGAAAAAACTACAGTATATTATGCATGGTAGAAAAACTATTATATGTCCTGAATTTACAAATATGTTTAATTTAATTCTTTCCCTTCTGTTAATAATAAAAATAAATAATTAAAACAAATAAAAGAGAACATGAACTATTTACTCCCCTCCATTTTTTCAAAAATTATTTAATACAGGCCTCATTATGTAGCCCAGACTTGACAATAACTTGGGATCTTCCTGGCACCCCAACTAAGGGCTGGGATTACAGGCAAAATCACTATACATAGCTATCACCTCCATTTTTTATTCATCCAATTTCCTCTGTTTAAGTATATGTTTACATTCTGGTTTTTGTCCATGGACATCCTACTCATAGATTGAACACAATACAATTTGTTATTCACATCTTTTAAAAATTTTTTTATTATTCATTTATTCACATGTGCAAACATTGTTTGGGTCATTTCTTTCCCTTGAGCCCTGCCTCCACCTTCTCCCCCTCTTCACCCCTTGCTTCCAGGCAGAACCTGTCCTGCCCTTATCTCTAATTTTGTTGAGTTAAGGATAGCTATACAGAGACATTCCTAGCATTGTTTTCATGTACAAATGTGTTACAACCCAAGTTTATTCATCTATAACTGATCCTTACACTGGTTCCTGATTCCCTTCCCATGTTGACCTCTGTCGCTTTAAGGTTTCTGTATTAGTTCCTCTGGAGTGGAGACATCAAATGCTTTCAAGTTTTGGATTTTCAACCTATTCCTATATCTCCCGTATGTGCTCTGCCCTTGTGATGTGATCCAAGTCCAACCACACTGCTGCATTTGCCCTAGATCTGAAGTCCACATATGAGGAAGAACATACGATTTTTGGTCTTCTGAGCCTGGCTAACCTGGCTCTGAATGATGTTCTCCAGTTCCATCCATTTACCTGCAAATGGTAAGATTTCATTCTTCTTCATGACTGAATAAAATTCCCTTGTGTATAAATACATTTTCTTGATCCATTCATCAATAGTGAGGTATCTTGGTTGTTTCCATAACTTGGCTATTGTGAATAGCGCTGCAATAAACATGGGTATGCAGGTGCCTCTGGAGTAACCTGTGTTGCATGCCTTTGGGTATATTCCCAGGGGTGGGATTACTGGATCATATGGCAGGTCTATGTCTATATTCTTAAGATGCCTCCAAATTTTTTTCCAGAGTGGATGCACCAGATTGCATTCCCATCAGCAGTGTGTGAGGGTTCCTTTTTCCCCACATCCTTGCCAACACATGTTGTTTGTTATGTTTTTGATGATGGCTATTCTCACGGGTGTGGTGGAATCTTAGTGTGGTTTTGATTTGCATTTCCTTTATGGCCAGAGATGGTGAGTATTTTTTCATGTGTTTTTTGGCCATTTGAATTTCCTTTTTTGAGAAAGTTCTGTTTAGTTCAGTTGCCCATTTCTTAATTGGTTCAATGATTTTAGGAGAGTTTAGTTTTTTAAGTTCCCTGTATATTCTGGTTATCTGTCCTTTGTCTCATGTACAGCTGGCAAATATCCTCTCCCACTCTGTGGGTGGTCTCTTTAGTTTAGAGACCATTTCTTTTGTTGTGCAGAAGCTTTTTAATTTTATGAAGTCCTATTTGTCCATCCTTTCTCTTAATTGCTTTGCTGCTGGAGTTCTATTGAGGAAGTCCTTGCCTATACCTAGTAGTTCCAGAGTGTTTCCTGCTCCTAACTTCAGAGTTTTGGATCTGATATTAAGGTCTTTGATACATTTTGAGTTGATACTAGTACAGGGTGATAAACATGGATCTAGTTTTAGTTTTCTGTAGGCAGATAACCACTTTTCCCAGCAACATTTGTTGAAGAGGCTGTCTTTTCTCCATTGTATGTTTTTGGTGACTTTGTCAAAAATAAGGTGGCTATGGCTGTGCAGATTCATCTCCTGGTCTTCTATTCTGTTCCACTGGTCTTCATATCTGTTTTTGTTCCAGTAATACAGTTTTTCCAGCAAACTGTATTGCTTTGTAATACAGTTTGAAGTCAGGTATTGTGATACCTCCAGCATTGCTCTTTTGCTGAGTATTGCCTTGGCTATTTGCGGATTCTTTTGTTTCCAAATGAAATTTAGGGTAGATTTTTCAATCACTCAGACGAGTGTCATTGGCAGCAGCTTGTTGGATCTTCCTTTTTAATCCAGTTTGCCAAATGGTGTCTTTTGATGAGGGAATTTAGTCCATTAACATTCAGTGTTAGTATTGATAAGTACGTGGTGATTCCTGTCATTTAGTTGTCTTGTTGTTTAAGCATTTGGTTGTGATATTTATATTTATATTTATTTATCACTGAAAACAGGCAGGGGTAGAATACTTATCTCAGACAAAGTAGACTTCAAACTTACATTGACCAAATGAGATAAAGAAGGATACTTCATACTAATAAAAGGGGAAATGCAAGAAAAGGAAATAACTGTTATCAACCTATATGCACTCAACATTAATGCACTCAATTTCATCAAACATACTCTGAAGGACCTAAAAACATATAAACTCCAACACAGTGGTGGTGGGAGATCTTAATACCCACCTATCACCAATAGATAAGTCATCCAAACAAAAAATCAATGAGGAAATCCTAGAACAAAATCACACTATAGATCAAGTGGACCTAGCTGATGTACATAGTATTTCATTCAACATCTGCACAATATACATTCTTCTCAGCAGGTCATGGAACCTTCTCTAGTATTGATCATATCTTAGGGCATAAAGCAAGCCTCAGCAAATATAAGAAAATAGAAATAATCCAATGCATTCTATCTGACCACAATGCATTAAAACTAGAAATCAACAACAAATACAGCAGTAAAAACCATGCGAACAATTGGAAGCTGAACAACACATTGCTCAATGATCAATGTGTCATTGATGAAATAAAAAAGGAAATTAAAAGTTTCCTGGAAGTTAATGAAAATGAAAACATGACCTACCAGAACCTACGGGACATAGCAAAGGCAGTCCTAAGAGGAAAGTTTATAGCCATGAGTGCATTTATTAAAGGGTCAGAAAGGTCTCATATAAATGACATAATACTAAAGCACAAACTCCTAGAAAAAATATAATACTAAAGCACAAACTCCTGCTGCCCACAGGAGACCCACCTCATTGACAGAAACAATCACTGGCTGAGAGTGAAAGGCTGGAAGAAGATTTATCAAGCCAACGGCCACTGTCTCTCTCCTCTCACATTTTCCTATGAGCAGCACCCTAAACCCTTAAAAGATTTTTTTCTTCCAAATATCCTAGTTCATCACTCTTAAATTTTGCCTCCCGTGAAGTGCTAGGACAACAATGTGGCTGAATTGCCAAGTCCCTTGGCCCTTTGTAACAAGAATGGTCTTTCCTTCAGGTTCACTTTATGAATTGCGGAGATAGAAAGTACTAAATTGGGAGGCCAGTGGGGAAAGTGATAGTATACTGTGTCTCTGAAAATGCACATGTTGAAATTTTATCACAATGTGACAACATGAACAGATAGGGCCTTCACTAAGAAATTTTGTCTTAAGTGCAGAGCCTCATAAATTGTATTATGGTCTCATAAGTAAAAGTGAGTGAATGAATTCATTCTCTTCCGCTCTTCCTCCATGTGAGGCTACCCCATTAGTCCTGATTGCTTTTATTGCATTTTATTATATGCTGACTCAGGACATTGCTCCATCTTGGAAGTAGAAGTTAGGATGCTCACCAGACACCACACTTGCCACTGCCTTGATCTTGGATTCTAAGTTTCCAGAACTCTGAAGAAATAAATAGATGTTATATAAAAACACATTTTGTTAGAGCAACACAAGTGGACTGAAGCAATGATTGTATGCAATTTGAAGTTCTTTTCATATTTCTTCACTTTCTAATTTTCTTAAACCTTAGAAATGATGAAGGATAAAAGAGTCCTAGAAATCCTAAGGGATTCAACATATAGATAGTATGAGATGGATCTTTTGGAAATTAAGGATTTTGGCTTATAATTTGATATTTTAATTTGTGAGAATATAGATCATTTTGTATACAATACTGGAATTTTATAGTAATTGAAATGAAGGACATAATTAACCAAACAGTACCTATGAGCTGTTGGGCTCAGTGAAACATCCCAAGAAGTACTTAGTTATTACCACATCACTTGTATCACTGTATATACAGGCCAATATATTAACTTCATTCTACCCTGCTTTCCCTCTGAACACACTCTGTTTGTCTGGACTTACTGGTATTTTATACATTTTAGTTTATGACTTTTATTTTTCCCTTAAGTCTACAAACTAGAAGAAAATTAACAAGAAAAAACATTTATTATTATTTGTAGAATTGTACACTATAAAGGTATGGGAGTGCAGGAAACAAGTTTACTGCACAAGAACTGACAAATTTCATTTTTACTGCCATTTTACAATAACTGTATATTCCCTCACAGAGGGATAAGACTCAGTAAGTAGTTATTAGGAGAAAAATACAAAAAGGAGAAGTAAGATGTGGAAGAAGTAAAGGAGGAGCAGAAAGAGGAGGAGAAAAAGAAAGTAGAATAAGAAGAATTTATGTTCTTTTTATAGTCAAATTGTTACAACCTTTTAATGCTGAATATAATAAACATAATTTAATATTCATTTTAATGTTCTGACATGAATTGGAAACAGCTTATGTCAATACCAGAATATAAAATACACTAAACAGTATGTGAAAAAATTTCCAGTGCTCCCTTTGGTTTTTCTCTAGAACACTATGCTTATGTCATAAATCTAAAGTGTGAAATTACATAATTTTATACTCAGATCTAGAAATCATCACTAATCAAGATACTGGGAAAAATTGCTCAGCTGCTTTTTTGAGTCACAGGGAACAAATTACAAAGATGGTGTGACTCAGTTGTAGAGTTCTTGCCTAGTATGCCTCAAGGCTGGGTTCTAATCCCAGGACCAATAAAGAAAAGAAAGATGACATATCTTAGTATTTAAAGGCATAGCCACTGGTTCCATGTTGTCAAGGAAAAATCTGTAGTCATATGCATTTTAGCATATAATTTAAACTTCAATTTCCTAGTTTATAACAGAATTCCTGAAATAATGTATATAGTAAAACTAAAATAACTTGATACATTGAATAACTCTTTTAAATGTTTTTTCATAAAAATTATAATCCATCTTTCACAAAATCTTCTCTTGGAAATGAAACTTCAGGTTAAAAGATAAAAACTACTAATGTTAGTAAGCTTACAGAAAAAACATCCAATGATATCCTGTAAATATTTTGATATGAAAAAATTCACATCCAAATTTTTTCTGTTAGGAAAGTTTCTCAAAAAGACAAAATTATGTATTAACTAATTTTAAGTCTTCATGCTTATCCTTGTGCATGCTGGAATAGTTGTTAACTTCTGGGATTTTTCCAAAGCATAAGTACCTGAGTAGTGCAATGGGGTAAAGCCATTGGTGCTGTCACGCATTTTCCCAGTGTGCTCTAAAGACTAAATAGCTGTTTTCTTAGCTACTAGTTAAGCTCCACACCTATCTGCCTGCTTTACTGCTTCCCAGGCTGACAAGGGAAGACTGGCTCAAGGTCAGGGTCCTTTCTGGGGAAACCCACATTCTTTAACTGACGGACCTTAGTATCTAAATTCTTAGCACTATCTTCTCAACAAGAACAACTATAGAGTGCCTTCACACTCTCTCTGTGTTGACTGTACAACTCACTAGGAAATCAGTTCAGTCCAACTTTCTCCTTAATTCAATCCTATTGCTTCTTTTGTCTCTGCACTAGTTGATCCAAAGACCTCTCCTAATAAATTCTCACACAGTAATTTCTGTTGCAAATTTTCACTGTTAGGAAATCTGACTTGTCATAATGTGAAGTGGTTCTGAGTGCGCAATATAACTCTTACATAATCTTTCTATAAAATACCAAAAATTAAAAGAGGCCCAGGTCCTACAAGGTTAGAACACTAGGTCATTTGCATGAGATGGTATGAGTTGAATGTGTTTGTTTTCCTGTATGATAGTTAAAAAGCTAAGAGAGTTCCATAAAAATGGACAGGCTTATAAAAATAACTTAGTGGGTAATATAAGAAAATAGGATAAGAGAATATTAAAAGAATGCTACTCTGTCTCTTGGTGTTTGGAATAACGATAATGAAGGACTGACTGCAGAAGGTCCCAAAAGGTGATAATTGACCAAGGATACCCTTCTTCCCAGGAAACTTCTGTTTTGCATCTGAGAGACATTTCCGCCCTCAGGCAATAAAAAAGCTATAAAAACCCAATTTCCAACCTGACCCATGGAACCACTGGTTTCTGGGTCCCTCTGAATAGCCCCATGCAGCCTTTCTCTTCTCTTCTCTACAAATAAAATCTTTCCAACCTCTGCTGCTGGAGTCCACCTGTGCTTTTGTTCTCAAAGTGGACCCAAGAACCCTGAACATCTGAAAATTCCTGAACATGTCATCTGTGCATCAATAAAGGCATAATAGTATGGAGAACAAAAATTAGTTAGTTGAAGACAGGTAGTTTTCATTTGAGATAGAAAAGGAGGGTATATATTCTTTCAACAAAATAAAGTACAGACAATAGGCAGTGACAAATAAAAGGTATTTGAAGAAAGGCAATAGAAAATTAGAAAAAAATAATATAAAAAGGAATAAGCTAGGAAAGGGGTTGGTGGAGATAAATAAAAGAAAAGAATACATATATAACCAGGTAACCCTACAAAGGGAAATTTCTGTATGGCTTTTTGTTTAGAATCTGTGGGTCATACAAATAAAGAAGTTGGGATCACAACTTCCCCTGTGGGGGAGAAATGAACCAAGCCTTGTATGCACATATGAATAATAAAAGAAAAACGAAAAAGAAAAAAAAACCAAAGAGAATGTGTATAATACAAACTACCCTAATGAGGTGATTTATAGAGTAAATGGTAATTTTATCTAAATATTTGAAAGCCATGAATTTTAAAGTGTTCCTTTGGCTACAAAAACAGAATACTCCATGAAAATGGGTCAAACGGAAAAGACATTTGGTAACCACAAAAAATGGGAAAGGTGATGAAATGATGTTTTAAGGCCTTAACTCTCTTTTTCTACATTTTGACTTACTAATCTGCACCTTTCTCTACCATAGTATTTTTTTCTTATTCAGACTCATTGCTTCACGGATAAAGATAAGCTCCCATGGGTCCTAAAATCTTCTATTCATCTCAGATATTCCCAAGTAGACTTCTTTGTTGTCTTTTTACAGGCAATCTATGGTCATTTCAAAGTTTTCTAAGTGAAATGTGATCTCTCTGCCTTCTGAAACTTAATTCTCCTTGATTTTTCCTCTAGCTTGATGATTCCATTCTGCCTCTTCTTATGAATGTGTATATTTCACCCTTCATTGAAGTGTGAGCTGCTTGAGGGCAGAGCCTCTCTCCTATTCTAGCAATTGTTTAGTGCCTCACACTGTTCCTTTTGTATAGTGGGCACTCAATTAAAAATATGTTGAATTTATTTTTTATTATAAATTTTTATATAAGATATATTCATTATATGTGGGGGAGTTATAGTAACAATTCCAATTAGTCTTTTACGGTACATTATTTATATGGCCCCCATGATCTCTTCTCCTCAGCTTCTAACATTGCATCCTATAGAGGCAGATCAAGAGAGAAGATGGAAAAATACATAAGTATTTGCAAGAAAATAGAAAAAGCATTTGTTGAGTTAGGGAACAATTATGGCCTGCACATTCCCCATGGATACTTAGGTATCACAGCCCCTTCAGATGCAATGGCTAACAACAGAGTTTAAGTCTAGATTGTCAGCATGTAGGTAGGATGGGCCACTGAGTTAGTGTACACTACCATCCTAACTACAGAAGCTAAAGATAAACAACAAATACCTCTTACTTTTTGTGATGATCATTATTGCTTATGTGTATATTATTAAAATAAATAGCTGTTTTGTGTATCAATTTAAATCCAAAGTTCTGAAGGCTATATAAAAGTCTAATCAGAAGATAACACAGCTTCTTGCCTCATGAAGAAATAACAGCATATTAGGCTTTAAGTTTCAAAGCTAATTTTTGTCTTTTCCATCTACTTGTAATGTTTTACTAATTATCATACAATCTCTGAAACCCACTCTCCCTTGGGATAAGGGTATCAAAATAATTCTTCCTGAGAGATTTATCCCAAACGCTAGTAAGATATTATCTGTAATGACTGTGTGCTGTTTGAATTGTCCCCCCCACTTGATTTTCATCTCAGAATATTATTTATACTGTGACATATATGTGGACTTTGTCAAAGAAATGGAAAAATTTTAAACTGATCATAAATCTAAAAATAAATTTTTATGGTTGCCTCATCTCATGAAATATGTCCCTTCTATGTAGACATGCCTCAGGGTGGGGATAAAAACTGTAACTAATTAGAATTATTGTTGAAATATGAATCATCTTTAAGTTAATAAGAAATATTTATTTCTTTTCAAAATTGACAATCACAATAATGAATGTGAAAAAATATCCAATTGCAAATACATACTTCATTTTAAAATATTAACATATTTTTGGCTACAATGTCATAAGACAGTATATGTATACAATATATAATGGTCAAATACAAGTAAATAGAATTTCCATCTCAGACTTTTTTTTATTTTTGGTGGTAATGGAGTTTAAACTCAGGACCTTGCACTTGCTAAGCAGGCACTCTATCCCTTGAGTCATGCTCATAGCCCATTTTTTGTTTATTTTTCAGATACAAAATCACACATTTTGCACAGCGCTGGCTTGAGACCATGATCCTCTTGCCTCTCCCTCTCACATAGTTAGGATTACAGGCATAAGCATAAACTAACCCATCTCAGACGTTTTCAAAAATTTGATTAACATATTATAGCTATAGTTGTATAAATTTTGAAGCATAGCATAAAATCTCAATATATGTATATGATAGATGCTGATCAAATTGGGGTAATTAATTCTTCCATCTGCTTGTCATTATTTTGTGTTTGGAGTTTTTGAGCTCCTTTCTTCTACTTAGTCGTAAAATATATAATAGGTGACTGTGAACTATATTCATCCACTGTGCTATAAAATGCCAGAACTTATTACTATTTATCTGTATTTTGGTACTATCTTCCAATCTATCTCTATTCTGCCCCTGCCCTACCTTTACCTCTTTCTAGTAGCCACTACTCTACATTCAAATAAACTTCTTTTTAGCATCCACATATGAGAGAGAACATACAGGTTTTTCTTTTCTGTATCTGACTTATGTCACTTAACAAAATGCATTACAATTTTACCCAATATTTTTCAAATGGTATTATTCATTTATGGCTGAATAGAATTCCATTGTGAATACAGGCCATGTTTTATTATTTATTTTATTTGTTGATGTGTGTCTAGGTTGATTCCTTTGTTTATCTACTATAAATAGTGAAGCAATAAACATAGCATACAGGCAGGCATCTCCTTTGGCTATAAAACCAAAAGTGAGATAGCTGAATCACATATAAATCTTTTGGGTTGGTTCTTTTTTTATATAACATGCTGTCACTAAACATGCTCTCATATCAAAATATCCCTCTAAGTATATTTTAGATAAAGTTCAAAAAGAGAAAAAAATTAACAAGCCTAGAAATGCTATTTTGTATTAGTCATTTCTTATCAGAATATTGAATTGTCACTTGCATTAATTGTACAATTTCTTAAGCACTTTTACCACACATAATGTCTTCCCTTTTTAAATGATGCATCACTATATGAACCTTATCAGGATTAAATAGATTACTTGCTTTTATATATTCATACAAGTCTGGAAAGATGTGACATTTTTCCTCTCCTATCTTAATCTTCTTTCTGATAAATTAAAACAATTTGTAAAATCTGTTATAATGTTAGATAATGAAGCCTATGAAAAGGAAAAAAATGTAACCATCCTTAACACTATCCTCTCATAGAACCCATACTTGCTCTCTGTGAAGTTATGGGATTTTGTAATTGAAGTCTAATCTTTGCTTCACTTTACACAAGCTGTTTGGTATGGGGAGTAGATAGCTTCCATCCAAAGACCCTGAGCTCCTGGGTAACTAATCAATAAACAATGAAAAATGAAGAATGTAAAGTTTTCTATACTTCTATAGCATATTCTACTACTGCTCAAGTCATTGACCTTGGGATTTGGAAAATTAATTAGGAAGTACACTTTGAGATGTACAGACAAAACACATCTTCTTTTCTCCAAAGAATCAGCACATGGTTATAGGTGTTTGAGACACAGAGAAAGAAATGGGAAAAGAGAAGACCAAAATTTTTCCTTCTAAAAGTGTTATTTCTAATATTTGGAGATTTCTGCTATGTCTTCTATTGAGAAACAAAAGAATATGCAAATTCCTTCTTTGAAAAAGATGAAAACACTCATAAGTATCTATTTTTGAACAATTCCTTTATGATTTTGAAATCTGAAATTCAAAATAAATATGGAAGATCACTTTCTGATGTTACCAAAAATGTAATTTCATATGGTACTATCACCTTTTCTCCATAATTAAGATCAAAGATCAAAATTTCACTGTATACAAACAGAAGTAAATATAAAGACTTTTTTTATAAATAGACAAACCTATACATTTATTGGGAAGTTATAAATAATCTAAAAAATCAAACTCCAATGTTTCTTCACCTGCCTTAATTCACATTGAAGGGATTCTTGGTTTATGTTCCAATTGAGATCCTGTAATTTCTATTGAGCACCTATTGCTTAGTCTTTGCCAAATGATTTCACATAACATCCATTTACAACAAATTCCTCTAGTAATCTGAAAAATCTGTCTAACAGAATTTGCTAAAATGAGACAGGAACATCCAAGCTCTCTAGGTGCAGAATTATAATTCAGGAAATATTTCAAACTGGCTTCTAATTCACATTTGCATCCTGTAATATCAAGTATTGAATCAGAGCACCAAAATGAAGCCAACAATGGTGAATGGACTGAATTTTATGATTCCTGCTGATTTTATTTATGCTTCTATATCACTGAAAATTTTCATGAATAGTTATTGTTCTGCCAGGTATGGTGGTATACACTTGTAATCCCAGCACTGGTGAGGTGGAATTAGGAGAATTGCAAGTCAAGTTGAGCCCAAGCAACATGGCAAGATTCTGTCTCAAAAAACAAACAAGCACAACCAATAAAGTCATACAACAAATATTACTGTTCCATATGGAACATTAAATGTGATTCACTTTTGAGTAACACTGGCTAAGATGTCCTACAGGAGAATTTGCACAATTTAAAGCAGGACTTATCAAATGTTTTATGCATTAGAATCACCTGAAAGGATTTTGAAATACAAATAGCTCCACTCTACTCCCAGAGTTCTTATAGGTCTGGAGTTTGCATAAGAATTGGTATTTACATCAAGTTTTTATGGAGTCACTATAGTGATACTGTTCTGGGGACCACACTGCAAGAAGCACTCATCTAAAGAAATATGTCTTTTTTATTGTTGTATTTTTTTTATTTTATCATTTTTACATTTACTCACCTGTGTATATATTGTTTGGGGCACTTCCCCAACTCCGACCCTGCTTTCAGGCAGAACTAGTCCCATCCTCTTGTTCTCCAATTTTGTTGAAGAGAAAACATAAGAGATAAATAATAACAAAGAAAAATCATTTTTCCTAGTTTGAGATAAAGATAGCTATACAGAGAGATTCCTAGTGTTGCTACCTGTGCACATGTCTATTGCAACCCACGTTGGTTCATTTCTACCAGACCTCTTCACTACTTCCTGGTACCCTTCCCATAGAGTCCTCTGCCAGTTTAAGATTACTGTATTTGCTCCTCTGCAGTGAACACATCAACCACATTCAAGTTTTAGGTTTCCTTCCCTTTCCCTATTCTTCCAGTGCTCGTTCTCCCTAGCATGTGACCCATGGCCAATAATATTACTGAATTTTTTTTTAGATCTATAATCCACATATGGGGGAGAAAATGAGATTTTTTGGCCTTCTGACCCTGACTAACTTTGCTTAAGATGATATTCTCCACTTCCACCCATTTACTTGCAAATGACAAAATATCAGTCTTCTTTGTGGTCAAATAAATTTCCATTGTGTATAAATACCACATTTTCTTAATTCATTCATCAGTAGTGAGGCATATTGGTTATTTCCATAGTTTGGTTATTGTAAATAGTGCTGCAATAATGGATGTGCAGGTGCTTTTGGAATAACTTGAGTTGCATTCCTTTAGGTATATCCCTAGAAGGATATGGCTGACTCATATGGCAGATCTATGTTCAGATTTTCAAGAAGGCTCCATATTGTTTACCAAAGAGGTTTGTACTAGGTTCAAATACTAGCAGTGTATAAGGGTTGCTTTTTACCCTCATCCTTGCCAACATTTGTTCTTGGTGGTATTTCTCATAATTGCTATTGTAACAAGAGTGAGGTGGAATCTTACTGTGGTTTTGATTTGCATTTCATTTATGGCCAGGGATCATGAGCATTTTTTGCATGTGTGTAATGACCATCGGACATCTTCCTTTGAAAAAGTTCTGTTTAGATACCTTAAAAGCAACTGAGGCCAATAGGAAAAGGGGTCCATGAACTAGAGAAAAGGGTAGATCAAAAAGAATTAAACTAGAAGGTAACACACACGCACAAGAAATTAATGTGAGTCAACTCCCTGTATAGCTATCCTTATCTCAACCAGCAAAAACCCTTGTTCCTTTCTATTATTGCTTATACTCTCTCTACAACAAAATTAGAAATAAGGGCAAAATAGTTTCTGCTGGGTATTGAGGAGGTGGGGGGGAGGGAGGGGCAGAGTGGGTGGTAAGGGAGGGGGTGGGGGCAGGGGGGAGAAATGACCCAAGCCTTGTATGCACATATGAATAATAAAATAAAATAAAAAGTTCTGTTTAGTTCAGTTGCCCACTCCTTTATTGATTCATTGATTTTTGTGGACTTTAATTTTTTGAGCTCCCTGTATATTTTGGTTATCAGTCCCTTGTCTGATGTATAGCTGGCAAATATTTTCTCCCACTCTGTGGGTGGTCTCTTCAATTTAGAGACCATTTATTTTGTTGTGCAGAAGCTTTTTAATTTTATGAAGTCACATTTGTCCATTCTTTCTCTTAGTTGCTGGACTGGTGGAGTTCAACTGAGGAAGACCTTGCCTGTACCTATTGCTTTCAGAGTATTCCTTGCTGTTTCCTGTACTAACTGCAAGCTTTCTGTTCTGATATTAAGGTCCTTAATCCACTTTGAGTTGATCAAGTACAGTGTGATAGACGTGGATTTTGTTTCAGTTTTCTGTAGGCAGATAACCACTTTTCCCAGCAACATTTGTTGAAGAGGCTGTCTTTTCTCTATTGTATATTTTTGGCAACTTTGTCAAAAATAGGTGGACATAGCTGTGTGAATTAATATCCAGGTCCTCCTTTCTGTTCCACTAGTCTTCATATCTGTTTTTGTGCCAGTACCATTCTGTTTTTATTGCTATGGCTCTATAGTGTAGTTTAAAGTCGGGTATTCTGATACCTCCAGCATTGTTCGGTATTGCCTTGGCTATTGCGGTCTCTTGTGTTTCCAAGTGAACTTTAGGGTAGATTTTTCAATCTCTGTGATGAATGTCATTGGGATTTTGATAGGAATTGCATTGAACCTGTAGATTGCTTTTGGTAGTATAGCCATTTTTACTATGTTGATTCTTCCAATCCCTGAGCATGGGTGATCTTTCCAACTTCTATAGTCTTCCTCAATTTCTTTCTTCAGTGGTTTGTATTTCTTCTTGTAGAGGTCATTTATATCCTTTGTTAAGTTTATTCCTAAGTATATTTTTTGAAGCTATTGTAAATGGAATGTTTTTCCTACATTCTTTCTCAATTTGTTCATTGTTGATGTATAGAAAGGCTACTGATTTTTGTAAGTTGATTTCATATCCTGCTACATTGCTGAAGCTATTTATGGGGTCTAGGAGTTTTGGATGCAATTTTTTGGGTCTTTAAGATATAGGATCATGTCATCTGTAAATAGGAATACATTGACTACTTCTTTTCCTATTTGTATTTCATTTCTTTTTCTTGCCTTTTTGCTCTGACTAGGAATTGTAAGACTACATTGAATAGGAGTGGGGAGAGTGGGCATCCTTATGTCATTACTGATCCAAGGTGAAATGGTTTTAGTTTTTCCCCATTAAGTATGATGTTAGCTTAGGTTTGTCACATATCATCTTTATAGTGTTGAGGTAGATTCCATCTATTCCTATTTTTCTAAGACCTTTTGTCATGAAATTATGTAGAATCTTATCAAAGGCTTTTTCTACATCTGTTGAAATAATCAAGTGGTTTCTGTCTTTGCTTCTATTAATGTGCTGTATTACATTTATTGATTTGCATATGTTGAACCAGCCCTACATCCCTGAGATGAAGCCAACTTGGTCAAGGTTAATTATCTTTCTGATATGTTGTTGACTTGCCCTCATTCTATTGAGGATTTTCACATCAGTGTTCATTAAGGAGATTGGCTTGTAGTTCTCCTTTTTGGATGTGTCCTTTCCTGGATTTGGGATAGTGTAATACTGTCTTCATATAATGAGTTAGGCAGTGTTCCTTCTTCTTTTTTTTTCATGGAAAAATTGAAAATTGGTGTTAGTTCTCCCTTAAATGTCTGGTAGGATTCAGCAGAGAATCTGTCAGGTTCTGGACTTTTTTGCAGGGGAGACTCTTTGTTACTGCTTCAATTTTATTAACTATTGTAGATCTGCTTTGGTGGCTATTATCCTCTTGGTTCAATTTTGGATGGTCAAAAGTATCTAGAAATCTGTCCATTTTTTCAAGATTTTCCAATTCATTGGAATATAGGTTCTCAAACTAATCTCTGATGATTCCCTGGATTTCCTTGGTGTTTGTTGTTATCTCCCCTTTTTAGTTTCTGATCTTACTGATTTTGAGTCTTTTCTCTCCTCATTTTAGTCAGATTTGCCAGCGGGTGGTCAATCTTGTTTATTTTTTCAAAGAACCAGCTTTTTGTTTGGTTGATTCTTTATATGGTTTATTTTGGTCTGTAGTTCATTAATTTTGACCCGTATGTTTTTTTTTTTCCTTCTGCTTGATTTGGATTTTGATTGTTCTTGTTTTTCTAAGCATTTGAGATGTAGCATTAGGTCATTTGTTTGAGACCTTTCTGTCCTTTTAATATATGCACTCATGGTTATAAACTTTCCTCTTAGGAATGCCTTTCTGTGTCCCATAGGTTCTGATAGGTGGCATTTTTGTTTTCATTTACTTCCAGGAATGCTTTGATTTCCTCTCTTATTTCTTCTATGACCCACTGATTGTTGAGCAATGTGTTATTCAGCCTCCAACTGTTTACATATTTTCTGCTGTTTTTTGTTGTTGTTGAGTACTAGTTTTATTGCATTGTGATCAAATAGAATGAGAGAGTCATTTCTATTTTCTTGTATTTGCTGAATCTTTCTTCACGCCTTAAGATATGATTTATATTGGAGAAAGTTCCATGGGCTGCTGAGTGAATGTATATGTGCTGTTGTTGGATAAAATATTATGCAGCCATCAGTTAGGTCCATTTGATCTTTGGTGTCATTTAATTCTAGGATTTCTTTGTTGATTTTTTGTTTGGATGACCTATCTGTTGGTTACAGGGTCATTAAAGGCTCCCACTACCACTGTGTTGGAGTCTATATATGCTTTTAAGTTTGTGTTTTTAGTGCATGTTTGATGAAATTGGGTGCACTGACAATGGGCGCATTAAGGTTGATAATTATTATTTCCTTTTGATGTATTGCTCCTTTTATTAGCATGAAGTGTCCATCTTTGTCTCATTTGACCAATGTAAGTTTGAAGTATTGCTACTCTTGCTCTTTTCTAGGGCCATTGGCTTAGTAAATCTTCCAGCCTTTCGCCCTAGGCCAGTGTTTATTTCTGTCAATAAGACGGGTCTCTTGCAAACTACAGATTGTTGGCTCTTCCTTTTTTAATCCAGTTTGCCAAATGGTATCTTCTGATGGGGGAGGTGAGTCCATTGACATTCAGTGTTAATATTGATAGGTATGTTGTGATTCCTGCAATTTAGTTGCTTTGTTGTTTAAGGATTTGATTTTATGGAAAATCAGAGAACAAGAGGGAAGAACAGGTTCTGCCCAAAAGGGGAGAGATGCCCAAACAGTGTATGCACATGTGACTAAATGCAAAAATGATAAAAAACAATACAAAACACAAAAAAATCAAAACCCTACAAAAAATTCATATTTTCTGACAAAAACAAAACAAAACATTGTTTCCCTTTCACTTTATAAACCAACCAGGAATTTAGGGCTGCTCTGGCTGCCACGTTTCTTTTTGTTTTCTTTATTCATATGTGCATACATTGTTTGAGTCATTTCTTCCCCCATGCCCCTCACTAGCAGGCAGAACCTGTTCTGCCCTTTTCTCCAATTTTGTTGAAGAGAAGACATAAGCAATAATAAGAAAGACAAAGCGTTTTTGTTAATTGAGATAAGGATCACTATACAGAGAGATCCCTAGCATTGCTTCCATGCACAAGTATATTACAACCCAAATTGATCCATCTCTACCTGACCTCTTCACTACCTCCCAGTCACCTTCTTATATTGACCTCTGTTGTTTTAAGGTATTAGCTCCTCTGCAGTGTGGACATCAAACACTTTCAAGTTTTGGGTTTCCTACCTATCTCCATTCCTCCCATATGTGCACTCCCCTTAGCATATGTTCCAAGTCCAACAACATTACTATCTTTGCCCTAGATCTAAGTCTGCATATGAGGGAGCACACACAATTTTTGGTCTTCTGAGCCTGACTAATCTTGCTTAAGATGATGTTCTCCAGTTCCATACATTTACTTGTGAATGATAAGATTTTATTCTTCTTCATTGTTTGCCACATTTATGACAAATGGTGACACGATGAGTGTTATTTCAGCTCCCTCAGGTTCAGTAGTAACTGAAACCAATTCACAGAACTCAGGAAAGTGCTACTTTCCTGAGCAAAAGTAAAAATACAAAGTATTTACTTTGTATTTTTGCAATGTTATAAAAATACAAATCTGCAACCATCTAAAGGAGACCCATGAGGCAAGGTCTTGGGTGGTGGCAAATGCAGAGCTTCCATGTCTTTCTTTGCAATGGAATCCAAGAAATCAGGATTTAGCCCTTCCCTTGCAATGGAATGTGTTTACCATCCTGGAAGTTCAACTGAGTTATGATATTCAAAGTTTCATGGGACTTTTATACCATAGGCCTGGATGCTTAAATCATTGGCTGCATAATTGAACTCAATCTCCTGCTCTGTTCTCTTCCTCAGAAGTCAGGATGCTATCATTTGGCTTAAAGTTAACCCTCCAGTCACACAGTTGGTTTATCTGCACAGACCTCCACCCTGAAACTATTTGTAGGATCCTAGCATGGAACATCTCACTGGAATAAGGTGAGCTTGGTGCCAAGGGCCCATCAAAATTAACAAAAGATCAGTTGTCAGTTAGGAAGCTTTTCAGGGTTGAGAAGTCTGTCTCAACAACTGAACACAAAATTCAGACTCTTTATTTTTACATAGCACTGTTCAACAGCACAATAGGGCAATTTGTCCTTATAGAACACTTTGGCTTCTCTTACCGTAAGAAGAATGTGAAGATGATTGGGATAGGTAGCAATCTGCCAATGAAGCAGAAAAGATTTTAAGAGATAAGACAGAGTGAAAGACAGAAGAGAACCTATGGTTACTGATTTGGATTGCTAATGGTGTTATGGAGAAATCTGGTACAGAATTTATAAATACTGTCAAGAAGCACACAGACCTCTAAGGCTGCATAAAAACTTGTTTCCATTACTTTGAAAAGTGTGGAAGAGGTTCAAAAACTATGAACAGCAGATGCTGGTAAACCAGCACTTAAGGCTACTTAGTGGACTCAGAAAAACAAATGCTCCCTTCCCAAACAAATATTCACTATTCTGATCCTAACATCTTAAATTAATTCTTGAGTTTCATGTATAGAAATCCTAAATTATGTCCTTTCTTGTGTCTTCCCTCCACTAAAGGTAAATTGTCAAACAGTTTCATTAGTTCATGTCTGTAATCCTAGCTATGGGGGATGCTTAGTTAGGAAAATTGCAATCTAAGGCCAGCCCTGGGAGAAAAGCAAAATTTTACCAGAAAAACAAACTAAAGCATATAGAACTGGCTCAAGAGGTAGAGCACATGACAAGTTCAAGGCCCTGAGTTCACACCCTAGTAATGCCATAAAAGAAAAGAAAATCTTTGAATAGTTCAAATAACTTATAATTAATTCATGGTTTGTAGTTTGTAAAATATTTTATTATGGAACTAAACATTGCTTTAAATACAGGGATAAATTCTGAGAAATGTGTAGTTAGCAGTTTTATCATTGTACAAACATTGCAATATGTATTTATACTATCTATGATATCTATATCACCTGGCTGATAAAATCTTATGGGGTCACCATTGTATAGTGATCCTTCACTAATGGAAACATTGTTGTATGGTACTTGACTTTAGGTTACTTTATTTAGTTTCAAACAAAATTAGGGTGCTCTGCCCACCCATAGTGAGAGACAAGTGTCTGATCCCACAGAAGTGCATAATTTCTAAATGATAATGCTCTGATTTAAAGTGCATATTTCCCAATTTAAAGCCCTCCCACTCTGCACTGTTTCCATTAGCTCACAGTATCCTTCTATTGGTGTGAAAAGTTTGTTTGATATAAATTTGGTGTTTATAACTCAGTTTTAATACCTTAAGTATACTAAACTTACTCAAACATGTATGAATAAGAGTTGAAATGTTTAGATCAACTATCTCTTCAAGACTTCCTGCTTTTTACTATTCCTTCGAGTCACATGTATCCTTAATGGGATTTTGTAACATTATGGCACAGGGAACTCTAGAGAGGACTAAGACATCTAACAGGTTATATCCGTTCTGAAATTAGTAAGACTTGTCAGTAGCAAAAGTTTTGGTTTTTCCATTTAGGATTCAGTTTATAAAATCTAAAGGATATTGCCTTTATAAATACGGTTTATGAACATTTATAAGAATGCTGCCTAACAGTTGGCTGCTAGGGATGACTTAAAACCATTCAATAAAAGGGCCTTACTATTGCTAATTTATTAGAAAAGTAGATTGTTATATTGAGAAAAATGTGATGATTTAAAACAAGTCAGCCTAGTAATTAGTGTTATCTTTTATTTCAGAATTTCTCTTAATTTTAAACATCAGATTTATTTCATATGTATATGTGTGATTGCAGTACTTCATATGTATTGACTAAATTAATAGAGATAACCCCTACAAACTATAAATTGAGGAGTGAACCATTAATACTGTAATGAACCCATAGAAACCTATATTTCGTCTATGAACATCTATGAAATATATGAGTCCTGCTAATGTGTCATCTTTTATTTTCAAGGTACAGCATCTCTGCTGTTCATCTTCAGTTTTATTTGCAGATGCATCCCATATCAAATGAGAAAGAAGAAAGGAAGAAATTACAACAAAATTCTTCACTGAGAAAGCCATAATATCATTATATTAGAAGTGAAATTAAAAGGTAGGATCTCTTGAACTATAGCTATGTCATAATATCTTAAGCATCTTAGGAAAGAAGCAAATCAAACTAAAATCCACTGAGCAAGTCAGGCCAAGTCTCTAAGTATATCACAGTTCTCATCCTTATGACCCTTCAAAGTGTTTTTCCAAGGAGTTAATAGAGAACAGCTGTTTCCTGAGGCAACAGCTGTTGTAATTAGAAGAATGAGAAAAATTGGCAAATAAAGATTGCAGAAACTCTTTAATAGACCATCCAATTCCTCAAAAACCAGTGAGAAGTTTTGCAAAGGTCAAAAATAGGTGCATAAGCGTGTATGCTTGTAGATATATATTCATTATAATACTTTCAGAAATCAATTTTCCCTGGTACCAAATTCTCAAGTGTTCATTTGAAATAGTCCAGTGATTATAATTTTGGAAACTAAATCTTTCTATACTGCAAAAATAAAATTCAGACTTGTCGAGTTTTCAAGTTTCTTTATTTTTCTCAGAGTCAACAATATTTTCCTAATGGGTTATGATATCCCAAACCTGATGATGCAAAAGTTACAAAAAAAATGCATTTTCACCTTTAATCTATAACCTCATTTTTTTCAGTGTAAAGAGACATGTGAATATGTAATGTGATGACTTCTACCACAATTGATATAGAAGCTAATCTTCCTGGCAAGGGAATAAAATCTTATAAAGAGGAGATATTTGTTTTTATTCTTGAATAATGGGAAAAAATACCAAGTAGATGAAAAGAAGAAAAGCAATTTTACCACAAAGAACTATGAATATTATAGAGTCATGAGAGCACATTATGTGTTAGAAAATAAGCATGATGTTAGAACCAGACAGAAGAAAAGTTCTTACATGAGATTGTGAAAAAGAATTACTTGTATATCTTGTTTAAAGCACATCTATATCAGCCCTATTCTTGACATTCTGATCTTTGAAGTCTGAGATGGTATCTGAGGTCTCCATCTTCCTAAACACTCTTGTTACTCTAATGAAGTCAAGGTGGACTACATCTTAAGACATATTTCTTAGAGGATCCAAGATGGCAGTTAAGGTAATGAATCAGAAATCCTAAGCTCCGTGACTCTCAAAACCACCTTGAGATGTTGGAAATACACTTGGGTAATTCTGATTACCTCTAGCCCAAATAATAGATACCATTGTAATAGCTGTACATAAAATTCAAATAATGACCCTTATATCAGCTTTTAATTGCACATAAAATCTACAAAAACCCACACAGCACAGCCAGCAAGGTGTGTCTGTCCCTGGGAAAGAAGTCCCCTGACCATTTCTTTTTTTACTTTTTTCTTTTTCTCCCAAAAATCAGAAGACAAAGCATTATTCAGGATTGAACTCTGTGACATCCTGGATCCGTAACCTGTGGAAAGCCTCCATATGCTTCACCACTGCTCCCCATCAGCCAGTTTTAAATCTGCTTGTGTAAATCTCCAGAATGAACAGGTGAGCATCACACACCATGTGTGACTCCCCTCACAACCCCTTGGGAACATAATGCAGCACAGCCCCTGGGCAGAATGAGCTACCCCCCACAACAAAACTAAAAAGCATAAATAGCAAACTGCAATCTAACACTGATAGTGGAGGTGGGGGTGGAACACTGAATCTGTCCCAGAGAATGGAGGTGGGGCAAGGAGCTGAACTCTCAGTGCTGAATTCCCAATGAATGAAAGCAGGTAAAGCAACAAAGGCTAAGAGCAGGAGAGCAAAGACAAACCAACCTCCCAGAGCAGTGGCTAGGACCCAGCAGAGGTAGGGAGAAGCACAATGTCTGAGAGTGGGGGCAGGGCTCCCAGAGGAGCCACTAAAATCAAGCAGAGGTAGGGAGAAGCACAAAGGCTGAGAGTGGGGGGGTGGGACAAAAAGCCAACTTCCAAATGTGGGGCAGGTCATGGATCCTGTTGCTGATCTCATGGAACATAGGGCAGCATTCAAAACTGAATTGCCCCACCTTGCTGGGGGAGAAGCTGACCAAACAGAGTTGCAGCTGAAGGGCGACACAGCTGCCACCTGGTAACAACAACAGCTCTGACCACCCTGTATGAACTGGCAAACTTACTCACCTCCCAATTGCAAATAACCATGTGGACAGAAGGAACTAAATACTACTCACAAGCCAGTCAGCTGGTGACACCACATCACAGCTCCTGTTTGCACACAAATACCAGGATTAGATGCCTAAAGAATAACTCCAGAACTTGTACCAAAAGTCTGAATCTTGTGTTGTTCCTGCACCTGGTGTTTTTTGTTATGGTTTTTTTTTTCTGTATTATTAACTTCACCATCACTATTTTCTTATCCCTATTCTTATCTCCTTCACATTCCTTCCTTTTCCTGTGCTACAAACCATTGTTCTCCCTCCCAACTACTCTTACTGCTCCTTCTCATACACTATCTTCCCTGTCTTCACCTCCTCTTCCTATCCTTTCCCAACCTGTCACCACACTAAACCTCCCTCCTACACACTTAACATCCACTGACTAGCCTACCGTACCAACTGTGCACAACCATGGCCCCTTGCATTCCCTGCCACAAGCAACCACCACTGCAACAACAGAAACAAAGAGGCCACAAAACTCAGCAGCACCCATACCTCTTCTCCCACCCATCTCCTCCTTCCCTGCCTTATTTTTAGTGCCAAGTTTACCAATTACCCAAATTTCTATATCTAACCTAATAACAATTAACCTCCAACTTCCACTGCTTGTGAATGTTTTCACTAAGGGGTTTTCTAGACAATATGCAAACAAGTGTTCTGACACTGAACCTGTGTATTTGTTATTGCTAAATTACACCTCCAGGCCAGGGACAGAAAGAGCACATCAACCTAGCTAACAAGCAAATCAGTCACACACAAAAGTTAAATCAAGGGAAAGAAAACAGGCAATTAAAATGATCAACTAGCCTATCAAGAACATAGTTGCACAGCACCAAGTGGAGGGATGGGAAAAAGATGGATGGAAACCATCTTCTCAAAAAATATACTCAAAAAAATACTTCAATACAGGATTCAATGGGAAATGAAGAAAATGGATGCCCAGTTCCTGCCCCAACAAAACCATGATAAATGTCACTAAGCAGCCCAGTGATGCACACACACACACACACACACACACACACACACAACCTAAAAGAAGAAATCTTGGAAGAAATCACTGAGAAATTCATGGAGAAGATGCTAGACATTGTTAACCACAATGTACAAGATGCACTCAAAAAATTTCAAGACACCAAAAATAAAGAACATGAGAAGACACAGAAATAAATAGATGAACTCAGAGAAGACTTCAATAAACACCAAAATGAAACAAAGGACACAATAAAAAAGAGATATATGAATTAAAGATGACAATACAAAACATAAATGAGGAGTTCAACAAAGATATGCAAAACCTCAGAATAAAAGATTCAAACAGAAATCCTGGAAATAAAAATCCCTTTAGTCAAACAAAAAACGTAATTGAAGGCCAAACATACTAGAACAAATGGAAGACAGTTTCTCAGAGTTTAATGTGTGACCCATGTCCAATAATATTACTGCATTTGGTTTATATCTATAATCTTCATAAGGGAGAACATTCAATTTTTGGCCATCTGAGCCTGACTAACATAGCTTAAGATGATATTGTGCAATTCCATCCATTTACTTGCAAGTGGAAAAACTGCATTCTTTTTTGTGGCTGAGTACAATTCCATTGTGTGTAATTAAATACCATATTTTAGAGCATCTTGGCTGTTTCCAAATCTTGGTTATTGTGAATAATGCCACAATAAACATGGGTGTTCAGGTGCCTTTGGAATAACCTGAGTCTCATTCTTTCGGGTACATCCTTAGCAGTGGTATTGCTGGGTCATATGGCAAATCTATGTTTATTTTTTTAAGATGCTTCCACCTTGCTTTCCAAAGTGGTTGAATTGGCTTACATTCCCACCAGCAGTGTGTAAGCATTTCTTTTTCCCCAAATTCTCACCAACATTTGTTGTTTGTGGTGTTCTTGATGGTAGTTACTCTAAAAGGAGTGAGGTAGAATCTTAGTGTGGTTTTCATGTGCACTTCCTTTATGGACAGGGATGGTGAGCATTTATTCATGTGTTTTTTGGCTATTTGGACTTCTTCTTTTGAAAAAGTTCTGTTTAGTTCAGTTTCCCACTTATTTAGGGTTCACTGAATTTTGAGGAGTTAATTTTTTGAGCTCCCTGTATATTCTGGTTATCAATCCTTTATGTATAGCTAGCAAATAATTTCTCCTGCTCTGTGGGTGGCCTCTTCAATTTATGGACCATTTCTTTTGTTGTGCAGAAGCTTTTTAATTTCATGTAGTCTCTTTTGTCCATCCTTTCTTTAGTTGCTGGGCCACTTGAGTTGTACTGAGGAAGTCCTTGCCTATTCCAATTGGGAAAGCATGTTTTTAACCTATGAAATCTGCACTGACTCTGGAAGTCACCATAAGAATATCACTGCCAGTAGAGACAGTTTTTTCATACCCAAAAGAGCAAGTAGTCATCCTCTGTATTTCTCTTTGCCCACTTACGACTATTTTCAATACCTTCTTCATAGAAACAAAACAGATCCTGGTTATAAGAATATAAGTATCAACATTGACATCTAAATACCAGCCAAGATGCCTTATTTCACCATGATCTATAGATCATTAATTTGCTCTCCACCATTACTTACAGATTTTTATATAGTAGTTAACTGCCTCTCTTTTCAACACTTAATTCTTGATTAGTTCAATACTTAAATGTTGATCTTTGTATTACCTTATTTCTTGATGCACTGAGAGATCTCCTCCAGTAATCTTGTTACACTGCTATTTTTTATTTTTTTTAAATAAAAAACAGTTTTATTAGTGTGCATTAATTTGTACAAAATAGGGGATTTCATTGTGATCTTTGATTTTGTTTGCTCATTATCAGAGGTGTGTCCATCAACTATCTCTCTGGTCCCCTTCTTATTCTCTAGGAGACTCCTTCTACTTATGTGTCATTTCTTCTGAAATTTTTTTTTTGGCTTGCTTTTAGGATTCCCCCTATGAGAGAAAAATGTGCCATTTTCTTTCTGAGTCTGGGTTATTTTGATTACCATCATGATTTTCACTTCCATCTATTTTTCTGCAAGCAACAGGATTTTGTTCTTTTTAATGGCTGAAGAATATACACTGTGTATCTGTGCTGTATATTTTTCCATTCATTCACTGATGAGCATTTAGGCTGATTCCATGGCTTGGTTGTTGTGAATAGTGCCACAATAAAAAAGATATGAAGGTGTCTATACTGCATACGGCCTTTGATTACTTTGAGTATGTAACTGGTAGTAGTATAGCTGTATCCTATTATAGTTCCTTGAGAAACCTTAATCCTTATTTCCATAGTGCCTTCACTAATTTGCATCTCCACCAAAAGTATGTAAGTTTTCCTTATTTCTTGAATCTTCACCAGCATTTGTTGTTTTCTGTTTTCTTGATAATAGCCATTCTGACTGGGGTAAGATAGAATCTCAAAGTAGTTTTGATTTGTAATTCCCTGATCACTAAAAATGTTAAATATTTTTTCATGTATATATTGGACATTTTTAATTCTTCATTTGCCAAGTATCTATTCAACTCATTTGCCCATTCATTGATTGGAGATTTTATTCATTTGGTGTTTAATTTTTTGAGTTCTTTATAGATTTGTGTAGTGATCCCCTGCCAGATGAGAAGTTGGCAAAGTTTTCTCACTCTCTGGCCTGCTTCTTCACTCTGTTGATGCAGCATGGTCATTTCTTACATTTCATAAACTCAAATTTACACATGCCAATATAACCATAATATAACCAGAATCTCTTGCTTTTCTTATATATAATATAAATATAAACAGAATTTCTTCCTTTTCTTGTTCAATTTTTTGGTATCAAAACATCTATAATCTTTCACTTGCCCATCACTACAACATACAACACCGTTCAGAATTTTATCTGCATTTCCTAATACATTCACTCTCCCATTCTCCTAATTAAAATAATTCTTTCCTTGTCTACATTCTTAGCTCCTTTCTTGAGGACATTCTTATTTTACTAAGAAAAATTAAGCAAGCACTTCTATTTTAAGTTGATGAGGTGAGAGATGCAAAGGTAATAAGTTTCTCACGGTGAACAGTGTTAATTCAAATTCAACATGATTCACATTTGGATTAGTCGATTTCTGGCACGACAATGCTGCGTATCAAAGAATCTCTAAACTATGTGGCTCATTCTTTTATTGCTATTTTAGGCTGCTGAGATTTGTTGCAATTAACTGGTAGATCAGAGGCTTGTGTTGGCCAGTGTGCTTCATGATGGGCTTGTGTCTGGGCTGCTGATGTGATTCAGTTTTGCTTTGCTTGTACTTGTTTTAGGGCCTGGGTTTCCCTTTAAAGTCAAAACAGATGTTATTTTGAGCTAGAGACAATGATCATGTTTTAAAAATGTAAATCATGGAAATGAAGAAATTTCTCATTTTTTTTTATTATGTTCCCAAATGGGAATTGTCTTTCCCTTAAAATTCTTAAGCTTAATCTAGAAGACATTTCTGGATACTCTTAATTTACCAGTTCTGAACATATGTTACTGTTTCTTCACTTCTACACTGTAGGCTCTTTGCCAAGTGAAAGAACAATGCCAAACCCTTTGCAACACTTTTGGAATTGCCCTTCCCATAAATGTTGCTCAAGAGGCAAAAAACCACATGGCATTTTGACAAGATGATTCACATTTTCTCTCTGCCATGGACAAAAGTGGTGAAAGGTGGTGGAAAGAGCGGTTACTGATTCTTTATGCTGTTACATGAATGAATTTTTTAATGATACAACTTATGTTTCATCACCCAGAAAAGCCAACAAGTGCTTTTGCAACATGCCACAAACCCTGTCCAGAAATTCTTCCAAAATACACTCACATCTTTCACTTGAGCTCTGTTTTAGGATTAGTGAGTAATGAATACGGCTAAGTAGGTCACACATCCCTGGCCTTGTGAGATATAACTGATAATACTGAAATGTCATGGTGGGAAAAAAATGGCAAGCATCATTTTCTCATCCTGACATTTTTCCACATCATAACTCACAGGTACTTCATTAAAGATCAAAAATGAAATAGAGTAATAAGACTATATTGACAGCCACAGTAAATAAAATTAAAATCTATGTAATATATTTGGGGTTGGATTCTGACATTAAAGTTTGGTATTTGACATTTGGATATACTGATATTCATCATGAAGAAAATTAAAATATGCATTAAGCGTACACAGGAGAAGAAAAAATTAAAATGTTTACAATCTGGACTCTTATTAACCAAGGTAATGGGGAGCACCCATCTGCTCTAATCTTCATAGTTTTAATTATAGATTTCAAGAGATATACATGTAAACATAAAGAAATATGACTCAAATACAGAGATATTACCATATATTCAGAAGAACTGGTGCCAAATTAGACAAAAGCATGGTATAATTTTACATTTATCATTTAATATGCAGCATTAGAACCTTATTTTTAATTTCTATACTACACTAGCAAAGTCATCTCTTTCTCTTCTGTATTATCCTGCTTTATGAATGATTTTTTATTCCCTTTATGTCCACTCATAATCCACTGCCTATTTCTACATTACTCTATAAATTCTAAAGAAGTTCATATGGTGGCTAAACTTCTTATCACTCTCTTCAATTCTGTGGCCAATAAACTAGCATCTCAGTGGCATCAAAGCACCACAAGGGACATGAGGCAAAATCTAGTTATATTTTTGCCCTTGCCAACATTTCTCACACCAACATTTCTTTTCACAGAGCTTCTTTATTTGATGGATATGACTCAATACAAGCATGATGTGGAAAGGGATTTGGGAATTTTCCTAAAGAGGTTATTGACTGAAAAAGAAATTGAAGATGTATTTATGTTGACATGAATTAAGGTTGAAAGAAGATAACTGTTCTCAAGCTGTCAAGATAGCTTTGTCTCAGTTGAAATTTTATATATACATTTGAAAACTTAGTAAATTACACACTTTTTTATTGAAAAATGTAATCAGAATATGCTGAATACTTTAGAATTCCATATATCAAAAAAAGGTTAAATCATTTCACTGGTTAACAAAACCTGGAATGTTTATCTGATTATATACAATTTTCAGTTCAAAGACAAAAATACATGGAGTTATGGCTATTCAGGAAACAAATTGCTAGAAAGGCATTTTCTTCATTTGTTCATTCTGCTGTTTCCTTTTTTATCTTTTTTTTCACCATGTCTCCTATCTGCTTAATTACCTATTCATAGAAATCTTCCTGTTAATTGGAAAAGCTATGGAATGTTTATTTGAATTGTTATATCTTTTTCTTTCATTTATTAAAGACAGTAATTTTAGGAAAAAATTTATATCTATATGTAAATATAGATTTTATAGCTATATGTAAATTTGGGTTATATAGTATATTAATATATGGCATTAACAAAATATCAACACTAATATTCTAATTTTAGAGTTATAAAATCTTTCTCAAATTCAGGAAATTATAGTTAATAGTATTAATTGCTAAATACATTGACGAATTTGCAGTGATATATATGCATGATCTATTTTACTGGATCAAGATTATTTGTTGAACTAACTACTATTTTTTCTCTTCTTTATTTTTGGCAATATAGGCAATTTTCCCAGGGCTTTTATTTTTAGTCAGGGCTTTGTGCTTACAAAGCAGCCACTCTACCTTTTGAGCCATACCTTCAGTCCATTTTGTACTAGTTATTTTGGAAATGGGGTCTCTTGAACTATTTGTCTGGGATGACTTCAAACTGAGCTCCTCCAGATCTCAGCCTCCCAAGTAGCTAGGATTATAGGCATGAGCTACCTGTGCCTGGCTATTCTTTCCATCATTATAAGTGAGAATATGGAGGCTTAAATATATTCTTGTACAATGCCACAACTAGGAATATCACAAAGGAGCCAGCATAGAAATTTAAGTCTCTTTCAAAGTACTCTCTTAGATAATATGTATTCCTTTCAAGTATATACAGCAAGAGTATTTCCTGGGGAGGATTCCATAAGCAATGTCCAAGATATATCTTGCTGATCTTCATAATAAAGTCTTTTAAAATGCAGAAATGTTCAAAATGATGATTAGTTTTACAGGCTAAGGCACTCTCTATAATTAACATCCTTTTAAAGCAATCAGGTGAAAATCATTCCCACTTTAAAATTCTATCATCACAACACTACACTAATTTACTATTGTTCAATTCTATATTTGGGAATCATTGAAACTGATGGCTATTTTGTTGGTCAGAACCTATCATTGAAGTAAGTGTTCAAAAAGTATCATAGACATCAATTATACATCTTAAAGAGTACAAAATTTTTTTAAACTGACAAAGGTATCCCATGATCAATGTCTATAATTTTCTGCTGAATTATAAAACCCCAGTGTCACTTTTTTCTCACCCCTGGGATCACATAAGCTTTGTCTAAAAATCCCATTCTTATGCTTTTCTAGACTTGTTCCAGAATTTTAATAGTTAGAAAATCTTAATGTTTTTACCATATTTAGTTATTTCCTCACTTTCATAAAATATTCATAAGTATTACTAGAATTTTCCCATTCTTCCAACCTCTCCTCCTTACCTAGAGGACATTAACATTTAAAGAATGGCAAGAATTTGTATTTTGGTATGTTTTGACATATGTATTTTATTTGACAAGAATACTTTGAATAGACACCAATGTATTTGTGATATTGGTTATGTTTATATGTCTAATTTTAGTTCTTTTATTTTCATTTTGGAACATTGTGTCATTTTGTTGTACTTTTTAAATCTCTTCTCTTGTTTTCATATATTTGCTATGGTGCATGCTATTGTAAAAATGTCTTTGCATTTCAGCCTTCACATATGTGCCTAGGTTTTTCTAAGATATATAGATTTTTGTAAGCCTTTGCTCCATAAGTGTATCTACAACTTTACTAGAGAGATTCAAATTGTTCTTCAGATAATGTATCTCTCCATTTCTTCTAACAATACCTCATAATTGTTATTTCTTTGCAACTTCATCAATACACTATCCTAACAGGTACCAATTCGACAAATGTGACATGGTACCCCATTGTCATTTTGCATTGCTCTGACTACAAGTGAAGTTAAGCATTTTATTTTTACATTTATGGGGCACTCTTGTTTCCTTGTTAATAAATTTTCTATATATGTTATGCCTTTTGTTCTGTCTTTATAGGATATTTTAGGATGTATTTATATCGAGAAAATGTTTTTATATACATTATAAATTTATAATCTCATGTAAGGGGTTGTTTTAAATTTTGAGGTGGATTACTTTGTCTTAAAGAAATTTCTCTTACATTTATTAATATAATTCCATTTATCAACATGTTCTCTTAAGGTCTATGTGCTCTGAATTTTACTTAGGCAATTTTTTCATAATCAAATGTACTAAAAAATCTTCATATACTTCCTAATAAGTGTATTTCAACTTTGTTTCTCATATTTAGATTTTTAACTTATCATTTTAGATTTCATGCAATAGGATCTAATTATTTTATATAAATATCCAATTATCACTAAGATAACAGTTGTGTACCATGAGGCCTAGCTTCTCTCCCTTCTCCCATTTTGAGATGGGGTTTCGCTTTTTCCTCCTGGCTGGCATGGAACTAAGAAATTTCAAATCCTAACCCGCTGTGTAGCTTTGGATAGAAGGTGCATGCCACTACACCAAGCTTTTGAATGAGATGGTGTCTAGGCTTGAATTCTGATCTTCCCAATCTCAGCCTCCAAAGTAGCTGGGATTACAGGTAGGTTTAGGCCAATAGCACCCTGCCCTCTATTACTATTTCTTATTCTCCCTCCCAACCCCTTTTATTTTACAGTTTTAGTGGGTTTCATTATGTTGTTTTCATGTTTATATATGTTATATACTTTGATATTATTCACCCTCCATCACCTTCACATTTCCACCTCCTACTGGTTCCCTCCCAACAGTCATCTTTTACATGTATTTACATATTGTTGTTATTATCATTATTATTATTTAGTACTGGATTCCCCACATGAGAGAAAATATGTGACATTTGCCTTCCTGAGCTTGTCTTATCTCATTCAAAGTGATGATCTCTATTTCCATCCATCCTACAAATGATATAATTTCATTTCTTCTTGTGGTTGAATAGTACTCTTCTGTGTATATAGTCCATATTTTCTTTGTCCAGTAATTGGCTGTTGGGTACCTACACTGATTCCAAGCTTGACTTATTGCTTGTTTTCTTGATGATAGTCATTCTGATTGGGGTAAAATTGGAATCTCAGCCTCACTTTGATTTGTATTTCCTTTATGGCAAAGGATATTGAATATTTCTTCATGTATTTGTTTGCCATTTGTACTTCTTTTGGTAACTATTTTATTCATTATTAATGGTGTTTATTTTCTTAAGCTATTTTATATATTCTGAATATTAATCTTTGTTCAATGAATGACTTATATAGATTTGTCCCATTTTGTGGGTTGTCTCTTTATTCTGGTGACTGTTTGCTTTGACATACATAAGTTTTTTTTTAATATGATGCAATTCCATTTGTCAATTCTTGTTCTATTTCCAGAGCAATTACAGTCTTCTTTGAAAAGTTATTATCTATGCCTATATCTTGCATATATTTGACTATAGTAGCTTCAATATTTCTGGTGTTATGTTGAGATCTTTAGTCATTTGGAATTATTCTTTTAGAGGATGAAATAGGGACATAGTTTCAGTCTTCAATATGTGGATAACCAAGGATTTTGGTTGGATTATTTATTTGTTTATCTCATACTGAGGTATGAACTCAGAACCTCAAGCATGCTAGTCAAGCACTGTATCACTTGAGTTATGTTCTCAGTATTAATTATTTTATGTATTACCTTTTTCTAATTCATATACATCATATGTTTCTCAGTTTATTCAGGATTTATGAAATTTCTCTCAAATTGTCCAGTAATTTTAATTAAAAAATTTACACATGTCATGTACTTTATAGTTTGGGTAACTTTATAGTTTCATTGTGAATGTGTTCTTAACAAATTCAATTTCATACATGATTGGTTTATATATTTAAACCACATGTTTGATTTTGGTGTTTTTATCTTATTTGAGGAATTTTATTTTATATTTACACTTAACATTTTTGAAATTATAATTGTAAATTTTCTGTACATCATTTGCAAAAAACTTAATTTTTTTTCAGTTCTGCTCTTCATAATCATCAAAACAATGTTGATTAGAAGTGATAAAATCAGTCATCACAACATTGTATCTGATTTGAAAGGGAATTATTCTCACATTAATGATAAGGGGGTTGTCTTGCAAACAACTTTTATCAGATTAAGTTTATTTCCTTTTTCTAGTTGCTAAAGCATTATCATGGAACAACTCTGATTCTTGCTAATTGTGAGACCTACAATTTGTCCTTGTAGTGGGTTGAATGGTATCCCCCAAAATTTTATGTTTGCATCCAAATCTTTAGAAATGTAAATGTTACTTTGTTTTCAAAAAGGATCTTCAAAGACATTGATGTAATTAAATTAAAGACTTTGATGTGATATCCTAGATTACTGGATTGGCTCTAAAATCAATAAGAGACATAGAGAAGACACATAGAGATGTTGATGTAAAAACAGAGACAGAGATTGTAGTGATGTGATTACAAACCAAGTAAGGCAAAGAATGTGAAAAGCCATCTGAAGCCTATAGAGGCATGGCAGAATTTATCTCTACAGCTTTCAGAGAGAGTAGACTCTTGCTAGCACTTTCATTTCAGGCCTCTCTATCTTTCATAACTCAGAGAATATTTTTTCTTGTGGAACTGGGAATTGATCTCAGATACTTGTGCTTGCTAGTCAACAGCTCTACCACATGAACCATGCCTTAAGCTCTAGAAAATAATTTGTTTTTGTTTTAAGCCACTTAGTTTGTGCTACTTTAAGATAGCTGTAGAGACCAACACAGTTTCTCAGCTTTTACAGCTTCACCATTTATAAAAGTAGGTAATCATAACTGCCACATTTGGGATAATTTGAAGAATAAACAAATGAAACATAAACAGCATGTAATTTAATGTCTACCATAGATTAATAATTGAAATCATTTTGTGGGAATTACTATTTTATGCCATGGAATACAAAAATAACCCCTTAATGAGATAAATGTATTGCAACTATTTTGTGTATAGTAAAGTTGCAAATAGAGGAATGACATTGGATACACAAGGAAATAAGAAAATATCAGCAAACAAAGGGAATATAGAAAATAAATTAACAAATTCCAAGTCCACAAGTTAAGAAAATATAACAATGTTTCAAAAACAAAAGTTTATTGGAATGGAAAGAACTCTCAACTATTTATTATGTTTTCTGTGTGATAATTTAAGAGTCAATCTATCATTTATGGAGCTGTGAATTATGGGTTGCACTGGTTGACATGGTCACAACAAATGCCATTTAAGTATTCTATGATGACAGAGTAACATATCAATTGTCTTTTCTGAATTCTCTAAAACAATGCATGTTATCAATTTTATTATTTTCCCCTATGTCGTCACAGGTCTTTGACTGTAATTGATTAAAAACATGCAAATTTATGGCAATTATATGGTTTCCTAATGGGAATATTTATTGAAATCTGAGCATTATAAAATAGAAAATACCATTAGGTTCTCAATATTTTTACTGGTGGTTACCTCGGTGTTGTTAATTCCTTCAGTTTCTTGACTAATATTCAACTTAATATTTGTGTTCCCCAAAATTCATATGTTGAAATCTCAACCCCCACTGCAATGGCATTGGTAGATTAGAACTTTGAGGGACTATTCAATTCAGATGAATCCACAAGGTAGAGCTTCCATAATGGAATGATTTTCCCTACAAGATGAGGATAAGACACAAGAACTTACTCTCCTGTCGTGTAAGGACACAGCCAGAAGGCAGGACTTTCACCACAACTGACTGTGTTGGCACTTGATCTCAGACTTCAGGTTTCAGAATTGTGAGAATACATGTCTATTGTTTAAAGCACCTAGTATTTTGTGCTGGCACTTACAGCTCACTAAGCCACTTGGCTTCAAATAAAATTTGAATCTTGATATCCTCAAATAGAACCACACCAAAGCTCCAGACTCATATCCAATTGCTTACCTAATATTGGCCTAACTTCCCCTAAAAAATGTTCCATGTTTTACCTAACTAAAGTAGACTCAACTTCTCCCTTGAGCTGTTTCTTCTATTCCCTTTTCCATGTCTTGGTATATTGCATCACCTGCCACTGAATTCCTTAGGTGAAATATCTGTCTAGGCATCTACCAAGATTCCCATATTTCCTTCAGTAATAACCAATTTACCAGCAAACTCTATACCCCTTCTCCAAATTAAATCATAAACTTGGACAATGTTAAAATTTTCACCCAAGACATCATCCAATACTTGGAATACAGCAAAAATATTTTAACTGCTCTCCTTGCCACCACTCTTTTATGATGTTTATTCTCCAACTAATAGCTTCAATGATATTTTCTATCAAAACAACAGTATCTCTCAGCTAAAAGCTTCTTGTCTGAAACATTTTCTAGCTGTGTTAACATGTTTAATGTGTATCTGTATTTAGCAGATACAAACAGTCTGCTATTCAACTGTCTCTCAGACCTCACAGATACCTTCTCAGGCTAGTGCAGTATACTTCAAGCACACTGTTCCTTGTTTTGGTTATTGATTTTGCATTATAGTAGACCATTGGTAGCCATAGGTATACAGTCACAAAGAGATCACCACTGAGAAAAACTGGAAATGCTCAGGATGCATAGAGTTCCTTACTCTAAAATTACTCAAATTTACCTAGACTATATGTACAACTGTATGAGCATCTTTAACTTGAAACCTCATGGGGGAGGATACATTTCTGCCACAGAAATTATTGTTGTATACATTAATAGTACTCACCAAAAATTACATCTTATTTCATGTTCTTTATCTTGAATACTGAGGATGGCTTGATTCATCTTTCCCACAATGCTATCCAACTTCTGCAAAGGCAGTCTGCCTTTCAACTTAAATCAAATTTTAATTTTATCACTTAAATTAAGCACATTAACATTTTCCTTGATTTTGGGGCACCATTTACTTGTTGGAAGGCAGATTTTCACACTATATGGGCAGGGAAACTCTCACCTGATCACAAAAGGATTTAAGCACAAATGATCAAAACATGGGACTGAGAGCTTCTCAGCATCAACTGTGCCACATAAGCATGTACAACAATTTAAATTATTTTATTTTTGAAATTTCTTTTGTTTTTTTATTTGCTATTTTTGACTGAATCTTATGAAAACCACATGTAGGGAGGATCCAAGATGGCAAATTGGGCACAGAGGCATAAAGCATGAGCTCTGTGAATCAGAGACCTTATTAAGACTCTGGAGCCATGCTTGGTGGAGGTGAAGCATCAAGGAGAGTCAAAACTTTGACAGCCTGAACCCCTAGCCTGTAGAACACTTCTCCAAGCCATGTTACACTGAGAAAAAAGGTGGGCTGCAAACCTGCTTGGGAGATGTTTGGCAGACCAAACATCATGTGGTATTCCTCCAGCCACCCCTGGGATAAACCAGCATAGCCCCCTGGGCAGACTGACCCCCTACTAAACAAAAACAGCAAAACAAACTGAATAATAAACAATGAACTGAAAACTAACACACAGCAGAGGGGGCAGGAGGCTGAAAGCACACCAGAGAAGGAGGGAGGAGCAAGGAGCTGATCTCTACAAAAAACTGGAAAGTAAACAAACAGCTGGAAAGGCAGGAGGGCCAACAATGGGTGGGTAATAGGCTGCTGCCTGAAGTAGGGCAGGTGGCAGACCACAGGGCTCATCTTCGGGACCACTGAGCAGCACCTAATATCAGATGGCTCTGCAGGGTTGAGGAACAAACAGTGAATCATCACAACACACTGACAGCAGGGGGCCAGCTGACAGATCACTGACCTTGCCCCAGGGAAATGGGGTGAGGCAAAGAAACAACACCCCAGTAAACAAGCTCAGCAAAAAGCCAACTCCAAAGCAGGATACCTGGTGGACTGCAGAGCTGATCTCCTGAACCTGAGGACAGCATGCAGGCTTAAGCTCCATACCTCACCTGGGGGGGAGTTGACCAAGCAGTTGCCAATGAAAGATAGAAGAAAAAGAAAACTACCCACATGACAAACACCTGGTGAAACTACGGCAGAGCTTCTGCTTAAATAACAACACCAGGACTGGATGCTTGAGGAGTAACACAAGAACTTAAACTAAGACTGAAATTCTATTGTTTCTGGACCTGGATTTTGTTTGTTTGTTTTGTTTCTTGTTTTTTATTTCTCCCCATTGATTCTTTGGGGATTTTTGTTGTTGCTGTTAGTTTTATTATTGTAAATTCATTAATGCGAAGTTACACCCAGACCAGGAACAGAAATAGCACACACACACTTAGCAACAAACTCAATACAGCCACAAAACAAAATTAACCAAGGGAAAGAAAGCAGGTGACTCAAACCACCAACTAGCCTATCAAGAACATAGCTGCACAGTACCAAGTGGAGCAAAGGGAAGAAGAAAAAGGGATGGAAACCATTCTCCCTGCCAAAAAAATTTAATACAGGATTAAGAGGGAAATGAATAAAATGGGTACCCAGTTCTGGACTCCAACAAAACAAAGATAAATGATGCCAAGGAATGCAATGAAGTCCACAAGAACAACCTCAAAGAAGAAATCCTGCAAGTAATCACTGAGAATTTCATGCAGATGTTACTAGACATGGTTAACCAAAACATACAAGAGGCATTCAAGAAATTTCAAGACACAAAAAATAAAGAATATGAGAAGACACAGAAACAAATAAATGAACTCATAGGAGCCCCAAACACCAAAGTGAAACAGAGAACACTATAAAAAGAGAGATAAATGAATTAAAGATGAAAATAGTCAATATTAAAGAGGAAGTCACCCATGATATGGAAAATCTCAGAAAAAAGAATGAAACAGAAACACAAAACACAATGTAAGGCCAGTCTAGCAGACTAGAACAAGCAAAAGACAAAATCTCAGAACTCGAATATAAAATGGAAATTAAAGGAAAACCTAAATAGCTATTAGTCAAACAATTCAAGATCTGTGAAAGGAATATGCAAAAACTCACTAACTCCATCAAAAGACCAAATCTGAGAATCATGGGCATTGAATAGGAAGAAGAAATGCAAGCAAAAGGGATTCATAATATATTCAATAGAATAATAACAAATAATTTCCCAAATCTAGAGAAAACTATGCCCATTCAGGTACAAGAAGCATCCAGGACACCAAACAGACTTGACCAAAATAGAACTAACATACGACATATTATCAGTAAAAAAAACAAGCACAGAAAAATAGAGAAACAATACAAAAGGCTGTAAGACAGAAAAAACAAATAACATACACAGGTAAACCCATCAAATCACAGCAGTTTTCTCAACCAAATCCTTAAAAACAAGAAAGGCATGGAGTGAGGTACTCTGGGCACTGAATGAAAATAACTTCAACCCTAGGATACACTACCCAGCAAAACTATCATTCAAAATAGATGGAGCAATAAAAGTCTTCTATGATAAGCAGAAACAAAATCAATATATGACCACCAAGCCACCACCACAAAAGGCTCTCCAAGGAATTCTGCCCACAAAAAATGAAAGCAAATAAAACCATGAGAGGACAGGCAGTACCAAACCACAGGAGAAGACAAGACAAGAAAGTAGAGGGTATCACTGATTCAGCCTCACACAATCAAAACCTTAAACAACAAAAACAACTAAATGACAGGACTCACCACACACCTATCAATATTTACACTAAATGTTAACCGACTTAACTACCCCATCAAAAGACACTATTTGGCAAAATGGATTAAAAAGGAAGATCCAGCAATCAGTTGTTTGCAGGAGACCATCTCATTGACAGAAACAAGCACTGACTGAGGGTGAAAGGCTGGAAGAAGATTTACCAAGCCAATGCCCTTCCAAAACTGGCAGGAGTAGCATTATTTATCTCAGACAAAGTAGACTTCAAACTTACATTGATAAAACAAAATAAAGAAGGACACTCCATACTAATAAAAGGATAAATACAACAAAAGGAATTATCAAACTATATGCACCCAATGTCAATGCACCCAATTTCATCAGACATTCTCTGAAGGACCTAAAAGCACATATAGACTCCAACACAGTGTAGGGGGAGATTTTAATACTCCCTATCACCAACAGATAGTTCATCCAAACAAAAAATCAATAAAGAAATTTTAGAACTAAATCACACCATAGAGCAAATGGACCTAGCTGGTGTCTACAGAATATTTCTTCCAACTTCTGCACAATATACATTCTTCTTAGCAGCCCATGGAACCTTATCCAAAATTGGTCATATCTTAGAGAACAAAGCAAGCTTCAGAAAATATAAGAAAACAGAAATAATCCCATTATTTCTATCTGACCACAATGCATTAAAACTAGAACTCAACAACAAAAACAACAGCAGAAAATATGCAAACAATTGGAAGCTGAACAACACATTGCTCAATATTCAGTGGGTCATTGGTCAAATACAAGAGGAAATTAAGAGGCTCCTGGAAGTTAATGAAAAGAAAGCATGACCTACCAAAGGAAAGTTTATAGCCATGAGTGCAAATATTAAAAGGACAGAAAGATCTCAAATCATTGATCTAATGCTATATCTCAAACTCCTAGAAAAACAGAACAAGCAAATCCAAAAGAAAAAGGAGAGGAATAATAAAAATAAGGGCTGAAATTCATGAAATGGAAACAAACAAACAAACAAAAAAACAAGGAATCAACAAACCAAAAAGCTGATTCTTTGAGAAAATAAGCAAGATTGACAGACCCCTGGCAAATCTGACTGAAATGAGGAAAGAACAAGCCAAATCAGTAAAATCAGAAATGCAAAAGGGGAGATAACATCAAACACTCTGGAAATGCAGGGAATTATCAGAGACTACTTTTAGAATCTATATTCCAATAAATTTGAAAATTTTGAAGAAATGGACAAATAACTAGATACTTAATGACAATCCAAAATTGAACCAAGAAGATATCAATCACCTGAATAGACCTATAACACAAAATGAAATTGAAGCAACAATAAAGAGTCTCCCAAAAAAGAAAAGTTCAGGACCTGATAGATTCTCTGCTGAATTCTATCAGACCTTTAGAGCAGAGATAATACCAACTCTTCTTAAGCTTTTCCACAAAATAGAAAGGGAAGGAACACTGACTAACTCAACAGCATGGTACTGGCACAAAAACAGATATGAAGACCAGTAGAACAGAATAGAGGAGCCAGATATGAATCCACACAACTATACCCACCTTATTTTTGACAAAGGTTCCAAAAACATATGATGGAAAAAAACCTCATCAACAAATGTTGCTAGGAAAAGTGGTTATCCATCTGAAAAAAACTGAAACTAGATCCATGTTTATCACCCTGTACTAGTATCAACTCAAAATGGATCAAGGACCTTAATATCAGACCCAAAACTTTGAAGTTAATACAGGAAAGGGCAGGAAATACTCTGGAAGTAATAGGTATACGCAAGGACTTCCTCAATAGAATTTTGGCATCTAAGCAACTAAGAGAAAGGATGGACAAATGGGGCTACATGAAATTAAAAAGGTTCTTCACATCAAAAAAAATGGTCTCTAAACTGAAGAGACCATATTTGCCAGCTATATATAAGACAAAGACTGATAACCAGTATACACAGTGAGCTGAAAAGGCTGAACTCCCCAAAAATCAATGAACCAATAAAGAAATGGATAACTGAACTAAACAGAACTTTTTCAAAAGAAGAATTTCAAATGGCCAAAAAACATGAAAAAATGTTCACCATCTCTGCCCATAAAGGAAATGCAAATCAAAACCACACTAAGATTCCACCTTACCCCTGTTAGATAGCTATCATCAAAAACATCACAACAACAGGTATTGGCAAGGATGTGGGGTAAAAGGAACTCTTATACACTACTAGTGGGAATGCAAGCTTGTGCAACCACTCTGGAAAACAATATGGAGGCTTCTTAAAAAACTAAACATAGACCTGCCATATGATCCAGCAATCTCACTCCTAGGGATATACCCGAAGGAATGTGACTCAGGTTACTCCAGAGGCACCTGCACACCCATATTTATTGCAGCACTATTCACAATACTCAAGTTATGGAAACAGCCAAGATGTCCCACTACTGACAAACAGATTAAGAAATTGTGGTATTTATACACAATGGAATTTTACTCAGCCACGAAGAAGAATGAAATCTTATCATTCACAAGTAAATGGGTGGAACTGGAGAACATCATTCTGAGCGAGGTTAGCCTGACTCAGAAGACCAAAAATCATATGTTCTCCCTCTTATGAAGACTTTAGATCTAGGGCAAATACAGCAATGTTGTTGGACTTGGGTCATATAACAAGGGGAGAGGTCAATACGGAAAGGTGCCTGAGATATAGTGAAAAGGTCAGGTAGAGATGAATCAATTCAGGTTGTAATACACTTGTGCATGGAAGCAATGGTAGGAATCTCTCTGTATAGCTATCCTTATCTCAACTAGCAAAAATGCTTTGTTTTTCTTATTATTGCTTATGTTTACTCTTCAACAAAATTGGAGAAGAGGGCAGATCAAGTTCTGCCTGGAAGCTAGAGGGGTAAGGGAAATTGGGAGGGGTCAGAGAGCAGGGAGTAGAAGGGAGAATAAATGAATAAAGAATAAAAAACACAAAAGTCTCACATGACTAAGGTAGCCTTTTTTTTTCCACTGTGCAGTGCTAGCTGCTTCCTTACTATCTTTTTTATAGCTGAAACTATATCAACTGGATCTTGCAGATCATTCCCAACTCAACATAAATGGTACCTCTTCTAATCTTCCTCACTGTGCCCTGGCATATTCTCTTCAAGGAAGTAGAAGTTCCTGGACGGCACCTATCATTTTTTCCCATTTAAATATTATAGTAGTTTTTATTGTATGGTTATAATATAATAGTAAACTTTGCTAAGTTATTATTCCATTGATTTACATATAAAAATACATTATGTAGATGGTACAGTTTTAAAATACGCTCACACCTTGAATCTGGAAGTTGTAATTGTTCCAAGAAAGGTAGAATGGTGAAGGAGTTATTGCATGATTCCTCAAAGTAGGTCAAAAAGTCCATGCAACAACCTTGACCATTTGTACACTTGTTCTTGGTGCCCTGAGTAAGTCCTAATGTTAGCACCCTATGTTGAAATACATACATGTAGGGAGTCCCAGGCTGAACCACTTTCATCTACTGTACTAGGTTGTTGGGTATAAGATAAGTCACTTTGGACCTTGCACAACAACCTATGTTCTAGATGTGTGTCCTTAAGTGGCTTGTGTAAATCCTGTGTGGAAAAGAAGAATTACCCTGGGAAATGCTGCCCAAACTATGGCAGATAATAAAATAGATGCTATATTAAAAATTTAATACAGTTTGTTGCACTTTTATAAATAGCTGTAATGCAGAGATCTCTAGAAAATATCATTGAGAAAAAACAAAGGATTCTGGAGTTTATTATATATGACATTTTTATGTGAAATGTAATGCAAATAAAAATATGCAGACAGATAGATACACATAGGAATTGTGGAAAGATAAACCAAATGCCATAAATTACTACAAACAAGGGAAGAGACAAAAATTCAAATTATATTTTTGAATGTGTTGCATTGTATGTAGTTTTTACTTCATAATCGTATATATTGGAACAACAAAATATTAAAAAACAAGAATAGCTCTCAATCTACCTAGTTATAACAAAATATCTGAAATTAAATAATTTATAAATAATGGAAATTTACTTTACACAGATCCAGAAGTCAGGAATTTCAAGATTACATTTCTGTCAGTTTCAATGTGTGATGAAATTCTGACTCTACTTCCAATTGCCTTCTGAACATTTTGTCCTTACATGGAAAAATTAAAAAATAGGACAAATGGCTCCTTTACATGCACTTTTTTATCATCAGAGAGCCCTGATGTAATTATGAGTGTTGGTTTGGCTAGGATGAATTGTATTTCAGAATACTTCCTTTCTAGTATGTTTCTGGTATTGGGAAATGTGAGGTGCAAGGAAGGCAGCCAGCATTTTTCAGTGTGCAAGTTTACACCCACGTTCCCTTTCATCCCCACCCTTATTCCCCACACTGTTGTTAATCTGGTGACTCATTTCATTGATGTTCAGCAGCAGCAGATCCTACAGCTTCTCTACCAACCTTGGATGCTTCAATTCTCAGATTCCTGAACCAAAAGTGTTTGTTAAACTCTGATGCAGAACCTGGCTTCTGTAGGATACTCATGTCACAAAGGTTAGAGACAGCAAGAATGGACACATGTTTCTACTTGTTCTTGTGGGCCCTAGTCTACTTGTGTTTTTCATTCCTGACTCATCATCTGTGGATTTAGGTTGTACTCCAGTATTAGACTCAAAGACAGCCTGGCAGAAATGGCACAGCGAACTCCCATAGCTTCTTAACCAATTTCCTATTCTTCTACCTATCCAGCATCTGTTCATCCTACTGGCCTTCCCTCCATAGTAAAATAAATAAATCCAAATGCTATTCAAAGTCAATAGTTGGGGTATCCTTAAAGAAATGAAAACTTTGATAAATTACTTTTTATTTACAAATATGCATATATCTTCACAGAAGGGGGAGAAAATGTAAAAACCTACCTCAGTAACTTTAACAAAACAGTGTTTTGATTGGTTAACTATAAGGTAAAACCAACAAAACAACAATGAAAAGGCTATACAAACACTGTAGTCTAATTAGTAATTTTGTTTCTCACAGGGTTATTAATTAAATATTCTGAAACTACTTCATGTTCACTAGAGTTGAACAAATAAATTTATAGCAGATTGTAAGAGCTAAGATTCTCATTGTAAGAGAAAAAAGTTATAAATTGGCAAGGAAAGATGTCAAAATGAGCTCTGTGGTCCTGAGTTAGGGAAGAGACTATGAATTTATACATATATAAATAGATAAGGTAATAATAACATAAATATGTGTGTACAGGTTAGAATAACTGCACACATAGGTTAATATAAACACATGCACTCAGCTCACTGAATTGCAGGATAATGTGTGGGTTTATTAAAATAATAACTCACAAAACAGAAAGCTATGAATATTTTTCCTCATTCCACATATGTATGCTCTTGTTTTTTTTTATAGTATGGAGATCATTCTCCTGAATACAAAATAAAAATATATAAGTTTAAAAGATTTTATAAGTATTACTTTAGGCTAAACATATGGCTGACAATACATCTATTAATTTGAATGTGGCTACGCATCTACCCTTTGAAGTAAAACTTCCGAAAGATCACTCTAACTGACACGGTAATTATGTAAATAATATCATGTACAAGTCATATTGGTTCAATAGAAAAAGATAGGCTATTGGGGTTTTTAAATATGGATTCAATTCAGGTTCTATAACAACTTATTTAACAATTTTCAATCATTTCATCAGTGAGGTAGTCTCGTCATCTTTAATATCTGAAATAAAATGTCAGTCACAAGGGGTAATATAATCTGTGTGCAGGGTATAATACCTACAACCTAAAAGTCTCTCTTTGATGGCAAGAGAAGCTAAATTCATAGTAACAGAACTTTATTCATCACCTACTGTTTAGAGAGTACTTTTCTAGGTGTTTAAGTATATTAGCAATAAAATATATACCTATCCTTGAGGAGATTATAATCATTGAGGAGATACGGCTCACGCGTAGGAAAGGAAGTAATAATGCATTAGTAGTCATTGAGTGTACACAAAGAAGCAGGCCTTATACTGAACATAAAGCATGCAGAAAAATTATAATTATATGGATATAATTTTCCTACTTTGTCGAGATACAAATTGAATGTTATCTGGCCTTTCAATAATCTCTCCAGTTGTGAAAATACTTTGACACTGAATCAACTAAAGTTACTTTTCCACAGTTTATTTTCCCACAGTGTCTTTCCTTTATTAAAAATCTGTGAATTCATGAAACATAGGGAAAAATTTCTGTGAGGTCATACTGGAGTATTTAGTAGTTGTCTACAATACAGGCATCAACTTGGATGATTGAACCCTAGATATAATTACCTTTATTTACTAGAGACTCCATGTATCAAAAATTCACCTAACTCTGCTCAGCCTAACAAAATACATCTACTGTCTTGGTAATACAGACATTGAAAGACTTCATTCATGGAGACTCTACTCTTATTTCCTGCATGGAGAGCAGAAAATGTTTCTCCCTCTTTTCCTCATTTCTCCCCACTTTTATACTGTTATACTAAATTACTTTCCTAGTGAACTTTACTTCTACTTTTACTTCCAAAAAGAGATTTCAATCAGTTTATTTGCCACAGGAGATGATAAGTCAATTAACATGACTTTCCCAGCAAAGAACTGGGAAAAATTATATAACCATTCTTCCACATTTAATTGAAGTCCAGCTTCTTAATTTAGGGGTGGAAATTGTTTAGTTGTCACTCAGCAGTTGAGTACATACCTCTTAAATTCCTTGTCTACTCCCAGCCATTACTGCATTAACCAGCTTGGTGGAGTATAACCTGGTATTCTGACCTCCCACTCTCATTAGTTTATCACCTATATATCATTTTTGTCTCAGGCTTTTCAAATGGACTTATTTGTAATATGTGTTAATACACCATAAGAAAACATTTTTTTGTTTTTATTTTGCTTGGTTTTGTTTGTTGATAGTAACAGGGTTTGAATTCAGGGCTCCCTGCTTGCTAGGAAGATGCTCTATTGAGCCTTTTATGCTTCACTTTTCAGATTGGGTTTCACTCTTTTTGCCCAGGTGGCAAATCCAACCATAGATTGCGATCCAATCACAGATCCAACCAACCTGGCGTGTTGGTTGAGATGAGCTCTCCCTAACATTTTCCAGGGCTGGTTTGGACCCCTGTCTTCCCCATCTCTATCTCCTAGTAGTTGGGATTATTGGTGTGCATCACTACATCCGATCTGGACAACAGTTTTTTCTGTTTTGTTGAGACAGCATCTTACTGTATAGCTCAAGCTTGCCACAAACTTTAAATCCTCCTGCCTCAGCCTTCTGACTGCTAGAATTACAGGTTTGTACCACCTCACCTGTCAAAAACCATAGGGTGAATCTTGACCTGTAGGCAATGTGAGGTTAGGGGAAAATTTTCTTATCTTTCCTTCTTTACAGTGGACAGCTCTGAGACTCATTCTATATCTCAACCCAGAGTGTGCAGTGAGGACCAAGTGCCAAATGCTTACGGGGAGATAACATTGCCATTTTTACACCTGTAATTAATTTCTGTTAGGGTCAGTTTCCTAAATAGACTACCTATTAACTCTGGTCCCATGTTCCACTTCCACACAAACATAGATATCCATCTGGTTTGAAGTTCCTTTCTTTTGGTTTTAACAAATCATGGTTCCATATTCTATGCAGCAGCAGGTAAAATATGCATAAATAACTTTATTTTGCCTGAAGTCATCTGTCCTTTACCTACTTCTAGAAGTTAATTATTTCCAGACTTATGAGGCAGTAACCTGTTCATTACTATATATGAAGTATGACCAGTAATACTAGCCTGAATATAAATAGAGGTTTTATTCCTGTTTTCCCCTGTGCCAGTAGAATAAAAGATGAAATATCGTAACATTCATAATAAACAAGGACTGAATACCTGACAAAGGAAAATTTCCTCTCACAGAGGCCAAAATAAGAGAAAGAAAGAAAAAGTATAGTTTGAACATTTTTCTTGCTAAATAATAACAATGAATTTACATTTATAAGTTTGTTTTTATATCCAGTCTTAGGTGTTTGTCAAATATCCATGATTCAATCTTCAGAACCAAATTTATTTCTATACTTTATATATATCTTTGGTGCCACAGATAAAAATTTCATATTGCTTACTACTTTTGGGGTTCAAAACAAAAGCACTGAAAAATACATAGTACAATCTTTAATATATTTTAATAAAATAAATGATAAACACCTTCAGTGAAATATTTTTTGATTTTTGAAAGCAAAAGTGGTATTACTATAGATGTGTTATGAATGAATTTCAAATGTACTATGTAAGCTTCAAGAGGGAAAATATCACCCATGTTAAAGTTGGTGCTATAATATTTCTATATTAAATGCCCTTTAACTTGAAATTTATCGCATTTGCAAGTATTTAAGTTTAGAAAGCAATTTTATTATTTACTATTTAGCATTTAAATTAGAAAATAAATAGAAAACAAATTTAAAAATAACCAGTGATTCCAGCATCTCGAGTCTGAGTTTATTTTTGGAATAGTTATTTAAAATTTATTTTTCTCCTTATATTTATTAGCATATCACAGTTGTACCAGGGGCACGTTGCAACATTTACAAAAGCAATTACAATATATTAGTTAGATTCACTTGCTCTACCTTTCTCTTTTACCTACCTCCCCCGCTTCCTACAACAGTTTCAACTGGTCTCATTGTTCCATTTCCATATATGAGTACATAGGACTTCCACCAAATTTGACCTCCTTCACTCTTCACTCATGCCCTCCACCCTCCCACTGGTACCAACCCCCAGACAGGATTTGTTTTATCTTCTTGAACTTCATGTTTTTAGAAAGACATTTTTGTTTGTTTATTATGGTTATACAGGGAGTTTCATTGTGGCATTTATATATAAAATATACATATGTGTAGAGATACATATATATGTATGAATTATACACCAAAATAGTTCACTTCCTCCATTCTTTTCCCTCCTACTTTCTCTTTCAGCCTTATACACACTTTAAATTCATATAATACATTTTTTAGAAGTAAACAAGTATAGAAACATTAATTATAAAGATTAAAAATTTAATAAAATTTCATGATTATATGATTTGAAACTTATACAGGAAATACAAGAATTCTATTGTATTAAGAAATACTGTGTATCTTTTATTCAGACTTACAAACTATCTTAATTTTTCCTATTTACTTTATAATTTCACCTCTTCTCTCTCCTGTTCTTACTCTTTTTCTAGAAGCATAGATAGAGAGATATATGAAGCCCTACATATTTAGATCAACATAAATTTCTTATTGAACCATTTGAGAGTGAGTTGTGATATCATATCCCTTTATCTGAAATTCTTCAGTGTTAATTCCTATGAAAAACTGTATTCTATTAAATAATTATGGCACAATTATCAGAAGCAGAACACTTATTATTTTATTAGTTTCCCCAGAATTGTCTTTTCCAGCTATTTTATTTCTCTGCCATGGTTGAATCCATGAATATTTTGTATATTTGGACTTATTTCTCTTTCTTCAGCTAATTTCATGCTTTTATCAATTGTTTGCTTTTCAATATGACTCTTACTTCTATTCATATCTCAGGGCAATATTTATTGTAAACTAATCATTTTGGATAATATTTTTTGTATTCTATTATAATTCATACAAGAGTTTTGAAATTTTTGTAGCTTGTAGGTATTAACTTGACTCAACACAACTGACTTCCTGTGCCAGACCAAACCCAGTGATACTCGATTTTCATGACCCTCCATTTGAGTGGAATCTGCAACTTGCTTCTAACTAAGTACAGAAGTAGAACAAGTGCATAAGATGGTAAAGGAAGGTGGATATCACATCCTTGTTTATTTTATAGTATGGCTCCCATTAAAGTACTGTTCAGGTGATTTCCTTGGTTCTTAAAGAAGTAAATTGACATATTGTGGAGAAGAAGAATCATCTGAGAAACAGTAAGAAAATGAATTGTGCCAACAATCAGTAAGCTTGGAGAAGCTCCCCATTATAGTTGTAACCCTGGCCCAATTGACTTCATGATTGCAAAGGATCTGGTGAAGATGTGTTCAGATGTCAGTTATGAGAGCAATGAGAAAAATGTGGGTTTTTTTATTTCAAAATTTTTGCAGTACTGGGATTTGAACTCAATGCCTTGTGTTTACTAGAGAGGTACTCTATTTCATTAGACACATTTCTAGCACTTTTTTGCTTTAGTTATTTTCAAGATAGGGTCTTACATTTGTTTTTGTTGTTGTTGTTGTTGTTTTGCCCAGGGCTGGCCTAGACTTCAATCTTCCTACATAAGCCTCCCATGTAGCAGGGGTTGCCTGTATATACAACCACTTTTGGCCAAACATATGTTGTTTTAAGTTACTAAGTTTTGCACAATTTCTTATGCAGCAGCACAAAACTAGTGCACTTCATTCAGAGCTTCCTTCTTTCCTATTTTTTCTAAAAAGCGGAGACTTTAGTAATTTGAAATATTACTATGAAAAATATTCTTAAATTGTATAGGAAGCCTCATCAATGGGTATAACGGAGAAATAAATATGCATACTCATGCATAGAGAGATACTAACAAGTAATATTTTTCAGAACCTCTTCCTATTGTGATAGACATATTTTGAAAGAATTATTGAATATCCTTAACCAAAAATGCATTAGTGAAATATATATAATCTTCAATTCACTTTAATAATATAGGCTCACCTGGCAATTACAAAGAGAGAATAAGATTTGGCATTCTATAATTGTCTACCAAGTGTTCTGCAGACATAGGTGTCAGAAGCTAAAATGTTCAGTGATATCCATATTTTTTCTTTTTTTTGTTTTTGGGCTTCCCTAGAGACTCTGTCCTATAGGGTTTGAGCCTTGCAATTCTTGTCATCTATTATTATATAGGAGCCCTTAATGGGATGGTAAGATGTGAAGAATGGGGCTTCTAGAGAAAAAGTCCTCAAAGTATAAAGTCCTTCCAAACACTGAAACTCTTGGAGGTTTAGTTTTTCCATCTGTAACTTAGTCATTTATCCTTTAAATATTTCAAGTTGATGTGAGTTTCACTGTGTTTTGCTCCAAATTTGTGCTCCCAGTCAGCTGAGATTCTTGTCTCTTTCCAGCTTTCATGCTTGTGGTTTGTCATATGATTTCAATTCTCAGATTAATTTTTAATTTTCAGAACAATTGTTGATTTTCAGTTTGTTCAGTAACTCCAAGTGTACTATAGGGACACTATCAAACCTCATGTGTTTGAAGATGATTCCACATCAGTGTCCCTCAACTATACTAATAATGTAGCCACTAAACACAGGGTGTGTTGAATTTTCACTGTTTGAACTAATATTTATTGTAAGTTTAAAGTATGCACAGTATCATAAGTCTTGGTATACAACATAAGAATACAAAAATCTCAATAATTATACATTAATTATATGAATAAATGACTGCCTCATTATGATAAAATGGATAATTATAATAAAAATACCTGGATTTTTTTCTAAGAAAATTTATTATTTTTTATAGATGTGATTCACAATTTATTTTTATTTTTAATGTTTGTCTAAAAAGTAAGGTGAAATCTATAGTATATTCTTGACAGACAGGGAAGGAGTCTATTCTCTTTACCAGCTTGAAATTATACTTTAAAAGACAGTGTGATAAAGGATTTGAATTGTGAGAGTCAATTATCAAAGATATTAATGAAAACAAAGTTCATTATCTACAAGTGAACACAAGGATCATGGGCAAATAGCAAATGGTAAGGAGAATCGACTCCTGCTTAGTCAAGACCTCTGCAAATGCACTGAAACATGGATCCGTTATCACTTCCAATCTTATAATGGGCTGGACATCTAAAGACTGGGCAAACTCAAGGGCAGTTTGGGCAATTTTCCAGGTAAAATGATGAGGACAGGAGGCCAGCAAGATTGGCAATAGTAGCAGCATGATAAAATAATTACACTTCTCTTACTAATGACAAGAGTAAAAAGCTATCACTCATAGGGATTTTTGCAAGGCTTACCTTGACTTGATAGGATATCAGGTATCCATGAAGGTAAGGTCTTTTTAAACTTGTTGCTCTTTTGTACTTAGAAAATAACATTTAAATATTAGCTGCTCAATAAATATTTGTTGAATTAATAAATGAAAATTTTGTTGTAGTTATTTGGTTTCTAAGTCTATGAATTTATTTGCTTATATTATCATAAAGTATCAAAAAAGATTTCCATCATATTTTCACTTAGATTAAGATGATTTACAAACTAGACTTAAATTCTTAATTTTAAATAAACTTTACAAGCTACTAGTTCTCCTTAGTCAATAAGATAGCGTTATTTAGAATATCTATAGCTATGTAAGCGTGGCCCTAAAAGAATCATTAACCCTGTCAAAGGAGTAGTGTTGTGGTACCCAGTACGCACTTTACCAATGCCAGGTATTTTTAGTGAAACTACATTAAAGAGAATTCAAGTCCTTTTAAGCTAAGCCATGAAATATGGCCACTGTGAACTTGTGGATACACAAAAAATTACCATCAATATGTGGAAAAGTTAATACTATGAACTAGGTTCAGAGAAAAAAATGAGATAAGTCTTGACTGATCCCTCTATTCAGTGATGTCACTGGTTCCAAAATAGAAAGCCAGACTGTTTCAGTCTTTCCCAAGTGGCTATGGAACTGTCTGCAGATGCATTATAAATGACATGGTTTCATAAGAGGGAATGCACTTGCAGGCACTGCTGACTCACGACTGTAATCCTAGCTACTCATAGGCAGAGAAAAGGGAGTATAGTGATTTGAAGACAGCCCTGGCAAATAGTTCATGAGACCCTATCTCGAAAACACCCATTATAGAAAGGGCTGGCAGAGTGGTTCAAGCCCCAGTACTGAAAAGAAGAAAAGAAGAGGGAATACACTTGCTTTCTAAGTACTAACTGTGTAATAAATTTGGGCTACCAAGGAACAATGAAGTAATTCTAGACTTGAAAAGGATAGGAATTAAAATAAAGAGTCATTAAAGCCACACAGGAAGATGAATAAAATAAAAAAATTAAGTTCTCAATTGTGTGATATTTATATCCTGCATCCCCATTTAGTTAATAATATTCCAAATCATATAGTCCCTTAGCAACCAATTCAGCTTTTTGTTTTATTGCTTTATGGACTTAATTCACACATCTGGTTAAAGGTTTTATCTTTAAATTTCATATTTTTGTGCATTATTAGTCATGAAACTACATTTTAGGTTAACCAGTGTTGTGCCTAGTTTTATCCTCATATTATGTAAATAAATATAGATATATTTTATTATTTGATTTGTCTTTTTCTCAATTGTGATAATCATTCTTGTGAACCATATAGTGGTATTTTTTTATCAAGCATATCATGCACCTCACCTTCTAGTTCTCTCCTTTGTCACAAGAAAATTTCAAGCCTTCTGGTTTTTATGTAATAGTCATTTCATGATAGGCATGGTAAAATAAGTTTGGGGAGCTGGGTATTCATTGACAAGATTGCTGTCTGCAATTTGCCAGGTTATTTGGGTCTGTCGTCAGATATGTGGGTGGGGACATGTTATCCCATATGAAACAGTTACTGAGAAAACAAATGCTCTGTGAGAGAATTATAATCCTCTAGAGTACGTGTGAAGAGGAGAATGTTACTGTTGTCAAATAATTCATTTGTCCAGATAGTTTTGGACCCAAGAACAAAGTCTATTAATTCATAACTTCTTCCACTTCCAACTTTATGCTTGCTCTCTTAGTCAACACTCCATTTAAAGTAGCATTCACTGAGCACCACCTTTATCAAGAAGCAATCCTAGTGTCACACAGTGTTCCCTGACCTATTAGTGGCAAAATAATTATGTGTTCACAGAATATATGAATACTAACAGATGAAAAGATAACTTTGGTTATGTGACATATAGGATTGAGTAAGTCCTTCAATCAAGAAATCACACAAAATGGAAGGAAGGAAGGAAGGAAGGAAGGAAGGAAAGAAGGAAGGCTCGTACATGAAATGAGGAAAATTTTTACTTTAAAAGTGACTTGCTCAATAAAAAAGAAAACAAAAGAAGAAGAAAGACATGAATAATGTAGATAATAATGATACAGACTTAAAAATATTACAGAAGAATGTGTTTAAAGCTAGCTAACATACATGCAGAAAAAATTAAAGAAATAAAAATCATTTATCTCACAGAAAGTTGTTACTTAGAAGACACTGTTGAGAGATATTTCTTAACCCTGAGGATATAAAATATAGCAAAGTTCTGGAACTCACATCCTGGAGATTCATCTGTATATTATATATTATAGTGATTCCCAAAGCAGGAAACAAGGCAAATGAATATGAAGCAATGTTGCAGCATAAAAATAGGCACAACATTCTGAATTTTAAAAGTCATTGGGCTTGGAGAACATGGGTTCTCATTCTTTTTGAATCAAAGATAATAAAATGAAAATAGATACCTAGATTAATGGTGCATATTCTTTGAGCATTCATCATTTTCAATGATGATGAAAATTTTTACATAAATGTAAACTAAGGGGAAAAACTCCAAGGTCTCATATTCTACCACTATTTTCTAAGTTTCTACTAGGTGTCAGTCCATGGAGTTACAGGATAGAGAAGACAGACTCACTTCTGAGAGCCAGATTTCTAGAAGGGCTGGATGAGGTGCTAAAAGAGCAACCCAGTAATTGGTAAGATTGATTGAGCACTTACTCTGGACCAGCACTGTTTTGTATGCTTTTGGAATTGCATTCTTATTACATATTTTACAAATGAGGAGTCTGAGGTGCAGAGAGGATGAAATACTAATGTCATAAAGTCATTAAATGAGAAGTGATGGGGTTTGACTCTGGCTGTCAAGTTATATGCTCTTGTTTTTTTCTACCTGCCTTAAAGAAGAAATTTTATTTATTTATTATTTTTTTACATTTTATTTATTTATTTATTATTCATATGTGCATTCAATGCTTGGGTCATTTCTCTCCCCTGCCCCCACCCCCTCCGTTACCACCCACCCCGCCCCCTCCCTCTGGTTCCTGGTCCCCTTCTCCTATTGGCCTCAGTTACTTTTAAGGTATCTGCTTTAGTTTCTCTGCACTGAAGGCAACAAATGCTAGCTAATTTTTTAGGTGTCTTACCTATCCTCACACCTCCCTTGTGTGCTCTTGCTTTTATCATGTGCTCAAAGTCCAATCCCCTTGTTTGTTTGCCCTCGATCTAATGTCCACATATGAGGGAGAACATACGATTTTTGGTCTTTTAGGCCAGGCTAACCTCACTCAGAATGATGTTCTCCAATTCCATCCATTTACTTGCAAATGATAACATTTCATTCTTCTTCATGGCTGCATAAAATTCCATTGTGTATAGATACCACATTTTCTTGATCCATTTGTCAGTAGTGGGGCATCTTGGCTGTTTCCATAACTTGGCTATTGTGAATAGTGCCGCAATAAACATGGGTGTGCAGGTACCTCCGGAGTAACCTGTGTCACAGTCTTTTGGGTATATCCCCAAGAGTGGTATTGCTGGATCAAATGGTAGATCAATGTTTAGCTTTTCAAGTCACCTCCAAATTTTTTTCCAGAGTGGTTGTACTAGTTTACATTCCCACCAACATTGTAAGAGGGTTCCTTTTTCCCTGCATCCTCTCCAACACCTGTTGTTGGTGGTGTTGCTAATGATGGCTAGTCTAACAGGGGTGAGGTGGAATCTTAGTGTGGTTTTAATTTGCATTTCCTTTATTGCTAGAGATGGTGAGCATTTTTTCATGTGTTTTTTGACCATTTGAATTTCTTCTTTTGAGAAAGTTCTGTTTAGTTCACTTGCCCATTTCTTTATTGGTTCATTAGTTTTAGGAGAATTTAGTTTTTTAAGTTACCTATATATTCTGGTTATGAGTCCTTTGTCTGATGTGTAGCTGGCAAATATTTTCTCCCACTCTGTGGGTGTTCTCTTCACTTTAGAGACCATTTCTTTTGATGAACAGAAGCTTTTTAGTTTTATGAAGTCCCATTGATCTATGCTATCTCTTAGTTGCTATGTTGCTGGGTTTCCATTGAGAAAGTTCTTACCTATACCTACTAACTTCAGAGTATTTCCTACTCTTTCCTGTATCAACTTTAGAGTTTGTGGTCTGATATTAAGATCCTTGATCCATTTTGAGTTAAGATTGGTATAGGGTGATATATATGGATCTAGTTTCAGTTTTTTGCAGACTGCTAACCGGCAGTTTTTTTTTTCATTTTTCTTTTATTATTCATATGTACATAAAAGGCTTGGTTCATTTCTCCCCCCTGCCCCCACCCCCTCCCTTACCACCCACTACTCCCCCTCTCTCTCCCCCCCCTCAATACCCAGCAGAAACTATTTTGCCCTTATTTCTAATTTTGTTGTAGAGAGAGTATAAGCAATAATAGGAAGGAACAAGGGTTTTTGCTGGTTGAGATAAGGATAGCTATACAGGGCATTGACTCACATTGATTTCCTGTGCGTGGGTGTTACCTTCTAGGTTAATTCTTTTTGATCTCACCTTTTCTCTAGTACCTGTTCCTGTTTTCCTATTGGCCTCAGTTGCTTTAAGGTATCTGCTTTAGTTTCTCTGCATTAAGGGCAACAAATGCTAGCTAGTTTTTTAGGTGTCTTACCTATCCTCACCCCTCCCTGTGTGCTCTCGCTTTTATCATGTGCTCATAGTCCAATCCCCTTGTTCTGTTTGCCCTTGATCTAATGTCCACATATGAGGGAGAACATACGATTTTTGGTTGTTTGAGCCAGGCTAACCTCACTCAGAATGATGTTCTCCAATTCCATCCATTTACCAGCGAATGATAACATTTCGTTCTTCTTCATGGCTGCATAAAATTCCATTGTGTATAGATCCCACATTTTCTTAATCCATTCGTCAGTGCTGGGGCATCTTGGCTGTTTCCATAACTTGGCTATTGTGAATAGTGCCGCAATAAAAATGGATGTGCAGGTGCCTCTGGAGTAACAGTCTTTTGGGTATATCCCCAAGAGTGGTGTTGCTGGATCAAATGGTAGATCGATGTCCAGCTTTTTAAGTAGCCTCCAAATTTTTTTCCAGAGTGGTTGTACTAGTCTACATTCCCACCAACAGTGTAAGAGTAACCAGCAGTTTTTGTTGAAGAGGCTGCTTTTTTCTCCATCCTCTATTTTTAGCACCTTTGTCAAAGACAAGTTGGTTATAGTTGTGTGGCTTCATATCTGGGTCCTCTATTCTGTTCCACTGGTCTTCATGTCTGTTTTTGTGCCAGTACCATGCTGTTTTTATTGTTATTGCTTTGTAATATAGTTTGAAGTCAGGTATTGTGATATCTCCTGCATTGTTCTTTTGACTGAGTATTGCCTTGGCTATTCGTGGCCTCTTGTGTTTCCATATAAATTTAATGGTAGATTTTTCAATCTCTTTAATGAATGTCATTGGAATTTTGATGGGAATTGCATTAAACATGTAGATTACTTTTGGGAGTATAGATGTTTTTACTATGTTGATTCTACCAATCCATGAGCATTGGAGATCTCTCAATATTCTTCCTCAATCTCAATAGTCCTCATCAATCTCTTTCTTCAGAAATTTATAGTTTTCCTTGTAGAAGTCATTCACATCTTTTGTTAGGTTTACACCTAGGTGTTTGATTATTTTGAGGCTATTGTAAATGGAATTGCTTTCATATATTCTTTTTCAGTTTATTCATTATTAGTGTATAGAAATGCTAATGATTTTTCTGTGTTGATTTTATATCCTGCTACCTTGCTATAGCTATTGATGATGTCTAGAAGCTTCTGAGTAGAGTTTTTTGGGTCTTGAAGGTATAGGATCATGTTGTCTGCAAATAGGGATATTTTGACAGTTTCTTTACCTATTTGTATTCCTTTATTCCTTCTTCTTGCCTGATTACTCTGGCTAGGAATTCCAGTACTATGTTGAATAAGAGTGGAGATAGTGGCCCTCCTTTTCTAGTTCCTGATTTTAGAGGGAATGGTTTCAGTTTTTCTCCGTTAAGTATAATGCTGGCTGTTGGTTTGTCATATATAGCTTTTATAATGCTGAGGTATTTTCCTTCTATTCCTAGTTTTCTTAGAGCTTTAATCATGAAATGGTGTTGGGTCTTATCAAAGGCTTTTTCTGCATCTATTGAGATGATCAGGTGGTTTTTGTCTTTGCTTCTGTTAATGTAGTTTATTACGTTTATTGATTTTTGTATGTTGACCCACCCCTGCATTCCTGGGATGAAGCCTACTTGGTCATGGTGAATAATCTTTTTGATATGTTGTTGAAATCGGTTTGCCATTGTTTTGTTGAGGATTTTTGTATCAATGTTCATTAAGGAGATTGGCCTATAGTTCTCCTTTTTGGAGGTGTCTTTGCCTGGTTTTGGAATAAGTGTCATACTGGCTTCAAAAAATGTTTTAGGCAATTTTCCTTCCCTTTCTATTTTGTGGAACAGTTTAAGGAGGGTTGGTATCAGTTCTTGTTTAAAGGTCTAATAGAATTCCTCAGAGAATCCATCAGGTCATGGACTTTTCTTTTTGGAGAGACTCTTGATTGCTGCTTCAATTTCATTTTGTGTTATAGATCTATTCAGGTGATTAATATCCTCTTGGTTCAGTTTTGGATGATCGTATGTGTCTAGAAATCTGTCCATTTCTTTAAGATTTTCAAATTTATTTGAATATAAGTTCTCGAAGTAGTCTCTGATGATTTCCTGGACTGCCATGGTGTTTGTTGTTATCTCCCCTTTAGCATTCCTGATTCTACTAATTTGGGTTTTTTCTCTCCTCATTTTAGTCAGGTTTGCCAGGGGTCTGTCAATCTTGTTTATTTTTTCAAAGAACCAACTTTTTGTTTCATTAATTCTTTGTATGGTTTTTTTGGTTTCTATTTCATTGATTTCAGCTCTTATTTTTATTATTTCTCTCCTATTTGTTTTGGGATTTGCTTGTTCTTGTTTTTCTAGGAGTTTGAGATGTATCATTAGGTCATTGATTTAGGATCTTTCAGTCTTTTAAATATATGCACTTATGGCTATAAACTTTCCTCTCAGGACTGCCTTTGCTGTGTCCCATAGGTTCCAGTAGGTTCTGTTTTCATTTTCATTGACTTCCAGGAAATTTTTAATTTCCTCTTTTATTTCATCAATGACCCATGGTACATTAAGTAATGAGTTATTTAGTTTCCAGATGTTTGCAAGTTTTTTGTCTTTACTTTTGTTGTTGAGTTCTAGTTTTATTGCATTGTGATCAGATAGTATGTACGGTATAATTTCTATTTTCTTATATTTTCTGAGACTTACTTTGTGCCCTAAGATATGTTCTATTTTGGAGAAGGTTCCATGTGCTACTGAGAAGAATGTATATTGTGTAGAAGTTGTATGAAATGTTCTGTAGACATCAAGTAGGCCCATTTGATCTATTGTATATTTCAGATCTTGGATTTTGTTATTGATTTTTTGTTTGGATGACCTGTCTATTAATGACAATGGGGTGTTAAAGTCTCCCACAACCACTGTGTTGGAGTTAATATATGTTTTTAGGTCTTTCATGGTATGTTTGATGTTATCAGGTGCGTTGACATTAGGTGCATATAGGTTAATAATTATTATTTCCTTTTGGTCTATTTCCCCTTTTATTAGTATGGAATGTGCTTCTTTATCTCGTTTGATCAATGTAAGTTTGAAGTCTACTTTGTCAGAGATAAGCATTGCTACTCCTGCCTGTTTTCGGGGGCCATTAGCTTGGTAAATCTTCTTCCAGCCTTTCATCCTAAGCCTATGCTTATTTCTGTCGGTGAGATGGGTCTCCTGTAAGCAACAAATTGTTGGATCTTCCTTTTTAATCCATTTCGTCAAGTGGTGCCTTTTGATGGGTGAATTATGTCCATTCTCATTAAGTGTTAGTACAGATAGGTATGTGGTGATTCCTGTCATTTAGTTTGCTTATTTGTTTGAAGGTTTGATTGTGTGTACCAAAGTTGAGATTACTCTCTACTTTCTTACTTTTTTCTTTTCTTGTAGTTTGGTGCTGCCTGTCTTTTCATGGTTAAGTTGGGTTTCACTTTCTGTGTGCAGAATCCCTTGAAGAATAGTTTGTAGTGGTGGCTTTGTGGTCACATATTGTTTTAGTTTCTGCTTATCATGGAAGACTTTTATTGCTCCATCTATTTTGAATGATAGTTTTGCTGCATAGAGTATCCTGGGGTTGAAGTTATTTTCATTCAGTGCCCAGAAGTTCTCACCCCACGCTCTTCTTGCTTTTAATGTTTCTGTTGAGAAGTCTGCTGTGATTTTGATGGGTTTACCTTTGTATGTTATTTGTTTTTTCTCTCTTACAACCTTCAATATTCTTTCTCGAGTCTCTGTTCTTGTTGTTTTAGTGATGATATATCATGGGGTAGTTCTATTTTGATCTGGTCTGTTTTGTGTTGGAAGCCTCTTGCATCTGTATGGGAATATCTTTCTCTAGACTTGGGAAATTTTCTGTTATTATTTTGTTGAATATATTACTCATTTCCTTTGCTTGCACCTCTTCTCCTTCTTCAATGCCCATGATTCTCAAGTTTGGTCTTTTGATGGAGTCGGTGAGTTCTTGCATTTTCTTTTCACAGGTCTTAAGTTGTTTAATTAATAGTTCTTTGGTTTTTCCTTTAATTACCATTTTATCTTTGAGTTCTGAGATTCTGTCTTCTGTTTGTTCTATACTGCTAGATTGGCCTTCCATTTTGTTTTGCAATTCTGTTTCATTCTTTTTTCTGAGGTTTTCCATATCCTGAGTGGTTTCTTCTTTAATGTTGTCTATTTTTGTGCTGAGTTCATTTATCTGTTTATTCATTGTGTTCTCTGTTTCACTTTGGTGTTTATACAGTGCTTCTATGGTTTCCTTTATTTCTTCTTTTGCTTTTTCACATTCTCTACTTTTGTTGTCTTGGAATTTCTTGAGTGTGTCTTGTACATTTTGGTTGACCCTATCCAGTATCATCTCTATAAAATTCTCATACCTGTAGTATGTCTTCTTTTAAATTATTGTTGTGGGCTTCATTGTGTTCTTTGGGATAGTTTATCTTCATTTTGTTGGAGTCTGGATCTGAGTATCTGTTTTCTTCATTTCCCTCTGGTTCCTGTACTAATATTTTCCTGTGGGGAAACTGGTTTCCCTCTTTTTTCTGTCTTCCCATCATTGTCCTTGATATTGTTGTTGTCCCTGTACTGTGTGCAATTAAGTATTTTCTGGCTTGTAACAATAGCACTAGTGATATTTAGAATGGAAGGGTAAGAGGGGATGGAAAGCAAAGAAGTTAAAGGAAAAGGGAAAAACAAATAATCAAGTAGAAAAAAATAACAAAGAAACAAACAAAAAAATTTCAAAGATATAAACATGGAGAGACAGTGTATTAATCAGCTGAAAGCTGAAAAGGCACTAGAGAGACAGAGAGAGGATTGAAAATAAAAAATAAAAAGAGTAAAGATAAGAATAAAATTTAAAAAATAAGTAAATGAAAGAAAATATATATATATATATAATAAAATAAAATAAAACAAAATAAAAAATAAAAACCTCCAAGTTCAAATGCAATGAAATTTCAGTCTTAGTAATTTTGGTGTCATCCCTCAGCCTGCTTCTTGGTGTAGTTGTCTCATCAAAGGGGAGACATAAAACAGAACAAAACTGCACAAAAAAAAAGCACACCAAGTGTCCCAAGTTCAAATGCAATACAGTTTCAGTGAGTTTTTCAGCATGCAGGTGTATTTTGGTTGTTTTCTCATCAAAGGTATGGAGAGAGAAAAAAAAAAGAGTCTGAAGACAAGTCTGTGAATGGCTATCTGTGGCTGTGGCTTGCCTGCCTGCTGCTGTTAGCCTGTTGTTGCCGGAGGCGTTATTTATGCAGATCTCATGAGTGAGCTTAACACTCACCTGGCCCCGCAGGCTTTGTTTACTCAGAGTTCTCCTGTGTGCGAGCCTCTGCTACAAGCTTTCCCCTTTCCAAGCACACTGGGGGAGGTGACACTGCACCCACTTTCTGAGGCCTTTGTGTTTATTTACAGTTCGCATGGGAAGTGAGTCTTCCCCCCTCTCCTGTGGAGTTTTCCTCCCACCGCCACTTTTACAAGCTTTCCCACTCCTGATTGCTGGGCAGTGCTGTTGCTCCTGCCGGCCAGCGTGTTTGTTTACAGCTCACGTGGGGGGTGGGTCTTCCCCCATCTCCTGTGGAGTTTTCCTCCCTCTGCCACTCACACAAGCTTTCCCACTCCTGGTTGCTGGGCACATGCTCCTGCTCCTGCCAGAGCCTCTCCGACCAGGCCCGGCTTGTTTATGTACAGTTCTGGGAAGGATTCCCCTCCCCCCTCTTCAGAGCTCAGGGCACCCCACCCTCTTTGCCACATGTCTTTATTGTTCTTATTGCTTATTACTCATTTTCTCTTTTTTCCCCTGGTAGGGGTCAGTCTGTCCAGGGTGCTATGCTGATCTGGCCCAGAGTTGTCTGTGGAAGTACCGTGGCCCAGGGGCCCTCCTAGTTTCTCTGTTTAATGTGAATTGGAGATTCTCTGAGCAGGCTGGAGGTGTGGAGGGGTCAAAGTTTTGCCTCTTCTTGGTGGCCTTGCCTGCAAAGTGTGTCTCCAGCATTTCTCCAAGATTTCACTTTAGGAGGCATGCTTTCTGCTTCCTGCCTCTAGCTGTCACAAAAAGAAATTTTAAATTAAACAACTACTTAAGACATAGCTGGGCAGATGTAGGGGGTGTCATGAACTGTATGTTGAGTAAGTAGGAAGGAACTTAGAGAACATAGGTTCTCATTCTTTTTGAATCAAAGGTCCAAGTTCGGGGAATTGGAGAGAAGACCCACATGATGAGTCTTTAAACCCAAAAATAGCATTAAGTAACATGCATATTTCCCTTCTACCATTATATCTTAGTGCACTTCAATAACACCACATTCCAGGCCAAGGTTTTTGACACTGACGTGCCCAGAATTCTTTTCTGAATTTCTTTTTTCCGCATATTTTCTTTGAAGACTAAAAATGCAGATGTGATTTAATGGTCTAATTACCATACAAATATTGAGGTTATTTTTAAAATATCCCTGATTATATAAAAATGCAAATCTAGGTAAGAAGATCACAGTCCAAAGCCAGCCTTGGACAAAAAAGCATGAGAATCAATCTCATAAATGACAAAATAAAAGGGATTGGAGCATAGCTCAAGTGATATAGTACCTGCCTAGCCAGCACAAAGCCCTGAGTTCAAAACCATCTATCTATCTATCTATCTATCTATCTATCTATCTATCTATGCATATGTATCCTATTTCTCTTTCCCTCTCTTCTCTCTCACTCCTCAAATAAAAAAATTCCAGGTGATATTTCACATTTCCATTTGAATGTCCCACAGATGCCTCATTATGCATCAAATTAAAGTTATCCCCACTCACTCTGACATTACTTACAGCATGGATTAAACTCATAATATCATGACTTATCATCACCTGAAGTCATCAATGGATAAATCTTATCAATTCTACCTCCCAGGTAGCTGCAAAATTCATCTGGTATCCTCATGATCACTGCTGAATCCTAAAATATTGATGTTCATAGTTACTCACAGGATTATTTTCAGGGTGAAACTCTGTACTGCTTAGATTATAATTTATCAGTTTTGCATTTTTCAGTGTTCTCCAGAGAGCTAGAACTGATAGACTACTGATAGATAGATATGACAGATGATAGATATAGATATAGATGATATGGATATAGATAATAGGGATACAGAAGACAAAGATATAAGGTTATAGATACATGTGCAGATATAGACAGGTATGAGAAGAAATTTACTGCAAGAATCCTCTCATTAAATTACAGAAGCTGAGAATCCCCATGGTAGGCTGTAAGAAAGTTGGAGATCCAGGAGAGCAGCTAGCATAGCATTATCGAAACCAAGAAGCTGATAGTGAAAGTCTCAGTGCAGACCTGCAGATTCAAAAGCCAGAGAACTTGGAGTTCTGGTGTTCAAGGTAGGAGCAAAAGACTATTCTAAAGTGGGGTGAGGAGAGGGAGAAGGGGAAGAAAAGGGAGAGGGAGATGGAGATGGGAAAAGAGAGAGAGAGAGCAAATTTGCCCTTTTACTGCCTTTTTGTTCTGTCTGGGCCTTCAGCTGATTAGATGTTGCCCACCTACATTTTATTAGTGGTTCTACTATACCCATTCCACTAATTTATATGCCAATCTCTTCAGGAAAAAGCTGAACAGACATAACCAGAAATAACTTATTACCAGCTGCCTGGGTATTCTTTAACCCAGTCAAGTTGACCTCTAAAATTAACTATTACAAGTTCCATTTTTTTTGGTCAGGGCTGAGCTGAACTGAAAAAGACCTGAGTTACTAGGATTCAGTGTACAGTGTGAAAAAAATTACAGCAGCAGTCAAGCTTTTAGTTACTTTCTATGACAATCTAACAAGAGGCTAAATCAGAGAAAACATGGGCTCCTCCCCTCTCCCATTTTCCTCAGGATGAATCAGTAGAAGTTCAGGTGAATCAGCATGAATATGAAGAATCATCTCACAATAGAGTGAGCCCTAAACAAATGCTACCACAATTTGATGGCCTGTGGGGTGGGTAAGAGATGTAGGAGCCAAAAAACCAGGATACATTAGATTTTCAAAACATATATCTAATATATGGAAAGTTATATATCTAACAATGGACACTCAACAAAAGAAAAATATATGCTATTTGAAAGGCTGAGATTGGGAAGATCATAGTTCAAGGTCAGCTCAGGAAAACAAACAAACAAACACAAAAGTTATGAAACCCGAGTTTAAACAATAACTAGGCACAGGGGTTCCTACCTGTCATTCCTGCTATGTGGGGAAGACAAATAAGAGGAACACAATTAACACTGTCCCAGGCATGAAGTGAAATCCTATTTGAAAATAATGACCAAAAAAATCCATAGAAAGAATAAAACAAACAAAAGCTAGTTCTTTGAAAAGATAAATAAGATTGACAAAACCCTGGCAAATCTGACTAAAATGAAGAGGGAAAAGACCCAAATTACTAAAGTTAGAAATGAAATAGGGGAGATAAAAACAAACACCAAGGAAATTCAAGGAATCATCAGCGACTACTTTGAAAACCTACATTCAAATATATTGGAAAATCTAGAATAAATGGACACATTTCTAGATACATATGACTATCCAAAACTTAACCAAGAGAGTATTAACAGATTTATAACACACAAGGAAACTGAAGCAGCAATAGTCTCCCAAAAACGAAAAGTCCAGGACCTAATGGATTCACCTCTAAATTCTACCAGACCTTTAAAGAAAAACTAATACCAACATTCCACAAGCTTTTTCATGAAATAGAAAGGGAAGGAAAACTGCTAAACTCATTCTATGAAGCCAGCATTACACTCATCCCAAGACCAGATAAGGACACAGTAAAAAAAAAGAGAATTATAGGCCACTCTCTTTAATAAACATGGCAAAATTCTCAGTAAAATTCTGGCAAACCATATTCAACGACATGTCAAAAAGATCACACACCATGATCAAAGGGGTTTCATACCAGGGATGCAGGAATTGCTCAACATATACAAATCACTAAATGTTATATAGCATATTAACAGAAACAAAGACAAAAATCACATAGCTATCTCAGTAGATGCAGAAAAAGCCTTCAAGAAAATTCAACATTCTTTCATGATAAAAGCTCTGGTGAAACTAGGAATTGACAGAATGTATCTCAACTTTATAAAGACTATATTTGACAAAACTATAGCCAGCATCATACTAAATGGGGAAAAAGTGAAACCATTTCCTCTAAAGTCAGGAACAAGACAAGAACGTCCACTCTCTCCACTCTTATTCCACATAGGCTTGGAATTCCTAGCCAGAGCAGTAAGATAGGAAGAAGAAATAAGAGGAATACAAAATGGAAAGGAAGTAGTCCAACATTCCTTCTTTGCAGATGATATGATCTTACACCAAAAAGACCTGAAAAACTGCACCACAAAACCTCCTAGACACCATAAACAGATTCAGCAATGTAGAAGGATACAAAATCAACTTACAAAAATTAGTAGCCTTTCTATACACCAATATTGAACAGATTGAGAAAAAATATAGGAAAACAACTATTTAGAATAGGCTTTAAAAAAATCAAATACCTAGGAATAAAATTAACAAAAGATATGAAAGACCTCTACAATGAAAACTATAAACCATTAAAGAAAGAAATTGAAGAACACTACACCTGATTTTAGACAAAGGCACTAATAATGTACAATGGGCAAAAGACAGTCTCCTCAACACATGTTACTGGGAAGACTGGATAGCTACATGCAGAAACCTGAAACCAGATCCAAGTCTTTCATCCTGTACAAGTGTTAACTAAGTGGATGAAGGACCTAATATTGTTGATGTACTTCCTGTATAAGAATTAACATAAAATTTTTAAACCTGTGGAAATCACCATACTAAGAGGAGTCAGGTGGAAATGAGAAAAACAGAGGAAATGAACCAGTCCTGGCTATTATACATATATACATGAAAGTGCCACAGGAAACTCCCTCTATAGCTATTTTAAACAAAGAAAAAAATCATTTTTTCTTATATAAAATTGGAGAACAAGAGGGCAAAACTGGTTCTGCTTAGGGGGTTGGTACCAGTGGGAGAGGGGAGGATGAGGGAAAAGGGTGGAGGAGCACTAATATGGCACAAATACTGTGTACAAATGTATGTAAATGGAAAAATGAGACCTTTGAAACTTTTCCAGATATGAGGGTAAGGGGGATAAAGGAGAATGATGGAGGAGGTAAATTCAAGTATAATGTATTTGAAATATTATAAAAAGTTTTGTAAATCCCACAATGTACCTCCAGCACAATAAAAATAATAAACAAATAAATAAATAAAAATTAACCAATAAAATAAGGGCCGGCTGAGGTGCTCAAGTACATAGATAATACATATGATAGACATATAGATAACATGTATGTATGTACATACATGTGCATATGTGTGTATATATTTACATACACACATATATATCCATAACTACTTGAAGCAATAGATGTTTGAACTTGATTCACAATGAATACATATATCAAATTATGATATATGTTTTTAACATGCAAAATTATATTTCAAATTATAATCAGTAAAGCTAAAAAAAGATTTAGGTACTGATTCCTTGTGAATAAAAGCATCTTCATACTTCCTTCCTCACCTGATAAAAGGTCCTAAACAAGTACTGTGGCAAAGATAATTACTAAGTGGAAGAACTGGGATCTGGAGGGCAGAGATGTGCCAGGGCATGGCCAACCAGGGCACCTTAAGCCTCCATTTCAGTTCCATTCTTCTTCCCTGTCAGACCTGCCAGAATGGCCTTTTAAATTGTCTATTGTAAGCCTGGAAATTCATAACCTAAGCTACACTGTTCACCTTCTAGGTATTTTTCTCATTTCAGTTATTCTCTTGTTATAGACACTTGTAATTCTCTATTGGTTTATGATCTCATGTTTTTTTCTCTTATTTTTCTGCTTCGCTCACTCTCTCTACCATTTTTGGTATTTTTATCCTCTCTTTATACTTCAAATCATAGTTTCGATGCTAATCTCTCCAGGAATCTTCAACAACCTGCTAATTATATTTTCCTTTAGCATTTTATGCTTTGTAAACCTGTGATGCTCAATTATGAGTACAAATCAAAAATCCCTCACGATTCTTTGTATCCTGCAGCTACCATTACATTTATATATTATTTCAAGTTTAGTGCTTTTAAAACGTTTTTCAGCATACATTGAAAGTATCAAAATAAAAGATATATTTTTAAAAGTGGTATAGAATTTTTCCAAATGAAGGAAAATTTCTGTAATAAACAGATTTTTCCCTATGTTTCAAAAAAACAGATCTAAGAAGCAAGAATTCATTTTGGAATGATTCTAGTCAATATAAAATTGTTTTTTATATTGAATAGATATGTACTGTACTTTCAACTCTTAGTATTTTTCCAAATATGTAATGTTTTATCTTGCATTATGTTTATTTACATGATTAAAATTTAGTTACTTGAAACTAGATACCAATACTCCTCTTTTTAAATTACTAGACACCAGTACTCTTATTAAGTGTTCTCTTCTTTAGCTATTTGTAAAATGTGAATGGTTTTTTAAAAATCTTCATTCACTCTAAATATTATCTTTTTGGATTGCTTCTATCTCTAAATATTCCTATACAATGTAATCCAGAGAATGAACAAAATTTAACTGATAAAATCTTAGTAACACACTGGAGCTATATTAATTCCTTTGATCCTTTTACTGTAATTCTTACCTGGATTTACTACACAGGTCTCTGATTCATTTCAAATATTTGAAAAATTTAAATACGTGTTAATAACTTCTTTCCCTTTAACACTGAGGGGGGAGATAAATGAGCTGTTAAAATGTGTATGCATACTGAAGATATAAGTTAAAAGTTTCCCATTATCATTTTTGCAAATACCTAAACATTAAACATTTTATCTTGTCTACTTACATTTCCCTAGTAATATTTATTCTTTATCTTAGATGTAACTTTGAGATATTTGCCAGTAAAACCACAATCTGTGTGGAGGATTCATTGTCATCTATTGGCTCCAGGCTCAGTTGAGTTGAACACAGGCAGAGGAAAAGGGAAGCACATTCCAGGAGCCCAGTCTTCTGTTACTCAAGTCTGAAGTATGCCCAGCCTGTTTCCCATGGATGTGGTTATTCCATGAACTGTATCTTCTGAGAATTACCACTATTATTATTACTATTACTTTAAAGAGTAGGAAGATAGTAAAAAGTGATTTATCAGGAAGGCAAAAGGGCACTTCAAAGGGTGAATTGGGCAGTTGGATAAGGTTCAAAACATACTGTAAGGACAAGAAGCATGGCTGTAGTGGCTGAGCACCTGCTTTGCAAATGTGAAACCCTAAGTTCAAACCCCAGTTACCACCCAAAAATACCCCAAGAATTAATTTTTAAATATATACTTTAACTTGATCTTTTGAAAACTTATTAAAGATTATTTCTCTACTTGTTAAGACAGAATTCATCTAGAAATTGAATGTGCTGTACAAAAATTCCTGTTAACTTTGATGGAATCTAATAGGGATACATGAGTACTATATATGTAGCTATTGGATGGTTTGTGAGTGTGGATCTATTGTTTTCTCATAGGAGCAATTGTACCAGGACTGAGAAAAGTGCTAGATTATGCAAATCAACAACTAGTGAGACACATTTATAAGAAGCAGCTTTGGCACTAAGTCCCAACATGAATGAATATTTGAGGCCTGATCTTAGCCTGAATGGCTTATGGAAATTCTACACAAGGATTTACTCATCTATCAGGAAGCAGTTATGGCCTTTGCCAGTGGGTGTCAGAATCCCAGCCACAAATGTGCTCTCAGAAAAGAAAAAAAGAATTGGAAAGTCTGGCAAGGCAGAAATTGAAAGGGGGTTTTAGATGTGTTACTAACATAAGGACTTGGGTAAAAGGAACCAGTTAGTAAGCTTGTTACCATTGGAAATTATAGCTGAGTTTTCAGGAAAAACAACAGAATCTGTGGTTGCAGAAACAGGTCACATGATGAAAACTGAACTGTACTCAAGGGTAGTATGATTCTGAGTGCTAGCAGGTTAGGCAACAGCTCTTAAAAACCTTCTTAAAATTGATCTCAAGAAGGAAGCAGAACTGGATTGGTGAGCATTCTTTTAGAAAGAAGGATGCTATGGTTCAGAATGAGGATACACCCTAAAATTCCCCAATGGTTTCTACAATTTATACCTCAAAATATGCTATGTTCTTGTCGTTTGAGCATAAGAAAGTTGACATCTGTTGCAATATCGCTTTTACAATAGCAACTCAACACTAACCCAATACAACCAATTCTTTCTCTTTAAAATGTTTTTAAGGAATTCAGAAATAATTCTCTCAGAAACAATTCCTAAAATTGATGTCTGGCTTTAGGCAACTGTAATACTTTCTCATGATAGGTATGATGATGAAAACAAACTCTTGAAGAAATTTAAAGTGATTAAGACTCACCTCATATATGATTTCATTAAAAGCCCTCTGAAGGAATTGACAGGATGTATGGATTTTATTTCCCAGGATATGGATTAGAGATTACATTTCATATCACATGTCATTCTATGATCCATGTCAGATTCTCTTCAGCCACATGTCATCTGCAGATCATCTTTCTTATCTAGCCTTATAATTTCTAGCCATTCCTGTCATTTTACTATGAAGAGCAATTTAGTTTTTCTTGATTCTATCTCTTCTGCTTCTCCAAATGAGCACTGGATGCTAACTTGATTGTTGAGGCCATTAGACTTTATTTCCTCAATTCAATTGTACTTCTTTTTTATGATACTATTTTTGTACTGGGAGTGTGTTGTGACATTTATAAAAGTTTTTACAACATATCATGGCTAAACTCACCCACTTCATCATTCTCCTTTATCCTCCTTCCCCCCATTCCTGGAATAGTTTCAATTGGTCTTGTTTTTCCATTTCTCAGAGGAAATTGACAAAAGTTTGATCAAGGAGAGATATTTTGTTAACTTTTTTTTATTTTTTTTTCTTCATTTATTCACATGTGCATATATTGTTTGGGTCATTTCTCCACCCTGCCCCCCTACCCCACCCATCACCCCTCCCCACTGTTAATATATTCTTAAATTTTCATTCTTTGGACATTGTTATCCCTCTGCATGAAATAGTTACCCCACATTCATTCAATATTCCATGTAGCCTCTTGTTCTTATTCATATATATTTCTTTAGGTGGCATCTTTTGTTGAGCTGCTCAGAAATAAAGAGACATACTTGATCTTTTCTTCCAAAAGCAACTTTTGACAATCACATCAGATTCTAATGTTCCACTACAATAGCTGAGTCATATACATTGTCTTATTCAACATTTCAGTTTCTACAGTATAACGAAGTACACTAAAAGGTTGTCTAATTGATCTTCTTGACCTACTGCAATTACATAACCCTCAAAAATAATCTGGAATTTTTTTGTTATCAGATAATCTGTGAAAATTTTCACAGTCAACCATAATGTCTCATTTATGTATAAGCATTCTCTAAACATTTAGATAAAAATGAAGACTTGATTAAGGGGAAGGTAAGTCATTTCCTTTTCAGAGAATAATGAGTTTTGATTATCAAAGAGAACATGATTATAACATGTCTATTTTAATTCTTCATTTTGCACTTAATTTGAATTCATAAACAGTTCATTTTCAATGATATTTTGAAAGAAATTTTCCCCAGATCAGTTTTGAATATGAGCAGATAAAACTACTCTAACAAAAAACCCATATTTAGTATTATTATTGTAGTAACTCAGTATTTCATGTACATAAAATATGAAACACAATTATAGTGTTTGTTTATTATACATTATTATTAATTTTTAAGTGCTCAATTTCATTTAATTTACATGTATAATTTTCTGGTTCCAATGATTTTGAACTTTATTATTTCTGAAGTGAGCTAGTTACGAACAAGGAATATGGATACAGAAGCAAAATATCTCAGATGTAAATCAATGACTACTGTTGCCCTCAAACAATAATAAAAAGTATAGAATTTCTCTATTTTGTGTGTAGAATTGTCTAAACATGTCAAGCTTACTAAAACTCTTTTCCTTGCCCATAAATCAGCAAATATATCAGAAGAAACATTTGCAGTGATTTGGCTATTGTGAATAGTGCTATAATAAATACGAGTCTGTAGGTGTAGGGCATGAAAGCAGAAGGGGAATGTTAGGAAATAGGAAGGGAATGAGCAGGAAAGGAGAGGAGGATAAGTGTGGATAATGGGGATGTGGGAAAATGTGGTCAAAGTACCTTATACAAGTATATGGAAATGTCATAATGAAAATCACTAATTTGTCCAATTAATATACACTAGTAAAATTTTTTAGAAAATAATTAAATAAACATGAATGGGGGAGGGTACACTACATAACAAACTGAAATATGAAGGGACAGAAAAAAAATTAAAGAATTCTGTAGTACTTTTATTAGTTGAAAGTAGAAGAAATCCAAATGAAGTCAACAAGACAATAACAAAAATTCTGTAAGCTGAGGGGAGAAAAGGTTGTTGTTGCATTATATAACAGAAACATGTATAATCTAACTGATATTGGACACAAATAAAATCTCTGCATTTATCTTCACTCCTAGTCAGGCTATCCTCACGTTGTGGCAAAAATGGTCACCAATTAGTCAAAAGTCATACACATGAGCTAAACAAATGTAGAAGAAAGAGAATGTATCTTTCCTAGTAAATATGCAAACTTTTCCAGATACATTACAACATCCTGAGCTAATCTCAGTAGTCATGGGAATGAATTGTATTGAGTGGATATGGGAGCTTGTCAATCACCCATAGAAATTGTTACCTACACCTAAATTGTATAGTCTAAGAGTAGATGAAGAAAGGAAAATCTGAGGAGAATGTGGCTATTAATTCTGGACAGTCAGCAAGTAATCAAATAATATGTACATGAAGAAAGTAGCTTACACATTGGCAAAAAGCAGGCTATGGAATAAAAATGAGAAGTGAAAGAAATGAGTAATGAGAGAAATATAAAGAAAGAAATTAACTATAAAATGGACATGAAGAAAATCATTTTAAAAAGTGATCACAAGCAGATGTTTACATATATGTATATATAAATATGTATGTATATATATGCATATACAAGCATATGCTTGTACAGTTTCATCCTTTGATATCCATGATGGATTTATCCCAGGACCTCCAGAGATACCAAAATCCATATATATTCATGTCTCTTATGTGTAGTCTTTGCATATTACCTGTGCATATTCTCCCGTATACTTTGAATAATCTCTAGATAACTTATAATACTAAATATAATAAAATACTACAGAAATAGTTGTGATACTATTTATTTTGGGAAATAACAAAAAAACAACGGTAAATTTTCAGTTCAATGTTCTGAATATTTTCCAATTGTTGGTGGTTTAATTCTCAGGTATGGAACTCTCAAATACAGAGGGCTCACACACATTATATATAAATCTATGCACACATACACTAAAATAATAAAGATATATGTATATATGCATACCCACATGCATAATGTCATATGAGTTGCTATGGATATGAATATAAATATAATTAACTTTTCTAACTGAATAGTAAATTTACCATAGAAATTAGTGTTTGGCATTAGTGGCAGGAAATTTGAGACACAGCATACATTCCTCAAATTCCATTTTCTTTTCCAAGCTAGTAGGTCTATAAGATGTAGGAAACAAATCAGAAATTAGCTTAGTCTACCTTCCAAAACATGCATTGATGCCTGCTAAGCGGAAAGAGACACATCTATTTTTCAAGTAGGCACATATAATAGACATGCCTAGGCATGACTAAATTCCTGTCATTGACCTTAGCTAATTCCAAACTTGGAAACAGTGGTGCTAACAGACATAATGGAATTGTTTGTGGTTGCAAATGGATGCTGTTTTTATTACACATAAAGCACTGCAAACCTTTTTGAAGTGGATAAGGGCTAAAGGTTGAGTGGTTGTAATGAAGGAAAATTGCAGGTTCCCAAGGGCAGGGTGGAAAAGCAAATGAACTGTGTTTTTAGTTCCTTAGAAATTACTTTGGCAATTAAGAGGTTCATATGTGTGGTTTGAGTGCAATCAGGGCACCCAGTGGAATACCCAGACATTTCTTAATGTATTCTGGCCATTATTTCAGCAATTATAAAAGGGATATAAATGCTAGCATGCACATTTCCAGTAATATGGCTTTCAGTCCCTCTACCATCATTGTAGCAGTGTATTATGTGGCTTCTTTAAACTCAGCTTGCTCTGCAAGGTCAATGCAACCAGCAATTCATTCCTTGCAGAGTAACCATTTTATTAGGTAGTGTGGAAGTTGGAGCTCCCTATTTCATTAAATGGCAATTAAGTAATTTAAAAATAATACCAAGCCTCTTAATCAGCTTGTTTTGCCATGTATACCACCAGGGACTTTGGCATTCTCTAACAATTAATAAGAAAAGTGCTTCACAAATACAACCGATAATTTTAAGCTTTGAATTTTCCTGCCAAATCAGAGCTTAAAAATATTTCTCTTATAAAAAGGCTGTATTTTTAAATGCACTCTCCTTCAATAAGAGAAAAGCTTTTAATGAACTAATGAAGCAATTACCCATTGTCCGGTATAATTTATTTTATAGTAGTTTATACAAAAAGCTGTTAACATTGCTAGATGAGTAGTTGTGACTGCCAATAAATTAAAAACCCTTACAAATATCCTTTAAATTTTCTGTTGTTTTATTCTAAATATATATAAAATTGTACCCTGAATAACTGAGTTACCTATTGCTGCATAAAAATATAACCCAAAGCTTAGTGTATGAAACAACAATAAATTATTGATATTTAAATGTTGTTTCAATAATTCACAAATGTAGATTGTACATTGTTTGTAATTTTGGGCATGTGAATTGTTTACATTATAGTGGTATAGGGATAACTTATCTACGAGAAAATGAACTTAAAATTTTATCTTTTTCTAGGTTAGTAATAGGCAGTATAGTATCCTCTAGTAAGGATGATCCTCTATTGAAAGTCAAGGATCATTGGTATCCATATGTCTATATATCTCCAACTATATTTATTTCAGTGTGTATAGCTATATCTATATCTATGCTGGTTGTGTGTATCTAAGCACACACAAACAAATTCTATACATATACATAGATAAATATACATACATATATATATATATATATATATATATCTCCAGCCCTAACATTTTTCTAGGATAGGGCACATCACCACCACTTTCCAGGAACTCTAGTCTATAATCAGCAAAAATTATAGAAAAGATTCTTTGATATCAAGTGGAAATTAAGGTCTCCTTAAGGATAATAAAGAAACTTTTTAAATTATAACAGAAATTTTGAGAAATTCTTATTACTACAACAAATTAATAAATTAGTTTATTGTTTTTTTGTTGTTGTGTTTTGAGACACAATTTTATTATACAGATCAGGCTGGCATTGAACTTGTTATGTAGCCCCAGCTAACACTGAAGCTGTTTTTCTGCCTATGCCTCTCAAGTGCTGGAGCTATAGGATTGCTCCACCACACCCAACCATGAATTTTTTTAATTCCAAAACTGAGCCAAGAACAAAAATGGATGTTTTTCTGTAACTTTTGATCCAATAGTCCAGATACTTTGAGAAAATAGATGAAATCTGTTGTCTAGAATCTTGAACCAAAGGTCAAGATGAAGAAAATCATACCTGGGGGAAGAGAAAGGAAAAGGTTCAATATCGACAGGTTGAGGAAAAAAAGGAGAGAAGGACAGAGAGGAGGCAACCAGTAATGCCCATGGTAAGGAGACTCAGCCTGATGGACTAGTTTAAAAGTACTGGAGTATTTTAACATGTTGAACCAGAACTCAAAGTTGAAAACATTAATTTTTAGACATATTATTAGTGCACATTTTCTCTCTACATTTGATAATAGGCTTGTATTTACTGTATAATGTTTATAGTAGAACCTCTGTGTCTACTGATTTCCCCTTACAGATTGTACCAAAAATATTTGAGAATTCAGTGTGGTGATGTGCATCTGTAATTCCAGCTATGAAGGAGATGGAGGTAGCAATACCAAGGTCCAAAGTCACCCCTGGGCAAAATCAAGATCCTACCTACTAAATAAGCTAAAGCAAAAAGGGCTGAAGTTGTGCATCAAGCAGTATAGCACTTGATTACCAAGCACAAGGCCCTGACTTAAATCCCAGTAACACCAGAAAATGAAAGAATATTTGAAAAAAAGTACCTGTACTGAAACTATATAGAATTTTCTTAGCATTACTCCTTAAACTACATTATTATAACAACTATTTCCATAACATTTACATTATATTAGGTGTGATCAGTAACCTAGAGATGATATGAAGCATACAGGACATTGTAAGACCTTCTGTGTGAAGGTGTCATTTAACAAATTTTCCACAGGAAATCTGTGTTTAACTGACACCAAAAATATATTAACCTGAAATTACAGTAAATATTCGGAAATATTTTCTACAAATACACATATCAGTGAAAATTAAATGCAGTCTTAGTACCAGGATGCTGTCAAGTATAAGGCAGATGATTTACAATCCATGTTTTACAAACTCCACAGGTTTTACTGCAAAAGCAGTAAAAAAAAAAAAAGCAGTAAAAAAAATTTTACAATGCGGGGTGCCTCTACCACATGAGATCTAGCTATCTCTCTGTACTGACACCAACTACCCCACACCATAGACGTTCACTCATGGTTCTTCTCAAGCCCCAGAGCATGGCTTATTTTCCTTTCCTGCAACTTGTTTTAAAACCAAAAGGGCTATGCAGCTACTTGTGTTGGAGAGGGCACTCCTCTGAACTGCATGGACATGAGCAGCCTGTACCCTGGCTTATAGAAAATTACTTATTAAGAATGATAGAATGTGAAAAATATTGACTATATGAAGTCTATATATGAAGAGGGCCTAAGGACAAGGAGGGGGAATAGGGAAAAGACAGAGCAATAAGTGGTTAATCTTAGCAAAGTACAATATATGCATGTATGAACTACCGCAGTGAAACCCCTCTAAACAACTAATATATACCTTACTAAAAAAATTTAAAAAGAAACAGGTCTAATACTTTAATTCACAAGTGGAGGAAGGTGAATAAGTTTGATGTATTTCCTATACAAGAATGAATGTAGAGGTTTTTAACCTGTTGAAATCACAATAAGACGGGGACTAATGTAGAAAAGAGAAAAATGGAGGGCATGAACCAATTTAGGTTATAATACATATGGACATGGAAATGTAACAATGAAATTCCCTGTATAGCTATCTTAAAGAGACAAAAATATCTTTTTTCAAAAAACAAAGAACGTAATGGTAAAACAGTTCTTCTTAGGGGATAGCACCAGTGGTGGCAAGGATAAATGGAAGCAGTGTAGGAGGGTGAATATAGTAGAAATATTATGTACTCATGTATGAAAAGAGAAAAATTAAATCTGTTGAAACTCTTCCAGGAATGTGAGGAGGGAGATACAGAAAAATGATGGGGGGCAAATTTATATTGTATATTTATATTGTAAGCACTTGTGTACATTTTCAGTGTACCCCCAGTAAAATGATAACATGAAAATAAAATAAACAAATAAATAAAAATTTTAATTAAGTAAATAAAATGAAAATAATAAAAAATTAAGAGAAATAGATCGAATTCTTTAATTCACAAGTGGTAAATTCACATGATAATTTTACTTTAAAAAGATAGTATATTTTAGTCTAATTATAAATCAAACAAATGAAAGTTTTCAATTTTACTTAAACATTTCATTTAAGTTGTTAATTATAGTTTGTATATACTTGAATGTCTAAGAGCATCTTTAATATTTTTGAAAAGAAATAATTTTGAAAATATATGAAAGTTTTATTTTTTAATTCAAATTTTAATTTTGATCAAAAGATATGTAAATCTGATATTTTAGTGCAATTTATTATTCATTACATTATTTAGATTGTCATTCAGAGTGAGTATAAGTCAAAATCATGTTTGAAATAGAAAGCAAATAATTCAGTTTAATAAAAGTCAGAAAGCAAAAAGAGAATTTTTTTAAATGGTCTTTTTATTATCTTTTTGCTTATTTTATTTTTGTTGTACTAGGATTCCTTTGTGGCATTTACAAAAGTTCTTAACAGTATATTAAATATATCATACTTGAATTCACCCCCTTCATCATTCTCCCTTCTTTCCCCTTCTCCTATTCCTGGAATAATTTCAACAGGTCTCCATTTTCCATTTTTATACATGAGTACACAGTAGTTGCACCGTATTCACCTTTCTACATCCTCCCCTTTCCCACTGGTACCAACTACCCAGGCAGGACCTGTTCTGCCTGCCTGTTCTCTGGTTTTGAAAAAGAAAAAAAATGGCATTTTTATTTAAGATAGTTACACAGGGTGTTTCCTTGTGACATTTCCATGTGTATATTCATTATAGTCCAAATTGGTTCATCTCTTCCATTTTTCACCTTTCTATCTTAATATCCTTTTTATGGAGATTTCAGCAGGCTTAAAAATTCTATGTTCATGCTTGTTTAGAAAGTATACCAATCATATTCATCTCTTTAATTAACTTCCTTCTCTCTCTCTCTCTCCCTCTCTTTCTCTTTCTCTCCCTCTCATTTGTGACCTTCCTTTAGTGTGACTTGTTTTTCATAATACTGCTGTATTTTTATGAGGTCTATATTCCACATATGGGAGAAAACATGATGCCTTTGACCTTCTGAACCTGACTAATTTCACTTAATGGTCTCTAGTTCCATCCATTTACCTGCAAATGACAAAATTTCATTCTTCTTTGTGGTTGAATAAAATTCCATTTTTAAAACAGAAAACAGTAAGCTGTATCTCTCTAATATTACACACATGAAATGTGCAATAAAGGTATTACAAATCATGGATTTAATAAAGATTTAATTACCAGTCAAAACAAAGAAAATTAGCTAAGAATTATCCTCTTCTAATTTTCAATTTTAGCAGGCCAGATTAAATTCCTACAATTACAGGTGATTAAAAAACAATATTAAATGTAAATCATGAAATATTGCTTAAATACAAAAAGCACACATGATATTTTAGGATGGAAAAATTTCTGTTATAAAATCCAACCAATAGACAGAATTCAACAGAGAAAGCACAGTACCAATAAAAAACTTACAATTATAATGTTCTTAACAAAAATATCTTTCCTTTATATTCATGCCTTGTGTGTACCAAACAATAGAAAAAGCACATTTAATAAAATCTATTTTGAAATTTCACATTGGAATTGAAGAACAATCTGTGTATTGTTGGAGTTTTAGGAAAAAAGAAACAAAAAAACCAAATTTTTATATGTATAGGATTTGCCTAAGAGAAGAAATCAAGTGTGAACATTTAAAATTTCAAATTAATATGGTAGTTTTTTGGAGGCCAAGATCATAATAAAATTGTCTCTATATTTCTCTAGAAAAATGAAAGTGTAGAAGGTAAATTTTTGGCCAAAAATTCCAAAATGCTCTTTCTTAATTTCTCTAATCCTAACAAAAGTATTTGTGACATCCCAGAAATTCTTTTAGAATTTATTTCAATTTGCATCTATATATGTAACATTGAGACATCTTCATCAAACATTCCACTTTTTGTGTAATAATCTCCCTTAGACACATTATACTAATTCTACCTTAATTCTGCTAAAGTAATTAGGCTTTATAAGATGCCACAAAGCAAACTAATATCCAACCAGCTTTCTGGCTGACTTTTCCTAAACCATTGGCACCTAGTCTTCAGTTCTCTGAGATTCTCTCCCTCTCTTTCTCTCTCTCTCTCATCTTTATCTCTCTCATCTCTATTTCTCTACTTTCTTTTCTAAGACAAAAAAAATAAAAAAGATTCACACAGAGTAAAATTTTGTGTTCATTAGTAATCTAAGTTTTGCTTGATAAGTAGATGTTTATGATGATCTTCTGGAATATTCACAGTTAGTAATAATATGTAGTTTTTAAGACAATATTATTTATGCAACCACATAATAATATTTTATTTCTATGAGTTAAGAATACTACTGGCTCAATAAGAGCACTCTTCATAGAAATTGAAACTGATAAAAATCTACCTAAGATTTATAACTGAAAATAATAAGAATTGTTATGTGGTAAAACCAAGCAAAGTCAATCTCATAAGAAAATATATTAATACTAATATTTATAGAATACATAAATCTATAATATTTCCTTAAATATATCATAAAACATATCCAAGCAGGTGTTCCTCAACTATTGATAAGACCCTCCAGGTCTGTACAAAAATAATTGCCTTCAGTAATTTCCATTCTGTCAACTTTCAGTCTAAAAAGCATACTTTTAAAGTTTGTAACTACAGAAGTTGACTGTCAGGGCAAAGAAAAAATGCATTTAGTTTAGTGGTTTAGTGGTTTGGGGGATTTCCCCTTTATGCTATTGCCCTTTTCACCTTCAAAAAAAGAAGTAATAGTGACCTTTTCAGTGATAAATAAACCAATTTTTCATAATCAGGAGAATTTTGCTTAACAGAAGCATCGTTTGCCCTAATAATCACAAATTATTTAAGTGCTTTTGAGTTGTTTTTGCAGTGATGCCCTTCCTCTTTTCAATAGCTATCCCCTATCTGAGTGAAGAATAGCAGCTTTGACAGAGTAATTATGAATAATTGTCAGTCACTGTCAGACATTAGTGCCAGGACAGAGGGGTGTGCAGACACAATCATATGTTCACATTAATAGAAGTCATTTTATTGTAAATTGTAGTCTTTAAATTTTAATACATATGAGCTTGCATATTTGATCATGCTGAAATAAATTTTTGAAACAAATAATTACTTAATTCTGTCCATTATGAATTATTTTGTATTAGAAAATCTGAAAAAAAATCAGAACTACATTACACATTTTCATTTCAGTATAAACTACTCTTTGGATGTCAGAACAATACTACCTTTTGTTCATTAAAAACATCTTCAAACAAATGTTAGTTTTTCATCTTTACTTGTTTTGATGTTTATTTTTATCTGAAGTATCTAAACAAAAGCAGGACTCAAGGATAATTATTCTTAAGCCAAAATCATTGATTTTGATAGGTAGTCTTCCAAGATCAGCAGGTTTATATCAAATTACTTCACATAGCAAGTCAATTCATTCAGCTACCAAGAGCAACAGTTTGCTCATAATTAATCCTGGCAGGTGAACTAAAAAACAAAGTTGCTTAAAATTCAATAATCCATAAGAGGTATATTGAATTTTTCTATTGTAAAGACTACTGAAAATTTCTAAACCTAACATTCCATTGTCACCACTTTAGGTGCAATGCCTCCTGTTATTCAACTGAGAGCTTGTTCATGAAGTGGAACAGGAAAATAAGTATTCCTCTCAAGAGGAGAGTATAAGTCTCCACACCTGTGTGACCTAATGCCTAGCCAATGTCTGGGAGAGGGTACATTATAAAAATATTTTTTAAGTTAATGAATAGTCCCCAAATTTGCATGATTGAATGACCTTTACTTCTGCCAGAGTTTGTAAAATTCCTCACCTGTTATAAGATCTTGTTTTGTAAGCAAAACATACATTTAATTGATGTTTTAGAATAAAAACTATGCTAAAAATCAGTTGTTCAGAAGTCAAGCCATGCACTAAACTTTTCACTAGTTCTTGTCCCAAATCTAAGTAAGTGAAATTTAGGAAAAACTTGTTAAAGAATACATGAATTGATTATCTCTCAATGTGTGACAGATTACCTCAAATTTTAGCTTAAAAATATTGTTTTGTGGCTCTGAAATTTGGCAGTAGTTGACTGGTTTTGTCTCAGAGAATCTGACGTTGTCAAGCTTTTGACTGCTACTTCAGACATCTCAAGGTTAATTTTGAGTAAATAGAGCCCGTTCCAAGATAGATTGTTGACAAGAGTCCCCAATACCATTGGCATATTTATCTCTCCATAGAGATGCTTGGGTGTTCTTATAATAGTATAGCTAGTTTCCCTCAGAGAAAATGATCCAAGACAAAACCATAGAAAAAGTAACAATGCCATTTATATCTTAGCCTCAGAAACCATGTACCAGAATATCTTCCATTTTCAATTGGTCACAGATACAAAAAACAATGCAAGAAGTACCCAATGTCATAACTGCCAAGAATAAGAAATTACTGGGGCTTATCTTAGAATTGGGCTACCATAATATGCAACATGAATATCTCCTTCTGTAGATTCTATAAATTGTATTCTAGAATCAAAATGAAAGCTAAGAACTTTATGAGCTTGGGTCACATTAATTTATTTTACAAAGCTGTATCTATTGAGCTATGGGATGACTCTGCATAGCAACACATTAGAGCATGCAAGTATCTCTTATGCACGTTGACTTTGCTTTCTTTGGGTAATATGCTCAGGTACAGTATAACTCGTCTTATGATAGTTCTATTTTTAGGGTTTTTTATTTTTTGAGGAGTCTTCATATCATTTTCTGTAGGGGGCTATACTAATTACATGGACAAACGTTTCTTCCCCACAATCCCACCCCTGCATCCTCACCGCACTTTTTTTTTAGCATAATAGACATCATGACTGGGGTGAGATTGAGTCTAAATATAGTTTTGATTTGCATGTTCTTGGTAGCATTTAAAAAATTTATTTACCAACATTTGTACTTCTTTTGAGAAGTGTCTCTTCAGATCATTTGCCCATTTATTGATTGGATTAATTGTTCTTTTCTTGTTAATTTTGAATCTATTATATGTTCTGGATATTAGTCCTCTGTCAGATGAGAGGCTGCAAAAGATTTTCCACCATTTTACAGGCTTTCTTTTCATTCTGTTGACTGTTTTCTTTGTTGTACAGAGCTTTTTAATTTGTTGTGGTACCTTACATCAATTGTCATTTTTATTTCCTGAACTATTACAATAGTGTTCAGGAAATCTTTACCTGTGCTGGTATCTTGAAGTTTTTCTCCCATGTTTCCTCAGAAGTGTCAGAAGTTTGACATCTTACATTAAGAACTTGGATCCATTTTGAATTGATTTTTGTAAAAGACAATAAATAGAGATCCAGGTTCAGCCTCCTACATCCCAGAGCCACTTGTTAAAGAAATTGTCTTTTATTCATTGTATTTTATGTTATTTGGTTCTTTTTTAAAGGATCAGCTGTCTATATCTATGTGGCTGTATTCCTGCATCTTCTATTTTACTCTACTGTTCTACACATGTGTGTTCTGATAGCATGCTGCTTTTGTTATTATAACTCTGCAGTATAATTTGAAATTGGGTATTGTGATACCTCCAGAATTATTCTTTTTTGCTCACAATTATTTTGGCTCTTTTGTGATCTTTTGTGTTTCCATATGAATCTGAGGAGTATTTTCTCCAGTTCTGTGAAAACTATCATTGGTATTTTGGCAAGGATTACGTTGAATCTCTGCATAATTCTCAGTCCTTTGGCCATTTAACAACACTAGTACTCCCCACCCACGAACATGGGAGTTCTTTCCATCTTCTAGTGTTTTCTTCATTGTGTTAATTTTCATTGCACAGGTTGTTCATCATTTGGTTAGGTTTTTTCCAAGGTATTTTTGAGGCTATCATGAATGGGATTGTTTTCCTGGCTTCTTTCTTAGCTAGTTCATTACTAGTGTATAGAAAAGCTACTGATTTTTTTATATTGGTTTTGTAACTTGCTACTTTTCTAAATTGTTTTATCAACTCAAGGAGTTTTTTGTTGAGTCTTTGGGATTTTCTCAGTATAAAATCATGTCATCTGTAAATAGGAATAATGTGATTTCCTCCTTTCCTATTTGCATTCCTTTCATTTCTTTTCTTTCCTGTTGTGGCTAAATTTTCAAGTAATATATTAAATACAACTAGTAAAAATGGATACCCTTGTCTTCTTTCTGATTATAGAGGAAATATTTTTAGGTTTTCCCTGTTCAGAACAATGTTGGCTATGGGTTGGTACTCTGTAGACTCTAATGTTGAAATATGATCCTTTTATGCAGAATTATTCAGGGTTGCTAATCATGAAGCCATGCTGAATTTTTCCTTTAATGTTCCTCAGTGTTTGTTCTCTAATATTAGATACTGTGGCATTGGTCCATTTGTCAGCATGGTCCATGCTGACAAAGATTTTCCTCTTTGTCAGTATGTGTGACCTCCCTACTATCTTAGGTTGAATTTTGGTTTGAAGCCTGTTTTATTGGATATGAATTTGCTACCCCTCTTGCTTTTGAATTTCATTTGCTTAAAATATCAATTCCCATCCTTCAGCCTATGTCTTTGCCAGTGAGGTGGTGAATTTTTTGCAGACAGAAAATCCTTTTTTTTTTTAAATCCACTCAGCTAGTCTGCCAATTTTGATTGGAGGATTAAAACCATTTATATTGAGAGTTTTTATTGAAGGTATGCACTCGTTCCATCCTGCTGTTTTTCTTCTATTTTTAAATAATCTACATTTGTTTCTTCCTTAGTCATCTTAGACTAAGATGACTAAGATGTTCAATTCCTTCCTAATTCTAACTTGTCTACTCTTTAGTGATTTATTGCTCCCTATCCTCTTGTGACTGTTTGTCTTATTTCCTATTTATTGAGTATCTTCTGTAATGCTGGTTTAGTGGCCATGAATTCCTTGAGTTTATGCTTATCTTGGAAGGTCTTTATTTCATTTTTGATTCACAGAATAACTTTTCCAAACATGGTAATCTTGATTGGCAGCTATTTTCTTTCAGGGGTTGATACTTCATTCCAACCCCTCCTTTAACATTTCCATTGAGAAATCTGTTGTTATTCTTCTGGGTTTGCCTTTGTAAGTGACTTGACTCTTCTGTTTAGAAGCTTTCAGTACTCTTTATTTCTTCTGTATTTTTGGCAGTTTACAATATGGGGTGCAGAAGTTTTTTTTCTGGTCATGTCTGTTTGGAGTTCTAAATACATCTTGTACTCTGATGTACATGCCTTTCCAAGATTTGAGTAATTTTCTGCTATTTCTCTAAACAGGTTTCTCTATGTCTTTTGCTTTTACCAGTGCTCCTTCATCTAAACCTGCTATTGACAGTTTTAATGCCTCAATCATGTCCCATAGGTATAGTCTGCTCATATTATTTTTGTATATTATTACTATCTGCATGTTGGAATTCATCAATCTTGAATTTAATCTCTGATATACTTTCCTCCACTTGAATTAGTGATTTTTTTCTGAAATGCTTTATTCTTTTAATTAGTATACATCACATTAAGTATAGAATTTCTTTAAAATTAACCAATAACTCTGAGTTTCAGTGTTAAGACATTGGTATAGAGAAGGAAATAGTTGGCTCTTTTGACTTTTTTTTTTACAGTTATCCAAATTCCAAGAAGATTATCATATTAAGGTTCTTTTGTGTTATTTTTGTTCAAGTTTTGATAGCTGTTTTATGAACTTTTACTGAGGTTTTATTTCACTTGTTTAGCATTTTCATTACTAATGTTTGTGCTTGGTTTTGTTTTAGAATCTCCATCTTTTTATTGAAGTATCCTTTCATATTCTGTATTGTCTTTCTTCATTTCAGCTACTTATCTGTAGCTTCTTTGAAGTCACTGATTTTTTTTTTAATTTGTCTTTTTAGTTCTTAATTCTTTAATTAATGAGTCTTTAATTCTACAGTAATTCTTCAGTTATTATAGAGTTATAAACTTTTATAAGTCTTATTTTTTTCATATTTATTGTTCTCACTGGAGATGGGTATATAGTAGAACTGAGAAATGTGCCAACCTTGGGTCTGGTACTCTCAGACCCAGACTTGCTGTAAACTACAGGCAATGGGTCTCTCTCCTTGCAACAGAGGGTAGGACCACTGACAACTGTGCCTTCTACAGCCTGAGTTCCCTGATGCATGTTGCCTTCTTTTTTCATATTTCTTGTGTTTTTATGTTGGGACTTGTGCATTTGTTAGGATTAAAATTTTTCTACTTTTATGTGAGGGTTTTCTTAGGAAGCAATCTTCACTCATTAATTTTTTTCCTAGTAGTACTTTAAGAAAAGAAAACAAACTGCAGTAACACCAATACCAAAACAAATCAGATTTATAAAAACACAGTAAATAATAATTAAAAATAACAGCTATATCACCAAGTACAATTGAAAAGAATGGGGCAAAGTAATTCAGAATAAGCTAAAAAATAAGTATCAATAAAAGTAAAATAATAGTAATAAAATAGTAAAAGGAAAAGTGAAAAAAGCAAGACTAAAAAAGAAAACAATGTAAGGAAGAGCAAGAAACAAAAGCTAGAGGAAAAATCTATTAAAATAAAGAAATGACAAAGTAAAATTAGGTAAAATTAAGACCAAGAAAAACTAGTCAAAAATTCCTCCTAGCTGAGGTACTTGGATTGAAGAGACTTCTTTTTTCTGAGTTATTGCTGTCAGACTCAGGGTCCCACACTAAACCATAGTTAATAGGCATCAGAGTTCCCTCTTTGCCACAGAGGATGGGCCACTGCCCATGTGCCTTCCACAGCCCCAGGTCCCTACTGCTTAATCTTCTCAGTTAGTCTACTTCAGATTTTCCCTCTCTCCATTACTCTCATGGCTTGTTCCCATCCAATCACTGCAGTAGGATGTCCCTAGATATCCAGAATTGTGACTATTCTGTGTTTTCTGATACCCAAAATAGCTTAGTCCAAAAGAAGGGGGCCCACTATCAAGATGGCTCAGGTGATAGCACTCCAAGATATGACCAGTGAGGTAACAGATTTTTCTCAAGAACTGGTGTGAAGAGTCACTTTCAGACAAAATTCTAGCAATGGATTTCAAGCTTTCCAGATATACTAATTAAAACCATTAAAAAAAAAAAGCTTGCCAGAACCATGTGGTTCTCTTGTGGTTAGGATTGCAGGTCTGTCTGCACTCTCATCCTCTCCAGGCTTACCTTTTTCTTACAGCAGCAGACTAGCCACATCCCAGTAAGAGCTGGAGTTGTGCACTGCTTCATACTTTTCTCTGAGTCACCTTTTCACTTTTGCATATTGCCCAGCTCTCTTGATCCCTCTTTCTTGGTTTCTGGTCCTCTTCCTCACTTTCTCTCCTCAGAGTATAATTTTTTCTTGGTTGTCCATACTCTTCTCACAAGCAGAGCTGAACAAAGGTAACTTCTAATGTGCCATTTTACACCCAGAATAAGAAGCTAGTATGTTAAAATAACAGTACCAAATTAACATTATGATTGATAAAAGCATAAGGCAAAAAATTATGAGGAAAAAGAACAAATACAAAGACGAGCATAAAGTAACGTAATCCAACTGTATCAGAAATTGTCTTAAACATGTTTGTTGTAAATGCATCAGCTAAAAATACTCTGTACAAAACACAGATTCAAAAAACCTGCCTAAAGGAATCAACTTTAACTATAAATATTCATATAGATTAAAAGTAAAGACATATGAAGGAAGATAAACCTTGTGAACATTAATCAAAGAAAGATGGAATAATTATATAAATTTTCGATGAAGCAGACTTCAGAACAAGGAAAGTAATAAAGAAAATTTGAGTCATGAATTACAAATATTCAATTGTCCTCCAAGAAGACACAATAACCCTAAACATGCATGCAACTAGCATGAGTGTGTCAAATATATGAAGCAAAACTAATATATCTGAAATAAGTGAATCAACAGTAATTGGACCCCTCTGCATCTATCTCTCAGTGAATAATCAGGCCACAAGCAAATAGATGACTTGCATCATACTATGAAAGCATACCATCACCTACACAACAGTTTACTGCTAGCCTTAAAAATGTTCTAGTGGAGCTTTACAGTCTAAAGTCAACATAAATGTAGCTATAAAAGCAGGTATATTTATGCACATACCTGCATAAATATATGCACGTATATATATATATATATATATGTATATATCTTTATGTTTACAAATGAATACATTGCCAGATTTCATTTCTTTTGTCTTAATAATAAGATTTATTATCTTAGATTTTCTTAGAATTACCTAACCTTGGTGTCTTGAAAGAACTCCTGGATTACTCAAGTGATATTATATTAAATTGCTTCATTTCAATATTTATAAAATTATTTTTGAATTTTGTACCTCAATATAAATGGAACAAGAGGTGTTATGAGTAAGCAGTATTAATTTTCTTAAAATGTCTTTTTTCCTTTAATATCAATTTGACAGCAATAGGAAAAAGTGCATATATGGTAGATATAAATTTCTATTATAATCCATAAAATATTTTTATATTTAATATTATTTATCATTTGATTGCATTGTCTGTGACATAGATTGATAACTTTGTCACCAATAGTTAAACTCGTCTCTGGAAAACTGTCTTCAAATATTAGTTAAAGATAGGGATACATAGGTTATAAATCACATTTCCAATACTCAAGGTAAAAGAAAAAGTAGCTTGAATCCTGAGTGCTCACGGGGCCACAATATGTCTTTATCTTTGACAGTCAACTCATAGGCTGTACTATCATAGCAAACTGCCTATTATTTAAAGATTTTATTTCATGACAGAACAAGATTATAGGCAGTAAATGTTTGTTAGTAAAGTATGTGCCAGGTAACTAATTATTTTTATACATACATATACAATATTATATATTTATATTGGTCACATATATATATGTATAGTTAAACACACACATATCCACAGAGTAGGTGCACTTTAAATTTTAATATCATATATTTATTACAGTTTCCATCGATTCAATCTCCATAAACATATTCACCAATATGAGGAAAGGAAATCATACCATTTTAAGAGAAACAGAGATATAGAAGTGGAGGTAAAGAGAAAAACAAATTTCTTTAAAGCACAGAACTGATGTAATGCAGAGAGTAGACTACTCGTATGTATTTAACTTAGTAGTATCTGGCAATTTGCATACATATCTGACTTGAAATCAGTAAGCCAAAAATGGAATACACAATCAAATATATTTTCTGAAATGAGTTCTGTGAAGAATAATGCATCAAATTGAATAGAATTAGCAGAATAAAATCAATATATAGTTAATAAAAGCACATTAAACAGATCACATATCTCACAGAACTCAGTAACTGTATTCAATGTATATTTATTTCAAAACTCCTACAAAATATATGTGAAGAATAAAAAATTTTATACTTATTTCAAAACTCCTACTAAATATATGTGAAGAATAAAAACTTTAAAGTCATCATTGTGGATCTCAGGGAATCTCCACTGTAATAAATAGAATAATAAACTGAAGTCTGGATTAATAATAAAAGATTCTCTTTTTAATTTTGAATTTCATGCTAATAAAATATATGAATACTTTTACTCTTCTCTGAAATGAATGATAATATTTCCTTAAATTTCTACAATGTTTTGTTCCACTTAGACTTTTACTTACTACTTCATAATGTATTGGGTACACATACATCTGCATGAGTAAAAATAAAGATTAATACTAGAAAGCAATTCTAATACTTCTAATCACTGCAATTCCATATACCCCATCTCATCCACTAATTTATTTTTTTCTTTCCCCTTTTATTTTATCATTTTTGCCTTTACTTATATACCTATATATTGTTTGTGAAACCTCCTCGCCACTCCCCTATTACATAAAATACTTGTTTGCCTTTCAGTATAAAAATTTCATATTAAAACATGAAAAATTTGAAAATGTATCAGTACACTTACCTGAATAAATATATACTACTTTACATGTCTATATTACATATGTAATACAGGCAAAATCAATCTACACAAAAAGTAAAAAATAACTATCATGATTAAATATATATTCATTATAATATGTGTTTGAAAGAAACACAAAGAAAAAACATACATAATTACAATGACTTCTAAGTAACTTCATGTCAATAAGGTAGCATAATAACTTCCAGAATTTTATCTTCACAACAAAAGTAGTAGATTATACTATACAACAGTTTGGAAAAATCTATATACATTATTGAAGTGTATTGTTATCATGTATAAACAATAGTTTCATACCAAGTGTAATGGAGGACTAACCAGTTTTTTTATAATTTGAAATTTCCTCTAGTAATCTTAATTAGCTGAAGTAATTGGAAGTTGAATTATGTGACTAGCCATCGAGGCACAAAATTACTTTCATGAGGTCCAAGGGGAACCATCATTTAAGTGAAGTCAAATATATTTTGTATAACAATGGCAAAACATTTCAGAGAAGTCAATCTAGAGTAATAAATATGATGAATTTCCAACTCCAATTTAATTTTCCCCTTTGGAAATAAGAAAATCATATTTCCAAATATATTTATGCTAATCTCCTGAGTTTTTTGTATACTTATTCATTTATTTCATTTAACTCTTACTCATACATTCTATTATAAATAAAGCAGTAAAAGCACTGTCTTAGAAGTTTTGGATACTTAAACCAACAGGCTCCCAACATTTGCAACATTGAATAAGTGCTCCACTGGGGAGGTGTGCAAGTTTTCTAAGAGGTACTGATGAACAATCAGTCTTAAAAGCATTGATTTTGAGATATCTATTCCCACTTCTATTCTCTTCTAAAAGTAGTTTTCCCAAGAAAGTAGCTGTGATGCTTTCTTTTCCAATTGCATAATCCCAAATACCCTTCTCTCACACCTCCTAATTTTGATCATACTTGGTGGTATATAATACTTGGAAGTGTCAAAAGAGTAAGACTTTGAAATATTGGTATCAATTGTGAGAAGTGAGTGACTTTAATGAGTGAATAAGAAATCATTTTATTAAGCCAAAAGGTTCCTAACACTTTGCTTTCAAGAAAATTGAAGGAGAATATCAAATTGTCATCTAATAAATCATTAAAAATATTTTTTGATGATAGAATGCTGCATGACTTTTGGCATATAATTCACATGGTGACAAAAGTAACTGAATTATACTGTTATAGTACAATTCCTTTAAATTTCAACCACTTTGGGATATGGACACTGCTTCACAGGACTCATATCTATAAAAAAATCTATAACATCTTAAAAACAAAATAAAATAATTAATAATGAAATCTTTATCATTCTAACAATTAGACAATATTTTGCTTACTAATTTTAGTTCTGTTAATACCAGCTACTTGAGAGGCAGATATCAGGAGAATTGTGGCTTGAGGACAGGCTAGGTGAAAAGGCAGCAAAATCCTGTCTCAATCAATAATCCAGGTATGGTGGCACATGCCTGTGGTCCCAGCTACGAGATTACCATAGGAGGGAAGGTCATAGTCTGAGGCCAGACCTGGGCAAAAATGTGGGACGCTACCTGAAAAATAACTAAAGCAATATTTATATATTAATATATACCACATTCTAACAAAATCACTGAAAGCTTATGTTTGTGATTTTTAGGAATATAAAGTGTTTTCTCACAAGAAAATTTTCACCTTCAAAACTACTGAAAAAATAGGAAATCAAGGTATATAGTGTGCTTATTTGAAAATGAATAAACTAAGTGTAAGAAAGACTTTATTCCATGTATTCGAATCCCATTCTTAGGATGTCCATTGGAAGGAGTCTTACTTTAAAAAACTTCTTTCTTATGTTGAAGATTTATAACAGATGACTCACTAAGTCTCTTTAGATACCCTGAAATAATGAGGGCTTTTATTCTACTTTATTGTACATTTGAAGTACAAGCTTCAAACTAGTACAAAACACAGAGATGTATATATCATTTACATAGCATTTACACTTTCCATAAGACAAGTGATCATGCCAGATCATGGTAAAAATGTTACTTAGAATTCTTTACATAATATCCTGAGTTCAGGTATGAACTATCATTGCTACCACTACCACAGGGGTATATGATGGAGTTCAAGTATTAGAACAACACTTAATACAAAAGTAAGGACTGGCAATACCTTTGAGTAAAGAAGACTTTATAAAGTCTTCATAATACTCTCATACTATCATTGGAATAGATATACATTTATTTCAATGAAATTCAAATTACAAGTACTGTGAAGGGTAATTGTTTTTGCAGCTTGATGTAAGATATATGGTGGAAAAAGATGTATTATATATTATATTATTTATTAGTTTAATGTAGTAAAGTGTGATATGTTTTCTTGTTGCTACTGATATTTGTATTTGGTTACTGAGTGTATAAGATAGCTTAAGACTTTATTTACACTAAGATTCATGAGCATATTTTTGTTTTATTGAGCTTTTATGTAGCTTTTTTCACAAAAAAACTTAATTATATATAGTATTAAAATGACTGAAATACAAATATATAAACTCCAACCAATTAGCTTATAGCAAAATAAAATACACTACTAGACAGTTCAAATAAGTTTAAATACTTTAACTTTTAAATTTAGCCCCTTATCTCAATCCATTTTCTGTTGCTACAATTTAATATCACAGCAAGGTTAATTTTAAAAGAACAGAGCTTTCTTTATCCTACAGTTTTGGAGTATGGGAAGTCTAAGAACAGGGTGCTAACAATGGTGACTGCCTTCTTGCTACATCTTAACATGATATAGGCCAAAATATGGTAAAATAAAAACAAATATGCTAGCAGAGGTCTCTATTCCTCTCAGCTCTCTATTCAAAGTAACTATGGGGCCCCTACTATTATAACCTCACCCAATCCTAATTACCTCCTGGAGACCCCACCTTCAAATACCAGTAACATAAACTTTGGGCCTAAGTTTCCATTATGTTTTAGAATGTCCCCTCAAAAGAGTCATGTATTAAAGGTTTGGTAATGCAAGCAGTATTCAGAGATAAGAGATTTTAGATGTGATTGGATCATGAAGGCTGTGTCTTCTTCAATGGATTAATCAGAATTTGAGGAGACTGTAGGGAGGTGGTGCAACTGTGGAAGGTAAGGTCTGGTTAGAGGATACAAACTACTGGATGCATACCTCCATGCCTTCTCTTTCGTTCTCTTTCTCTCTCTCTCTCTCTCTCTCTCTCTCTCTCTCTCTCTCTCTCTCTCTCTCTCTCTCTCTCTCTTGTTTTTTTGAGTGGAAGGATTCTTAATTCAGAGCCTTATTCTAGGCAGGTGATTTACAACTTGAGCCATACCCTAAACCTTTTTACTTTCAATATTTTTCTACTATGTTTACATCCTGGCTGACCAAGATGACAATCCTTCTATTTACACTTCTAGAATAGCTTGTGCATGACACCATGCCAAATATTATTGGTTGAGATGTGGTCTCATGAACAATTTTGCCAGGGCTGGACTCAAACTTTGATCCTCAGATCTCTATTTCCAGAATAGGATGGGATTACTGGGATGAATCATTTAGTCTACCCTGTGATGCATGTCTTTGAAGAGTATCTTCCTCTGGATTCATCCTAACTATCCCTCTGTCTGCTTACCAGCCAACATGAAGCAATGACCTTTGCTGGGACACACACTTCCCACCATGATGTTCTGCTTCACCATGGGTGCAGAAACAATGAGACAATTGATCATCAACAGAATCATGTAAAACTGTGGGCCAAATACACCTTTCCCCCTTTTAAGTTGGTTTCTCAGGTATTTGTCAAAGTGATGAAAAGTCTGACTAACACAGGATCCAACACATAAATACATTTTTCCTATGGTCTCCAAAAGTGGCATCCTTTTCAAATACAGTATGAGTTCTTGTCCTTCCAATAAACCCAAAGTTTTAACTCGTTCAAGAAACAACCCTAAAGTTCAAAGTCCAGAGTCTCAGCTGAATCAGAGAAGAATGAGATTCAAGGGCCAATTTGAAGCAATTCCCTATAGCTAAGAGCCTGTGGAATTAAAGAAACTATCAATTCCCAAGATAAAATGGTGGAATAGACATTACCCATTCCAAAAGAGGGAAACAGGAATAATAGATCACAAGAAAGTCTAAGACCCAACAAAGAAATCCACACTAAATTTTAAAGCTGGAGAATAATCTCCTCTGACTCAACATCCTGCCTCTAGAGCACATGAATACATAGATGCTGGACCCCTAAAGCCTCTGGGAGCCCCAACCCATGGCTTTTCTGGGCTTAGTGCTTGCTTATGTTCTCTTGGGTGGGGATAAAATGCCTGCAACTTGACCACAGTGGCATTTTAGTCTGGAAGCTTCACCATTCCAGCATCTTGATGGTGTTCTTGACCAGATGGGTCCATTAAGAATTGATGTGATCAGGACTCTGTGTCTGTGGCAGATTCCATTCTGGATCCCTGACTGTTCTATACATTCTTCTAGATCTAGCTAGGAAGCCATGCCTCCACAGATACTGCATTTTACATACCTACAAAAGTATCAACACATAGATGTTAGTAAGTTTATAATCTTCAACATCCAGAGCAATAGCCTGAATTGTACTTGGCTGGTCTGTGTTTTAGATTTGAATGAACTACTACTGGAGTAGTTAAGGAATAATGCACTGACATGCAGAGAACTGGGGTGACTATGGTCAGTAAGCTGGTAGCAGATACCATCTACAGATCCTCTGAAACCATTCCTCCCTCTTCAAGCTCTGATCTTGTGATGGGAGGGGAATTTTGGAAGATCTCTGAAATGCCTTCAATGACTTACTCTTATTGTCTTGATGATTTCTTCTATCTGAACTTACCTCATTAACAAATGACCAGTGGTCCATGCCCTTAGTTTCATCCCCTAAACACTATTAACATGACCAAGCAAGGAGTTTTTCAAATTCTTCCACTCTACTTCCCTTTTAATAATAAACTCTATTTTCAAGTCATCCATTTGCTCCATTATTTTACTTTAGTTAAAAGTAATTATTTAGCAATCTTCCTGTTTTGCTGATTACATATTTCATCTACCAGATAACCTAGTTCATCACCTTTAAATTGTTCATTCTATAAAGTCCTAGGACACGGGCACTATTCTACCAAGTTCTTTGCAACTGCATAAAAAGAATGGTCTTTATTTAGTTTACAGTATCTTATTCTCCATTTTTATAAGAGATATATCAGAATGACCTTTACTGTTCATACTTCTATTCTGCTAGCTTTCTCGTCATGACCCCTTCAAATATCTATAAGAAGTTCCAGAATTTCCATAGTCTTCCCTGTTGAGTAGCAGAGAACCTCACAAGAGTTGCTGTTAATGATACATTCAGGAAAACTCAGGCTATTCCCTAACATTCCTTTACACTGTTAGAGACCTTATACATTACGCAGTTCCAAAACTGCCTCCACATTTTCAAGTATTTAAATAACAAAAGCCTCACTCTTGTTATTTTTTTTTGCCCTAGTTCATTTTTCTTTTTCAATACCTACATGCTACAGACTACAAATTATAAAGACCAGAAGGGTTTTTTTTTCCTCTCACAGCTCTAGAATCTGGAAAGGCAAAGGATGCTAAGGGACTTCTTGGTGCATCACCATATAGCATTGTGTGTTGAGCTACAAGCATGGTAGCTAGGGTTGCTCTTCTCCTGCTAGCATGGAGCTCCTCCTGTTATGACATCATATCATCTTAATTACCTCCAAAGGTCCCAGATTTAAATACCACTAACATACAACTTTAGGAATCAGGTTTCCAGAATATGAACTTTTGGGGAAACTACTGAAACCACAACACCAACCTACTGAAATACTAAATACATTCCTTAAAAAGGATGAATTCTTGAGGTCAATGAGTCAATGAGTATATTTTTTAAAATAATGACATGTTTATTTTCAAAGAATGATTAAATTTTATATATAAAGAGAGAGATGCATTTTTATGAAATTTCATATTTAAACATTAGAGTTGATGACAGCTTATCTTGTTACATTGATTATTTGGAGGTATAATTTTAATTTCTCTTATAGAGTTAAGTTTCTAGCCTTTTGGAGCCTAATACTGCTATAGACATAATTCTTAAGCATCTTCACTACATATAATCTGAATTACTTTAATAAGCCAGTCACAGTCATATTCTCATTATCAGTAACCACATCATTAGTATTAGTAAGATAATCTGTGTGGCGCTATTCTTAGGCCAATGTTGAGTGGTTATGTCCCAAATGAGTCATATAGGTTCTGTTGATATCGAACCTAACAAATTTTGGTTCTCTATCTCATTTTAAAGAAACTATTTGTTCCTAAAAATAAATTTATTTTTTAAATAAATTATCACAGATTTTTTTTAACTTAGAGAAATAACATGATGTTAAAAGAAAAGAGAAAAATGACATAAATTGGGTATTACAATAAAGCCACAGATGTTTTTCCAAATCTTCAGAATATCCAATCTATTATAATTTGAATTTGAAATGTCCCCCACAGGCTCATGTGTTGGGGACTTGGTCCCCAGCTAGTGGTGCTATTTTTGGAGGTTCTGGAAACTTCAGGATATATGGCCTACCTATAAATAGTAGGTCAGTAGAGCTTGGTCCTTGGGATATCATTTCCCTGTCCCCTTCTCTGTTTCCTATCTACAATGAGGAGAAGAAGCTCCTCTCACACACACTCCTGCCAACATGGTGCTCTACCCAAATATGCAGTGCCAAGTAACTATGAACTAAATCTTCTGAAACCATGAACCATATATCCTTCCTACCTTAAGTTGTTTATGTCAGATATTTTGACACAGTAATGGAAAGATAACTAATACATAGTTCAAGACAGTGTTAATATAATTTATCCATTATATTTATATTAAAACTGTGTGAAGGAATATTATCAACACTTTTAAATATGTTAGTAAAATAAATTAGAATAGAATATCTTATCACAAAAATTAAACTAAATAAGAAATGTTGGCATATACTTGAGTGTCATAAAATATAGATACATTCCATTGTGTTCCCTTGAAATGATGACTTATTAGTGTAAATGGAAATATTTTTGTAATGGAGATAATGACATTCTAGTTCAATTCAAATACTCATTTAGGATTCATTCAAATCCTCATTTAATGTACTGAACCCTACCTGAGGACACCACACCCTTACCTGCTGTTGGACTTGGTTTATTATATCTAAAGTATAAATGTCAAATTATGGTTGTTATACCGATAAATAAAAGGTACTCTAGCATTAAGCAATGCAGAGATAATAGAGATCTCTTAGTGCTTAAGAACAATCTTTTTTTTTAACTTTCTGTTTTCTTTTTTTTCTTTATTCATTTATTCATATGTGCATATATTGTTTGGGCCATTTCTCCCCCATGCCCCCCATCCTTCTAGGCAGAACCTGTTCTGCCCTTTACTCCAATTTTGCTGACGAGAAGACATAAGCAATAGTAAGAAAGACATAGCGTTTTTGCTAGTTGGGATAAGGATAGCTATACACAGATATTCCTAGCATTGCTTCCATAAAAATGTATATTACCACCCAAATTGATTCATCTCTACCAGAACTCCTCACTACTTCATGGTCACCTTCCCATAGTGGCCTCTGTCAGTTTAAGGCTACTATATGAGCTCCACTGCAGTGAGCACATGAAACACTTTCAAATTTTGAGTTTCCTACCTTTCTCTATTCATCCTGTATGTGTTCTCCCCTCACCATGTGACCCAAGTCTAATAATATTACTGAATTTGTGTTAAATCCAAAGTCCCCAAATGAAGGAGAACATAAGATTTTTGAATTTTGGAGCCTGTGTAACTTCACTTAACCTGATGTTCTCCAGTTCTATCCATTTGCTTGTGAATGATAAGATTTCATTCTTCTTCATATCGGAGTAAAATTCCATTGTGTATAAATACCACATTTTCTTAATCCATTCATCAGTAGTGGGGCATCTTGGCTGTTTCCATAACTTAGCTATCATGGATAGTGCTGCAATAAACATGGGTGTGCAGGTGCCTCTGGAGTAACCTGAGTTGCATTCCTTTGGGTATATCCCTAGGAGTAGGATTGCTGGATCCTAAGGCAGATCTATGTTTAATTTTTTAAGAAGCCTCCATATTCTTTTCCAGAGTGGTTGTACTAGCTTGCATTCCCACCAGCAGTGTATGAGGGTTCCTTTTTCCCCAAGTCCTCGCCAACATTTGATGTTGGTGGTGTTTTAGATGATAGCTATTATAACAGGGCTGAGGTGGAATCTTAGTGTGGTTTTGATTTGCATTTCCTTTATGGCCAGAGATGCTGAGCATTTTCCTTTTTTGAAAAAGTTCTATTTAGTTCAGTTGCCCATGTCTTTATTGGTTCATTGATTTTGGAGGAGTTTAGTTTTTTGAGCTCCTTATATATTTTGGTTATCAGCCCTTTGTCTGATGTATATCTGACAAATATTTTATCCCACTCTGTGGGTGATCTCTTCAGTTTAGAGACCATTTCTTTTGGTGTGCAGAAGCTTTTTAATTTTATGTAGCCCCATTTGTCCATGCTTCTCTTAGTTGCTGAGCTTCTGGGGTTCTATTAAGGAAGTCCTTTCCTATACCTGTTGCTTCCAGAGTATTCCTTGCTCTTTCCTGTACTAACTTCAGAGTTTTGGGTCTGATATTAAGGTCTTTGATCCATTTTTGAGTTGATACTAGTACAGGGTGAACTCTAGTTTCAGTTTTCTGCAGGCAGACAACCACTTTTCCCAGCAACATTTGTTGAAGAGGCTGTCTTTTCTCCATTGTATGTTCTTGACGACTTTGTCAAAAATAAAGTGGGTATAGTTGTGTGGATTTATATCTGGGTCCTCTATTCTGTTCCACTAATCTTCATATATGTTTTTGTGCTGTTTTATTGCTATTGCTTTGTAATGCAGTTTGAAGTCAGGTATTGTGATACCTCCAGCATTGCTCTTTTTGCTGAGTATTGTCTTGGCTATTCGCGGTTTCTTCTGTTTCCAAATGAACTTTAGGGTAGATTTTCAATGTCTGTGATGAAAGTCATTGGGATTTTGATGGGAATTGCATTAAACATGTAGATTGCTTTTGGTATTATAGCCATTTTTACTATGTTGATTCTACCAATCCATGAGCACAGGAGATCTTTCCACCTTCTGTAGTCTTCCTCAATGTCTTTCTTCAGGGTTTTGTAGTTCTCCTTGTAGTGATTATTCACATCCTTTGTTAAGTTTACTCCTAGGTGTTTGATTTTTTTTTGAGACTATTATAAATGGAATTGTTTCCATATATTCTTTCTCAGTTTGTTCATTCTTGGTGTATAGAAAAGCTAATGATTTTTGTAAGTTGATTTTATCCTGCTACATTGCTGAAGCTGTTTATGGTGTCTAGGAGTTTTTGGGTAGAGCTTTTTGGGTCTTTAAGATATAGGATAATGTCATCTGCAAAGAGGGATATTTTGACAGTTTCTTTACCTATTTGTATTCTTTTTATTTCTTCTTCTTACCTAATTGCTCTGCCTAGGAATTCCAGGACTATGTTGAATAAGAGCGGGGATAGGGGACACCCTTGACTCATATCTGATTTTAGGGGTAATGGTTTCAGTTTTTCTCCATTAAGTGTGATGGTGGCTATAGATTTGTTATATATAGCCTTTACAATGTTGAGGTACATTCCTTCTATTCTTAGTTTTCTTAGAGTTTTTATCATGAAGTGGTGTTGAATCTAATCGAAGGCTTTTTCTCCATCTATTGAAATGATCAAGTAGATTTTGTCTTTGCTTTTGTTAATGTGGTATATTACATTTATTGATTTGCATACTTTGCAAAGTCCAGGACCTGATGGATTCTCTGCTGAATTCTATCAGACCTTTAAAGAAGAACTGATACCAACCCTCCTTTAACTGTTCCATGAAATAGAAAGGGAAGGAAAACTGCCTAACACATTTTATGAAGCCAGTATTACACTTATCCCAAAACCAGTTAAAGACACCTCCAAAAAAGAGAACTATAGGCCAATCTCCTTAATGAATATTGATGCAAAATCTTCAATAAAATAATGGCAAACTGAATTCAACAACACATCAAAAAGATCATTCACCGTGACCAAGTTGGCTTCATCCCAGGAATGCAAGGGTGGTTCAAAGATCAGCTATGTAGTTCACCAGCTGTCCTACTTTGGAGGTAGCTTTTCACTGTGCTTGTTTACTGGGTGCTTGTTTCTTTGCCTTGCCCCCTTTCTCTGGGGCAAGGTCAGTGCTCCATCAGCTGCCCCCCTGTTGTCAGTGTGTTGTGATGGTTCACTGTTTGTTTTTCAATTTTGCAGAGCCATTTGACTTTGGGTGTTGCTCACTGGCTCAGGAGATGAACTTTGTTGTCCACTATCTGCCCTGCTTCAGGCAGTGACTTATCACCCTCCTGCTACTGGTGCTTAAGAGCAATCTGAATTGGAAAACAATATATAATTTTTAAAATGAGGCCAGCATGAGAAATGGTGTGGTTTACCACACATGTGATTGACATGTATTTGTGTTAGGCATGTGATGTGTGCCATAATCCTGGACCTCTGGGAGGCTGAGGTTAAATAATCACTTGAGCTGAAGAGTTCAAGACTAGTCTAGGAAAGATAGCAAAACTCCATCTCAAACAACAAAGAAATTTCTAAAAATTTATTCATGTCTTCCAGCATCAAATTCCTCATTTTTCTTACTCTTTCATTACTCATTTAATATTTATCATCAGCCTCCTGTATACCAGGAGATCTGCTGTGTTCTAGAAATGCAATAAAACTGTATAAATTCCATGCCTTCAAGGTGTCTACTGAGAAAGATAGATATGAAAACTTGATTAGAATAATGATGTAAGCTCACTATAGGAATATTCACTCACTCATTCACTAATTCATTCATCCAACACATAGGCAACACTTATTATGTCATATAGATGTTTTATTGTGCTGTGGATACACTGATAAAAAACATAAATCTATGTTCAGATAGCTTTGGAATTAGTAAAAAAGAAAGACAAGGAAATCAATAATCTAGGAGAATTATATATGTATATAAATATTCATGCATATATATATATATATATATATATATATATATATATATATAAACATTTAAGATAAGTCAAGTAGATTATAACCCCTTAATCTAGTGTTAAATTTCAAAAAGTAGAATTTACTGGGTAGAAAAAAATGGAAACACATTATTTGGGGAAGTATGTATTAATATGTTAAAACACTCTATTGGAGAACAATAGTGCAAAAAGTGAAGTAATATGTATGAGGAAAGATGTCTGTAGTATTGGAGTGAAAGAAAATGACACATGCATTTCCAGTGTGGCCCTCAACACTCCTTCTCACTTGATACAGAGGAACTTACAATATAAGCAGCCATAGGCTTTAAGATGTGAGAGCATAAGAAGGCAGGATCTTGGTCACTACTCACTACTTGGAAGAAAAGTTCTCACTTACTAAGGACATTTATTTTTGAATTTGTATGAGCAAGAAATAAATTGATGTTTGTTAAATCAATGAGATTTTTGTAGTAGAGAAGCTATTGTTACCAAATCAATAAAGAGGAGATCAATGTAGATTGACAGGCAGATACCTTAAGAAATTTAGGCCATGAAGATCTTGCATCCCCATATTTATTTAGGCACCCCGATCTTCCTTATCAAGTTCCAATATAAAATGTTTGTCATGTTTATTTTTATATTCTGTTTCCCCTGAAAAAAGTGCAAGTTACACTAATATAATAATTTTTGTCTATTGTGTTCACTGATATATCTCAATTACCTAAATCAGTTCCTTATTCATAAAACCTGATCAGTAAATTTGATATAAGATTAGTTGGCTACAACATATTCCAAATAGAAATCATTATAACTTTAGTACAACTGAATATGTATCTACCAAGCCAAATCAAAACAGAAAATGCTGCTTTATATAAACTGCATTAACTCAATATTTTATACAAATATATTTATAAACCTGATGAAAATGGTAAGAAAACTTATAAAACAAAATATATCTCCTCTTTTTTTTTTTTGGTTGTACTAGATATTGAATTTAGGAACTGATACTTGCTATGTGAGCACTCAACCACTTCAGCCACACCCCAGCTCTTTTGCATTAGTTATTTTTTATTTATTTATTTTTTTTGGTTTTTTTTTAGGGGAGAGCACGAACGCAGTCCCCCACTACCACAAATTATGCAGTCGAGTTTCCCACATTTGGGGAAATCGCGGGGGTCAGCACATCCGGAGTGCAATGGATAAGCCTCGCCCTGGGAAAACCACCTTCGTGATCATGGTATCTCCCCTGCCAGGTAAGTATTGCATTAGTTATTTTTTAAATAAGGTCTCTTGCTTTTTGCCCAGGGCAGCCTCAGACCATTCTCCAGATCTTCACCTCCTGAGTAGTTGGAATTACAGACTACCACAACATGTTATGTCTTTATATGTTTATTAGTTGGTCTCTCTATATTAATATAGAGCTAATTCCTAGATGCAGAAATTAGCAGTAATTTTCCACATCATAATGACTTTGAAATTAGGCCATGCATACCTATCACTTTCCTTCCTTGAGAAAAAAAGAAAACATTCTTGCATTGTTGAATAACACTACTATTTCTTAATGAATTTGTTAATACCTATGTTCAAAGGACAAAAAAACCATATCCCAGTACTACTGCAATTCATAGTATTTATTCCAGGATCACTAGAATCTGTTTCTAAATCACAAGAATTTAAAATGCTAAGTATATTACTTTTAAAAAGAGGTTTTGTATAAAATCATGACAACAAAATTTGTAGTTTGCAAAAGATTTTCTTACTTGAAGAGAGCTACACTCTATAAAGGAGAAACAGACATTACTATTTCTTGAAGTGCAGAAATAACTATGGCTAATCGTAGTTACTTTAACTAGTAACAGTTATAATACCTTTTCATAAAAGTGATTCAAGCATTTTGGAGAATCTCAGAAATATAAAATGCTGCTTTTTTTTTGTAACAGAAAAATACTTGCTTTATTTCAAAGACTTTATCTGCGTGATCACCCAGTCATCCAGGCTACTGTGTACAGGTATGAGAGGGGAGCTTTGCTTCTTGGTCTCTTCCCCTTTTGATGGCTTTGATGATCTCTTCCTTGGCTTGAAGTCACCATCATCACACTTGTGTGCTTCCTTGGTCTTAGTCAGTCAGTTTCTTATGGTCCTTGTCTGCCTCCAAGTTGCAGATGTATTCTAAGAGAATCTGCTCATTTCTGAGTGCATTCCTGTTCATCTTCAGACACAGATATGTCTCGGGTAATACTCTTAGATGCACAGTATCTCTTGAGTAACTGTACACTATCTGCATCCTCCTCATCCAGGCAACCTTCTCCAGCATTTAGCATTGACCATATGTTTTCCCTCTTATGCCCATATGTCTGCCCTTATAGCAAACCAAGATGTTTTCATGAATGGACCCTGCATATGGACAGGCACGAGTTTGCAGATGATCAGCCCATTTGGTTAGTTTCTGGATCTGTTGATGGGGGTTGGCATTGCGATTTTATTTTGGTCTCTTTATTGTGGACCCAGGACATTTTGTGTCATAGCAGAGGCCACTAGAGGCCACTGGAGGCAAGCTTCTTCTGAAGCCTGAGCATTCTGGGGGCCACAACAGAGAAGGAAAAATTGAGAAAATATTCTCTTAATGATACCTCCCAAGTATGTGCATTTCCAACTTTTTATGAACAGTAGTGTATCAATTTCTGTATTTTTTATATAATTTAGTGTTTGCCATTCTGGAATTAGAAAGGACAGTTTGTTATTTTATCGAGGAAATAAGCAAATGGAGATCTTAAGTACCATAATCTAATTTGCACAATTCATTTAAGGCCAGATTAAGACATAGGTCCTTCAGTTTCCAGTTTGATGTCTTTTCTGTTACTCTATGTGCCTAGCGTTTCCTGTGGAATTTAACATAAAATATGCAAACAAGCAAACAAAAAATCCAGGTGCATGGCAAATATTTACATTATCAATTATAGCTGAAAGAGAGGTAGTGGGACAAAGAGAGAAACTAAAGGTTGCCATAATTCTTAGGTTTGGGGGAAAAAATTAGAATTTTAATTTTAATATCTGCCAGGATCTCAGAGGTCCTTGACCAGAAAGTGTTCAGGGAAGGAATGAACAGACAAGATACATATCTAGAGGGCCAGAAGGCTGATGACCAACTGACAAATTTTTCATTTTTCTCAGCAAGCTTTATACAAAAGAGGAAGAGACTTAAACATCAAAAACACTCTGACCTAGGTACAACCTTTCTGTTTTGGCCACCCTGAAGTCTTACTGCCAGTGTCCTTGACTAGGTATAAACTTCTTTTCAGTTAAGGGAAACCATTTAGCATTCCTTCCCACAATGATAGAGATATGGTGCACCTGCAGATTCCGACCTAGTCAGAATGCTGCTAAGCTGAAATGACCTTGTCAGATTGCGGCTCATGGCTCCCAACAAATATCTAATCATAATCTTTAAGAATAAAACTGAAAATATCCAAATAGGGAAAATAATTCATCATAAATTAAAAATAAAGGTAAAGTGCAGAAGTTCACAAATGGCCTGAGTAACTTTTATAATATTCTGTCAAAAATGAGATAATTGATTTTCTTTGTTATGCTGGAAAAATCCAAAAGAAGCCAAAGAAACCTCACATAGGAAATGAAAATGAAGAAAAATGTTGGTTTTCATTAACTTTTTAATTGAGAAATATTTATTTTAGTAGTGTTCAGAAATCATGGATTTCTATGCATAATATTTTTCTGCTATTTTTTGGTAGAAAGCTTTATCAACTTCCAAAAAAAAGATGACAATATTGAAGATTTACTTTCTGAAATACCATTAAAAATCTTCTCACGTTCATTTGCAGAAATGTTTCATTTCAAAATGAATTTAAAATTTAGGAACCAACAAAATCTAGGTTAAATCTGATAGGAGCCAATACTGTATCTCCAACCAATTTCACTAATAGTCACTCAATTTCTGTAACCTTAGTTTCTCCATTGAGTAAAGCAAATAAGTAATGCGAACTACTTTCTGTTATTGTAAAACCTGAATAAGATGATATGATATAAACAAGAAGCCTGAGATTAATATATTTTTAATAAATATAAGTCATTGTTAATTAAATCCAAAGTCTCAAACTTAATTGGTTGTCAAAATTTAGTGCTTTTCACAAAAATAGGTAAGTAGAACTAAATTTTATATTATACTATTCAAATGGTTTGCTATGACAGGGCTAGTGAGTAGTTGGACATTATTTGGAGTAAGTGAGGGAAAAACATTTAGATTTAGGAGAGGACAAGGTAGGTAATCTCATCAGTTTCCCCAAAAACTAGGCTTGAGAAAACTTGGTCATTAAAAGTAATGTGCAAAAAAATAAAGAACCAATATGACATTAAAATTCCTTTATAGTTCATTTTCTATTGTTGTTACTGATTTAAAATTTCAGAAATTAAAAATACTATAAATATTACTATGATTTGAGGACTTCAACCTATACGTCTGGAAAATTTTTATAGGACAAGTGCTTACAACTTATATCAGGCACACACAGTGCTATTTAAGTGTTAACTATGTGCACAGAGGGTTGGGGAGAGGAGACACTTACACATATGTACACACATACAAATATATATTCATAACACATATTATACTGATTATCCAGATATATAAGTAAAATAGAAAATCACACATTTTTTTCTTAATGGAAACCTTTACACAAAGAAGAGACTGTGAATTAAGAATTCTCTGTCCCCAGATATGCACATACTAAACTTCTCTACAGTATTTCCTAAACATTGCTTTTTCCTCCTAGAAAAGGAAAACAAAATATTTCTTTTTGAGATAGTACACTTCCATTTCTTGATGTGTAAATGAAGACATAGATATATTACTGAAAAGTAATGAATTTTAATCAGCAAGATGAACTTCACATGTTCAAAAGATAACTAAAATGTGCCAGTTTGATGATTTCTTCAGTGAGTAAGTAATGGTTTTACAATGCTTCCAAACGGCTGGGGGCATGACTCAACTGTTAAGAGCACCTGCCTAGCAAGCATAATGCCCTCAGTCCAAACACTACTGCTAACTTAGATAAATAAATAAAGTGCTTAAAAATGAGTAATGTAAAGAGGCTTCTTTAAGAACCAAGTTACAATGGAAGCACTGGAATTAGGCAACCAAACTTTTACTGTTCTGTTCTCCCACTAAATAGAAATTACTATTGAATATGTGTTACTGTTTACAGCTATTCCTTCTATATAAAATAAGTTGTGTTTAATTTTATTTTTCTTTACAACTTAAATACAGTGAATCTATAAGAAAAATGTGTCTTTAGAAGAGAAAGAGTAAAAAAGGAATGAGTAAAAGAATTCTGCTCCTTATCTATGAATGTCAGCTTTATTAAAATCTTTCCCAACAAATGATATTACAATACATTTCCTGTCTTTTATCATCATCATTTAATAATGAACAGGTTATTTTAAAACAAGTAGTAGGTACAGCATAATCCCAGAATAAACCAAAACCTTACTTAATGAAAAATTCACCAGAGAGTAATTACATTTTTCTCATTAGGCCCTATCTAGAGACTAGCCTTTGAGAATGACTGCCTTAGATTAGGTTTTCTTTTTTTGAAAACAAATACCATAAAGGAATGCTTATCTTCTAATAGAATGTCAATGAACATATAATTAAAGAAATGCTCAATTGGGAGTCATAGAATTTCAATCCAGTACAAGATATATTTGAAAATCTAATACTCCACTTATTTCCTAAAAATCAAGAAGTTCCTTTCCTATTTCATCTTTATGCAACAATTATCTCATATCCATACTCATCCACTCTACTAATTTCCTGTTACCATAAGCAATTTGACCCTGACATTCCCTAAAGCCCACTCCTCTACTTGTTCCATAAAATCATGAAATTACTTCCTGTCTCCTCTGAACTGTAGGTGGCCAGCTCTCTTCTGTAGCATCATTTTGTTCTTGATATTTCTACCATTATATAAAATGCTGTAGAATTTTCTTTTTGATTATATTATTGTACCAAGGAAATGTGACATTTACAAAAGTTCTTACAATATATCATAGTTCAATTCATCCTCTCCATCATTCTCCTTTATCTCCCCTTTCCCCATTTTTGGAATAGTTTCAACATGACTCATTTATCCATTTTCATACATAAGTACACTTTGCCACTACATTCAGCCTCCTTCACCCTTTCCTTCCAAATTACCTCACGTTACATCACAGCTCTGCAAGACTCACCTTCTTTATCAGCAAAACTTCTTTCCCCAAAAGCTACCTCCAGTTCTTGCCATCCTCCAAATAAAAATTTTCCAATAGCTCCCTCTTTGAACTAGAATAAATCTCAAATTACCCCCACACATGTAGCTGTGATAGCCTATATGAAGCAGTCCCTGAAGTTTCTCCTAGTTTACCTTGAACTGAACACTCCACATCCTCACTTGTTATTCTTTATATTTAGCCACATTATTTTTCTTTCAGGTCCTCAAGAAGGGTTATTGGACTTGTTTGTCCTTCTTCTAGAATGCTCATCATTCAGATATGAATAGTACTATCATTCATGTCTTCACTCAAATTTGCTTTACCCAAAAACCTTGAATATGCAGCCAACCTTTTGTAGTATCCCCCATCACAATCACTGTCTACATCATAATTATGTAGTCAATAACAAAGTATATAAATCACAACATTGTATAAGATTATAACAGAGATGAAAATTCTTATTACCTGCTGAGGTTGTAGCTCCTATAATGTCATCACACGACACAATGCTTACATGTTTATGGTGGTAAATTTATTACACAGTCATATAAAAGTATAGCACATGTAAATATGTGCAGTACATAATAATTGATTATGAGGTAAATGGCTATTACTAGTTTATTTACTGTAACCTAACTATCTTTTTATTATTATTTTAGAACATTGGCTTCTACTTATAAAAAAAAGGTTTTTGTAAGACAGTATGCCATGTTATGTTGGCAGCAGCTTCATAATCTTGTTTTTATTGCATCTGATTGCATGCAGAGGCAGACCATATAAGCTGATTGACCTAGGGTTGTATAAGGATACACCATGATGTTCAATGACAAAAATCACCTAATGACACATCTCTCAGAATGTGTACTTGGCACACCAGTGTCTGCAACTTCTTCTGCATTATTTGATGGCTTTTTTGGTCTTCCTCTGGGATACATATACCATGAGAAAAGGGGCTTTTTGTTTTATTCATTGCTATACAAAGAACAGTTTCTGGCACATCTTAGTAGACAATAAAATTTTTCTGTTAATAATTGCAAACTGTGTATCAATGAACATTTCTAACACACATAGATTTGACATCCTTTACACTTGTTTTCATAGAATACTAAATATTTTCAAATATCCATCATTTCAACTTTCAAATAACTGCAAGTTTATAATAATACTAGTTTTAATGTAAATTACACTAAAATTACAAAAACAAGCATTTATTAGACAAACTTTACATTAAAATACATACATACATTTGAGATGGCCTCCTCTTATTCTTCCTTGAGAGTGTGAAACACCTAGCAACTTGCTTCTAAACAATGAACAAAAATACTTGGACACCACTGTTTTTTTTAAATTCAAATAATTTGTCTTTTTAAATATTTTTTCTCGTTGTGCTTGGTAGGAGCACGTTGTAGCATTTACACAAGTTCCTACAATGTATTAGATATATCAAACTTGAATTCACACATTCACTGCTTTTATTCATCCTCCCTCCCCTGATTTCTAGAACAATTTCAACAGGTATCATTACATACATGTGTACACATTATTTGCACTATATTCATCCTCCTACCCCTTTCCCCACTACCTCACCCTCCCACTGGCACCAAATATCTCCCCAAGCCATCCAAGCCCCCACCCCTGCTAGAACCAGTTCTGCCCTCCTGTTCTCAAATTTTATAGAAGAAGAAGAAAAAAACATAAAGTCTGAGATAAAGATAGCTACACAGGGAGTGTTCATGTGTTGTTTCCATGCATGTAAGTATCACAACCCCAATTGGCTCATCTCTACCAGTCCTCTTCACTTCTCCTCAGTCCCCTTTCTCTAGAGGACCTGGTCAGTTTAAGATGTCTATATTCATTCCTGTACCTTCAAGTTTTTGGTTTCCTTCCCTTGTCCTATTCCTCTAGAGTGTAGCCTTCCCTTAGTGTGACTCATGTCCCATAACATTGCTGCATTTCTTTTAGATCAATAATCCACACATGAAGGAGAACATGGAGCTTTTGGCATTCTGAGCCTGCTTAACTTCACTCAAGGTGATGTTCTCCAGCTCCAACCATTTACCTGTGAATAACAAAACTTCATTCCTCTTTGTGGCTGCATAAAATTCCATTGTGTATAAATACCACATTTTCTTAATCCATTGTCAGTAGTGGGCCATCTTGCTATTTCTATAGCTTAGCTATTGTGAATAGTGCTGCAATAAACATGGGGTGTGCAAGTGCCTTTGTAGTAACCTGACTCACATTCGTTTGGGACTATCCATAAGAATAGTATTGCTGGATCATGTGGCAGATCTGTCTTTAGTTTTTTTCAAGGAGCCTCCATATTGTTTTCCATATTGGTTGTACAAGTTTATATTCCTAGTAGCAGTGTATGAAGGTTGCATTTCTTTTATGACAAGGGATGGTGAGCATTTTTTCATGTGTCTTTTAGTCATTTAGACTTCTTCATTTGAAAAAGTTCTGGTCAGTTCAGTTGCCCATTTATTAATTGGGTCAGTGGTTTTTTGGGAGTTTGGTTTTTGAGCTCCCTGTATATTCTGGTTATCAGTCTCTTGTCTGCTGTATGGCTAGCAAAGACTTTCTCCCATTCTATGTGCAGCATCCTCAATGTAGAGACCATTTCTTTTGTTGTGTAGAAGCTTTTTAATTTCATGTAGTCCCATTTGTCAATCCTTCTCTTAGTTGCTGAGCCACTTGAGTTCTACTGAGAAAGTCCTTGCCTACGCCTATTGCTTCCAGTATGATTCCTACTCTTTCCTGTACAACTTCAAGCGTTCAGGTCTGATATTAAGGTTCTTAATCCACTTTGAGTTAATACTTGTATGGGATGACAAACATGAATCTAGTTTCAGTTTTCTACAGGCATATATCCAGTTTTTCCAACCATATTTTTTGAAGAGACTGTCTTTTCTCCCTCCCTCATATATTTTTGTCAACATTGTCAAAAATTAGTTGGGTTTAGCTCCAGGGATTCATGTCTACATCCTCTATTCCATTCCACTTGTCTTCATATCTATTTTTGTGCCAGTACTATGCTGTTTTTATTGCCATAGCTCTGTAGTATAATTTGAATTCAGGTATTGTAATACCTCCAGTGTTGCTTTTTTTTCTCAGCATTGCCTTGGCAATTTCCAGTCTTTTGTGTTTCCAAATGAACTTTAAAGTTGACTTTTCAATCTCTGTGATGAATATCATGGGAATTTTGATGAGAATTACATTGAACATGTAGATTACTTTTGTTAGTATAGCCATTTTTACTATGTTGATTCTACCAATCCATGAACATGGGAGATCTTTCCATCTTCTCTAGTCTTCTTCAATTTCTTTCTTCATTGGTTTATAGTTTTCCTTGTAGAGGTCATTCATCCTATTTTAAGTTTATTCCTTGGTATTTAATTTATTTGAAGCTATTAAAGGTGGAACTGTTTTCCTCTATTCTTTCTCAGTCTGTTCTTTGTTGGTCTATAAGAAGGGTACTGATTTTTGTATCCTGCTACTTTGCTGAAGATGTTTTGGGTGTCTAGAAGTTTTCAGGTAGAGGTTTTTGTGTCTTTTAGGTATAAGATCATGTCATCTGTAAATAGGGATAGATTAACTACTTCTTTACCTATTTGTATTTCTTTTGTTTCTTCTTCCTGACTTATTGCTCTGGCTAGGCATTCCAAGACAAAGTCGAATAGGAGTGAAGAGAGTGGGCATCTTTGTCACATTCCTGACTTTAGAGGAAATGGTTTCAGTTGTTCCCATTAAGTATGATGTTAGCTACAGGTTTTGTAATTTATAGCCTTTATTATGTGGAAGTACATTCCTTCTATTCCTTGTTTCATCACAGCTTTTATCATGAAATTGTGTTGAATCTTATTGATTTTTTGCATCTATTGAAATGATCAAGTGTTTTTTGTCTTTGCTCCTGTTAATGTGCTATATTACATTTAATGATTTGTAAATATTTAATCATCCCTTCATCCCTGGGATGAAGCTGACTTAGTCATGGTGTATGATCTTACCAATATGTTGTTTGATTTAGTTTGCCATTATTTTATTTGATTTTTGCATCAATGTTCATTAAAGAGATTGATCTATAATTCTCTTTTTTGGTTGTATGCTTGACTATTTTTGGGATGAGTGTCATGCTGAATTCATAAAGTGAGTTAGATAGTAGACCTTCCTTTTCTATTTCATGGAAAAGTTTAAGGAGTGTTGGTATTAGTTCTTTAAAGTCCTGGCAGAATTCAGTGGAGAATCTGTAGGTCCTGGACTTTTCTTTTTTGGGAGACTCTTTATTGCTGTTTCAATTTCATTGCATGTTATAGATCTGTTTAGGTGATTAATATCCTCTTGGATCAGTTTCAGATGGACATATGTATCTAAAAAATTGTCCATTTCTTCTATACTTTCCAATTTTTTTGAATATAGGTTCTCAAAGTTCATACTAATAAAAGAAGCAATACATCAAGAGGAAATAACAATTATCAACATATTTGTACCCAATGTCAATGCATTAAACAAACACTAAAGGATTTAAAATCACAACACTGGTAGTGGGAGACTTTAATACCCCTTTATCACCAACAGATACGTCATCCAAACAAAAAAATCAACAAGAAATCCTAGAACTAAATAACATTATAGATCAAATATTCCTGACAGATATGTACAGAATATTCCACCCTGCAACAGCACAGTATATATTCTTCTCAGCAGCCCATGGAACTTTCTCCAAAATTGACTATACTTTAAGGCACAAAACAAGTCTCAACAAATATAAGAAAATTGAAAATTTCAGGGGCCATTAGATTGGTAAAACTTCTTACCACCTTTCACACTAAGCCAGTGTTTATCTCTGTCCATAAATTGGGTTTCTCATAAACAACAGATTTTTGTCTTCCTTTTAATCCAATTTGCTAAATTGTGTCTTTTGATGGGGGAGTTGAGTCCATTGACATTCAGTGCAAATATTGAAAGGTATGTGGTGATTTCTGCTAGTTATTTTTTTGTTATTGTTTATGGATTTGAGTATGTTGCAGCTGACTCATTGCTACTCTCTGTCTATTCTTCTCCCTGTCCTTTTTTAGTTTTGTTTGTTTTTGTCTTTTGTGTATAGAATTCCTAGCTGAATCCTCTGTAGCTTGACACCACTATTTTGAATTCATGGATTTCATGCTTTAATAAGACAAGCTGCCATCATAGAGGGTGACTTCTATCCCAAAGCCAAAAAGAAACCAAATCCTGCCATGTGAGCTTGAGGCAGACCACTTTCCAGTTGACCTTGAAATGTCTATTGTCCAGTTTCCACCTGATGGCAATCTATGACAAAGAGTGATGTAGATGACCCAGTAAACTGATACCTAGATTAGTGACTTACAGAAACTGTAAGACTATATATATATATATATATATATATATATATATATATATATATATGCTGTTTTGAGTTACTAAACTCTAATTTATTGCACAGTAGTAGATAGCTAAGGTAGGCTCCTTTGCTTACAGAGACCATCTTAAAAACATATTTAGAGATTGTAGCTTTATTTTTTGGACTCAACTCTCACTATGTTATTTCAATAGCTTCCTATAATTTCTTTCACATTCTAAACCCATGATTTTTTTTTCTCTGTTCATTTAGGAAGCCACAGCAACTATATATTCAGTAATACAATTATCTGCTAATTCTTACAGGTTATTGCAGTGCAAAACACATATTATTAACCATTTTACCCTATATGTGTATTTATTATTTAAGTTTTCATAATTATAGAAACAGAGACTTATAGTTTAGTTTTTGTGGCTGAGAGAGATGGCAAACATTTCTGTGGCATATGGATCAAGGAGGAAGCAGAGGTCAGCATAAATAAATTAGAACATTTCAAGAGTTAAGGAACTTGTCAAAAATAGTTTTCCTTAATTTTATTATGTTTCTGGCAGGCCACGCATATAGATATTTTTGAGATTACATGCTTAAATTCAACATTATCATATCTAGTTTTAAAAAGTTAGTGAAATGTTGATAGAAAAATAGGTCTTCAGATTTCTACCAACAAATTACTTCAAAAAAATTACAGGGCTTTATCCTTTATTAGGACCCAAATAGATAGCATTCTGTGTTAGTTTTCTGTCATTATAATAAAGTGATTGATGATCTTCTTATAAGAAGAAAAGGTTTATTTTGACTTACAGTTTGGGAGGTTCCAGTTCATGATTGATTGACCACATTGTCTTCAGCCTGTGATTAGGCAGCTCAACAATGTGGGATTATGTGTAAAGCAAAACCACTCACTTCTCCATAAGAAGGGAGAGAAAGGAAGGGGTCAAGGTTCCACAATCCCCTTCAAAGGCATGTCCCATTGACCCAAAGACCTATGACTAGGCTCTATCTCTCAAAGGTTCCACCTACACCCATCTAGGACCATCTTGGGGACCAAGCCTTTAAAACATGAGCCTTTAAGAAACAATTGTCAATCAAAGTATTTCAAGTTCATTACATCTTTTGATGTACCCTGGGCATACAGATGTGTTCTAAGTGTTGGTCCTTGAATTTGAAATTTAAACTTCAACTTAAATCTAGTTATATAAACAGTTTGACTTTGTTACTGCTCTGTTAAGTCAATAAATATATTAAAATGTAATGATCAGAATATCTATTTGTTTCATATTTATCTTATTTACTAGATGCTAATTTTGTGATGATAAGGACAATGTATTTTTAAAATATTGTACACCTTTTAATGAAAATAGGGTAACACATATATATTTATTTTAATAAAGAAGATGGTAAATAACGTTTACATTTTTTAACATTATGTCTAATGAGGCATAATTTCACAAATAATTTGTAATATAAGCAATAATTTCAATTCCTTTTAGATTTCATTTGTCTTGTTTTGCTTTTTTTGCAGTATTGGGATTGAACCTCATGCTTGCTAGGCATGTGCTCTGCCTCTTGAAACCACACATCCCATTCTTTTGTCACATTGTAATTTTGAGATATGGTTTCATTAGCAATGTCTTGAATCAATACTGTAACCAAGACTACAGATGTACACTACCATAGCTGGTTCCTTTTAGTTTCTTACTTGTGTACAAAATCCTTTGCATTCAATATTTAAACAGTTTCTAGGTTTCAAAATTTGTTGTTTGTTTTTGGAATGTGTGTGCTTATTAAGTTCATTTATAATAATATATCTCCTAATTTTATTGTGTCACTGGTACCTTATTAATAAATTCCATTGCCTTTAATATAACATAGGATTTCTTGCTAGTAAGTGTATGAAATGATTTTCATACTTAAAACTAGATGTTCTGTGAGTGAAGTTATTAGCTCTCATTTATCATACAAGTGACATTAGACAGTTATATACCTTCTTAATTCTCAATGCCACTATTTGTCAAGGTGAAGATAAGACAGCATGTCTTAACATTTTTAAGAGCATTGAATGCAATAACTTAAAGAATAATGTATTCAAGCACAAGATCCATGAAATCAAGGTGCAGTTGGTTGGCATCAATCTAGCTTCCTATCTACCTTACCATTCATTCCCCAGCCATATATCACCCAAGGACAGTCTCGGGTATGCTAGAGTTTTTCACTTCATGTAATATTTCCTGTGTTGAGAAGTCTTTTCTATCTATTTTTTCCATGATAAATCATAAATCTTTCTTGCAGATACAACTCAAATTTAGCATTTCTGTAACTGTCTTCTAAAATATTCCTACCATTCTAATTGTTTTATACATTATTGTTTACATATAAAATTTATTAATTATTATTAATAGAGGTTATTTTTCATCACTTAATAAAATGTTAGCATTTCAAAGGTGTAATAATATCTTATTTTACTTAGCCTTCTTTGAGTTTAACATAGCATTGGGTAGGCACTTAATTAATATGCTTTAGTAAATTAAATTAATCATTGACAATCTATTTTTAGTTATCAAATTTGTGTCAGGCAATCATTGTAAATAAGAGTAAAATAAGCTATTTAATTCTTTTATATTTGCCAAAAAATTGGTTATATAAGCTAAAGGCAGTAAAAGGGCATCAAAAGTTGATTTTTCCCTTTTTTTAAACAATAGATCTCAGATAATTCTGCCCTAAAGTTTAGTTGTATACTTTATTGACTTCTTATCACATAAAATATATAGGTCTCTCTGCTATGATGATAAGTTTTTGTGGTCTTGTCATGGCCTTTAATTTTACCTTCAATTAAATAGTCAAAAGAGCAATTAGATTTAAGGGATTTCTTTTCTTATTAGACCTCTTGGCTCCATCTATCCTTTCACTGGGAGCACTGACATTGTCTTAGATTACTTGCAAACATTGATAATGAATTATGCTGCTCCAGGCTGTAGTTAATTAAATTGGCTACCCTTTTGTCTTGAGCATGGGCAGCTGGGGCACTGGACTACAGAGGACTAATGAGTCCTACTTAAGGTAAGTCCTCAAGGGATATGAATTTCTGCTGTCAGGCAGGAATATGATTCAGATCACAAAGTTCTTCCATCTACTAAGTAGGTCAAAGTCTCTAAGGGAGGATAGAAGCAATTTGGGGTCTGATAAAATCAGAAACTATGAATTTAATTAGTTATTATATCCAACAAAAATTTTTAATGCTTTGTTGGACTGCCGGTTGTGCTGAAATGCTTAGAAAATCCTTTATATTTAATAAGGGAGCATTTGGATCAAAGAACTGTTCGGTTAGAAGCCATATGTTCAGGACTCAAGGACTTTCAGGCAAGGTTATAGATCTAAACAGGTCATAAGATTTATATGAACATTTTCAAAGCACTACCAGATAGGTGATTAAAACTGCCACTTCTGGCAGCAAGTTACATCCCACTATGCATGTGTTAATTTTAGATAGGCTATATGTGTCTAATATTTGGCACTGAGAATAAATAAACATGTGCTTTTCTCCTCTTTTCATATTTTGTATATAATTTTTCAGCATAATCGGGTATACAATGTGAAATATTAGAGTATCTGTCAGTATTTCTACACATGTTGACTGATGAGCTGCTCTAATGTAGGACAAACTGAAAATGAAAAGATCACAATAATTGTATTAATAAAAATCATAATTGTCAATCACTTATGAAATTGAAAGCAATGTAATTAATTTATTTTTGATTAGTTTATTAACTATCCCCAAAATTACATTGGTAGTTATTGCTATCTTTGTAAACTAACTTCAACAATCATTTTAAAAATAAAGACACTGAGGTAATGAAAAAATTTTCTCGTGCATGTGCAGCTAATCCAGAATGAAACAAGATTTCAAACTCACCCTAATAACAGAGCCTTCACTTAAAGATAAAGCAATGTTGCCTCCTATTGGCAATGAATTGATCATTTCAAATTATCATATATTTTAGGTATTTTCTTATGTTAAAGATAATATAATACGTTACTGTTCCATTTGTCCTGTAGCCCAACAACATCAATATCATCCAGTAGGTTGTTACAACTTCAGAATCTCAGGTTCAATCAGGCACAATGTACCAGAGTATCCATTTTAAAAGATCCCAAGTGCTCTGAATATCTATTAAATTCAGGAAGCACTAATTTTTCACAATGTCTTTCAAACTTGAACACACATTTAGAATCACCTGGGAAAACAAAATGTATGTGTGCATATACATTAGTGTCTGAGAGGTAATTATTGGCAAGAATAGGACTGGAAAAATCTAAAGAATACAACTGGAAATCAGGCAGTAAAACTTCCTCTTTACATCCCAGTTGCATTAGCTAGCATTAAACATTGTATTTTTAATAAAGATACTACTAGTTGATAGAGGAAATCAAGCATATAGCAAGGAAAAAATGATAAATTTGGCTATTTCTTACAGAAGCTGACCACATTGGAAAATCTCAAGCATAGTTATAGCATAATTTAGTTGAAGTATTCTCTCTCAAGCTTATTAAATACAGCAACAGCTGACTGCCCTTCTACCATAAATACAAGATTTTTGTAAAGAAACTCATAGGCAGTATGTTTAATTTTATTCTCCTTAATTTTATTATAAAATTTAAAATTCACGTCTTAAATTCTGGAATTATTTATGAGCATATCCCTGCTTATCTGCCGAATCAAGTTTTCCCATTCCTTACACATTCAACTTTTACTCTACCTAAAAGAAAGAATAATCTGACAGAGTCTTGATCTCAAAATTTTGTTTCGGATGTCTGGCCTTCTATACATGAATTTTCTAATGCAGTTACTGTTCTTCTTGATTCTTCTGTAAACCTACAGCACACTGTATGATTTTCTGGAGCGGAAAGAGCATTGCATTCTGTTGAAATATTCAGTGTACTGTCTATCATCATCATTATATATATAAGCCTTGAGAGGGGATGTTTTCATTAATTGCCTTTACATTCCCAAAACATCTCACAAAGTTTGCTTTATTGTAGACAATAATTAAACATTTGCTTAATGGATGATGGAATGTATCCCCCCAAAAGCCAAGTTAAAGTAAAAACATATGAATGTCATACAAATATATGAAATATGATTATATGGTTTGTTCAATGAATTCTGCTTGATTGTCATTCAAAAACAGAGCAACAGTGATTGAAATCTGTAAAGAAATATTTTTAGGTTAATATCGATGGCCTCTTTTCTTACAAAAATGACCTATTTCAACCTAATGCAGAAATAATCATAATTTCTTATTTAGACATGGTCCAAAGTCAAAACCTTAGGATGTAATAGTTTTCATAAAAATGGTTAGGTATACACAGGGACAATGAGAGAGAGGGAAAAATGTGTATATACTCAAAAAATGTCTTACGCTGTATGTGGTTAAAGCATATTACATTAAACAAAAAACTTCAAAAGTATTTCAACAAAGGGCCAAATTCACTTTATTTTAAAGGAACATTGCAATCAGGGCAAATGACAAGGTTATGAGGCAAGAAACATTTTATGAAATTGTGGAGGAAGCTGTGAATTTTGTTGTGCCAAAATGAATAAACCACAAGGTAAAAATAACTCAGAAACAGAACAAGCAAAGAAATGGTATCATTAACAACTAACTTTGACAATTACTTTCTCTCAGGTAAGGCATAATTAGTGTTTGCAAAGACAAAATAGGGCACTAGGTGAATAACTGTGAATGCTAGCAATATTAATGCAATTTTAAAATATAATTATGAATATATTTCACTTATATCATTAAAGAATTTAAATATATGGTACAAGACACAGATTATTAGTCTTAGAATCAGAAGACCAAGGCAAAAGTAAATTCTCTGAGCTTTCTGATTTTGTGACCTTGACTTAACTTCTGAGCTTCCACATCTCAACCTTGTTTGCATGTGTGTCCAATGAATTAATAAACATAAAAATCTCTAACACACTATCTAGTTTATAGTGGATATTTAATACATTTTGTACTTTGCATCAAATATGTAACACTTAAACTCTGCAAATGTGCTTAACATATATTTGAGAGATATTGAAGGAATCTTAAAGAAAATGAGTGCCCTTTTCTAATAAAAATCTGATAATATTAGTAGCAAATTCCTTAAATATTACCTTACGTGTTTGTTTCTCAGAAAATATTTCTCACAAAACTGTTTTTTGCAAAATATTTGAGAAGGTGCTATTTCTGTGTCATTGAGTAAATAAGAAAATGTGGCCTCTATTCTTTGAAGTCCCTATGACTGATCTCTTACCTAATCAGATGTTTGTTCCCAGCAGCTGAAATTCTTGAGTTCTGGAGAAGTGCACCAGCAATAATACTAATCTAGACATAGTCAACAAAGAAGACAACTCCCCTGAGATTTTTTTTCCTGTACTTCCCACCAGTTTTTGCTATGGATATACCAATGGTAAATTCTGACACTCAGGAAAATAAGTCAGAACCAATTCTCAAGTACTCTCATCTTTACTCAATATTTGTGAAGGGATTTCGAAGAGACTTAATAAACCAGATATCAAAATTGATAGTGACCTTTTCAAACCTATGGTAAGATGATAACAATTTTAGATGCATAAAGAATTATTATTGTGTGCATTGTTGAAGTAAAAAAGTAACCATGAGTGCAAATTCATGCAGTCCTAAGAATACTGAGATAATCATAGGTATAAATTTTAAAATTATGAACACTGAATGTTTGATTTTATAAACTGATCAATAAAAATCCTGAAAATAAATGGTCATCATCATCTATGAATGATGGCATATAACCTTGCTATGGTTAATTGGATAGATTGAGTTCATCATGAAATTATGACTTAGAAAATTCCTGCTAAAGTAGCTTGGAAGAGAAACATTGTACATTCCTTTTCTTAGTTCAAGAAAAATTCTACATAGTCAAATGACATCAGATCTTTATCTTAGAATTCATGCAGAGGTCCACCTGACACACATTTTTTTCTTTCTCTACTCTGGCAACCTTTCTAAAACTTGCAAATTTATAAGAAAGGAGTGTTCTATTCTTCTGACTACTTGTGCCTGCATTATGACATTTGGAAAACAGCAAATAATTTGAGTATCGTTTTTAGAAAATCATTAGATTAAAGAGAGCTTTATAATCTTAATTCATTAATTTTACAAACAGTTAATAAGTAACTAATATTATCCAGGAATACTTTTGTGGTATTGGGAATATAATCATTCAAAAAATTTTTTAAAAGTTCCCAGAATCATTGCATACATGGGGCTTGAGATTCAGATAATGGGAAAAAAGTACAAATCATGTCAAAAGATGATGAATGGTCACAAGGGAAAGAAGTAAAAATCAGAAGAGGAAATTAAAGAGTATCTATTAACAGTGTCAAATGCTATTTTTTAGACTTATCAAGATGAAATTTGAGCTGAGACCTGAAGTAATTCAAAGAGAAGCCATGTGGCTATCTAGGGAAGTGTGTTATAAGCCAAGTATCAGGCAGTGCAGAAACCCTGGAGCAAGACAATGCAGGGAATAGGCATGGCTGAAACAAAATAGAAAGAGAGTGGCAGGGGAAGAGGCAGAACTGGGAACCAAGAAGCCTGATTGATGGGCTTTGTAGACAACCCTGAAGGACTTTGGCTGTTCACTGACTGAAATGAAAAGTCACTGGAGGGTTTATCACAGAAAAGTGACATAATCTGACATACATTTTAAAAGGATGGCTCTCACAACTGCATGGAAAATAGCCTGATCCAGTTAGGAGGCTGTGACAGTATTCCAGGAATGGAATTAGAATGAGGCAGGTAGAAGGGATGAAACCCATTCAGACTAGTATGTTGGTGACATACTAGTACAGGAAAAGGAAGATTCAAAGGTGACTCCAGGTCATGCATATGTATGCTTTTTCCAGTCCTCTGGTAAAGTCAGGTGAATTATCAGTGTTCCAAAAAATCATGTTCACAACCCACAGTTTCATTGTAACTCTTGCCTAGATAGTACTGGACAAACTCATTCAAATGCCTACTATTTGTGTTGCAAGTTCCTTGAAGTTTATTAGTCCCCATTTTTACTTTCAAAAAGTAACTCTACCAGGTAAAAGTAACACCTTTTTAAAACAATCAGGTATTTATGGTATTTTTCTCTGCTCTTCCTCCTATGATCAGGAGGCTATCAGACCTTAGAGGAGAGAGAATTTCTTGAGTACACACTGTGCTATGTGTAGGCTTGTGTGAATTAACTCACTAAATTCCACTAGATCCGAATGTGATAATTGTTACTTGTGGGTATATTCATATGGAATTGAAAACTATTCCCTGTAAATTAAATATGCAATGTTTACAAGGGACTGTTTGACCTGCCCAGGGTCACCAAGAAGGATGTATTGGAGCAAAAATTTGAATACAGAACAATGTGCTTTTTAGAAATGTTACCTAATATCACTAATTACATGTATGTATATTTTAAAGATTAATTACTAAATGCTAAGTATACTTCTAATTATCAAACAATAACATGTTGGAAAGATCGTGCATAATTTCATATAGTATTAGTGATATTCTAACCTAGAACTATATATACTGGAGTTTTGTTAAGGTCATGGAAAGTCTCTGGCTACCATGTGGTAAATCTATGAGAATAGACAGAAATGGTCCTGACTGCCACCTCCTGACTGAGGTGGATGACTCAGGGCAAAGGTCAGAGTCTGATGTGTGTTTATGGGCTTGTGTGTTTATGTACAGGCGTGTGTAAAATCCCAATTAAATGGGAAGATGTATCAAACAATGTTTCAGTTAAAACTTTGGATTTGTCTTTTACTGGGCTAACTTTGATAAACTTCTCCTCTTATTTCCTAGTCACGTTTCCATACATATTTGTCATATATCAATCCAATTTAGCCTACATCCTTATTTCAATTCACAGTTTTCAATGGTATTGGTACAATATTGCCTTTAAAAACAAGAACATAATAAGTATGTTTTAGCATGTGTGTAACATTTATTTTAAACAGGGCATTAAAAGAGGGGAACAAATTAACCAGAAGCAGGAGTTCACTCCAAATGTAGGTATACTTATTATCCTCAATCATTAACCAACTTAAAAGCATTACATTTTTTGTTATTTCACTGTAGCTCTGCTTATATTATTATTCTCTAGTTTTGTATTTATATGATAATTTATAATACTTCATTTATATTTATAATTGTGGTTAGGATTAGCTGTAAATTCATTATTCATACAAATTTTAAATAAATAAAAAATTACTTGCATGAATCAGGGTAACAACCAGGCTCTTTGTATTTTGCAATTAGTGATAACGTTCTTAAAATCCAGTTCATTTTGCACAAGAAAAAAGGTGTATGTAATTATGAGAGCCCTTTCTAAACTATTTAAATCACCCATGATTGGCAACTTAGTCTTTTGCATGCAATTTATTTGGTTGATTTTGCATATTTTGTCAATTAAGTATGTAAGAATTACTCTCATAGGTACTTTAAATGAATGGAGATATAAGAAAACCTCCAGGTTCAAATTTCAGGATAAAAGCACCATGTCTTGATATTTTGAACTCTTACCCTTCCCAGAATGAGAAGTGTACTTCATTTTAAGTGTAGGCTTGAATAGGTAAGAATTCTCTATTGAGTACACTGGGAATATCCTGATTTACCATTCAACATACCATAAAGTATAAATACCCTATCCTTAGCAATCATCCTTGAGAGTTTCCATGTAACAAGAACTTAACAAAAAGGGATTACAAGATGAAAGGGAAGTTTTTTAACCCTTCACATTTAATATAATGTAAATTATGCCAATGGCAATCCTAATAACCATAAAAAGCATAGGCGTTAACCAAACCTCTTGTGAATGCAAATCTGAAGTGCTGAGCTGTGCTGTTCTTTCCACTTCCAGTCAGTATTAATACTAGAAATTCTGAAATTATGTATGTATGTCTGTGTTTGTGAGAGAGAGAGAGAGAGAGAGAAAGAGAGAAAGAAAAAGAGGAAGAGAGAGAGGGAGAGAGAAAGAAATGTGTATATACACATATGTATAGACAATTCAAAATGTATTCAAATTAGGGAAGATATTTTTGCATATTATATAAATAAAAAGCTATTTGAAAGATACAAATTATTTATTGATTATAATTTTAAATTCATGTTTATAAATTGATTACATCAATTGCTTCAAAAAAAGGCTAGATTTAGCTGGAGAAGTGGCTCAAGCAGTAGAATGTCTTCTTAGAAAGTATGAAACCCTGAGTTCAAACTCCAGTAGCACTAAAATAAGAAAGATAGATTTCAAAACGACATAGAGATTTTGATTAGAAGTCATGTTACTGTAGTACAGGATATTACACATAGATTTTATATGATATATATTTATATCTTTGTATAAATTGTTAAGTTTATATAATTTGGTAAGTATAGGAAAGATTATTACTATAGCAATAAATCACATTTCCCCTAATTACACTACTATATTTAAGTGCATACAAATTATTATCTAAGAAAGAGAAAGAACCTGAGAAAATGTGGGAGGAACAGAATGCACACATTTTGAAGTGCAATAGTAAAAAATAATGAAAATAAATCCTTTTATGAGTCCCAAAAAGTATGAGAGCACTTTTGGTTCCAGGTATAAACCTAGTATAAGTAAAGACTATAAGGGATATTTTAATAAGAGAGAGAAGATGGATGCTGTATATTTTACAGTATATTAGGACTGATACAGTTATTTTGTGCTTGATGTAATATTGGATCAAAGTCGACAAATCAGCATTATTATGTTGACAGCCATACCATCAATCAGGCTATTAAGATTATAGTACAAGTCACAGCTCTTGCAGGATATAAGGAACAAGAACCTGCCTTTCATATAAAAGTAGAATAGGGATTCATTAATCACATCTGTGCTATCAGATGAGCTTCTGAAGTTTAATATGGGTAAAGGGATTAGATTTGCTTTATTAGCTATGTTAGCCATAGTGTGAGTATCCATTTTACCTCTGACTTTCTAAGTCAAGCCGACACATCCATATACCACACTTCATACCAGCTCTTTAAGCCATGATGTAGTGCTGGGGATGTAGCTCAGTGGTAGAATGGTGGCCTCACATGCACAAGACCCTAGCATCATAAAGCCAAAACTGAACAGAAAACATATTATAGACACTAACAGGTGGTGTCCTAGCTTATCAAAATTTACCTGCTATCCATGATAGTCACACTTAGGGATCACCAGGTGAAACAAAATTTTCTAACCTGCCCCATATTTGAAGTCCCTTATTGTCTGGGTCACAATCAAGCTCTGTAAAGCAGTTCTTTTTTTTTCTTCTTTCTCTTTTATTATTCATATGTGCATACAAGGCTTGGTTCATTTCTCCCCCCTGCCACCCACTCCGCCCCCTCCCTCTCCCCCTCCTCAATACCCAGCAGAAACTATTTTGCCCTTATTTCTAGTTTTGTTGTAGAGAGAGTATAAGCAATAACAGGAAGGGACAAGGGTTTTTGCTGGTTGAGATAAGGATAGCTATACAGGGCATTGACTCACATTGATTTCCTGTGCTTGGGTGTTACCTTCTAAGTTAATTCTTCTTGATCTAACCTTTTCTCTAGTACCTGTTCCCCTTTTCCTATTGGCCTCAGTTGCTTTTAAGGTATCTGCTTTAGTTTCTCTGTGTTAAGGGCAACAAATGCCAGCTAGTTTTTTAGGTGTCTTACCTATCCTCACCCCTCCCTTGTGTGCTCTCGCTTTTATCATGTGCTCATAGTCTAATCCCATTGTTGTGTTTGCCCTTGATCTAGTGTCCACATATGAGGGAGAACATATGATTTTTGGTCTTTTGGGCCAGGCTAACCTCACTCAGAATGATGTTCTCCAATTCCATCCATTTACCAGCAAATGATAACATTTCGTTCTTCTTCATGGCTGTATAAAATTCCATTGTGTATAGATACCACATTTTCTTAATCCATTCATCAGTGGTGGGGCATCTTGGCTTTTTCCATAACTTGGCTATTGTGAATAGTGCTGCAATAAACATGGGTGTGCAGGTGCCTCTGGAGTAACCTGTGTCATAGTCTTTTGGGTATATCCCCAAGAGTGGTATTGCTGGATCAATAAAGGAAATGCAAATTAAAACCACACTAAGATTCCACCTCACCCCTGTTAGAATAGCCATCATCAGCAACACCACCAACAACAGGTGTTGGCAAGGATGCGGGGGAAAAGAAACCCTCTTACACTGTTGGTGGGAATGTAGACTAGTACAACCACTCTGGAAAAAAATTTGGAGGCTACTTAAAAAGCTAGACATTGATCTACCATTTGATCCAGCAATACCACTCTTGGGGATATACCTAAAACAGTTCTTAACACCGTTTTTGCCTCCATTCAGTTTTAGTGACTTTTCATTCTCTAAAATTATGGTTCACCTCCACTCTCAAGTTTTGTGTCCTGTGAAGTAATATATATGGAATCTCTGGCATGTGTCTTTTGTCCTTATTTATGTTAGTCAGATCTCTATTACCATAACAAAAACACCTGACCTATGAACTAGTAAAAAAAAAGGTTTATTTTGGATCACAATTTTGAAAATTTTGGCTCATGATCAATTAATACCATAGCTTTCTTTCCCTGTAGTAATGCAGTACATAACTGCAAAAAGTGCATGGGGCAACAAAGATGCTCACTTCATGCCAGGGAAATTAAAATATTCCTCTAAGGAATGCCTATAATAAACAAGTGACCACCCATCAAATCCCACTTCTAAAGAATCAACTCTCTCCCAATAACACAAGACAGGAAACTAAGTCTTTAACACATGGGCCATGAAGGACATTATAGATCTGTGGGTTCAATGGTATAATGATGAGCACTCTGGACTCTGAATTCAGTTGCAAACTATAACATTATCCTAAATACCTACTACCATTACCATTACCATTCTTAGATGGGAAAAGAATGGAAGAAATTTGTACTTCAGGGACTGGCCAAGTGGCTTAAGCAGTAAAGAGCAACTGCCTAGCAAGCATGAGGCTCTGAGTTCAAACCCCAGTGCCACAAAGAAATTTGTACTTCAGATAATTTAAATTGCAAACCCATAATGTTTATAAGGTTACAATACAAATATTGATATATAAAATGTATAAAGTTCATACAGAATTAGAAAGTCTTAGGTATGATTTTTACTAACATCTCTTAAGCAGATAATAATACTAAGCATCTAAAATATAAATAAAACAGAACTGCATCTCAACTAATAATATCAGAAGTATAATTAGTTATTAAAAACCTCTGAAGAACAAAACCTGGTGGTGGTGGCATGGGTTACCAGACAGACAGTCATAGGATGCAATGGTGGTAATAAGGACTGTGTACTGTGCACCCTAAGTCTGATTGTGCAGGTACTATTTTAATGTTCTTTGTGTATTGGGATCATTAGGGTAGTTGTTCCTCTTTACCTCTTTTCTTGTGTTTTTTCAAATTCCAGATTGATATATTTTTATACCTATGATTTTTCTTAAAACTAGATTTAACTATATATTACCTAGAGTTTTAATCCTGCTAGTATGACACACTACCAGCTCCTATAATTTATCATTTGATAATGGTTTATATATTCTATTGAATGTGGGCCCTCTGGATTATCATGCTAAATCCAAATAATAACCCTAAAAAAGACTTGCTACCTCTATCTTTTAACTCTAAGGAAGTATAAGGTTTTTGTCTTCTACCTTATCTCTACTTATTGTAACTCAAAGGAGAATCATTGATAGAAGCCAAGTAAAAAATATGGTACAATTATAGTCAAGTGGAATACTCTAAAAAAAGAAAAATAAGGGCTTTTATTCAAAATGGGAAGACAGTCACTATTTTTAATCATAAGACTCAAATTCCTTCATTAGTTTTTCTGTGAACTTCAGACATAAGAAGTCAAGTAGTGTTACCCAAGTGGGAAAAATAAAGTCACATAAAAAGATAAGTGAAATTATGTGCTGTTATCAGCCAACAACCTGAATTATAAGTTCAATAACACAATGGGTACTTGATTCTTATGAACACAGGGAAAAATATCTAATGATTTATGACTGAATCATAATTCTTATTAGAGCCATAGTAAGTCATATGAAAAAATTAGGAATAAAACCTTAATAAACAATTTTCTAAAATGCTGCAATAATAGAAAATATGAAATATTCTTATTGCACAGGTAAGAAAATTGAAAGAAGGGCTAGCAAACTCTATTATGAGCTACATGGTAAATATTTTATTTTATTATTTTTTAAACCATGAAGACTCATTTATTAAGAAATTCTACTTACACTCCATGTCCTCTTTAGAACTTTATAGATACAAAGTCTTTCCATATGTATTATATTGTTTAATTTTGCAACAACTTATGAGATAGTTTTTCATTACATATACTTTAGATATAAAGAAATGTAACTTCAAAGCAATTTATTGATCTGCCTAAGATCATTCCATTGTCATGAAGGAGCTATAGCTTGAGTCTGTGTCTACCAACTCTAGTATCCTTTCCTTAGTACTATTCCTTAGAAGGAGACACAATTCTATTGGCAATTAAACACCAAAGTCTGCATTAGTGAAACCTACCTTTTTTCATGCCTGTTTACCATGAGCAGAATTTTGAAGATATGAGAGCTTTGATTGTTATATTGGGAAGGAAAAGTAGTGTAGAGAAGAGAGGGAAGATAATTTTGGAGCTGAGAATAAGCCCAGAAAAGTTAGGTTTTGGTTAGATGTGGTAACTTAGGGTGGCCACTGTCATAAGGTAAGTGTACCAAATTTATGTTTTTCATCCATAAATCCTCCACTAAAACACATTTTAATTTAATCTTAATAAAATATTTGTATCATTGCTGTATTGATAATGATCCAGGTTGTATCAAAGTATAAGACACTGAATGCTGAAAATCATATCTTTAATATCCTTGAAGTATTCTTTAAAAATTTAATACAATTGACCATTAGGAACATAATCTGTTTTTATGCCATAGGTATAATAGGGAAAGATGAAAAGTTCACTTTATCTTTACGTTGGAGGCTTTCTCCAAAGAACATAGTAAATATATGAGAATTTGCAATGATGTAGTCCCCATTGAACTATTCAGCTCTATGATGATAACATGAAAATAGTCATAGACTGCCCAGGACTATGGCTGTATTCCTAAACATTTGGGAGCATGACAGTAAATTGTATATACTTTTCTCCTGACACAAAATATTATTTTGTTATTTTTAAGTCCTTATAAAATGTAAACTGCATGTTAGTGTGTGGGCCATATAAAACAAGCAGGAAGTTAAATTTGGCCCATAAGAGGCATTTTGCCAACCTCTGCTATGAAAGAATAAACAATAACCTAAGGGCATATAACTAGTTTGGTATAGTTTCAATGTACATCCTTCAGATTAGAAAAGTAATCCTCTTCCCATGTAATTTCCAAATGACTGCATCAAAACTAGAATCAAGAATTTCTTACCTTTTTCTGCGAAGTTCTAAGTTAAAGCTATTTTTTCAACCAGGTAGAAATGCCAATATAGAAGGAGACAGAAAATATCTGAAATGGTTTTTATTCTTCTTTTATTCCTTTTCAAAGGCAGTGTCAGGTTGTATCTAGATAGTGGTCACATTGTTCCTGCCCTCTGTCTAGAGGTGAAATTCTTCAAATATATGATTATCAAACATTCAAAGTTGACACAGTTCACCTTTGTGGGAGAATATGATAACTTTGTAAGAAAAGAAGTAAACCGAATACTTTTATCAATTCATCCAAGGCAGATAATTTTAAATTGATGAAAAGATACTGACATATTTTATGATATTTGATATATTTATAACAACAAATATTTTATAGCAATATAAAATGACTTTAATTTCTCACCACATGTGGTATTAGCAAAGGATTTGAACATGCTATAGTTTTCTTTTACTGAAAATAGATAGCCATAGGGACACAAAGACCTTGGCCTACTGTGGTACTTATTACTGCTGTTTACTAGATATTTATACCTTCCTGTCACCTGGTTGCAATTCATTGCCTGTCCTCCTCTTCTCTGAGGGAACCATGTCACCATTCTAGTCAAATGGTTATGAGGGAAATGTAAAGTATGTAACTTCTGGGTTGAGAATTTAATTGGTTCTGCAGTGCCTCTGGGGTGTTATTTACCATTTATCAGCACAAATGTAAATGTTCCAGATTGTGGCTCCTCCAACAGCCCATGTCCCACAGTGGGCAGGATGACAGCACTGAAGAACACCACCAGACAACTTGTGATTAACGTTTAGAGTGAATAGCAGATACAGTGAGCAAGGAATAAACCTTGGTGGATTTAGGGAACTAACTAAGACTTGCAGTTTGATGATTACAATAGCACAAATTGCTCTTTTTCTTTATTGATACATCTATTTGATTTAAAGGCAAAAACCTGGTAACTTTATCAGCTTTTTATGGGAAAAGAAACCATTTACAGATGCCTATTAGACTTACAGAAAGGATTTTCTGAGGGTGCTTAATTGCATATGATATGTCCCAGGTGAATATACAGAAGATTACATGATGTTTACAGCAATCCTAATATCCTACCAAATCTATTTTTAATCATGGTTTCCCTACAGTGGGATTGACCCTGCCCCAGGTCTATTATTTATGCATTACTACAGTAAAGGAGCAGGCTTCAAAATATGAGTTCTCTGATCCTTGATTACAAGAGTCAAGCAGCTGAGAAGACTTTTTGTTGATTTGTCTAATTTATTAATACTGCATCTTGAATGCAAAATCTTTTTATACAAGTTATAGAAAATATAAATATTAGACAGAAATAAGATAACCAGAGAAACTAGATCTTTTGAGATTCAAATAAAAATACCTCCCACCCTATGAGTTGGTGTTGTACCTTTCAGCACTCATCAACTTTAAGAAAGATGGCAGTTTATTATGACAGATACATGTTGAAAGAATAACGTTTGAAATGATCAAAAAGTAGTGCCTTATTCGTTACTTTCCATTTTACTTTTTATTTTAAACATTTGCAAAATCTGACTCAGTGACTACTGTAGAGGATTCAGGGATTCAGGGCCAGGCTGCTGGGTAAGAGGAGGAGGCTCCTATCTTGCTTTGCATGCCCTCACCACATTGGACACAGGTGAGGGAGTGAGAGCATCACCACTGTAGCCTCTGGAGAAGACAAGGGCATTCCTGCCTCAGCCACCACCACTGTTTTCAAGCCTGCTGTAGCTCACAAAAATTTTCCATAACAATAAAGATGAGAAGCAGATTAAGGTGGCAGATTGTTGACATTCCTATAGCCTACCAGCAACCAACTACACCAAAAAAGGAAGATCAGAGGATCCCAAAAAGGACCGGCAGTGTCCCATAACCAACAAGAAGCAAAGCCCTCTCTAAATCTGCAAATAGAGAAACAACTAACCACAGGAAGAATGGGAAGAATGACCTGCAGTTCAACATTCCCTATTCCTCACCCCTGACAATGCTGCACAGTTCCAGGCTCCATTACTTGGCAGTAAGTCCCACTGTCCAGCACACACAGGAACTCAGAGCTCCATACTTTCCCCTAATATAGGACCTGCTACCTTCACCATGAAATTCCAGGGATATCCACACCCCTGTGTAAATAGGTCCCATGGCTCCCATTCCTCCACTTTGCTCCATGGGTAACAGAGGGTGCAAGCCAGCAGGCTCAGTTCCTCTGGCAACAGCACCACAGAACTGAACTCAGCCTAAAACTCTGGCTTCATGCAGGCTTTGTTCTCCTAAGCCAGCAGCAGCACCATAGGACACACTTCCAGAAGCCATGGGGGAGATCAGTCCCCAAAGCTCCTGCAGCCTGCTGGCTTGGTTCTCCTAAATGGTCAGCAGTCCCACAGAAGTGTACTCCCTGAGGCCTGTGCATAAAATCAGGTCCTAGAACACTGGCAACATCTGCCCTGGCTCCTGGAAGCCTATGCCCCAATTCAAGTAGACCCTAGGGGCACCACTTCCTGGTGTACACCAAACAATTCAAGCCTGGCAGGTACCCTCAACTTGCTACACAATGCCAGGAGCCTACCATCACATACCCAAGTGAACCTCAGGCTCCAGGCCTTGCTAATCTGCTTTTGCCTGGAGGCTTCCCTCCCAACACAGCTCAGAGGCCTAACACCTCCTGGCAGCAAGAGAGCCCTTGTTCCCCCAACAAAGAAAAAGAATGTCAGATTCCCCACTGAGGGGAAGAAAGCAGGCCACTCTATAGGAAGTACCAGAAGCCCTGTTCCCCCAAAGCACACAGAAGCCCAGCACTTCACACTGCACCTCCCATCAGGTGAATAATAACTGTCCAAAAGTTGGAATCCCAGCTCCTTCACTGAATGGCAATCCACTACCCTTCTGGTAGCAGGAGGCCTACACCCCACAGTGCACAGAGATCCAGTGGTCCCCACTGTGACTTCAGGAGAGCACTTGTGCCCTCTTCAAAGAGCAGGAACCCCAGGCCCCTCACTGAGGGGAGAAAAGAGGCAATTAGCCCCACAACAAAAACCCTGCAAGGGGTAACTTATCCAGCATACCCTTCTCTGAGGAACACTGCTGGAGATCCAAGAGGAAAAAAAAACCCTCAAAGCACCTACTACGGGAGCACAAGAGATTGAAACAATAACCCAAAACAACTCCAGATGCATAAATCTCAACACAGAATGAAACAGCAAGACAACTGCTCTCCATCAAAAGTCAGTCCCACCACTAAGGATCCAAACACCTGTGTAGAGGAATAGCTATCAATGAATTCCAAAAAGTAAAAATAAAAATGATTCACTGCTTCAAAGAAGAAGACAAAAGTTAGTATATGACCTCAAAATAAATGTGAATAAACAATTAAATGAGATCAAAGAAAATACAAAAAACAGATGAATGAAATTAACCAGACTACGCATTATATGAAAGCAAAAATTAATAATGATATGGAAACCCTGAAAAAGAATCAATCCAAAATAAAAAACTCAATATCCCAAATAAATATCACAATCGAAAGCTTAATGAACAGAGTGGAGCAAGCTAAAAATAGAGTATCAGGAACTGAGGACAGAATAAAAGAATTAGACCAAATAGTAAAAGATCATGAAAAAAATGAATGGGACATGCAAGATATCTGGGACAACATGAAAAGACCAAACCTATGAATCATGGGTGTAGAAGAAGGAAAAGAGATACAATCTAAAGGCAATGACAACCTATTCAATAGAATAATAGCAGAAAACTTCCCTAACCTCAAGAAAGAGAGTCATCCAGATGCAGGATTACAGAACACCAAATCATCAAGACCAAGAAGAACACCCCCAGGCACATAATAATCAAAACACTCAGCACACAGAATGAAGAAAGAATTCTGAAAGCTACAAAAGAGCAAAGACAAGTCACATATAAAGGCAAACCCATTAGAATAACAGCAGATTTCTCAACTCAAACTCTAAATGCAAGATGGTCATGGAAAGACATAATTCAGGCCCGGAAAGAAAGCAGCTATCATCCAAACTAGTTTACCCAGCAAAACTATCCTTCCTAGTTGAAGGAGAAACTAAAACCTTCCACCATAAGGAAAAACTAAGGAATTTGTGACCACCAAGCCAGCAGAAGAGAAGATAGTTAAAGAACTTTTACATATAGAAGAAGAAACTAATCCCCTATGAGCAAAGGCTTCTCATCATGGCAGACCCTAGAGATAAGGCGCTTCAGGACTACTGCAATAAACTGCTGGAACACAAGGAAATCGACGGCCGTCTTAAGGAGCTAAGGGAACAATTAAAAGAACTTACCAAGCAGTATGAAAAGTCTGAAAATGATCTGAAGGCCCTACAAAGTGTTGGACAGATTGTGGGTGAAGTGCTCAAACAATTAACTGAAGAAAAATTCATTGTTAAAGCTACAAATGGGCCAAGATACGTTGTGGGTTGTCATCGACAGCTTGACAAAAGTAAGCTGAAGCCAGGAAGGAGAGTTGCTTTGGATATGACTACATTAACAATCATGAGATATTTGCCAAGAGAGGTGGATCCATTGGTTTGCAACATGTCTCATGAGGATCCTGGGAATGTTTCTTATTCCGAGATCAGAGGGCTATCAGAACAGTTTCGGGAATTAAGAGAGGTTATAGAATTACCTCTTACAAACCCAGAGTTATTCCAGCGTGTTGGAATAATACCTCCAAAAGGCTGTTTGTTATATGGACCACCGGGCACAGGAAAAACACTCTTAGCACGAGCTGTTGCTAGCCAGTTGGACTGAAATTTCTTAAAGGTTGTATCTAGTTCTATTGTAGACAAGTACATTGGTGAAAGTGCTCGTTTGATAAGAGAGATGTTTAATTATGCCAGGGACCATCAGCCATGCATCATTTTTATGGATGAAATAGATGCTATTGGTGGTCGTCGGTTTTCTGAAGGTACTTCAGCCGACAGAGAGATTCAGAGAACTTTAATGGAGTTGCTGAATCAAATGGATGGATTTGATACTCTGCATAGAGTTAAAATGATCATGGCTACAAACAGACCAGACACATTGGATCCTGCTTTGTTGCGTCCAGGAAGACTAGATAGGAAAATACATATTGATTTACCAAACGAACAAGCAAGATTAGATATATTGAAAATCCACACAGGTCCCATTACAAAACATGGTGAAATAGATTATGAAGCAATTGTGAAGCTTTCAGATGGCTTTAATGGAGCAGACCTGAGAAATGTTTGTACTGAAGCAGGGATGTTTGCAATTCGTGCTGATCATGATTTTGTAGTTCAGGAAGATTTCATGAAAGCAGTCAGAAAAGTGGCTGATTCTAAGAAGCTGGAGTCTAAATTGGACTATAAACCTGTGTAATTTTCTGTAAGGTTTTTGATGGCTATGTGACAGCCATCATTGGCTTAATGTAAAAATAAAGTTAAGGAAAATAATGTATGTATTGGCATTGATCTCATTAAAAGTATAAATAAAAATATGTAAGAGTGTCATAAAAAAAAAGAAGAAGAAGAAACTAGAGTGAGACAGGTAGACTCCAGAAAGAATAAACCCATTTCAGCAAACAGACTAATAAAAAAGGAATAGGTAAAACTAAACAACAGGGAAACAAAAATGACTGGAAACAACAGTCACTTCTCAATACTAACACTGAATATAATTTGATTCAATGCCCCAATCAAGAGACATAGTATAGCAAATTTGATTAAAAAATAAGACCCAGCCATATATTGCTTACTAGAGACTCACCTAACTAAAAAATAATAAACACTGGCTCAGAGTCAAAGGGTGGGAAAAAGTTTTCCAAGCAAATGGACCCCATAATAAAGCAGGAGTAGCTATACTCATATCTGACACAGTAGACTTCAAACTAAAATCAATCAGAAGAGACAATAAAAGGCACCTAATATTAATGAGAAGAACAATTCCTCAAGAGGAAATATCAATCCTTAATATATATGCACCAAGCACAGGAAGACCCATCTACATTAAAAAAAAATTTTCAATGGCCCTGAGAGCACAGATAGGCACAGTGATAGTGGGAGAGCTGAATACCCCACTGTCACCAACAGATAGATTTCATCCAGACAAAAGAGAAATAAACTTCAGAACTACTACACACATTAAACCAAATAGACATGGTTGATATCTACACAGTATTTCACCCAACAACTAGGCAATACACACTCTTTTCTGCTGCTCATGGAACTTTCTCCAAAAAAGATCACATTTTAGGACACAAAGCAAGTCTCAAAAAAATGAAGAAAATTGAAATACCCCCGGCATCATATCAGATCACTAGACCTCAACAACAAAAGTATAAATGCAACAAATTTGCAAAAGGTGAATTCAACTATGATATATTGTAAGAACTTTTGTAAATGTCACAATGTATCCCCAGTACAACAACAAAATTTTTTTTAAAAAAGAGTTAAAGGAAGATTTGTATGGGAAAAACTATAAAACTCTGTAGAAGGAATTCAAAGATAAAATAAGTGAACAGATATTCCATGTTCATGACTAGGAAGATTTAATATTGCCATGATTCAGTTCTCAATTTGATCTAAATATTCCAATCAACATCCCAGTAAGTTATTTTATGGATATTGACAAATTGATTCCAAACTTTTATGGAGAGGCTTAAAAAGTATAATTTCAAATTACAGCATTTGAAGAACAGAGTAAGAGATCTGGCACTAATTAATTAAAAGGAGCAAAGATAACATTTAATGAGTGGTGCTGGAACAACTCAACATCCAAATGAAAACAAAACAATAAAATAAAAACTGTAGACTCAGATCTTATACTTTTCATGAAAATTAAATATAATTAAAGCTCCTAAAAAATTGCACTGGAGAAAGTCTTTTTGAGCATGGGCTTGGTGGCAATAACTTTTTATGTACAGAATGCATGACAGAACATTTGACAAGTTGGAGTTCATGAAAATTAAAATCCTTTCTGTATAAAAGACAATATAGAGCTAATGAAAAGATGAATCACAGATTGGGGGAAAATGTTTACAAAGGTAATATATTATAAAGTACTATTATTCAAAATACACAAAGAAATCTTTAAACTCTACAATAAGAAAGTAAACAATTCTATTAAAAATAAGCCAAGCCAGGTGCCTGTGGCTCACATCTGTAATCCTTGCTACTAAGGAAGCAGAGGTCAGGAGGATCACAGTTCGAGGCCAACCTGGGCAAATAGTTCCATGAGATTCAATCTCAAAAAAACCAATCACAAAACACACACACAAGAAAATAAGCCAAATACCTTAACAAACACCTCACCAAAGAAAATATACAAATGGCAAATAACAATATGAACACAAGTTGTCCATCATATGTTGCCACAGAAATACAAATTGGAATGACAATGAGATACCATGCCACTACATAGTCTTTAGAATGGTCAAAATCCAGGACATGAATTTTGAGGGTGTGGTGCAGCATGAACTCTCATTCTTTGCAGAGGAGGATGTAAAGTGGCACAACCACTCTGCAATATGGTTTGATGGTGTCTTACAAAACTAAGCATACCTCAGAATCTAGCTCTCATGTGCACACAGATGTAAATAGCAAGCTTGTTCATAATTTACAAAATATAGAGGAGCTAAGGTGTCTTTCAGTATGTTAAAGGATAGGCAAACTATGGTACATCAAAACAATGGAATATTATTCAATATAAAAAAATAGCTACCAAATCCACAAGAAGACATTGCAGAAATTTAAGTGCCTATTGTTAAGTGAAAGAAGTCAATCTCAATAAGTTATGCCACTTGATTTAAATTACATGACATTCTAGAAAAAATAAAACCATGGATAAAATAAAAATATCATTAGTTTCCAAGGGCTAGGGTGCATGGAGAGTTGAGTAGGTAGAGCAAAACATTTTTAGAACAGTTATACTAATCTGTGTACTATTATGATGGTAAGTATGTCACTATAAATTTGTCAATACACATGCAGTATACAACACCACACATGAGCCCTAACAAAGTAGATAATTTACTCTGAGGACTAATAATATGTGAAAGTAGATTGATCAGTTTTATGTATCACTCTATAGAGGACTTGGTGATGGAGAGGCTTTGCATGTGTGGGAACAAGGTGTCTATGGAAAATTTCTGTATCTTGCATTCAATTTTCCTGAGGACTTAAAACTGCTCTGAAAATAAAGTTTATTTAAAAAGATTTTTTAAAAGAGCATTTCAGATAACATTAATTCAATGCTACAGGAAAACTATGACTAAGTTCATCCAGTCAGCTGAAATTGGAGCAATACTTGATAGCAGCTAAATTTGGACAAGAATTAATGTGGACTAAATTAGAACAAGAAAGAAACAACAGTGACAACCATAACTCTTTTTTTGTCATAAGTTTAGAAAGAAGAATCTAAAAATTAATTATGGTTAAGTAAACTTTCTTTAATTTTAACCACATGGTAAAGATTTGTTGGTTTCTTAGCAACACAGAGAAATAGTGTGAATTATCATTATATATGACCTACAAGAAAGAGTTGAGTAGATACTAATGATGAAATCTAATGGATTTCACAGAAAGTTATTTTCCTTGAGATACTCATTATTCATGAGCCATAAACATTAGGGTTTGAGACATGCACTACAATGTGTCAGCTCTAATTAGCACAACAGAGCAATGAAGAGCTGCAGATCTTGTCATATGTAACTCTTACTTGTTCTGTACAACTTAAATTCAAGGTAGAATAAAATTATTTCATTGGAAACAAGAGTGTATTATTGGTTGTTCACCACTATATCAAATAATATTTTTCTTTCATTTTTATAAAACATTTTAGGAAAAAGCAAAGCTTTTTCATCCCTCTTTGAAATGCAAAACATTGTAAATGGTAATAATCCAATAATTTAAATATGTTTACACAAATAAATATGTGTGACTATTTGTTTATGAAATTGTTGCCCACTGGCACAAACATTGAATTAATTTTCAAGTTTAGAATATTTAGCTCATAAATTAACCATTTGGAAACTCAAGTATTTATTAGGAGTCAAATTCATGCAACAAAGCATCTTTATATTGGTAATTTATTTTTCATTTGAGCATCCAATTTCCTGAACAAGTAGGTTAATATAACCTGGAAGAAGGATTTATTTGATAAGAGTAAATTGCATGGGAAAAACAAGAAATTAAACATTGTTCATATTTCATAGACTGAAGCTAAAACTGCAATATTGAGGGCCATCTTAAATCTATTTCCCTCTTTAAAGTTCACTCATTGTGAAATATAAGAGAGGAAAACGTCAGTGCTGCTGGGATGGCACAAGTTCTTTGTGCATTCCTTATTGATGTTATTTCATTAGTGTAGTACTTAAAATAATGTGACTAAATCTAAATGTAACATTTTTGTGTATTAAAAATGCATAATTTTCATTAAAAGAAACTCACATAAGACAGACCCACAGACAGATGAGAGAAAGAGAGGAGAGAGAGAGAGAGAGAGAGACAGAGAGCAGTGAGGCCTGCAACATTACTAGGTTAATAACATTAACACTGTCAGAAGAGCAGATTATGAAAGGTCACAGAGGATGGAGAGTACTTTAAAGGAATTTTGAAATTTGGTGAAGCTGGAGCATAGGTCAACCTGAGCATGAAGAAAATGGGAGGTTGGTGTGAGATTGTCTCATGAGGGGCCATCTTTACCTCTAATTATTTTTGGTACACTAAGTAATAATCCAAAAACTACATTGCATCACACAGACTTACTCACCTTTCAAAGTTCCAAGTTTGAATAACAGTAGAAATATTTAACTGGGGCAAAATGGCTTCTTCTTACAAGGAGTTCTGATCTTGTTTAGAAATAATGTATAAGAGGGGACCATGAGCAGGGATTCTCTCTTCTCAGTGTATAGAATATGGGCTCCCCTGTGAGAAGAGACAATTTAGAACACTTACAGGTCACATCTCATTCTAGCAGCAACTAACCAAGGTTATGTCCTCCTTGTACTTGTGCTAAGACATTCAATCAAGGCTATGCTGACTTTTTATTTTTATCTTTAGAAAGAGATGAAGAAGGACTTGGAATGAAAAGAATTTGCTGCACTGAATAACCTGTGACAATGATTTTCATTCTAAATAGATTTTTTTAAAAGGTGTTATTCTTGGCTATTATCTAGAATCCCAAAATACTCTCTGTGTAGTGCACCATTATTTATAATCAAGTTCCTTTGTAATAGATTTAGAACTTATTTGATCAGAAATAGGATAAAGTAGGTCTGATAAACAAGACTTGCTGCAGTTATGAAAAAGATTCATTGTCTTAGAAGTTTCCAGGAGATACAAATATACAAAGTGTCAGGATTCACTCTAAAGAACTTATATTAACATTAGCAAACATTCTGCATGAAATAGTATATTGCAGTATATACTGTTTTCCTGATAATTATAGAAAAATCGAGGTTCCAAAACCAAATTATGGTTGAGGGTATATAAATATTAAACAAGATATTGTAAAATGCTGATGTTTAATTAACATTATTGATAACTCATTAAAAAGAAACAAATATATTGGGGGCATTCAGTAGAGATCTTATTTCATCTCTTTGTGTGATTTTTTTTGTGTGGTCTTGATTTTGGGCTTTCTTTTTTGAAGCAAATCATGTTTATGTTTTTTAAATCACAACTTCCTCTAACTTCCATTTTCAATCGTCACTTATTTTTCTTGAGGGTGCTTCATGGAGACTCATGCTTTATGTTCCGTTCTTTCTGAATCAAGCCAGACTTCAGTAAGCCTCTGTTCTGTAGACCCCTCCAGTTCCTGTTGTTTATCTGCAAGACATTTACTGAAGAGAGATTTATATGGACAGATTCCTTGTCCTAGAGTTTCACTAGAAAATCCAGTGGGCCATAGATGCAAATTTTCCAATATGAGCCTTCCTTGTAACCCTTCTATTAAGCACACTACCTTCTTTTATGCACTCCAATTTTAGGACTTCTGCTACCCAGATTAATCACCTTCATCATATAAAGGAGCTTTGTATTTCAAAATTTTAACTACCTTATTCAGAATACTCTCACATTTTCTTCTAAAGAGAGAAACTTTAATTTCCTCCTATTTCGTATTTTATTTGAAAAGACATATGAGACCAACATGGTATCCTACCTAAAAATCAATTTCTTCATCTTGTTTCCCTATTCTTACCTTTTCTGTTGATTCATTTTTCACCTCTAGTATCACAGAATCTGGCACTTAATTGATTTTCCCCCTTGTCTTTATTTTCTAAAGGCATAACTGAATTTGTCAATACCATTTTGACAAATTATTTTTGTTTTCTTTCGTTGAGCTAAGGCTGACTGTTATCTATCTAGGAATACATTTTTTAAGTCAGATGCAAATACTTCAGCACTTGAAACTCATTAAATAATTAATGTTTTCAACAACAGTAAAATGAGAGCTAATTATCTGATATCTCTGCACAGTGAACCCCGCATATTTATTCTGGGAATCAAGGTCATTGTTTGTGTTTGCTTATTCTACAGACTCTAATGAGTATTTTACATTACATTCAGCTTCTGTTCTTAGATTAGAAATAGGCTATAGGAGAGAAAACACCGTTGGAAACACCTTCTCCAAAGTACTGAAGTTCAGTTAAAATCATGTTTTTAAAAAATTACAACTCTATGGTTGTATGTGTATGGTGTATCATTATAATTCTCATGTTTTAATTAATTCAAACAACTCTTTTTCCACTGGAAACACATGAGAAAAATACTAGTATATGAATGGTGTACTATTTTCACGAAAGAAAAAGGGAAGCTGTACACACAAATGCTTTCCTGTTCTAATAACAAACTATAAATTTTCAGAATAAAATATATACAGATTATAAAGACTAATTTACCTTAACATATGGGTTTATAATATGTCTAGAATGTATTCTAAGTTGAAAATGATTAGGAAATTAAGAAGATCTAAATGATACCAAAGTTGACAAAATAATGTGTTGTCACTAAATAGAGTAAACATTTTCAGAATTAATTTATACTCATCTTAAAGTTACAGCAAATGGAAAGGCTACAGGAAAATGTATAAGGAAATATAGCAATGATGGAATCATCACTTCTCACAGACTGTATGGAATAATTTACTTCTTCCAAAGAAAAATTAAAATCCTAGGACCCATTCTGCCATATGTGTGAAAAGGCAATTTCCTATTAACTAAACACACCGTGTTTCTGTCTCAGTTTTCAGTTCCCATTAAGGAACATGTGCATGTTTAGATAATTATCACAAGGATGATAACAAAGAAAAGAGGAACTTCTTTAGGAGATTAAGTCTTATGTAGGTTACCAAAATATTTATAAGAATATTTAGGACCAGTAGTATTTCAGATGTGAGACTGTTTCACATTTGGGAATATATGCATCCGTATAATGAGGTATCTTGGAGATGGAACCCAAATCTAACATGAAATTCATTTACGTTTCATATAACTCTTAAACACATGAACTGAAGGTAACTTTATACAATATTTTTAGTAAGTCTGCATTTTGACTGTGACCCAACACAGTAGAATTTTTCAGGTAACATCATGTTGACACTCAAAAAGAAAAGGATTTTGTGGCATTTCTTTTTCAGATTTTTGGATTAGGGATGCTGGACCTGTATAATCTTGCAGTGGTTTTATCTGTTGTGTAAATTTTTGTATTATTTTATACTTTGTGAGGGTCAATAGACAAGGTAACTTTTTGATTGGGTCTTAGCGTTTCATTCAGTTTCAAAGCATCGGCTAGGACTGGGAACTTCATCTAGAGGCTCAGCTACGGGAGCAGCCACTTCCCAACTCACAAGCTTTTGGCTTCATTCAGTTCGTTATGTCTGAAGTTTTCTGACAGCTTGCATCCTAAGAGGCAAAAAGGAGAGAGGGACTCTAGATAAGTCTACTAGCAAGACTGAGTCTTACGTAGCATAATGTAATGAAGGCATGAAATTCTGTCATATTTGTGGAATTTCACAGTTTAAAAGCAAGCTATAGGTCCTGTCCACACTCAAGGCTATGAATTATGCAAAAGGACACACCCACAGGTGAGGATGTAGAAGTCATTTTAATGTCTGAATGCTCAAATCTTTTGACCTCTTCTATTGCCTCCCATTCAAAGCCTAATTTCTGGCTTTGAGACCCCATATTCTAGAATAACATTTACAAAGTTCTTACATTAAAATCATGAATTTCATTACTCATTGACATAGAATGAAAGAAAAGCCATATAGTAGAAAGAAAGGTTATCTTTTTTAGCAAGCAGTCATAAATGTGCAGGTAGACAAATAAAATAAAATTTTATTCAGACAAACTAATCTTTAAACTTAAAAGAATTCCCTTTGATATGTGTGGAAAGTATCAAAAAAGTAAAAGAAAATGTTATAATTGATTCAGGGTTTTCATGACTAACTAGCATTTTGATTATGCCACACCCATTTAGACTTTCTTAGTTTATAAGTCTTTTTACTTGTGTTGTAAAAACAAGACATATATTTCAGCCATACAAGGATAAGAAGTATATATTTTAATAAAAAAGTAGGACAATGGCAAAAATATTTCAAAATAATAAATTTAAACCAATCTGTTTAATAATTCTAAAACTGGACTCAAGTAATGCCCTTCTTTAAATTTCAAATTGAGTATTTATGCAAAACAAACTGTTGCCTCCTAGGTCTTGTTTGGAATTTTTAGGAAAGGTCTTGCTATACTTCAGGCTAATTTCAAACTCACTCTACAGCCCAGGCTGTCCTCAAATTCACAATCTTCCTGCCTCAGTCCTTATGGTGCTAAAATTGCAAGCATAAGTCACCAAGCCCAGTTTAAGTTTTCAACTATTCATTCCAAGGATCCCAGAATATGTTATATACTAAATTAGTTGCTCAATTAAAAATTCCTTATAGGCAGAATCAAGGTGGCGGACAGCTGACAGACCCTGGAACCTTGACCTGCATTAGTTTAAACAATTAGTCTAGAATTTTTGTTGCAACAAGGATTGGGAAATATTGCTTTTCTGCCAGCCAGTGTACCTACCATCAACACTGAGGGGGCACATAATATTTTTGACTAGACCTTAAAATAACTTTTTAAAGTGCATAACAGTTTGGCACAGGGACAAACAGCTGCTGCCAGCCGGCCTATCTGTTCACCAGCTGGGAACCACTGGGAAAGGGTCAGATAGCCCTGGCCATTTTGTCGCTTTTTTTTTTTCTTTTTCTCTCCCTCTTAATGTCTGGGTAGGTAAAGCTAAAATACAACACAGAAAACAGAAAATGGCAGAGACCTGCAAGCATCTGGGAATATCTGGACCCTCCATAATATGTTAAGACACAGAACCTCTGACTGCTGCCCACCTGCACAGATATCTCTCTGCCTTAGTGTGTCTACAACCTCCCAAACAATAATGCAACACAGAGAATTACAGAAAGAGAGCTGCTGCAACCGTCTTGGAAGACCAGGACCTGCCAAACACAAGCAGACACAAAACCTCTGTCTGCCACCTGCCTGCACTACCCTGTAGCTGATCTATTCTCAGTGAAGCAAATCTGCTAACCTGCCAGGTGATCACAACACACTGTTTGGGAGGGAACCACATATTCTAGCATAGCTGGGAGGCTATTGCACCCCTTCTTGACACAACTGGTTGCCAAATACATGGAGGGAATATTTTCCCTCTTTCTGGGGGTAGGGAGGAGAGGAACAGAATGCAGAGATGAAAAAGTCTGTGTGGGGTGGAGAAACTCAGCAGCCTCTGTGGAGAAAGTCAGGCACTGCACTGCCTTGGAGAAACCAGGCGCAAGATGAAACTGACAATCTCACCAAGAGAAAAGCTCATTTCTAACTCACAGGTTTGCCCTGTAAGAAGAAGGAGGTTGCTCATTTAGCAGCCCCTCATGGGACCACTTCTGAGAAACTGCCTGCTACAGAGGACCCACTCCACTAAGGAATCCCCAGTTCAAACACCCAGAGCTAAGCCCCCACAAAGCTGTCCAATAGGGAAGATAGGGAAGATCAACACTCATTGCCATGCAACTCAACATACCAACCCTAAGAAAGGACAGTTTTGGCCAAATTCCCTATATAAAAAAAGTCACCAGAACATTCATTGAAATTATATATATATATATAAAATACACCTTTCTATTTTAATTTTGCTTTACTTTTGTTCCATTTTAATTTTTATTATTTATATGGTTTTTTAATTTTTAATTTTCTTTTCTTCATTATTTTCTTCCATCTTACTGTTACTTAACTCCCTTCTCCATTCTGTTCTAACACTATCTATTGCCACACTATCCTTTCCCTACCCCAATTTTTTCTTTATCTCTTTCCATCTTCTTCCCCTTCCTTCTCCCTCCTCACCTTCCTCTCATCCCCCTCCCTCAACCCCCACTACCATGACCTCCTCAAAATGCACCACCCACTGAATAGTCTATTATACCAGTGTCACACATTACCCCATCCTTCCTATCCCACCACAACCCTGACAATAGTACCCTCTACCACAACCACTGAACTACATCTCAATACACAAAAGGGACTTAGTACCCTAGAATCCCCATGCCTCACACCCCACCCCCTCACCCCCTCACTCTTCCTGTCCCTTCCTCCAGTACCAGCTCTTTCAATACCAAATGATCCATCTCTACCTGAATAACCATAATCCCCCAATCTCTACAATTTGTAGATAAAATTACCAAGGGGCTCACTGCATACTGTGTAAATAACTGGCCTGGAATTGAATCAGCAAATTTGTTATTGCTAATTTATACTGCCTAAGCAAGGAACAGAAACGGCATATCAACCTAGCTAATGACAATGCTAGTTATAACAAAGTAATTGAGTCAGTAATTGATAACAGGTGATTTAAATCCCCAATTAGTCAATCAACAGCATAGAAGCAAAGCACATCATTGAAGTATGGGGAGAAGGAGGTGAAGAAATCTTACTTACAAAAGACCAACAATGTAATAGAGGATCTAGTGGGAAATGAAGAAAATGAATATTCAGTTCCTGACCCCAGTAGAACTATGATAAATATCACCAATGAGCTCAGTGATGCCCACAAAAAATATCTCAAAGAGGAAATTATGGAAAAGATCACTAAGAAACTCCTGGAGAAATTACAAGACACCATGAACCAGAATGTACAAGATGCACTCAAGAAATATCAAGACACCACAAATAAAAAACTTGAGAAGACACAGAAACAGCTAAATGAACTCAGAGAAGACCTCAAAAAACTCCATAGTAAAACAAGGGAGACCATCAAAAAGAGATATATAAAATAAAGGAAACAACATAAGATATGAAAGAGGAATTTAACAAACACATGGAAAACCTCAGAAAAAAAATCAAACAGAAACCCACAAAATAAAAATTTCCTTAAGTCAAATAAAAAATACAGGGGAAAGCCACTCTAGCAGACTAGAACAAGTGGAAGAATGTCAGATTGAAGACAAAATAGATATTAAAGAAAAAACAGAACAACTCTTAGAAGAATCAAAAGCTGAGAAAGGAATAAGCAAGAAGTCAGTGACACCACCAAAAGACCAAACCTGTGAATCATGGGCATTGAAGAAAGAGAAGAGGTTCAAACCAAAGTGATACATAATATATTTAACAAATTAAGGTCAGATAAATTTCCAAATATTGAGAAAGAGTTTTTCATTCAGGTACAGAAAGCCTCCAGAACAGCAGACAGGTTTAACCAAAATAGAATGTCTCCACAGCATATTATCATTAAAACAACTAGCACAGAGAACAGAGAAAGAATATTGAAGACTGTTAGAGAGAAAAAACAAATAACATATAAAGGTAAAACCATCAAAACAGCAGCAGACATCTCAATGAAACTTTAAAAGCAAAAGGGCATGGAGTGATGTATTTCAAGCACTGAATGAAAATGATGTTTCAAAATTGATGAAGGATTAAAAGTCTTCCATGATAAACAGAAACTAAAACAATAAATTACCACCAAGCCACCACTACAGAAGATTCTTAAAGGAATCCTACACACAGAAGATGAAAACAAACATAACGAAAGGAAAGGAAGTATTAAACTTCATGAGAAGAACAGACAAGCACTCTGAGTGTAGCACTGAATTGGTTGCACACATGCAAATCCTTAAACAACAAAAACAACTAAATGATAGGAATCCCACATATCTATCAATATTAACACTGAATGTTAATGGACTGAACTCCCCCATCAAAAGACACTGTTTGGTAAACTGGACTGAAAAGGAAGACTTGACAATCTGTTGTTTACAAGAGAACAACCTTATGGACAGAAACAAACACAGAGTTAGGGCAAAAGGCTGGAAAGACAATTTACCATGCCAATGGCCCTGGAAAACAGGCAGGATTAACAATACTTATATCAGATAAAGTAAACTTCAAACTTAAGACACCCAAAAAACTAGATAACATTTGTTGCCCTCAATGCAGAGAAACTAAAGCAGATACTTTAAAGCAATAGGAGAAGGGACCAGGAACTGGAGAAAAGGTTAGTATGAGAAGAATTAACTTAGAAGATAACACACATGTATAGGAAATCAATGCGAGTCAACTCCCTGTATAGCTATCCTTACCTCAACTAGCAAAAACCCTTGGTCCTTCCTATTATTGCTTATACTCTCTCTTCAACAAAATTAGAGATAAGGGCAGAATAGTTTTTTTTTTCTGCTAAGTAGTAAGGGGTAAGGGGAGGTAAGGGAGGGAGTGGGGGGGGGTAAGGGAAGGGGAGGGAAATGACCCAAACATTGTATGCACATATGAATAAAATAAAAATTAAAAAAGAAAGAATTGCTCAAAAGAGATAAAGAAAGTCACTTCATCCTAATAAAAGGAGCAATATATCAAGAGGAAATAACAATCATCAATTCATATGCACTCAATGTTGATGCAACAAACTTAATTAAACATATATTAAAAGACTTAAAACTAAGACTGACCCCAACACAGTGGTAGTGGGAGATTGTAATACCCCTCTCTATCAACAATAGATAAGTCATCCAGACAAAAGCTCAACAAGGAAGTCCTAGAACTAAATGATACCATAGATCTAATGTAACTGACAGATGTCTACAAAATATTCCACCATGCAACAGCATATTCTACATTCATCTCAGCAGCCCATGGAACTTTCTCCAAAATATATTATATCTTAGGGTACAAGGAAGTCTCCACAAATATAAGAAAACTGAAATGTCCCCTGCATGCTAGCTGATCACAATGCAATAAAACTTGAACTCAACAACAAAAGCAGCACCTGAAAATAATTAAATAATTGGAGGCTGAACAGCACATTGCTCAATGATCAGTAAGTAATAGAAGACATAAGGAAAGAAATCAAAAAAGTTCCTGGAATACAATGAAAATGAAAACACAACCTATCAGAGCCTATTGGACACAGCAAAGGCAGTCCTAAGAAGAACGTTTATAGCCATGAATGCATATATTAAAAGGACAGAAAGATCTCATATAAATGACCTAATGCTATATCTTGAATTCCTAGAAAAACAAGAAAAAGCTAAACAAAAAACAAGTAAAGGAGAGAAATAATAAAAATAAGGGCTGAAATTGAGTAAATAGTGACCAAAGAAACAATGAAACAAAGAGCTAGTTCTTTGAAAAAAATAAACAAGATTGACAAACATTTGGAAATCTGACTAAAATTAGAAGTTTCTAATTTTATTAGAAATGAAAAAGGGGAGACAACAAACACCAAGGAAATCTAAAGAAGCATCAGGGACTACTTTGAGGACATATATTCAAATAAATTGGAAAATCTAAAAGAAATGAACAAATTTCTAGATACATCCAGCTATCAAAACTGAACCAAGAATATATGAACCACCTAAACAGATCTATAGCATGCAATGTAATTGAAGCATTACTAAAGACTCTCCACCAAAAGAAAAGTCCAGGGCTTTATAGATTCTCTGCTAAATTGTACCAGACCTTTAAAGAAGAACTAATACCAATACTCCTTAAACTTTTCCACTAATACAAAGGGACGGAATACTGCCTAACTCATTCTATGAAGCCAGTATTACACTCATCACAAAACCAGACAAAGACACATCCATAAAAGAGAACTACAGGCTAATCTCCTTAATGAATATTGATGCAACAATCCTCAATAAAATAATGACAAACCAAATTCAACAACATATCAGAAAAATCATTCACAATGACCAAGTTGTCTTTTTCCCACGGATGCAGGGATGGTTTAACATACACAAATCATTTAATGTAATACAGCATATTTACAGAAGCAAAGACAAAAATAACTGATCATCTCAATAGATGCAGAAAAAGCCTTCAATAAAATTCAAGCCATTTTATGAAAAAAGCTCTGATGAAAGTAGAAATGTTCCTCAACATAATAAAGGCTATATGTGACAAAACTATAGCCAACATTATACTTAACAGGGAAAAACTGAAACCACTACCCCTAAAGTTAGGAATGAGACAATGGTACCCACGCTCTCCATTCCTGTTCAACAGAGTCTTGGAATTCCTAGCCAGAGCAATAAGGCATGAAAAAAAAAAAAAGGAATACGCATAGGTAAAGATGAAGTCAAACTATCTTTATTTGCAGATGAAATGATCTTATACCTAAAAGATCAAAAGAAAAACTCCACCAAAAACTCCTGGATACCATTAATAGCTTCAGTAAAGTAGCAAGATCTAAAATCCACTTACAAAAATTAGTAGCCTTTCTATACACCAACAATGAACAGATTGAAAAGGAATATGGGAAAAAAATTCCATTTACAATAGCCTCAAAAAAATATCAAATACCTAGGAAAAGCCTTAACAAAGGATGTAAATAACCTTTACAAGGAAAATTACAAACCACTCAAGAAAAAAAAATCAAAGAAGACTACAGAAGTTGGAAATAGTTCCCATTCTTATGGATTGGCAGAATCAATGTAGTAAAAATGGGTATACTACCAAAAGCAATCTACATGCTCAATGCAATTCCCATCAAAATACTAATGACATTTATCACAGAGATTGAAAAATGAACCCTGAAGTTCATTTGGAAACACAAAAGATGACAAATTGCCAAGAAAATACTGAGCAAAGAGAGAAACACCAGAGGGATCACAATACCTGAATTCTGAATTCAAAGTATACTACAGAGCCATAGTAGCAAAAACAGCATGGTACTGGTACAAAAACAGATATGAAGACCAGTGAAACAGAATAGAGGATCCAGTTATGAATCCACCTTTTTGACAAAGGTGCCAAAAACATATGATGGGGAAAAGACAGTCTCTACAACAAATGTTACGGGAAAACTGGATATCTGACTGCAGAAAACTGAAGCTAGATCCATGTTTGTTATCTTGTGCAAGTACCAACTCAAAGTGGATAAGGACCTTAATATTAGACCTGAAACCTTTAAGGAGGACAGAGGAGGGAAAACGCTGGAAGCAATAGGCATAGATAATAACTTCTTCAGTAAAACACAAGCAGCTCAGCAATTAAGAGAAAGGATGGGCAAATGGGACTACATGAAATTGAATAGCTTGTGCACAACAAAAGAAATGGTCTCTAAATTGAAGAGGCCACCCACAGAATGGGAGAAAAGCTTCACTAGCTATACGTCAGATAAGGGACTGATAACCAGAATGCACAGGGGGCTCAAAAAAACTAAACTTCCTCCAAATCAATGACCCAATAAAGAAATGGAAAACTGAACAGAACTTTTTCAAAGGAAGAAGTCCAAATGGCTAAAAGACTTAATGAAAAACATGCTCATTATCCCTGGCCATAAAGGAAATGCAAATCAAAGCAACACTAAGATTCCATCTCCTGTTAGAATAGCTACAATCAAGAACACCACCAACAACAAATTTTGGCAAGGATGAAGGGAGAAAGGAACCCTCATACACTGCTGGTGGTAATCCAAACTAGTACAACAGCTATGGAAAACAGTATGGAAGTGCCTTAAAAAACTACAAATAGACCTGCCATTTGACCCATCAATATCACTCCCAGGGATATACCCAAAGGAATGTGAGTTAGGTTACAACAAAGGCACCTGCACACCCATGTTTTAATGCAGCACTATTCACAATAGCTAAATTATGTGACAAGAAGCCCCACTACTGATGAATGGATTAAGCAAATGTGGTATTTATACATGATGGAATTTTACTCAGCCACAAAGAATGAAGTTTTATCATTCACAGGTAAATGGTTAGAACTGGAGAACATAATCTTAAGTGAAGTTAATCAGGTTCAGAAAGCCAAAAGCTGCATCTTCTTCCTCATATGTGGATTGTAGACCTAAAACAAATGCAGCAATATTACGGGACATGGATAACACTAAAGGGAGGCTGTGCAAGGGAGGGATAGGGCAAAAGAGGGAAGTCAAAAACTTGAATGAGGTTGCTGTGCTCACTGTACAGGAATGACTACAGAAATTTTAAACTGGCCGGGACCACAATGGAAAGTGGACTAGGGAGGAGTGAAGCAGACTGGAAGAGGCAAATCAGTTGGTGCTGTAATACACATATGAATGGAAACAGCACAAGGAAACTTTGTGTGAAGCTATCTTTACTTCAAACTAGAAAACCCTCATGCTTCTCATTTTATCTTTATCTCTTTTGTTTTTTCTTCTACAAAATCAGAGAGCAGGAGGGCGGAAAAGGTTCTGCAGAGGGAGTAGATTATGCAGTTGGCAAGGACGTGAGGAGGGAGGTTGAAGGGATGAGAGTATGAGGATGAACATGGTGCAAAAAGTGTATACACATGTATTTAAATGCATAAATGATACCTGTTGAAACTCTTTCGGGAATCAGGGGAAGGGAAATTGGAGAGAAAAGTGGAGGGTGGGAATTCAAGTATGTTATGTTTGATACAAATGCTACAATGTACTCACACCCAGCACAACAATAAAAAAATTGCAAAAAAATTCATTTTATCCCCTAGTTTTATTAACTCATATCTTTGAATAATAAAGTATCAATTCCCTCTTTTGTAAAACACACAAAACCTTGATTTCTTTTATATGTTCAGTTGTTACCTCAAAATAAGATGTCAAAATATTAGTTTGAAAAAGAACAATTGGATTACCTATTATTATAAACTTCAATTTTTGTATACAATTAATAAAGATAACTTTAAAAACTTTGTTTTTGAGGAATAGTACTATTTGGACACCTCGCCTTGGCTTCTGATATTTTGTTTCCTTGATGTGGCCCAGACATTCCTTCCTAAAATCTTGTCTTATTTTGTACCTCTTGCTCTTTCTGTCTTCCCACATTCAAGTAGTCTTATTATTTGCCAACTCCTTGAGTATTTTCCTTAGTTTATTCACAGCTTTTATATTCTCTCCCCACCTAATGCTCTTTTCATCCTAACCAATTTCAGCCTATGTCTAGCATTGATTGGTGGTAGTTCTCGCTTAAAGAGCGAAGGAGTCATTCTGTATAAAATATTTCCCATAGAAAGATAATGAAGGAGAATTTCACATGGGAATTTGATGGAAGAAAAACAATTCTTCAAAAAGACTATGAAATAAGCCCTTAAAAATTGCTAGGTTTATAAATTGATCTATGTAAAAAATATATATAAAGTATTCCACATTATGGTCCTCAATATATGCTGGTGTGGGTACAAGAAAAGCTGACAGTCTTGGAATAATAATTTATTCTTCTATAATACACTAACTAACTAACAAACTAAGTTAATAGTCCATTCTACAAAAATGCTGGTTGTGTGATCTTTCAATCTGGGCAATAGCCAAATTGTGGGCATATGCACAATGTATATTTGATCAGTAGTGAGAGAGATGCACCATATTGCAAGACACGTCCTCAATAAGAGAAAACTTGATGACTATAACTTACCAAAGGACAAATTGTTCTGTATAGCTATGTTTGGACCTGATAGACTGAGGCATGCTAGTAGACATGGTTCTGCTTCATTTCAGAAGCAGAGTCCTTTGCTCCATATAAAAAAAAGAATCCGAGATAATTTTAATGATGGAAGTTTCCAGAAACAGGCACACAAATTATGTTCTTAAGAGGTTTACTAAAGAAAAAGGGTGTGGGGGGGTTACTCAAGCATTCAGAGTATTTTTTAATGTCCATTAAAGAAAGTCAGATCCTCAGTGCCTGAATAATTAAAAGAGCACAAATACAAATACATTTGCTTCTTGAAAGGAGATAGTTAAGAGTGAAAAGAGAGAATTTTATTCTTCTCTCACTCCCCACCCTGCCCACTACCTTCAATTGGGAATGCTATAGAAGTATAAAAAAAAAATCACTCTTTGGAGAGAGGCTGAAATGTGAGGTAGAGAATATGTTTACCTCTAAAATAGATATTTTCCAACATCTTGAACCAAGGCAGCAAGATCAAGGCATTTTGGCAATGCCTCTGAAGACTCAAGTCATTTAAACCTGCAGATGACTCTCCAACAAAGTAAGTCAAGCACTCCAAGTTCTCTTTCCCTTTCAGTTTTCTAGAATGGTCACAGGGCTGATTACACCAGAACAAAATTTACCTCACTAAGTCATGCTGTCAAAAATAATAATAATAATAACTGCATGTTGGTGGCTTCCATAACACCTTTTTCATGTTCTCAGCATTCATCAGAGAATACAGAAGCATGTTTGGAAATCCGTAGCTTGGTTACTGTGTTTTTCTGAAGTGCACTTGTTTTGTTTTGTTATTTTTAATTAATTTTTGCTTCACGGTGTTGACCATATATGATTCTTGCTTCTATTTTCATATGTCCCATTCATTAGATAAAATAAACCCTGTGACAAAACCACAATCCCAATCATCATAATTTACTAAAATTCAGAAAATTCAAATTGGGATTGTTTCCTATGTAATATTGTTAACTGTCACTCTAGGACCTTTACTAAATATTTGCAACAGTGTGTTTTATATGTGCTACATCACTTAAGTTAATATTATTAGTGCACATATACATTTCTGATGAAAATATTTAGAAGCATAGAACACCAAAATGAGCCAAAATATGTTTGAAGTTCCTTTAACTATTATTTTTAGGAAAAATAATGACCTATTCCTTAAAGAAAATTACATGTTATATTGTTAAAATTGATGCCAACATTATAATTCAATCTGCAAATATAAGAATCTTGCAATAAATGCATTCCTCTTAAAATTTTGACTAAGGAAGTTATTAAAAAACATTTTTCTCTCCCTCAATAAGCAAGTAAAATGTGTTGGTTATCCATTTGTATGAATTTTTCATTGTGGATAAAACACAGCTAAACATTTCCGTGCTCATTAAATAATTAATACTTTCAGTAATAGTAAAATTAGAGCTAATTACTAATACTTTGTTCTAACACTTTATTCTGGGAATCGAGGTCATTGTCAGTGTTTGCTTTTCTACAGGCACTAATGACCATTTTATTCAATATGTAGCACCTGCCCTAAGACTACAAATTGGCTACAAAAGATAATAAAAAATCATTTTTACAATAATTATAATCATATTAATATATACCTAAGCCACTTATTAATTGAAGGAAAGGACATTTGTTCATCTAACTACTTTATATTCTTTGATCATCAAATTTTAAAAAGTCTACTACTTCTTCTACTTATTGGGAATATTGTTTTGGTTCATAGGTCATATTTCCTAAGAATAGATTATCTCCAAAGAACATTATGGTTTTATAAAACCAACTTCTCTAATAAATTTTATGAGAACAATTCTTTTTAGTTCAATTCTTTCTAAGTTAAATCTTATATGCCTATATTTTTCTGTTTATAAAATATGACTATAAAATACCTGATTATGTTTTAATCAAATTAAAAGGGGATTCTTTGTTGTTGTTTTATAGAATCTCGACAATATAAAAGGAGGATAGAAAGAAATCAGATATATATATAAAATTATATACCCCAAATTAATATGCCATTATTTAAAAGATATTACTTTGTGACTTGACAGGAGTTTATGAAATTTGGAGGGCAGGGACAAAAATTTATTCTCTTCTCAATGATCATTAAAATAGTACCTACAAAAATGAACAAAGAAAATTATGCATAGACTATCAGGGAATAAGTAAATATCTGGACAGCTCTCCCATCCCCCCAATCACTGATTCACCTTGAGTTAATGGCAATTGGTCCAGGGCAAGTGTCACTTCCTCTCTCAACTCTTGAATTTCATTAAGTTATGTTTCTTCCTCTGGCGGCAAAGCTATAACCAAATTCCTTATTTATTATCTGTATTACTTGGATCCATTAATAATAAATGACAAGATAGTTAACATACAAATTAATTATTTTTAGAGACTTTTTTAATGAATCTAAGATCAGACTTTCTGAAAAAAGAAAAAAGACGTTTTCTGATGTCCACATGTGCTAAACATGCAAGAGGTAGGGATTATAATACCTTGTTCCCTCCCCCCTAAAAAAGATAGGCATTTTATCTTTACTTCATAGATATTTTTACATGGGAGTATAAATTTTCTTCACATCCTAAAACTAGCACACCCATGTTAATTTGTAGAGATGGGAAGAAAACAGAATGAAACTAACCTGTATGTGTGGGGGAGGTAGGGATGTGGGTGAGGGCAGAAGAAAGAATTTCAGGAAACAAAAGTAGTGTAATATCAAAATAAATGTCATTATTGGAAGTGGTTGAACATAATTTGAAAGTTAAAATGATGATATGGAAGACAATCCAAAAGTACTCACAAAATAAAAAAGTTGAAAGAGGGAAAGAAAGAGAGAGAAGGAAGGGAGGAAAGGAGGAATGGAGGAAGAAAGGAAGGGAGGAAGAGAGGGAGGGAGGGAGGTCAGGAACGAGGGAGAGAGGGAGACAAAGATAGAAAACTTATTTGTAGAAACAGAAAGTAAACTAGTGGTTTCCAGGGTCAGAGCTGGGGGAAGAAAGGAGTAACGTAAATGGGTATGAAGGATCAAATTGGGGTGATGACAATGCCCTAAACTTGATTTATGGTAACAAATATGCAATTTTGTAAATTTGCTAAATATCACTGAATGAACACTTGAAATTGGTGAAGTATAGGATATGTATAATTATACAACAGCTATTTCAAAGGAAGAAAAGAAAGCTGGTAGACATTAAAATAATAAATATGAATGAAAGAGAATGTTAAAATTCCATTCTAATACCTGGTATCCATTTTAAACACAAAGGGCAAAAGATCAAAAACAACACTGAATAAAATAATAAAAGAAGAAAAGTCAACCAAAATGTTAAATTTTTAGACTTCTTAATGTATATAAAGTAGATGGTTTACTGAATATCTACAAACTAAATTGTACTAGAAAAGTAACGGTCATGTGTGTATAAAACATAGAAGTTAAATTTAGTATATAAATAACAAAGCTGAAAAGCAAAAACTGACGCACATATGTTTTCTTCAGTGTTAAATGCCAGAAAACAATGAGTTTCTATTTTTAGAATTTAGAATGAATGTTATTATTTAGAAGTAATAAATCTGATATTCTTCCACATGTGAAAGCAATATTTTTTTTGAAAAATGTAAAGCTTCAGAAAAAAAAACTGGTCATGAAGTTATTTTGTTTAAAAAACAACCTACATTTAACATAGATCATTAGAAATAAAACAAAATTAAAATACATATATGTGAAAGTATTTTCCTCTTTCCTTAATCCATTTAGCATCAAAATTCAGAAACTGTTACATAGATTTCATCACACAAAAATGAAGCTTTATCTACTACGGCTTCCCTTAACTTTCCTCCTTATGCAGCCACATTTTTTTGTTTGTTTGTTCTGCACTGGATCCTTCATCCTATTGCTTAATTAAATTTTTGCTGTGTTTCACAAATGTTTAGGAGGATGGTGTTTTCCACCCTTTTCCAGTTTATGAAAAGCCAAATTATTTTTGCAGTGCCCCATGCAAGAAAAACCACCACACAAAATAGCTCTGTATCCTTAGTATAATATATTACATTGAGATGACATTTTTCATTGTGAAAAAACTTGAAATCATGATTTTTGTTCCTTTAAAAGATAAAAGAAGACTCATTTTCTTTACTAAATTGGAAATTATACTAAATTTACAAAAAATAGCATTGCTTATCAGCAAAATGATTTTATATTTTAGTCTTTCAATAATTTCATAATATATATTGTAAACAAAGGTTAAATTTGAGCTCAGTTTTGTTCAAATATTCATATAAAATTCTCATTTTTATATTGCAGAGTATATATGCTACATAATTTTCTCTAGTCTGCCATTGCCCTCAATTAAGTTTGAGATATTTAATAAATAAAATTAAAATATCATGAGTTAAATTTATAATTGAGAATAAAAATTTAATTATAACTACTGTCCCAAATGTTGCAAAGGGCATATTAAAAGTTAAATTTAAAGTTCAAGTAAACAAATAATTTAAAGGTAAATAATTTCATATAATATTTGAGACACAATAATAAAACTATTCATTGTTCATCTCAAATGCAAATTTAACTTAGGTATTATATACTCAGAGTTCTCACAACAACAAAACCAATAGAATGAATATGTAATTGTAAGAGGAGACTGGATCACATGACCAAAAGTTGGATGGACCCACGTGATCTTCTGTAGATGGAGAGTCAGGGAAACCAGTTCAGTACAAGAGGCTCAAAGCCTCACGATAAAAGAGACCAAAGGTGCAGCCTATGTCCAGGCTGCAGGCCTAGAATCTCACTGGAGAGTCGCTGGTGTCAATCCACATTCAAAGGCTGAAAAATCGGGGTCTGAAATCCATGGGAAATGGCAACAGTAGAAAATACACTGACTCACAGAGTTGAGGGTACATCCATTTGTGATCTTCACTTTCTGCTTTTTGTTCCATCTGGGTCTAGATTAACCATCACAGGCATCCTGGTTTTTATCTGATACTCCATCTAGAATGAGAAAACATGTTTCATTTAACTAGGAAAATACTATTTAATATAATTAGCTTCTTGGATTTAGAAGGAAAGTATGATTGTATTTCAGTTATTTCCTGCTGAGGTCACAAGTTGCATGCCATATTATATGTTTTATAATCAAACACCTAGTTGTAAAAACAAAGACTGAGGAAAGGACCCACAAGAAAATTAGGATATATATGAAACACACTAATGATTCCAAAGACTATGAGATAGCTAAGAACTGTCTCAGAGTTCATGGAATATTCAACATTAGTATTTCATTCGAATTTTTCCTTTCTAGATATTTCAGTCTGCACAGATGATGCTCTGGCTGGCTAAGTAACTGCAATAATAATAAAAAGAAAAAAATTCAAACATTATCATAAAATGGCAAGATAATTTTATAGATGAATTCGAAAAGTGCACATTTTCAGACATTTTTATCATTAACTCACATTTAAAAACACATATGTAATCATTATTCTCCAAATATTTCTATGAAATATTTTTAAATATTTTTAAATATCTCATGCTTTGTTTTTCATGTAAGAACCCTACAGGGAAACTCTACAGGGAACTCTACAATAGGTAGCCACACAGTGCTAGAAAACGTCTGAGGTCTTATTGGTTTAGCTTTTCCTCCCCTTTTTCTTTCCAAACCAGACTTCAGGGCTGTATTAAAGAAGTCCAACTGGCAATCAAAGAGCAATGGGAGTTTCTCAGTATCAAAGTTATATTGGGCCAAATTCCCACAGGGTAAAAAGCAAAAAATGTAGAGATCACAACTACATAGAACATAGCTACCAATGTTCCACAGAGACTAAACAGTGTGGCTGCTGAACCAAGACAATTCAAATGTACTCAAAGGACTTCTTTCTTTTTTCACTATTGGGGATTAAACCCACTTAAGAAGTAGGAGCTGTACCACTTAGCCTATGACCCCAGCCTTTTCTTTTTTTATTTTGTTTCTGAAACAGGATCTTTACCTCACATTTGCAATCCTTCTGCTTCTGTCTCCAGAGTAGCTGGGTTTACAGTCATTGTCAGCATGCTCAGCTAAAACCATTTTCTTACAGAAACCAGTGAAGTTCAGTGTTTTAATCTACCAACATCTCTAACAAAGTGAGAACTACCCTGGATAAAACAAGGCAAGGAGATGTAAGAAGAGCTTGAAAAACAAAATGAAAGAAAGAACATACCAAGCTCTAGAGTTATGAAGTAGTCAAAACATATAGGCTAATATATGTGTATAAAAATAGAGGACACATTTCTATTAATAAATGAAGCTAAAGCTTATTTGGGAAGTTATTAGCTACTGAAGGTAAGGAAGTTTTTGCTATTGTGTAAAATAATTAGACAAATTAGTACATATTTGTAAACATAATTTAAATAGAAAATAATTTTATCACCAAGATGTTTTAAATTTTATATTGATATATTTGATATATTATAGGAATTTTTGCAAATGCTATAATGTACCCCTACCTAGCACAACAATAAAAAAATAATGCTGGGAAAGTCTATGGCAGCACAGGAGATGCCCCCCTAAAAAGAATACTTTATAGAATAATTCAGGTAATAAAAGTTCTCTACAACTTTTGTCCTCCTTCAACTGGGAAGGTATGGATACAAAAATAACTCATGAAATTGGTAAGGGAAAGTATAAATTGACTGGATTTTATTTTAGTTTCATGTTTAAAAAAATGAAATAAAGTAAACTAAGTTATAATTTTTTGGCAGAGCACAATTTCAAAATATTAGAACCCAAATCTTGTTTTATTTCATGTTCTTTCATTTGAATTCTGAAAACAGTGGTTTTTCTTCTTTTTTACTACATATATTCTCTACTATTATGTATAAGTGGAAAATATTAGAAATAATTATATTTTATTATAAGATTTAAATTCTGCTGTTTTTTTTCCCCAAGTTGAGCCATTCATTTAAATGAGCACTAAAGGGAACATAAAATAATACTAAAAACAATTTTAAATGCAGGTGTTTATTAAATGTTATTTAAGAGTCATTCCAGAGATGACCTGTATATGAAAATCACATGTGAACAAGATTATTTTTACATTCTAACATGCTCATAGGTGATCTTCAAAGTAAACAGAAAAGAGAAGATAACTTCAAAATAAGAAGGCACCTATCCAGAAAAAAAAAAAATCACTATGAAACCAGGACTTGCTCGCCAAAGGCAGAAACCCTTGTTTGTAGAAATCCAGGGGCCCCAGAGCATACAATTCTGATATAAAAGTTACTGTTCAGTATTAACTTTCTCCCTGTTAGCCAATATCCACTGAACACCTAAGATACAAAACATCCTTTTCTCAGAGCTTGGGAAGGACAGAGGCAATGTTTTCAAACTGTTCAGCAACCTGGAAGGAATAGGTATCCCTGCTTAGCTGAAAGAGTAATTTATAGTTCTTTATTGTATTGTTTTCATTCTGTAACCCCTACAATCTCTGGAGAGGCTAGAGAAAAACCTATTTTGAGTCTTGTCATAGTAATATTTCTGTCTTTTCTAAATGAAATCCTTCCTCCCACATCATAATAGGTAAAAAGGTGAACATCTGCATGTTAAATCATGTAGGCACATTGCCAGTTTAGGAAAACTCTGAGAACTTCTGCTTGATTATGGTGGAACCTTGTAAATAGTGCCTGGCTATAGCAGAATGGGTAGTGTCTTTCTACAGAAGAGAGAATCAATAAAGACTACAGAAAAGGAAAAAAGCAAAGTACTGTAGGTTCTTAAATGAAAATTGATTTCAACCATTGACCATGAAACAAACTCATCAGTAACACTGCATTTAGAAACAATCTAATTGCTTCTTCCTTAAGGTAGGGCTTGAACTTGGAAGGGAAGTATAAGAGGGAAATCAATTCTCTGTTATCACAAGTACCTTTGTCACAGCATTCAGATTCAAGAAAATGCAATTGTTTAAGAATTAACCTAGAAGGTAACACCCACGCACAGGAAATCAATGTGAGTCAATGCCCTGTATAGCTATCCTTATCTCAACCAGCAAAAACCCTTGTTCCTTCCTATTATTGCTTATACTCTCTCTACAACAAAATTAGAAATAAGGGCAAAATAGTTTCTGCTGGGTATTGAGGGGGGGGTTAAGGAGGGGGCGGAGTGGGTGGTAAGGGAGGGGGTGGGGGCAGGGGGGAGAAATGAACCAAGCCTTGTATGCACATATGAATAATAAAAGAAAAATGAAAAAAGAAAAAAAAATGAGTTGAGTATAAAAAAAAAAAAATAGTGCATTGTAACCACTCATTGGATTGCTCAGAAAGTCAGCTACAGTTCTCAAAAACGCATGGGTTCAATTTTTTAATTCTTTCTTTATTTCTATGTACACCTGACTGCTAAAGATGTCCTTAATCCATCTTAAGCACATAGTAAGTGAAACGCAACAGAAAATGTATTACTGAAAATTCACAAGTAAAATAGGGACACCATCCAGGTTGCTGGCCATGTTGATGAATCATCTTTGCATATAAAAGACAGCACTTTATGTCTTCACTTATCCTTACACATAATAAAGGCATAGAACTGACTAGGACAAGTGTCTGATCTAACAAGGAAGGTACAGATAATTAAAGAAGTTAAAAAATAATGAAGAAAATTATTCCCAACAGAAGTAAGTGGTGAGAGACCCAATTTTACACCAGAAAATTCCAGGGAAAGGAAATGACAAGGTTGCATGGTCAAGAACTGAAGACAAGAATGACAAGTATGGCCAGATCTAGATAACTTAGAATAGTGCTACGAAATGATGCAGGAGGGGTGTCCAAGAGCCAAACTGAGGTAAGCATTTTAGGTCTCACTGAAAGTATGACTGGGAAGGCTTTGGAAGGTTTTAGATGGTGAGTACTGTGGGTTGATATTTGATATACACTGTTTAAAAGTTGTGTTGACTGATCTATAATGAATAAAAACAAGAAATGTCAGTCCAGAGGAGACATGGCTATAGCTTTGACTGTAGTGATACAAGTTTTATTACGGGACAACTGTGTTTGTGTTTTCTCTAAAAGTTTTTTTTAATTTAATAATCTCAGGCTGGGATAGTTGTACAGTGAATATAGCTTAATGAATAGCATAATAGGGAGGGTTTTAAATATACCCTGAAAAGGTAGCAGAAGGCACAGAACATCAAACACCCAAAGCACACCATCCAGCCTTCCAGAAAATATTGCAAACAATCTCACATTTATTGAATACTATGTCAATACACACCAAAGCTATTTTAGTTATAATAAAGCTATGATTAAGTCTACCTGTTTCCCCTGCAAATCCTTCCCTCCCATTAACTTTTATCTAAACACAGTTCCTTTGTATTCAGTATTACTATAAATAACTTTGTATTCAGTATTACTATAAATAACTTCAGAATCCATTATTATCATAGTCTCATAATACAGTAGAAAGAAAATTAACTTAAAACATATGGATATCAGTCCTGAGATGGCAGTGATTTTAGTTCACTCTTAATCTTCCTGGTTCTTAGTTTACTAATCTGTAAAATTAAGAAAATAGATCTATCTCATGCAATTATAAATGCCTTGTATATTTAAATTTAATTGCAGAACAACTTTATGAGTTAAGTGCTATTATTCCCATTTAATGGATAAGAAAACTGAGGTATAAGCACATGGTATATACCTAAGAGAAGGACACTAGCTTGAAAGTTATATAGTCCAAGTTTGAATGCATTCTGCTCAATTATAGAACCCCATTCTTAAGCATCACATAGTATATTTCATGGACTAACATATCATAGAGAAGTCATCTATTTCACTTTTTTCTGCAGCTCTTCCCCTATTTCAAATTGTAGAATAGTATAATTGTATCTCAAGTAATAATTGTATGTATTAGAATTGTACAACCTTGGCCCAAATAGGTGCCTCTTCTTCCCAATGTCTTATCTCTCCCAGAAATCCCAAATTACCTGTCAACCATGATTAAGAAATAAATGGTTTTTTAATTTTATTTTCCTCTTTACCACTTTCACAATCATATAACCCACACTGATAGTTCTAAATCACTTGGATAATGATTCTAAAAGGAAATAATATATATAATGCTAGATTTTTCTGCATTTCAAAAAGCAACTGATATATCGTTGTGATTTTCTAAATACTCACTTTCAAGTTGTAATAGAATATTCCTTTTAGACAGGGTCTCACTCTGTCTCCCAGACTGGCTTTGAGTCTAAGATGCTCCTACCTCAGCCACTAAGTGCTGGGATCATAGCAATGCAGCTCTGCATACAGTTTATAAGCAAATTTTGTAGAGGAGGAAATGTCACAGTCACAAAGTAATCTGAAAAATTTTAGAAAAATCACTTTGTGTTCAGATAATAATGTTTTCCTGTTAATAAACACTAAAGAATAGACAAAATGCATATCAGAAACAAGAAGGAGATAGCACGTTGGGTAAAAATGAGAATGTGTTCAGTTGCAGGAGTAATGATCTATATGTATAATTTCTCATATATTCAAATATATTTGTTTACACAAATATCTTCTGTGTGGCACCTAGTTTTAAGGAGAGCATTAGGATTTGGATAAACATTTTATTCATATATATCTTAAAATTAATTTTGCTTCTGCAGTATCCTTAAGAAGTAAGTAGTAGTCATTGGTAATCGAGATATCATCATTGAATTCTTGCACAGTGGGACTATTTTATGGAAAAAGATGAGAAAAAGTTAAAAATAAATTATATCATTGCACAGCTGGTAAAGGGTGCATCTAGATCATGAAGTCTCTTCCTTACAATTCTGTATTTCTTGCTTTGAACCACAAAATATAACAAATTCAATTTTCATTACACTATATAATTATTTCAGACCTAAATTAATATGTAATAAAAATCTATTAATCATTTGGGTTATGCATAGCATTTACATTCTATTTTGCGTAGGACATGTTTTAAAGAGAGTGTTATATTTTCTATACCTAAATGTGATAAAAATTATTTAGATTAATAAATTTAAAGAGGAAAGCTCTAAGGACTGGGTTATGGCTCAAGAGTAGAGCTCCTGCTTTGCAAGCAAGAAGCCCTCAGTTCAAACCCCAGACCTGCCAAAGAAACTGAAAAAAATTACTTGAACATTTTTAGTCCCTATCTCTAATTTATAAATATTAAATACATCAATTTATATATGTACATGTATTTAGATATATATTTATTTTGTGATACTGGGGATTAAGTCCAGGGTCTCACACTTGCTAGGCAAGTCCTGTATCACTTGAGCCATGCTCCCAGCCCCTTTATTTTTATTTATTATTTTTTTTGTGATAGGATCTCAGTAATTTTGCCCAGGCTAGTGCTGAACTCACAGTTCTCTGCTTCCAACTCCAGAGTACCTGGGATTATGGGTTTATGGCATCATCCCCAGCCTTATTTAAATTTTTTGAGAAAAGAAACTACAAAGTATATTATGTACATGGAAGAACTTTCAACAAATTAATAAAGTTGCATCAGTCGTGCTCCTTTTATCTCATACACTGTTAATATGAATATACCTATGATATGCAAATTCTTGTTATTGCCTCCAAATGTGTATACATATACATATTTTTCTGATAAATTTAGAATTGCCAAAAAATTGTCACACAAGCATCAAAAATTAGACTAGCAGTAAAAATGGAACTTAGAACAGCCATTGAACAATTACAATATTAAATTATGCGCTAGTTGTGTTTATCATTTTGTATAATCCTAACAAATCCCCTTTAAGGTTTCACTGAAGCAATTTATGAGAGCAGTAACCTGAAATGAGGAAGATTACATAGTTTGTCTCAAGTTATAATCCAACTAGTCATTTTCAAAGTTTGTATTGGGCAATAGTATCTTTTTTTAAGACCATTATCCCATTGCTGACCTACAGAAAAGGAAGGTACTCATGAACATCACAATTAAAGAGATAATACAGATTTTACTGCTACCACAGAGTCACACTATCAAATAGTTGACAACTGGGTAATGACTTTTGGGCTCAATAAGCCTGATCTTAATAATCCTCTAGTATACTGAAGAAGCATAAGATCCATATCCCATTACCATTTCACTTAAATCCGTTTTCCATTCTTGTGATACTCATGGTGCTAGTTCTTCATTTTTTATTGTAGTGCATATGACAGGCTTTTTCTATATACCCATTGTGAGCACTTAAAAACTTCTCAAGATAAATTTCTGAGCATCACAGCAAGAAATAAAGATTGCCTGACAATATGATCCAGGAATATTCCTGAACTGGTATTATAAATCAGATATTCAGTGTTTCTGAAATCCATCATAATAGAGTTTAATCTAAGAGAAACAACAAAGAATATTTTTACCATTGATAGCAATACTGCATCCTAGTAAAATTAATCATAGTAGTTCACTTCAGGTAGCAGACCTAAGTGTGCAAAGCAATCAAACATTTATAAGTTAAGTTTTTGAAAAGATGGTTGCAATTACAGAAGTGCTCAAATGAAAGAAGCTCATCTAAATTTTTGCACAATCATTATTTTAATAAGTCAGTTAAAGTAAGTGCTCCAGATGAAAAAATCTAAAATGTTTAATGGAAGGGAAATCCAATATTTAAATCTGATTTTTTAATCTTAATTATCCTATACAAATTAATTATATATTCTATTTTTTAATTAAAAATATCCTTACCTGGTTATTATGATCTATATTATATTAACTAAGGTTATAGTAAACTTGAAGGTAATACAAAACTTTAAGTCATTTTATTATAACTCTCATTTTCAACTGAATTTGATACCTATGTTAAAACTATTTTGGCTAGTAAAAAGCTAATAACTAATGTTTCATTATATCACGAACAAGTTACAATCAGTCCATTTAAGCATCATTCTTATAAAGCCAAGGTCTTGAGGTGATTGCCATCAGTCATCTTAGAAACATTTGTTTCTGATTCTTTGGATGTCAAAAACAAGGGAAGAAAGATGAATCTATATCAAGCAATCTACCATCAAAATGAGAACAATTTATCCTCTTTCTGGATTTCAGAATTATAAGTTTTGTACCCAAATCACACTAACAATGTTCTTGAACTCTGGAATCTAGCTGTAGGTAAAAACAATAATAAAAAAACATATCATATCAAGACTAGAAAATCAGAAGGAAAAATTAGGACTTGTAAGGATCTGTAGTGAATGAGTATTGCAGTTTCTGTGATATCTGATATGGAAGTGATTATATAGCTAATAAGATATGTTGCATCAAAATATTTTTAAGGAAATCCTTTGTGTTGCAATAGTACCCCAGTCAAAGCCAGCAATCTGAGATCCTAGTCTTGGGGAAAAGTGACTAGCAAGAGTCCATACGGAACAAAACCAACAGCTGGTCACTACTAAAGAAAGAAGTGGTCAACATCCTGATCCCTGACGCCAACAGCTGACAATTCCTCTGCTGGTATCCCCAAGAATGGGGAATCAAACCAAAAGTACACACTTAGAATGCGTAATCAACCCAAGTCCCTTGTTTTCTCTTTTTCATTTATGATGAGAGCCAAGGAGATGCAAACTACATGACATTGCTCCACTGGGCCCATCTTGATATCCGTGTGGTATTCTAAAATTTTGTCTCCAAGCCTGACACATCTCTGAAATTGGCCTATCATCAGACCCCAAACCCACTGAGATCATTTATTTTGCTACCTTGAATACTTTATTTTGCCTTGTACTCATAGAACATTATTTGTCATTAGGAGTACCTTGATTGGCTCATGTTGAAGAGGAAAGAAACTTATTAGCACTCTATAGAGTGCAATATTTTGAAGAAAGGAGGTATGTATACTGCAAAATAATGTAAATATCTGCTGATAATTTTTACCACAAAATTGTGGAGATCTCACTTCTACACACATACACACACACACTTCCCCTTCATTTATTTATTATGATGTCTAATTCTGTCATCACTCAAAGTTAAAACCTTAGTCAGCTTTTTGTAGCATGATAACAGAGTGAAACCTTGCCCACTGCAGAGGTGGAAAAACATGGTGCTATTTGGGTCTGGCCAAATTAGGACATGGTGCTCAAATAATACTGTGTTAAGTTGCTGAGACTCTTAACCTAATCTTTCCAGAGAGAACTTCCTGCAGCACATCCTGAAAGACCTTTACTACTCCATTCCTTTTTCTGGAAGTTAGAGAAACTAACATTTCTGCTCCTTTTGAAAACTTTATTTTAAGGCTCTATAAAGTTTTGAACTTGAGTAAAACATTCTTCAGATGCTGAAGAATGTTACACATAACTCTTCCCAGAAAAACTATGCATGATATGGATAGTTACCCAGTGGTTGGTTAAGAAACCAATATATAGAAAATTATATACACATGCACATTTGTGTATATATATATATATATATATATGTATCCATAATGTAACTTTTGATTTAGTACAATGATGATGAGAAACAGTGAGAACGATGTGTGTTTTAGAGACTCATTGGCACCCAAAGGATTTAAAAATCCAATATGTCTCTGCGTTCCAAGAGTAGTCCAATGGAAATGCCAGAAGAGAAAGAAGGCCTTGAGCTTAAACTTTACTAGATATCAAATTCAAAATTTCCAAGGTACCCTAAGAAAAGTGATTATCATGATTCATCAGTGAGAAAAAAAAAGGGAAGTAAGATACATCAGGGCAAGAATTCTAGGGGATGAAAAAAGCACCAAGAGGCCTAGCATGAGCTAGATAGATGACAATGTGAGTCTCAGAAAATGGCTTGTAATTGACATCAAACTGTCTGTGGGCTTATGTTGTGCTGAGTTCTGAGGGCCATTGGGTTCATGGAAATCAAGGTGCAGAGTTGGCCCAGGCATTATCAGTATTCAATAGACTCAAGGGACCATGTTTCATAATATCAATAGGTATCACCTTATATCATGAGTTAGCACTGACATGTTGTTCAGAATATATTCTTAATCTATTTCAGAAATTCTGTTAATTATCTGAAGAATTTCCACCTGCACATTTAGTAAGATATATATTCCAAAGTATCTTGCGTTTTTAAATGCAACAAATTAGGCTGGGGATGTAGCTCAGTAGTATCACACTTGCCTAGTATGTGTAACATGCAAGCAACACACACAAAGAAACATATACACACATAAAATAAAATCAATTGACAAAGGCAAGCAGTTGGGATTGAGAATGCTTGTATTTGATGACTATTTTTAACATGCAAGGCAATCTTTCCCTGTAACAGTCAAGATAAATTTACTTATTAGGAACAGCTATTTAATATAAACTCAGAAAATATGATTGAATGCATGTTCTGTTCTATATCATCCCAAAGACTAATTTTTGAGTCAAACCTGTGCTAACCACTTAAATGAATAAGATGGCTTCTTAAGCCATTTCACATTTGCAGAAATATATACCTAGTGCTTAAGAGGTAAACTGTGCTATATATCATTTCCTAAATATGCAAAGGCTGAGTGATTTTAATTTGTTCACTTAGCAAGGTCTTTGGAATTTCAAATGTATTTTCAACAAGGAGGTGATTGAGAATGTACATTTTATCAGTGTGATTAGACATGACACTTTCATCTATTGCAGTTTAGGCCAGTCCTGGCTTCAGGACTCACATGTGAGAAGTGAAGTAATTGAATACACATATCATGAACCTTGAAAATATTTTCTATATCTCATTTAAATTCTGTCACAATTTATCATTATTCAAACAAGTGGTAGTGACAGCCTATGAGCTATCTGAAGAAAATTTTTTAAAGATGTGCTTAGCAACATTATACAGCCTCAGAACTTCATATCTCTTTGATTCAAGAAGGCAACACACAAATTAACAGAATGGCTTAAAATTCTGTAATTTAAAACATTTGTTTCATGTGGCTAAAAAGCAAGATTAGAAAGTTGGTCACAAAAAAATTTCATATTTTTACATGGTCTGTCAATGCGATAGTGATAAATACTTACATAGAAAAGAATTAGAAATGAAATTAATGCCCAAATTAATTGCTTCTTTTAAAAAATCTGAATTTATGAGATATATGTCTTTAAACTTCAATATAAAATAGCAGTTTCCAAACTCTGTAGCTGTTACAAAATATTTCAGAGTGATCCATATTCAACAGCCTTCAATTCCTATCTTTCATGAATACATATACTTTTGAAGAGCAAAACTGATTCCATTGATTAAAATTTTCAACATTGATCATTCAAATATAATATCTAATATTAGAAAAAGAGTAATTTCATTCTCAGTAATAGAAAGTGAGATTTCCATTTTTAAAATCTTGAAATATATTTAAATATATAATTTTTTAAAGTGCAGAAGTTTTATGAAAAATACAAGTTAATCAAAACATTCAACATGTTACTGATTTTTGGTAATAAGACATACTTTAGGAAGAAATATATAATATGTAATAGCTTAGCAAAAGAACATTTTAATTTGCATGTTAATTTAAAACAAAATAGGATAAATGATTGAAATTTTTCAAAGGCAAAAAGGAATAACTTCTTAATGATATTACATTTATAGCATTATACTGACAATAGCAGGAAAATATTGTGTAAATCTAGCACAAATGCTTGAATGAATATGATGCCCAGTTTCAGAAGAAATGCAGTTAGGTTTACAAACTTGTTTGTCAACTCCATTTTCTTAATCTTACCTACTCTTACAATAATAAAACATCAATTTTGCAAACAGAGTATATCTTTCATTTTTACTAAAATCCCATTTCTTATCCCATTCTCAGAGTCTTTGCTCATCTTTTCTCTCTGTTTTATTCAAGAACTGCTTCTGCATTTTGTCTATCAGCATTATTACCTACCAACACTTATAAAAATAGCAACTAAGAACAATAGCAAACCAAACCAATACAAACCCTTCCCTTGATCCACAATCATCACCATACCCGCTTCCTCAGTCAGCTACAGTTGTTAGCACTCCCCAATCTACTATTATAGTATACTAATCTATAGAGCAAATACCAAGAGTTGTCAAACTGAGTTGTAAAATTGAGTAGACATATGCCTATCTCACTCAACCTTCCAGAAACTATGATGAAGTTATGCAGTATCTTCTTTGAAAGACAATTTGTAAGGGTTGGACTTGAAGGACCACTATCCCTTGTTTTCCTCTTACCTGCCTTGATGATTTTTCCTTGTCTCTGTTGCTTTCTCCTCCTTCTGTATTAGGTACTAACTTCAGGTCTCCTGTTTTGCCTCTGAACAGTCTACCCAAGACGATATTATAAGCTTCCATGGAGTTCCCTGCATTAAGTTACTCCTCCCAGAATCTGATTCTTTCTTTGCATGCTTTTTAAAATCTTTTAAAATTATTGTTGTACTGGGGCTATATTGTGACACTTATGAAAGTTCTTACAATAGGTCATATTTGAATTCGCCCTCTTCATCATTCTTCTTTACCCCTCCCCCCCCATTCCTGGAACAGTTTGAACAGGTCTCATTTTTCTATTCATAAACATGATTACAAAGTATTTCCACCACATTCATCCTCCTACACCGTTTCCCGACATCCTCCCTCCTCTCACTGGTGCCAACTCCCAGACAGGACATGTTTTACCCTTACTGCTCTCTGGTTTTGAAAAAAAACATTTTTCTTTGTGTAAGATAGGTATATAGGGCTTTGCATTGTGACATTTCCATGTATATCTGTATTATAACCTAAATTAGTTCATCCCCTGTATTTTTCCCCTTTCTACCTTATTCCCTTTCTTATGATGATTTTAACAGATTGAAAAATTCTACATTCTTTCTTATATACAAAGTACATCAACCATTTTCACCGTCTTCCTTCTTTTACCCTCCCTCTCCTGTTAGTGATCTCTCCTTATTGTGACTTGTTTTTCATAATATATAGCTTGTATTTATATTGACTCTATATTCCACATATGAGAGAAAATATTCAGTCTTTGGCTTTCTGAACCTGGCCTAACTTCTCTTAAGATGATGTTATACAGTTCCATCCATTTACCTACAAATGACAAAATTTCATTTTACTTTGGTTTTTATGGTTGAATAAAAATCCATTGTATATAAATAACACATTTTCTTAATCCATTCATCAGTAGTGAGATATCTTGGCTATTTCTATAGCTTAGTTATTGTGAAATGCTGCAACAAACATGGGTGTGCATATGCTTTTGTTGTAACCTGACTTACATTCCTTCAGGTGCATACCTAAGAGTGGTATTGCTGGATAATATGACAGTTTTATTTTTACTTTTTTGAAGGTCCTCCATACTGTTTTCCATAGATGCTGTACTAATTTATATTTCCATCAACAGTGTATAAGTGTTTTTTTTTCCCCACATCGTCACCAACATTTGTTATTGATGATAGCCATTCTAACAGGAGTGAAGTGGAATATTCAAGAAATTGTGATTTGCATTTCATCTATGAAATGATGTTGAACATTTTTTCATGTGTTTTTTGGCCATTTAGACTTCTTCTTTTGAAAAAACTCTGTCTGTTCATTTGCCCATTTATTCATTAGGTCATTGATTTTGGGGAGTTTAGTTTTTTGAGCTCCCTATATAATCTGGTTATTAATTGCTTATAAGATGTATATCTGGAAAAGATTTTCTATCATTCTCTGGGTTGCCTTATCAATCTGGTGGCTATTTCTTTTGTTGCAGAAGCTTTTCTATTTTCTTGTAGTCCTATTTGCAAATCCTTTCTCTTAGTTGCTGAACAATTTGAGTTCTATTTAGGATGTCATTGCCTATTCCTATTAGTTTCCTTGTATTTCCTGCTCTTTCCTATACTACCTTCAAAGTTTTAGGTTTTATATTAAGGTTCTTAATTAACTTTGAGTCGGTACTTGTACAGGGCAAAACACCTGGATCTAGTTTCAGTTGTTTGCATGCAACATTTGTTGAAGAGGCTGTCCTTTCTCCACCATATGTTTTTGGTGACTTTATTGTCTTTCCAAAGAGAATCAGTCAGCACACCTATTGATCTCATATACAACATATATTTTCCATCCATTCTCTTTTATTCATCTGGGATTCTTTTAGTTTCCATCACCATCATACTTTGTCTAAACTATTAGAAGCCATTAGCTCCAAATTTTTCCCTACCTCGTATACCCCAATCCATTTTTCTTCCAACTGCAGAAGTCACTTAATTAAAACATAAATTTCATGAGATTTCTCCACAGAGTAAATCTTTCAATAATTTCCCACTGATGTTAGAATCAAAACTGAATTACTTACTGTGAGATGAAGACTACCTTTACATATGGCTCCTCCTTATGTTTCCAACCCAATGTCTTGTATTCACATTTTGTATATTAAGCACCCTAATAGTTTTTGAGTTCCTGAAACAAGCCAAGTAAGTTCCTTTCAAATCAAGACTGTACCATGACTGGAATGTTCTTTATATATTTATAAATATATAAATTTATATATATTTCATTTTCAAGTAGCAGAATCTTTTAATTTACTCATTTTCAAAATACATAATAATTAAGCTAGGAAACAACTCGTGTAAAATAATTTTGCCATTACTCAAAAAATTGGCTATGTACATGCAGAAGACTGAAATTAGACCCCTCAAAAGTTAACTCAAAATAGATAAAAGATCCTAATATAATATCTGAAATTACCTCAGGAGAAAATAAGGAAAATGCTGGAAAATATAGGCATAGGTAATTATTTTCTGAATAGGAATCCAATTGGCCAGGAAATAAGAGCAATAATTGATAACTAAGACTGTATCAAATTACAATGTTTTTGCACATCAAAAGGAGCATTTTCCAAAATCAACAAGCAACACAGAGAATAGAAGAAAGTCTTCACCAACTATTCAACAGATAAGGAATTAATGTCCAGAATATATGAAGAGTTGAAAAACTAAACAACTTAAGAACAAATAATCCAATTAATAAATGGACAAATGAATACAGTTTTCAGAAGAAGAAATACAAATGGCTAATAAATACATGAAACAATGCTCAACATCCTTAGTCCTAAAGGAAATGCAAATCAAAAGTACACTAAGTTCCACAGTCAGATTGGTTATCATCAAGAAAACACTAAAAAAAATCTGACAAGGATATTGGTGGCCACTCTTGGCATATATCTGAAGGAGTGTCGAGCAGCATACAAGAGAGATATCTGCATAAGCATGTTTGTGGTAGCTGCACAAAAGCCATAATGTGGAGTCAACAGAAGTGCCCAAGAACTGACAAATGAAATAAAGAAAATATAATATACATATATGTGCATACAATATACAAATATATATATATATGTGCCATTGAATATTACTCAGCCATAAAGAAAACTGAAGTTATGTCATTTGGAGGAAAATGGATGGAGATCATCATGCTGAGCAAGAGAGACCAAGCTCAAAAAGCCAAATATCACCTGTTTTCTCTCATTTGTGGAAACTAGTCCTAGAAGGATGATGATGATAATGATAATAGGACATGAATGAATATGTGGGACACATGGGGGATTCGCAGGGGCATCAGTAGGAGAGAGGAGGGCAAACAAAAGGATTCTGAGGGGTAAAGAGGATCAAATTGTGCTACATATATACATATGAACACAGCATAATCAAACCCACCAAACACAGTTTGAAAAAGAAGACCGGAGAGATGGGGAATGCAAAATTAAGGGAGTGGGGGAACTTGTTAAAGATACACTGTACACATGTATGGAATTAGCACAATGAAATCCCCTCATTAATGTATGATAATTCAAAAATAAATTAAAATTTTAAAAAATTTTGAAAAAGAAGTCAAAAAAATAATTAACTTTGTATGAGAATTAGCTCACTCAAATATATACATATTTGACATTCCTATTGCTGAATGGAATATATATCCCATATATATGCTACATACATGTATAAGTTTATATGTATCTATATCTTTAATTACTTATATAGACACATTTCCTTTAATAATAAGAAGAAAAATAGCTTACTAGCTTCAGATATCAGCTTCTAATCAGATAAACATTGAAATAAGAAGTGGTTGTGGTGCTGGATCTTTCACTGAAACAAATGAAATATTAGTGTTTCTTATTATTTATTTCCATCACATTTGTTATATTTGTAGATTTTCTGGGATCCAGTAAGCATTCTTTATTGTATTGCATTTTGACTATAAAATGAAAATATTCATATTATTAGGAAAGAAAAAAATTTAAAAAACTATGATGTAGCCTTTTGGAAATATGAATCTTTACATTTTATTAATTATATTCTTTTATGTCACAAGTTTTCTGAAGAGTTGGTATGAAAGTATGTTATCTTGTAATTTTTCTTCAACTAGAAAAAGTGTATAGAATTATTTTTTCTCATGAGAATATCCTATACTTCAAAAAATATCTTAACTGGGATATTTACAGAGGAAAAGAACATTTTTTGCATTGTCTCTGTAATCTTGTTTGTGGCGCTAGGGTTCAAACCCAGTGTTTCACAAACACTAAGAAAGCACCCTGATGCTGACCTATGCTCCTAACCCTAGAACAGTACTTTGGCTTTTCGTTTTGTTTAGTTTTCAAACAGTGTCTTGCTATTCAGGCAAGTCTGGCCTTGAACTGGCAAGCTTTCTCCTCTATCTCCCAACAGCACCACCACAAGCCTTTAGAGTTTACACTTAGGGAAATTGTTGGGGATTTAGTGATTATTTTTTTTGTATCATTTAGATCTGTATTCTGCTAAAAGTGCCAAACAATTGCTTTTGATGCTCTATGAAAACTCCATCTTCCAACTTAAACTATCCCTCCAGCCTATTTCATTTTTGTCATCTTTGTGCACCTAAGTTGAAAATTAGTTTGGAATAGCAGACACTAAAAAAAGTTAAAACAATGAGCAGTCATACTTCAGCCTCTTCATATGTTAGATGACTGTGTAATGTACCACTCACATTATACTTGCTTTCCCTGGTCTTCTCTCAATTTCAAAAATGTTACATTGGATTCTAATGAAGAAGAGGAAGCTAAAATTAAGGATAAAAAAACTTTGAAAGTGAAAATAAGACTCCCTCTTGGCAATTAGTTCAAATTTGCTTATAGTCCTTCACATTTCTTCTTAAAAATATAAATATTGAATGTTCTTCTTTATTATTTGTCAGATATTTATAGAGCAACTATTATGTGCCCATATTTTGGGATACAATAGTGAAAAAAGCATTAATCCAAGTATCTGTGGATTTATAGTCTCATGGAGAAAGTTAGATAATAAAAATTAAACATAAAAATTAGTTAATAATATATTGTTAGGCATGATAAGTGTTATGAAAAAACTGTACAGAGGGGTAAGAGCACTCCAGAGTTAGAGTTGGAAGAGATAAGTTTGTTATTATAAAGACTGTATATATTAGCACAATTTGAGAATAAAATGCTCTTTGGAAAAATTTGTAAAGGAGTAGGGAATTTGACAATACACACATCTGTGAAAGGAGTTAGGGAGGAAACAGCCATGACAAGTTCTTTAAGGTGAGAACTTCCTGGTATATTGAAAGTACAATTTAAGAGTTTGTGGTCTGATATTAAGATCCTTGATCCATTTTGAGTTAATATTGGTATAGGTGATATACATGGATCTAGTTTCAGTTTTTTGCAGACTGCTAACCAGTTTTCCCAGCAGTTTTTGTTGAAGAGGCTGCTATTTCTCCATTGTATATTTTTAGCTCCTTTGTCAAAGATAAGTTGGTTATAGTTGTGTGGCTTCATACCTGGGTCCTCTATTCTGTTCCACTGGTCTTCATGTCTGTTTTTGTGCCAGTACCATGCTGTTTTTATTGTTATTGCTTTGTAATATAGTTTGAAGTCAGGTATTGTGATACCTCCTGCATTGTTCTTTTGACTGAGTATTGCCTTGGCTATTCATGGCCTCTTGTGTTTCCATATAATTTAACAGTAGATTTTTCAATCTCTTTAATGAATGTCATTGGAATTTTGATGGGTGGTACCTATACACAATGGAATTTTATGCAGCCATGAAGAAGAACGAAATGTTATCATTCGCTGGTAAATGGATGGAATTGGAGAACATCATTCTGAGTGAGGTTAGCCTGGCCCAAAAGACCAAAAATCATATGTTCTCCCTCATATATGGACATTAGATCGAGGGCAAACACAACCAGGGGATTGGATTATGAGCACATGATAAAAGCGAGAGCACACAAGGAAGGGGTGAGGATAGGTAAGACACCTAAAAAACTAGCTAGCATTTGTTGCCCTTAATGCAGAGAAACTGAAGCAGATACCTTAAAAGCAACTGAGGCCAATAGGAAAAGGGGAACAGGTACTAGAGAAAAGGTTAGATCAAAAAGAATTAACCTAGAAGGTAACACCCACGCACAGGAAATCAATGTGAGTCAATGCCCTGTATAGCTATCCTTATCTCAACCAGCAAAAACCCTTGTCCCTTCCTGTTATTGCTTATACACTCTCTACAACAAAATTAAAAATAAGGGCAAAATATTTTCTGCTGGGTATTGGGGGGGGAGAGGGAGGGGGCAGAGTGGGTGGTAAGGGAGGGGGTGGGGGCAGGGGGGAGAAATGAACCAAGCCTTGTATGCACATATGAATAATAAAAGAAAAAGGAAAAAAAAAAAAGAAAGTACATAATCTCCTATGTGCTCAGAATTCAGTAGCAGGTGAAGACTCAATGAATGAGTTAGAAATAAAGTAGTGAAACATCAAGCAGGTACTTGTAGGTTATTGTGGCCTTTGGATTTATTTTGTGTAAAAATTGAGCTATGTTAAGAATATTGGTCAAGGTATAATATGGTTTCAATAACTTTTCTCAGAGGGAAGAAAATCACCAATATTAGCACCCATACCAAGAGGTGCCTCTCCCAGCTGCTCCAAGCATTTTTGCAAAGTTGAATCCTAACCAGACTTCCAGCAAGCCCAGGTTAATACAACTACTGGGTTAAGACAACTTTGTTTAGGATCACCAATGACAGAAGGCAGTATTCATCATGATCTGAACTGAACATTTATTTTAAATTCAATTATCAAAGAAAATTAACCATCCTATTTTTTCTTTACACCAGACAAAGCAGCTACAAACAAATTAAAAATTTGCTTAGCATGTAGCTTTATAGGTGAGTCAAGAAGATTCTGATCACAGAAGGAATTTTTATGCCAAATGGCAGAGTGGTGGATAATGGTATCATGTTACACAGGGACAGGAGCCAGCCTGGTATACATTGACTACTAGTTTGAATAGTTTTTTTTGTTGTTGTTGTTTTTGTTTTAAGAATCACTAGTTGAGGAGTTGGATTGAGGAAAAGTGAATGAAATTAAAATAGAATCAAATAGAACAGTTGGGAGAGGCAGCAACAATGCAGATCAGGTAGATGTGTTATTTAGAATACAGTTAATAATGGTTGTGATTAAATATGATCAGAGTATGGGTATATTTTGTAGCTATAGACAATACAGATTCTGATGGGTTTTTCTGATAATAGAATATGATGTATGATAGAAAGAACAATATTAGCCTATCATGAATGATGATAAGGTTTCAGATCTGAGTAACTAAATCTGCAATATAAATAATCGGAAATGGAAAGGGAGACCGGTAAAGTGGTTCTTTGACTTTTCTGCAGAAACAGCTCCATCTTAATTTTACATATTGAGTTTGTGATGTCTTATTAGATTTCTAGTTAGCAAACATGTTTCCTTTTGGTTAAGAATAATTGTTAACATTTACTTAGCACATATTTTATATCAAACATTGCTCTGAACTCATTACTTTTCAATGAATGTCCTCATATTTTCCTAATAATGCTTAGTTTAACAATTTTTCCCCAAAGACATTGAAATCAGAGAACTTTAATTTTCAGGAATTATCAGAATAGTACAATGTATCTGCATTATAGTTTATAATACCTTCCAGTAGGCTCTAGTATAGCATTCCATAATTGGGCATATTAATATATACACAGCAAAACATCTAAATATTCATAGGAAGAACAATAAATAAAAATACTCCTTAGAATCCTAAAAATTCAGGTCAGAGGACAGGCATTCACTGAACAGTTTCCAGGCCAAGTCACTCAAGTGACAAGTGACTTAAGTAATTTAAAATAAGTCATTTTAGATTTCCTAAACATACTGCTTTTTAGAATTTTATATTATACCCTATAGACCTACATTAATGATATAATTTTGGAATCCTAAAAATAAAACACAATGCTGACAAAATACACTTCTACATGGGTGAATTCTAGCTTCACATTTCAAGTTAAAAGAGAGTTCCTTTATAGTCAATATAAGCTTCTTTGTACTTTTAGACCATTATAATGTTTAATGAAATGAAGTGTGTTTGCATATTTTAAAATATTATTTGAAAATATTTTACTAAAAAAAATGAGTAATTTTTGTTCAGTTCTAGGTGTTAATATTTGAATGCCTGTTACAGATTTTATTATGGGGTAAGAGGAATAATGGCTTTTGATCATTAAGAAAAAATGAGTGGGGAAAAACATACAGGCTCTGTCCAAGAACTACTCAAATTAAAGTTTTGGTTACCAATTATTTTCTTGGCTGAAAGGGTCATGTTTGGGAGGCGTTTATTACTAGTGTGGGGATAGGTGGGGAAAGGGTATAGGAGGGTGAATATGGTGCAAATACAGTGTTCACATGTATGTAAATGTAAAATGGTGAAATTATTCCATGAATGAGGAGAAGCGGGTATACAGGAGAATAGTAGAGGGAGTGAATTCAAGGATGATATACTTGATACAGTGTAAGAAATTTTGTAAATGCCACAATGTACCTCCATCCAGCAAAACAATAAAAAATAATTTTCCTAAGCATTTGTCTATGCCCATAATAGAATTCACCTATAACAAATGATTAAATACATAACATTAAATATTGGATCTCCTTAACAATTACAAGGGTTCTAGCTACCTCATCTTTGTCAGCATTTTATATTGCCTGGTTTTTTTGTGGTTAATCATTATAGCCAGATGGTATTTATACAAGATCTGATATATTAACTACAAATTTAGTGGCTTAAAGCAGATACCTTAAAAGCAACTGAGGCCAATAGGAGAAGGGGACCAGGAACTAGAGAAAAGGTTACATTAAGAAGAATTAACCTAGAAGGTAACACACATGCACAGGAAATCAATGGGAGTCAACTCCCTGTATAGCTATCCTTATCTCAACTAGCAAAAACCCTTGTTCCTTCCTATTGTTGCTTATACTCTCTCTTCAACAAAATTAGAGATAAGGGCAAAAGGGTTTCTGCAGGCTAGTGAGGGGGTGGGGGGAGAGAGAGGGGGCAGGGTGGGTGGTAAGGGGGGGTGGGGGGAGGGGGGAGAAATGACCCAAACATTGTATGCACATATAAATTAAAAAAAAAATCAAAGAAGGAAAATCTGATTAAAAAAAAAAACAGTAACATAAAATGTTATCTTGCAAATTCTACAAATCAGATATCTGATAACTTTCTCATTAGGCTAGGATAAAAGTAAATACTTTCTAGAATTCTCTGATGACTAACGATGTTCACTAACATCTTGTGTCTGATCATTCAAATATCTTCTTTTCTGAAGTGCCTTTATAAATCAATTTCCATTTTGTATTTACATATTTTGTATTCTTATTTTGAGTTAGTAAAGGCTCTTAGTACCCACAGTGTTCTACTTCCTTCAACTAGGCCTCACCTCCTAGTTTCCAGAACTTGAGAAAATATTGCTGCCATCTGTTTTAATATATTAAAACATAAAAGGTTGTCTTGTGTACTGAAAAACATTTGCTTAGACAAATCAATTTAAGAATCAGATTGTCAATGTTATCTGAAAATCTTGAAACTTCATTTGAGATTGGATTGAATCTATAGCTCAACTTACAAAAAATATACATGATAACAATATAGATTGTTCTAAGAACAACCTATAAATTAGTTTGGTATTATTTAAAATTTTTCTTCAGTGATTTATACATAGTTTGATTAGCCTTTGTTAAATTTATTACTAAGTATTAATCATCAATATTGATGCTACTTCATGAGGTTTTGAGCCTTTAACGTTGTAATTATAAATGCAATTAAAAATGCTGCATTTACCTAAAATAGGCTGCATTAATTTTACCATGCAACTTTTGTAAATTTGTTTACTAATTACAGTATATTTTCTTGTAGATGTATTAGAATTTCTAGCCAGAAGATCATGTTGTTTTCAAAGTCAAGTATTACATCTTCCTAATTTGTATGACTGAGTTATTTTCTTTCTATTTTGAACTAGCTAAAGTCTCTGATAAAATTTTGAATAAGAATAGTGAGAATGGGCATCGCTGGTCATTATTATCCTGTTTCTTATTTTGATGTACTATTATCTGTAGGTTTTTAATGTACAGTTTACATCAAGTTGTGGAAATTCCTTTCTTTTCTGAGTGTGCTGATCTTAAAAGTCATGAATAGGGTATTGACTTTAGTCAAATGGTTTTTAGTGGCCACTGATAAGGTAATAAAGATTTTCTCTTTTATTCTGTTATTATGGGAGCAATACATTGTTTATTTTTAGATATTAACCTGTGCTGTATTTCTAAGAGAATTACCTTTGGTCATAGTGTCATGTTTTTATGTATTACTGGATGTAATAGGCTGGTGCATTATTAAATGATACTTCAATATATTATGTAACAAATTTCAACAGTATAGTCTGTTTTATTCTTGTTAATATTGGGCTAGTGACAGCTTCATAGAGTAAAATTATATACTATCTCCATTCCTGAAAATGCTTTTATAAATATTAGTATTGGTGTTTCTTTAAAAGTTTAATAGAATCTACCAATATACCTATTTGGACATGGTACTTTCATTGACAAAAAGATTTTATACTATGAATTAAAGTTGTTTGGCTGGTGTAGATCTGTTCAAATGATCTATCAATGCTTGAGTGAGTATTGGTAGTTTTGGTTGTATAGTTTCCATTGCTGTATTTATAAATTACCAAAAACTTAGTTACATCAAAAAATACATTTTTATTTCACAGTCCAACAAATCAGAAGGTCAGGTTCAGCATGATTTGTTTGGGTCTGTTTTTCACAATGTCAAAAATCATGCCATTCTTTCTAGAGTTCTGAAAGTAGATTGATTTTCTAACTCCATCAGGTTGTTGCCAAATTCTTTATAAGTGTGTGGTTGAGTTCCTTGCTTCTTTGTTGTCCTTCAGCTGGAGTCCCGCCATTGCTTCTAGATGCTGCTTCCTTTTCATAATGTCCCATTGACTCTTTCAGGAAAAGGAGGAGTGCATGAATCCCTCTCATAGTTCAACCTCACAGAACTCCTCTTCTGTCATCTCCTTCTGATGCCAGACTGAGAATATGCTTTGCTTTTAAAGTCTCATTTGATTAGTCTAGGTCAGAATGCTTTCTCTATTTTATGATTCATGATATTTTTACACCTGCAAAGTCCCTTTGGCCATATAATATAACAGATATCTACAGATTCCTGGGATTAAAGCACGAATAAATTTGGGGAAAATTCTGTATAGCACAATAGCTTTCAAAGGTTCATTTCCTGAATGTTGTATTAAATTATTGTACATCAAATTGTGCATGCTATATTCTCGGTGTTGTTTTACTCTCAGTGCTGATGTCCTCTATTTCACTCTTAATACGGCTTTTCAGGCTGTATTTTTTCTCTCTATGTCTAGCCAAAGAACTATCCAGTTATATGGATCTTAAAAACAATCTTTAGGTTTCATTGATTTTCTCTATTGTCCATTTTGAATTTCATTGATGCCTACTCTTGTATTTAGGATGACTTTTCTTGGCGTATTCCATTCTTCTATATATATTCTTTTGATATTAAAAATGAAGTATTTTATTAAAGTGATGGCTGAGACATTTGATTTAATTGACAATATTTTTAAGGGCTTCTATATGTATCATGATACTCTAAATGTCTTATAAATACTTAGCATATAATATATTTTTGGTAGAATGTTTTCTTCTTTATTCTGTAATATTCTTTGTTTTGAATTCTTCATTTCTGATATTGATATAATCACTTTAATTATCTCATGCTTAGCCATAGCTACAACATATTTTCATGTGTAATAATTTTCCTTTTTTTACTTTTTATTCCTATTTTTAAAAGTTAGTTTTTATAAAGTTAGTTTGTAATAAAAATATTGCAATCTGGTTTTGGACAATGCTTTTAATGTACTGTTTTCCACAGATAATTTATGTTAATCCTTATAAATAAGTCCCTCGAGGCCAGGTACAGTGGCTCCTATCTTTAATCCCACCAACAAAGATCAGAGGCTGACTTGAGATAAAAATATGAGACACTACTAAACAATATTTAAAGCAAGAAAGGTCTGGGAGTGTGGCTCAAGAGGCAGGTGTGAGGCCCTGAGTTCAAACCATAGTACCACCAAAAGCTAAAATCCTTTGTTGTATTTTTGAACATTCACATATATGTTACAACATTCAAAAAGAGATTCTTAGGGTTTTCCAATGATTACCAAAACTAAAAATGTAAGCCAGTTAGAAGGGTCAGATTTCTTCAAAAAGTTAACTAACTTATGAAAACTTAGTGAGTTAAATTATATTATGGGTGAGATGAGATCAAATTTATTTTTTCTGAGTCCCTTTTGTCTTTTTGTATCTTTACTTAAAATTATATATATATATGCATCTATTTTCATCTTTATTTGATATCTGTCATCTGGCAAGGGTACACACATCATATAGCTGGCCATGTTTTCTTTTGCTAAACACTTACAGTGCTTGGAAGACAGAACATCATCAATCAATACTTGTTCAATGAATGAAAAAGTAGTAGAAATCTTACTACTAATAATTATTAGTAAATAACAGGTTATTTCTTTGACAAAAGTAAATCAATGGATTTTTCAAAGACAAATATAATGCATCATTTGTCAAACATTGTCTCACATATCTCTTGGAATATAGTACAGTCTGTTTAAATGGAAAGAAAGGAAATAATAAATTCCTAAAAATGAAGAGAATTTTATTTCATTACAAATTTGGAAAACCATATCCAAATAACTGTGCTGAGAATTGTGGAAGTTACCTTTGGGAAAGAAATAGGATTTCAACAAAACTCAGGTGAAATAGTTTGGAAATATTGATGCTACTAGTGAAGTTAGAAGATTTAAAATTAAAAATATGAGCAAGAAAGTCAGTGGAGAAAAAGTATTGAGAACATACCAAGAAACAGAAACAATCAGAAATCATGAATTATGACTCAATGATTTTGAGGAATCTTTATTTTTTCTTAAGTAAATGTAAGATTTATTAGATATGTAACTTGTAATTTCTATTTAATACAAGAGCTAGCTCTAAAAATGATCAATTGTAGCAAAAAGAAGTTTTATCAGTTTGAAACATTATTTCTGAAATAAAAGAAAATTAAACATTAAATGAATAAAATGTACATGCCTAAATAATAAAAGTTGTGTTCAGAGAGAAAACTAGGAAGAAGTTTTCCAGAGGATAGATCAAAGTGTATAAAAAAAATTATAGAAAACTTTGTAAATCATATCTCTTCATGAGAAGACCCAAAAGGTGGAAACAAACATAAATAACCAAATGAATGAGATGATTTTGTTTCAATGTTCTCTCTATGGTGTTTTCTTGTGGTATTTTGACTTTTCCTTACTATGGGTGAAATTAGTCCATAAGATATGAACTTTTATCAGTTATTTATGTTTTAAATGTCTTTCTTCAGTCATCGGATTGTTTATTCATTTGGTATAAGTTTATAGATTTATTTGGGACAACTTATTTTGAATAGAAATTTTAAAGATGTTGATATAGTGAAATTTATCAATATATTCCTATAGAATTTAAATATATATTAATGGTTGAAGGTAAATTATTTAATATTTTGATACTCAAAAATGTCTTTGCTTCAAATTTATTTTTTATTTGTAAAAATTTTATATTCTATTCTTTTTTTACTATTGTATTACTGTGGGGTACATTGTGCCATGTACAAAAGTTCTTTTAAAAAGTCTTAGTAAAATTCATTTTGTTTTTCCATTTACATACATGTGTACAGAACATTTCCACCATATTCAAGCTCCCATATGCTTTCCTTATATTGTCCCTGCTTCCACGGGTACCAACCCTCCAGATGGGACCAGTTTTTGTCTACTTTTCTCCATTTTCATTTTAAAAAATGACATTTTTGTTTAAGATAGCTGTACAGAATGTTTCATTGTGACATTTCCATGTATATGTGTATATAACCTGAATTGGTTCCTTCTTTCCATTTTTCTCCTTTCTACCTTACTCCCCTTCTTATGCCGATTTCAACATGTTTAAAAATTCTGTTTGTCCTTGTACAGGAAGTACATTAACCATATTCACCTTCTTAACTTCTCCTTTTATCCCTTTTCATATGTGACCTTCCCTTAGTGTGACCTGTTTTTCATTGTGACCTGTTTTGTTGTATTTGAACTGGGTTAATATTCCACAAATGAGAGAAAACATGCGACCTTTGGTTTTCTGAGCCTGGCTAACCTCACTTACAATGATGTTCTCCAGTTCCATTCACGTACCTACAAACGACAAAATTTCATTCTTCTTTGTGGTTGAATAAAATTTTATTGTACATAAATACCACATTTTCTTAATTCATTCTTCAGTAATGAGCCGTTTGGCTGTTTTCCTAGCTTACCTATTGTGAATAATGCTGTAATAAACATGGGCATGCAGGTGCCTTTATTGTAACCTGACTTACATTCCTTCAGGTATATCCCTAGGAGTGGAATTGTTGGGTCATAAGACAATTATAGTTTTAGACTTTAAGGATCTTCCATACTGTTTTACATAGAGGTTGTAAAATTTGCATTCCAACCAACAGTGTATGAGGGTTCCTTTTCCCTGATCGATGTGCCAACATTTGTTGTTGTTTGTGTTCTTGATGACAGTCATTCTAACAGGAGTGAGGCAGAATCATACCATGGTTTTGGTTTGGGGTTTAAAAAATTTTTTTTCTATTGTTGTTCTGGGTGTGGGTATATTATAGCATATTCAAAGGTTCTTACAATGTATCAAATATATCATACATGAACTCCCCCCCTCCACTGCTCTTCCCATCTCCCCTCCCCCAATTCCTGGAGAAGTTTCTTTTTTAAATCATTTTTGCATTTACTTATATGTGTACACATTATTTCATCCACACCTCTACCCCCATTTCCAAGCAGCAGTTTTTCTGCCCTCTAGTTCTCCAATTTTGTTGGAAAGAAATCATATGAGATTATAAGAAAAATGGAGCATTTTTGCTAGTTTGAGCTAAAGATAGCTATACAGAAAGATTCCTAGCATTGCTTCCATGCACATGTGTATTACAATCCACATTGGTTCATCTCTATCAGACTTTTCATTACTTCAACAGGTATCATTTTTGCATTAACATACATGTGTGCACATTGTTTGGACTGGCTGAGTGGCTCAAGTGTTAGACTGCCTACCTAGCAAGCATAAGGCCCTGAGTTCAAACCCTAGTACTACCAAAAAAAAAAGAAAAGAAGAAGAAACGTAACATGATTTTGATTTGCATTTCCTTTATGGCCATGGATGGTGAGCATTCCTTCATATTTTTTTGGCCATTTGGACTTCTTCCATTGGAAAAGTTCTGTTCAGTTCATTTGCTCATTTCTTCATTGGGTCATTGATTTCTTGAAAGTTTAGTATTTTGAGTTCCCTGTATATTCTGGTTATTAAATCCTTGTCAAATGTAGAGCTAGCAAACATTTTCTCCCATTCTATGAGCAGCCTCTTCAATATGATGGCCATTTCTTTTGTTGTGCAGAAGGTTTTTAATTTGACGTAGTCCCATTTGTCAATTCTTTCTCTTAGTTCCTGAGCCATTTGAGTTCTATTGAGGAAGTCACTGCCTATGCCTATTAATTCCAGTGTATTGCCTGGCCTATCCTGTGCTACTTTCAAATTTTCAGGTCTTATATTAATGTTCTTAATCCACTTTGAGTTGATACTTGCACAGGGTGAAAGCCATGGATCTACTTTCAGTTTTCTACATGCAGATATCAAGTTTTTCATAGCAACATTTGTTGAAGAGGATTTCTTTTTCCATTGTATATTTTTGGTGCCTTTGTCAAAAATCAAATGGTCATAGCAGCATGGATTTATATCTGGGTCTTCTATTCTGTTCTGCTGGTCTTAATTTCTAATTTTATTAATTTGTGTTTTTTCTCTCCTTTTAGTCTTTTCAAAGATCCAGCTTTCGGTATTGTGTATTCTTTGTATGATTTTCTTCTAACTTTATTATTTGTTTTGGCCTCTAGTTCATTGATTTTGGCCCTTTTTAAACTGTGCATACAATGTTTGGGTCATTTCTCCTCCCTTTCCCCTCTCCCCCCAACCCCCACACTACCAGGCAGAAACTATTTTGCCCTTTACTCTAATTTTGTTGAAGAAAGAGTGTAAGCAATAATAGGAAAGACCAAGGGTTTTTGCTAGGTGAGATAAGGATAACTATACAGGGAGTTGACTCGCATTGCTTTCCTGTACATAAGTGCTGCATTCTAAATTAATTCTTCTTGAACTAACCTTTTCTGTAATTTCTGATCTCCTTCACCTATTGACCTCTGTTGCTTTAAAGTTTCTGCATTAGTTCCTTTGCATTGAGGACATCAAATGCTATCTTATTTTTTTGGGGGGGGCAGTTTGTTGCCTATCCTCATACCTTCCTTGTGTGCTCTCGCCTCATCATGTGATCAAAGTTCAGTCGCCTTGTTGTGTTTGCCCTTGATCTAAAGTCCACATATGAAGGAGAACACATTATTTTTGGTCTTCTGGGCCTGGCTAACCTCGCTCAAGATTATGTTCTCAGGTTACATCCACTTACCTGAAAATGATATGATTTCATTCTTCTTCATGGCTGAGTAGTATTCCTTCGTGTGTAAATACCACATTTTCTTAATCCATTCATTGATAGTGAGGGAACCTAGGCTGTTTCCATAACTTAGCTATTGTGAATGGTGCTGCAATAAACATGGGTGTGCAGGTGCCTTTGGAGTAACCTGTGTCACATTCCTTTGGGTATATCCCCAAGAGTGGTATTGCTGGATCATATGGCAGACCTATGTTTAGATTTTTAAGAGCCTCCAAATTTTTTTCCAGAGTGGTTGTACTAGTTTACATTCCCACCAACAGTGTAAGAGGGTTCCTTTTTCCCCCCATCCTCACCAACACCTGTTGTTGGTGGTGTTGCTAATGATGGCTATTCTAACAGTGGTGAGGTGGAATCTTAGTGTGGTTTTAATTTGCATTTCCTTTATTGCTAGAGATGGTGAGCATTTTTTTTCATGTGTTTTTTGGCCATTTGAATTTCTTCTTTTGAGAAAGTTCTGTTTAGTTCACTTGCCCATTTCTTTATTGGTTCATTAATTTTGGGAAAGTTTACTTTTTTGAGTTCCCTATATATTCTGGTTATGAGTCCTTTGTCTGATGTGTAACTGGCAAATATTTTCTCCCACTGTGTGGGTGTTCTCTTCAGTTTAGAGATCATTTCTAAGATTGAGCAGAAGCTTTTTAGTTTTATGAAGTCCCATTTATCTATGGTATCTCTTAGTTGCTGAGCTGCTGGGGTTCCATTGAAAGTCCTTGCCTATACCTATTAGTTCCAAAGTACTTCCTACTCTTTCCTATACCAACTTTAGAGTTTGAGGTCTGATATTTTAAGGTCCTTGATCCATTTTGAGTTAATACTGGTATAGGGTGATAAACATGGATCTAGTTTCAGTTTTTTTTGCAGACTGCCAACCAGTTTTCCCAGCAGTTTTTGTTGAAGGGCTGTCTTTTCTCCATTGTATATTTTTAGCGCCTTTGTCAAAGATAAGTTGGTTATAGTTGTGTGGCTTCATATCCAGGTCCTAATTCTGTTCCACTGGTCTTCATGTCTGTTTTTGTGCCAGTACCATGCTGTTTTTATTGCTATTGCTTTGTAATATAGTTTGAAGTTGGGTATCGTGATACCTTCAGCATTGTTCTTTTTGCTGAATATTGCCTTGACTATTCATGGTCTCTTATGTTTCCAAATAAATTTAAGGGTAGATTTTTCAATCTTTTTGATGAATGTCATTGGGATTTTGATGGGAATTGCATTAAACATGTGGATTACTTTTAGGATTATAGCCATTTTCACTATGTTGATTTTACCAATCCATGAGCATGGGATATCTTTCCACTTTCTATAGTATTCCTCAAACTCTTTCTTCAGGAGTTTATAGTTTTCATTGTAGAGGTCATTTCATCCTTTGTTAAGTTTACTCCTATGTATTTGATTTTTTTTGAGGCTATTGTAATTCTTTATATGGTTTTTTGGGTTTCTATTTCAGCTCTCAATTGTTTTCATATATTCTTTCTCAGTTTGTTCATTATTGATGTATAGAACTGCTAATGATTTCTCTATGTTGATTTTATATCCTGTTACCTTGCTATAGCTGTTGATGATGTCTAGAAGCTTTTGAGCAGAGTTTTTTGGGTCTTTAAGTTATAGGATCATGTCATCTGCAAATAGGGATATTTTGACAGTTTCTTTACCTATTTTTATTCCTTTTATTACCTCTTCTTGCCTAATTGCTCTGGCTTGGAATTCCAGTACTATGTTGAATAGGAGTGGAGATAGTGAGCATCCTTGTCTAGTTCCTGATTTTAGAGGGAATGTTTTCAGTTTTTCTCCGTTAAGTATAATGGTGGCTGTTAGTTTGTCAAATATAGCTTTTATAATGTTGAGGTACTTTCCTTCTATTCCTAGTTTTCTTAGAGCTTCTATCATGAAATGGTGTTGGATCTTATTAAAGGCTTTTTCTGCATCTATTGAGATGGTCAAGTAGTTTTTGTCTTTGTTTCTGTTAATGTGGTTTATTACATTTATTGATTTGCATACTTTGAACCACGCCTGCATTCCTGGGATGAAGCCAACTTGGTCATGGTGAATGATCTTTTTGATGTGTTGTTGAATTCGGTTTGCCATTATTTTATTGAGGATTTTGCATTATTCATTAAGGAGATTGGCCTATAGTTCTCTTTTTTGGAGGTGTCTTTGCCTAGTTTTGGGATAAGTGTAATACTGGTTCATAAAATGTGTTAGGCAGTTTTCCTTCCCTTTCTATTTCATAGAACAATTTAAGGAGGGTTGGTATTAGTTCTTCTTTAAGGTCTGAAAGAACTTAGCAGAGAATCCATCAGATCTTGGACTTTTCTTTTTAGGGAGACTTTTGATTGCTGCTTCAATTTCATTTTGTGTTATAGACCTATTCAGGTGATTAATGTCTTCTTGGTTCAGTTTTAGATGCCATAAGTATCTAGAAATCTGTCCATTTCTTCAAGATTTTCAAAATTTATTTGAATATAGGTTCTCAAAGTAGTCTCTGATGATTTCCATGGTGTTTGTTGTTATCTCCATTTGCATTCCTGATTTTACTGATTTGGGTTTTTTCTCTCCTCATTTTAGTCAGGTTTGCCAGGGGTCTATCAATCTTGTTTATTTTTTCAAAGAACCAATTTTTTGTTTCATTAATTCTTTGTATGGTTTTCTTGGTTTCTATTTCATTGATTTCAGCTCTTATTTTTATTATTTCTCTCCTTCTATTTGTTTTGGGATATGCTTATTTTTCTTTTTCTAGGAGTTTGAGATGTATCATTAGGTCATTGATTTGAGATCATTCAGTCTTTTTAATATATGCATTCATGGCTATAAACTTTCCTTGCAGGACTGACTTTGCTGTGTCCCATAGGTTCTGGAAGGTTTTATTTTCATTTTCATTGACTTCCAGGAACTTTTTTATTTCCTCTTATTTCATCAATGACCCATTGTTCATTAAGCAATGAGTTATTCAGTTTCCAGCTGTTTGCATGTTTTTTGTCTTTATTTTTGTTGTTGAGTTCCAGTTTTATTGCATTGTGATCAGATGGAATGCATGGTATAATTTCTATTTTCTTATATTTGGTGAGGCTTGCTTTGTGCCCTAGAATATGGTCTATTTTGAAGAAGGTTCTGTGAGCTGCTGAGAAGAATGTATATTGTGCAGAAGTTGGATGAAATGTTCTGTAGATATAAACTAGGTCCATTTGATTTATGGTATGTTTTAGAGCTTGGATTTCTTTTAGATTTTTTGTTTGGATGACCTATCTATTGATGATAGTGGGTTGTTAAAGTCTCCCACTAACACTGTGTTGGATTTAATATATGCTTTTAGGTCCTTCAGGATATGTTTGATGAAATTGAGTGTGTTGACATTGGGTGCATATAGGTTGATAATTGTTATTTCCTTTTGGTCTATTTCCCCTTTTATTAGTATGGAATGTCCTTTTTTATCTCATTTGATCAATGTAGGTTTGAAGTCTACTTTGTCCAAGATAAGTATTGCTACTTGTGCCTGTTTTCGGGGGCCACTGTCTCAGTAAATCTTCTTCCAACCTTTCATCCTAAGCATATGCTTATTTCTATCAATGAGATGGGTCTCCTGTAAGCAATAAATTGTTGGATCTTCCTTCTTAATCCAGTTTGTCAAATGGTGTATTATTAAGTGTTAGTACTGATAGGTATGTGGTGATTCCTGTCATTTAGTTGTCTTAGTTGTTTGAAGGTTTGATTGTGTGTGCCTAAATCAATGTTACTCTCTACTTTCTTGCCTTTTCTTTTCCTGTAGTTTGGTACTGCCTGCCTTTTCATGGTTATGTTTGGTTTCACTTTCTATGTGCAGAATCCCTTGAAGAATCTTTTGCAGTGGTGGTTTTGTGGTCATATACTGTTTTAGTTTCTGTTTATTATGGAAGACTTTTATTGCTCCATCTATTTTGAATGATAGTTTTGCTGGATGGAGTACCCTAGGGTTGAGGTTATTTTCATTCAGTGCCCAGAAGACCTCACCCCAAGCTCTTCTTGCTTTTAATGTTTCTGTTGAGAAGTCTGCTGTGATTTTGATGGGTTTACCTTTGTATGTTATTTGTTTTTTTCTCTCTTACAGCCTTCAATATTCTTTCTCTAGTCTCTGTACTTGTTTTTATGATAATATGTCATGAGTTAACTCTTTTTGGTCAGGTCAGTTTGGTGTCCTGGAGGCTTCCTGTACCTGTACGGGCATAGTTTTCTCTAGATTTGGGAAATTTTCTGTTATTATTTTGTTGAATATATTGCACATTCCTTTTGCTTGCATCTCTTCTTCTTCAATGCCCATGATTCTCAGGTTTGGTCTTTTGATGAAGTCAGTAAGTTCTTCCATTTTCTTTTCACAAGTCTTGCATTGTTTAGCTAATAGTTCTTCAATTTTTCCTTTAATTACCATTTCATCTTCAAGTTCTGTGATTCTGTGTTCTGCTGGATTGGCCTTCCATTTTGTTTTGCATTTCTGTTTCTTTCTTTTTTCTGAGGTTTTCCATATCCTGAGTTTCTTCCTTTTTAATATTGTCTATTTTTGTCCTGAGTTCATTTATCTCTTTATTTACCATGTTCTTTGTTTCACTTTGGTGTTTATACAGTCCTTCTATAGTTTCTTTTATTTGTTCTTGTGCTTTCTCAAATTCTCTATTTTTGTTGTTTTGGAATTTCTTGAGTGTCTCCTGCACATTTTGGTTGACCATATCCAGTATCATCTCCATATAATTCTCATTGATTACCTACAGGAGTTCTTCTTTCAGGGTGTTCTTGCGGCCTTTGGCATAGTTTATCTTTGTTTTTTTGGAGTATGAATCTGGGCATCTGTTTTCTTTATTGCCCTCTGGGTCCTGTACTAATTTATTGTTGGGGGGAAATTGGTTTCCCTTCATTGTCTGTCTTCCCATCGTTGCCCTTCCTACTCTTACTGTCCCTGTACTGTGTGTATTTCAGTGTTGTCTAGCTTATAATAATAATGATGATGATATGTAGAACGGAAGCATGAGAGGAGAGGGAAAGCAAATAAGGTGAAGAAAAAGGGAAAAAAAATAAAACAAAACAAAACAAAAAACACAGCCAAAGAAATAAACAGGGAGAGATTGTGTACTAATCAATAGTGAGCTAAACAGGCATTAGAATGACAGAGAGAGGATTAAAAAAATAATAATAAATAAAATTTCCCAAGTTTAAAAGCAATAAAGTTTCAGTCTTAATAGATTTGGTGCTAGTCCTTCAGCATCCAGTTCTGGTGTTGGTGTCTGAGTAGTAGTTCTGTCATTGTCTCATCAAAGGGGAAAAAGATAAAAAATTCCCAAGTTCAAATTCAATACAGTTTCAGTCTCATCAAAGCAAAAAAAAAAATGGAATCTGGAGACAGCTTTGTGAATGTCTATCTTAGGCTGCAGCTCACCTGCCACCTACTGTCAGCCAGCTGTTGCTGCAGGCTTTATTTATTGCAAATCTCAGGAATGAGATTTACACTCACCTCACTCACCTAGCCCTGCAGGCTTTGTATATTTAGAGTTCTCCTGGATGCATGCCCCTTTTGTTTTCTCCAGTAGACAGCCCTACCAACCTGTTGCAATTGTAGTCCTTTCTTATTTAGAGTTCACATGGGTAGGTGCCCCTCTTCTACTCTCCCATGTAGTGTGCCACACTTTAGCTGCTGTTAGACGCCTTCTCCTCTCCAAGCACACTGGGGAAGGTGGCACCACACCCATGGGGGAGTGCCCCTTCTCCTCTCTCCAGTGGAGCTTTCCTCAGGACAGGCACTGTTACAAGCTTTCCCTACTCAAAGGTTGCTGGGCGGGGGCCACCACTCCTGCCTTCTCTGGCTGGCTTGTTTATTTACAGTTCACATGAGGGAGTGCTCCTCCCTCTCCCTGGAGCTCAGGGTGCCCCGCCCTCTTTGTTGCATGTCTTTGTTTTTTTTTTTCACCTGCTTGTTTATTATTCAGTTTTTGGGTTTTTTTTTTGGAGGAGGGGCCTGTCTGTCCATGGGGCTATGCTGTTTTGTCCCAGGGAGTACCGCATGCCACTTATTTGCTCACCTGGTGGTCTCCCAAACAGGGTAGGAGCTAGCATCTGGCAATGCAGGAGCCCTCCTGGTTTCTCCGTTTAATGTGGCGTGGTGATGCTATGTGCAGGCTGGGGGTGTGGAGGTGTCAGAATTTCTCCTCTTCTTGGTGGTTTTTCCTGCCAGGTGTATCTCCACTGTCTCTCCAAGAGTTTACTTTAGGAGGCCTGCTTTCTGCTTCCTCCATCTAGTTGCCATCTTGGAATCCCCTTGGCCCTTTTTTATTATTTCTCTCTTGCTATTTTTGTATTTACCTTGCTCTTTTTTGTAATTTTGTTATTGTTGTGCTGAGTGGGTATATATTGTGGCATTTACAATATATCAAATATATCATACTTGAATTTGCCCCCTCCACCATTCTCCTTTATTCATCTCTTCCCCCATTCCTGAGATAATTTCAACAGGTATCATTTTTCCATTTACAATTATGTGTACACAGTATTTCTAGGAGCTTGCAATGCAGCATTATGTCATTTATTTGAGATATTTCTCTGTTTTCAATATACACCTTTATAACTTTAATCTTCCCCCTTGGCAGTGCCTTTGCTGTGTCCCACAGGGAGTGATAGATTGGGTTTTCAATTTTATTAAATTCCAGGAATGTTTTGATTTCTTCCCTTTTTTTCTTCAATGCCATGGAATAAAGTGTTATTGAGTCTCCCGGTCATTTGAGTATTTTCTGCTATTTCTTCTGTTGTTGCATTGTCATATAGTGTGCAGATGACTATTTCAATTTTCTTATATTTGTTAAGACTTGATTTATAACCTAAAGTATGGTCTATGTTGGATAAAATTCCATGGGCTGGTGAGAAGAATATATACTGTGCTGTTGCATAATGGAATATTCTGTAGACATCTGTCAGGTCCATTTGATCTATAATGTCATTAATTTCTAGAGGTACTTTGTAGATTTTTTTTGTCTGGATGACCTATCTATTTGTGATAGAGGAGTACTGAAGTTTCCCACTACCATGGTGTTTGGGGTATATTTGTGTTTTTTTAAGGCCAATAGTGTATGTTTAATGAAGTTGGGTGCACAGACATTGGGCACATTTAGGTTAACAATTGTTATTTCCTCTTGATGGATTGTTCCTTTTATTAGTATAAAGTGATCTTCTTTGCCTGTTCTGAATAATTTAGGTTTGAAATCTACTTTATCTGATACATACATAGCTACTCATGTCTGTTTTCAGGGACCATTATCTTGATAACTCTTTTTCAACCCTTTCACCATAAGCCAATGAATGTTTTTGTCTTTAAGATGGGTTTCTTGTAAACAAATTGTCAGATCATCCTTTTTAATCCAATTGTAAATGATGTCTTTTGCTGAGATATTGAGACTACTAACATGCAGTGTTGATATTGAGAGTTCTGTGGTGATACCTGCCATGTCGTTGTTTTTCTTGTGTAAGGGTTTGTGTGTATGAATCTAATTCTATTGTGTGTATACACCTAATTCTACTCTCTAGTTAACTGTCTGCTCTTCACTTGATATTTAATAATTCGCATCCTTTCATGACTATGTTTATTTCCATCTTCTTTGTGTACGATCCCTTTCAGAATCTTCTATATTGCTGGTTTAATGGTCAAGTACTGTTTTAGTTTCTGTTTATTATGGAAGGTTTATATTCCTCCTTCAATTTTGAATGACAGCTTTTCTGGGTAGAGTATCCTAGGACTGAAATTGTTTTCTTTCAGTGCTCAAAATACCTTGCTTCATGCCCTTCTTGCTTTTCAGATTTCTTTTGAGAAAGCTGCTGTTATTTTGACAGATTCACCTTTATATTTTTGTTTGATTTTTCTACCTTACAGCCTTCAATATTCTTTACTTGTTCTCTGTGGTAATTATTTTAACTATAATATGATGTAGAACAGTTCTATTTTGGTCATGTCTATTTGATGTCAAACAGGCTCCTTATATCTGGATGGGCATCTCTTTCTCCAGATTTGGGAAATCTGTTATCAGTTTGTTGGAACATTACCTATACCTTTGACTTACACCTTTTCTCTTCCTTCAATGCCCATGATCTGCAGGTTTGGTATTTTGATGGAGTTGTAAAGTTCTTGCATACTTTTTCACAGCTCTTCAATCTTTCGTCTAAGTATTCTTGGTTTTTTTCTTTAATATTTATTTTGTCTTGGAGCATTGAAATTCTGTCTTCCACTTGTTCTAGTCTGCTGGAGTGGCTTTCAACAGTGTTTTGTGTTTGACATGAGGAACTTTTTATTTCCAAGGTTTCTGCTTGATTCTTTGTTTTTGAGACTTTCTATATCTTTGCTAAGCTCCACTTTAACATCTTGTACTGTCTTCTTTATTTTATTTATCTCTTTTTAAAAAATGTCCTTGGTCTCATCTCAAAGTCTGTTGAAATGCTCCTTGAGTTCATTTGGTTATTTCTGAGTCTTCTTGAGTATTTTGTCAGTATTCTTTTGGGATATATTGAATTATTTTTGTATGTCTTCTTTAAGCTCATTAAACATTTTTAATCATCATTCCTCTGACCACAACAACTGAGGATTGATCCCCTTCACATTCTACCAAATCCTCTATTGTGTGATTATTAGCCTTTTGAGGAGTCATATTCCCCTGACCTCTTTTTTCCCTGGGTTTCTGTTTTGAGCTTTGTTCATGTGCTGTTAACAGTTAGTTAGGAGGTTGTAATCACCCATTATCTTTCCCTGGACTTAATTTCTATGCCCTGGCTAACTTAGATTTTAGGTAGCTTGCTGTATTGTTTCTGTTCACTGACCTGGAAGTATAACTTACCAATAACAAATTCATGGATTCAATGCTGAACCAGTAATTTACATAACATATAAAACCTTTGGCAATGTTGTCTATAAATAGTGGGGAGATAAATAGTATTGGGGAGATAAGTTATTTGCATAGAGATTGGTACCTAAGTAATTAACATGGTGGCAATAAAAGAGGAGACAGAGAGGGGGGGATAGAATGAAGGGGAAAAGAGGTGGAGGCTATGGAGTAAGAAGGCCCCAATGTGTGTAAAGTTGTACTTCAGTCATTGTTGGGGAGGGTGCTATTGTCAGGGATTGCAGAGGGATAGGAATGATGGGGGGTAATGTGTAAAGTTGGCATAATAGACTAGTGAGTGCTGAGTATGGAGGAAGTAGGGACAGTGGATAGAAAATGAGATGATGTAAAGGAAGATGAGAAGGAAGGGAGAAAAGAAAAAAATCAAAGGAGAAAAAAGAAAGTGGAACAAGATAGGACTATGCAAATTAAAATTTTGCAGAATAGAAAAAGAAGATAGGTAACAAAAAAGGAAAAAGAAAAAAAATAATTTATTTTCCTTCTTATGGAGAAGAATGGGTTTCCTCTCAGTTCAACGAGTGCTCTAAGAGCTGATCTCTGATTTCTAATCCAGGTGCTGTCCCTTCTGACAGGGGCTTTTTCTGTGTATCTGCTGGGCTGTGTGCCAATGTGTGGTGTACCTCTCTATCCAACAACTTTGAGAGGTGATCTACTGGGAGTGTATGAGCCCAAGTTCTTCTTGGGGGAATGGGACATCTGATTCAGCATGGTTCATTTTGTAGTTAGGTTCTCTGAATGGTCCTTTGAGAAGCTAGTATGTGAGCAGTCACTTGCCTCTTGGGAGCTAGAATTGAGCTTTATGGTTGACTGCTTTTCTCTGTGGAGACTTTTAGCTTCACCTCACTACCAGTTTCTCCAAGGTGGTCAATTCATTGTTGTTTTTCCCAGACTGTGGCTGGGCCACCCCACCCCACACTGGCTTGATCAGCTCAACATTTCATTCACTCCCACCAAGCAGAGGTGAAATTTTACCATTGTTTATTAGGTCACTAGTTTTTTCCAGGAGGGATGTAGTTTGCCCACAGGCTGCACTGGTTTATGGTTTCCTCCAGTCTTGGCCATTCTATGAAATTAAGTATGAAGTAGCTGAATATATCTGCACAGGAGATGTATAAAGTTGAAAAAAAATGGGTGACCCTGTGTTTCCAGTCATTCAGAGCCTGAGCGAGTCTGAGGAAAACCATTCTCATTCTTTGGAGCTTACATAGAATACCACATAGAAGAAATACATCACAAAGGAGGGGGAAAGAACCTTTAAAAAGCACTCTTCCCAAGAGGTGGAGATGTATAGTGTTTTTAAATTGACAATAGAGTAGGCAAAAATAGAGAAAATTCCTCCCAGCACTGTGGACCTTAGACAAGTAGCAACAAAAGCTATTGGTGCTCCTAGATTAAGAGAACTGAGAGCAAACCCTCCACTGAGCACAGGTGTAGAGGGTGCACTTACTCTGAGTAAAGAACTCCACTAGTCATTAGGGGAGAGAAAATAACATGGAAGGAGAACCTGAGCTCCCTTCTCAAGTTTAAGGGCAAAACAGGAAAATGAAGGAGCATATGGTCACTGAATATAACTAAGACAATACCAAAGTCCAATTATGTCTAAATGAATTCAATTCTTACCTCATTAATTTTCTTGACAGAAACAAAGTCAACTTCTTTTTCTGAGTAATTGTAGCTACTATTGTTCTTCTACACATTATGTTAGACATTCTGTAAAAGTTAGAAGACACACATTTAAAAGAAAATATACTTGACATATTAGCCAGAGAAAATCCAAATATTTTGTTTTACATGTTTGAATATTAGACAGGGCAACAAAAATAATTCAACAAGAATTTTAAAGTGTTTCAACAGGTCTCATTTTTTCCATTTTCACACATGAGTACATAATATATTCACCATATTCACCCTCCTACACCCTTTCCCTATATCCTTTCCCCTCCCACTGGACCAACCTCCAGACAGGGCTTGTTTTACCTTTCTGTTCTTCATTTTAGATCAATGGTTCTCAAACTTGAAATTATATCAGAACCCTGTAGAGGACTTGTTAGCACAAAGATTATTGAACTCTGCCTATAGATTATACAATTCAATAGGTCTAGGTAGCACCCCAGAATTTACATTTCTTTTTTTTCCTTTGTTGTTGTGATGGGTAGGGCACATTGTGGCATTTACAATGTATCAAATATATCATACATGAATTCATCTCCTCAACCATTCTTTATCCCCTGCTCCCCTGACTCCTGCTAGATTCAATAGCTATCAGTTTTACATTTACTTACATGAATACACATTTTATTGCACTGAATTCACCCTCCTACCCCCTTTCTTCAATACCTACCCTCTCCCACTGGTGCCATCCTTCTCACCTTGGCAGAACTTGTTCTTCCTTCTTGTTCTCCAATTTTGTAGGATAAAAGATAAAACAAAAACCAAGACATTTTAGTTTGAGGTAAATGTAGCTACACAGGGAATTCCCTTGTGATATTTCCATGTATGTATATAACCCCAATTGATTTATCTCCTCTAAGTTCTTCATTCTACCTTAGTCCCTTTCTTATGGTAATTTCAGTCAGTTTAAGATTTCTATATTCATTCTTGTATAGTGAGTATATCAAAGTCATGCATCATCCAGATTTTCTATATTGAAGTATCCATTCATCAGAATATCCAAAAGAAAGTGTGTATGGAAAATGAAGTTAACTTTACTTTTAGAATATAGTTCATAGATATTGTCTAACATCAATTAAAGAAAAAAATATTAGTTATAAACTTAGAGTTATGGTTTTAACTTTCAGAAGAATTAAAACCCCAAATGCACAAAAAAAGTGGTCGCCACTTAGGATTTCACTAGGGTATGGTTTGTTTTTTACCATGTTTTTTTCTTTTAACTTTTCAATCACATCTTTCTATAGTACTCATTTTTTAAAAATATTGTCTGTGTTACTTTTTTCATTAAAGCATTTAATTCAATGACTGGAGGTATGGTTCAAATGATAGAGAACCTGGCTAGTAATTGCAAAGCCCTGAGTTCAAATCCAAGAAAGAGAGAAAGAGAGACAGAAAGAAAGAAACAAAGAGAGAGAGAGAGAGAAAGAAGGAAAGACAGAAGGAAGGAAGGAAGGAGGGAGGAAGGGAAGGAAGGAAGAAAGAAAAAAGGAAGGAAGGAAGGAAAGAAAGAAAATTAAAAAAAATTAATTTAGAGTAATGTTGCATGTGAAGTGAATCGGGGAACAAAACTGGAGAGGGCAGGACTTTAGATGCCAGAATGGTAACTTAGGAATGTGGTAATGCAGGAGCTAAGATGTTGCATGAGTAAAATGCAAACCTTGAAGGTCTCAGAGTTAAAGTCTGACCACCAAATGCTCCAAGATATATTGATATCAATGACCCTCAAAAAGAATTAGATAATTCACTCAATGATCATTCAAGGGAAACCTCAACTGGAAACAGTGACTTAGGCAGTGTCATTTTATTATATCTCTGTTCTTTGTCCCCCCAAAGACATAAAATGTTGTATAACCAGTGAGAACTATACAAGTTTGGTGCACATATATTCTTTAACAAATTAGAAATAAAGAAAACATTCTTACTGTCAACTTTTCAGTTCAAAATACTTGGCTAACTCTAAAATATATCAATTCTTCAAAATATGTGTAAGATATAGACAAATATCATGTTCTTTTTTAAGTCAATACTGAAAATTATAAGTATGGTATTGTGGATTTTTAAGAAAATAAGGCATAAGCTAATTTGCACTGGTAGTCAGCTGGATTCATTGATTTCAACTGATCTCCAAGTGATTGGAGAATAATTGACCTTACTATTGGCTTGTTCCATCACTTATTCTTAAAGGTCTTATAAAAAAAACAGGTAATTACCGTTACACTCTTGGAAGTCACTAGCAAAGATAAATTTATAATACAAAGATACCTTCTAAAAATTCAGGATTTAGAGCCACTTCTAAACACATATATTTTTATCATTGCTTACACATATCAATAAGAGAAGCTGTCAAGCAATAAATATCAGATATAAGAGTTATGGAACAAAATTGAAATAACTGTGCCAAAATGTTATACAATGATTTTAATATTAATATTTGAGCATATACTAGCAATATTAATCCATAAATGATGTACATTAATTTGAGAGCTCTCACAGGGCAAGTAAGTGACAAGAAATATCATAGGAGGAATTTGACAATGTAAGATTTGGGTTTAGATAAACTATAAGCAGTATCTAGTCTTATGTCTATTCATAAATCTAATTATTTATTTGTTTGAATCATTAGACTTCACATACATTTGATTACAACCTGGGGACCAAAATTTTATGGTTTGCTTGAATTATTATTCTATGGTCAGTACTGATGGTTTAAATTACCTATTGAATAGCAAAAATGTAGGCCTGGAAGCAATCTCAAAGTCACCTTTTCCAACAGTGCAGAAGCAAATTGAAACAAATGGAGTCTATCAGATGGCTCTCTTGTCATTTAAATTTTCCCTTAACAGAAACTAACCCATCTCCCTAAGAACATGGTTCTGAGTTTTGACTGGCTCAATTACTTTGACACTAAACCTGTTATTTGACTAAAAAATAATGTTACAATATTAAATAGTCTTTTGGAAAGTTATGCTCACTATGACACTGGAGATAAAAGCAAGAGACAATTTCCTCTTTCTTAAAATTATCTCTCCACTTGCATTCTGTGTCCTTCTATTTTATTCTTTCCCCTTTTTCTCATACTATATTTCTCCTCAGTTCCCTTCCAATTGATCTTTCTTCTCTGGATGTTTTTATAGTCAAGTTTTTCTAGTCCTCTATATAACCTTTCTTCATCTCAAGATAACCTCTAAAAGTGATAGATCTATTTGTGCTTTGTAGTTAATAACTACTGTATTGTGCTTAAATGTGTATACCACATTCATTTCTCCATTTTGCATTTTCCATCCAACATAATTCTTAATCCCTTCCTTTTGATTATTCCATTCATTAAACAATGATTTCTGAATTATTACTGTATATCAAAATCAATTGAGATTGAAAGAATTATGGGATGGTTACAAAGGTGGGAAGTAGAAAACAGGTGTTTTTGAACCTGCTCCAGAAATGGGGGGAATGGGGAATAAAGGAGAATGATGGAAGGGGTGAATTCAAGTATGAGATATTTGGTATATTGTAAGAACTTTTGTAAAGGCCACAATGTACCCCCACCTAGCACAACAACAACAAAAAAGAAAATGTAGGTTTTGTTTTGCAGAATATATCAGATGTTGACATGACTGTTGCTTGACACGAGTTTGTCATCTGAATGTCAAGTCTCCTCTGTATTGCAATAATAGTTTGCCATCTTTTCAACATTAGCTTCAACTGAGTTTTTATATTTCATTCTCCACACTTAGGAGTTCATTTCACGTTGCCATAGAATTATCTTTTTATCACCTGTCAGTAATCATGGCAAACATTTGCCCATTTTTTTCATATTTTCCTAGTACTAAAATGTTTTCCTTTCTAATTGAAAACTAAACCTTTTTCATATTATTTTCCACTCTTAATAAACATGGCATGTACAACTATAGCAATGCATAAAAACATACACATGAATAAAAGTTCATAGAGGAAGCAGTCTTGTTTGTAGTCTGATTCCAAGGAAGCAGCAACCTGCTTGGCATATATTAAATGACTAATAAATTAATGTGGAATGCCTGGGTACATAAACCAATGCATGACATTAATCTTTTGATGTTTGAGTAAAACTGATATTTTGGAATATGTCCCAATTTATAGCATAACAAATGATTTATGATTTGTGAACTCCTCGAATATTTCTGTGTACTGTTGTGCTATGTCCATGCAGGTCAGACAAGAATCAGAGATCTTACTTAAATCTTCCCTTTGTGGCAGAGAAAATTGGACTCATGACTAATCAAACAAGATTTCCATTATTCCATTCAATAGTGTTGATGTCTTATGCTTCTAAGATGCTCTCTCTGTTTCTTTGTCAAATATAGTAGCATTCTATTGGTATTTTGAGTTCCAACTCTAAATCTTTTGTTCTTTAATTTTCTATGTCACTCTTGTAGAACTTCTTGTCTCTGTTATATAGAAATGTCTAGATAGGATTGCAGAAAACATGATTTTTTTTCCTTCACATTATCACTTTTAGGACATGCTACTATTTAAAAACAGTGTGCTTGGTCTTATGCCCCTCAACCAAAAAAATAAGAATATTTCATATGCTATGTAACAAGTGACTGCAGGTATGCCTAATTTTGACCTTGTGCATAGTGGGTGGGAATCAAGGAAGTAAAATGTGTTATGCAGAAGCCAGGTTATTGTCAGAAAATATCCCTTCAAAATTTCTTCATAAACTGTGATAATTAATATAGATAGTGTTACAACCAAAGCATACTCTAGGGCTATGGTGGTTGAATGCAAAAATTCATACCAATGCATTTTTCATATAAATGTACACAAACATCTTTCTTAGAACTCTACACTCATTCTTTAAAGTTCACTGTTTTCTAAAGGTAAAAATATATTGGGGGAGAGGTCTCAAAAGCAGTGCCTCAAAAGTTGAAACTATATCAACTATGTGTGAATTTAAACTTGTTCCTTTTTAAAATTTTTTTTCTTTTTTCTTTTTTATTATATTCATATGTGCATACAATGTTTGGGTCATTTCTCTCCCCTTCCCCCTGCCCCCTCCCTTACCTCCCCACCACTCCCTCCCTTACCCCCCAACCCCTCACCACCAGGCATAAACTATTTTGCCCTTATCTCTAGTTTTGTTGAAGAGAGCATATAAGCAATAATAGGAAGGAACAAGGATTTTTGCTAGTTGAGATAAGGATAGCTATACAGGGAGTTGATTCCCATTGATTTCCTGTACATGTGTGTTACCTTCTAAGTTAATTCTTCTTGAACTAACCTTTTCTCTGGTTCCTGGTCCCCTTCTCCTATTGGCCTCAGTTGCTTTAAAGTATCCGCTTTAGTTTCTCTGTGTTGAGAGCAACAAATGCTATCTAGCTTTTTGGGTGTGTTACCTATCCTCATACCTTCCTTGTGTGTTCTCGCTTTATCATGTGATCAAAGTCCAATCGCCTTGTGTTTGCCCTTGATATGATGTCCACATATGAGGGAGAACATATGATTTTTGGCCTTTTGGGCCAGGCTAACCTCACTCAGAATGATGTTCTCCAGTTCCGTCCACTTACCTGTGAATGATAACATTTCATTCTTCTTCATGGCTGCATAAAATTCCGTTGTGTATAAATACCACATTTTCTTAATCCATTAATCAGTGGAGGGGCATCTTGGCTGTTTCCATAACTTGGCTATTGTGAATAGTGCTGTAAGAAACATGGGTGTGCAGGTGCCTCTGGAGTAACCTGTGTCACATTCTTTTGGGTATATCCCCAACAGTGGTATTGCTGGATCATATAGTAGATAAATATTTAGATTTTTAAGAAGCCTCCAAATTTTTTTCCAGAGTGGTTGTACTAGTTTACATTCCCACCAGCAGTGTAAGAGGGTTCCTTTTTCCCCACATCCTCGCCAACACCTGTTGTTGGTGGTGTTGCTAATGATGGCTATTCTAACAGGGGTCTCAGTGTGGTTTTAACTTGCATTTCCTTTATTGCTAGGGATGGTGACCATTTTTTCATGGTTTTTTTGGCCATTTGAATTTCTTCTTTTGAGAAAGTTCTGTTTAGTTCACTTGCCCATTTCTTTATTGGTTCATTAATTTGGGGAGAATTTAGTTTTTTGAGTTCCCTATATATTCTGCTTATGAGTTCTTTGTCTGATGTGTAACTGGCAAATATTTTCTCCCACTGTGTGGGTGTTCTCTTCAGTTTAGAGATCATTTCTTTTGTTGAGCAGCAGCTTTTTAGTTTTATGAAGTCCCATTTATCTATGGTATCTCTTAGTTGCTGAGCTGCTGGGGTTCCATTGAGAAAGTTCTTGCCTATACCTATTAATTCCAAGGTATTTCCTACTCTTTCCTGTACCAACTTTAGAGTTTGGGGTCTGATATTAAGATCCTTGATCCATTTTGAGTTAATATTGGTATAGGGTGATAAACATGGATCTCGTTTCAGTTTTTTGCAGACTGCTAACCAGTTTTTCTAGCAGTTTTTGTTGAAGGGCTGTCTTTTCTCCATGGTATATTTTTAGTGCCTTTGTCAAAGATAAGTTGGTTATAGTTGTGTGCTTCATATCTGGGTCCTCTATTTTGTTCCACTGTCTGTTTTTGTGCCAGTACCATGCTGTTTTTATTGCTATTGCTTTGTAATATATAAACTTGTTCTTTTAAGTGAATTGTACCTTGACATTTTATCAAGAATGACTGTAAGAAATGATGAATAAACCCTTATTGTGTTTGTGCTCTAAAAGCTATGATATGTTGCACTTATATATAACTACAGAATAAATTCCTTTCAAAATTACTACTGGAGAACAATTAACAGGTTCATCACTTTTATTTCTTTTCTTGAGAATTTTGTGTGTATCAAGAATGTAGAATTACTTGTAAAACAAGCTTTGAGCTTTGATTCTTGTTCTTTGTGTCAACTCTACTGTCCAGTTAGGTATTTGAGCTGGTGCAGGCTTTGGGGGGTCGTCTGTGTTATATCATAAAAATAGAGTTCATAGTTGCTGACATATCTGAATGTTCTACATCTGAAATTAGACACAGAGAGTAAGCAATATACAAGATATTGATATTGTGGTGCATGGCATATAACAGTGTATTATAGTATACTACACAATATGGAGTAATGATGTCAATATTAGTATTGTTATTTTTGTGTGGTATTAGGGATCATAACGAGGATTTTGCACATGCTAAGCAAATGTTCTACAACTTAAGACATGCTCTCAACCCTTCTGTTTTTATTTTGTTTTTGAGACAGGGTCTCCCAACTACCTTTGTGTACCTTGGACTGAAACTCATGATTCTCCTGCCTTTGCCTATGAGATTGCTGGGATTGCAAGCATACACCACCATTACCAACTTGATGTAAATATTAATGAATGAGGAAAACTCACTAAAATGATGGCATTTTGAACCTGTTATTCTAAAGTTGTATTTACTATTCAAATATATTTCATTGAACTTTATAAAGAGACAAAGAAGAGATGAAATTGCAAAAGGACAAAGAATATTCTTTCATATTTATTATTCATTTAAACAGTTATGTGTGTGTGTGTGTGTGTGTGTGTGTGTGTGGTACTGGAGATGAACCACAGACTCCCTTGCACACACCAGGCAAACCCTCTACCACTGATCTACACTCTAGCACTTAGTGTTAACCTTTAAGGTCTGTTTATTTCTGTAAACTCTTTTCTTGCATTCAAACACTACAATATATTTTTTGTAGTTGTTAACCAAGCTAAATACCAGGGACTGATAAAGAAAATGGATGCTTAGGATTTTGTTTGCTGTGAATATTTAAATGCAATTGAGTTTATACATTACATTTAACACAAATAAAGTGCAATTCTCCTATGTCTACCTAATTTGCATATTCCTAAATTCTTGCTTGAAACAATAACTTTAAAAAGCCATGGGGCCTTTGTCTGTGTGTGCATGTGACTATATGTGACTATATGTATATGTAACACTCAAATGACTATATGTGTATATATATATGCATGCATTTATGTTTGTACATATGTATAGGCTGCAACATCTGTAGACATATTTTTTCAGGATTCAAACTTCCTTTAAATGTCCTACTCTATGAGAAGCAAAATAGGCATGGTGGAAAAACATACCTCTGAGGTCAGTACTCAAAAGACTAATGCAGGAGGATTAAGAGTTCAAGACCAGTCTGGGTTACATAGAAAGACCCTGTCTCAGAATAAAGGAAGAAAAAGAAAATAAACAAAGGAAAAAGCAAACACTCTATGAGAAGCTTCCTTCTTCTTATCTGGTCAACTACAACATGTCATACAAATGCAAACTCAGCTCACAAATAACGTTTTCCCACTGTGAATAAATATAAACAAAATCAAAACCTCAAAGAACAGAAATATAGTACTTTTAGTTTTTGATAAGTCACTTTATCTCAGGATAGAACACTTTTAACTGAATGCTTGTTGTTACAGAAAAAGGGTTATTTTAGAAATATATTAGTTTCCTTTAAATGTGCTATATTATCATACCCAATATTTTTAAAGATGACTTATTTTTACATTTTTATTAGCATACATAAATAACATAATGGAGGCTAATGGCACAAATGAATATAGTACACTTCCAAAAAATTCACCCTTTATTGTATTCCCATAACCCCTGTCTTCACCCACTTTTTCAAACAGCATTTGGTGGGCTTCATTATGCTATCTTCATATATATGCAATATGCTTTGATACTCTTTGTTCCTCAATTTGCTCTCCTTTCTCCCTCCCCCCTCACTGTTCCCCCTTCCGGACAGTATCTTTTATACACTCAAGCACATTATTATTGACATTAGTATGAGGATTTTATTTTTAAACTTTTTAATTTAATTTTGAAAGGATCATATTTACTGGAAATGATGTAAAGTATAAAATAAAACAAGAAAGAAAGAAGGAAAAAGGGAAGGAGGGAAAGAAGAATGCAGTCAGAGAAGAAGAAAGAAAAGACAAGAGAAAGAAAGAAGGAAGGAAGGACCAGTTTATGGACTGAGTACTGGAGAATGGGAGAAGAAAGAGAGGAAGAGAAGAAGAGAATATGTTCCTCACATAACCATACTTTGTTCTCTTTTGGAAATGATTTTTCTTATTTTTAGCTGTCCATAAACACAGAACTGGTCAATGATTTCATTATGTTATATGGCACATATAAAATTTTATCATAGATGTTTTGCCAGATATTTGATTTTTAAACTCTGTTGAAATATTCAGTCATATACAAAGAATGTTTCTCTGAGTGTAGAATTAGAAGATATTGTATATCTTCTAAACTTTTTGACATTACCTTGTAGAAACTTCATTCCTGCTTTCTTTCTCATAAATAGTACGTGTTCACTTTCCAAGTGATTGCAAAAGTAAACACCTTTAATAGTGAAGATGACGACTTTCCTCTAATTGTAGAAGAAATGCATTAGAAGACAATCATATGTAATTTTTATTTTTGTATGCTCTTTGAATGCCTTTAACATGTTTACTTTTGAAAGTCTGCTCATGTTCCTTCTGAATTTTTGTGATTACTGTGCATCCATTTTTTAAATTTGGTATTTGAGTATTATGGTCACAATATTTCCTCATCACACATATCACAAGTATTCTTCTCAATCTGTCCTTGGCCTATATTGACAATCTTTAAGATTTTTTATTGTTTATTTTTCATATTTGATCTTTGATGACTTATTTGGAAAACCCTTCTGCAATCCAGAAAAATATCTATCCCTAACTTCTCACCTGATTAAGAATTTAATTATTCTATATTTAACTCAATCCATCTAACATTTTGCTACAAATAATCTACTCTGATACCTTCACTTAATTTTTTTCTCAAACATGCAACTTCCCTGCACTGTTTATTAACTAATCCACCCTTTGCTCACCAAGTACAAACCCACAGTGTATCTATATTGAATGGATGCAACCACACACACAAACACACTTATTTCTCAGCGTTCTACTTGATCCCACAGTCCTGCTTTTTTAATTTAGCACCGATGGTATATTTAGTTTTTCATTACTGAATTTTATAATGGGTTCATTAAATATAGTGGTAATGGAACTTCTTTTTAGCACTGAGTTATTGTTGTGCTTAATTATGTAGCTTTAATAATTTTAAACTGTCAAGTATTCATTACTGGAATAAAACACTCTAAGTAATCAGGTATCATCCTTTTCATGTACTACTAGATTTGATTTGGTAATGTTTTTATTTTAAATTTGTCATGTTAGAACCAATTTTTAGGAGAGTGTTTTGGTGTATAAACTTCATAATATTGTGATATTAGAATTATTTTCCTTTTAGGCCAATCATGTGATTGCTTCCTACAGCCACAGTACCATTATCTAAGCTGCATTTCGCAAGTGACATGGTCACCCGTTTACACTGCAGAGATTCCTATTCTGATCCAATTCTCTGCAGAGGAATTGTCTTAAAGCCCCAACACTTTGATTTTCTGAGTTCATACTTCCATATTCAATTTTGATTCCTTATAACACACCTTATCTGGGTAATGGGGTCTTAAGAGATTACAGCCACAATACAAGGTAGAGAATTGGTTTTTGTCTGTTTTTTGTCTAAAGAGTCAAAGCTTTCTGGATAAATTTTGCTAAAAACATGAAATCCTGAACTGACAGCCTTGAGAAATTACTGTTCACTTGCATAGTAGTGAAAGAACTCCACAGGGATTCTCTTCACACCAAATACATGTGCTTCTGTTTCAAGGGAAAATGATGCCCAGATCTCAGAAATGACTTCAGTTATTAAAATTCAGAAATGCTGAGGTGTGTCTGGTCCTTGGAAAACTGCATTCACATTCCACATGGTTAGACTGAGAACACTGAATCCGTATGTATCACACCTCAAAGGGGCAGAGGTTTTTATGCCTACTTTTAAGAGGAAAAAGGGAAGCAATGGCCTCTTTCTCCTGTATAGAAGGAGGGCAAGCCCATGGTTTGACCCCTGACTTTGGCAGGTCTAATCACACAGGCATACAACTGTTTTACTTGTATAAAAATCATTATATAACTTCAGGATTAAAAACTGGGCAAAGGAGAGCAGGGTACTTATCATTTATGTAATAGTAATGAATCTGTCTGTTATACAAAACATCTGTGTGTATGCTAACTAAAATTCATAAAAACACGAGGCCATGAATTCAAACCCCATTACCAAAAAATAAATATATAGACAAACAAATAAACAAATACATTGATAAATAAAATATCAAAGGAACCAAGGCAAAATTTTATGCATAGCAAAATTAAAGCACTGTATGATTTAAAAAGTACAGTAGATAAAAATAAATGAAAGCATATTAAAACATGAGAGAGGTATGTTACTATGTGAATCATTATTCACTGTGTTCAAAGCACATCACAGAATCACAGTATTATGAAAACAACTAGAAATTTGAAGAAAAATAGTCCTATTTTCAACTGTGATCTTTTAATAAGATTAAATTCTACTTAAAAGCAAGCTACATGATTCCTTACATGTTGGAAAAGCTAAAAAGCTAGCTTTTCTGGCAACAGACAGCTGGTTATACTGAGTGCTATGTAAATAATAAAATGATAGGGTTCTACAAAGAAGCAAACCAGTAATATCCATATCTATATCTAAAGAGATTTATTTAAAGAAATCGGCTTAGGTGAGTGTGGAATTGAAAGCCCAGAATTTGTAGCACAAATCTGCAAGATGGAAACTTTTCAGACAGATGCTGATACATCACTCTCCAGGCACAATTTCCTATTCCCCGAAGAAATCTGCTGTAGCTCTTAAAGCATTTCAATGGATGACATGAGATTCACCCACATTATTGAAGCCCCTTTTAACTTAACATGAACTGATAGTAGATGTTAACCACATCTACAAAATACCTCTGCCAAAACACATAGATTAGTGTTTGATTGAATATTAAGCTAACATCAAGTCATGAAATCACAGCAATTTTTTTTTTTTTTTTTTTTTTGCTTACAACACAAAGAAGTTGGGTATTGTTTCAGTGGGCTCAATGTGTCCTATTTAGTTATCATAGAGATGCAATAAGATATTTCTACAGGACACTGTGACATTCAAGAATGTCTCTGCCCACACCATTCTTCTTTTGCATACTCTGAATTCAAATTGAATCCCAGAAGCCTTGAGTGTATCACCTACTTTACTAAGTCCCTAGGTTCAATTAAGACCTGGTGGGAACTGTCATGATATGGTTCAGACACATGGCACAGGGAAGTTCAAAGATAGTTTCATATGAAATGAGGACCATGTCCTCTCTCCTAGTGCAACCATACTTTCAGGACAGCTGGAATTGAAGTCAGAGGTTAAAATGGACTTTGCATTTCCAGAGGCCCTTCGAGCCATTCTGTGGAGGGGATGTGACCCCTGAGCCAATGCCAGTGCTGACACAAAGGCACAAATGTGAAAAATGTTCATCTTTTGCTAATGTTTCACACACAGACAAAATTGCTTTTATATTCTGGTGGAGATTTCACTAAATATTGATATATTTTTAAGCTGGAATCTTTCTGCTGGAATTGAGTACATCAGTACAAAGTATTTCCTTAAAGCTATAGCATTTGTTAAATTTTTTTAAAAATGTTTAAGCAGGAAGAGGAATGTGGGAATAGAAAGTGAGAAAAAGGAAAGGAGATAACAAGAAATGGAGGAGTGCATGAAAGAGAAAGTTACATATTTTCATTTAATTCATTTTGTTCAGCTCTACTTGTGATGCTTGCGTACGATCAAACAGCAAGTATGAGCCATAATGCTTAAAACACTAAAAAGAGTGGGAAATACTATTTTATCATGCTGAGAAATGTAACTTATTCTTTAAAATTTCTCTTTATAGGATTAAAATAATGAATGCAATATTTATATTAACTAAATATTAGAAAATGAATAAATGGGGGTAGGTAATGAGGCAAAAATACTAAAATTGGAAAATGTACATTAATCATAACTATATAATTATACTGAAAGTTTAGATTCCAGACTCTAGAGTTTAAGTGCACTTGTCACTCTTTATATCAATGTGAAAGGAATATATCACATTTCTATGACTCCAATCACATTGGAGAAGCCCTGAAAAATATAGGGTTCTACAGACGGCAGGCCTGGCTCAAATCAAGTGGTAGAGTGCCTTCCCAGCAGGGACAGGACCCTGAGTTCAAACATCAATACCATCAGAAAAAGATATCTATTTGGAAGTTTATGTTCTAATTATTTGAAACAGCAAGACAAAACCTCAAACAAAATCTGCCATTATATTTCACTCTAGAAATATTCACTTAGATTTTAGAAAAGAATATGAGGTATCCTTTAGTTATGTTTTTCATCATTTATATCTTATTTTACATTATTTCAAACTGTGTAAAATGTATAGACAATCGGGAAGCATGTAATACTTCTTGAGGATTTTGGTAATAGCTAAACCAATTGTGTGTTATAAGGCCAATAAAAATTGAGTAAAAAGTGAAACTTTCTAGCTGCTTTTACAAATCTTTTATTGTAGAAATATTTCAATATAATTTCACTAAAAGTAAAGTGAGATCAATTTCATTTTGTGATCAACTTATATTTTTTTCTCAGTAGTACTGGGGATTGAGCTCAGAACCACTTAAGCCAAGCCCAGTCCTTTTGATTTTTTTTTTAATTTTTTTTTCAGATGGAGTCTCGTGCTTTTATCCTGGCTGGCTTTGGACCCAGATGCTACCAACTCTGCCTCCCAAGTAGCTGAGATTAGATGTATGTGCCACCATGTCTGCCTCTATTTGAGGTAATATCTCACTTTCTTTTGACCAGGTTGGACTCAAATCACAATCTTTCTATATCCACCTCCAAAGATCTGGGGTTATAGATTTGTACCACCATGCCCAGCTCAAGAATTATTCTTAAGAAACCTTTTCCCAAGACTGAGCACAGTGACTCCTACCTATAATTGCAGCAACTTGGGAGACAGAGATTGGAAAAATCAGAGCTGGCAACCAGCCCAGGAAAAAGTTAGTGAGACTCCCCAAATTCCAACAAATCACCACCAGGCATGGTGTCACACACCTGTTATCTCAACTGTGTTACACAAGATGCTATAAGTAGGAGGATCACAGTACTAGGCTGGCAGGGGCAAAAACATGAGACCCAGTATGAAAAATAATGAAATAAAACGTCGTATGGGTGTGCGTGTAGCTCAGTGGTAGAGAAACTGCATAGCAAATGTGGGGCCTTGAGTTCGAACCCCAGGAATAGCAGAAATAGACCTGCTTTCCTTAAATCTGTGTCATTAAAAAGTTGGTTTTTTTTTTTCTTTATAAAGAATGAGAGAGATGTTTATGGAGCATATGAACAGATGTATTTTTGTGATGATGATGATGACATGGATTTGTGCCATAAAATTGGAATTTTACCATCCTCCTTTTCTACTGATAAGAAGATTTTAAAATTAAAAGAATTTCTGCTTTAATGTACTTTTTTTGTTGTTTGTTTTTTTATTTTTTATTTTATTATTTATATGTGCATACAAGGCTTGGGTCATTTCTCCCCAATGCCCCCACCCCCTCCTTTACCCCCACTCCGCCCCCTCCCTCTCCTCCCCACCCCCTCAATACCCAGCAGAAACTATTTTGCCCTTATTTCTAATTTTGTTGTAGAGAGAATATAAGCAATAATAGGAAGGAACAAGGGTTTTTACTAGTTGAGATAAGGATAGCTATACAAGGAGTTGACACACATTAATTTCCAGTGTTGTGTGTGTTACCTTCTAGGTTAATTCTTTTTGATCTAACCTTTTCTTTAGTTCCTGGTCCCCTTCTCCTATTGGCCTCAGTTGCTTTTAAGGTATCTGCTTTAGTTTCTCTGCGTTAAGAGCAACAAATGCTAGCTAATTTTTTAGGTGTCTTACCTATCCTCACCCCTATCTTGTGTGCTCCTGCTTTTATCATGTGCTCAAAGTCCAATCCCATTATTGTGTTTGCCTTTGATCTAATGGCCACATATGAGGGAGAACATACAATTTTTGGACTTTTGGGCCAGGCTAACCTCACTCAAAATGATGTTCTCTAATTCCATCCATTTACCAGCGAATGATAACATTTTGTTCTTCTTCATGGTTGCATAAAATTCCATTGTGTGTAGATACCACATTTTCTTAATCCATTCATCAGTGGTGGGGCATCTTGGCTGTCTCCAAAACTTGGCTATTGTGAATAGTGCTGTAAGAAACATGGGTGTGCAGGTGCCTTTGGAGTAACCTGTGTCACAGTCTTTTGGGTATATCCCCAAGAATGGTAGTGCTGGATCAAATAGTAGATCAATGTCTAGCTTTTTAAGTAGCCTTCAAATTTTTTTTCCAGAGTGGTTGTACTACTTTACATTCCCACAAACAGTGTAAGAGGGTTCCTCTTTCCCCGCATCCTTGCCAACACCTGTTGTTGGTGGTGTTGCTGATGATGGCTATTCTAACAGGGCTGAGGTGGAATCTTAGTGTGGTTTTAATTTGCATTTCCTTTATTGCTAGAGATGGTGAGCATTTTTTCATGTGTTTTCTGGCCATTTGAATTTCTTCTTTTGAGAAAGTTCTGTTTAGTTCACTTGCCCATTTCTTTATTGGTTCATTAGTTTTGGGAGAATTTAGTTTTTTAAGTTCCCTATATATTCTGGTTATCAGTCCTTTGTCTGATGTATAGCTGGCAAATATTTTCTCCCACTCTGTGGGTGTTCTCTTCAGTTTAGAGACCATTTCTTTTGATGAACAGAAGCTTTTTAGCTTTATGAGGTCCCATTTATCTATGCTATCTCTTAGTTGCTGTGCTGCTCGGGTTTCATTGAGAAAGTTCTTACCTATACCTACTAATTCCAGAGTATTTCCACTCTTTCCTGTATCAGCTTTAGAGTTTGTGGTCTGATATTAAGATCCTTGATTCATTTTGAGTTAATCTTGGTATAGGGTGATATACATGGATCTAGTTTCAGTTTTTTGCAGACTGCTAACCAGTTTTCCCAGCAGTTTTTGTTGAAGAGGCTGCTATTTCTCCGTCCCATATTTTTAGCTCCTTTGTCAAAGACAAGTTGGTGATACTTGTGTGGCTTCATATCTGGGTCCTCTATTCTGTTCCACTGGTCTTCATGTCTGTTTTTGTGCCAGTACCATACTGTTTTTATTGTTATTGCTTTGTAATATAGTTTGAAGTCAGGTATTGTAATACTTCCTGCATTGTTCTTTTGACTGAGTATTGCCTTGGTTATGCGTGGCCTCTTGTGTTTCCATATAAATTTCCCAGTAGATTTTTCAATCTCTTTAATGAATGTCATTGGAATTTTGATGGGAATTGCATTAAACATGTAGATTATTTTTGGGAGTATAGACATTTTTACTATGTTGATTCTACCAATCCATGAGCATGGGAGATCTCTCCACTTTCTATAGTCTTCTTCAATCTCTTTCTTCAGAAGTGTATAGTTTTCCTTGTAGAGGTCTTTCACATCTTTTGTTAGGTTTACCTAGGTATTTGATTTTTTTTGAGGCTATTGTAAATGGAATTGTTTTCATACATTCTTTTTCAGTTTGCTCATTGTTAGTGTATAGAAATGCTAATTATTTTTCTATGTTGATTTTATATCCTGCTACCTTGCTATAGCTATTGATGGTGTCTAGGAGCTTCTGAGTAGAGTTTTTTGGGTCTTTAAGGTATAGGATCATGTCGTCTGCAACTAGGGATATTTTGGCAGTTTCTTTACCTACTTGTATTCTTTTATTCCTTCTTCTTGCCTAATTGCTCTGGCTAGGAATTCCAGTACTATGTTGAATAGGAGTGGAGATAGTGGGCATCCTTGTCTGGTTCCTGATTTTAGAGGGAATGGTTTCAGTTTTTTACCATTAAGTATAATGCTGGCTGTAGGTTTGTCATATATAGCTTTTATAATGTTGAGGTACTTTCCTTCTATTCCTAGTTTTCTTAGAGCTTTTATCATGAAATGGTGTTGGATCTTATCAAAGGCTTTTTCTGCATCTATTGAGATGATCAAGTGGCTTTTGTCTTTGCTTCTGTTAATGTGGTTTATTATATTGATTTTCGTATGTTGACCCACCCCTGCATCCCTGGGATGAAGCCTACTTGGTCATGCTGAATAATCTTTTTGATGTGTTGTTGAATTCGATTTGCCATTATTTTGTTGAGGATTTTTGTATCATTGTTCATTAAGGAGATTGGCCTATAGTTCTCCTTTTTGGAGGTGTCTTTGCCTGGTTTTGGGATAAGTGTAATACTGGCTTCATAAAATGTGATCGACAGTTTTCCTTCCCTTTCTATTTCATGGAACAGTTTAAGGAGGGTTGGTATCAGTTCTTCTTTAAAGGTCTGATAGAATTCAGCAGAGAATCCATCAGGTCCTGGACTTTTCTTTTGGGAAGACTCTTGATTGCTGCTTCAATTTCATTTTTTGTTATAGGTCTATTCAGGTGATTAATTTCCTCTTGGTTCAGTTTTGGATTGTCATATGTATCTAGAAATCTGTCCATTTCTTTAAGATTTTCAAATTTATTTGAATATAGGTTCTCAAAGTAGTCTCTGATGATTTCCTGGACTTCCTTGGTGTTTGTTGTTATCTCCCCTTTTGCATTCCTTATTCTACTAATTTGGGTTTTTTCTCTCCTCATTTTAGTCAGGTTTGCCAGAGGTCTATCGATCTTGTTTATTTTTTCAAAGAACCAACTTTTTGTTTCATTAATTCTTTGTATGGTTTTTTTGGTTTCTATTTCGTTGATTTCAGCTCTTATTTTTATTATTTCTCTCCTATTTGTTTTGGGATTTGCTTGTTCTTCTTTTTCTAGGAGTTTGAGGTGTATCATTAGGTCATTGATTTGGGATCTTTCAGTCTTTTTAATATATTCACTCATGATTATAAACTTTCCTCTCAGGACTGCCTTAGCTGTGTCCCATAGGTTCCAGTAGATTGTGTTTTCATTTTCATTGACTTCCAGGAACTTTTTAATTTCCTCTTCATTAAGTAATGAGTTATTTAGTTTCCAGCTGTTTAGATATTTTTTGTCTTTACTTTTGTTGTTGAGTTCTACTTTTACTGCATTGTGATCAGATAGTATGCACGGTATAATTTCTACTTTCTTATATTTGCTGAGACTTGCTTTGTGCCCTAGGATATGATCTATTTTGGAGAAGGTTCCATGGGCTGCTGAGAAGAATGTATATTGTGTAGAAGTTGGATGAAATGTTCTGTAGACATCAACTAAGTCCATTTGATCTATTGCATATTTTAGATCTTGGATTTCTTTATTGAGTTTTTGTTTGGATGACCTATCTATTAATGATAATGAGGTGTTAAAGTCTCCCACAACCACTGTGTTGGTATTTATATATGCTTTTAGGTCTTTCATTGTATGTTTGATGAAATTGGGTGCATTGACATTGGGTGCATACAGGTTGATAATTATTATTTCCTTTTGGTCTATTTCCCCTTTTAATAGTGTGGAATGTCCTTCTTTATCTCATTTGATCAATCTAGGTTTGAAGTCTACTTTGTCAGAGATAAGCATTGCTACTCCTGCCTCTTTTTGGGGGCCATTGGCTTGGTAAATCTTCTTCTAGGCTTTCATCCTAAACCTATGCTTATTTCTGTCAGTGAGATGGGTCTCCTGTAAGCAACAAATTGTTGGATCTTCCTTTTTAATCCATTTCATCAATTGGTGCCATTTGATGGGTGAATTAAGTCTGTTAACATTAAGCATTAGTACTGATAGATATGTGGTGATTCCTGTCATTTAGTTGTATTAGTTGTTTGAAGGTTTGATTGTGTGTACCTAAGTTGAGTTACTCTCTACTGTCTTGCTTTTTCTTTTCCTGTGATTTGGTGCTGCCTGACTTTTCATGGTTAAATTGGGTTTCACTTTCTGTGTGCAGAATCCCTTGCAGAATCTTTTGTAGTGGTGGCTTTGTGGTCACATATTGTTTTAGTTTCTGCTTATCATGGAAGACTTTTATTGCTCCATCTATTTTGAATGATAGCTTTGCTGGGTAGAGTATCCTGGGGTTGAAGTTATTTTCATTCAGTGCCGGGAAGATCTCACCCCATGCTCTTCTTGCTTTTAATGTTTCTGTTGAGAAGTCTGCCATGATTTTGATTGGTTTACCTTTGCATGTTACTTGTTTTTTCTCTCTTACAGCCTTCAATATTCTTTCCTTAGTTTCTGAACTTGTTGTTTTAATGATGATATGTCATAGGGTAATTCTATTTTGGTCTGGTCTGTTTGGTGTCCTGGAGGCCTCTTGCATCTGCATGGGAATATGTTTCTCTAGATTTGGGAAATTTTCTGTTATTATTTTGTTGAATATATTACGCATTCCCTTCGCTTCCACCTCTTCTCCTTCTTTGATGCCCATGATTCTCAAGTTTGGTCTTTTGATGGAGTCGGTGAGTTCTTGCATTTTCTTTTCACAGGTCTTGAGTTGTTTAATTCATAGTTCTTCTGTTTTTCCTTTAATTACCATTTCATCTTCAAGTTCTGAGATTCTGTGTTCTGTTTTTTCTATTCTGCTAGATTGGCCTTCTGTTTTGTTTTGCAGTTCTGTTTCATTCTTCTGTCTGAGGTTTTCCATATCCTGAGTGGTTTCTACTTTAATGTTGTCTATTTTTGTGCTGAGTTCATTTATCCGTTTATTCATTGTGTTCTCTGTTTCACTTTGGTGTTTATACAGTGCTTCTATGGTTTCCTTTATTTCTTCTTTTGCTTTTTTCAAATTCTCTGTTTTTGTTGTCTTGGAATTTCTTGAGTGTCGCCTGTACATTTTGGTTGACCCTATCCAGTATCATCTCTATAAAATTCTCATTGAGTACCTGTAGTATGTCTTCCTTTAAGTTATTCTTGTGGGCTTCATTGGGTCCTTTGGCATAGTTTATCTTCATTTTGTTGGAGTCTGGATCTGCGTTTCTGTTGTCTTCATTCCCATCTGGTTCCTGTACTAATTTTTTGCTGTGGGGAAACTGGTTTCCCTGTTTTTTCTGTCTTCCCGCCATTGTCTTTGGTGTTGTTACTGTCCCTGTACTGTGTGCAATTAAGTATTTTCTAGCTTGTAATAATAACAATGGTAATATTTAGAATGGAAGGGTGAGCTGAGATGGAAAGCAAGAAGTTAAAGAAAAGGGGAAAACAAATACACAGACAAGAAGGAGAAAACAGAACAAGGTTTCAGACAAGAAAGTTTCAAAGGTATAAACAGGGAGCTTTAGTGCACTAATTGATAGTAAGCTGAACAGACATTAGAGAGACAGAGAGAGGATTGAAAATCAAAAATAAAAAAATAAAGATAAGAATTAAAATAAAAAATAAGTTAATGAAAGAAATATCTATATATAAAAATGAATTAAAATAAAATGGAAATAGAAAATTTAAAAAAAAAACCAAAAAACCAAAAAGCCTCCAAATTTAAAAGCAATGAAGTTTCAGTCTTAATAATTTGGGTGTCCGTCTCAGTCTCCAATCCTGGTGATGGTGCCTCAGATGTTGTTCTGTAGTTGTCTCATCAAAGGGGATGCATAAAGTAGAACAAATCTACACACATACACACACACACACAAAAAAAACCCACCCAGTGTCTCAAGTTCAAATGAAATACAGTTTCAGTAAGTTTTTCAGCATGCAGGTGTAATTTGGTTGTTCTCTCATCAAAGGTAGGGAGAAAAAGAAAAAAAAGAGTCTGGAGACTGTTCTGAGAATAGTATCTGCAACTGTGGCTTGCATGCCCACTGCTGTCAGTCTGCCGTTGCTGGAGGCGTTATTTATGCAGATCTCTGGGGTGAGCTTAGCACTCACCTGGCCCCACAGGCTTTGTTTGTTCAGAGTTCTCCTGTGTGGGAGCCTCTGCTACAAGCTTTCCCATTTCCAAGCACTGGGAAAGGTGACACTGTACCTGCATTCTCAGGCCTGCATGTTTATTTACAGTTCATGTGGGAGATTGGTCTTCCCCCCTATCCTGTGCAGTTTTCCTCTCACCGCCACTTTCACAAGCTTTCCTGGTCCTGATTCCTGGGCGGTGCTGCTGCTCCTGCCAGCTGCCATGTTTGTTTACAGTTCACATGGGAAGTGGGTCTTCCCTCCTCTCCTGTGCAGTTTTCCTCCCTCCGCCATTCTCACAAGTTTTCCTGCTCCTGGTTGCTGGGCATGCGCCCCCGCTCCTGCCAGAGCCTCTCCAGCCCACCTGGCTTGTTTATTTACAGTTCCAGGAATGATTCCCTTCCCCCAATCTTCAGTGCTCAGGGCACCCCACCCTCTTTCCTGCGTGACTTTATTGTTCTTATTGCTTATTACTCAGTTTCTCTTTTTTCCCCAGGTGGAGGTCAGTCTGTCCAGGGGGCTATGCTGCTCTGGCCCAGGCTTGTCTGTGTGATTACCGCGGTACTGCAAAGCTCACCTGGTCTGCGTCTTCCCAAGCCATCTGGGCGCAGGCGACTGGCAGCCCGGGGGCCCTGCTGGTTTCTCTGTTTAATGTGAAGTGGAGATGCTCTGCACTGGCTGGAAGTGTGGAGGAGTCAAAGTTATGCCTCTTCTCAGTGATTATGCCTGCAAAGTGTGTCTCCAGTGTCTCTCCAAGATTTCACTATAGGAGGCTCGCTTTCTGCTTCTTCCCTCTAGCTGCCATCTTGGAATCCCTTTAATGTACTTTTTAAAATATTTCATTATCTTTGAGTTTTGTAAAGTGTTCAATTTTAAATAAACAGTGGCATGTACCACATTTTTATGTTTCAGAAGTATTTTTTCACAGTTTTAACATTGCTACTAGATACTGTTTGTGCCAAGGTGGATTTGTTCCTTGCCACTGGACAACTTAAGTCTAGCAGCTTTTTCTTCCTAACCCTGAAAATATCTATCTCTTAAATATACCTCCTAGTCAAAGTCAAAAACCACTATTCAGGAAGCACTATATTACAGGTTGGACCATCAAAACTAAAGGCTAATGAAATAGCCTTCCCTTACCTTTCTCCAGGTAGTACTTTAAATGCTATGAAATCTGAGAGCAGCCTCTACAAATCTTCCTTCTATCTAGCTTCTAATGCTGGTAGTGGGATATGGTCAGGTATCTTGCTTTTGGAAAGCATAATATTGTTGTAATATAACTTCATTCAGAGACATGAATTCACATAGCTTAGCTCCTTTATAGAGTTCAATAGAATGTTAATAGCCACAGAGTATTGGAATCTGGGGTTTTGATTTCATTATAATGAGACCAAATGGCATGCAGGAAACCCCAAGGAGTCTTTCCAGTGCGTGGTGCTTTGCAACTTTACACATGGTTTTAAGGAACTTAGGTGATAAAGAAATTAAGGAAGAATGTAGCAGAGAGCACAGTTAGAAACATATTGAAATTTCTCTCAACATTTAAAAATATTCAGTCTTCTTTACTAAGAACTTTTAAAACTGTTTTTACAAATAAGCCTTATCTCAGATATCATTTAATTAATTTTTTTTCTCAATTTGGTATTACAGAAAAAAACTTACTAGAATATACCAGGATTCTACACCAGGTTCCCACTCCAGATACCATGAATTAATATTTGAAAGCTAGATTCTTCAACACACAAGGTAAAATCTGAGAATATCTAAATAACACTTTGATGAAATTACCAATAGTAATTGCAATGCATCAATTTAAAATATGCCACTATTCCTTTGTGAGTCGTAACTGTGATCAGCATCTTTCTGGGCCAACACACAAGTAGAATTTGTATAAGATTATGGAATTAAATGCTTATAGTACTAACATAAAATTGTTTTTGCTTCCACCTAGAAAAGTCTTGCACTGTTGCCACTGATCAAATTTTAGGCTCCCTCTGGAGACCTGTTTTCTTAGTTCTAGATCAAGAATGTCCAATAGAAATACATTGTGAGCTGCAAATGAAAACCACAGTGTAATCTAAAATTTTCTTGTCTAATCCTTAATAAAGGTAAAACTCAACACATGAAGTTATTATTAGTTAATATTAACAAACAGATAAAATGATAGACACTCATATTGAGACCAATTTATCCCACAATTATAAATATAATTTTTCACAGTATTCAAAATCTGGTATGTATTTATGCTAACAATACAACTCAGTTGTGCCAACCACATAGCAAGTGTTCAATAGCTCCTTTAGGCTGGTGGCTACTCTATGAGACAGTTTGGTTCTACATTCATATACCTATTTGTCTGCTTAATATTGGCACTTGCACCATGCATACATATGACAAGTTAAACAGGTCTGTGGCTTACACATACATACATTTTTATAGGTGCATACTTAAAAATATTATGTATGTATGCATACATATATATAAATTCCTGCTCCTCCTCCACTATTCAAATTTATGGTAAATGCTTGTGCAGGCCACTCTCTACATCTGTCCCTATTCCCTCTTCTGGTTTGACTTCAATGGTTTATGCTTACGGGAATGATCAAGACAGAGCAGAGGTCAGATTTCTGTGATATGTGGCAATTTTGACAGTGACTAAAATCTTCCAGACAACAATTACTTACTGGTACACATTTGACAGAATTCATTCCAGATTAAGTTAGTGACTCTATTATCTTTCCTTACCCTCCAGGAAGCCAGAATGACTATCTGTGGAACTAGATCCTGTGTCCTGTGCCACCTCTTGTTTCCTTTACTTTACTCACATTTCTGTGATCGGCTTTGTCTCTCTATATCTAATCCTTTCAATGTATTATTTGATTCTCTTTCTTAATTAATAGCTATTGATTTAAATTATTTTCTTATTTTTCGGTGGTACTGGGATTTAAACTCAGGGTTTCTCACATGCTAGATAAAAGCTGTACCACATGAGCCAGGACTCCAGCCTTTTGCTCTGTTTATTTTGGAAAGAATGACTCACTTTTTGCCCAGACTAGCCTGGACCATCATCATCCCATATTATGCTCCCCATCATCACTGGGAATAGCAAGTGCACACCTTATTCCTTAGGCTTAGAGAGGCACCCTCATGTCCTAATCACCTCTTAATAGGCCACCTCTTATGACTGCTGCATTGGCCATGAAGTTTCAACACCTGAGTTTTGGAGAGGACCCATTCAAAGAATAGCACAATTCTATTCATCATAAACCTATTATTGTCAGGGTTTTAAAAAAAATTCAATAGGTATGTTACTCTTTTCTTTTTATTTGACAGTACTAAGGCTTGTATTCAGGACCTTATACTTGGTATAAGTTACTTTTTAGTTACTTTTTGAGAGAGAGTCTCATTTTTTGCCCAGACTGGGCCTGGGCTGATATTCTTCTATGTCTCCCAGTAGCAGGGATTACAGATGCATGTCACCACACTCAGTTTATTTGTTGAGATGGAGTCTCACAAACATTTTGCTTGGTCTGGCCTCAAATACCAATCTCTGCCTCCCAGGTATATAGAATTATAAGAGTATGCTACCAAGACTAGCCAATAGGTATTTTAAGCACTAAGTGCATGCCAGACAAGTTTTTAAGCAATAAGGAAAAAACAGTAGTCAATTATGTAAATTTTCTATTTTCATAGATGTTATATATTTCTAGAGGAGTCAGATAAATGTAAGATAAATAACAGCAACATACTTTATCTACTTTGCCACAGTCTTTGTTTCTTATCAGAAGTCGTTCATGATCTGACTGTTGTCATACTCCATCACTGAAGAATTTATAGTGATAGGGTTGCGTCATTACCTTCCATGACAATGTTGTCTCTGGACTGACAGCTCTTGTCTTCCTTCTTCAACTATTCTCAGAATCATCTATTTAATGAATAAGATCTGACACATACTCCAGTGTCATAATTCTTCAAGCTTCTTTAATAAAATCTTTAGTTTTATCCTTCTGTAAGAACCAGCATTCATAAGAGCACTTTAGTAACTCACACAAAAGCCATCTCTGAAATACTAATATCAATGTCATTATTGCACATAAAGCCACATTGCCACTAAATCTATTGTTCTTTTAAAATGAAACTTCAGATCTAAATTCCTATGGACAATTTATCACATACTGCTTTTTCTTCTTTCTCTTTTCCAGCATGGACTGTATGGTTCCCTTTTCAACTTTTCTAACTGGCACATCTAACTTATCAGGGCCAGACAACACTGAAACTGCTAAATTTAGATTGATCTAGATTGTCTTCTTTGCCTTTACAGTTAGATTAAAACACAAACCCACTGCAAATGTCTGAAATCACAAACTTAATTTTGTTTGTTTTTATTAAGTCTTCTTAGTTAACACTAATGTTTGAAGCAATTTAGACTTTTATTTAATCCTCATAAAACTCAAAAGGTCTGTCTCACTGTTAATGACTCTTCTACTACCTGAAAGGAGTTTAAGCATGGACTGCTGTGCATGAACTCCTAATTTCTGTCCTGCAGACATACCCAGTTCACAACCATTTTTACTCTCTTTTCTACTTTCCGAGCAATATATGGTTCTATTGCCTACTTCTTCATGGTTTATTCTAGATCCCATTGTCCCATTTATCTTCTCTTCTCTTACAATCCACTCTTTTTCTTCAAATAACTCTTTCTCTTTCTCCTAACTTTCTAAATGATGCTTTTTCTTAGCATATAATAGGGATAATGTTGCACCATTAAACTACAAACAGAATTTGAATAAATAAATCAAAAGAGAAAAGAAATATCTTCTTATGTTTCTGTTCTATTTCATAGTTCTGAAATTCCCCATTAACAAAGGGGAGGGGAGGGAAGGGTAGAGGAGGAGAGGAGAGGAGACTCAAATCTTTTTGAGTCATATGAGTTAAATACATAACTCATTAGTTATGTAACAATGGGGAGAAGTTGCCTAACCTTCCTAGATCTCTCTCTTTCTTTTATCAAATGAGATAAAAGGGCATATAAATAAGTATGTATGTTATCACTTTTATTAATAATATACAGAGCAATATCTGTCCCAGGTCAGCAATCAATAAACTATCAAATATCATCACGATTATTATTGTTGCACAGAGAAAATTTTGTTCAATACTATTATAGCACCCATGACATTTCAGAAAATAAACTAGGGACTCTTTCTGAATTTTACAAATAATATTTTATATTAAAAATTATTTGTCTTATATTTTATATGATTACACTTTTTTATTTTATCATTTTTACATTTATTCATATGTGTATACATTGTTTGGGCCACCTCCCTGCCCCCATGCCCCTCCTACTTCCAGGCAGAACCTGTTCTGCCCTCTTGTTCTCTAACTTTGTTGAAGAGAAAACACGAGATAATAACAAAGACATAGTGATTTTGCTAGTTTGAGATAAGATAGCTATATAGAGAGATTCCTAGCATTGCTTCCATGCACATGTGTTTTGCAGCCCACATTGGTTCATCTCTGCCAGACCCCTTTACTACTTCCTGGTCCCCTGTCCATTATGGCCTCTGCCAGTTTAAGATTACTATATTTGCACCTCTACAATAAGCACATCAACCACATTCAAATTTTAGTTTTCCTTCCCTTTCCCTATTCCTTCCATGTGCATTCTCCCCTTAGTATCTGACACATGTCCAAAAATATTACTGCATTTGTGTTACATCTATAATCTGCATATAAAGAAGAATATGTGATTTTTTAGCCTTCTGAGCCTGGGTAACTTCATTTAAGATTATGTTCTCCAGTTTCATCCATTTACTTGTAAATGACAAAATTTCATTCTTCTTTGTGACTGAATAAAATTCCACAGTGCATAAATACCACATTTTCTTAACCCATTCATCACTACTGAGGCACCTTGGTGGCTTCCATAGCTTGGCCATTGTGAATAGTGTTGCAGTAAACACAGGTGTGCAGGTGCCTTTGTAATAACCTGAGTCACATTCCTTCAGGTATAGCCCTAGGAGTAGAATTGCTGGATCATATGGCAGATCTATGTTTAGATTTTTAAGAAGCCTCCATATTGTTTCCCAAAGTGGTTGTACTAGTGTATATTCCCACCAGCAGTGTATGAGGTTTCCTTTTTCCCCACATCCTCGCCAACATTTGTTGTTGGTGGTGTTCTTGATGCTATCTATTCTAACAGGAGTGAGGTGGAAACTTAGTGTGGTTTTGATTTGCATTTCCTTTATGGACAGGGATGGTAACCATTTTTTCATGTGGTTTTTTAGGTCATTTGGACTTCTTCCTTTGAAAAATTCTGTTTAGTTCAGTTGCCCACTTCTTTATTTGTGCACTGATTTTGGGGGAGTTTAGTTTTTTGAGCTCTCTGTATATTCTTGTTAACAGTCCTTTGTCTGATGTATAACTAGCAAATATTTTCTCCCACTCTGTGGATGGTCTCTTCAATTTAGAGACCATTTCTTTTGTTGTGCAGAAGCTTTTTTTAATTTCATGTAGTCTCACTTGCCCATCTTTTCTCTTAGTTGTTGGGCTGCTGGAGTTCTACTGGCGAAATCCTTGCCTATACCTATTGCTTCCAGATTATTCCCTGCTTTTTCCTGTAGTAAGGTTCTTAATCCACTTTGAGTTGATACTAGTACAGGGTGAGAGGCATGGATCTAGTTTCAGTTTTCTGCAAGCAGATAACTGCTTTTCCCAGCAACATTTGTGGAAGAGACTGTCTTTTCTCCATTGTATATTCTTGGCATATTTGCCAAAAATAGGGGGGGGCATAGCTGTATGGATTCATATGTGGGTCCTCTGTTCTGTTCCACTGGTCTTCATATCTGTTTTTTGTGCCAGTACCTGATAAAAGCTTTAAGAAAACTAAGAGTAGAAGGAATGTACATCAACATTATAAAGGCTATATATGACAAACCTACAGCCAACACCATACTTAATGGGGAGAAACTGAAACCATTTCCCCTAATCTCAGGAAAAAGACAAGGATGCCCACTCTCCCTACTCCTATTCAACATAGTCCTCGAATTCCTAGCCAGAGCAATAAGACAAGAAGAAATAAAAGGAATACAAATAGGTAAAGAATTCTTCAAAGTATCCTATTTCAAAGACCCAAAAAAAAACTCCAACCAAAACTCCTAGACACCATAAACATCTTCAGCAATGTAGCAGGATACAAAATCAACTTACAAAAATTAATAGCCTTTTTATACATAACCAATTAACAAATTAAGAAAGAATACAGGAAAACAATTCAATTTACAATATCTTCAAATAAAATCAAATACCTCGGAATAAACTTAACAAAGGATGTAAATGATCTCTACAAGGAGAACTATAAACCACTGAAGAAAAAGATTGAAGAAGACTACAAAAAGTGCAAAAATCTCCCATGCTCAAGGATTGGTGGAATCAAAATAGTAAAAATGGCTATACTACCAAAAACCATCTGCATGTTCAATGCAATTCCCATTAAAATCTCAATGACATTCATCACAGAGATTGAAAAATTAACCTAATGTTCATTTGGAAACACAAAAGACTGTGAATAGCCAAGGCAATACTGAGTAAAAAGAGCAATGCTGGAGGTATCACAATGCCTGATTACTCTTGGTAATAATATTCTGATCTTAATTGGAAGTATTTTATTTAAAATATGTTGTATGTGTTTTCTAAAATTATATCATGTGTTCAAAATGTGTAATGTTATTTACTGATTGTATTCAGACCTTGTGATTGAAGATGACAGAAAGACAGTTTTGACTTGCCTTGCAAGAATTCATCAGTCTGAGAGAATACTCCAAAGCATCTAGATGCAACATATTTACTTCCAATATTGGAAGTAAATAAACAATGGCTGACAGGAAGTACCTAGAAGCATAGTTTATCAGAAACAAATGATTGTAGTTGACATGACCTCAGAAGGATATGAAGACTGGCTCCTCAGGGTGCTTAATAAATGAAGAATTGGAGATTAATACTGCCCCTTGGCAAATGTCAACTCTGCCATCCAAGACTCTTCTTATGCTACACACACACTATTGTGTGTAACAGTGTAGCACACTATGCTACACTGTTACAAATGAAGGCAAGAAGCCAATGAAAATATCTCTGCCATCATCAATTGATCATATCACAACAAATGTTTATAAATAAACATATTTTGAGAATTCATTGGAAAACATGGAAGCTTGTGGTTTATATAAGGATTTCAAAGTCCTTCTATGGCATGGTTTATGTGAATCAGACCAGCATTGGAAGACACAGTAGACAGATAAAAATGTGAAAAAAATTCCTTTATGATCACAAAATAAGAAGTGAGGAAATAGAAATAGATATATCAGTTCTAAAGAAAGAGAATTTCATGTGGTAAACTATTTGGTGGTAGCCAGGCACTGGTAATTCATGCCTATAATCCTAGCTACTCCAGAGGCAGAGTTTAGGAGGATTAGGTTTGAAGCCAGCCCAGACAAATAGTTCAGAAGACCCTATCTAGAAAATAGCATTACAAAAGGGCTGGCAGAGTGGCTCAAGTGTCAGAACATTTGCCTAGCAAGTGTGAGGCTCTGAGTTCAAACCTCAGTACCTCCAAAAAAAAGAAAAAAAGATTTTGATGATGAAGAGTGGGGCTTCTCAAATGGGAATGCTAATATAAAGATCTGAGGGGAGTTGGTTCTTGAAGATAAGTAAAAGTGTCATAATCCTCCAAAAGAACCTTAAGAATGCCAAAAAGGAACATCAGAAATTTACAAAATACATTATCTTCATACACATTTGTGAATGATAGTGTGGAGAATTCACAAATGGAGCTGAGATAAGAAAAGTGACTTTTTCCAAATCACTGTGACACAGGGATAGGAGTACCATACAGACAGAATGAGTTTTCTAAGATTCTTATAGTGGTGAACGGTGAAGCTGGTGGAAGCATTTCCTTATGCAAGAGGGCATAAGGAAAAAAATAATTGAGAAGGTGATACATTTTAAAATCCTATAAAGGTGTTTGGAAATTGGATTATACATTTACCTAATCAGTAAATATTTGGCTATTTAGGCATTGTGGCATCATGACTTTAATAACAAAGAACACACAGATTTAAAGCCGTAAATGAAGAATTAACTCCCACAAAGATGTTCACAGCCTGATTTCTAGTACCTGTGAATAGGTTAATATACATGGCAAAAGAGATTTTACTAACACAATTAAAATTTTGAGATTATTTGGAAATGCAGTTGTTTTCAATATAATCGCATAGATTCATAAAACGGAAATAGAGGCAGGAGAATCAGTCAAAGAAAAGCAGAAGTTGGAGTGTTTTAAAGGTAAAGGAAGGAGCCATAAATGAAGTAAGGCAGGTGCCCTCTAGAAGCTTCTAGAATTAAGATAATATAATATCTCCTAGAAACTCAGGTGAACTGCTACCTGAGCTAAGGCACTGAAAGAGGCCGCAAAGAGCTCCCTTGTCTCCTCCACTATGTGAGGACACATGCAAAAGGAAGACAGCAGTCCATGAATCAGAAAGTAGGCCCTCATAAAAGACCTAACTTGCTGAGGACTTCGTTTTCTATTTCCCAGCTTTCAATACTGTAAGAAATGAATTTATGTTGTTTATGAGAACTTAGCCTATGGAATTTTGTTATAGTGTCCCAAACATACTAAATATATCCTGTTAGTGAAGTCATCTTGACACTTCGAACTACTTAACCATCTGTACTATCAGGATAATGATGAAAAGTTTTATGCATATTAATAAATACGTAGATATGCATGTGGAAATATGTGCATATATGTATAAATATATGTAGATAGAGAAATTGATAGTTTTGATAATCATAGTATTAGTTATAAAGTTTGATCTGTTGAATGTCTTCTTAATTACTAGTCTTTGGAAATTCTTAGAAGAGAAAGTAGAGAAAAGTTCTATTTCATTTAGTTTTGTATATATTTTTCTTTCACTGTTTTTCAAAAAGATTTTTTAGAATAATGACCTGTGTTACCCAAATATATTTTCATTTACACACAATGCTTTCTCAGCCTTTGTGACCAGCATCCTTTGCTTTTTCTTTCTTTCCTCTTAATATTAATTGCACTATCCTTTCTCTAAGTAATGGCTTATCGTTCTAGGCCACTACATACCTTTGCAGAAATAGCTATAAGACATTCAAGTAAAATGGATTTTTTCTTTAGTTCTTCATCTCAGTGTCAGCTTCAATTGTTTGCTTGGTACAGATATTTTTCTTTTTATTTTTCCAGCTCAGCTGCATCCACAGTTGTAAAATCCCCAAGCATATTTAGATTATAGACATACAAGTTTTAACTCTATTCTCCTTTTCCTTAAATAACTACACATCAATGAAGATGGTAATAATTACATCTCTCCATATATACACATAAATATTTCATTTTTTATTTTAAGGAGTGTTATATGTATTAGAACTACTGCAGCTTAAAATCATTCTAGATGACACAAAACAAACATTTTTACTTTCAAATATGATAAAGCATTTGGCATATAATTAATGAATGTCTAGCCTCCCCCTCAAAAATAGGACTAGGAAGTGGGAGGTATTTTATCTGAACTAATGAATTTTCATGAAGCAGTATCCAATGTCATTTTAAAGCTTCATATATAATCATGAATAGTTTATTTATCTTAACAAGACTAAAAATATGACTCTGGAGTTCTTATTACTTTATTTAAAATAATAGTCCATTTCCTCTGGAAGTCCTAATTTTGACCTTTAAAATACATAATTTTATTTTTATGTTAACTAGAAATTCTCATCATTGGTTTAATATGCTTATTTTTCTATTTCTTCTCATGACTATATTCAGGCCAGAAATCTACCTTAAACTAATTTATATAGGTATAAATAATATAGCTCTCTGTATGTTTGTTTTTAGGTTTGAAAGATATTAAAAATGCTGATTTCTGACACTATTACATATGCTTACATGCAAGACCTTCCTAAAAGGAGACTGATAAAGTCAGAACTGAGAAACACTTCTAAATGATTCAATTCTCAAACATTAAGGTAAGTACATTTTAAAGTGTATTTGTGGAATATTTTAAAATTATACTACACTTGTATGTTACAATAATCATTTCTAATTGCTTTGGGAACATGTCAAATTATGGAGAATTCTTCATATCACAGCTGTAATCTTAGTGATTCAAATACTTTCCTAAAGTTTTTTCTCTGGTTTAATATTTATTGGACACATTAGATACCTGTTACCTTCAAACAGCTGTAGAATCAGTTCATTGGCAACACAGATAATAAATCAGAAAAAAACTGCAGCTACAAATGAAATTAGACACTTAAAATAGAATTAGCAATGAGGGAATTATTCCACTTAGGGTTTTTCTCAATATTTATTAGCAGATATTTCTTCCATAGTTATCATGAGTTAACTGTTTCACTGATTTTTTTTAGAAATAAGACATCTTCCAATTGAACATATTAAATTGTAAGCTATATCAAGTAATGACTCAGAATTACATATTTATTTAATAAATATTTGAAAACACAAATTGCTATGCCAATTAAGATTATGAGTAAAGATGAATGAAGTCTAAACTGTGCTTTTAAAGGATGAGTAGTCTAGTTCTGGAAAGAAGGTATCTACACCCAATTATAATTAACATCAAAACACAGTTAAAGTGATAAAAGCTACAGACAAGACTCTTATGATAGTCCAATGGAGAAAACTTTTTTTCTTTGCCCTGGAGTGAACATGGAAAGCTTCTTGAGGAAGGTGGAATTCAATAGTGACTTGCATGGTATGAATTCTATTCTTTAGAAAAATGTAAGTGAAAGCAGCCTGTGTGAGGCACAAACTGTTAACAGCATGTGTAAAGATAGAGAGTTAACATTTATTAAACATCTTTATTGTGTCAAATACTATTTCGGGACCTATACTAGTTTTTACATTGCTGTGAAATAAATTATCTCAAATTTTGTCTCTTAAAACAACACAACTTTATTAACTCACTGTTATTTGGACTAAAAATACAGCTGATCTTGCTGAAGATCCTCTCAGGATGTCAAAGGATGAAATCAAATGGCTACCAGCCAATACCCTGATCTATAGACTTGAGAAGAATTGGCTTCTGAGATTATTCGGATATGGGCAGAATTGAGTTTTTCACAGTTGTAAGTCTGGAATCCCCATTCCATGCTGACAGCCATGTTAGCCAAGCATCACTTTCTGCCCCTAGAGGTCATTGATATCTTCTCTCTCACAGGACTCCTCCAAATTCAAAGCAGCCAGGGGGTGCTGAGCTCTTTGTATCTTCAAATTTCTGACTTTGCCCTTCTGCCATATCTGTTTTTCTCATCCAAAGAAAGTTCTCTGTTTAGGAGTATAAGGAAAGGTGAGGAGGGTAAATCTGATGAAAATATTATGTATTCATGTATGAAAATGGAAAAATGAGGCCTGCTGAAACTATTCTAAGAATGGGGGGCAGACAAATAAAGGAAAATGATTAAGGGGTGAATTTAATTAAGATATATTGTGAGCACTTTTGTAAATGTCACAGTGTTCCCCCAGTAAAATGATAATTAAACATAAAATAAAAATTTTAAAGAGTTTATGTGACTAGTTAAGGTCTATTTGAATAATTTGTCCTTTTTAAAGATCTGTGCCATATAACCTAACATAGATAGTCATTATCTTTTCAAGTGACAAGGATTAGGACACAGCATCGTGGGAGTGCCCCAAAAATCTATCTACTATGAACTGTATATAGTTGTGCCATTCCATACTTAAGACAAGGTGTGATGAGTGAAGTATTATGGTACTGACTTTTTGTTTTGCAGCTCTGGGGTTTAAACTCAGTGCCTAAACCTTGAGCCACTCCAACAGCCCTTTTTTGTGATAGCTTTTTTCAAGATAAGGTCTCTCTAACTATTTGCCCAAGCTGGCTTTTAACCGAGATCCTCCTGATCTCTGCCTCAGGCATAAGTTATCGGTGCCCCGCTCTGAGTTTTTAAATATATAAATAAGGTGAATTTTTGATGATTTGAACACAGACTTGCCTTATTACAGTATTCAGGTTCATTCAAATTCCTACAGAATCAGTAAGATTCAACGTTGTGAAACTTATAAAAACCCTTTATTCTAATTCAAGTGAGAAACACTACATTTCTCTAACAGACTGTTTCAATAGGAAAGTGTGGTTCTGAAATATTTTTGTGATTAAAAGTTCCTCATGATGACATACTGAAGAAATTGCATTTCCAGAAAGTCACATAAAGCACATTTAAAATAGGCATTTCCAGGAATTCAGGATAGACATAGTAATGCAGGCTTCAGTGCCCAGATGAACAGAAGGTGGCCTGGGAATCTCCCGACCCATTCTTTTATCCATATGGGTGATTCCAGAATGAATTTGCTACCTTAGATTCTAGCTGAATCTAAGCAAAAAGAACAAAATTCTAAGAAATAAACTTAAAGAAGTAAAAGACTCATATCCAAAAAACTGTGTATGTTGGTGGAAGAAATTTTTTTAAAAAACACAAAAATAGAAAGATACCCCATGTTCATGTATTGAAAGACAGTATTGTTATGATGTCAATATTTTTTCCTTCCTTTATTGTTGTAATGGGTAAGGGTACAAAATGGCATTTACACAGATTCTTCGGATGTATCAAATATATCATACATGAATTCACCTCCTCAACCATTCTTCTTCATCGCCCACCCCCTCCTGATTCTTGGAGTACTTCCAAAAGGTATCATTTTTGCATTTACTTGCACGTGTACACATATCTTTGCACTGAATTCACCCTCTTACTCCCTTCCTCCAACACTTCCCCCATCCTGCAGATATCAGCCCTCCCCTCTGGGCAGGACTAATTCTGCCTCCTGTTCTCCAATTTTGTAGGAGAAAAAAGAGAAAAGATGAAATGAAAAACATGATATTTTAACTTAAGGTAAAGGTAGCTACACAGACAGTTTCCTTATATTTCCATATATGTATGTATTATAACCCCAATTGGTTTATCTCCTCTAATTTTCTTCATGCTACCTTGCTCCCTTTCATATGGTAGTTTCAGTAAGTTTAAGGATTTTATATTAATTCTTTTATAGTGAGTATATCAACCCTATTCAAGTTCTTAGTTTCCCTACCCCTCTCACACATGACCTCCTCTTAGTGTGACCAGTGTTTCATAATATTGCTACATTTGTGTTAGGTCCTATATTCCACAAATGAGAGAGAACATGCAGCTTTTAGTCTTCTGAGCCTGGCTAACTTCACTTAAGATGATGTTCTCCAGTTCCATCCATTTACCTGCTAATGACAAAATTTCATTCTTCTTTGTAACTGAGTGAAATTCCATTGTGTATAAATATGACATTCGCTTAATCCATTCATCAGTAGTGGGGCATCTAGGCTGCTTCAATATCTTAGCTATTGTGAATAGTGCTGCAATAAACATGAGTGTGCAGGTGCTTGTGTTGTAAGCTGACTCACTTTCCTTCCAGTTTATCCTTAGGAGTGGTATTGCTGAATCATATGGTAGCTCTATTTTTAGTGTTTTAAGGAGCCTCCATATTGTTTTCCATAATGGTTGTATTAGCTCATATCCCCACCAGCAGTGTATAATGGTTCCTTTGTCTCCAGATCCTCACCAACATTTGTTGGTGGTGTTTTTGATGGTAGCTATTTTAACAAAAGTGAGATGAAATCTTAGTGTGGTTTTGATTTGCATTTCCTTTATGGCCAGGAAAGATGAGCATTTTTCATGTGTGTTTTTAACCTTTTGGACTTCTTCCTTTGAAAAATCTCTATTCAGTTCATTTGCCCATTTTTTCATTGGGTCATTGATTTTTTGAGAGTTTAGTTTTTTGAGCTCCTTGTATATTGTGGTTATAAACCCCTTGTCATATGAATAGCTGGCAAAGATTTTCTCCCATTCTGTGGATAACCTCTTCAATTTACAAACCATTTCTTTTGTTGTACAGAAGCTTTTTAATTTTATGTAGTCTCATTTGTTGATCTTTTCTCTTAGTTGCTGAGCCACTTAAGTTTGACTTAGGAATCATTGCCTATGCCTACTGCCTCCAGTGTATTCCCTGCTCTTTCCTGTGCATCAAGGTTTCAGGTCTTATATTAAGGTCCTTAATCCATTTTGAGTTGATACTTGTACAGGATAATAAATATGGATCTAGTTTCAGTTTTCTGCAGGCCTATATACAGTTTTCTCAGCAACATTTGTTGAAGAGGTTTTTTTCCATCATGAGTTTTTGGTGCCTTTGTCAAAAATTAGGTGGGCACAGCTGTGTGGATTTATATCCAGGTCTTCTATTCTGTTCTACTGGTCTTCATATCTGTTCTTATGCAAGTATTATGCTACTTTCATTGCTATGGCTCTGTAGTTTAGTTTGAAGTCAGGTATTGTGATATCTCCAGTGTTGTTCTTTTTGTTCAATATTGTTTTGGCTATTTGAGGTCTTTTGTATTTCTAAATGAACTTTAGGGCTGATTTTTCAATCTCTGTGATGAATGTCATTGCAATTTTGATGGAAATTTCATTGAACATGTAGATTACTTTCGGTAGTATAGTCATTTTTATTATGTTGATTCTGCTAATCCATGAGCATGGGAGATCCTTCCATCTTCTGTAGACTTTTTCTATTTCTTTCTTCAATGCTGTGTAGTTTTCCTTATAGAGGTCACTCACATCTTTTGTTAAGTTTATTCCTAGATGATGTGAATATCACCCAGAACATTGTATATATTTAATGTAATCTCTACTATACCATGTTTCAGTACTAAAGAAGTTCATCCTAACATTTGTGGATGCTCAAGGGAAATTTATAAGTTGAACAGTCATGAAAGTGAAGAGGAAAGTTGGAATTTTTGGGTTTCTTGACTTCAATACTTACTTTAACATTAAAGTAATAAGAACAGTATGGTGCTGGCATGAAGAAAGACATATATAACCATGAAAAATAATAGAGATTCCATAAATACACTCTGAAATATATGGTTGAATAATTTTGACATGGGTGCTAGAACCATGCAATGGATAAAGAACATAATTTGTCTTTTCAACAAATGATTTTGTCTCATATGTAGAATATGGAAGCAATACTATGCATAAGAGAGGGGGAGGCTAAAAGAAGGAAGTTATGAAGGTGAATATGGTTGATGTACTTCCTGTAAAAAAATGAATATAGAATATTTAAACCTATTGAAATTGCCAAATGAAGGGGACTAAAGAACAAAGGAAGAAAAATAGAGGGGATGAACCAATTTGGGCTATAACACATGGAAATATCACAATGAAACATCCTGTATAGCTGTCTTAAATAAACAATAATGCCATTTTTTTAACAAAAACAGAGAACAGAAAGGCAAAACAGGTCCAGTCTAAGGAATAGGTACCAGTGGGAGGAGGGAGGATATAAGGAAAGGGTGTAGGAGGGTGAATATGGTGCAAATATTATGTACACATGTATGTAGATGGAAAAATGAGACCTGCTGAATCAATTGCAGGAATGATGGGAGGGGAGATAAAGGAGAATGATGGAGGGGGCAAAATCAGCTATGACAAATTTTAAGAATTTTTGTAAATGTCACAGTGTATTCCCAGTAGAACAATAATAAAAATATTTTTTAAATATCCAGAAGTTTCTAGAGTGAAATATAGCTCTCAGAAGCTGATGGAGTGGCTCAAGTGGTAGAGTGCCTGCCTAGCAAGTGAGACAGTGAGTTCAAACCCCAGTACCACAAAAAAAGAGAATGAATTAAAGACAACTCTCTGACCTTAATTTTCCCTGGATAGAGAGTACTGAAAATCTGATCCCTAATAATTCTTTACATATTTCTGTACTACTTACACTTTTCAAAGATATTCACATTTGTTTTAATTGTATCTCACAATAACCCTCGAGGTTTCTATCATTGTCCATATCTCTGAGATGAAAACCCTGAGAATGAGTTCATATATGAGTCACCAAAAGTTAAAGCTCATGTGTCACAATTTGAGAAGAAACTCAAACAAATGCTTTTGACTATAATCGTAGTTTCATTTTCCTGCTTCTGTCATATGTTCAAAGTGCATAGTCACTCAGTTGTTGGTTCTTGTAGCCAATTCTAATTTTCCAGTCTTAGCTTGATATTCTTTTTGTCCCAGAAAAGGAAAGTTGTTCTTTCTTCTGACAAGGTGGCAAGCTGCCATTACAACATTCTCTAATAAATAAACACATCTATTCAATGTCACAACAAATTAGAAAGTACTTATTTCTGTTCAGTGAGCTGGATGAAATCAATAATCACCAGAGAGTTGCCACTATAATTCATTAGAGCCATTCACTGGGCCCCAGTAATCAGTTCAGAGAATGGAGCCAAAGTCTTGGTTGTCTGGGGAGAGAAAGTTAGGATCAACCGTCTCAGCTCAAGTGAAAACAGTATCAAATAATCATCCAGTTACACCCTTTTATACTTCAAAGTGCTAATATTATTCCAAAATAACAGGAAAAATGGTTTCAGATATGCCCACAAATTTTCAGAATGAATCCAACACTTAAAAATTTTAAAAATATGTACTGAAACATAGAATAGCAAGTTTTTCTTTGTGAAATAGTGTAAATTTCTAGTCCTGTTGGTACCCAAGTTTGCCTCACTGATCACAATTCAGTACCTCCTCACTGGTCTATTTTACTACTTCTTACTTTCAATTTCTTATTTTGGAGTCTCTTTTTCTCTCCTACCACAATGTTGGAGGCTCCAGGACTTTTTCCTAGGTTATCTTGACTTCTCTGTATATAAACTCATCTTCTAAGTAATATTGCTGAAGTTTTAGATAATGTTCATGCAATCTATGCTAGATTGTTTGCTGAACTCAGCTCATACACCAATAAGACATGGCAGCTTCATTTGGAGTTCCAAAAGATATTACAAAATTAACATGTATAGTACTGAATGTTGCCTCCTAAAACTAACCTGCTCTATCTATCTCAACTGATGGTAATACCAACCTTCAATTGTTCTGTTCCCAAATCTTGAAAACATAAATCTTTTCCCTTTTCTCTTACACTCAAGCTTTCCCCCAGGAAACTGAGCTATTTTCAGAAGTTTTTGGATTCCACAAATATCACTCCCTTTACTTCTACTCCCATAGTCAGAGTTAACAATATTTTAACTGAATTAATGCAAGAGATAATAATTTTGAAAAATCTGTGCTGTTTAAATTTATAACTCTACTCTGTCTATTCTCAAAAGAGCAGAAGGTAAAATCCTTTGAAAATTTAAATCAGATAATGTAACTGTTGTTTAAAGTTTTGCAGTTGTTTATAGAGAATGAAATCACGTTCACAAAATGGCCTTAAAGGCCTGCAGGATTTGGTCACAGTATGCCTTTTACCAGGCATACTGTGACCTCAGTTCCGGGGCCATCCCAGAGCATTTGCATTGACCTCCACCTCTGCCTGCAATGCTTTTCTCCTAACAGCTCGACAGTTTCTTTATTCAAATCCTTTAAATGCTCATTCAGTTTCTACTTTCCTTTGTTCTCTTTTTAACATTTTCATTAGTATATATTTGTTGTATGGGGGGGTTGTTCTGACATTTCTATATATTCTTACAGTGTATCTGTTTGGTTCATTTCCTCCATTATTCTCTCTCTTCTCCCATCCCATCCTAAAGTGACTTTGACAGGATTCAGTGTTCAACCCTTCTTTACCCTCTTCATTTACCCTCCTCCTCCTACTCACATCCTCCCTTTAACTTGATCTGTTTTACATTCCTGTCCTTCATTGTTTATGCATCTGTTCATTGTTCTGTGAGGTTTTGCCTTAGCAATTTTGACTTTTCCACTGACCTTTTTTGAGTCTCAGCTTTCACACTATCCAACTCAATTTTTCTGGTTCAATTTCTTTCTTTTTTTTTTTTTTGCTGTTGTTTACACCACCAGCTAAGCTATTACAAAATGCACTTGATTCCTATGATTACTATTTACTATTACCTTTCTTAATTAGAAAAAATTCCATGAGTGTCTGGATCATTGCTTGGGTCACTGTTGTATAGAAACCACCTAAAGTATCTGGTATATGACACTCAAAAACATATCAAATAAATCTTTTCTAAATAAATTTATTTTTGAACTGATAATTTATCTCTTTAGACAGCAGAATTATTTGTTCTATATTTGTCATATATTTTTGCTTATATATGTTCTTTTATTCTACTATTTTTTAAATTAAATTACCTTTTACATCACTAATTTAAGTAAATTAAAATTGACCTGTGACCAATACACACAGCTATTTACAGAACCAAATTCAAATGTGTGCAAACCCATCTCATACAATTTAATCAAGAAGAAATCACTTCAAATTGACAGTAAATCTATAAAGAAATGAGTGCTTTTACAATAGAAAATGGAGGCATGTAGGATCAACAACCAAGTATGATTGTTCATGAAGAGTTGTTGATATGCCAAAGAAACTACTAGTTATCTATTACAGTATGACAAACTACCCCCAGATTTAGCAGTTTGAAAGAAACTTTTTAAGTCTTGTGGTTTCTATGAGTAAAGAAATTGAGAGTGCTTTAGCTAATTGTTTCTGGCTCAAAATCTCTTATTGAATCGACTAGGGAAGAAGTTTCATCTGAATGATTGTTTGGGGAAGCTTTCATGCTCAGGATTTCAGGAACACCTCTGTTCCTATTGGCTGTCAGCCAAAGACTTTAATCCACTGCCACCTGAACTTCTCTATGGGCTATCCAGGACTGTAAAGATAAGATCTCTAGCTTTCCCTCAGAATGAGTTATCTGGGAGTTATGAGGGGAAGGTAACAGCCAAGGTTAAAAATTTTTTTTGATAACCTTTTTTATAACCTATTCCTAATATGACATACTAACCCTTCTGCCATGTACTAATCATTAATAACATAATTAAATCAAGCCCACACTCAAGAGGAGTTTGTTAGATGAAAATATAAGCATGAAGATCATTGGGGGCTATCTTAGGAATTACCAACCATCATTGAACTGGTAGTCCCAAATTCATTCCATATGCAAAACATGCATGTCCCTCCAAAGGCTTCCAAGAAGTCTTACCTCATTATAAAATGTGCTCAAAATCTTCTAGACTTCTGACCTCCATAAAGTAAGTGTGCATTGCTTTAAGTCATTAAGTTCATGGTACTTTGTTACAATAGCAATAATAAAATATGAACAGAGAGAAAGAAAAAAATTTGACAAATCAATATCTGAATATCATTTACCAGGAAATGTATTTATTTACTCTTGCCTCCCCCTATCATCTGGTACACCAAATGTGGTGGGAGTTAGTACCTGATGAAGTTTATAAGAATCCACTGTCTTTCTTGGATCCATTCGTCTTCTACACAAGTCAAATCCATGAGTTAAACAGGGAATAATAGTGAGAACTGAAAAACCTCTTAGCACATAATGATTGTATCCAAATTTGACTCTTCCCCCACAAACCCTAAATTTTCAATGGATTCCACAAACCTCACAAATACTTTCATTAGTTGAAATATTTTTGCTGATTTGGTATTAGGACAAATTTCATTGTAAAGAAATTGCAATACAAAAAGAGGCATCCATGAGAACAAATAGTTCTAGGAGGTGCCAGAAGTTCTGAAGATATTAAGCAATCTGGTAATGAACAAAAAAAATTAGGTGAGAACTTTCCAGATTCCCATGTTCTAGAATTAGAATTTAAAATCAGTATTAGTGGATCAACCAGGTCCAAAGTGCCTGGATGATCTGTGTTAAACACATGGATTAGGCTTGTATTTGTTTATGCTTTTATCTTTTACTTGCCTAGAATAACAATCTTCAATCATTTAATTATAATAATATTTTTATTATGGTGGCTTTGAATGATCTCTAGACTGTGGTTTTACTTCACTAGGAGATAGTAAATGGAGAAGTTTCAACATCATTAGTTCTGTAGAATTTAACTTTCTTCCACTATCATCAAGAAATGTTTACTCTTAAATTCAGAATATTTTGTACTCAACATTCCTGGATAGGAGCATAGTGAAAGGATATTCCTTCTGAAAATAGTGGACTGTGCTCAATTAGTCTAATGTGTGAACAAATTTTCAAGAGCCTCCGAGGGCAAGTCAGAAAAACCAAACCATTGGCTCATTAGTTTCAGCATCATTTAGGCCAGATATGATGCACATTTGGATACTGAAAATAAATTACATATGTAAATTAGAGATTTGAGTAAATCAAAGTTCAAACAAGGGTCAAAGCAAAAAAAAGCGGGTTAATTCAGTACTAAGAGTGAGAGTTATTCAAGTATTTACCACATCGCAATAACCCAATATATTTATTAGGATAAATAAAGTTAGAAATCAAATACTAGTGGAGGTGATATGTTCACATGCTCTTTGTCTGAAAAGATGTAAAGTACTGTTTGGGTTTAACTTATGTTGAATCCAAAATGTTTTCATTGTATTTCCTTTCTTTTCTTTCAGAATAGGAGCCATAGCAATTGTCCTTTAAAGAATACTATTTTTCTGTATCTTCTACTTTTTTCTCAACATAACAAAAAAATACAATGTGTAAGAGATAAACTCTATAACTCTTTTTTGAAGAAAATATTAATATGCATTAATTTGTATCATGGTCTTATGGTATACATACTTTTTTTGACAACATCTGAGTGAAATTCAATTAAATAGTTGACAGCAGAAAATTTTTGAATTCTATAACTTAAAAACAATTTTTAAAATGTTATGTGAAATTATTTTCATCACTCTTTGGGGATTGAATAGATGGAAGCAGAGTTTCATTTAGTGATTATTTGAAAATCTGTTTATCATTGCAATACAGGAATGGCATAAAATATTAATTGTTAAATTCTAATGAATCTATTTTGAGGTACTTTTGGTTAGTTCACTCCATCAATTAAATTAAACAAATACCTTAAAATAATTTTATACTGATATGTCAATATAGTCACTGAAAGAAATTTGTTTCCACAGACAAATGAAATGTTTAACTTCATCCTTGACTTTTCTCAAATGTTTGCATTCAGTTTTTCAGAATGGTCTAAATTAATGAGTCATTTTTATGATAAAACAGTGAAAGAAACATTAAAATGATGAATGTATTGCAAACTTAGGAGAAAGCTGGTATCATAAAAAGAACTTAATACTTCTAGTAATAAATAATTCTCTCAACTGCTGAATTTTCAGTTCAATACCTCCTCAGGAAGATGTCAGAATGAAGCATTAAAGGTTGCTCAGTTCCATCACAATGGGAATAGAGGGGCAGTGTTGAGGAGAAAGGAACTCAAGGAATCAATAACGCTCCCCATGATAGCTCCGCAGAGAGATGAATGGAATTAGTATTTTGAGCCCTTATTACAGACTAGATATTTTAACATATTTCTTCACTTAGTTCTCACAACCAAAGGAGATATGATTTTCTTTAATGCAAAGGTGAGGTGAATGTAGCTTTAAAAGCCTCAATGAATTACAAAATAAAACAATTAAAACTGGCTATGATAAGATTAAACCATGACTGTCTGAACTATCTGCTCAAAGTAGGGTCCATGAAGTGGAGCTGGTTGGAAATGGCCATCTTGATCCCACCTCAGATCCACTGAATCCTGCCCTCAGGAGTCTGTCTCAGCAAGCTGTCTAGGAAATTCTTATGCATAGTACAATTTTCAAAATACTGTCCTGTGACACAACAGGTGACCTGAAATCAGGTTTCATCCATCATTTTCACAAATACATGTTCTTGTACAAATGACTGTATTATACATACCATTTTATCAGTTTTAAAAGTCAAAAGATATCCTCCACGCCTTTCTCGTAGGATAATTAAAAAGAACAGTACACCCTGCAAAGCACAATTAAATATGGAACATCTAAAAGTGTTATCAACATCAGTTTTCATTAGTATAATTGTTTTTGTATCACCATGTATGAACATATTTATAAGCTAAAACTCTTTAAAGAAAGGAGCCAAACACCCACCACCCCTGGTCTTATTATTTCATTTTGTCCTGTGTTTTAGTAGAGAATGGGGAGGAAAATTAAGAGTTCTGAGCAGTTGCTCTTCACCTCAATAGTCACACTCAATAGTATGATGCTTTGCAAACACACTTGCAGCATTTGAGGGTATGCTTCTCATCATCAGAAACAGAAACAATTAGCTTCCTCAGTCATTAAAATGAACACTGAAACTGAATTGTTCTTTTTGGAGAGAACAAGATTTTTGGATCTTAACCAACCTGTATCTACATGAAGGGCAGTGCCAGGTTAAAATTGACTTCATTGTTCAGATCCTAACTTAACAGCAAGGTTGAGCCAACTTCAGAAATTCAACATCAAGCATTCTGAAATGCAATCCATCAGAAGTAGAATCACATTGCAGAAAGAGAGGTGTGTGTTTTACTTCAAAAGTCTTCAGCCCTCCCTATTTCTTTGCCAGTATTCAGTGAGTTTGTGTATATATGTGTTCACACAAGTGCATGAGTAATGCAAAAACACATTATGTTTTTAGAAACTTCCAAATATGAGTAATTCTGAAATAGAGTCAATCTCAATTTCTGAAGATTGACTTTATATATCTTCTTCCTGTTTTTCTAAAACCCAGAATTTTGTATTCATCATTCTTCTACGTCAACATTTCTTAGACAGGCAAAATGCAATTCATTCTTATGGTATTTTTTTGTTTAATTTTGTTTTGCATAAATAGAAAAATAAAACACACTGGTGAAGTAACATGCATTGTCCACTCATAAATAATATATAATCAAAAATTTTAAGCTTTTGTAGAGGTATACTGATTGTAAATTAGTCAAAGTTAGGATCTCTCTTTACTTCTCCTTCTTCTCTGTCTCTGCCCATACCTGCTCCCAGTTAAGAGCAAACTCTGTAACAGAAACTTATTTTGTAATCCTGTTTCATTACTTATCAATTTTGTTAACTTTGAGCAAGTTACTCTCTCTGCAACTCAATTTTGTGATCTATAAAATGGGTTTACCAACAGGACTACTTCTTAGGATAAGGATTAAATGAATCATCAAAGTAGAAGAAAGAGAAGCTTTATTTCTCTTAAAAGAGTTTCCAATACAAAAGAAGTAAAAATTAAATGTGCTTGTCATTTAAAATAGATGAAAAATAATTGCATAGGAAAATATAATCATTATATACATATGATTGTACACATACATATTTATGTTTATATCAACATATCTGTGATATATGTATACCAACCAAATGAAAGTAACTTTTCCACTAATCAAAGTCCCATTTTTCCAGATTCATCATAGTAAGTTTTAAAACAGTTCTCACTTAGTGACTTCTTTTCATTGTCATGTTTTTAGAGGGTATGTTTTATTAATGTCAGAAGAAGCAACTGAACCTAATAGTATTTACACAGTTTCCACACCGTTCAAGAGCACCTACATATTTTTTCATCCTCAAAAGAGTGCATCGCATTAAAAGAAGACTTGCATGAGGTAATACTATACTTAGATTTTCTTTCTTTTCTTTTTTTTTTTTTTTTTTTTGGTATAGTACCAGCTAATAAATACCAGATCCTTGTAACTAAATAACTATAGCTTAATGTAACCAAGCCACAAATTCTTACCAAGTCACAGGCACAAAAGCTAGGGAGGTATTCATGTGTGTGTTATGTGTAAGTATTGAAAGAATCATGATTGTAAAAGCTAAAAATGAGCAATCAATGTAACATTAAGGAAAATTAAGTATATAAAAAAATATAAAACTGTGGTTGTAATTTTTTTCTGTGGTTGGTAATTACAGAGGCTTTTGAACAAAGAACATCCCACTCACTAAGCCAGTATTCCACCACCTGAGCCACACCTCCAATCCCTTTTTGATTTTTTTTCAGTTATTTTTGAGATAGAGACCCTATCTGCTTTTTCCCTGGCCTGGCCTGGAACTTTATTCTTCTTGATCTCTTTCTCAGGGAAAGCTGGAATTACAGGTATGTACTACCATGCCCAGCTGCAAGTGTAATTGTTGTTACAGAGTTACAAGTAGATATTTATAAGCAGATGGAAATACATGACTGAAGACAATGAGAAAATTTTTTCTCATTTATTGGTCATATATGATTTTTTTCTATAGTTAATCTTTGTGAGGTATACATGTTATCTTTTTAAATGACAAACAAATGTACCCAAGCCAGTTATTCATACCTCAAAGAATGTATTATTAGATTTTGTTAGAAAGAAAAGCCAATGCATCAAAACTTTGGTTTTTCATACTACAAAATTTATCATATTTACATAAACTGAATTTTTGACATAGGTTTTTAAACCTAGTGAAATGTGATTCTATCTGGGGAATAATTGAGGAGAAAAAAAGTACATATCTCAAAAATATGTATTTAATTCATTCTTTTAAGGTACAACCAAAGATTATGAACTGTTATTTGTTTCCATAAACAAGATATATAAGATTTGCAATAATGAAACTTAATATCAATGAAAACATGTCCTCAAAATAATAAATTAATTCTTCACAATTCTATTTTTTCTTTTTCTCATAGATTTGTATATTATTTCTCAGTAACTCTATGCTTCTTTCCTCGACCCCTTCTCTTTAGAAGAATATTTGAAATTTTAGATTTGTTTAAACAAATAATAGTGACAACAATATTTTCAATAATTAAATATGTAGTCTTTCTGAAATGCCATTGAAATCTTCTTTGGCTTCATATTTCTGAGAGTTAAATTGAGTTAATCTTCTTTATGCAGCACCAAGCAGAACAGGTAGCTTATGGACATCTTAAAAAAGAAAGTAGTTTAATGGATACTATGTGAACAAGACTCCCAGGTGTGAGTGGGAAGAGACCATGGAGTACCTTGTCAAATACTTGCAAGATTTGGCATCACTGCCAAATGTCTACTCACATGGGCAATTCCTTTAGATAGGAGAATGGGGTACATACACAGGATTTTGAAACATTCTTCTAAAAGTTGTAGTTAGTACCTAGGAGTGAAGCAAGTGCCCTCAGATTTGTCCCTACAGTGAGAATTCCCACAGTAGAGGTACTTCCTCTGGTAAAGGTCAAGTTTTCTTTCAAGAGTGGTGGCCCTATCTTTAATTAAGATAGTTTCAAGCTCACACCTTCTTCTTCCTTTTATTCCTTTGGATTTTACAAGGTAAAGATAAGTGAAGTAAAATATTTTTTAATGAGGCTCTTGCCTTTAAATCTCTGAAATAAGATGGACTGACATGAAAATAAGGATGAAAACACATTGAAGATTCATGCACAAAATTCTGGCTGTGCACAGAAAATGTGTGATCTGGCTGGTAAAGCAGAAATACAAGATAAAGAGATGAAAAATTTCTCAAGAGATAACTCAGGGTCTTGAGCTTTAAAACTGAGAGTGATAAAGTCTATGGAATATTGCATTTTGGTTGCTCCTCCTCCTCCCCATCTCTACTGAACGAAAGATTAATCCCTCAAAGAGAACATTGCTAACACTTCAAAAATACAATTTGTGAACAATGTGCAAGTGTCTGGGAATACACATTTATAATCTTAACAACCTATTCATCCTAAACTTGGAGGAAACTGTCATTCATTTTCAAATATCAGAGGATGTCATACTTGAGAAGACAACTAATATCAAAAAGAAAGAAAATTTGTTGAAAAATTAAAGAAAGAACAGCAAAAGATAAAGAACTTTTGTTCTTTAGACAATAATGTTAGCTTTCTGGCACTGGTGCATATACTTAGGGCTCAATCATTTGGTTGGAAGATGTAATAATGGCCTTTTCATGCTCTTTATTAAATACTTAAATATGGAGAGGGGTCTGCTTCTACCAGGATGAAAATGGTAGGAAGGAAAGCCTGAAAATAAAGATTATAGAGTATTGTATTAAAATATTTCACATTTAAAGTATGTATCTCACATAGTCAAGTCTATATTCTCCAAATATGAAGTTAAAATTCATAGTTGAATCTCAAGCAAACACTGTTTAAAATTATTAATGACACTAAATTTTTACTTTCTTTTCTATAAAATGTCAATAACAGTTGTCATTGTTGCTATGAAGATTAATGAGAAAAATCATAAAAGTTGTAGGAGTGTACTTGGCAGAGGATAAGTAGTTGTTAAATGTCAAGTATATATAATACTACCACAACTGCTTCAGTGGCCATCACAACTATTACCAATAATAAATTAATAATAATAATTTTATTAGTAGTACTAATTTTTTATATATCCTATTAGCACAGTCTTCGGTTTGCTCAATAGCTTGCCCATAAACTCCTCAACAAAATATTTTTAAATTGTTTCTCCTTGTTTTCCCTTAAATTTGCTGTAATAGAGTATATCACAAAATCTCCCTAGATATGCTCTCAAACAGCTGAAAGTTAGGAGAGATATAATTATCGGTTTTTTGTTTGATGAAACATACCCAGGAATCATCTTGCAAAAGTGCCTTACTAAAACCTGTATTGGTATGAGGAGAAGCAGTCAATAATTTTAACTATGAATGAATGGCTTATTTGTGTAGAAGAAAAAAATTAAAGCTGGACACAATGTCTATTGTTGACATTTTCAATAGAGTTATAATTTCCCTTGCCCTTCTTGTGTGCTTAATTTGAGTTCTCACTCTGAGGTAAGGTACTTGGACACATATCCTAAGTAAGGTCTGATGGTGTGATGAAAGAATTATGATACAAATTCAATGAAAAACTCAGACTTTAAAAAATATCTTGTAACTATTTTACACAAAAACTGGAGGAATTAATTGGAGGTTGGACAAAAACGGCATTTGTTAATTCCAAGGGACTAGAACAAGTAACTAAAAAGCCAAAATGTATTTCCTCTCTTACAAGAATATCTGTCTCAGTGTTCTTATGCTATAGACCACCTCTTTCTCCACAATCATGGTTGTGGATGGGCACCCCACAGTTCCTGAGTTTATAATTTATAATTCTAGTGATCTGCAGAGACTTGCACAGTGTCCATGAATCCTAATCTAGAATTCTCTGGAGGGTTGACCCAGCATGAGACAACTGCCTATCTCTTGTCTGATTAATTGTGGCCAAAGTGAGAGTGTCACATAGTAAAACAGTAATCAATCTCAAGGGGTTAAAACGGTAATTCTCAGGAATAAGAGGTCATTGTGAAATGGAAAAATACCCTAAAATGAGTCTATATTATCTTGTGTTATTCTTGAGGCTAACTATCCAGTGTGTTGGCCCGCTATTTTCCAGAAACCGTGCTCATGTCAAATTATTTCCAATGTAAGCTTCTCTGTGAAATGTGCCCTCTCAGCATACTTCAGAGAGTAACCTCACTTTCCCCCACAGTTTAATAGCTGCTTGGAAATCTTTTGCCGTTCAACATAAGTTATACTGAATAAAGGCAAATTGAAAATAGAAACTAAACTTCCTTGTTATTCCTTCTGTATCACCATTTGTTTAGCATGGTTTATAGATGCTGATTAACAATGCTATTTATCTTTCACAGACCGAATTCCAGTTATACTTGAAACATAGCAAAAAGGCCAGATGATTTGGTTAACCTCTTAAGTCAATACAGTGAAAAATATACCAGCAGACATGCCAATTGCAGTTGGTTAAATACAGAGACCAGTAAAAGGAACAGAGCCAGAAAATATCAGCCAATTGATCAGTTGGTAAAATATAGACTTTTACATGTAGAGACAATCTCAGAGCTCAAATCAGGGCATGTCCCAGTTAGAATTCATAGGTATCCATCACAGTTCTCCCCATTAGCTTTTGTGAATCTTAGCACATTTTAAAGTACTTCTTATTCTTTTGTTCATGTTTTCATTTATAACTCGTTTTTACCTCACCAGGTATAAACAAACTGGATTAGACTCTGCAGTCAGATAAAGATTTGGGTATAATTGTGTGCCTGCAATAAGTAATCTTGATCATGACTTACATCCCCCTACAGCTCTCTCAAATGTAAAATATGGGCAGTTGAGCCAGACAGCCTTCAAGTTCACAGTATGATATCAAAATGTGAGAACAGTTAGAATAATTAGTAAGAGTAGTTTTAGGCAAAGATTTAAATGCAGCATTGGGCTTTTGATGACACTAAATATGAGAAACAGGGATTTCTTCTATGTATAGAAGCTTAGGAATGTCTTTTTGAATATTGTGTAGTATTTGACTCTATAGGGAGCTGACAAAAGTTAAACAGGATAATCCTCTTGGGAAAATTTGCATTGCCAAAGAGTAAACTAAGAAAGAGGACAATTCAGTGATATGTGATGATGGACCAGAAATAGAACAAATATTTGGACACCACAGTTGCTCTAGCTCAGACTTCATTTACATTAACTTGCAAAATTGGTATGTTATGTTTCAAATAGCTTATAAAATAAAATTCCTCATTTATAAAAACTATGTTTATGTGTTATCCAAGAGCAATATTTATGTGTAGGATTTATCAGAGATTCTTGACATTTTAATATAAAATATTGTTGCTTACTAAATATGTTAGGACTGAATACATTGAAGCCTAAAATAAAAGACACAAATTGTATGTATGTGGCAGTTAAGTTTGCTCTTCTGTTATTGGAAAGTCAGAATTACAAAATATTTTCTCTTTTTTCCATGTCGAAACAGTAATTATTATCAGTATTGTTTCGCAGGTCCAAATCCAATATTTAAGATGCTTCAAGTTTCCGGGGCTGAGCCCTGAAAACACTTCCCCTTTACCAATGAGGGCAATGTTCAGCCATTTCATACAAGGTTAGCTGAGTCCTTATAAGGCAAGGGTAACATGCCTTTGTCCTTGGTTTTGATGTGTTATTGTTTCCCATGGTGCTTATTTCAGTGAATCTTGCAGCGCAACCTCAGCACACCTGAATTTCCTGACCAATCAGTACATCATTATTACAAAGCAGCTTTGGTCTGCACATATCACCTTGTGAATTTCTTATTTTCCTAATGATTCATACCTACAGTCCTGCCCTGTTCTGACTGGCAACTTTCTCTGCTTCTACTAGGTCTGTGTTACTGTAATGGCCATATGCTACCCCTCTCAAGTTCAGAATCTCAGCCTTAGTGTGGATGAAAGTGGGATCCATGGAGTATTCTCATAAATTCTAAGTGTCTTTCTTGTTCACTTTACCTCAGCCCTAGGTATGTTATGAACCTCCTGAATTTTCTCTGTATTTCTAAATTCATATTTGCCATTTTTAGCAGCCATCCTTTAAATTATTAATAGTGATTTACATTAAATTGCTCCCTTCACATTAATAATGTGCTTTTTGTGGTGAAAATGATAGCAAAGTTTATTGGGAAAGAAATTTGCTATGACATGATAAAACTAGAGAGACATGGGGGAAAAAAAGGAAAAACACTTCCTGTTCCCCATTCAGGAACTGGGAAATAATGTGCTTTTTATTTCATGACTGATGCAAATGCATATTGATGTTTTAACAGTGACACTTAAAAGTTTGATTTATATCAGTAGTGAATCCTTTATAATAAAATATCACTAGACATCCAAGAAACAGTTTAAAAACTCATTTCAATTAGTTCGTACTTATGTTTTAACATTGTGTTTTAGGTCTCAACATTATAGAAAAAATAATTGGTTATAGAAGTCAAACACAGTCAATGAACTCTTCTACCATAACTGAGTCAGTGCTGAAACATTGTGTTCATATGCAAATGTTGGAAAGCTATAGAAGTTCTACGTGACTCTAGAAAACAGTCTGTGTACCAACAATGTCCGCTTCCTTTATTTCTACATTCAACTCTAAAACATGACAGAACAGCAACTTGGAACAGGTAACAGGATGCTGTTGCCATATGGAAATCTTTCAGAAAAGTCACTATTTCTTATTTTGGCTTTTAGCTATATTATTTCCTTAATGTTGAAGCCCTTCAGAAAGGAGATTTCTCCAGATTGGTCTCCGCCCAACATCATCTTCCTCTTAGACTATTGTGGTGTTCTCTAATTCATGCTATGTCTTTATTTCTACCACTCACTATAAATAAAACTGGGTAACCTATTATATTCTGCCACATTGTTCTCTCTCTCTTTCTCTCTTTTCCTTCTTCTTCTTAAGATCAGATGGTAGTGAGGGTATACATCCAACTCTCCACTGCTATTTCTAGCTAGCTGCTGTCCCGTGACTTACTCACATCAACTCTTCCTTTCCTTTTCCTTCTCGTTGTAGCAGGCACCAAATTTTCCAATTAGTTACCAATCAATCAAGACTCATAAGCCTATACTTTTCAAACTAATCTATTTCATTACTTTGATACATTAGTGTCCATGAGGATGGCCTTTCCAAAAAATGCCAGCAAATCAATCTTTTTATCTCTTTATCATCACTGATCTTACCCTCCAATATTCCTATGCCATCTGGTTTCATAAACCAAAAATATTAACCTTTCAAAATTGTTAACTTAACTATGCCATTTCCAAGCCATGATCTCTGTTCTCTCCATTTTCCTGTTCTTAAGCAGCATCAGACCCCCAGACTATGATGAAAAGCCAGTGCCATCTCTTCCCTTTTTTTAAGTCCAGATCCACCATTAGTTCCAAGCAATAAAATCCTCACTTCAATCATTATCTTGAAAATACCTATGTTGTTCCGCACTCTGTCTTCCCATTACAGTTTCTTGGCAAATCTAAATCCACAGTGAACCCAGTTAGATACTTTTTCCACATTTACAATCAGGTAGATAGACATTTCTAGAGAAAAAAATTCACATTTCTGAGTTTTTAATATTTTGTGATTTTTCAGCCTCATAAGAATCTCAATATTTCCCAGAGAGATCATAAAGTTTCTCCAGTAAGTTAGCTCTCTAAACCTCTGACCTCTTTCTATCTCTTTATACACAGAATATTACTTTTCTTTTGCCTCACTGATAAAAATAGAAGTTTCTATCAGATACAAACTTTGTCACTTTTCTCTCTCCAATAAACAAAAGTATATGCATTATAAGCACTGACCTCTTTCCCTGATACTATAACATGGAGAAAATGCCTCAGTCACTTAAATTTCAGCTCTGCCTCAGCTTTGGTGCTATATCCTTTGAACTCTTAGGACATGTTTTTACTGTTGATTATCTTTTCTCTCTCTCAGAGACAATTGTCTACCAGGTACTTTTCATTTAGGTTTAAATATAAAAGTGTTACTATTCTTATGGTTACTTTATAATCACATATGTTTTTATAAAATGTCTGTGGTTTGGCTCTATACTCAAAGTCTCTGTTATAGTTGACCAGTGGTAGGTGTTGAATATTTTTAAAAGATATTTCTAGGGAAAATCTATTGCATTAAAATTATTTGTCTCTCACAAGAGGAAAACTATACCTCTCCGAGCCACCCACATCCTCCAGACACAACTGTATCACTTTTCTTCTCCTCACAGCAAAGATTTCAAAGAGTAATTTATGTCAGTCTTCTAAATGTCCTTTTATTATTATTATTGTTGTACTGAGGGTACATTGTCACATTTACAAAAGTTCTTTCAATGTATCATAGTTGAACTCACCCCCCATCATTCTCTTTTATCTCCCCTCTCCCCATTCCTGGAATAGTTTCAACAGGTCTCATTTTTCCACTTACATACATGTGTACTCAATATTTCTACCATATTCACCCTCCCATATTCTTTCCTTATATCCTCCCACCTCTCATTAACCCCAAACACACAAACAGGACATATATCATCAATTCATCCACATTTCTCACAAAATCTTGTCTTTGCAAGTCCAATATATGCAGTTAGACCCTGCTTTACATATCTTTTCACCATTTGACACATGTGGTGATTTGATATGTTTGATTTACTTCTGTTATTTGTTTCTCCTATGTTTCAACCTCCCTTCCTGGAAATAGCTTTAGAAAATAATTTGTCATTTTTTTTCCTCTTATGTATGTTTGCATATTAGGATGCAGAATTTATTGGAATTCTTCTGGTGTGCATAGTACTTTTTAATTTGTAAACTTTCTGTCTGATGTTTTCAACTGTGTGGCTATATTTGACTAAAGAAGTTGTTTTAGTCAATAACTTAAAATGGCAAATATTTGTTTGCCAATCATACAGCATGATTGCCACCAGGTATTAACAGGGAAGAAAGCTGGACTAAATGTCACTGAAGAAATGAGGCTGGCAGTGCAACTACATCTCAAATGTTGTCTCTCATGACACTAAACAAATAAACAAACCTCAAGCCAGAAATATCAAACATCATTTCTGCTTTCAAATCCATGGACACAATTATTTACATGTTCCACTGATCACAAAGGGCCATACACTGCAGATGCATCATGACCTGAAATCAGTCAACATAGCAGTGAACAGCATAAAGACTGCCACCTGAGTAAAAAGATTTTGCAAGCACTGTTTACAATAGCCAAGCTATGGGAACAGCCAAGATGCCCCAAAACTGACAAATGGATCAAGAAAATGTAGTATTTATACATGATGGAATTTCACTCATCCACAAAGAAGAATGAAATTTTGTCATTCACAAGTAAATGGATGGAAATAGAGAACATCATCTTAAGTGAAGTTGGACCGGCTCAGAAGGTCAAAAATTGCATGTTTTCCCTCATATGCAGATTATAGACCCAGAACAAGTGCAGTAAGATTACTGGACATGGGTAAAACACTAAGGGGAGAACACGCATGGGAAAAATAGGGAAACGAAAAGAAACCTAAAACTTGAATGTGGTTGATGTGCTCTCTGTTGAGGAGTGAATAAAATAATCTTAAATTGGCAGAGGCCACTATGGAAAGGGGACCAGGAAGTAGTGATGAGGTCTGGTAGAGATGAACCAATGTGGGTTGCAATGCACAAGTGCATTGAAGCAACACTAGGATTCTCTGCATAGCCACCTTTATCCCAAACTAGCAAGAACGCTATATCTTTCTTATTATCTCCTATGTTTTCTCTTCAACAAAATCTGAGAAGAGGGTGGAACAGGCTCTGCCTGGTAGCAGGGGTGGCATAAATAGTGCATACATATGTAAGTAAATGTAAAAATGATAAAATAAAAGGAAAAAAGTAATAAAGAAAAAGAAATTTTCAATCCACAACAGGATGACTGAGGATGACTGAACAAAGAACTTTGGCACAGGTGATGTGTAAGGAGTACTAAAGAGACCAGTATACACAAACCCACTTTCTCATGGGTTTCATGACTTGGCTTGAGAGAGGCTTAAATGGAATAAAATTCATGCATGTGCAAGTTTGTGTGTGTGAGTGTGTGTGTTACAGAAGCAAGATTTTAACATATCTTCCAAAATGAAAAGTTCCTAAAAGTGACAGATACATGATTAATATTTGCCAGGACACAGAAATAAATTAGAACCATCCGAGGTAAGCAAGGTTATGGATATATGGATATAAGAGACGGATGTCAAATGATAGTAAATATTAATTAATTTTCCAAAAACTAGATGCCTAATTTGCTTCAAAAGCAGATAAAATAGGCTTCCTGGTTTCTTTCTACCTTTCAATCCTGGTGTATCCTCACTATAAATGTGTGATTTTTCATAACATTATATAGTTGAAATGACTAACAATCATTTTCAAAGTATTGGAATACTTTTCTATAAACTCCTCCATTGCAAAATCCAATTTGATTTTATTTTATCCTACCTATATGAGCCATGTGTTTCTGACCTGAAAATGTAAATTTCTAAAAGTTAGGAAAGACACTCCAGAAATTCTCCTTGCAAGGATAACTACCTATTGTTGTTATACATAGGCTGCACTAAAGAGTCAAAGTAACCTCAATTTTGCTTCTAATGTGGTAGACTTTTGCTTCACATTGACATAACTTTTTTTAGTAGATCTAAACTATAAGGGAATGAAGGCTGACAACTTCAGATAATGTTTCAGCTTTTGTAATCCTCCTACCACCTGCTCATACTTTTATTGTTCTTTTAGGTATTTGTTTTTCCGTTAATCTGAATACTGATTTTTTTTAATGTACCTCTGTGTCAATTGAGTTATTTATAAAAGAATAAACCTTAAGAAAAAGAAAAGCATAAAAATTCCTTTTAGTTCTGTCCTAAAGTGAAGCATTTATTTTGACACATAAAATAAATATCAATAAGTGTATAACATTCTTCCAAGTTTTCTGATAACAGCAGATTTATTTTTAATTCAGGAAAAGGAATGAAAATTCATAAAGAAAATAGAAATTCATGCTCAAATTGTCAGTCGCTATAGAGAAAGTGAAGCTCCTAAAATAGACAAGAAGATAATAACTGCTGAAACTCAAATGAATGTGACATCATCTATCCAAACTACAAGTGACAGCCACTTACATTTCACTACTTATTTTTCTTACAGATTATCTTTCAAGAAATTCACATGACATGAAGATCAGAATGTGAAAAGTTAAGCAATAAAATGATTTTGTTAACAATATGAAATGAGACCCCCTTACCATGTTTAAAATAAGCTTTATTATTATATTGAAATAAAAGAAGACAATACTGGACTTCATTTTTTGAACTTCTTACCACCTAGTCTAGTGTATCTTCTTTAAATCTATTCCTTAATTTTAAAAATTCTTGAATTTTTCTAACTTGATTTAAAGTCACTTATGTACACACTTATTGACTGCTTAAATAAAGTTGTTTTTAAAATGTCTACTAAACCTCCTCCTGGCTCTCACCTTCTTCTTCCCTTCTGTGTAAGCCAAATTAATAAAACAATATGCATATTTCTATGTTCTTCTATAATTCTACATAAACCTATAGATTAATAAGAGAACATACATTATCACTTTGCAAAAACAATATGTTTGACACATTTGTCTTCATTTTAACATTTCTCTATCAAAAATATCTTTTTATATATCCTGAAGGTCAACTGTTAGAGATCAAATAATTCTAATGACTGCATATTACCTCACAGTGTGTATGTGTCATGATTTGATCAGCCATCACAAAAAATAATAGGCTAGTATGCTGTCCCTATCAATGTGCTACCATGAACTTTCTTATATCTTTGTCTTTATGTTATTTTGCTTGAAATTTTAGATTTCTAGAGTTGAGTTTTCTGCAATGATATGTAAAATAATTTGGAATTTTAATATGTTTGTTCAGCTTGATTTTCAAAGTTTGTAATTTGTCAGCAGCCAAAAATTGTCTCCTTAATATTTTCCAATCTGATAGATGTTAAAACTATCTAGTGTTACCTTAATTGTGACTTGTCTTACTGGTAAATTAAAGGAGTTTTCACATATTTGCTGACTATTTGAATATGCTCCTCTCAAAATTTCTTCTTCAAAATCTTGATCTATTTGTTTACTGTCTGGGGTGCCTGTCTTCCGTGTCCATTTCTAAGAATGCTCTCAGAAGCTGATTTTCTTCTAGAATCTGTACATGTACCATTTACTGTGCTTTGGATTTGGTTTTAGTATGTCGCCGAGAAGCTCATGTGCTGTGAGCTTCATCCTCAGTGTGAGTGTGTTGAGATGGTGGAACCTTTAAGAGGTGTGGCCTAGAAGAAGGTGGTTATGTCCCTGTGGACAATGCCCTTATAAGGATCCTAGTTAGTTTGCATGAGATCTGGTTGTTATAAGGAACAAGCTTGACCCCCCCAAAGCTGACTGCTCTGTTCTTCTTACACATATTCTCATCCTGATGCTATCCCTAGGTAATGATGTAGCCATAAGGTCCTCATCAGAGTTCAAATGAATGGAGCCACTCAGTCTGGGACTTTCAGAATCCAAAACTGTAAGCTAAACTTTCTTTTCTTATAAATTATTCACCCTCAGGTATTCTTTTATAGCAAAAGGAAATGGGCTAGTGCAACTTCTAAATGGTTTCAATATTGAAAAATAGTATTTGACTTATTTGAATATGTTTGCTTGCATTGTTTTTATGGTTTCCATTTTCTAGTTTTAGTTAGTAGTATGTTCCATGTCATATATTATGTGGGTATTGATTCAGATATTTTTGAATTATATTATTTTATATGTACATTTTCTACCATTAAAAAATCTTTTGGTCTATACTTGAACCCAACTATTTGAAAAAAATGCATCTGTTTCCACTGACTTGAAATACCACTTTTCATATAGTACATTCTTCTGTTTGTTAAGATCTGTCTCTCACTGTGTTATGTGGCTGTGCTCTATTCATTTATCCCAATGCGAGTACCAATACTATAATATGATATTGGAAGTACAGCACTCTTAAGATATTAAAAAGCATTACTTCTCTATATGAGTGTTGAAAACAGTGAATGGTAGGTGGAGAATTCTTTTAAAGATCTAAGTACAATTGGAGAATTCATGTCTGTAAGATACTTCCAGCTCCAAATATAAGAATATGTGTCTTACCATTTGTTTAAACCCTTCACTAAGATTTTTCATCAGATTCCTATATCTTTTATGTTAAAATAAATTTTAAGTTTTTAGAGTTTTATGTGACATTGTGAATGACATCTTTTTTTTCTAATTTTTATTACTGGGAGCATATTGCTAAAATGAAAATAATGGATTTTATATGTTAATAGTGTATGTAACCAACCAGTTTCTATTTTTTGTTGCTGTGCTGGGTGCGGATACATTGTGGTATTTATAAAAGTTCTTACAATATATCAAATATATCTATCATACTTGAATTCACCCCCTCCACCATTCTTTATCCCTCCCTCCCCCCATTCCTGAAATAGTTTCAACAGGTATAGCTTTTCCATATACATACATGTATACACAATGTTTGCACCATATTTATGCTCTTACACCATTTCCCCACCTCCTCCCCCTCCAACTGGCACCAACCCCCACTCCAGGGCCATAGCTATTCCACCGTCTTGTTCTCCGATTTTGTTTAAAAACAATGACATTTTTGCTTGTTTAAGATAGCTACACAGGGGTTTTCTTGTGGCACTCCCATGTATATATGTATTATACCCCAATTTCCAGCCAACTACTTTTTGAGCTTTTTTTCTGAAAGCTTTTTATGAACCTCTTAGATTATCTAGCAATTCAGACAGAAAGGAATTCAGTCATAGTAAAGGAACTAGACCTACTTCTCATTTTCCAGTGTCTACACTGCCTATTTAATCTTTTCCAATAAATCTGTTAGTACTTTTTAGACAATGTTAAACACAAATTATAGCTGACATCCATAGCTACTTCATGATTTCAATTAAACGTTTTCAAAAGACTCCTTCAATGGTATAGTTTTATCATGTTATTTTAAATAGCTTACAATATTTGTAGAGTTTTATGCTATTAGTCATGTTTAGTGTTTTACTTATAACAGTGGCTAAATGTTTATTCAATATTTTATATATTTATGTTTATGCTCTTTTTTCACCTTGATGTGCTGAGATAATTGATTATGTGGACAGATATATTTGCACTGAAAAAAAAATCCTCCCATTTCTAAAATTAAATCTATTTGTCAATAGTGTATTATTCCTGATATATAGTTAAGCTATTTTGCTAATATCTCACTCAGAATTTTTGCATTTTAGCATGTAATAAAATGTATATAAGATTAACAAAATATATCATAAATTTCTTATTATATTGCATGATCATCTTGAACTATTTTACAATAATAAAATATTTTGAAATAGTTTTACTGAAACTATGATAACCAACAGTATTTCATCAATCACTGATGTAAAAATTTGAAATTCATTGACTCTGTGTTTCATGACTCCTTAACATATAACCCAGGACCAGTGTGCTCCAAGGTAAAAAAGAAGTCTCCCTCAACCTCAGTAATAAAATATCCTAAAGTGTTTTGAGACAGATCAACTAATGAAATGCATGTTATTATAAACCATTTTATTGTTGACCTCAAGAAAAAACAACTTAGCAGTTACATGATTGCAGAAGTGCTGGGAAGCTAACCCATCCTTTGTCACATATTCCCAAAGAGTTGGTGCCTGACAGTAGAGGGTGCCCACACCCTGTTCAAGAACCATAGTGCCTTCAGTTCTGATTCACAGTGACCCTGATCAACATTTTAATAAATAATAAAGAAGAGAACATGAGTACACTGGAGAGCAAAAGTATCATGAGCCAGAAGATACATTAGGAAATTATGGAAAATGAAGACCTAAGTTAATAGAGACTGGAGACTGCTAGAGAACATTGCCAAGGTCTTTCTTTTGTTCATGTTTAAATTTACTAGCATACTCCTTCTATTCGATGCTAGATACTTCATGTGCTCATAAAAGGAAGAATCCCAAGATAAAGAGGTTCTCACATGGTTATATTTAATTTGGTGTTTATCTCACAGCACTAAGGTATATATTTTCCCTTACCCATGAAAAGAGTACCAAAGGATACCATTTTCAAATTATACGTATCAATCTTTCTAATTTCCATCCAATTACAAATATGCATATACTTACTCTGTATTGAAAAAAATGCACATTTTTAACTCAAAAAGGGTTGTGACTTATTTGTTGTCTTAACAATTTTATGTTTCAATAATGTTGAGTTCATTTAATAATCTTAATACTGAAATTAGTCTGAAGTAGAGCCCAAATCAATAGTGTTAGGAATATTGATTTGATCATTGATTACCCCCCATTGGAAAAGTAAGGTTGGTTGACTCAACAAATGTAGAGAAAATGTTACACCATCTTTCCTCTAATAGATATTTAAGACTTTGTCAATGAGAAATGAGTGGCATCTTATGCTAAATCAAGATTGTAAAATTCTTGAAAGTACCTCAGCTATGGGAAAAATTCACATAGAGCATGTTCAGCTAACTGAAAACCTTTTTACCTCAGGATAAGTAATCAGAGAAAGTAGAAGTAAAAATATGCTATTTGTGAAATGGAAAAGAAAAAAACATAGTCATTTTTCTTGTTGCCTTAATTTTGGCAAAACTGCCAAACAAAAAATATGGGTCTTCTTCAACCAGCAATGCTGACTCTTGGCCTTTAAGGCCACAGTTCTCCACAGGTTAATAGATTTTTTGACAACAAAAGAGATGCTGGAATCGATTAGAGTACTTCATCATGTCAAGACATTTTACAAAGAAGGAAACATAATGATCATTTGTCACCAGCCCAGGCATTCCTCATTAAGAGAGGTTTTTATGAACGGCTGAGTTCCATCCTTATGATGATGGCTAGCAACTAACAGCTTTGATAGCAGTGAGGATTGGGAGGTAATCATTTCAGTTATCAGAATGCCTGGTTTTTCACTTTGTAAAGTGAATTGCATGACTTGTCAGACATTGCACATAGTTTGCAGACAAATGTCAGTATTGATTTTGTTCCTAGTCATTTCTATGTATGGAATTATTGCAGAATGAGCATTGTTACAAAAAACAATGTAAGGCTATAGATAAGTAGGGTTTCAGAGTTGCCAGGATACTGGTTTTAAAAAAAAAAGGCCAAAAGATATTTTGAAGGATTTTAATAAAGATTTGAGTCATGCAGCATTGTTGGTAGAAGCAGCACAGGCTTGTTGATTATAGTACTAGACTATCTTCTATTGCGCTATTTATCTCTGTCATTATTTTCACTTATTGATGAAACTAAAGTAACTTTACAGTGCCTTTGTGTCTGTTTAGTACTGAGGAAAAGACATAGGGCAAATGGAACTGAGTACTTAGTAAATTTCCAGGGGACTTAAAGACATGAAAGTTTGACATCCAAAATAGGGATAAACTTAAATCCAAATGTATAATAATGTATTTAAAATATACTAATGTGAAAAACATTCATATATGTAATTTTTATTTTTGACTTGTTCTACCTTCATAGCTCTATGTTTTCTAAACACATTTACAAATGACAAATTTCATAAATGACAGATTATGTCAACAGCCTATCAGAAAAATTATATCCTTTCACCTGTACTAAATAATAAATCCTTTTTACAGAAAGCATACAATTTTTAAGGAAATGGGTGAACTTTAAAATGAAATTATAAGTCTTTATATGAGGAGAGTTCCAAGATGGCAGATAGGAGAGGGAATCAGAAACCACTTTGAGATGTGGGAATTATATTTGGGTATTTCTGATTCTTTTCAGCCAACTAAATAAACATTGACACACATAGTGAACATAAAATTCAAGGACTAACAACAGAGGAAACCCATGGTATGGCACAGCCAATAGGAAAAAGCCACCTGGCTGTTTTTCTCTTTTCTTTTTTTTTTTGCAAAAAGAAGACAGACCATCAAACAGAGTCAAACCCTGTGACATACTGGACCCCTAACTTGTGGAAAACCTACCTATATCCCACTAGACTGAACCCAGTCCCACTAATTATCTGCCTTGGGAAAAGCCACCTGCCATTTCTCCATGCTTGCTAGTTTCAAAGCTGCCTACATAAATCTGCAAACCCAACAGGCACCATGCACTACTGCCAAATACAATCCAGCACAGCTCATGGGCAGATTGAAACCCCCTAACAAAATTAAAAAACATAGACAGTGAATTATAATCCACCACTGATAGTGTGGGCTATGTAAACTGCTGAACCAACCTCAGAGAATGAGGGTGGAGCAAGGAGCAAAGCTCAGCAAGTGGGGGCAGGATGAGGAACAAAGGTTGAGAGTGGGGATGGGGTGACAAGTCAAACTTCCAGAGCAAGGGCATAGCATATCACTGAGCTAATCCTGGAACTATGAGCAGTGAACAAAACTGAATTGTCCCACCTTGCTGGCAGAGAAGCTGACCAGCCAGAGTTCCAGGTGTAGAGCAACTCTGCTGCTGCCTGGAAAAAACAACATATCTGGCCACCTTGCACAAACTGGTAGTGAGGCATCATAGGTCCCAACGGCAAACTGCCCTGTGGACAGAAGGAACCAGATAGTGCTCATAAGCAACCCATCTGGTGAAACCACTGCAAAGCTCCCATTTGTAACAGACAGACCATCAGACCAAGGAAAGCAAGGAAAAAAGAAATTCCAGGCAACTCCTCCCTAAGCTGTCCTACAGAAGAAGAAGCACCCTTCCCCACATAGCCCAGAATACCAACTTTGAGAAGAGACAGGGACATCAAGAAAACCCCAGTCATAAGCACTAATACTTGGATTGGACACCAAAAGAGTAAGTCCAGAATTTTTGCCAAACTGACTGTACTTTTTGTTGTTGTTGTTATTGTTTTATCTTTTGTCCTTCCTTAGTGTTTCCCCTTTTGTTAATCGGTATTATTAATTTTACTAATACTATTTTCTGATGTCTATTCTTACCCTCTTCACAGTCTCTCCTTTTCTAGTGCTACAATCCATTGTTCTCCATCCCAACTACTCTTTCTGCCCCTTTTCATCAACTCTCTCCCCCTGATTTCACCTCCTCTTCTTTGCCTTCCCCTGTCACCTCACTGCCCATCCCTCCTTCATACTTACCACCGCTGATATGCCTAGTGTACCAACTGTACATACCCACATCCCTCTGCAATCCCTGACACAAGCACCATCCTCTACAACAGCTGAGCTACACCCTATCACACATGAGGGCCCCCAAACCTTGTAGCCCCCACAGCTCTGCCACCACTCACTCCATCCCACCCCTCTCTGACCCAACTTTTAGTGCCAGCTTTTCAAATTACCCAAGTTTCTATCTCTCCAAACAACCATTAGCTCCCCCAGCTGCCACTGTTTATGGATATTATCAGCAAGGGTTCTCTATATAATATGTAAACAACTGGTCTGGCATTGAAACTGTGAATTTGTTATTGCTAATTTACACTATCAGTGCAGACACAGAAATAGCCCATCAATCTAGCTAACAACTAAGCCAGGCACAACACAATAATTAATCAAGGGAAAGAAAACAAGAGACTAAAACTGCCAGCTAGCCAATCAATACCATAGGAACACAGCACCAATTAGAAGCATGGGGGGGACATGAAGACAAGGAAATGTCACTCCTTAAAAGAATGACAATTAAACAGAGGATTTAGTGAGAAATGAAGAAAATGAACACCCAGTCACAACAGAATGATGATAAATATCACCAACGAGCTCAATAACTAAACAAAAAATGCTCAAAAAGGAAATCATGGACGAGTTCATTGAGATACTCATGGAGAAGCTACAAGAGACAGTTAAACAAAGCACATAGTATAAACTATAATAATATCAGGACACCACAAATGAAAAACTTCAAAGACATAGAAACAACTGAAGGAACTCAGAAAGGACTTCAACAAACACCAAACTGAAACAAAGGAGACTATAAAGAGATGAAATAAAGGAAACAGCACAAAATATGAAAGAGAAGTTGATAAAGTATGGAAAACTTCAGAAAAAAAATCAAACAGAAACCCTGGAAACAAAAGTCCCTTAAATCAAATAAAAATTACAGTGGAAGACACTCTAGCACAATAGAACAGGTGAAACACAGAATCTCAGAGCTTTAAGGTAAAATAGATACTGAAGAAAAAGCAGAACTCTTAGACAAAAGGCTTATGGTCTGTGAAAGGAATTCAAAAGAACTCAGTCACTCCATCAAAAGAACAAACCTAATGGGTATCAAAGAAGGAGAAGAGGTTCAAGCCAAAGGAATATGTAATATATTCAAAAAGATGATAGCAGAAAATTTCAAAAAAATCTCAAAAAAATTGCCCAGTCAGGTATACAAGAGACTTCCAGGAAACCAAACAGACTTGACCAAAATAAAACCTCTCCGTGATACATTATTGTCAATTAAAACAACTAGCACAGAGAACAGGGAAAAAGTATTGAAGGCTATAACAGAGAAAAAAACAAATAACATATAAAGGTAAAGCCATCAAAATAACAGCAGATTTCTCAAGAAAAAACCTCAAAAGCAAGAAGGGCATGAAGTATTTCAAGCACTGAAACAAAACAATTTCAGCCATAGGATACTCTACCCGGCAAAACTATCATTCACACTTGATGGAGAGGTAAATGTCTTCCACGATAAATAGAAACTTATACAATATATGGCCACCAAGAAACCAAACAGAAGATTCTACAAGGAATTCTACATACAGGAGACAAAAACAACAAAACCAAAAAAGGATGGGAACTAGTATACCACAGGTGAAGAAAAGACAAGTAATCAGAGTAGAATTGAAACACCTGCAGAAACTCAAACCCTTAAATAAGAAAAACAACTAAGTGGTAGGGATCACCACATACCTTTCAATATTAACACTGAATGCTAATGTATTGAACTCATCCATCAAAAGACACTATTTGGCAAACTGGATTAAAAAGGAAGAACCAACAATCTGTTGTTTAAAAGAGACCCACCTTATTGATGGAAATAAATACCGACTTAGAGTGAAATGCTGGAAGAAGATTTACCAAGCTGATCTTACCCCCCCAAGAAAAAAACAGGACTAGCAATACTAATTTCAGACGAACTGAACTTCAAACTTACATTAGTCAAAAGACACAAATAACATCACTTCATACTAATAAAAAGAGCAACACATCAAGAGGAAATAACAATTATCAACTTATATGCACCTAATGTCAGTGCACCCAACTTCATCAAACATACATTAATGGACTTAAAATCAAATATACACACAAAACCACATATGCTGCGGTAGTAGAAGACTTTGATACTCCTATCACCAATAGCTAGGTCATCCAGACAAAAAATCAACAAAGAAATCCTAGAACCAGATGATACTGTGGATAAAATGGACCTGAGAGATGTCTACAGAATGCACGATAACAGCATGGTATATATTCTTCTCAATATATATAGACCATAGCTTAGGGCACAAAGCAAGTCTCAAAAAATATAAGAAAATTGAAATAACCGCCCACATTGTATCTGGTCACAAAGCAATGAAACTACAACTCAACAAGATCAGCAGCAAAAAAAGATGCAGACAATTGAAGGTCGAACAGTATATTGCTCAATGATCAGTAGTTCATAGAAGAAATAAGAGAGGAAATCAAAACCTTACTGGAATTTAATGAAAATCAAAACACAACATATCAGAGCCAAAAAGACAGCAAAGGCAGTCCTAAGAGGAAAGTTTGTAGCCATGAGTGCATATATTAAAAACACAGAAAAATCTCAAATAACTGACCTAATGGTATATCTCAAACTTCTAGAAAAATAAGAACAAGCTAAACCCAAAACAAGCAAAAGGAGAGAAATATTAAAATAAGGACCCAAATCAACAAAATAGAGAACAACAACAACAAAAAACACATACAAAGAATCAATGAAACAAAAAGCTAGTTCTTTAAAATATAAAAAGACATTCATAACCCCTTGGTAAATCTGACTAAAATGAAGAGGGAAAAGATCCAAATTAGAAAAATCAGAAATGAAAAAGTAGAGATAAAAACTAACACCAAGGAAATCTAGGAAATCATCAGGGACTACTTTCAGAACATATATTCAAAAAAATTGGAAGAAATGGACAAATTTCTAAACACCTATGACCATCCATAACTGAACCAAGAGTTTATTAACCACCTAAACAAATATATAGCATGCAATGAAATTGGAGCAGCAATAAAGAGTCTCCCAAAAAAAAAAGTCCAGGACCTGATGGATTCTCCACTGAATTCTACCAGACCTTTAAAGAAGAACTAATACCAACACTACATAAATTTTTCCATGAAATAGAAAACTCATTCTATGAAGCCAGTATTACACTCATTCCAAAACCAGGAAAAGACAGATCCCAAAAGGAGAACTACAGGCCAACTTTCTTAATGAAAAATAATGCAAAAATCCTCTATAAAATAATTATAAACCAAATTCAACAACATATCAAAAAGATCATACACCATGATCAAGTTGGGTCTATCCCAGGGATGCAGGGATGGTTCATCATACACAAATCATTAAATGTACTATAGCACATTAATAGAGGAAAGGACAAAAACTACTTGATCATCTCAATAGATACAGAAAAAGCCTTTGATTAGATTCAACACCAATTCATAATAAAACTCTGATGAAACTAGGAATAGAAGGAATGTACCTGAACATAATAAAGGCTATATATGACAAGCCTATAGCTAACCTCTTACTTAATGGTGAAAAACTGAAACAAATTTCCCTAAAACCAGAATGGAGACAAGGGTGCCCATTCTCCCCACTCCAATTCAACATAGCCTTGGAATTCCTAGCCAAAGCAATAAGGAAGGAAGAAGAAATAAAAGGAATACAAATAAGTAAAGAAGTAGTCAAACTATCCCTATTCACAGATGACATGATCTAATACCTAAAAGACCCAAAAAACTCCACCCAAAAACTCCTACACACCATAAACTGCTTCAGCAAAGTAGCAGGATATAAAGTCAACTTACAAAAATCAGAAGCCTTTCTATACATGACTAATGAACAGATTGAAAAAGAATGAAAAATCAAACACATAAGAATAAACTTAACAAAGGATGTAAATGTCCTCTACGAGGAGAACTACTAACCACTGAAGAAAGAAATTAAAGAAGACTACAGAAGGTAGAAAGATCTCCCATGCTCATGGACTGGTAGAATCAATATAGTAAAAATAGCTGTACCACCAAAAACTGTCTACATGTTCAACACAATTTCCATCAAAATCCAAATGACATTCATCACAGAGAGTGAAAAATCTACCCTAAAGTTCATTTGGAAACATTTTCAAAAGACCACAAATAGTCAAAATAATACTGAGCAACAAGAACAACGCTGATGGTCTCACAATACAGAATTCAAACTACACTACAGAGCCATAGCAATAAAAACAGCATGATACTGGCAAAAAAACAGATATGATGATCAGTGGAATAGATTAGAGGACCTAGATATGAATCCACACAGCTACACTCACCTAATTTTTGACAAAGGTGCCAAAATCATACGATGGAGAAAAGACAGCCTCTTCAACAAATGTTGCTAGAAAAACTGGTGAAAAAAATGTTTGTCACTCATACAAGTATCAACTCAAAATGGATTAAGGACCTTAAATTCAGACCTGAAACCTTGAAGGTAGTACAGGGAATACACTGGAAGCAATAGGCATAGGCAAGAACTTCCTCAGTAGAACTTAAGCAGCTAAGCTACTAAGAAAAAGGATTGATAAATGGAAATACATAAAATTAAAAAGCTTTCCACAACAAAAGAAATGATCTCTAAACTGAAGAGGCCACCACAGAAAGGGAGAAAATCTTTGCTATCTATATATCAGGCAAGGGACTGATAACCAGAATATACAGGGATCTCAAAAAACTAAACTCCCAAAATCAATGACCCAGTAAAGAAATGGGAAATTGAACCAAACAGAACCTTTTCAAAGGAATAAGTCCAAACAGCTAAAATATACATGAAAAAATGTTCACCATCTCTGGCCACGAAGGAAATGCAAATCAAAACCACATTAAGATTCCACCTCACTCTTGTTAGAATAGCTACCATCAAGAATACCAATAACAACAAATGTTTGCAAAGATGCAGGGAAAAGGAACTCTCATACACTGGTGGGAATGTAAGCTAGTCCAATCACATTGAAAACAATATGAAAACTTCTTAAAAAACTAAAAATATATCTGCCACACTACCCAGCAATACTACTCCTAAGGATATAACCAAAAGAATGTGAGTCAAGTTACTACAAAGGCACCTGTACACTCATGTTTATTGCAGCACTATTCACAACAGCTAATCTATGGAAACAGCCAAGATGCTCCCTACTGACAAATGGATTAAGAAAATACAGTGTTTACATACAATGGAATTTTACTCAGCCACAAAGAGGAATGAAATTTTGTCATTCACAAGTAAATGGAACTGGAGAACATCATCTTAAATGATGTTAGTCAGGCTCAGAAGGCCAAAAGCTGCATGTTCTCCCTACTATGCAGATTATAGACCTAAAACAAATGCAGAAATATTATGGCACACTGGTCACATTAAGGGGCCACGCATTGGAGGGACAGGGCAAGGGAAGAAAACAAAAAACTTGAACGTGGTTGATGTTCTCATTGTACAGGAATGAATATGGGAATCTTAAACTGGCAGAGTCTACCATGGGAAGGGGACTAGGGAAGCATGAAGAGGACTGGTACTAAAAACCAATTTGGGGTTGTAATACATAATTGTATAGAAATAACACAAGGAATCTCCTTGTGTAACTATATCTCAAATTAGCAAAAATATCATTTCTCTGATTATGTTTTATGCTTTTTCCTCTACGAAATTGGAGAAACATGAGGGTGGAACATGTTCTGCTTGGAGTGGGTTTGTTTGGTGCCTGTAGAAGGTATAAGGTGGCAGGGAAAGGGATAGGAGGGTGAATATGGTGCAGATAATGTATGCATATGTATGTAAATGCAAAAATGATATCTGTTAAAACTGTTCCTGGAATTAGGGGAAGGGGATGAAAGAGGGCAGTGGAGGAGGTGAACCTAAATATAATATATTTGATATATTGGAAGAGCCTTTGTAATTACTACAATGTACCCCACACCAAGCACAATAATAATAATAATGAATAAAAATTTTAAAAGATTTTATGTGATTATTTTAATTGCCTTTTAGTTGGGAAGAACATTCCATGAGAAATTTCTTTGTTGTGTGAATTGTGTCACAGAAATATTTTTGTGAGTCTACAGACAAGAAATGGGTAGGCAGAGAGTACCTGGGATATTTCTGGAACCAGATGGAATACTCACTGAAAAATACAAGAATTGAGTGATGAGGATAACATAAGAAAGGGAAAAAAAACTTACTGAAGGATGAGTTGTTTGTAAAATGTAAGACAAGAGGAGAGTGGTAAAGAAAACAAAAGAATAAAGGTGAACACATAGATGAAGGATGAAATAAGTAGAGCATAAAATAAGTCATTTCTTGATTAAGTCTAAAGTAAATTTTTAAATAGTTTTATTTGTTACCACTTGGAAGTCAACAAATTGTGAAAATCTGATTTTTTCAGCTTCCTCTAAGGCCCTTATCCACCTATTTAAAAGGCAAAACATGCAATTCTTTCAGTAGCATTATAATAACAGTAAGTAATGTGTAAATAGAGGACTTCTTTTGAGCATGTGTGGATTTGCCTACTTTGCTCTGCTTCAATGGGTTACTTTTCTAATGACTCTGTTTTTCTTCTGTTCTTCCACTTATTCTATAGCTGCTGCCAACTTCCCATCAATGTAACAGTGAGAACTAACCTTTCCTTGTTTAAATATGTTCTTGTTTAAAGTCAGATTATGATGCTAGGTCCTCAGATTAGTAATATTACCAGAAAGTAATATCTTGGCACATATGGTTTTAAAAAAAGGAAGCAAGTAAACCTTTGAAGGCCTCATAGGAGTTCCACCAAAAAAGAACCATGGAAACTAAGTCTATAATTGAAAATTTAAGTATTCAGGAAAAAAATCCAAGAAGCTCATAGATATGCTTAAAAGTTCACAGATATTCTTAGAAGGCTCATAGATAAGGTTAAAGGTATTAAGCACACAAAGACAAGCACTGAAACCACACAAAAATGACAAGGGTGAAATAATAAAGAAAGGATAAAATAGAAAAAGAACCAGATAGAAATTCTGGGAATAAGATGAACTCTTGTACTTAAAGTTTCTTCAATTGGGATCAATGACAGATTGTGAAAGAGATTTATCAAAAGAAGAAAGATTTTAATGAATACATGGGAATCAGAGTAAAGGGAAAAAAGGATGAAAATAAGAAAAAATTAGAAACAAGAGATTAAATGAAAAGAAAGAAGTCACTTCTGGTAGCAATTTTTGAAAGAATTTCCCTTTTTCTCATGAATGTTCAAAAACTTTAAAAATAATGGTTTAATTATGTACATCTTATGACAACCCAATATATTTAGTACTTACTAATGAGATTTAAATATGTGCAAATTTAGAGAAGCTCTTTTAAATAATGATAAGATTAAATGCAACCATTAAAATGCTATAATTTTTTGAAAAAATTAAATAAGTTTTAAGTTCAGATATATTAGTATGGAGGAGTCTCAAAAATTAAAAAAAAACATAGACCTTCCATATGATCCAGTCATACAATTTCTTGTATGGACCCAAAAGAATATGAGAGATTCTTGTATACCCATGTTTATCACAGAGCTGTTCATAATAGCCAAATTATGGAATCAGCCAAGATACCTGTCAATGAATGAATGGATGAAGAAAATGTGGTATGTATACACCATGGAGTTTTACTCAGCCATGAAGAAAAATGAAATTATGTCATTCTCTGGAAAATTAATGGAACCAGAGATCATCATGCTAAGTGATATAAGACACTTCCACCGAGACAAGTATCATATGTGTTCTCTCATTTGTAGAAGCTAGACGGAGGAAAAAATAGGTCATGAAAGAGCTGACAAAAAGGGAGGAGGCATAGGACACTGAAAGAGCAACAGAAGGAGAATATGACCCAAGTACATTATATAAGAGTATGGAAATGTCATAATGAGATCCCTGAATTTGTACAACTATTATTTGTTAATAAAATGAAGTTAAGGCTTGGAGTAGCTCAAATGTTCAGAGCACTTGCCTAATAAGCATGAGGCCCTGCGTTCAAACCCCCATAACATCAAAAAATAAAAAGATTAAAAAAGAAGCTAGATGAAGAAGTAAAAGTCTAGATATTCAAGTCAAAGAAAAGTTTTTCAAGTATAGACTAAAATTATGTTTCCTTGATGAAACTAATAAAAGTGGCATACTACTGGTAAGATAAATCAAAGAATAAAGAGTATGAATGAATAATGTTAGAATTAAGACTCATAAAAGTCACTGTTACATGATCTCATCAAAAAATGGTATGAATTTTACAACAAAATATGTAACTTTCTAGAAAAATAACTTAGCAAACCAAATACAAAACTAGAAATACACATTTTATAGGTATTAAATAATCAAATTAGTATTTTAAATTATTCTTCTAAATTTAACAGCCAGAGGCAGCAGTGATAATAGCAGCCATAGCATGTCTGCAACTGTATAAACTAATTTTTGTTAAAAGTAACATGGGAGTACAGTAATTAAAGTATGGGTTTTCACATGGAAAAAAGTCATTCAATGTTTAAATCCATAGTAAAAAGATGAAAAGTTGTGACTAACTCACAGCATACATAAAAAAAAACGCACAAATCATTGACTTAAATTTAAGGATTAATACATGACAAAAATTCAAATATATGTTATCTTCATATTTACATGGTATAAATATTTCAAAATAAATGCAAAAGCACTAATGCTTTTAAGTAAACCACATTGCAACTAACATCTACCTATCAAGAGTAACATTAATCATGCTCTCGCTTGTGTGTGGAAGTCAAAAAACTTGATCTTTCACATTCTGGAAGGCTACAATAGTGCTCGCTAGCACCATGAAGGATGAGGCAGGGAGAACAGAGGGAGGCTGGATTGTGAACCCTGGGCATCGTGGCCCACATTGAATCCCAGCACTTGGGAAGCAGAGGCAGGAAGAGTGCAAGCTCAAGGCTGGCCTAGTCTACATAGTGAGACTGTGACATAATAAATAAATGAGCAAAACATTGAATTAGTAGGAATTAGTTCTAATGTTCTATAGCAAAGAACATAGCAAAGGCAGCTAACTAGAGTCTACAACAATTCACTGCATATTTCAAAATAACTAGAAGAGTGCACAAATTCCTAACATATAATGAGTAATATTTGAGGAGCTAGAGATGTTAATTCTTTGACTCGATCATTTACATAATGAATACATGTATTGAATTAGCATGCTATACCCTGTAAATATGCATAAGCATCATGAGTCAATTTAAAAAAAGTAATCTACAGAGCAGGATAGCCAAAATAAAAATTAATGAATCAGTTCCAGAATATGAATAAATATATTTTCACATGTCTACCATTGCCACACATGTGTGTAGTGTGTGTATGTGTATATATATATGTACACATGTGTATCTCACAAATATATTATATAATATACTTATATACATAACATCCTTAATTTAGATGACTCAGTAGAAAAGTTAGGAAAAGACTTGAATGGGTATATCATAAAACATGATGCCCAAATCACAAAAAAATGGACAAGACAATGTGTATGACATCATTCTTTATCCAGGAAATGCAAACCAAACATGTACCCACACAACATGATACCATTTCTCACCCAAAAGAATGGTTAGCATACCAATTAACTGCAGTCATAATAATGCTATGTAAGAAATAACCTCATAATGTTAACATCATGCAACAGCAAATTAGCTCACTAGGTTTCAAGTCAGCTAATTGAAAATAGGCTCTCTTGGATAACTTTGCTCTGCACCACATGTCTCTCCTCCTTCTTTGAACATAAGCCAATATTCTTCTCATTGAAACAAATGATGCAGAAGAGATCAAACCCAATCAAAGGAGTGTTTCTCATTTTCCTTCTTCCATTGTGAAGCTAACATCTCATTGACCAAAGCAATTCACATGGCCAACAATAGATATAATGGTAGAGAATATATTCCACTTATTACAATGAAAGAAATAGTTAAAATACTCTTTAGTGAACAATTTTATCTAATAGCAGTGATGACAAAATGAAGTATTAATGACAATGTGATTTTTCTGCAACTCCACAATGATGGTGAAAGTGTAAATAGGGTAGTCACTTTATAGAACTATTTGACACCATCTGAAAAAGTTGAACATTTTTTTGGCCCAATAATTTATCCTACTATAAACTAAACAAAAATGCATATATGTCTTCATCAAAAAATATATCTATAATAGTGCAAATGACAACTACATTCAACTGCTCCCATTTAATAACTTAATAAATTGCTATATATGCATACCATGGAGTACTATCAAAAAAAAGTATAAATGAACTATTTCATCATGAGCAATATAAATGAATTGCTATCCTTTTCTGGAATATAATTATTCCTCAATGAAGTATTCAAATGAACAGCAAGAGGATGATAACAAGTTTTGGGTTAACATACTTGAAAGGAAGTTTTGGTTTATAATACAAAGAAACAGATGATGCAACGCTATTGGTGAAGTTCTACCTCAGTTGGGTTATGATTTTAGGTATTCATTTTAATGTTTTTCATTTGAAAATGTGCACTGAGTCCTGGCATACTGATTAATTATAATTGATAATTGAGATTGCATAATAATTATATAATGGAAAAGAGAGAAAACCTATAATTGGCGCAGAGTAGATTTTCAAAATATTTGCTTAATACATCACTAAATGTGATCACCTCATTTCAATACATGTTTTATATATTTTTATGATAACCAATTTTGTTATTTTGTAATTTAATATACATAATAATATTATGCTTAATATTTTATAAATTGTTTTTTGTTGTCTCACACTAAATTATAAATATTTTGTTTTTAAATTTTGTTTGCTGTTGTCACAAACAGCTGTCTTTATTTTAGTACAACAGCTTCATCTTCTTCTACAGATGAAGAGCACGATGATGCAATCAGTTGAAAGTCTTCTACTCAGATGCCTCTATGTTTTCACTCTGTGCCTGTCCAAATGCTGACAGGGTGGCAAAGAACAATTTTAAATGTTTCGCTATTAATAAGTAGTCCTCCAAAATTATGTGGTGATTCAGTTCCCATTCCTTTCTCAGCATATGAAATAGTCTTTTTTTCCCCTTCATGGCAACAATAATTTTAATCACCTTTGCCCATATACTATATATGTGTATGTTGTGTGTGCATGTGTCTGTGTGTGTATCTACTGCAATAGATAGTTACACGATGTAGACAGATAGGTGTATGATAGATAGGTAGGTAGATAGATAAATAGCTGTATACTTTTTAGTGTCTTTAACCTCTTTATAAATGAAGTTAATCATTTGAGCAAGAATTCATTTTATTTCTACTTATTTAATTTTTGTTCTCATTCAGGATGTTCATGTTTTACTGACTGACTTATTAATACTCTTTTAATAATAAAGGCAGTTTGCACCTTATGTCTTTCAATAATATTACTGTTGAATTTATCTTCTTGAATTTATTTGTGATGATTTTATTTCAATTTAAAGGTCTATAAAGTTTGGAATCTTTGCCATTCTTACACATTCTAAATACCCAGCCATGATTTATTTGGTAGTTGCTTTTTTTTATTCAAAATTTTGAGTTGGTAGGAATATTATTAATGCAGAAAGTGAGAAATCCATCTAATTTAAATGGCTAGTAAATTTTCTTAACAACAAGCATTGAATAAGACATCTTTTGCTTCCATTGATTTGAAAGTTTTTATCATATATTAAAATATAAATTTTATAATCAAGATATTCATTTTAGTACAATTTTAAATATACTGTGATACATGATTCTTTTCATTATATAGCATATAACAAAATTTATGCATTTTAGGCAGTGGTTGAGCATATTTTTGCTTAGCTGTACGTCATTGTGTTTAGTACACCTGCCCATGTCCCCACCACATGCATCTTCCTGCACCTCGAAGTCTCTGCCGGGCATCAGCAGTTCTGATGCCAACACATTAACATCTATTGTTAGAAAAGAAGTGACAGACTCATAATAAATTTTGTAGGGGCCCAGGAAATATCACTTTTCAGCCTTATTTTTATTTGTAATATATCTAAAAGTGAAATTAAGTTTCATTAAAAGCATCAATAGTGGCTTTCTCTTCTCACATATGCTTTTTCACCCATTACTTGAAAACCATCATGATTTCATTTCAAATCATTAGTCAAATCATTATTGCAAACCTGACAATAATGCATGTTCAGTGTAAACATCACCTTGAAATTTTGTGTTCTTGCTATATAATTATTATTTTCATTTCCTTTTTACCATAGTTAGCTTGAAAAAAAACTCACACGTAAGAAAATAAGAAAAGTAATGAAGATTATATAGTATGTGTCTGTAAAGAGATTGAAATATTTCATGACTGAACCTTTCTTTATAAATGTGATTTGGGAATTCAATAAAGGGCATATTGCAAATGCCACCTTGTACATTCAGCAAATGTTACTTTCTTTCACAGAACGCAAGTCAGACTCCAAATGTGATTTGAGGAAAGGAACCAAGAGGGAATAGCTTGTAAATGACACTTCAGCTTTTTAATCTTGATTGATTTTGATACTAAGTCTGAGAACAATATTGCTGTATTTGTAAACAAAGTTTACTTCTGGTTTTATATAACCATTAAGTGTTTTGCTTTAACTGTGAGGAAATTATTGCTTTTTCCACTAAAGTCTCTATTTCATTTTTATACTATAATAGGTTTAAAAACTTTTGATAAACAGCCCTGAAATACTAACTATTCCTGTGGGCATTCCCTCTATTTCCATGATATCAAGTTTGCAAGGAAACTTCTTAAAGAATTCTTTAACAGAATGTTGTCTCTCCCTTCCCTGTCGTAAATGTTGTCAGTACCTTTGCTCACAACCTTCACCACCAACAGTATGAATGCAGGAAAGTCTATTTCAGTTTTCTTTGTAGTGCCTCCTCAGCTTTGTTATTGAGTCTTGTAATAATAGCAAAGAATCATATCTACAAAATGTACACAATAACAGTTTTCAAATGTCAAATTGTATCAAAAGTACAGAGATTCAATAAATTATTTCAATCTATGTTCTCTATATCTAACATACAACCAGATCCATTTACATGAAAGTCTTTATTTATGTTCTTATTCATTCATATTCTGCTATTATAGTACTCAATTACAGCAAAAACAGTGATTTTATTTTAATATACCACAAAAAACTGAGATAAATTAGAAATCATGGATTGCTCTAATCTTACACTTAGTGATGATTCAACAACCTGGCCCATCTTTACATTATTAAATTAAGATCACCATCCTCCAATTCACATATTACAAGATGCTACACTATAGGTAGTTTTGGTGGTGACCTAAGTATGCCACTCAAGGAATATATTCAGATACTTTAACAAATCACATCCTCTCATCTTACTTTTAATTATTAAAATCACTTTATTACCATTCTCTCATTTATTACCATCTGTTAGGGTTCTTTTTTCACTTAAAGGTAATGTTATTATCCAGGTTAGATTGATTTAAAAAAAAAACAGATATATTCCTAAATGTGTGGCAGAAAACATGATGTAATTTAGTTCATAATTACTGTAGTTCAGTTCTGGATTGGACTTGCTATGTCTATCAAACAAAACAAGCTCAAATATCGCACATTCAGGAATGGCAATCTGCTTTCTCACTCTACTGATTCAATGTTAATCTTATGGAGAACTAAGGGCAAAGACATGCTCAAATAATATTTAACCAAATACCTGGATCCCATATGGTCCAGGTGACACATAACATCAACTAACATACCAAGGAAAGGAGATAGAATGTCCAGAGACCTTAGACTTGAAGAAAAACATCAGGATGAGCTCCCTGGCTTCCTTCTTGCCTTTTATGCATTCTTGGAGAGCTAGAGTATCCTGCAACCCGGAACCTCCAAAAGGCACAGAAATACGTGAATGACATGTCAAATATAAGCCTGTTCCCTCTAGTCAAAGAACCAGGAAAAGACTAACAAAATAGAATATCATACAGAAATCCAACTTTGAGATCTCATTTGTTTCAGTAGTGTTGAGCAGGGAAATGATCTTCGGCCTCATATCTACCTTTCAGAACCAGGAAGTCGCATTCAGATTCATGTCCATGTTAGAATTAGCAAGACCTAGAGGGGATCTGGACTTCCATCTCTCCCTAATTGAAAATTAACAATGCTGGTTTCCACTCCACATGTGTTGTCAGTGGTACTGAATATGTAGGAACATTGGCATTTTATTTATAAATTACTTATGGCAGCACCCACTACCATTCCCTGTTCTTGAATAAAAAATTGACCCAAATTTAATAGATTAAAAATCATGCATTTATTAACTCAATTCCAGTCAGAGTGATTCAACTGATCTCTGGTTTAAAGAGATTATACTGTAGAAATCAAAATGTTGTTTGAAGTGGGCTCTTATGTGAATGTTGGAAACAATCCACTTTGTCTTGGTAAAATTTATCTCTGTGTTATTATAGGAATGAAGTCACCATTTTCTTGCTGGCTACAAGCTTGGGTTGCATTCAGATCTGAGAAGTTGTGCTGTGGTCTTAGAACATTGCCCTTACATCTTTCAAACCAGTCCAGATATGCAGTATCCTTCTTTTGTATTGGCTATCTCTGTTGTCTCATTTTGCTGCAAGCTAGAAAATATTTCTGCTTTTAATGATTTCATATAATTATATTAGGCCACTAAAATAATTCCTCCTTTAATTAACTCCAGGTCAACTGGTTACTAACCTTAGTTATGACTGCAAAATCTATTTTGCTATGCAACACAACACAATTGTGGGCAAGATGTTTCATTATATCATAGCCATTGAGACTAAGGATGAAAATCTTAAGAACAGTTTTTAAATTGTTCCTCTTTCTTCCCCTACTTGGCAAAAAGAGGAAGTTCTCTAATTCTACTACCAGACTAGTGTCAGTGTGGCCAAACATAAAGCTGATTTTCAATGATTTGCTCAATAAAATCAATGGTGCTTCAATTTATCTATAAGAATACTGTCATGGAAGGTGGTGTCCAGCAGCAAGCTCAGCTTGCAACACTTATTGAAAGCAATGAAGTTTGACAAAGTTGTAGGAAATAGACCAGTCAATATTCCATTTACTTGTCCTAGTGCAAGTAGGACCTAGTGAGGAGCTGAAACCCATCCAGAAACCAGAAAACTTAATGAGGAAGTGTGTAATAAGGTCCATCAAGTTTTAGCTTTCCTATATAACTGTTGTTAACAGGAATCAACTGGGCCTCCACTCCTACTCAATATTAATGAAGAAAAGAATATGATCAGTTATAGGATTAATCTATATTCTATGCCCAAGTCTCCTTGATATCATATCAGTCAGGTACAGTGGGAAGCTAAGCTTCCATTCCCACTATGCACAAGATGGTCCTTACTTCAGACATCACTGATGTCTGTTTTAGGATTGAGCTGATATTGCACCCCTTATAATGGAAGTTATTTTTCAGCATTCACCCAGAATGTGTGAATGGGGTTGAGTAGAAATTGAACCACTTTTACCTTCTTTGTTTGAAAAAAGCAGGATGAGTTAATATTCCAGTCTTGCTGGGCCCAGCATGGAACTGAATATACATTCCCCTCTAGAATTTCCATACTGTATCAAATAGAGTAATTGTAAGTTAAAAATGATTGTATATTATGAATACCTATATTCATAATACCTGAAATATCCATAATAGAATAGAAAATAACCACTTATCATAACAATAATAAGGATGTTTATAATTTTTATTAAAAATACAATAAAGAGAAACTAGCATTAAAATGATTGAGATTTTGGACTTAACCTGACAAAGAATTTAAGGAAAACAATGATAAAAATGCTTCAGTGAAAAATTATAAATACTATTGAAGCAAATGGGTAAAAAAGAACTCAGCAAATGAAAGACATAAAAATATTCAAAAATATCATAGATTTAAAAAGTACAATAGTTTTAAAAAGTGAAAACCACCTCAATGTATGCGCTCAATAACAAAACATAATGACAGAAAAAAAAATCAGTGAATTCAACCAGACCAATACATATTAATCTAAACAACAGAGAAAATATAGACTTAAATATAAAAATAATACAGATCAATAACCTATAGACCAATACAAAACTACTTTTCATATCACTGGAATAACAGATGTGGGAAAAAGAACTGGCAAAAATATTGAACTGCTAATAACTTACAATGGTTCTCAAGGACATCAATCTGGGTGAGAAAAGAATTTCAAGATTCAAAAAGTAATATACTGTATTGTTTCATTTACTTCACACTCCTGAATAACAAAATTATCAAGATCTAGATCAGATTAGTGAGTCCCAGGGGTTAGAGATGGGAAGGAAGTATGGCTATAAAGGGTTAGTATGATGGGACTTGTGGTGGTTGTTATATGAAGCTATACTTGTGGCAAATATAGATAACAACATACACACACACACACACACACACACACAAGTCTGTGTGTGTAACAAGTTAGGTGGAATATACCAGTATCACTTTCTAGGCTATGATGTTGTACTGTAGTTATTCAAGATATCACCATTAGAGAAACTGAGGAATGAATATTTAGAATCTCCTTCTACTTTAAAAATACGCTTACTGTGAAGGTTGAGTATTGAGTGTCCTGAGAGGTCAGGTTGGTGTCAGCTTTTCTAGGTCATACCAGAGTTTCAGAATGATTGTGCTAACTCACATTCTTAACACTGGGATGTTAAAACGGAAGGTACATCACAATATGTTTTCTCCAGTTTTCACAATCGTGCAAGACATGAGAATGGTCATAGTAAATTGGAACTTCCAGGTTATAAACAGTGGAAAATACAAGAGGCACCATTGGAAACTGTCCTGCAGAAGCTGGCTTTACCAGTGCTAGAGGATCCATGGGGCCAATAAGGTCTTGCTATGTAGCCTAGACTGCCTTGGAATTTGCTCTGTAGCCAAAGCTGGCCTCAGATTCATAGTCCTTCTGCCTCTGTCTCCCAAGATCTGGCATTACAGGTGTGTACCACCACACACCACTTACAGTGTTTTTTATTAGCAATGAAGCTTGGAATTATATGGGTGGCTTTACAAACAATTTTTCCTTTGTTGGTTTATTATTAAAAGGATTCAAATGGGGATTTGCTGCATTTGTGGTAGCTGCAGGAGCTGACTATTACTTCAAGTCCCAGCATAACGATAAGAAGCACAACTGAAGATAGTACCTGGAAGTACCCATATTTCTTAACTTTGTCATAAAGCAAGATTTCTTCATTATTTCCAACTGTGTGTGTTTGTTACATAAAGAATACTAATTTGGGGGATTCCAAGATGGCGGCTAGAGGGAGGAAGCAGAAAGCGAGCCTTCTATAGTGAAATCTTGGAGAGACACCGTAGACACACTTTGTAGGTATAATCACTGAGAAAAGGCATAACTTTGACCCTTCCACACCTCCAGCCAGCGCAGAGAATCTCCACTTCACGTTAAACAGAGAAACCAGGAGGGGCCCCGGGCCACCAGACACTGGCGCCCAGATGGCTTGGGAAGATGCGGACCAGGTGAGCTTTGCAGTACTGCGGTACTCCCACAGACAAGCCTGGGCCAGAGCAGCATAGGCCACTGGACAGACTGACCTCCACCCTGGGAAAAAAGAGAATTTGAGTAATAAGCAATAAGAACAAATAAGACACACAGGAAAGAGGGTGGGGCACACTGAGCACCGAAGATTGGAGGAAGGGAATCCTTCCTGGGACTGTAAATAAACAAGCCGGGCAGGCCAGAGAGCCTCTGGTGGGAGCGGGGGTGTGCTCCTGGCAACCAGGAGCGGGAAAGCTTGTGACAGTGGCAGAGGGAGGAAAACTCCCTCTGGAGAGGAGGGAAGACCCACTTCCCACATGAACTGTTAACAAACATGGCGGCTGGCAGGAGCAGCAGCACCACCCAGTAATCAGGAGCAGGAAAGCTTGTGAAAGCGGAGGTGGGAGAACTGCACAGGAGAGGGGGGAAGACCCACCTACCACATGAACTGTAAATAAACACACAGGCCTGACAACGCGGGTGCAGTGTCACCTTTCCCAGTGCTTGGAAAGGGGAAAGCTTGTAGCAGAGGCTCAAACACAGGAGAAATGTGAACAAACAAAGCCTGCAGGGCCAGGTGAGTGCTAAGCTCACCCTAGAGATCTGCACAAATAATGCCTCCAGCAACAGCAGGCTGACAGCAGCAGGTAGGCAAGCCACAGTTGCAGATACCATTCTCAGAACTGTCTCCAGACTCTTTTTTTTTTTCTTTGTCTCCCTACCTTTGATGAGAGAACAACTGAATTACACCTGCAAGCTGAAAAACTTACTGAAACTGTATTGCATTTGAACTTGGGACACTTGGTAGGGTTTTTTTCTGCGTGTGTGTGTAGTTTTCTTCTACTTTATGCTTCCCCTTTGATGAGACAAATACAGAACAACATCTGAGGCACCATCTCCAGGATTGGAGACTGAGACATCACTGCATTTGAACTTGGAGGTTTTTTGGTTTTTTGGTCTTTTGGTTTTTTGGGTTTTTTTAAATTTTCTATTTTTTCATTTTATTTTAATACATTTTTATAAATAGATTTTTCTTTCATTTACTTATTTTTTATTTTCATTCCTACCTTTATTTTTTTTTTTTGATTTTCAATCCTTTCTCTGTCTCTCTAATATCTGTTCAGCTTACTGTCAATTAGTACACTAAAGCTCCCTCTTTATACCTTTGAAATCTTCTTGTCTTATACCTTGTACTGTTTTCTCTCTCCACTCTGTGCATTTGTTTTTCCCATTTCTTTAACTTCTTGCTTTCCATCTCAGCTCACCCTTCCATTCTAAATATTACTATTGTTGTTATTACAAGCTAGAAAATTCTTAATTGCACACAGTACAGGGACAGTAACAACACCAAAGACAATGACAGGAAGACAGAAAAAAGAGGGAAACCAGTTTCCCCACAGCAAAAAATTAGTACAGGAAACAGAGTGGAATGAAGAAAACAGACTCCAACAAAATGAAGATAAACTATGCCAAAGGACCCAATGAAGCCCACAAGAATAATTTAAAAGAAGACATACTACAGGTACTCAATGAGAATTTTATAGAGATGATACTGGATAGGGTCAACCAAAATGTACAGGAGACACTCAAGAAATTCCAAGACAACAAAAATAGAGAATTTGAAAAAACAAAAGAAGAAATAAAGGAAACCATAGAAGCACTGTATAAACACCAAAGTGAAACAGAGAACACGATGAATAAACAGATAAATGAACTCAGGACAAAAAATAGACAACATTAAAGAGGAAAACAGCCAGGATATGGAAAACCTCAGAAAAAAGAATGAAACAGAACTGCAAAACAAAACGGAAGGCCAATCAAGCAAAATAGAACAAACAGAAGACAGAATCTCAGAACTTGAAGATGAAATGGTAATTAAAGAAAAACCAAAGAACTATTGATTAAACAACTCAACACTTGTGAAAAGAAAATGCAAGAACTCACCGACTCCATCAAAATACCAAACTTGAGAATCATGGGCATTGAAGAAGGAGAAGAGGTGGAAGTGAAGGGAATGCATAATCTATTCAACAAAATAATAACGGAAAATTTCCCAAATCTAGAGAAAGATATTCCCATACAAATGCAAGAGGCCTCCAGGACACCAAACAGACTAGGTCAAAATAGAACTACCCAACGACATATCATCATCAAAACAACAAGTTCAGAAACTAGGGAAAGAATATTGAAGGCTGTAAGAGAGAAAAAACAAGTAACATACAAAGGTAAACCCATCAAAATCACAGCAGACTTCTCAATAGAAACATTAAAAGCAAGAAGAGCATGGGGTGAGATCTTCCGGGCATGGAATGAAAATAATTCTAACCCCAGGATACTCTACCCAGCAAACCTATCATTCAAAATAGATGGAGCAATAAAAGTCTTCCATGATAAGCAGAAACTAAAACAATATGTGACCACAAAGCCACCACTACAAAGGATTCTTCAAGGGATTCTGCACACAGAAAGTGAAACCCAACTTAACCATGAAAAGACAGGCAGCACCAAAACATAGGAAAAGAAAAAGCAAGACAGTAGAGAGAAACCTCAACTAAGGTACACACAATCAAACCTTCAACAACTAAGACAACTAAATGACAGGAATCACCACATACCTATCAGTAATAACGCTTAATGTTAATGGACTTAATTCACCCATCAAAAGGCACCGCTTGATGAAATGGATTAAATAGGAAGATCCAACAATTTGTTGCTTACAGGAGACCCATCTCATGGACAGAAATAAGCATAGGCTAAGGATGAAAGCTTGGAAGAAGATTTACCAAGCCAATGGCCCCCGAAAACAGGCAGGAGTAGCAATACTTATCTCTGACAAAGTAGACTTCAAACCTACATTGATCAAACGAGATAAAGAAGGACATTCCATACTAATAAAAGGGGAAATAGACCAAAAGGAAATAATAATTATCAACCTGTATGTACCCAATGTCAACACACCCAATTTCATCAAACATACCTGAAACCGAAAAGCATATATAAACGCCAACACAGTGGTTGTGGGCGACTTTAACACCTCATTATCATCAATAGATAGGTCATCCAAACAAAAAATCAATAAAGAAATCCAAGATCTAAAATATGCAATAGATCAAATGGACCTAGTTGATGTCTACAGAACATTTCATCCAACTTCTACACAATATACCTTCTTCTCAGCAGCCCATGGAACCTTCTCCAGAATAGATCATATCCTAGGGCACAAAGGAAGTCTCAGCAAATATAAGTAAATAGAAATTATACTGTGCATACTATCTGATCACAATGCAGTAAAAGTAGAACTCAACAACAAAAGTAAAGACAAAAAATATCTAAACAGCTGGAAACTAAATAACTCATTACTTAATGAAGAATGGATCATCGATGAAATAAAAGAGGAAATTAAAAAGTTCCTGGAAGTCAATGAAAATGAAAACACAACCTACCGGAACCTATGGGACACAGCAAAGGCAGTCCTGAGAGGAAAGTTTATAGCCATGAGTGCCTATATTAAAAAGACTGAAAGATCCCAAATCAATGACCTAATGATACATCTCAAACTCCTAGAAAAACAAGAACAAGCAAATCCCAAAACAAATAGAAGGAGAGAAATAATAAAAATAAGAGCTGAAATCAATGAAATAGAAACCAAAAAAACCATACAAAGAATTAATGAAACAAAAAGTTGGTTCTTTGAAAAAATAAACAAGATCGATAGACCCCTGGCAAACCTGACTAAAATGAGGAGAGAAAAAACCCAAATTAGTAGAATCAGGAATGCAAAAGGGGAGATAACAACAAACACCATGGAAGTCCAGGAAATCATCAGACACTACTTTGAGAACCTATAATCAAATAAATTTGAAAATCTTAAAGAAATGGACAGATTTCTAGATACATATGACAATCCAAAACTGAACCAAGAAGAAATTAATCACCTGAATAGATCTATAACAAAAAATGAAATTGAAGCAGCAATCAAGAGTCTTCCCAAAAGAAAAGTCCAGGACCTGATGGATTCTCTGCTGAATTCTATCAGACCTTTAAAGAACAACTGATACCAACCCTCCTTAAACTGTTCCATGAAATAGAAAGGGAAGGAAAATTGCCTAACACATTTTATGAAGCCAGTATTACACTTATCCCAAAACCAGGCAAAGACACCTCCAAAAAGGAGAACTATAGGCCAATCTCCTTAATGAACAATGATACAAAAATCCTCAACAAAATAATGGCAAACCAAATTCAAAAACACATCAAAAAGACTATTCACCATGACCAAGTAGGCTTCATCCCAGGGATGCAGGGGTGGCTCAACATATGAAAATCAATAAACGTAATAAACTACATTAACAGAAGCAAAGACAAAAACCACTTGCTCATCTCAATAGATACAGAAAAAGCCTTTGATAAGATCCAACACCATTTCATGATAAAAGCTCTAAGAAAACTAGGAATAGAAGGAAAGTACCTCAACATTATAAAAGCTATATATGACATACCTACAGCCAGCATTATACTAAACAGAGAAAAACTGAAACCATTCCCACTAAAATCAGGAACCAGACAAGGATGCCCACTATCTCCACTCCTATTCAACATAGTACTGGAATTCCTAGCCAGAGCAATTAGGCAAGAAGAAGGAATAAAAGGAATACAAATAGGTAAAGAAACTGTCAAAATATCCCTATTTGCAGATGACATGATCCTATACCTTAAAGACCCAAAAAACTCTACTCAGAAACTTCTAGACATTATCAATAACTATAGCAAGGTAGCAGGATATAAAATCAACATAGAAAAATCATTAGCATTTCTATACACTAACAATGAGCAAACTGAAAAAGAATGTATGAAAACAATTCCATTTACAATAGCCTCAAAAAAAAATCAAATACTTACGTGTAAACCTAACAAAAGATGTGAAAGACCTCTACAAGGAAAACTATACACTTCTGAAGAAAGAGATTGAGGAAGAGTATAGAAAGTGGAGAGACCTTCCATGCTCATTTATTGGTAGAATCAACATAGTAAAAATGTCAATACTCCCAAAAGTAATCTATATGTTTAATGCAATTCCCATCAAAATTCCAATGACATTCATTAAAGAGATTGAAAAAACTACCATGAAATTTATATGGAAATACAGGAAGCCACGAATAGCCAAGGCAATACTCAGTCAGAAGAACAATGCTGGAGGTATCACAATACCTGACTTCAAACTATATTACAAAGCAGTAGCAATAAAAACAGCATGGTACTGGCACAAAAACAGACATGAAGACCAGTGGAACAGAATAGAGGACCCAGATATGAAGCCACAAAACTATAACCAACTTGTCTTTGACAAAGGAGCTAAAAAATATGATGGAGAACTAGTAGCCTCTTCAGCAAAAACTGCTGGGAAAACTGGTTAGCAGTCTGCAAAAAACTGAAACTAGATCCATGTATATCACCCTATACCAATATTAACTCAAAATGGATCAAGGATCTTAATATCAGACCACAAACTCTAAAGTTGATTTGGGAAAGAGTAGGAAATACTCTGGAGTTAGTAGGTATAGGTAAGAACTCTCTCAACGAAACCCCAGCAGCACAGCAACTAAGAGATAGCATAGATAAATGGGACCTCATAAAGCTAAAACGCTTCTGTTCATCAAAATAAATGGTCTCTAAACTGAAGAGAACACCCACAGAGTGGAAGAAAATATTTGCCAACTATACATCAGACAAAGGACTGATAACCAGAATATACAGGGAACTTAAAAAACTAAATTCTCCCAAAACTAATGAGCCAATAAAGAAATGGGCAAGTGAACTAAACAGAAGTTTCTCAAAAGAAGAAATTCAAATGGCCAAAAAACACATGAAAAAATGCTCACCATCTCTAGCAATAAAGGAAATGCAAATTAAAACCACGTTAAGATCCCACCTCACCCCTGTTAGAATAGCCATCATCAGCAACACCACCAACAACAGGTGTTGGCAGGGAAAAAAGAACCCTCTTACACTTTTGGTGGGAATGTAAACTAGTACAACCACTCTGGAAAAAAATTTGGAGGCTACTTAAAAAGCTAAACATTGATCTACCATTTGATCCAGCAATACCACTCTTGGGGATATACCCAAAAGACTGTGACACAGGTTACTCCAGAGGCACCTGCACACCCATGTTTATTGCAGCACTATTCACAATAGCCAAGTTATGGAAATAGCCAAGATGCCCCACCACTGACGAGTGGATTAAGAAAATGTGGTATCTATACAGAATGGAATTTTATGCAGCCATGAAGAAGAACGAAATGTTATCATTTGCTGGTAAATGGATGGAATTGGAAAACATCATTCTGAGAGAGGTTAGCCTGGCCCAAAAGACCAAAAATCCTATGTTCTCCCTCATATGTGGACATTAGATCAAGGGCAAACACAACAATGGGATTGGACTTTGAGCACATGATAAAAGCAAGAGCACACAAGGAAGGGGTGAGGATAGGTAAGACACCTAAAAAATTAGCTAGCATTTGTTGCCCTTAATACAGAGAAACTAAAGCAGATACCTTAAGAGAAACAGAGGCCAATAGGAAAATGGGACCAGGAACTAGAGAAAAAGTTAGATCAAAAAGAATTAACCTAGAAGGTAACACCCATGCACAGGAAATCAATGTTAGTCAACTCCCTGTATAGCTATCCTTATCTCAACCAGTAAAAACCCTTGTTCCTTCCTATTATAGCTTATACTCTCTCTACAACGAAATTAGAAATAAGGGCAAAATAGTTTCTGCTGGGTATTGAGGGGGTGGGGGGGAGTGAGAAGGGGCGGAGTGGGTGGTAAGGGAGAGGGTGGGGGCAGGGGGGAGAAATGACCCAAGCCTTGTATGCACATATGAATAATAAAAGAAAAAAAAAAAAGAATACTAATTTGGGGAGTGGGGCATGGTAGAGAAATGACCCAAACAATGTATGCACATGTGAATAAATGAACAACAACAAAACAAGAATACTCATTTGGTTAAATAAAGTAAGAAAAACATAAAGAAAAAATTAAAAAATAATTACTGCAAATCTGTCCTAATTTAAAATAAAAAGCTTAAAAAAATGTTTAAATAAAAATTTCTATTTTTGCCCACTCTCTATACCCGACTACATTTGTTTTAAAATTCTTATTTGGTCAAAAATATTTAGGGTGATTCTTTGTTCTAATAAACATCATAAATGAATGGCAGTTCTTTTCCTTACATTATTACCTGTAAAATACTTTCACCATTTTCAATCCATTACTATATTTTTGTTTTCTTTTATAGTAACTTTGTTACACTATTTATTGAATATAGTTTGTCTCCCCAAACTCATATTTAAATTTAATCCCCATTGTGAAGAATTAAGAAAGTTGATAGTTGTTATAATATGGCTCTGGAGTGATCCCCATGGTCTTGGTCACCTATTTGTGATGAATGGTACTGGGAAATGGTGGCAATTCTAGAAGGTAGGGCCTACTGGAAAGTCACATCATTGGGGCAAGTCTGTGAAAGGGAGAGGGCCCCTCCCTCTTTCTCTCTTTTTTGCTTCCAAGTCATTATAAGGTAAGAAGCTTTGCTGTACCACCTACTCTCCAGTATGATGTTTCTGCCTTGCCACAGGCTCAAAGGCAATTTATCTTCTGTCCTTTTGTTTATCCCAAGTTTTTTGCCATAGCAATCAAAAGTTAAGTAATAAAACACATTCTCTGACTACATTACTTACGGATGTGTCCTTTGAGAAGTGATTGGAATTAGACAAGGTTATTGGAACAAAGTCCCATGCCTGAATCCTGGTAGCTTTATGTGGATGGGAGCCTGACAGACACACATACAAAAGTGCACTTTCTGTCTCTTGCCTTGTGTTGCCTCATGACTCTTCCAGAAAGATGGCCATTGCAAATGTTAGCACTTCAACCACCAGAACTGTGAGATAAATAAATCTCTTAAAAACAAAACAATCAGGGCTGGTGGGGAGAGATGATGGGGGCAATGTAAACAATGTACAATATTAGACTAATTGAAATTGTTACTATGAATCTCCCCCATAATGAACATATCCTAATAAAAATTATTTTAAAAAACCAAAACATACTTACTCAATCCGTGAAACTGTAATAGCAGCAACAAAAGTTGACTAATAACAATTCGCGACTAGATAAAAATGATGCTAAGAAAATCCATTTCAAATCTCTTTGTATGTTTAGATTTGCACATTGAGTGTTCTAAGGTTGACTCCTTAATCTATTTTGTCTTTTGAGCTACAAAATAGTGATGTTTTCTTCTTATTATTAAAAAAATTACAAATATAAAAATAAATAAATAGGACTTTTAAAAATAAACAGGGAAATCTAATAAGAAATCTAATAAAATTTGAAAAGTCTGCTCAATATTGTTGTAGAATAATATGGCAAGTTATATAGAGAGCAACAAATACTGATATTGTAAAAGAAAACGTATGTGTTGTAATACCAAGGACATCAAAAGAAGCATATAGAGTAAATGAAATTAATTTCTTTTTCATTTAAAGGAGTAATAAACTGAATAGGATGGAGTACAGATTTAAAAATCTCTAGGGTCAGAAACAAATGATATTTACAAACATGTTTAAGCAACTTTAAATTCAGTTAGCAAATTTAGTTGGTTAATTGTTAAATTTTAGATAATGATAAAAATGCAAAATAATATTGTATGTTGAAGAAAAATCTTTAACATTGTGCATTTTATGCCAAGATGTGAGGAAATCTAGACCAGTTGGTTAATCTTTTTTCCTGGAACTAATATGTGGAGCAAAGTGCACCAACACAGTACAATCAAAAGTGAATAAATTAACTCCCATTTCATTTGAAGGGTTTGAATATTCCCCTAGTAAGCCACCAAAAGCAAATATTAAATATTTTATATGGTATTTTGTTGTATATATTTAATGATTGGCTTTTCAGTGTGTTTGTTAGGCAAACATGATATTGTTCTAAAATGGTACTGATAAGAAAGTTGCTAGCTACCTAGATAAGAAAAATGTTTTAATATCAATTGACCTAAAACAAGCACAGGGGCATAGTATATAATCATAAAAATTTCTTTATATCTTTATTTACTAAATATTCAATTAGAAAGTTAAAAATTGAAGTTCACCATAATTATTATTGAAAAATAATACAATTTTTTACTTAATTGATCAAATTATAATTTTTTAATCCTCTAATATCACCATACTAGATATGAATGAACTTTCATATATATATATATATATATTATGATTACTAGTAGTTGTTTAATAGACTATAAAAATAGATTTTCTTATTCTATTTATATAGTAATGGACACCTACATTCTTACTTTCCATATTACAGGCTATTGATTCTGGATTGACTATTAAATCTTTTCATCTTTTAGAGACTTTGGGAATTCAAACTTCACTGGAAGAAGTACTCTGAGAAGGCAAAGACAGAAAATATCTGAGACAGAGGCTATAAGGACAAAACAGATAAAATAATATAGACTGTCAGCATCTAGAAAAATTGTTCAGTGTTTTTGACAAGCAGGTCAATGGTGAGTACTCTCTTTTTGCCTTGTGGACTTAAAAATATATATAGTCAGCAAGTTGGCAGGTTTTAGTGACTATGCAATGCAATGAACAACTAGGAGAAATGCTGTTTCCAGTCTGTTACACTGAACAAAAAACTTGGAACACTTGAGCCTGACCTTCATATTCTCATTCTTACAGAAACAAAAATAAATAAGAAGGATAGGAAGAAAGGAAGGAAGGAAGGAAGCAAGGGAGAGAGGGGGAAGAAAGGAAAGAAGGAAGGAGAAAAAGAAAAAAAAATAGGGGGCTGATTCTTAAAATAACATAATTTTACAAAAAATGAGCGAGGATAGATGCCCAGAAATTCAGAAAATCATCTTATATCTGTTTTGATATGGCTCCATTTTCCTACATAGAAATGTCTACTATTGTAAGTAAGCACAATGAGTTTGCGTTTTTGTGAGTGCAAAGCCAAAACCAAGCAGGGTCAAGAAATAAGAGTGGAGAAAGTTTTGCTTCCCTCCAGGGGATAAGTCTAGCATGGAAGATATTTCTAAAACAATGCCTTCCCCCAAACAAGGGAAGGGAAGTCTATACATATTCACATAGGAAAACACTTGGGGAGGAGCACATTTCTGAGCCTGCTTAGTTAAAAAGGACCTTCCTGGGCATGCTTAGCTCAAGGTATTAGTTTAAGAAGGAAAGTTTTTGGGCATGTTTTTGGACAAGCTTAGCTCAAGGTCATGCAGACCAAGTTCAAAAGGATAAAATGACTGACAGGAATGCCAGTGGATTTGCTCAGTTTTCTCCAAAAGGTTTTAACAGAAACATTCTGGAGATGAAATAATATAGAAGTTTGCCCCTAAAAATGCCTGCCTTGCTTAGTGGCTAACACAACTTTGTACCTTATTGGAAAATAATAACCAAATATTTAATATACCAAATAGAAAAATTACACCCAATTGCCAAATACAGTACTAAAATAAAGCTAGGCAATCCATACAATATATTGACATTCCTATATAGCCTTATTCCCTAATAGAAATCTCAAAGGATAATTGTGGAAACTGAAAGAAAAAACTATGTTATATGGTAGCCTTGACCTATGGTATAATCAAAATATCCCCAGTGCAAATCAAGTTCTATTTAAGTGGAATACATATTCAATTTTAAAGACAAGTATGAAAAAATAATGTAAAAATCCTACTAATAATTTTTTCACTAATTAAATATTGAAATATTATTTTGGACATGTTAAATAAATAAAATAGTAATAAATTTAATTACACTTTTTATCAGGCATCTGGAAAGTTTAAAATTACATAGATGGCCTTTATTTGTGGCCTATATTATATTTCTATTGGACAGTATCACTCTATCTATAAGAATACCCACAGCTTTTATTTTATTTGATCTCTTCAAATTATATTCAATTCTCTTTCTCTCTCTGTCTCTCTCTCTCTCTCCCCTTCTCCCCCTCACTATAGATTGAAATCGGTAGCTAAAATAAAATACGTGAGAGTGTGTATGTGTGTGTGTGTGTGTATGTATGTGTATGTATATGTATATGTATATATTCAGCAGTGAGAAACCAGGAGGTCTATCAGCTGACTTGTCATTTGCTACAAGCCATCTTTTTCCCTGGCTCTTGTGGGTAAATTTTAGCTGGCTTACTTTCATGTCCTCTTCCCAATTACCATAATCTTAGGAAAGAATAGAATTGGGAAAAATGTTATAAATTTCTATGCTGAATTCCTGCTTTTCTATTAAGCTTATTTTGTTTTGTTTTTAACGCTTCCTTCTTTTGTTTATCTGTTTCCTCCTGTGAACTCCCAAGAGTAGAACACTTTTATCTTGTGGTGATTTAGGAAATGATACCCTGAGTACCCTGAGGACTTTGAAAGAGGTGGCCTCAAGATCTGTTTTACCTCACCACACACTGATCACTGTCTCTTGATTATTCCTCTTTCTCTCCTGAAGCCCAAGCTGGGACTTTCTCTGAAGCTTCCTTACCTGACTGAAGGAAGTTCCTCCAAAAAGACACAATTGCCTTGGGCCCTTCTGTGTAATCTCATCCAACTGGGAAGACTGACTAACAAGAAGGAAAGCTGACATGGGCACCACAATCAAAGACCAGTTAAAGTGCATCCCAGGTTACTGTCTGTTGTTAAAACCCATTCTTATTCTGTAAAAATATTTTATTTTTCCTCTTTTCAAACGATAAAGGATCAAGAAAGAACTTAAAAGATGCTCCCTTCCATACCTTGTTCCCTGGATACCTGGTTTGGAATCTGAAATTTAAGTGAAAGCACATTACGGCTTGAAAGAAGAAGTACAAAAGCCTTCAGGGAGAATAACTTGATAATATGAAGGTATGGCATACTTCCAGTGTCTGAGGGGAAGTGAGAAATAGATAGAGAAGAAGATGAGGTTGGAATGTCAGCAAGGTCACCTGCGTAATGGGAACACAGATCATGCATGACTCTGTAGGATAAAATAACTTATTAGATTATGCAAATTTGGAGGAAAAAGGCTAAAGCTTTAGTTAAGTATGACAATAAATTCCAAATGTAATAATAATTTTTAAAATTAGTTAGCAGTACAATTATTTCAATAGAAACCCTAATTTTTTCAGTATAATAATTTTAAACTTTATACCTTCTTAAAAGGTATTTTCTAATATATTCTATCTTTACTTCTTTAAGCCTTATTATATTATCCCTTTAGTTCTTAGGTAGCTAAGAAGTATAAAACTATTTCACTACTTTTCTTCTACTTAAAAATATTAGAATCAAAAGTAAAATTATTTTTAGATAGTCACAGAAAGTTTCATTGCCCAGTGAATTTTGAGCAAGTTTTGAGCAAGTCCAAAGGAGAATCAATCAGTAAAAATCATATCCTCTTTTGGCTAAAGTGTTTACAAATGTAGACATAATGTAGCTCTAACGTTTTATATCCATTGATCCCAATGAAATATATTTTTGCTCTGGGTTTAGTAGTTAAGCAAAAATCTTCTCTTAAAAAAACCCAGAATTTAATCTGCTACTTTGTATCTTGAGGTCAGGTAGTATAACAGGAGCCAAAAATTGAATTTTCTACAATCAGAAAGAAATTTCTTTTATCTTTGCCCAGATTACACTGTGGTACTCTCCCTGACCAGTATATCTTTCTTCTGGTTCCCTGTATTCTACAGAGCCATAACATCTTAAACATCTGGGCTTGTATACTCTTAACACCTGTAAGAACTGATTATGGGTTTGGGAAAGGATAGAAACTACATATTTCTGCATTAAGTGTATATATTTATGAGGCAGGCTAAATTAGGTAAAGTTTGAGGCTCAAAAAAAATATTACATCTTAAATTAACCAAGCTATGACTCAAGAACCACCCTCACCTGGCTAGGAACCATGCCTTTCCCCACTCATTGATTATAAGATGAGAATTACCTTGTTCTCCCCTTCCCATAGGTTATCATAGGTTTTTAAGGCACTTGAAGAGCAGAAACATGCTCTTGGCAGGCAGACTCCATGTGGGCCCCCACCATGCTACTCTGCATTTTCCTCACCTAACTTTTAATAAACTCCATTTATACCCATGTGTCCTGCGATAGATTCTTCACTGCTGGATACAAAGAATTCAGAAATCTTCTGATCACAGACTGCGCTAGTGCTGTTAACACACACACACATAAATTTATGTATAACTACATGACTTCTGCTGCTGGCCCAGATAAAGTAAGAAGCATTAGATGGAATTTCCCAAAGTAACAATTATAACATCTTGTTACAAAACAAAAATGAGGTTTTGAAGGCATCAGAAATTATGCACAGTTGCCAGTATTGGAGAAGTAAAAATTCTGAAGAAAGGGAAATACATTTAGTGTGAGTGCTAAATTTCTACTTACTTCCTTTCTTGGGATTTGATGATTTACTGTTCAGAGGCAAAGAAGAGAAACAAACTGCAGTGACCCAGAATTGAGATAATCACACTGTTCTGGGGAGTCAAAAATAGCAATGAAACCTAACAAGTTATGGCCTTATAAAAAAGATCTAAAGGACAGAGAATCAGAGTGAAGAAAATCCAACATTTTGAATGCTATTAATTTATTTTTATTTATTGACTCCAAAACTTGCTCATACTTCAGGCAATATTTGTAGAAAAGGAAAAGGTAAATTGGAAACTGGCCGACATCACCTAGGATGAGGTGACATTTCCATGGTCTATCTGTGGAAGAAAATTAAATCCTGTCTGGAGGAAGATGGCATTATCCAGAGTTTATATTATATTTTTGTATACAATGTCCAGTACATAAAATAAAACTCACCTGTCATACAATGAAACAGAACCAAATACTTAGAAATGTCAAGAAGAGCAGACACAGAGATAATTATAAATATTAAACTTTTAAGTTCTAAAGGTAAGTATATTTAACAAAGGAAAAAAATTAACAGGTTCACAAAGAACAAGGATAATTGAGAAGAAAAAGAGTAAATCTTAAAAGTAAAAATTCAGTAGTTAACACTATTATTCAATAGATGTGTTTGACATCTTTGTCCTTAGACAAAGCAGGAAAGGGAATTTTAAAACTAGAATATAGGGCAATTATAATTAATACAGATTAAAGCACAAAGTAAAAAAAATGCAGGATGGAGATAGGGAAAAGGGAGAAAGAAGTAATTCTGACATGATGAAAAGATATAAAATTATTACAATTAGAGTTCCAATAACATAGAAGGGAAATAATGAAACAAAAGTAATACTTCAAAAGCACTGGTGTCCTGCACTGGAAGTCTCAGCAGTTTGGAAGTTGAAATAGGAGCATTACTTGAGTTTAGTAGACTTGAGGTAATATTTTCCAAGAATTCTCAAGGTAAAAATCATTGTTAACACCTTGCCTCCAAAACGACCTCCAGTGTTCCCCAACTCTTACTATCCATGCCCCTGTTCTGTCAATTGTTAGCTGGACTCAGTGACTCACTTGAAACTATCAGAAGTGATGGTTTCTGATTCTATGAGTCAGTCATAAAAGGCAACGGGACACCTTATCTATTTCTCTTTCTCTCTCTTGCTTTCTTACTCTCTCTGTCTCTCTCCCTCTCTCTTACTTATTATAAACTTTGGGGGAAGTTAGCTCTATGGATTGACCTACAATGCAAGCAACCAGAGCCTCCTCCAATTTCCAGAGCTTGCATGTGAATTATTTGGCTCTTTCAGGTAACTGACACTCTGTAGTTTAACTATAATCCCATAGGAAGTACTGAGATAGAACTGCCCTCCTATGTTTCTCAGGACTTCTAACTCTCAGAAATGATGCAATATAACACATGCTTGCTGGTTTATGCAGCTATTTTGTTTGGATTGCTATGAAGCAACTGGTAACTGATACATTTTCATAGTATAAAAATAAAGCTAATGGACTAAAAAATCCTTTGTTAAGATCTCAGAAAGATCAAAAGTGGTACCTGGAAATATTCTTCAACAAATATCTTTAAAGATTTTAGGCAGTGTAAGTCATGGATCCAATAAAAAAAAAAACTCTTAGATTTCAAAGAAGTGTAAGCCATTTTTCCACAGGAGGAATGTAAATTAGAATAGAGTTTATCTCAAAGAAATAGACTGATTTGTTTTTGTCTATGAGTTAGAAATTAATAAGATTCATGGAAGACCTACAATGTTTGACAATATTTCCATCTTCAGAAATATACCAGTTTGAACTAAAAGAAACAGAACATGAAATGAGGAATATGAAATGAAATCTTTTACACATTTGAAATTCAGCTAGAAAGAAGTCGACTGAGAGAACTATTTGGTAGTAAGCATGCTAAATTTTGTGAACAAAGTAAGTATGTCTCCAAAGGCAAATCAAGAGCCAGATTGGATTCAGGAATCATAACGAGTAATTTTCAGACATAAGTAATATGATTAAGTTATAACTAAGGAATTGGCAACGTAAGTTCTGCTTTCTATTTTGACATATATTTAAAAGCTTGAATTAATTAACAACAAAAATTGTTTTCTCCTGATCTTCAAAAGTCATATTATCTCTTTCAAAAATATAAGCCCTCCATGAACTTTCATAATCAAGAGGAAATTTTAAAACTGGCTAATCTAACATTTTCTCAAAGTCAATAGCATGATTATGCATTGAGTCAGGATTATGACTTAGTCTAAGGATGGAAGTATAAATATGAAGTATGCTATTTTTGACTTTGCTTTAGGAAATATTCATAATCTAAATGTGTAATACCATAACCCTTACTAAATATTTTTCTCAATTATATAAAGAAAACAGGTTTGTATAAGGATTAAATGAAGTAAAACACACATGAAGCATGTTAATGTTATTATATATTGGCTAAATTGTTACTTAAAACTGGAAAAAATAAAAGCTGTTGAAACATTTTGAAACACCAAAAAATGGGATGTGTGAGCAAATAGTAAAGAATGTGAGAGACAGATATATTATATACTCCATCCTTATAAAGAGATGAAACTGTCCATTATGGTTTGGTAGAAATTTCCATATGCATTTATAATATTATTAATAAGAGAAATTTGCACTTATCCTATTTCTTTTTGTAAACAGTATCTTGCCTCTTGTAATTAAACTCAGATTCCTATTTTAGTTGATTTAAAGTGGATGCATATTTTTATTGCATTAAAACACCTTTTTATGGGCTTTAAAGACTGCATACATTCTTCTTAACTCTATTTTATCACTGTACCATAATTTACATTTATGATCTGACTTTCTCTTTAGGGTCTTTGTTCTAGCTATTTCCTCTGCAATTACCTTCTGATGTCAGAATTTTCCCAAGGTAACATCTTCAGTTCACATGGGAGGACATTATCCTTCCTACATCCTCCATCCATTGCGGTCAATTATTAACCTTCACATTATTGTATTTTAGTCTATGAATTACCAGTGCCACTATTTTGTATACCTTTATTGTATACCTACATCTTTCCACTGAGGTAAGTTATAAACTTTATAAAGTAATGCATTAATTTCCTTTAAACAGTCAATTATACTTCAAAGAAGTATAAATAAGAAGAAATTTATAAGAGCAGTTGTTATTTCTTCTGTTTTATTCCACGACTAGATACAGATTTGGTCTAATATTATCTTCCTTCTATGCTTCCTTTAATGTTTCTTGCATATAGCTGTCTTTCAGCCTTTATTAAAAAGTGCTTACTTACAACATCTTTGTTTTCTGTAAGATATTTTTGCTGGATACAGAATCCCAGGTTAACTGCTCCATCTGATATTAAGATATTTTTGGAAGTCTCCTCAATGAGGGCAATATTATAATTAAGGGAGTGACAGTTTACTTTTGTGAAAGGAAGACAAAAAATTGTACTATAGCAGTCTGTGGTCTTTGAAAAGCTTGCTAGACATAAAATTTCATTAGGTGGAATTGATTAAAAATTATTTTAGAAATCTGAGTCAGGATGATAATGAAAATAGTTCGCAGAACACAGCTTTCTTGTCTTCTATCTTGCATTGTTTCTGATAAGAAATCTGCTGTCTTCATTACATCTTTACTTCTCCTTACATAATGTCTCAGAACAATGTTATTAAGATATGACTGCAACTAGTTTTCTTCACATTCCTTTCCTTGTATTTTGTTGAGATTTTTTTAGATCTTTGAATTTTTATTGTTTTAAAAATTTAGCCTTTATTACTTTAAATAGTTTTTCTCCCCATGTTCTCCAACTTATTTGGGGGCCTCAATTGTATATACATTAGCAACTTGAAATTTTTCCTCATCTTTGCTATGTTTCATTTTGGATAGTTTCTCTAATTGTTCTTTCTATTTTATTCTAAGGTAGATGAAAATACTATGAGAAGAGTTAAGCCATTTTATTTTAAGCAATAAGTTCAGCCATGCTTAAGACCATATCTATATAAATAAATTATTAAAAAGCAATTTGAAACTGAAAAATATATTTGATACAATGTGGCCAAGCTCTAGCACTTCACAATATACAAAAACAAAGACAATTTCTACACTGTAGGAGCAGATGGAAAAATTAGATCAACAATCCTAGGGTTAGGAATGCAATCTCAAATAAGAACTTTCATATGAGTATTTCTTTATTTTAAGTGGTCAAATATATACTTCTATATTTACAGTCATTACAGCAATAGTCAACTGATGTCTATGTTGTAGTGATATTGCATACATCATCCATACTCCTAAAAATGTTTTTCTTTTATATAACTTAGCCTCTCAAATGCTTTGATTGCACATATTTTATAGTTTAACAAATAAAATGCATAGAAGGGATAAGTTATTTAGTGAAACCACACAACAAAAACACACTACAAGGTTGGTAACAGAGCTATCCACATTTGCAAGTAACATGGCAATGTCACACACAAAAAAATGGAATGGAAAATATGGTCAAGGGTAAATCCTCCAAAGAAGTTTAGTCAGAATATGGGTTATTGCTTAGTACAGATTTACACCTACTTATTCAAAAAAGGAAACTATATTTGGTGTATGCCATTTGCCTTGTTTAGGGAATTATATCAAATAAATGAATCTGAACATAAAAGTAATCGAAAGCAAGACAGATGACCTTGAGTCATTTTATTTTTAAAATAGCTGTTCTTTTATGGCTAGTTTACCTCATACTACTACTCTGCAATCTACCATCAAAAAACCATTGTTAGGTCATTTGTGTCTCTATGGTGAAATAAAATAAAGAATCACCAATATGTTTTGGACATTTCCTTGAAACCCATAGATTTTAAATGTTTTAATGCATTAAAGCACTTTTATTAAAAGATACATATATTGTCAATAGCTTTGGTTTTAACATAATTACAGTTACCTGATGGTCATGGTAATAAAGTGGTACATAGAGTCAGCATTTTGGATGGTGTCTGGTCACCTATTTTATATGCTAAGAAGAAAGAGTTTATTCAAAACATATATTGAATAAATATATCCAAGAAGGAAAGACACTGAACCCTGACCATCCTAGAATTAACAAGAATTTGCTCCACAAGAAAGTAATTTTTCTTTCCTAACTTACATATAAATAATTTCTGTTGGTAGAACCCTAAATAAATACATGCTACATCATTCTTTGCACAGATGGTATTGCATTTATTTTTGACCACCAAAGCTTTATTGGGTAAAAGGGAAGGTAGGTATTGCCTAAATAAACTAATTAGACCAGAAGTATACCTGTTTCTTAAATACTATATTTTACTAAGAGTATTATGAAAGAAGAAGCTGGGGTGAGTTTTTGGGGAATAGTTAACAGTCTAATGAATCAGTATTTTGAAGGATTAGTAAAAATCTTTGAACATGAGATAGACTATTATTTAAGAATAACCTCTGTTTTAATCATTCTTTTTCTTTGAAGGGATATATTTGCTTGAATTACAAATTGAGGGCAGAAGGGTTCCCCACAAAAGCTCAAGAATGCATTTAACTTTTTAGTTGAATTCATATATCTATTTCTTTGGGGAAACTGATTTCATACTAGTTTATGTTGTTCTAATAAAATGACCTGAATTGGCATTACAATTTTTAGGTGAAATTCTTGAGATTGGATTTCCAGGCAATTTAACACTGAATAATTTCCACTGTAGCTCTAATCTGTTTAGATTTGTGAAGTCTTAAATTACCATTAGGTATAAATGAACAAACATTTCATTAAAAAATGAAGAGTTTTATGACAATACCTTTCCTTGGAAAATGTAGCCACCTGAGCTTTTCTAATAGCTGGTGACATCCATTAGTGGTTTTCTCTGAAATTGAAAACATTTTCCATCTGTTCATACACACTCATTACAAAGTAGTTAAGAGCCTGTGGGATCACAAAGGTACATTTTGGCAAATTACAAAATATCAAAATGAGTTATTGAAGAGGCAGCAATGACTATATAATAAGCTGCTCAAACCTGTAATTGTCTGCTTTTGTGTAAGAAAAGACATCTGTGTGCTAAAGTAAAGTGCACCTTTTCACTCAGTATCTTCTATTTGATGATATGCATTTCTGAACCTATGGCTCAAATTATTTATTCTAAAGGAATTTTTGTAATTTTGTCATTTTTAAAAAATATTTTCTTTTTCAATCTTAGGGAATTGCATTTTTAATTACCCCTCTTCAGACAAACTAATGAAATGGACTTAATGAAGGCATTGAGGGGTTCGCTTGAACATAAAGAAGAGTATCTTGATGGTCAGTCTAGAAAGTGATGGAAAAGCAGTCATGGGTGACAGTGACTCCTCTTCTGGAGACTTTGAGAAAGAAAGGGCATGGATCCCAAACACATTGTTTTTCCAAAGGGAGTTGTAAGAATTCCCTTAATAAGTGAACTTTAACAAATGTTTCAGTGATTTCATTTTCTGCCCTTATCCCAATAACATATTAACTATGATCACTTTGCTAATGTGTGACTGCAAATTGTGAAATGAAGGAATATGAAATATGACAGCTGAGGTTCCTAATAAAGATGGCAATAGCAATCTCTGTAAGACAAAAAGAGTTAGGTCTTGGGTGATGACAATATGAGAACTGAAAATTAACTACAGTCAATAAAAATAGCATTACTTCCAAAAAAAACATTATTTCTTTTAGTTTTCCTAAGACATTTCTTCATACATACAAAATTATAAAAATTTTCACTTTTAGAAAGGACATGTTGTTTCTGATTTGACATTTATTTTTAAAACCATTATATGTATGAAAAAATATTTATATTTGTTTAGACATACTATTTTTAGAGGGTAAATATTTAAAACTTGATAGGTGAAAGAAATGTTATTACAGATTCTGTATTTCATTGGGTATTTTTATCAATGCAGCTTATATTGCATTAAATAATTTTATATTGAAATAGTATATTTTCATTTTATTTCTATTTCTTAAGAACTAGACAGAGAGGAAAGAAGGAAAAAAGTAGGGAGGAAGAAAAAGAGGAAAGAAGGAAGGAAGAAAAGAAGGAAGGGAGGAAGGGAGGGAGGGAGGAAGGAAAGAAGGAAGGAAGGGTTAAAAGGAGTATGGAAAGAGATGGAGAAGGAATATCAATACTTACTTAGCTTATACATCAAATTGTAATGTCATTCCTTCCAACATTCACTATTTGACATATGTCACGTTCAAAATTTGATCTCCCGCAATTTTTCAAATATTTTCAAAGATACAAGGGAAAATGAAACAAATTAAAAAAAACTCACAAAAGATTTTCTATAGTATTTGTCAGGTTTTATAGCTTTGGGATAACATGATTATTTTAAATCAAAGCCTCACTAACTATAACAATCATATATTAAGTATTAGCTATATAATTTTACAACAGTTGAGTTTTTGTTTGCTAGCCAATTAGATTTCAATACACCTCAATTTTTATAAAATTAATTCAAATTGTCTGTTAAAGAGATAATTAGTAATTCTGTTATCTCCAAAATATATCCTAAGAAAACATAAAGTAAAAAAAATGCTCTGGTTAAATACTTAAACACTTTTCTTTTCAACTATTTGAAAATTTTGATATATACAGGGAGCGATAGTTTATGAAAGTACCATATTTTCTTCTTTCTTTCAAGATGTTTTTATTCTCTACATTAAACATTCAATATCTCCTTCTACTTTCTATACTCTTTCACCCACAATGCAGTCTCTAATATATTCTTTACTGCCCTCTTTTCCATCCAATTGCTGAACTATTAATAAAAAGAAATAAAGAAACTGTTTGATCACTCATAACTGTATCAGGTTTGGGTTACACAGTGGGTCTAATTTGCATGGCACATTTTTACAAAAAGACAGGGTCCTTATTTACTTGAAAACCACTGTGTGGCTTATTTACTTTCCATACAACTGTGAAGAAGAAGAGACATTTTATCATGAAATCTGCTTTGAGTATTTTCAAGAAGATTAATCTTTAAAACTTGAAGATGTTTACAGTGAAACTTAAAAAGCACTTGTAAACAAAGGTAAGACTGCCTGTAGGCTGAAAGGGAGATTTCAGCTGTTAATGCAATCCTGAGCACAACCATGGCCCAGTCTGTGGTAATGCCTCATGAATTTTTGCAGTCCTATTCAGCTCATTGTCATGCAAGATGGAGAAATGCAAAGTGCTGAAAATTTTTATTTTGAGTTCATATTCTTTTGCATAGTTTATATCTCATAATATAAACTATATTGACTTGACTTAAAATTAAACTCAGTTGTAAAGTTGCAAAAATCTGTTTAATCATAAATATTGCCTTTATCAGCTGTGATGACAAATTCACTCTATATGCCACAGGCTTGAATAAATTGAGCTGAGCTTGATGGCTGTCAGGCAGGAGCCTAACAAGAATGAAGTAGCAAGTGAAAAAGGAAATTCAAACCACTACTATCTCCACATTCTATTCTCTGCTTGGTGGATTTTCATCAGAATCTTTAGTGAATTCTAAGCATATTTGCTGCAGGCAGATGCTAGTTTTGCCTTAGCCCTTTGGAAAAAGGAATAGTAGGAGGTATGGCTTAAGGGGAGTTGTTGATAAATAGACAGGCATGGACTGAAAGAATATTTTGCAGGCTACATATATTTGTAGACAGTATTTCTTAAGAATCATTTGAAAGTTATAGTATATATCTAATAATGTTAGTAAACAGAAGAGAATTTTATTCAAAGAAATTAAAGTTAGTGACATATTAATAAAATACAAATAACCCAAAGATTTCTGGTATCAAATTAGCAATTGTTGAAACTGCATAAACATACACTAAAAATATGTTATATTTTCTATAATGAAAATATCTGATAAAACAAGTGGCCTTAAATAAAATCCAGATAGCTTAGGAATTTTCTGTTGGAAAGAACATTGCTTTGCTTTCAATGCTTTTCAGGATACAGTATGCACACTCCTGGCATGTAGAAAAGATTCATAGACAAAAGCAACCTTAGTAGAGCATCAACATGAAATATCTAATACTCACAGTATCCATTTGTAAATATAAAATAAAAAATGCTTTGAATTTGGATTTAAAAGATCTAGTCTAAGTTTCATTATTTAATCTTTATAAAAATTCAGACAAGTTAATTTGAGCTTTATAATAATCACTACATATCATTCTTGTGAAAAATGAGAGCAACTATCTCCTATTACTAAAAAGTAGGGGCTGGGTACAATGGTTTACACCTGTAATCCAAGTTAGTAGGGAGGTGGATGGAGATTAGCAGGATTGTAGTTTGAGGCCAACTTGGGTAAAAAGTTAGTGACACCCCATTTCAACCAATGGCTTTCACAGTGGTGAGCCACTGTGCATACCAGCTATGCAGGAAACATAAAAAAGAGGATCACAGTCCAGGCAAGCCCTGGCAAAAACTGCAGTACCTTATACAAACATAACTAAAGAAAAAAGGAGTAGGGGTGTGGCCAAAGTGGTAGAGAGCCTGCTTAACTAGTGTGAAAACTTGAGTTCAACCCCCAATGCCACTAAAATAGAGGGGTAGATGGAAGACTACTAAGAGGAGACATATTGGACATAGGTCACACACTAAAGGGAGAACATACACAGGAGGAATAGGGAAAGAATAGGAAACCTAAAACCTGAATGTTGTTGATGTGCTCCCTGTTGAGGAGCAAATAAAGTAATCTTAAATAGGCAGAGGCCACTAATGGGAAGGGGAGCAGGAGGTAGCTAAGAGGTCTGATAGAGATGGACCAATGTCGGTTGCAATACACAAGTGCATGGAAGCAACAGTAGGAATTTCTCTGCATAGCTATCTTTATCCCAAACTAGTAAAAACACCATGTCTTTCTTATCATCTCTTATGTTTTCTCTCAAACAGAATTGGAGAAGAGGGCAGAACAGGTTCTGCCTGGAAATAGAGGGTAGAGGGAGTTGTGGAAAAAGTGGCACAAACAATGTATATACATGTAAGTAAATGTAAAAATAGTAAAATAAAAGGAAAAAAAGAACCACAAAAAATATTATTTTATGGAACTTGGAGATTAAAATGATTTAGATAGAAAACAAACAGCAAGGAGAGTTTATGTTAACTTTACTTAAGGGGGGAGAAATGACCCAAGCCTTGTATGTACATATGAATAATAAAAGAAAAAAAAAATAAATAAATAAAAATTTAAAAAAAAAAAACTTTACTTAATAGGATTCTTGCTGAAGGAAACCCTAACATTTATATTTTAAAAGTGGGTAATGAAGAATTTGATTAGATATTGAGGGTCAGGAATTCCTTCCAAACTGACATATGAGTTTTTGCTAACTGGTACTATGTAGACATAGCAAAAATGGGGCCAAGTTCAATTCCTTCTGAAGAAGAGCGTAGGAGCAGATTATAAGAAGCCTACGAATTCAACATAAGCACAGCTGTGTCAAAAAATCTGCAGGCTGAGTTGGCACAGCCCCAGCACAAAATGCAGAACAGCTGCTTTTCCTAAGATGTTTACCTCAAGAAAGTAGGGATCTCAAGTTTCTCCTGTTCCCAATACTACAATGTCATGCCCCCCATGAGAACTGTTGTTCCACCTCCTTGTTTGCCACTGTATTTAATAAACTCACTGGAGGTGGATGTTGCTGTTGTGTGTCTCTGTCAGAGCACCCAGCCCACTTGACCCTAGCTTTCTGCATGCTTGTTTTTTGTCTTTTCTCAATCTCCCATCTCTCCCAGTTAGGTTTCTAGAACAAATTCGCACAGGCCATGAAGGGTGGCACCCAAATAGGGACCTAACTACAGGGGAACTTGAATCCTGAGATGAGAAGACATTCTCCAAGAAGTGCACACTTAGTAAAAAATAAGTAAGGTGAGGGGAAGAGTAAATTAAATACAGTCAGGTGTAAAAACATGGGATAGTACAGGTCAATGGACTGAGAACTCTATATATATGCTTTAAAAGCTATGCTAAAGATTAGAGGAAGCAGAGTCAGGTCATTTTAGCTTATGCAGTTTTTAGATTTTGTACAGCATACTTGCCTATGGTTTCCTGAGGAAGGCACAGTAAATTTGGAAACATGGAACAAGGTAGGAGACAGGCTGAGGGTGTAATATATGGCTGAAGGTCTGGAATGCATGACCATTTTTATTTTTGATTTGTGGTCCATAATTAGAGATCCCACTCTCTCACATATTCTCTTCTTCAGTATCTGAATCAGCTCCCCTAGATAAACCCTTGGTGTCAGAGGGGAGGAACAAGATTTGTGGAGCATGGCACCACTACCAGGAACAGGTGGGCCCAAGGGTGACTGAGTCATGGTGGGCACTGGCATTGCTACAGCATCACACCCACCTCTTAAAAGAGCTCAGCCCTGGCCAGGCCTCCCCCCATTCCCATGCTGCCACTGTGGGAGCACTCTGATTTCAAAAAATTATTCTATCCTCTTCTCTGTTGGAGGCTGTCACAATTTTCACTGATGCTTCTGGGTATGGTACTGCTGCCTATTACCCAAAGATTGCCACAAGGTTGAACATACTGTTTTTGTCCCCACTCAAAGGGTGGAGCTTTATGCTGTTGTTAATCTCTTCTTTCAGTTGCATAGTCTGGTGAGAACCCACCTCTATCCCTGTTTTGTGAGCCATTTGTGCTCACATTCTAATCTCCCTGGCCTACTCATTGACGGTAATGCCTGGGCAGATAACCTAGTTTCTGGGCTTGCCTTGGTCTTGCTCACACAAACTGCCACACCCATAAAACTGCCTAACTAAGTCATGCTTTGTACCATCAAAATGCTTCAGCCCTGCACAGGCAATTTATATCTACGCCTCTACACATGCTTGTGAGACCACTAAGCATGTCACTGCTCGTTATTTGGCTATGTGGGGTCAAGAGCATGTTTGTGTTTTTCCTGAAGGTGCAGAACACCCAGTGTGAATACCACCGCAGTTTGTCAAGTCTCATGGATCCCCTGGTCCCGAAGGTGAGGAGGTTGAGACTGGAAGACTCACCCTGGGACAGGGAATCACTGTAACTGACCAGAGTGCGGCCAAGGATACAGCTGCCAGCAAGACAGACAAGGAAGAGCAAGCCATCCACCTGGGGTCAAATTAAACTAATGGGCATGATGAAGATGGTAACCAGTAGTCTGGGGATGGCTGGGAATCCCACAGTCACATTGCTAGCAGCATTGGTCATAAACACAATACAGGTGGGTGTTGTCCAGGGTGATGCATACTGGACTTTCATGCCCAACCCACTAATGGTGCATCCTATCACTTGGCAGAGTCACCCTGTACCTATTTTTAATAATGATATGGTGCACATAGGAGGTCATTCCTCAGGACGTTTGGTGCCTCAATCCAGTGGTTATAACTTTACAGGTAATGCTCATCCTATGGGCGCATGGGAACAAAGCAATGATACTGTAAACTTATGGCAATTAAAGCAACAAATATTGGCCATGCAAAAAGCTTATGATAATATTGTTTCTCCAGCTAATATTGCAAAAACTATCCTGGATGATTTCAAAGGTTTCAATCTGTTTAACTTGCTAAAGCACTCCTTCTCATATTTGGCAGGATTGTTCACCTGTTTTCTTGTTCTTTCAGTTGGATGCCGCACAGTGCAAAGACAGTTTCTTGGATTAAGGGGCAAGCTTCATTGGGAATATTTAAGAAATAAAAAAGGGGAAGATGTGGGGAGGGGATTATGAGAATCCTATGAGAACTTGACATAAGCACAGCTATGTCAAATAATCTGCAGACTGAGTTGACACAGTCCCAGCTGCAGAAGGGAGCAAGCACAAAATGCAGCACAGCTGCTTTTCCTAAGAAGTTTACGTCCAGAGAGTAGCAATTGCAGGTTCCTCCTGTTCCTGATAACTACAATGTCATGCCTCCTCTCCCTAGAACTGTTATTTTACTTCCTCATTTGCCACTGTATATAATAAACTCACTGGAGGTGGATGCTGCTATTGTGTGTCTCCATGAGAGCACCCAGCCCACCTGACCCCAGCTTCTCAGTCTCCTGTAGCTTCCAGTTAGGTTTCTAGAATGAGCTCACCCAGGCTGTGAGAAAGAGGGCACAAGAGGCACTACTAAAGTTTGTTCAAGGTCATATTCTTGTCATCACTTAATTGTATGACCTTACTGATTTGCCTAAACTTTTTAAGTCTCAAATAACAGCAAAACTAGGGTAATATGAATTTAATGAGGTCATTATAAGGCAAATGATGTTTTGGTACCTGTCTCAGCATGCTTGTCTGGGTAAGTTTCTCATACTTAGATTCCTCAGGTTTTTTACATCAGTGTCAGAAATAGTAAGATTGCTTTGGCTACTGGCCCTTCTTCCACAGGAATTTCAATAAAACATTTTTCTACCTTCTATCTTTAGCATTTATAGATAGTAATATTTTTATAGATAGAAAACCAACAAAATATTTTAAACTCTAGAGGCATGGTATAGCACCCATTCCTTAGAAATAAAGACAATAATTAGTTTTCTACTGGATGAGAATAGAAAACAGGATTACACTAGCAGAAAAAATTTCTGTTCCCTCCAAGCAATATATTTCATCTCATCTTCATGAGTCTATAAATGATTTGAAAAGGTAAGTATGGATGATAGAAGCACCTTATTAGCAAAGCTTGTCTTACATGGTCAGGGTGAAGTCTTTAAAAAGTAGATTTAAGGAAGAAAAGTGGAAAGTACATGGGCCACCTCCCAGTCTTTATTCACAGGACCTTTTCCTTCAACAGAGAAGAATTGTCATTAAAGAATGTGAAATGTGTATGTGCATTGTTGGGGAAGCTGTTCATTCAGCTGTGATGGCTGTATTATAAAATATCATTTGCTCCCAGTTATAGAGACTTGACTGTATATTCTGAAGCTAATTATCAGAACACAAAATGAGGACAGGTAAGTCTTAAGGCATGCTAGCTGTTTTTAGAGAAGAACTTTATTATTTTCTCATTAGAGGAGGACTTTAATCTATATTACTTTACTCATGTAGTTATAGTCAAAATTGCATTTAATTCTAAGGGTACTATTTTGGAATTGTGCAAAAATTGTGACATTGTGCAAATTAGTGATGGAATTTATCCATTCAAAAGCAAATTTGGAGAATATTTTCTTAAAATTCGTATATGTATATATCCATATTTATGTATGTATATACAATATAAATTATATATAGCCTTCTCTAATCTACACTAACTTTCACATATGAAAAGTTATTAGTCAACTGAAGTTTCTATACGTCTGAATGATATACTATGTATAAATGTTATAAGTGGAAAAGACTACAATATGGCTTTTTAACAAACATGTTCTCAACATTTTCTGCCTGGTTGGGAATTGAAAGAAATCCTACCAAGTGAAGAAATCTTGAAGATCTCTTCCAAAGCCAATGTTTTAAGTCCTTTGAAAATGCTACATCTGCTACATTTTTACAACATTGTTCACATTTAATTATTTTTCAAAATTGTATTCTCTTATTCCTAAAATGTTTATGAAAGAAAATAAAAACAATTACTACTCACTGAATTTTTACCATGTTTTAGACATAGCATTAGATGTTTTGCTCTGAACATTCATTTGGCTCCAAATGACCCATATGGCAAGTAATATTACTTTTATCTTACAGATGTGATTATCTCAGCTTTTTTCCAATGAGAAACTAATCCAAGGTTACTGAGCAATCAGGTGGCAAAGCCAAGATTTTAACTCACATCGGGTTACTTTGGAGCTCTCTTTTCTCATTATTGAAACCAGACCTTGTAGCTATAACTTTACAGAGGATCCATCTTATCTGACAAAATTAATAATTATCTGATAAAACAACTCATAGCTTCACCCTTGAAACAGTTTGCCTTTGTTTTCTACTTATTCTGGAGGGATTAGTTATTAAGTGGATCAAGTAAATGGCTTCAAGCAGAAAAGAAAAGAAGCTGGTGTCTTGTTGGCAAAATGAAAATAAAAGTTCATGCTGTCCTTTGTCAAAATATGCTTCAGTCCAGCTTTCTTGTTCAAAAATAGAGGAACAATAGATGTTATAGACAAAATTCTAATTAAGGGCAGTCATTCTAGCCTAAATTGGACTCTAGGTCTTGCCTTTGAGAAAGGAATCTGAAATTTCTGATGAATGGCTATGTTTGAGCAATAATGTCCAGGTAGCAGATTATTGATCATTTTCAAAGAAAACAATTGCATAACAGAGACAGAAATGCCTCCAGAAAAAATTATTCATACCACCCAAATATGGTATGACGCATACCTCATGAAAAAACCAATGATCTAATGTGTGTTCCATGAGGGAATGTTTTTTGTTTTATATACTGCTATATACCTGGCACTCCACAGTAAACATTCATATAATAAATGGTTTGTTAGTCCTTTGAAATGGTGCTTTAAATGATAAATGTGTTGATAGGTGAAGGAGACACTATAGTTTCATTTTAGAATTTAAAATCTTTCCTGTCTGTGGGTTGGTACCAGTGGGAGGGGGAGAATGTGGGGAAAGGGTAAGAAGAATGAATATAGTACAAATCTGTGTACACATGTGTATAAAAGGAAAATTACACCTGTTTAAACTATTCTACGAAAGGGAGAAGGATTATGGAGAATGATGAGGGGGGTAAATTCAAGTATGATATATTTGATATATTGTAAGAACTTTTGTAAATACTACAATTTACACTCAGCACAACAATAAAAAAAAATCAGTTCTCAACAGTAGAGTAGTAAGATTTTATTCTATTTTAATAATCTGAGAACCACTGCAATTTGTATAAATTGATCCACTAGAAACACTATGGGAATTTAGGGTCCCTAGAACTGCTGCTCCAGGCATTCTAAAAAGACTTGAGGTAAGTGACTTGAGAGACTATAAGATCCCAAATGCAGGTATCACATCTTACTCACCAATGTATTAGAGCCCCTACATCTTGATTAAGCACTGGTTTGAAATATATAACTTACCTAAGGAAAAATGGGGAGATCAGTGGAGGAGACATCTAAGATTAGCATGAAGCTTTGACAGAAAAATAGGTTCTGTCCTAGTTACAGAGAGAACATGATGTACACTCCTCACAAAGAAGGAAACCTGAAAGCAGGTCACCATGTGGGGTCAAAAGAACATGAATCAATTAAGCTATGCAGCAGCAACTAAAAGAAAAGACATTTCTTTCCACATAGAATGAGATCATTCTTACTAATAGTTATTTTAGAATGACAATTATATTTCAAACACTCTGTGCATCCATTATTTCTAATCTATGAGTAAAATACCAATGTCTTGCTCTCTCTTTTCATAAAAGGAACATAAAATTCACTTGGCCAATTAATTGCCTGTAGCCATGGAGGTGGGATATTAATAAAAAGCATGGAATTGGGATTTTTAAAATCTTATGTTTGTCTGGTTTTAATACCTTTTACTTTATATTATATCATGATGCTACTCAAATTTATAATTCTTAGTGGAAATCATTCTAGTTTGTTAATTATCTCTGATACTAGAGGGTATCTTCCAAATGCTGAAATGAATCTTATAGTCTGAGTACTACTTAAATTTATTTTACATTGCCTTTGTAATGTAATAAATAAATACCTTTTAGAGTATTTTATAACTATCAGAGCCATATTTTCTTAAATATACTGTCCTTGATATTTAGATATTAAAGAGATTAAGAGGCTTTCTAGAATCACAAGAAGACATTGGTGAATGCTGGTGGAATTTGAACTTCAATGAGGAATTAAAAAAAAGTAAAAGAAGAGAAAATTAAAAGGGTCATTGATTTAAATTGAATACTTAATTTTTCTTAGGTCTTATATTAAGAAGTCATCAACTCTATTTATTTTACTTGATTTCCTTTATCTGGATCTACAAATCTTATTGCATAAATTTCACTAAAGATAATATGAAAAAATACTAAGCTTTGAAAAATGCCATTCAAATATGCAATAATGCACACTTATATAATAATGTTGTGGATGCTGTGGTTTAAAACACTAAAGACGATGCATAACCCAAACATCGGAGTGGTAGAAAAGGAATAACAAGGACATTGAGTTTTAAACTGCATCTCAAAAAAAGCACTGGAACCTAGTCAAGTTGTGCGTATAAAATAACTCAGTATTTAGTCTACACTGTCTGATGACTGAAAATTTATCTTAGGGATTTATTTGTTCCTAATTTAGTTGCCTTTCTTCCAAGGACATTTAAGTAATTTCCAGGCTTTCCAGAAAATAAGAATATACTATTAGATTTACAAAAGCCAATTATATGATTCCAAATTACATGTTGCTTTCTTCATCTTCCAAAATACAGCTTATAGATTTATAACACTGTAAATGTTAAAATGTATAGGAGACATAGTGATTAACTCCTTATTACTTTTTAAGCCCTTATCAGCTCAACAGCAAATTCAAATATAATATATTTTAGAATATTGATGCAATTGCATAGTAACTTTATGAAACTGTGTGAGAGTTACATTTTAAACTTCTGAAATAACATAATGTCAGCCCATGATTTCTAGTGTCACTCTAGGGTCAATAAATCTTATTTTATGTGTTATTGGGAGTTTGCACTCAGGGTCTCATGCCTGTTATGCAGTTGTTCTACCACTTGAGTCATAACTCCACCTGTTTATGCACTGGTTATTTTGAGATAAAAGGTCTTGCTTTATGCCCAGGCCTTCCTGGACTGTGATGTTCCTATTTGTGCTCCCCCAAGTCACTATAATGACAGGCACTTGTCACCACACCAAGCCATTGGTTGAGATGGGGTCTTGCTAACTTTTTGCCCAGACTGGCTTTGAGCTATGATCCTCCTTATCTCCATCTCTCAAGTAGGTAGAATTACATGCATGACCACTGCATTTGGTCTAGACCCATTAATCTCAACAACCATTGGGAAGAAACTTAAGAAGTCCATTACCTACTTAGAATTTCCAGATTACACATAAAAAGCATCTTCTCATTACAATTCTCAGCTGGAAAAGATACTCAAAGCAGAATCATATCATAAAATTTCATTATAAATACTTGCCTTAGAGTCAAACAGTTCAAAATTTTAGCTGTCCTCATTGTTCTAAAAAAGGCCAAGCATGTAAAAATATCTTGTGAAAAAAAAACAAAGGGCAGTCATACTCATATGAGATGTATAAAAATAAGGAATATGATTTAACCTTTCTGTTCCCAAATGTAGGATGATACATGGCAAAAATATACTTAATTTGTTAAAGAGCAAACTAGTAAATGACAAAGCCAACGCAAGGAAAATTGCAAGGAAGTATTTGGGGAACTAGGAAACTAGGTATAACACAAAACTGATCAACCTCTACAGAGTAATGAAAAAGTTGGGGGATTATTTTTCTAATGGACAGAAATTATTTGGAACACTACTGGGAAAACATGGGCCTTTATTTAGTAGTAAATTGCAATGTGAATAAATATACACTTCAGGCTTAGTGCACAGGTTGCATAGGCATAATCTTCAATTACATAGAGTTTTCTTTTTAGGTCCACATCTGAAGGGATTTTCCTTAGTAGCATAAGAGAAGATAGAATGTGGAGATCTAAGAAAGTTGCCTTCAGCCTTATAAGAAGAGGTTCAAATAACATTATGTGGGAAATTTGTATAGACTTAAATGGTAGCCATTATTGTGTCCCCCAAAGCTCAGCGACAATGACTTTACATTATATAGTAACATTTAGAGAAGCCAAAAACCAATCACTTTTCATTCATCTGGCCATGATCAAATGGAGAGGCTCAAGACCAAAGAAATCCATGTGCACAGGTTCTTTTTCAAAAAAGCCCTTAGATATTTATTTTATTTATTTTTATTATTGTGCTAGATGGGGTTACATTGTGGCATTTATAAAAAGTTCTTACAGTGCATCAAATATACCATACTTAAATTCATCCTCTCCACCATTCTCTTTTATTCCCCCCTCCCCCATATATATTCATTCCCTGTCTATATTCATTCTTGTATAGAGAGTACATCAACCATATTAACCTTCTTAACTTCCTTCTTTTACACTCCCCTTCTCATCTGTGACTTCCCCTTAGAATGATCTGTTTTTCATAATATTGCTTGTATTTGTGTTAGGTCTATATTCCACATACGAGAGAAAATGTGGATTTGGATTTCTGAACCTGGCTAACTTCACTTAAGATGATGTTCTCCAGTTCCATCCATTTACATTAGTACTGTCACACCTCAACCACTTAACTACACCTTTACACAGAAGAAGGCTTTATTACCAAATAGCTCCACATCTCTTCTCTCCCTGCTCCCATCCCCTTTCCTTGCCCCCCTTCTAGCACCATCTTTATAAACATTTTTATTCCTAAATGTCTTTTCTTCTTTTATTTTTTGTTGATGTGCTGGAGGTACATTGCGGCATTTACAAAAGTTCTTATAGTGTATCAAATATATCATACTTGAATTCACCCCCTCCATCATTCTCCTTTATCCTCCTCCCCCCATTCCTGGGTTAGTTTCAGCAAGGTATCATTTTTCCATTTTTCACACACATGTACACAGTATTTGCACTTAAAACAACATCTGAGGAAAACCAAAGGATCAACCTGAATAACCTAGAAGTCTTATGACAAACCTCATGTAATTTTGAGCAGGTTAATTTATTCAGGAAAATGTGATGGAATATAACACAACAAATGATTTTCAAATGAAGAATTATATTATTACATCTTTTGTTTAAAAATTATTTCAGTTAGTAAATATTTGGCAGAGCTATTGATATAGCAGATATATGTGACTGTAACACGAAAAAATGGTCATCATTTAAATATTTAATTATATTGTAAAAGTAAGTAGAATTCTTAGTTAAAGAAGACAAGAAATAATGCATGAGATATGGAGGCAGTTTAGAGAGGAGGTAAGGTATCATTCAGGGTCTTTATGCAGGTGTATATTGCTAAACAATCATCTGTCTTGTGATAAAGTACACTTACTTCAGGATTACAGGTAGACACATAAATTCACTTTATCTTTCAATTTTGAGGCCAGTACAATGCATTTACTTTTCAGTAAATCAATTTACTTTAATATGACCTTCAACTGACATTTTGCTAATAATCTCTTCATATATTGTTGGTAAATTTAAAAAGAAGCAAATATGTGCACATATATTTCTATTCCAAAATCTTTGAAAAGATTCAATGGAAAATTAGAAATCTGCCAACAACAGCAGTCAGCACATACACACAGTATTATGTGAATATAATAAGAATATTATTAATAAAATCTATTAATAAAGATGGGCAACAATAGCTCATGCCCATAATCTTAGCTACTTGAGCAATTAGAGGGCATGGGCAAAAAGTTAACAAGGCCCTATCTCAATGGAAAAAAAGCTGGGAGTGGGGATTCATGCCTGTCATCCCAGCTACAGCAAGAAGCAAAAAATAGGAGGATCTCAGTTCAGACCAGCCTGAGCAAAATACCCAGAGCAAAAAGGGCTGGGGTATGGTAAAAACAGTAAAACAACTGCCTAGCAAGCAGAAGAGCCTGAGTTCAAATCCCAGTACTTCCCCCCAAAAAAACCTATTAACACAGTCAAAATATTTCTTTGAAAATAAAATGCTCAACATCTCTAGCCATAAAGAAAATGCAAATCAAAACCACACTAAGATTCCACCTCACCCGTGTTAGAATACCCATCATCGAAAATACAACCAACAACATGTGTTGGCGAGGATGTGGGGAAAAAGGAACCCTAATCCACTGCTGGTGGAAATGCAAGCTGGTGCAACCACTTTGGAAAAAACTTGGAGATTTCTTAAAAATCTAAACATAGACCTGCCATATAATCCAGCAATCCCACTCCTGGGGATATACTCAAAGGAGTGCAACACAGGTTACACCAGAGGCACCTGCACACCCATGTTTATTACAGCGCTATTCACAATAGCCAAGTTATGGAAACAACAAAGATGCCCCACTATTGATGAATGGATCAAGAAAATGTGGTTCTGTACACAATGGAATTTTACTCAGCCATGAAGAAGAATGAAATCTTATCATTCACAGGTAAATGGATGGAACTGGAGAACATCATTCTGAGCAAGGTCAGCCAGGCTCAGAAGACCAAAAATCGTATGTTCTCCCTCATATGTGGACTTTAGATCTAGGGCAAATGCAACAGTGTGGATGGATTTTGATCACATGACAAGAGGTGAGCACATAAGGGAGCTGTAGGAATAGGCAGAAAACCCAAAACATGAAAGCGTTTGATGTCCCCACTCCAGAGGAACTAATACAGAAACTTTAAAACAATAGAGGTCAGCATGAGAAGGGGATCAGTAACCCATGTAAAGATCAGTTAGAGATGAATCAACATGGATCATAACACATGTGTACACGAAAGCAATGCTAAGAATATTTCTGTATAGCTATCCTCAACTCAACTAGCAAAAATGCTTTGTCTTCCTTATTATGCTTGTGTCTTTTCTTCAACAAAATTAGTGACAAATGCAGAACAGGACCTGCTTGGAACTGAAGGGGAAGGAGGGGGGAAATGACCCAAACAATGTAAAAAAAATGTATTCCAGCTTCAAAAATAAGCTGAATTCATGGTGTGAGTACTAAGCTCAAGACAAGCTGGCCAGTCAGTTTCAAAGAGAAGTTTAGCTCCATTTGGATTTTCTATTTAGCTTTTCATTATATTTCCCCCCACACAAGTTACCTTTCTTTTGTTTTGCCTTTTTCTTTGGGCAATATTGGAGTTTGAACATAGGGCCTTGCACTTGCTAAGCAGGTACTTTAACATATGAGCAAATTCACCAGTTCTATTTGCTCTGGTTATTTTTGAGATAGGGTCTTGCTTTATACCCTAGCTGGCCTGAACCTCAATCCTTCTATGTGTGCCTCCTTGTGTAGCTGGGATGACAAGTGTACCCCTGCAGCCAGCTATTACTTGAGATGGAGTCTCATGAACTCTGTCTGTCTAACCTTGAACCATAATCTTCTGGATCTCCACCTTTCAAATAGTTAGGATTAAAGAATTGAGCCACCATGCAAGAAGTTACTTTTTAAATGTTATTGACAGATAGAGTATCTGTCTCTTTCCATTCTCATTTTCTCTAAAATGAGAAAAATGCCATGTTTGAACTGATTTGATTGATAGATGGCATTAGACAAACACAAATAGCCTAATTCAAGTGACAGACCATATTTAAAGTTTTTTTCTGTACATCTGAATTTTTCCTCTATGCCACTGAACTCTCTTTTGAGGAAGATGAGGAGACTGAGGTATGCTCATGAAAAAAAATCCAAATATGCTATATGTGATTATTTAAATATTATCAGACAAAATTCAAGTGATGCATAATAGTACTTGGATATAAATCTGTTATTATATAAAACAGATCACATTAAACCATTCATTTCCATTAACAAACAAATAAAATATGAAATGAGTCAAATTTTTCCTCAAAGTCAGTCATAAGAAATGAAAATTAAGAATGTTTTCCCTTGTATACAGTAAGAAAAGACAACTTATATCTCATTTGTTTCCCTTGGTACTGTGTGTTTACTAAGCAGAATCTCAGCTTACTAGAATAAGAAAACCATGAGCCTTCTAAAAAATCCAAATTTCCCATTGATTCCTATTGATTTAGGGTATGCATAGTTTCACAATTCCCCCAGCGATTCCACCAGATATCCAGGGATGATATTCATTGGTGTAATGTGTGCTGGATATATCATGTTGTTCTGTGATATAAGATATGTAGTGGAAGAGAGAACCATGTAAGAAGTGCAGCAGGAAGACTCAGGCATAAGGGAAAATACAGTGATCACACAGAAAGAACAATTAATTCTATACAGCTCTGTCAGAAAAAGTTCACAGAAAAGAATCTCACAAAAAATGAGTAGGAAATTTCCTACACAGTAATAAAATGGTAGCATATATACCACATGCCAAACGATAATCCTAGGGTTTTTTCACATATTAACTCAACAGATTCTCACAGGAACCCAAGACATACACATCATTGTTTTATTGTTCAGTCAAGAAAAATAAAAGAGAAACTGAGGCATAGGTTATATAAACCAAAGTGGGTGAGAGGAGTTTGCAACTCTGGTTGTCTTATTGCAATGCTACACTGCACAATTCTCCCCAGGGTGAGGAAGGAGAAACACAGATGAAGGTAACACAATATGCATGAGCATATTTAAAATACTGTAAGCATGGAGAAATCTTTTTTTATATTAAGATACAGTAAAAAGACACTATTTGTGATAGTTCATGACCCTTACAATCTACTGGCGAATTACAAATTGGAGACAGCATACCAAATAACCCACCAGTAGGTACCTTCTTGTTATCTTTAATTACAATGATGGCAGTGGAGAAACTACACAAACAAAAGCTTGGTTATTGTATAGACCCTGAAATTGAATGAGTCTGTTTCTAACACTCTGTGTTTTGTGCTGCCTCAAAATACTGATGATGTTCAAATATTTATCTGTCTTGTTCACTTAATAGCATTTATCACTGTTGACTGTGCCTTTCTTCTAATCCTTTTTTTTAGTCTTCCGTATACTTACTTCATTTCTCCATTGACTTTGACTCTTCTCTTTATTAACTTTTAACCAGTATAATAACTATAATATTTTCCACCTATGCCTGGTTCCAAAATATGTATTTCCCAGCCTAAATCTTTCTTGAAGCTCCAAAATTCTGGATCTACTTTTATTTGTTGAAAATAGAATTCTTAGTTTCTGTGACTCACATTATTCATTTGCAAAGACTATCCATCTTAGGAAATACCACAACCCATTTGTTCAGGCCAAAACTCAAGACATTGTCCTTAATTTTTGGCCTTTCCTATATCACCCACATCTAAATTATCAGCAAACTGTGTAAGATCAACCTATGAAATATGTCCAGACTCTGTCTACTCATCTTGATCCATAATAGATTGAGTCACCATTATGTCTTTCTTGGATCACTTAAATTCTCTTACAGCCAACTTCTCAGCTATCATGTTTTCTCTCTTACAGTGTCTTCCCTCCTTCCTTCCTTTCTTCCTTCCTTCCTTACTTTCTTCCTCCCTTCCTTCCTACTTCCTTCTTGCCCTCCACCCATGCATTGAATCCTTCATTAGGTCTAAGCCTTCCTGATCTAATGGTCTTGGAAGTTTGTCACAATTAACACCCAAAGATGGGCTTTACTAATCTCTCTGTCTCTGTCTTTGTCTTTCTTTTGATCTCTCTCTCTCTCTTTCTCAATCTTTCTTGGAGGCACTGGGGTTCAAATTCAGGGCCATGTGCTTGCTAGTCAAGCTCACTACCACTCAAGCCACACTTCCAGCCTTTTGCTTTAGGCATTTTTCGATAGAATCTTGTACTATTTGCTGTGGATGGTCTTGGACCACAATCCTTCTATCCATGCTTCCTGAGTATCTAGGATTATAGATTTGAGCCATCCTGGCTCTTCTCTGTTTCTCAATCCAAATCAAGATGACAATCAAGATGAACCTTCATACTTCTTATTGTCTTAATACTACTAATAAAATAGGGGTTCATATCTATATTCCAGAAACTCTAATGATTACCAGACCATTGCAAGCATTCAATAAGAATATTGTTGATTAAATGTTAAATGAGGGATTTCACTATAGTTTCTATCTACCAAAACTCACCTTGACATACAAGTTCATGCTTTAAATGTGAGACAAAATGACTTTATAGTAATGTAATTACTTGAAATACATCAGAAATGTTTCAGAAACATTACTATTAAGTCATGTATCCATCATATCATATGAGCCACACTTTCAGATGTCTCATTCATTTAGTAGCACATTCATTTGCATGGGTTTTTATGAAGGGAGATTTTCTTAGTCCATTTTTATTGCTATGACAAAATAACACAGACTGGGAAATTTTTATAGAAAATAATCAGAGCAAAAAGAACTGGTGAATTTGCTCAAATGTTAAAGTGCCTGCTTGCAACTGCAAGGTCTTAAGTTCAAACTCCAATATTGCCCAAAGAAAAAAACAAAACAAAAGAAAGGTAACTTGTGTGGGAGTAAATATAATGAAAAGCTAAATAGAAAATCCAAATGGAGCTAAACTTCTTTTTGAAACTGACTGGCCAGCTTGTCATGAGCTTAGCACTCACACCATGAGTGTGATGAATGTCATTGGGATTTTGATGGGAATTGCATTAAACATGTAGATTACTTTTGGGAATATAGACATTTTTACTATGCTGATTCTACCAATCCATGAGCATGGCAGATCTCTCCACTTTCTGTAGTCTTCCTCAGTCTCTTTCTTCAGAAGTTTATAGTTTTACTTGTAGAGGTCGTTCACATCCTTTGTTAAGTTTACACCTAGGTATTTGATTTTTTTTGAAGTTATTGTAAATGGAATTGTTTTCATATATTCTTTCTCTGTTTGTTCATTATTAGTGTATAGAAATGCTAATGATTTTTTATGTTGATTTTATATCCTGCTACCTTGCTATAGCTACTGATGGTGTCTAGGAGCTTTTGAGTAGAGTTTTTTTGGGTCTCTAAGGTGTAGGATCATATCGTCTGCAAATAGGAATATTTTGACAGTTTCTTTACCTATTTGTATTCCTTTTATTCCTTCTTCTTGCCTAATTGCTCTGGCTAAGAATTCCAGTACTGTGTTGAATAGGAGTGGAGATAGTGGGCATCCTTGTCTCGTTCCTAATTTTAGAGGGAATGGTTTCAGTTTTTCTCCATTAAGTATAATGCTGGCTGTAGGTTTGTCATATATAGCTTTTATAATGTTGAGATACTTACATTCTCTTCCTAGTTTTCTTAGAGCTTTTATCATGAAATGGTGTTGGATCTTATCAAAGGCTTTTTCTGCATCTATTGAGATGATCAAGTGGTTTTTGTCTTTGCTTCTGTTAATGTGGTTTATTACGTTTATTGATTTTCATATGTTGAACCAACCCTGCATTCCTGGGATGAAGTCTACTTGGTCGTGGTGAATGATCTTTTTGATATGTTGTTGAATTCGGTTTGCCATTATTTTATTGAGCATTTTTATATCAATGTTCATTAAGGAGATTGGCCTATAAGTCTCCTTTTTGGAGATGTCTTTGTCTTGTTTTGGGATGAGAGTAATATTAGCTTCATAGAATGAGTTAGGCAGTGTTCCTTCCCTTTCTATTTCATGGAACAGTTTAAAGAGAGTTGGTATTAGTTCTTCTTTAAACATCTCATAGAATTCAGCAGTGAATCCATTGGGTCCTGGGCTTTTCTTTTTTGGGAGACTTTTGATTGCTGCTTCAATTTCATTTTGTGTTATAGGTCTATTCAGGTGATTAATTTCCTCTTGGTTCAGTTTTGGATGATCATATGTATCTAGAAATCTGTCCATTTCTTTAAGATTTTCAAATTTATTTGAATATAGGTTCTCAAAGTAGTCTCTGGTGATTTCCTGGACTTCCATTGTGTTTGTTGTTATCTCCCCTTTAGTGTTTCTGATTTTACTGATTTGGGTTTTTGCTCTCCTCATTTTAGTCAGCTTTGCCAGGGGTCTGTCAATCTTATTTATTTTTTCAAAGAACCAGCTTTTTGTTTCACTGATTCTTTGTATGGTATTTTTGGTTTCTATTGCATTGATTTCATCCCTTATTTTAATTATTTCTTTCCTCTGCTTGTTTTGGGATTTGCTTGTTATTGTTTTTCTAGGAGTTTGAGCTGTAGTATTAGGTCATTGATTTGAGATCTTTCTGTCCTTTTAATATATGCACTCATGGCTATAAACTTTCCTCTTAGGACTGCCTTTGCTGTGTCCCATAGGTTCTGGTAGGTCATGTTTTCATTTTCATTAACTTCCAAGAACCTTTTAATTTCCTCTTTTATTTTATTGATGACCCATTTGTCATTGAGCAATGTATTGTTCAGCTTCCAATTGTTTACATGTTTTTTATTGCTGTTTTTGTTGTTGATTTCTAGTTTTAATGCACTGTGGTCAGATAGAATGCATGGGATTATTCATGTTGTACATAAAAGTAGAGTATAATTTTTAAGTAAATTACTTCTGGAGCTGGATATAATCATGTTCCTGGCTTCCTGATGCACCAAAGGATTACTTTAAGTAGGATGAAAACATTCCAATTATAAATGTTCTAATGGCTTTTCACTGATATGTCAATTTATACAGCAAAATGCCAATTGCCATATATAAATTTACTTTAGAAATCTATTCTCAACAAGCTTGACCCTGTTACTCTCTGGGAAGATAGTTTATTATTCTGTGACTGTGAACTACAATATTGGAGTCTCAGAGATTCTCCTTCAAAGAGGTGCCAAACTTGCTTCAAGAGAAGCTCATGCCTAAATAAAGTGACTGACATTTATAGTGCCCAGAAAGAGCAACACAGTCACCCTGACAATTAATCATCAAGTAAAAGTAAGTAGACACTTTTAAAGTGAGAATAAGAAGGAAGATGTGAAATGAGTCAAAGAAAATTGATACTCCACTATTTATTAGATAAGTGGATTTTCTATCTCTTACTTTATGCAAAGTTTAAATTTGTACTAGACATAGACATGGTTTTTATTAGTTAAGTTTTTAAATAATTATACCTATCTGCATCACAACTAATCATTATTCCTGATAATTTGGGATCCTCATACATATCTATGAAAGGTTTATAAATTCATCACTGTCACTGACTTGGAATTTTAAATCAAAGTAGAAATCACCTTCAGCTTCTTTGTAATATCTGGCCATATTCTCCTTGCCTTTCACCTTTTTCAATTTTTTCAAATATAGTTTTCAATTCTTAGGACCTCTCTTAATTTTTTCATTCTGCAAAACTCATGCATAATTTTATCTATTTCTTAAAGTTTGAATCACTAATCTAATCTTTAACCTCTTGTGAAAAATTAGCAGAATATTGTGTGTTACATTTTATCATTATTTATAATAGTATTGACTATCTTCTATGTTCAATTATATGTTAGGACATGTTTCCTCACCCATGTTGTAGGCTCAATGACAATGAAATAAATACATATATAGTACCATCAATGATGACAAGAACATAATAATCTCTGTTACTGGTTCAGTTGCTAATATGATTGATTTAAGCACTGCAGAAAGTTTTCCAAATGGAAATAATGAATTTGCCTGAATTTTAATAATGAATAGGTAAAACTAGTTTGTTGGAAGAATGTTACCTTTTAAGTTCTACTTATTAAAAAAAAAGCCACTTTCTGGCTAAGTCTCTTAGGTTTCAGAATTCATTTATCTGCTGGTAACATTTAGCTGAAGAAGATAAAATAGTTTTGACTTTAGAAAAAGAAATGAGATTTTTTTCATTTTTTATTGTGCTGGGGGTACATTGTGGCATTTACAAAAGTTCTTACATCAACTATACCATACTTTAATTTACCCCCTCTGTCATTCTCCTTTGTCATTATCCCCTGTCCCCATTCCTGGAACAGTTTCAACAGGTATAATTTTTCCAATTACATGCTTGTGTTCACAGTATGTGCACCATATTCACCTTCTACATCCCTTCCCCACATTCTTCCCCTCCCACTGATACCACCCTCCCCCCCACACCCACCAGGACCTGTTCTGCTCTCTTTTTCTTCATAAAAGAAAAAAATGACATTTTTATTTAAGATAGCTACATAGGGAGAAATTTGAACTTTATATAAATGACAGCAGAAATGAAAACAGTACTATTTGGATGTAAGTTGAATCACTAAATCATCTCATTGTGTGTCTCCCTATAGGCAGAAATCCCCGGGTGTTCGCTTAAACAAATATGAAATGAAAGGAAAGACAAATTCAATTATTTCCATGAGTAACTGAAATTAGCATGATGAAAATGTTCAGGAACAGGTATAATTAGAAACAACAGATGTTTTTATGTAGAGAGTTATCATATTGTGATCACAGAAATAATCACAATATCTTAGAAAGTCATATCAATTTAGATCATTAAAATTACATATATTTACCTATTGATGTTGATGTGAAAACAACAATAAAATGTAGGCATCTTTGTAAATGGAGTTTTTCCCCTCAGAAGTGCTATTTTAAAGATGCAGATCTGTTTTTCCAAAGTGACTTGCCTCTTACTAGACTATATTTTTCAGTAAACATTCCTCTAATCTTCACATGTAGCAAGAAGACTTACAAATGTCACTTATGACAAAATGATGCTGCCTTTGATGGAATTCAGGATCTATGACTCTGAAATATGCCACTTTGACATATTGATTACTTTTAACTAAAAAAATTGAGAACTAGCTAATACATGAAACACCCTTTCCATCAACTACCTAAAAGTTTAAAGATTTGTGAATGTTGTAGAACATTCACAACTATAAAGTAAATTTTCATTTGTATCTGATATCTGCACAGGAAGAGAGCTACTCAAAGATGACTTTTACGAGTATAACAAGGCAATATTAGCTCAACATATATTTGCTCCCCTCAGTTGCCCATAATTGGGAGCTACCACCTCACTACAACCACCACCACCACCACTAGAAGCTCTAACTTCTGTGTTTTTTCTCTTGCTTGGGATGACACATTAGCTTCAACCATCTGGACACTTCTTTGAGTCTTGTGTGTTTGTGAGACTTCTGTGCATATATAGATGATTAAAATCATGTCCTCTTATTAATCTGTTTTATGTAAATTTAAGTCATAGACTTGCTATAAAATCTAAAAAGATAGAAGGAAATAGTTTCTATTCACACCAGAATATGTAGCAAGAAGTCTCACAAATCCTCATATTATAAAATCATGCTACTTTCTGGACTGCTGTTTGTGTATATATGGTGTATATTTAGGAGGATATCACTAACATTCCTTTTTGCCACTGAATAATAAAGTATTTCAAACCTTTTTGTAAACATAATTAATAAACATAGAATCCTAACCAGTAATGCAGATAGTTGTTAACACTGGTCACATTTAATGAATAAATACTGATAAATAATTATTAACTGATGTTCATATGTTATTCACATATTTAGATATTAAATGTATTAAATTAATTGTGAATTCAATTAATTTTATTGTTTTCAGTTTGAGGGTCTTTTTTTAATACTCTGTTAAATTTATGATAAAAAAGAAAATAAGAAATAGACTTGTAAGAACTGATGATGAGCTGATGATCATGATATCTGAAATCTTTGAACTTTACAGCACAATTTCCATGAATATATTAAAATCTAAACAACATGTTTACTCCCTGAGATTTTACATCTCTATTGCCACAGATATTCCTTACTCAAATGGCTTTTCCTCTTTAGGAGACTAATAGCAACTAATATTCTAACGAAACATATCAACAGAATCAAACAAGACTTGCCTGTGATGATAATGATAGTGAAAGCTAAATGTTATTTCCTACAAGCAGTGCATCAAAATACTAATTTTACCAAGATGAGTTCTAAAATACTTAACTCCTCATCACTCTGATGTTTTATGGTGTGTTATTTCCTACCAACTTGATTAATTGGTGATAAATAATAAGATTTCTCCTTAGTGTTGCCAGGATACAGGACCCAAGAGAACACACTTAGCAAGATGACCTCTTCTTACCTTTTTGAACTATAAACAGAATTTTATAGCTTGTCCATGTCTTTTAATTGTGTAGTGGGTATGTTTCAATCAATACTTTTGCTGATAAAAATATTTTTCTCAGTTTCTACTGAAGAAAGTCTATTTATTTACCCATAAGCCTCTAGATCTAGACACTGTAAGAAATTTAGCTTGAACGGTTGAGACTAAACATTTAATAGTTTTATGTACTTTTATTTTATAATAGTCTTAGATTTACAGGAAAGCTGCTAAGATACAGTACAGAAAATTCCAACATTTCTCTAAGTCTGTTTCCTTTCTGGTTCATATTTTACTATATTAATATTCATTGCTCACAATTAATAAATCAATATTAATATACCTTTATTAACTAGCTCAAATTAATTATTCAGGTTCCCTTACCATTCACTTAGCATGCTTCTATTCCAGGATTCCATACTAGATGCCACCTTACATTTTGTCATCATGCCCCTTTGTGATCCTCTTGACTGACAGCTTCTAAGACTTGTCTTGTTTTTGATGACCTTAATAATTTTAAGGACTGTCATTCGGGTGCTTTCTGGAATGTTCCTTAATTGAATTTTTTTTTGTTATTTTTCTCATGATTTGACATAGTGCTGTGAGTTTGGGGAAGGAAGACCACTGGTAAAATATCATTCTCCTTACATATCAAGGTACATGCCATCAACCCGACATCACTGTCAATGTTAAGCTTGACCATTTGAGATTAAACACAATGTGCTTGATTTATCCACTGTGAAGTTTCTGGGTTTTTTTTTTTCATTTTTCCACACTGTTAATATTTGAAAGATAATCATAAGTTTCAGTCGATCCTTAAGGATTGAAGGATTATATTCCATATGCTTGAGAATAGAATACCTTCACAAATTATTTGCAATTCTTATGGGAAAATTTATTGATTCTTCACCATTATCCGTTCATCCAATCATTTATTTATATTAACATGAACTCACAGGTATATACTGCATATATTAGCTTAGGTATTATCCAATTCTCCTTAATTTTGTTACGGAAAATATTCCAGCTTTAACAATTGTAAATTCTTTCATTTGATGCCTGTATCCCTTTAGCATGCTTCTGGCATTGCTTGCTTTTGTTTGTTTGTTTGATTTTATGTGTGTGTGCAGTGCTAGGGCCTTGCACATGTTTCCCAAGAGCTCAACTGTTGAGCAATATCCCAACCTTTGCTTACATATTTTGCTTTAAGATTTTATTCTCTCAGAGCAGCTTTAGTTTTCATAGAAACAAAAAGAAGGAGGTATAGAAGCACACCAAATACCACTTTCCCCTACATGTACATAGCCTCTCCCACATAATCCTCACAGGTGTTCTATATTTGTCTCAATTGATCAGCCAATATTCATAGTGTACATTAACATTTACTCAGTATTGTAAACTCAGTGGATTTGAATCTGTATTATGACATGCATCCTTCATTATAATATCATACAGTGTAGTCTCACTTCTCCACAAGTCCAACATGCACCTCATAATCATCTTTCCTTCACATCCAACCTGTGGCAACCACTGATCTTTCTACTAACTACATAGACATGTTCTTTTCCAGAATTTCATATAACAGGGTCACATATGAAGCAGCCTATTCTGATTGGACATCTTTCACTCGGTAATACACATTTAAGCTCCTATGATTGTTTTCATGGCTTAGTTACTCATTTGTTTTGAGTTTTGAGTAGTATTCTATTGTCTAGAGGTACTGTGATTGATTTATACATTCAACTATGGAAAGCAGTTTTGTTGCTTTCAAGTTTCATGAATTATGTATTAAATTTTTGTAAAAATTCATTTGAAAATACAGGTTTTCAACTTTTTGGAGTAAATATCAAGGACCATGATTGGTGAGTGTTGTAGTAAGAGTATATTTAGCTTTATAATAAACCCCCAAACTTCCTCCCTCCCATAGTGTCCATTTCATTTTGTGTTCTTCCTAGAAATCAGTGAGAGCTTCTGTTGCTCAGAATTTGTGCAATTTTAATTTTAATTGGTATCTTATTGCTTTAATTTGTATTTTCCTACAATGTGAAGCATTTTTTCTTCAGCATATTTATCATCTGAATATATCCTTTAGTGAGGTGTTTATTAAGGACTTTGACCTCTTTTTTACTCATTTTTTCCATCCTATTAAGTTTTATGTGAACTTTGTATATTTTGTACATCCTTGATTAGATATCTTTTGCAGATATTTTCTCCTATTCTATTTCATTCTATCCTATTCCTTTCATTCTTTCATTCTATCCTATTCCTTTCGTTCTTTCAACAGTATCATTTGTAGAACAGAAACATTTCTTATTTGACTGAAGTTCTACTTACCAGTCCTTTCTTTAATGGATCACACCTTTGGAATTACATCTAAAAAGTCACCACTAAATCCAAGGTTATTTAAATTTTCTTCTACGCTGTCTTCTAGTTTTACAGTTTTACATTTTCATTTAGGTAGGTGATCCATTTTGAGTTAATTTTTGTGAAAGGTATAAGGTCTGTGTTTGCATTCCTGTGTCTTTTGTTTGGTTTGTTTTGCTTTTTTGTGGTTTTATGGGTTTTGTTTTTGTTTTTAAACTTTGGATGTTCAGTTGTTCCAGCACTATTTGTTGAAAAAAAAAATCAGTATTTGCTCCAATGTATTGCCTCTGCTCCTATGTCAAAGACCAGTTGACTACATTTCTTTGTCTGTTTCTAGATTGTCTATCTTGTTCCATTGATTTCTTTTCTTTTTCTTCCTCCCTACCACACTGCCTTGATCATTGTAGCTTTGTAGTAAGTCACAATGTCTTGGAGTGTTTGTTCTCCGAATTGATTTTTCTCTTTGAATATTATGTTGGCCTTTTTGGCTTTTTGATTCTTTATAATAAAGTTTGGAATTAGTTTGTTTATGTCTATAAAATTACTTCTTGGTATTTTTACTGGGATTTCATCAAATCTGTAGACAAAGTTGTGAAGAAATGACATGACTATATCAAGTCTTCTAATCTGTGAACATGGAAACTCCACTAATTCAATTACTTCAATGGAGTTTTGTAGTTTTCCTCATGTAGCTCTTTTTCATATTCTATTAGACAGATACTTACTTATATACTTCATTTGGGGTTCTAATATAATTGCTGTTTCTTTTAAATGTCAAATTCCACTTATTCATTGCTGGTATATAGGAAAGTGAACAAGTTTTGTATATTAAGCTTGTATTCTACAACCTTGCTACACTTGCTTATGTTTTCAGTTGTTTGTTTGTTTTTTAATTGGGGGGTGGTTCTACATAGACCATCATGTCATCAGTCACAAAAGAAAACAGTTTTACTTCTTACTTTCTAATCAGTATACCTTTTATTTCTTGTCTCATAACATTATTCAGGATTTCCTATATAATGTTGATAAGGAGTGGTGTGAGGGACTATCTTAACCTTGTTCCTGATCTTTGTGGTAGAGATTTAGAGAGTTTAGGTTCTCACTATTATGAATGAGGATTTTTATTTTAAATTTTGATACTATCTATTTTCTGACATTATAAAGTACTCTAAGTTTACATTGTATATTTGCCTTCCTTATCTTTAAATCAGCCATTTCTCCAAGAAGTCCTACATCCTTCATTGCAGAATGGTATATGAAATTGAGATCTAATCACTTAGTATATTGGTGTTATGGGATTTTTGCCACAGGTGCACTCAACTGTTGGTGCAATGAAAAACATGTATGCACACTAATCCATGAATATTTACATATCTAATCATTTCTCTAAATAATCATATATATTCATGTAAAGGTAAACATGAATTCATGTTGTCTCCAGCCAAATCCTTTATGGCATGGATCATTCTAGACTATTTTCCTTGCTCTTTAGTATCCTCTTATTTCAATAGTGAGAAACCTGGCTTCCACCACCTGCCATCCATTTATTTGATTCCTCAATTCTAAATGCATGCATACTGGTTTCATGATTGTTCATATGTACCCCATATGAAACAACTTCATCAACAAAGTGCCATATTATACACACTTTCCTTTTGTCAAAGTTGTTTAGGCCAGCAGCTTTTCTTCCCTATTCCCAAACTCACAACAGTGAGATTGTATCCTACATTTGTAATATAGGTACTATCTTTTGTCACAGACAACATTATATCCTAGACTCCTACAACCTCTTATTTTTTTAAATAGTATTCACTCAGAGCTGTCATGTTCCATGGATATATAAGCAAATGAATAATGCCATGCATCACAATTATCATGCAGGCTACTTTTACTACCTTAAAATTCTACTGTGTTTCACCTGTGTAACTTTCCCACTTTAGACCCTTTTCAGACATTGATCTCTTCACCTTTGCTATAGCCTTTTCTTGGCACTATATCACATAAGTAGACTCCTATAGGGTTTTTTAAATTAGAATTTTCATACTAGGTTCTTCCACTTAGCAACATACATTTAAGATTCATCTGAGTTTTCACTTGACTTATTAGTTCATGTCTTTAATATTGATGAAATATAGTTTGCTTATCTATCACCTATCCAATGGTAATTTTTCTACATCCAGTTTGGAATAATTATGAATAAAGATGTTATGATTATTAACAATCCATTTTATTTGTAATATTAGGTTTCAAGCAAACACCAAGGGTTGCAATTCTTAGATTGTTTTCTAGAGCTCTATTTAGTGTTTTTAAGAACTACCAAAATGTTTTCTGAAGTGGCAAGCCCATTATGCATACTCAAGAGCAAGGAATGGGAGTTCCCATTGCTCTATCCCTTAGTAGTAACTGATATTGTCACTTTATTGGATTTAGTCATTCAATAAAATAGGAAGCATACATAGTAGATATCTATTGCGAAAGACAGAGTTGTTCTGAATTTCCATATACCTCTCAATCTCATTATTTCTCAATTTTTTAAATCATATGCCAGGGACCTGGATGGGAAAAGGGGCTTACACATTAATGTCATAAATCCTGTTGTTAAAAAATGTATAGGTTATTCTTTCCATATGGGAAATTTAAATTTTCTTTAGTGTAATCTTACATCCTTGGCCATATTATTGTAAACCCTGTGTCTCTATAACCCTCCTTCATTTATTTTCCTTGTATTTCCAGTCACAGTCTCCAAAATACTTTTTCATTTTTTTTCCTGGAGCAGTTGGTTTTTCTCTTCAACTCACCTTTAAGCTATAATCAGTAGACCCATTTACACAACTAAATGAGTCAGTTAAAGACAACTCTTGCCCAGAGAGGGAGTTCTCATCTACAGACTCTGTGGCTCAACTTAAATATTGTGTGTTTTTCCTCCTACATGAAAAATCATGCAAATTGCACAATTGAGAAGCTACTCATCCACCCAACTACTTAAAAACCTTGGCCAATCCTGGGACTTCCCAGCCTGGAATCTAGAGTGATAAAATTTATTTTTTTAATGGGAACAAGAAGTACAAAGGCTGAAATGGCTCCTTTGGGAAAGAAAAGACAACTAATTGACTCAAGGAAAGTTGGAATGAAACTCAGAATTGGCCAGTTTACAAATAATGACTGACATTATTATTAGCAAATGATTAGAGCTTCTCCAGGGAGTATCAATGAAACTCCACTCATTTAGCAGAGAAGGAAACTTTGGGAGTCAGCTGGAATAAGAATCAGCCACTAAGTTCTTCATGATAAGCTTTCATAGTGTATTTGGTTCTAAAAATAGATTCTTACAATTCTGCCTGCTCTTATTCCCAGGTTTCCATGAATGGTATTTCATATCTTCTTTTCTTCTTTTTATTACTTTATTTTATTGTTTTATGTTTACTTACATGTGTATACATTATTTGGGCCACCTCATCTCTCCATCCTGCCTGCAGGCAGAACCTGTTCCACCCTCTTTTCTCTGATTTCATAGAAGAAAAAAATATAAAAAGTAATATGAAAAATATGGTGTTTTTGCTACTTGGAAATAAAGATAGCTATACAGAGAGATTCTTTGTGTTTTTTCCATGCATATGTGTATTTTAATCCAAATTGGTTCATCTCTACCAGACGTCTTCACTAGTTCCTAGTTCCCTTTCCAAAGTTGTCCCTGCCAGTTTAAGATTGCTGTATTTGAGATGCCTATGGTAACATATTTGGGCAAATGATTATTCTGAGTGATTTAATATTTTTCATCTTTGAGACCAGCATAAAGTTTTTTGTCTTAAAATATTATACATATTTTGAATAATTATCACATTTTATAATCTGCCCCCAACTTTGTCTACTATGTTTTCAAAAACTACAACAAATCCTCCAGATATTGTTAAACAGCATTGACATACAAATATGGCTCTTCCCCACTTTTTATTTGCATTTTGATAGCACTTTTCCTATAATCTTCTCTTTATTAGCATCCGCATCTTTTTTCCTTCTCATTGACTTGATATTGAATATATGAGTATTCCTTACTTGAAGGATAAACAGTTATCATAGCCCAGGTTAATAGTAAAAAAATCAAAGAGCATTCCATTTTCCTCAACAATAATTCTTATTTAGTGGTAAGCTAACATGCTTATAAATGAGAACATTTCAAGTATGGTAAGTTCATAGAAACTTTGCTTTCCCTTTGTTAATCATTCAATTGTCATTCTGTCACCACTGAAATTTTCATCTTTAGAACCTAATTACCAAGGTTAATTCCTAACAATTCCTTCATTCTGTAACCCCGAAATAAAGAATCATTTAAGTGGAAGTTCTGATTAAAAATGAAAGTCATATAAATTGAAGCGGTGACATTCTTTTCAAGGTTTATAATTCGTTTATATTAGTAGAAATTGTATTTCATATAATTAATTGGTAAATTTTACTGAACTTTGATAGAGAAAACAAGAGTTTGTCAGTTATAGTGCCCTAAAAATACTTGTGTTTGGCTAAGAATAACTTCTAAAGTCTAAATTGACTTCACTGACAGTATGTACTCAGAACCCTACACTAAGTAAAAGGTGTCATGAAATTCTGCAGAAATTTGGACTTTCACCATATCATTGTTTTCTATCTCTTCAGCTATCTTTCCTTCTTCACAACAGAAAAATATTTTCTGTTCACTCATAGTTTACTTAAGGTCAAAATATGAACTGTTAACATTTTGTTAAATGCTTGATAGGAAATGTTAAATGCTTGATGGGAATTTTATGCAATGTATATTTTTCATGCCATTTAAGAGAATTCTTGTTCATAAACAGCCTCAGATGTCTTCAAGTTTATGAAGTAAAATATGCTCCATAACACCTTCATAAGAATACATTATGATAAGATAATGTATTTTACTTACATTGTATTTAAAGGCATAAAATAATTCTCTGCATGTTTTATTGAGTCATATTTTTCTATGATTAAAAACCAGCTTATTAAGGTATATTTATTTAAGGAACAACATTCACCAAATTTAAGTGAATAATTCAATAAGCTTGAAAAAACACCACAAAAAATCAAATTATACAAAAATTTAATCATCGCAAAAAAATCCCATTATGCTCTTGCCATAATTAGTCTCCTCCCCTAGACACAACTTCAATTTCTTGTCACCCTGACGTAGTCTGTACTAGAATTGTACAACTAGATTTTAAAACATTTCATTTTTGTACCATGTATTTAGTGTTTTTAAAATTCACCCACATAAGGTTTTTTTTATCAGTAATTTTAATGCTCACTAGGATTTCATTCTATAGATGCAACAGAATGTTTACCTACCCTTATAAATAAAGGTTTGGGTCATTTTTAAGTTCCAGTTGTTTCACATAAAGCAACAATGACCTTGCTGTCAACTTTGGACTAGAACTGGGCTCCCACATAGTCCCAGATAGAGATGGGTCACAGGGGCAAGAAAACCAGATCTTGACAACAGTCGTCAGTTACAGGACTAGAACTTCAGTTCATTTTATGATATCTTTTTGACTGCTACATGGATGATTCCCTGGACAAGGCAACATGGAGACACAGGGTATACACATAGCCCTACAGCAATTCCAGTTGCTCCTCTCGCCCTAAGTCATCAAGTCCATAGACAGAATAAACACATGATTACTTATAAAAGCACAAAGGAAAGGAACAGACAAGCTATGAATCTTTACACTGAAAGTAAGCAATGATTTCAGTTATTCTTGAGTTCCCAGGAAACAGACCCATAGGTAATGAAACTCATAGAATCAAATGTAGTCTTTATGGATATCACCAAAGAGGCCACCTTTAAGCATCTCTCATAGTTGCAAGTTTAAGTTTGTATGGTGTTTTAATCTTTGTGTTTATTTCTCAGTAGAAATCTTCCCTGAGTAGGGCTGCTATATCTTACAGTCAGTGACACCTGATCCCAAGTTTTTAGATTTTAGAAGTAAGTATCCTGGGAATGTCATGGAAACATTGTCTCAAAATTGCTGAGGAACATAAGATATCTGAAAATAAGAGACCTAATTCCTAGCAGAGTATGGAACTAGGATTATTACAAACTTGTAATCCCAGCACTCAGGAGACTAAAGCAGGAGGATCATGAGAGTTCAAGATCTTGCCTCAATATATAAATAAATAACAAATTAATTAATCAGTTAAAGAGATCCAATATCTCCACTCCACTAACTCCGTAAGGTTGATCCAAAAACTATCATTCTTCAGGCTAAGCTCTGGTCTCCACATGTATTCGTGACATCCAGCCTACACAATTTGTTCACAGAACTCTTCATAGTTTCCAAGGAGATATTGGATAGGAATGTAAATGAGACCAAATATGAATTTCAACCTGTTCCCTACCATCCTTCTGTCCACAGTGAAACAAGACTAGAACTCCCCTTCAGGCTAGACAGGCCCAATTATCTTCTCAATCCATCCCACACAATGAACAGAAACTGTGGTACTATGGTTTGATGTGTTCCCCAAAGTTCTTACGCTGCATACTGAATCCTCAGATTCATATGTGAGCAGTATTAAAGATGAAGCCTTCAGAAGCTACTTAGAATTGTACAAGACAATGAGGGTGGTGCCCCATAAAGGCATCAGTGGCTTTAGAAGAGGAGGAAGAGAGACTGGCACTGACATGCTTGCTTTCTTCCATCATGTGAGGACACCATCATGTTATGATGCAATGAAAAGGCTCTCACCAAATGCTGAGCAGATACCAATGCCATATGCTTGCATTTCTCTGCTCCTAAAACTGTTAGTTCTAGAATAATGTCTATTACCTAAAGGTAATTTGTAATAGCAACAGAAAATGGATGGAGACACCAGTGATTAAAAGTGACTTTAACCATTTGTTAACGTATAATCCAGAGAAAAAGAAGGCAAGCAATTCCTTATTTGGAAGAAGTAGAGGCTGGATGGATCTCACATTGGCCTCACATATGGGACCAACAATGACTATGAAGAAGAGAGAACTTGGTTTGGGAGAGTGGCTCAAGTGGTAGAGTTCTTTCTTAGCAAGTTTAACAAGTGTTAATCAATCTCCAGTACCACCCAAAAACCACAACAACAAAAAAAAAAAAAAAAAGAGAGAGAGAGAAGAGAATCCTTTTCCCAGGCAGATAAGCATCCTCACAGCCAAGGCTGGGTAGACTGATGTTTTCCTTTCCTGAGCACCTTAGCTGACAAATACTCACTGTGGCCGGTGGCAGAAGTTGTAAAATTTCCCTTATAGAAACTAGCAGTGACACACTGCCAAGGACCCAGGTGATAAAATGTAGCTTAGTTCTTGAAAGTTTTCCACCTACTCATCACTCACAGGGATTCGTCCCATTAGTACTGTTTGGGTATACAAACATGATACACCAAGTTTTAAGGTCATCTATAAGATTTTTCCATTCTAATCCATAAGAAGGTGAATATGATGGATGTTTCCCTCATAATTAGGTTATATCATATGGCACTGTTTATTTTTTAAAAAGCGATTACTCAAGTTGGCATGACCCAATCACACCAGCCCTTTAAAAGCTGAGAATCTTCTTCAGTTGTTAGTTAAAAAAAAAAAAAGTCAGGGATCTGAAGTGTGCCGCCTTGAAGACAGAAGTGCCCACGTGTCAAGGAAAGTGAGAAGTCTAGGAAATGACAGTGCCTCAGTTGATAACCAGCAAGGAAACAGATCTCCCAATGCTACAATAGCAAAAAGGTGAATTCTGCCAACAAGAATGAACTTGAAGTGGATTTTTTCTGAGAATCTCCAGACTAGAACTCAATTAAGCCACAACCTTCCTTTCTGCATAAACAGAGAACTTTCCTGTGCTGTGCCATAGTGCTGACCTTAGAACTATGAGCTACTAAATGGATGTTTTGGAATTATGATAATTTGTTAGGCTGCAATAGAAAATGAATACCACAATGCTGAACTTCTAGCAGATGGCTTATATATCTCAAATATATTTTCCTCTTTTCATAGCACATGTCACTCTCTCAGCCAAATGTGGAATTTATTTTGCTATCAATAGTTTTTTCCAGTCTACTTGGGCTCCAATATGTCTCTGCAAGACACTTTTTAATTATATTCATATCGATTATTTACATTAGCATTGAATATTTAAATATGGAATTAAAATACTACCCAACTTTGGTAAGCCCTATTAAATTCTATGCTATTAGAATAAAAAAAAAGAAATTTCATGCCTGTTGTAAATGCTTCATTCTCCTTGCTCTAGTTCCTAGATGGGAAGTGGTCAAGATTCATCACACCAAATAGAATATCTGCTCTATAAAAACAGTCTTGAATGTACTTTATGTATTACTTTATCTGTCATGTCCAAAACAAGAGCTAATACATTGACCAGGCTCCATAAATTTTTGTTGACTATTTATTCAACAACTTATTCAGGGATATTTAAATCTAAAGAAGATAAGCTATTTTTAATTGCAATATATAATTGGTGAATTCTTATACAATGAAGTAATATTGTAATATTGACACAAGAACATTGAAAAAATGTATAGCTATATACATATAGTTGAGTCTTGGTATCACGTAGGTCCCAATGCTATCTGATCCTTTCAACAATATCTACAACAGATAAAGCAGCTCACCAGATATTTGTTAGTATTTTTGTATTTCTTTCAAACATAGATAAATATTAAGCTAAGATTATGAATTTTTAAAACTCCACAATTATTTAATATGTTGAAATTCAGAGTTTATATAATTAATAAAATGCTATTTTTGTGCCAATGGATACTTTTGTGTTTAGACCATAATAGAAACCATAAGAATAAGAATCAAAATATATTGTGTATAATATATACAATTGTGGTCTTTGCAGTAGTTTTTGTTAACTTACCATATTTACAGTAATCTAAATAGACTTTTTTTTGGTGGTACTGGGGGTTGAACTCAAGGCTTCATGCTTGCAAAGCAGGTGCTTTACCATTTAAGTCACATGTCCAGCCCTAAAAGATATTTAGTATATTTTTGAAGTATATTTAGTTTGGTGTATGTAATTCTATTTATGTAGTGAACTTTTTGGAAATATTGCTTTATATTAAAAAGAAAATATCAACTTTGGCCCCTCAAAATTTTCTGAGACAGAAGTTTCAAAATTAGAATAAAATCTGTAGAGTTATCTTCCATTTAAAATTTATATATAGAGTAAGAAAAAATTCTTTAAAGTTTCAGAACAGATCAACAAAAAAAGAAATTTTTTCTTCAACATAAGTCAAAACAGCTGAGAAATTATCAGTCCTGAGCAATGTCAAACACTTAAATCTTTGCTATTAAACATTAAATGTCTTTTTAATAATAATGAGTTATTATAATCAAGCTTTATATTAATCCCTGGTTCTCAGAAATTTTTCTTTAACCATGATACTTGGTTTTGGTTGAGTTATTATAATCAAGCTTTATATTAATCCCTGGTTCTCAGAAATTTTTCTTTAACCATGATTACTTGGTTTTGTCTTGGGCTCTGGAGTGATAATGATTTTAACAAGAGAACATTTGGACTTTAATGGCATTATAGATAACTCTCTAAGTTTAGTGGCAGTCTTTTTCACAAAATCCCAGCATTTTTTCCTAAAAAATGAATTATTGCCAGAGTGGTCCTCCTCATTCCCCTGGGTTCACTGGTAGTAATGACTATCTTACTGGTTCTCTGTATCAATCCCTTTTCTTCCTCTTTTCCTGGAACAAAGACCAATCTGACTGTTACCTTAAGTAATCCTGATTTCTTCCATCTTAGAAATCCCTAGAGGGTGCAACTTGCTGGCAGTTGAAAAAATAAGCACATTACTAAGCTATTAACATACTTTGTTTTCTATTGCCTTTTTTTTACAAGACTATATTTTAAGGAGCCTTTGTAAAAGCAATGCACTTGCATAATTGTACCTAACAAATGCTGTATGTTAAAAAATGAAAATGCAATAATTTCTTAGATTTCTAAATGCTAATGAATTAGCTTTAAAAATCCAGAGCTGAATTCCTTACTATTCTTTCTATACATTTTACAGAATCCTATTATACAACACCAATCAATTGAGAAAGCAACTCAAGTCAGAAATGCTAGTTTATTCATGGGAACATCATTATATCAATTAACCTACTAATGGCAACTGTCAGTTCATTTTTAGAAAAGACTCAGCAGCAATAAAATTAAAGTGCAGTCATAAATTTTTCTTTGTTCCAGGGATTGAAGGAAGAAAAATAATAAAAGTGTTTTTAACTTGGTCTTTAACATTAATCAGATTGAAATAAGAACCTCAGAAATGGGCCATGCTATAAAATGGGATTATCTATTCTGAAGTGTTTCACATTAACTGAAAATTATTTTCAGGTAACCTTTTCTTAATTGCTGAAAATGCAATTATCTTCACATATTTATCTTCTGTTTAGAGATAAAAAGAATTATGACCATGTTGCTACATTTTATATCATGTGTCTTCTGATTTCATTGCACTAGGTAGTTATAACCTACCTACATTACTAAAAAACAGTTCCAGATACTATATTTTAAGAAAATGTGACATAATAAGTAATGTATGAGAGTAGTTCAGTACGAATACACAATTAAACACAGAGATGTATTTACTTAAGACATAATGAATCTAACCCTGAATTAGGTAGAAATTGTAAAAGATTTAAGAAATAGCTAACAGGTACTCTTATCTCCTAAGAAACTGGTGTTCCTTCAGATAAGTCAGAGCATATGTTAAAATCCTTAGAAAAATAATGCATTTTGTAGTAGTTGTGTGGGAAAATACAGGTTTTTCTACATACTTGGAAACCAATGACTCCATAATGCATCATTCAAAATAAGACAACTTGAAATGTTCGCAAAACAATGTAGGAAGAAAAGAATAATTGGTTAATGTTTAGAAAAATCAAGATTAAGTGAAAGAAAGTTTCATGACATTTGAATTATACTCAGATCATTATCTTAGTCTCTTTGGGTTGCTATAATAAAAAATTGCAAAGTGAATGGTTTACAAAGAACAGAAATTTGTTTCCATCCAGTTTCAAAGACTGAAAAATCCAAGACCAAGGCAGAAGATTTGGTGTCTGGTGAGGGCTTGCTCATTGGCATAGTTGTGTTATCTTTTCTCTGTGCCTTCAAATGACAGGAGAAGGAAAGTTGCTCCCTGGGGTCTTCTAGAACCTCACTGATCATGCAACCCCTTTAAAGGATGAAGTTCCAATATATGAATTTTCAAGAGATAAAAACATTCAGTTTATACCAACTATTTTATTAAATAGAAGAGAGATAAATGAAGTTTTTTTTTTCTGGAAAAAAATTGTTTTTCTACCCATCAGAGATGAAATTGCTCTCAATACCATCAAAGTAAAATTAAGAATAATCATGAGCCTATCTCAAATTTAAAATTAATGTACACATAGAAATTTTTTTTACCATAGTGACAATAGCAAAAATCTTTGATAACATGCAAAAATTGTGCCTCATCCTAAAAGACAAAGCAATTTTCTTTTGGTTCTCTTGATGATTAAGTAGATCGCAACAAAATTTAGTAAAATGTCAAAAATTAAAATTTCACATTTCAAATTGCCATAAAATCTTATTTTCTGTTTTTTTTTTTGTTTTTCTTTTATTATTCATATGTGCATACAAGGCTTGGTTCATTTCTCCCCCCTGCCCCCACCCCCTCCCTTACCACCCACTCCGCCCCCTCCCTCTCCCCCCCTCAATACCCAGCAGAAACTATTTTGCCCTTATTTCTGATTTTGTTGTAGAGAGAGTATAAGCAATAATAGGAAGGAACAAGGGTTTTTGCTGGTTGAGATAAGGATAGCTATACAGGGCATTGACTCACATTGATTTCCTGTGCGTGGGTGTTACCTTCTAGGTTAATTCTTTTTGATCTAACCTTTTCTCTAGTACTTGTTCCCCTTTTCCTATTGGCCTCAGTTGCTTTAAGGTATCTGCTTTAGTTTCTCTGCGTTAAGGGCAACAAATGCTAGCTAGTTTTTTAGGTGTCTTACCTATCCTCACCCCTTCCTTGTGTGCTCTTGCTTTTATCATGTGCTCATAGTCCAATCCCCTTGTTGTGTTTGGGTTCTTTTATAAAAATAGTTTTTAATACTGATGTCATCATAAGGAAAACTACCAGGTCAATTTCTTCTGTTATAACTTCAGTGATTTTTCTCCAATAGAGTTTTATTCTCTTGTATTTGTATTTGCTACATTTTCTATATACACATTCTATGCTAATTAAGCCCTTAGAAAATTCCATTGATTCAACTGTTATATGAAATGAAGGTACAATTTATTAAATTGGTGCCTCTGGAATACTTGGAACAGTACAAAAATCTAAAACAGCCTGCTCTTTTAACCTTATGTTTGGGAGGTTTTGAATGTCATTGCTAGAGATACTCCAAATCAGTTGGAATCCTTCAGATAAGAGACAGAATACCTTCACAATACTCATGTTCCCATGGCAATTTGTGAAAGAAAACCAAATCCTACTTTTTCTGTTAAAGCCAATTTAATCCTTTGAATTATAGAGCTATATCAAATCATATAGCTGCTGAGATGTCAGGAAACATGAACTTTTGGAACTCTATTTCAAGAATAAATTTTAAGAGGAAAATGCTGATAAAATATCTTTTATGTCATTTATTTAATGTCCCATAACTATTCTACTGTAAGAGAATGCAAAATAAGAATGTTGTTTGGTGTCTTCCTCAAGCCCAATGAAAACTAAAAACCAAAATGATGAAATACCTTCTCTAAAATATCCAGGTTTTTTTGTTGTTTGTTTTTTGGTGGAACTGGGGTTTGAACCTAGGACCTTATGCATGCTAGGCAGGCACAGTGCCACTTGAGCCATTCCACCAGCCCAAATTCAACATTTTTTAAAGAGAAGGTTGTGCTATGCAGCCCAGGATGGCCTCAAAGACATGGTCTTCCTACTTCAGCCTCCTTAGTACTGGGATTACAGGCATGTACCACAATGCCTGGCACCATCATTTTTTTCTCTAGTCTCTAAGGTTCCAGCAGACCACTGAATTGAACTATAAAGCAATTGCAACAGAGGCCCTGTTAATGCAACATTGCATTCTGAAGATCAGTCACCCCCAAATTAGTCCAAATTGAAGCAAGAGGGCGAGCTCTTTCTACCTTTACTTACCCTATAAGGCTGCCGAAGAAGAGGGCAAGGCAGCTTCCTTTTAGCTAAGGACATTTTCTAAGGAAGAAAGAGCTACACAACACAAAAGCAGAGTACCTCAATCAAGAAGTTTATAGAGGTTGAGAATAACAGTGTCTATATACTACCAGGTAGGAAACTAAGTAAGTTTGTACAAAATACATTTTCATTAAACTTTTTGACAATTTTTAGCTTCTAATACTATGGTAATAACTTCACCTGTTATGAATGCATCATTTTGTGAAATGTTTTCCAAAATATTCCTCCTGACTAATTTTCAGTCAAATTAACTAGCTTTGCTAGATAACATGGCTGGGAAATGACTAGCTTAAGCAATTCCTCTACCATTTGGTATGATTCGTGAAACCACAATAAATATCACATTCACCATTGCTTTCATCTATTGCTAAATTCAGCATTTTTGTTCTCATTGAGAATCAGCTTTAACCAGGAATAAGAAGCATGAACTCTGGAGACAGACAGACTGAGTTGAAATATGTTTCTACATATGATTTTATAATACTGAGTCTTAACCTCTCTGAAACCCATTTTCCAAATCCATACACTGAGGTTTGATGACAGATGTAAACTGTATATTTTAAACCTTGTCCATCCTCATTTTCCATGTGCTCAACATGATTCATATCTCTTCTTTCATAGCTAACTTTCTTTAAACTGGTATCTACCTCAATACCTCTTAAACTTCACTGCACTGAGCAATCACTTCGATGTCCTGTTAAAATGCAGACTTAGATGTGGCCATTGTGTGAAGGTGCCTGACAGACTACATTTCTATCAGGTTCTCTGGTTGGGTTGATGTCATTGGTCCATAGACCACTGTTGAATAGCAAAGAATCGGCACTTGCAATCACCACTGATTCTTCCCATTGACCTCTCACTCCTCTGCCATCAGCCCTAAAAGATAAAATAACATTCATGCCACTCAATGACATGGGATCCAGTGATCACTTTAGAATGAAATCTAATGTCAGGTAGTGAAACAATGACCAATCAATCTCACTGCAACTCAGGAGATTTTATCTTACAGATATAATCATGTAATCACATATTACCATCTCTCTTCCCTTTTATCCTTTTAAATGGTTAATCTTTCTTCATTCTTTAAAACTAAATTTAGACTCAGTCACTCTGAGAAATAGTCCAGTTATAAAAAAAATTGGAAAATATTGTGAAACTAACAGAAAGGAGAAAAACACTTATTTTTCATCTATAAAATAATACATAATGGTTTTATTGTTTTAGTTTTTAAATTTTTTTCAGAAAAAAATGTGAATCATTTGAGTAAAATAAGGTAATGTGATCTGGGCACATGTAGCTGTAATCCTAGCTACTCAGGGGGCAGAAATCAGGAGGATCATGTTTCAAAGCCAGCCTGGGCAAATAGTTCATGAGACCCTATCCTCCCAAAAAAAACTTCACAAATAAAGGCTGGTGAAGTGGGTCAAGGTATAAGCCTTGAGTTTAAACCCCAGTATGACACAAAAAAGAGGGTGATGTGAAATAAATTTAAGCCATTGTGATATTCTATTATTTGAACCAATGGGAGAAAAAAACATAATTACATTAATAAGTAAATTTACTCACTTTTACCCCGCCACACATATATACATATGATTTGAATTGAAAGGTCAAGCTATTCTTATACTGCTATGAGGACATCAAAATGTAAGACTGCAGTAACATACAACCCATAGTATGTAAAATCACCTATTGAAGTATTCTAAAAAAGGATTTGAGGTAGACTTCTTCCTGTACTGTAGGAGAAAAGTAAAAGTTACATTGAATTTCTGATGTAATCCATCAAGCATGAAGAATCTTGATGGAACCGAAGTAATTCTACACAACAAGAGTAGACATCAGCTAGGTATAGATGCAGCATTGGATAACAGATCCATTCTATATTTCAAGAAACTAAAGTATTGGACAAGTTATGTGTGGCTCACCCAACATCATATAGTAGGCAAGTGACACTGCTAGATTCCCACTTGGGCAACGTTAATTTGTAGCTTTCACCTTTAAACTGTAAATTGTGATCCAAATGCCCTTCTTGAAACTGTGGAAATATGGGGAAATATTTATGCATTCCTGTCCTCATGAAGTTTCTCTTATATTTTGTTGTGACCTTTTGGTGGAGATCTGAAAAGAATTAAAATATATAGAAAAAAATAAATGGTATTTATAAATGGTATTTATTTATTTCTAATTAAAACACACATGGATGGAGTTAGAAACACTCTGAATCCCCAGGCTACAGTCTAAGAGTTCTGTACACATAAATGTATGTGTAAATATGCATTCATATAAATGCATAAGGGTACACATGCTTCGTAAGTGGCAAGCCTCTTTCTTCAAGTCATAAGTATGCAGAAAAGATAAATTTAAAATGTTTAATATTTAAAATGACTACTCAGAATCCATTAATTGTAAGAATGACATTTATAAGACATTACTCTGAGCACTTCATTACTTTAGCCACATCCTGGAGCAATCTTTAATAATCTCTTTAATGGAATGAGCAGATCAGAACTGTAATGGAACTCTTCAACTTTTTTTTTAATGGACATTTTATTAGGTAAAATTGATATTTGATTCTCTATGTTCTATGTTTTCACATGTTACAACAATTCCACATGAGTCATATTGGACTTTATTTTAAAAACTCTGTTTATTTTGACTAGCCAGGTCTCAACTGATAGAATGCAGTCTAAAGTAAAATTAAAATTTCAATACTTTTCTTTCTCCCACAACAGACCTCAGACATTTGTAATAACACTAGATATCATATCAAATCATTCTCCTTTTGTTCTACTGGGCACCAAGAAGAATGATGAAGTCACCACTGTGTAAGGGTATCAGAGTGTTGACATCCCATAATAAAAAGCCTGAGCTTACTCCTTCATTTGAGATGTTTGCAAGAAATTAGGGAATTCACTATTGCCAATCAAGTGACAAGGCAGATGTACAGTCAGTAAATTTGACCCACAAACAATGTGATAGAAATTATATACCTTGAAACTATTGTAGAAAATGGAACAAAAATTTATACCTGCTACCCTGCCATAGACTTGGTGTAGATTGACCAAAAAAAAGTGGTGAAGTTTTCAGATGGGAATTACAAAATCAGTAAGTAGGCAAGTCCTAAATTCTACTTTTACAGATTTAGTAGCCACACATTAAAAAAAAAATCTCTATTCCACTCTAATCATCAAAAGCAGCCACCTTCTCCTCCATAAGCACATGTGTATGTATAAACAACTGAACAAAAGAAAATCAGACTTTGTGTTAAAAATCACTGTAGGTAACTTCTTTATGGTGTTAAGTAGATTTGCAACATAGATCATATAAAGTTTCCGTTATTTTCAACAACTAAAACATGGGGAAGGTAGGCAGAAAAGAAAGAAAGAAAAATATATGTAATTTTGTGGGACTGATTTTTAAAAAAAAAAGCTGCTTACAAGTTTTTAAATCCAAAAATGGACTAGCAGGATGAGCAGGGATCATGGTCTTCATACTGCTCATAGGGTACAGTCACTGAAAGGACCGAAAGTGGCATAAGTATTGTAAGAAAGCCCATTTTTACAAAGCCCTAAAGACAAATATAGTAAAATAAAATGCAATGAAATGGAAAAACATTTTCAAATACAACATAGAATGAGTGCAATAAATGCTGGATAAAACAATTCTCTGTTAATAGTTAAGTCTTATTGAGTAGTTTCTACTATAACCCACTTCAAATTCTTTTAGTAAAAGGTAAGATATTAATGCAGAAGTAAATAAAATAAACAGAAACACCATAGCACTGGTTTATATTCCTTAAAATAGTAATGAATTCACTTCTAGTAAGAAAGCCAACAAATCTCATCTAGCTAATTTTTAACACCTTATTTTTGAGTCCTGGATGACCTCTGAGTTCACCCCAATATTTGTTTTCTACCTTTTCTGAGCTTCTCTAAATACAAAAAAGTATGTAATGATCCATGAGGAATTATAAAATAACATGAGGTTTTTGTTTTTTTGTTTTTTGGGGTTTTTTTTTTGAGAAGTTGGAAGGCTACCAAAACATTTATTAGTCCCTCTTTAAGCAATAGGAAGAAAGTAAAAAGCTATTATCCAAGGCAAGCATACTTGGGAATTGGTAGATTACAATCTAGTTTAAATTGTGGACAATGACATTTCTAACTTAAAGTAAATATTTGTTTTTCAACCTTTTGATACATATGGTCACACTTGCCTTTCTGAACCTCTTCTCCCCCTTTTCCTTTTCCACATCCCTTATAGTCCCCCCTTTTAATTTCATGTCCATTCTCTCTATGTCCATTCCACATAAGAGAGAAAGTATATAATACTTGTCTTTGTGTGTCAGCCTTATTTTACTTACCTGAGCATCTCCATTTTCATTCATTTTGTCTAACCAGCATAATTTTATTCTTTATGGCTAAATAAAATTCAATATTGTATATATACCACATTCTAGTATTTTAGACTTAACATGCCACATCCACCTTTACAGCCTTTTCAAAATCCTTTTTTCTTTCTTGTTTAAGTATTTCAAAATACCCAATTTAGTTTTCCAGGACAAAACAACTACAATTAATTGTTATTTATGGATTTTTATTTCATTGGTTTATGAAATGAGTAATTAATTTAGCATTCCAGCTACTAACAATAAACTGACAAGGTGAAAACAAACAAGGCTGACTCTAGTCCACACTGAACTTCAATGCAGCATCTGGAGTGGGTCGGGATATGACAGGAACTAACTATTAGCCATGAGCAGTCAGCCACAGCTTCAAAGAAAAGTACTGTGGTTTAAATGCGTGATCCCAAAGGTCTGCATGTGAAGGTTTGGTCCCAAAGAGATGGTATTGGGAGGTATCAGTAACCTTGAAGAGGTGGGGCCTAATAGAAGGACCTTAGGTCATCAGGGTGCATCCAGAAAAGGGATGTGGAACTCCAGTCTCTTAGTCTCACTCTATTCCACTTTAAGGTGTACCACTTAATTTTACACCTTTGCTGTGCAGTGCTACCCTTAGCAGAGGCCAAATGAGTGGAACAGTCCAATCTTAGACTTGACACCAAAAATCTGAGCTAAATAAGCCTTCCTGTTATGAAGTTAGTTGTCTCAAGTGTTTTGTTGTAGTAACAGAAAACTGAAAAATGCAAGAAGTCAGTATGCTTTTTCAGTATGTTTTTCTAAGAGAGGGAGTGAGAATGCTGGTTAATTCAGTATATTACTAAAGTACAAGTAGTTTAATAGTGCTTCAACTATATGGATATAAATAGATATAGATAGATTATATATATATATATTATATATATATATATATATATAATATATATGTATATGATTAGGATGCCATGGTTCCTCATGAAATTTAAAGTTTGGGTATAAATGGAATTGAAGGAGATGACAGAACTATTGATTGCAAGAAACACTGGAGGAAACCTAGGAATTTTCTTGTGGGAATAGGAAGCCTGGCCATGGAAGACTCCTATTTCTGTAATTTCACCTTCATGCATCTTACCACAAATGGAATCTCTGTATCATGTAGTTCACTTAGGAGAAAAATGAGTCTCACTAATGGGGCCTGGGTTTAATCCTTATTTTTTGTTTGTTGTTTTTATCATTAAATGTTAAGTCTAAGACTTAAATATTTGGCCTCATTTCCAAAGACTCGGGAAAGGACTTTATTTACCAAGAGAAAATTTTGCTAAAAAACTATTTCTATTGGAAATATTGAATTGTTTGGTATGAACACAACTACTCTTTGAAAACAGGAAGAAATGGGGAGGACAGGCACAATTAGGTACATATATTGAGTGTCTAGCTCAGACAATATTTCTCCCAAAATAGGAAAATGGTAAAATCATAAGGAAGACTGAGTTTAAATAAAGAGAATTTAAGATAGCATTGCAGGCAAAAGAAAGTCCAAAGGCTTTACAAACAAGCAGACTAAAAGGAAAGTCAGACTAGATCACACTGAAGACTTTAGGACATGTTAGGAGTATTTTTTCCCTCAGTCTGGGGGTTGATCCCAGGGTCTTCTCACTTGACAGGCAAGGGCTCTACCACTTGAACCATGCTCCAGGTCTTTGGCTTTTAGTTTTGCTTCTTGGATAGGTTCTTACTCTTTTGTCCAGGGCAGCTTTAAAATTATGATCTTTCTCACTCTACCATGCCTATAGTTCAGACTATAGGCATGTGTCACCACAGCCAGCTTTTTTTTTTTTTTGAGATGATTCTCACTAACATTTGCCTGGGTGGCCATAAGCCATGATCCTCCTATCCCTGCTTACCAACTTGCTGGGATTATAGGCATGAACCACAGAGCCCAGCCTCACATGATTGTTACTTTAATAGGTTAGTCTGAGCAAAATGAATAGTCATTTATGAGTTTTAAGTAGAGGTATGGCTTTCAGTCAGTTAATATGTTTTACAAATATCATCCTGGTTGCAGTTTTTAAATGGCTGTAGTCAGTGCTCTTTTGAAGCAGGGAAAACAGATAGAAAATAAGGGCAAGAGATAAAAATCTTATAATTATTTCAAGTGGGAAAATATACCTGCTTATATTTGCAAAGATACTTTGTCTTTGTAGAATTTTTATCAAATCAAGGAAAAACATCTGAATTTTGAATTTGTCATACTTATTTGGCAATCCTTTAGAGAGATGGCAAACAAGGCAATCATCTGCCATCAGTTCTACAAGGATACATCAGAGGATCCCACCTTTCAAATTCATGAGACTCTTATTCTACCTTAATCAATCTTCCCAAAGACTGACACCTCAGTGTCAATCTTCAGCAATTCTACCTGCTATGGATCTCTAAAGACTAACAATAGAGCTTTCTTGACAAGATTTATTCTCTTTAACTCAAAAGCTGGTATGATTCTTTATTATTCCAGCATAATGTTTCAGAGACTTGGTTTTTGGAATCTTTCAAATCTGAATGTGATTTCTGATCCAATTCTTAAATGTAGGGGTATTCATTTTTCCATATATAAAATAGGATATTATTACCTATTTTATAGAGTTATTTTGAAATTTAAATATTCAAGTAGCTATCTCAATGTATACTCCATAAAAAGCCCACCATAGATATCAATTGTACTTAATTCTGGGATTAAACTTCCCTAGCAAGTGCAAGTGACTTACAATATATGATACCAAGTAATAATAGAATGAGCATGTTTTTCTGCTGAACTTCTACTGTATTAACAGTTTATAAATTAAAGCTTAGTGAAGAATGAAACTAGTGCAACAGAAAAATAGATTTGGCAATAAGATTCCTAAGGAGCATCATCTTCTACTGATTTTTAACGATCAAATAGAGATTCATATTACATCAAGAAACAGTGGGATGAGTTTAATAATAGACTAGATTAAACAGAAAATGTATTACAAAGTGAAGCAACTCTAAACATAGGCTACTCTCTCTGAAACCGTGAGGAACCTCATCAATTTTCCTTACTGATCACTCTTTGTGTTCTTTTTCTTATGGCTTTGTTTTTTGTTTGTTTGAAAATGTACTGTCTACTCACTCATAACTTTAGCTTCCTTTGGATTGTCTATATTTTGACACTACTATGGTGAATGAGTTAATTTTTCACATTTTATAGTTCAATTAGCACCAAGTTTGGGCTGCTTCATACAGTGACCATAAGTCAGGATATAACAGAGATTCATACAACTGTTGTCCATTTCCTCATGGTCTCTCAGATATTAAGCAGCATCTGTGATCATTTATATTTTGCAGAAACTCTTTCTTATGGAGAGAAGTATAATCCTGTGAAAACCATTGTCCTTTGATATCAAGGTCATCTCAAAGCCATGAACTAAAGGAGTTGTCCTTTACCAAGGCTTCCTTACCATTACATATTGTTAGTAATGCCTAGAATATGATCACTAGCAATTTGCTTATCATGTGGAGAAGCAATAAGCAAGTTACTCCAAAACACTTTCAAAATCATAAGCAGAGAAAATTTAGTCAATTAGATATGGGTAGTTTCATTATTTAAAATTTAAATCAGGTTTCAGTCACTGAAATCATAATATTTAAACTTTTCTGCCTTACCCTAGTGGTAAGAAGTCAGTAGCTATTGTCCTTCTGCTTTGTCTCTCCTATGTTTAACATCTCCCTTCAGAATTCTAGAGAAGCCTAAGGAATCTCCGGTGTTGAGACAGTACTTTTAACTCCATAGGAATCCTCCTCAGCAGCGTTTTGTTGGTATTTGCTACCCATAAATCTCTCCAGAGAAGTCCATCAACTCTGACCTGTTTTCCAAATTTGTTGGGAAATCATCTTTCCAGAAATATTGCTGTCTGATATATCACAGAGTTACAAAACCCTCAAGGTACCAAAACTATGTTGTTGAACTTCTACTGAGTTCTGAAATTATATAAAGGATAGTGAACATTGCAGTAAACAAGACAATTATGATGGACAAGATAGTAATGAACAAGACACTTGTGTACTTTAGAATTTTGAAGAAAAGAAAAAAATGAAAGTTATTACTATTAGTTATTGCTATGCTCATACCCACTGAAATGGCTACATAAACAAATAAATATCTATTGGAAAGGATGCAGATAAATTGGAATCCTAGTGCTAAGATTGTGGGAATGTAAAATGATATAACTACTATGTAAAATGGTATGGAAGTTCCTCCAGATTAAATATAGAATTACCATATGATCTAGCCAATTCACTCCTGAATATGCCATCAAAAGAAGTAAAGGCAGAGTGTTGAAGAGATTCTTACACACCCATGTTCATGGCAGCATTATTTACAGTAGCCCAAAGATAAAAACAATTCACATCCACTGATAAATCAATAAACAAAATGTAGTTTATATACACAATTGAAAATAATTCAATTGAAAAAGGAGGGAAATTCTGACATGTACTAGGATATGATAAAACCCTGAGAAAACTGTGCTAAATAAAATAATTTCTAAGTAAAATCCTGATAAGTCAGCCATAAAAAGATAAGTACAGCATGCTTACATTCATATGAAGTACCAAATTTCCAAATCAATAGACAGAAAAAAAAGAATGGTGGTTGGTAGTCCTAGAGATCAGTTATATGAAAATACAAAATGTATTGACAAGTACATTTAAAATGACAAAGATGATAAATTTTATGTTATATATACTTTAGCACAATTAGAAATTTTGAAAAGTCTCTGTTATGTTTCTGGAAGGCTACAGAAATTTTTTTGTGTTGAATACATTACTCACCCCAAGTGTGGCTTACACATTACCATATGCCACAAGTGCAGATCTCGCAAAGACCATCTTTGCAACAGCTTATGTGAGACACTTTTAGGGGATTCAGGGCTAATTCTGAAGTTGAGAGAAAAAGAGATGCCATATGAGTAATCTCTTAAATAATCATATTTTCCTTTTTGCTTTGGGTATCACAAGAACCCCTTTCTTTTACTTCTTGCCAAATTTCTGCTGCTGATGCAGTCTTGCAATTGGATACCAGGTAAGTCAGAAGGGAAAGTGGATGATAATGGACTCCTATGCCCAACTGCCCCACATCTGTTATGTGTTATTCCATAAATTACCCGTTCTGTTCCTGGCACTTCAGCATATGAACAAGTAAACTACATTTAATTATAGCATGTTAAAAATCATCCAATAAGAATTCATTAAGAATTTAAGAAAGAGCAATTAAGGGGTAAATTTGATTAAAGAACATTATATGCATGTATGGAAAAGTCACAATGAAACTCCTTTGTACAATTAATGCACTGTTATCAAAAAATAACTTAAAATTGACTAAGCACTAATCCAAGTAGTTTAAATGTATTTACTCACTTCATCTTGACAGCAACCTACAAGCTGGCACTATGATGATCTGCATTCTAAATGTAGGGAAATAGCTCAGAGACATTAGGAAACCTGCCCAAGATCATATATAAATGGTGAAGTGAAATTTTAACTTTAGCAAATTTGTCCCAGAACATACACTCTTAACCATCACTCAATACTCCTAGATGAGGAAAGTCAGTTTCAAAGAGGTGAAATGATTTCTTAAGATTATACAACCAAGTAATAATAGAAGAGACTTCTCATTCCCTGCCCAGTGACTTTACTTTTTCTTATCAAACCAATCAAAATAAGCATTTTGTGATCTCAGTGTAACAAAGTATTCCTATTCACAGTGATATGAGAATCTTTCCTGTTTATTACTGTACAGTACTTAGAATTTAGAGGAAGAGCCTTAGCAATTACATATTTTACACCCACCTCTGTCATTTTATTCTTTTCTTCTTCATAGTGGTCAAATCATAACATTTATTTATTGATTTTACCCCATATAATGCAAGATCTACAATTCAAAGTAAGCATCATTGTTTCTTTTGTTTTTAAATATTATCATTTAGACAAAGATTTTAAATAGTGGGGTTAAATTAGGCAAAACTAATACACAATTATAATTTTAATGACATTAAAATGGATTTCTTTAAATAGCTATGAATTAATTCTTACCTGCAAGCTTCATGGAAAGCAATCAATTCATTTCTTATGCTACTAAGATTTGATTGTGTGATATTACTGAAATTTAAACTTTTTCATCTTATTTTTATGTAAGATAAACTTTAGTTGTGCTTTGACTTAGTGACTAATAGATTAAGTTTTTGAGAAAACTGTTAGAGAGAAATTAATTTAGAATAAATGGGAGCACAATTTTTAAAAGACAAAACATCTAGGATAAATATAACTACTAATTTACCATTGTCATTTAACTGGCACTACCACCCTGATGTTTGGTACCTTTCCTTCTCCTGAACATTTGGAAATGATTTGATCTTCTTGAACACATCGAGTGTCCTCAAAGGCATGCATCATATTGCTCTGAGCAAGGATTATCACTTTGATAAAGCTCTAGAGAAAACAAACTATTTTCTTCTTGTTATTTACTGTGTATAAGTTTGCAAAATAAAAAATCTTGACATGGCTTTAATTTTAAGCAAACAACTATCTAAAGTCACTTAGAATCTACCAGAGTAAAGTCAAAACTCTATTATTTGAAATTTGAATTGTGAAATTATTCACATGTTGCATTCCTTTTTAATCAATAGTCTACAAACTATTCTGAAATGATAGTAATCATTTAGAATTTTCTTAGCAATTATTTTCTCTCAAATTCTTTTGGTAAATAAAGGGAGGAAAAAGACTATTTTAAGACTATTTTAAGTTTTTCAACTTATTGTTCTCAAAGACTAATAGTACACAGGTCAGGCAATATAAACCGCAAGATGTTTCAACTAGGAAAGAAAAGAACCTCATCAAGAAGATCATTTTTGTCTGAGTTAAAGGAAATAAAATTAAATTGTGTTTTCTCAAGGATGGGGCCAAGGCCTCAATTCCTTCACTATTCAAAAAAAATGATGCTAGTTCAAGAGTTAAACTGATTTGTATTGTAAAAGTAGATCATTTTCTGATTAGTGTCTGAAACTACAAAACTTTACCTCCACTTCAATCTAGCAACCTCAAAAATCCTGGTGTCTGGTACTTAACTGTATACCAGGATGTGTGAAATTTCCAAATGGTCTACATAAATACATATCTATGAGATACATTTTAATGAATTTAGTTATAATTTAATTTTGAGGTAAAAACCTAAAAACTGCAGTTCCTATTAACTTTTAATCTGAGTATGGAGGTGATATAATTAAATCCAGTTGATAGAATATATTCATTCTGGGTTTCTCATCCACATTTTTGAACATAAGACTACATCCATATTTAGAAGATTTTTGTCACCACTTGGAAGTTTTCTTCCAACTTTTAACTCAACTTTTAGCTGAAGTAAAATAATGGCACAAGGGGAAAAAAAATCTCATGGTGCTGGCCCAAATAGTTGGATTTTCCAATTTGCTAACCTAGTTAGGTGCATTCCCTAGCTCATGTAAGGTGATTATGACACTGACACTAAAAGAGTTCAAAATGAAGACTGTAGCATTATGGCAATACAAGGAAGATAAGAACAGAAATATACCAGAATTATCTAAAAGAAATAGCTTTGATAGCACACAAATGTGGTACTATAGGTGACATTAGAGTTTCATTTCATAAGGATTTGTGTCTTATGGAATATAGCATGCAAACTATTTGTTCATGCTTATGCAATGAGATATCAATCAATTTTTCTTCAACATGTGATGATTGCAATTACAATTCACAGTTGATTGATACTTCAATGTTTTAGAATTCTAACTAAATTTCTAGCTAAGAAATATTCTGTATCTGCTTGTTTTGTTCAAAAATAAGAAATTTTAAGAAACTATAGTTAAGGTATTCAGATCTTTCTTAACAAATTATCACGGTTTAATTTGAATGGTAGAGATGTACTTTTTAAAGATTTTACAATGTAAAAATTGGATTTAATTATAGACAACTGACTTTTGTTTGTTCATTTTTTATTTAAATTTGTTCTCTGTTAGATCAACCTTCATTTGTTTGATACATCTGGACCTTGATCTGACATTTTGTAAGCCAAAGACAGACAGCAGAGAGGCATATGAAGAAAGATTCAGAAATATTTGAGGGCTATGAGCCAGCATGCATAAGCTCACTATTCTACATTAGACTATAAAACTTTTTAAAATTTATCAATCAGGGTGACAAAAGAAATAGTTACTATATATAAATTATGACAATTGTACCAACTTGTGACAAGGAGAGTTTTCTGAAGAGATAATGTACAAATTTTCAGACACAAGGAAGACCACCAGGGATTGTATAATACCCCATGACTATTAACAGTGAAGAATCATTTCTACTCAATAGACAGAGAAAGTAAAGGTTATCACCACCTAGAGATTGAAAAGTCTTCACAGAAAGTTTATCTTAAGAAGTTGAAATCTAAAATGAAGTGACTCAGTTGGATCCTTCCTGTGGAACCAAATGTAATAAGGATTCCACCTTATTCTCCACTTCCAATCTATTGCCTGTACTCCCTAATCACTAAACTCACTAGAGGGCTGAGGAAGGAATCATGCAATCCAGGTAGGTCATCTTCCTGGAGAAGACAGAACTGGTGTTGAAAGAGAAGAGAAGAAAACATCAAGCACATAAATTAGAACAAAAAGTCATCTTTTCAAACCTTGTTAACATGTGACCTTTCATTTGGAACCAAGCTGGGGAGCATGCCAATTCTACCTTTCAGTTCTAAAGAAGAAAGTTAATTTGAAGAAGAAGGGGGAATCTTAAATGTACCAAGCATCCATTCCACTTAGACTGTTCAAGGATTGTATTTTAAAGGCTAACACAACAAGCACTGGAGTCATAGTGTCTGCATTCAAACTCTATGTCAGCTCTTTAGTTGTGGGACCCTGAACAGATTACTTAGCTTCTCTATACACCCATTTCTTCATCTCCTTAGTGACAGTACTAAAGATCCTAATTTGAGACAGTATTTAAACACTTAAGGAGAACATGCATACAAATTACATGTGCAGAATCAAAAGTAAGAGCTACTGTTATGATAATTTTCAAACACATTAACAATAAGAATAAGAACTGGAGAACATCATTCTGAGCGAGGTTAGCCAGACTCCAGAAGACCAAAAATCGTATGTTCTCCCTCATGTGCAGTCTTTAGACCAAGGGCAAATACAGCAATGTTGTAGGACTTGGGTTACATAACAAGGGGAGAACATATATGGGAGGTACGGGGTTAGATAGAAAACCCAAAACATGAAAGCATTTGATGTCCCCACTCCAGAGGAATTAAAACAGAAACCTTAAAGTGACAGAAATCAACATGAGAAGGGCATCAGGAACCAGTGTAAAGATCAGTTAGAGATGAATCAACCCGGGTTGTAACACATTTGTCCATGAAAGCAATGCTAGGAATCTCTCTGTATAATTGTCCTTATCTCAACTAGCAAAAATGCTGTCTTTCTTATTGCTTATTTCTACTCTTCAACAGAACTGGAGAAAAGTACAGAACAGGTTCTGCCTGAGAAGGAGGGGGGAAGGGGGAGAGGGTAGGGGCAGAGGCAGGGGGGAAAATAACCCAAACAATGTATGCACATGTGAATAAATGAATAATAATAAAAAAAAGCACCATAGATGAGCTCTGTCAACTCAGACTCTCAAAGTTTTCTCTTCTTGTCTTTAAGAATCATTGTGGGTGAAGATGCAACTCTAAACTCAAAGAGACTTATTTCCAGCTCCTTGAAAACTCTTGATACAAATTGGAATTATAAGATATTTTTTGGAATTTTCCTTCCATAGAATATGCTAATGACAGGGTACGTGATGCCAATATAGGTCTAATTCTGCTGAGTGCAAATCCCAGTAAAGACTAAGCAATAGGAATCTGCAAATGCACCCTCTGACAGTTTTAATGAGAACACTGCCCTGTCTCACCCTCCTGGAATCAGAGGTTTGCATTTTTCATATTCGGAAAGAGTACCAAAAAGAGTCAATATAGAAACAACGTCCTCTCATAAAGTTTTACTCTTTTGTGCAGTTAATCAAAAGGAGCCTGGAGAACAGGTTTATTCCATGGTTTAGATGGTTTGTGAAAAAATTACCTGCTCACAAATTGCAGGCCACCCAAAGCCCCTGCTGGCTGCCATTTCCTCTTAAAAGGTAAGCTTATTTGTCAATGAGCAGGGTGCCTGCCAACTATGCTTTTCATAAGTGAATATTTAAAATCTAGGCTCTTCCTGAAAGAGGCAGACTATTGAAGTATGTTTCCAGTACCTTAGTATTCCAAATGGCTTAAATTTGCAATATAATCCAGTCTTGTGGGGCAATTAATTTTCCATAGGTATGATTAATATAATAAAGATATATGTGATAAGGCTTGAAAATATTTCTTTTTCTTAGTAATATAGACTAACATGATCAGAACAGAAAATATAATAAAATAACAATTTTACACAATGGCTTGTATCTTAGGGAAATTGGGCTCCCCATATTTAACCATAACACTAATAGATTTTTTGTAAGACAACTTACTTAGTGTCCTCCAACAATATTTTGTAAAGGTTCATTTTTTGGTTTTCAAAATTATTCCTTTATATGATACCATTAGGTTTTTAGGGCTTCCATAACAAAATACTACAAATTTTATGACTTTGAAAATAGAAATTTATTTACTCACATGTCCAAAGGTTAGAAGTCCACAATGAAGGTTTGTTTTATCTAATACTTATAGAGGTAATTTTCTTCCTATGTCTTCACATGGTCCTCTGTGTGTGTGTCATGTCCTAATCTCTTTTTCTTATAAAGACATTAGTAGTATTGGATTAGAGTCCACCCTCTGACCTCATTTAACCTTAATTACATCTTTAAACAATCTATCTCTAAAGAACCAAATGCTGGAATACTGATATCATGACTTCAACACATGAATTTAGGAAGACAGAGTCCCCTAACACACAGCTTACAGCAGTTTAATTACTATAAGAAATGGTTAAATTATGCTGTGATATCACCAGTATCAAACTTTATACCAGAAAGTTGGCATAGTTGAATTTTTAAATCATAAAATTAAGTATGTGCCATTCCATTTTCAGTTTGGTGGTTGGCTCTTTCCTCTTTTCGAATGTTTTTCTTAGGATGGTCCCATGGCTCACTCACTGTCCTATTTTTAGTGAGATATTTCCTGGTTTATAATTGGATGATGCCCCCCAGGACTATCCGTCATTCGTACCTCTCTAATGTTCAACAAATGATATTGAACATTATGTCTTGCTTACATTTTCATTGCTCCTAACAACTAAAATGAAATTTTCTGAGCATAATACATTTATTGCAATTCCCTTAGTTCCTGAATTATGATAGGGAATTAGTAAATATTTGTTAAGTTAATATCAAATGGCTTCATGAATACCAGTCTTTAATTAAATAAGAATAAAGAGTAATTTGTTATTTTCAATTGAGTTTTATAAGCAATGATACCTTGAAGTTATCTATCTAGTATGCTTGCAGAAATAAGCACATCCGAGCTTTGTATTTTCAAACTTTTTTTAGCAAGCAGAAAAGCTTTTGCAACATAGTACTGAAAATTCGAAGCACACTTGCATGAAGTACATACTGATTTAAAGCATCTTTTCAAGCATCTTCGAGTGCAGAAGAAGAATGTGACAATGACTGTAATATTTGTGAAGAGTGATATTGAGGTCTAAAACCAGGGTCAATAAGAGGATGGATAAAATAATGTTGGTTGAGGTAAGAAATTAATTCGAGATTAACAATTCATGGTTAGGCTGCCTGGTGCACAATGGTACCATTCTAAGTTATTAAACAGGGTAATGACTTGAGAAAGGAAAAGAATGAATATATTAACCCAAACTGGTAAAGACAGACAAATGGAGACTTTGATATTAGCTTTCTTATTTAAGTGGCTCAGGAGATCTGTTGATTTGCATAGAAAGCACTGGCAAGATGAGCTGTGGAGGCCACCCTATCTGTTTTGGTTTTAAAGTAGGTAGTATATACTTCAATCACATCTAATAATGTGAAAGGATATAATCTTCTTTCATAAAAGTATATATTTAAATGATAAATGTGATTAGATCATAGGTGGTAAGTGATTTTAAATTATAAGGAAGCAGCTGAGTTTCATGGACAGATGAACAACATAGGAGGTATGAATTCCAGACCTAGTCCTAACATATTCTAAATATATAATTTTTTCAAGTCTCACCATGAGTTATTTAGAATTTTCAAAATGGGATATAATTGCTTATATGTACTTCTCCCATTCCATTCCGTTTTTCTATTAAACCTTAGCAAATACCTTTGTTTTTCTTTCAATGGCACCTATGGCCATTTTAGTTACTTTTTAGTTGATAAATCTTACCCTTCTCAATTTAAAATGAAAATTCATCATTGCAGTCAATACTCTTAACTTTGTTCTTGGTGGGAAGCGTGTGAAGTTAGCAGAGAATTTTGATTTGCTCCTCATTTCTTTCCTCAACTCTTTGGTGTCTAGAGACAGAAGGATTAGTGAAAAGGCACCAACATAACTTAATTTAAAAGATCACAGATGTAAAACCCTCCCTGTTCATCATAGTCACATAGTCAACTACCTCTGATTTGCACTAGTGTCCTCCATGTATCAAATATCCAAATACTGAATAAGGACTACACTTATGGGTTATTTAAAGAGTCCTTAGGTCATCCATCCTACAGACTATTGCATCTGACAGCACTTCACCTTATGGAAAGTCTTCTTTAATTAAATGCCCACAGATGTAGTCCCAACTCAGTTTCCTTCCTGTGTACCCATTCAATGCACTATAATTTCCAGGTCAAATATTGGACATACAAACAGGTTCTGGGATGGCCTTTTTCTTTGCTTTATCTTCTCTACTCAATTCTCACTCATTGCTCAAACAACTGTAGGGGAAATTCAACAATATTATTACTTAATTAATTACATTTCATTGAACTATTCTTCTGGACTACATTCTCACTTGATTTGTATTTGTTTTGAGATGACACAATGTGGCCTTTTTCCTCTACCAACAAATAGTGCAACATCAATTCTCATCACAACTTGTGAACTCACAAGAATATAGTTGATTGACAGCTTACTCAGAAATAATATGCTAGGCAGACAATGAAGATTAAATTTCATGATGCCTTATTTGCAAAAGCATTGAAATAAGACCTAGCAAAATATTTACATAGCTAGGAAATTTGTAAAATATGCAAATGTAAATTCATTTGAATATTTTAACTGGGTCTTCCAAATATATTTCAGGCTCTATAAAATCGGGACCACTCTGCATACATCCTATAGCCCTTCCAATTTTCTGCTCTTATATATTTGGTAGGAAGAGACTTTATGGTTAATCTTCAATGTTAGGTGTCTTCCTTTAGAATGTAGGAAATGTTATTCCTGGTTAACTCCAAATATCTATGCTGAAGCAATAAGAAAAGTCCTATTCATCTTCAGTTTATCAACTGTGTTCCTGAACCTTTCCAGATCTTGGATTCTGAGTATGAAAAGGTTAGATAACTTCTAAAATAACTATATGACGGGAAAGTAGAATCTTGTGTGTACAGTAGTATGAATCAATAATGGTTGGCATTGCAATGACTTAGGGGAAATAGGATGACGGTATCTTGATCCTTTCTGTGTTTGCTCAGTCTTCTAAGTCCTACCTAATTTCCTGTTCTGATCTGACTTTGACCTCATAACCAATACCCTAATGAAATTATGACCAACATCCTCTTTTGTCGCATTTTCTATTGCTTTCTATTATCTCTGTCAAACTCAGTAACACTGAGCTCCAGATAGCCCTTTCCACTACCCTGCCCTCACACAGCTGAATCTCCTTGTTGAAGAGGGTAGTTGTTAATAGCATACACATTTGTGCCACATAGATAAAAATTTGAAAATTTCAAATTTTTCCGAAGTCATATAGTAACAGTGTGGACTTTGGAAAGCTAGATCTCTCCGTCATCTACAGTTTCCATTTTTAAAATAATAACATCTAAAGATCATTGTGACAAAAATTAAATCTGATAGTGTTGACAGAAGGCTTAGCTTAATATATGGCACAAAGTAAATATTCAATCATAAATGGGAGTCAAAAATACTAAATAGCATCATATATATGAATTCAGAATCAATTGAGCTTTGTAAAATTCCCTAGTATTCCTTTAATTTCTAATACTGTACCTTCCATTATTCTAGGATATTTTAAAATTCACCCCAACTCTTCATACTTCCTATTGCCCTGTGTTCTTCCAATTTTCCACAAATAATCTTTCTATGTACTTCACTGAGAAAACAAACCTGTTGAAACTATTCCAGGAATGGGGGATGTAAGGGTAAAGGAGAATGATGGAGAGCGTGAATTCAGTACAATATATTTGATATACTGTAAGAACTTTTGTAAATGCACAATGTACCCTTTCCCAGCCCAACAATAAAAAGCTAACTAAATAAAAAATATATAGTTTTTTTAAAAAAAGGAAAACAAACATCATTAAGTAAAGCACAAGTCTTTCTAATGCCCCCATTCCCCCTAAGATATATGCACTGATGTCTTTATCATTCCTGACAGCTTCCTTTAGTGTCAAACCACAAGTTTTTCTTGAACCTTAGAAAACTAACTTTTCTCTTGAAACTTTTACATTGTGTCTTACTTGACACATTGTTCCATGAATTTTCCACTCTATATCATGTCTTCAGTCTCACTTATTCTACTCACTCTCTTTAGTGCACAAACATATTTAATTCCTGCCACCATACTACTGCTACTACTACTGATAATCTACCTATCTTTCCTTCAATTATTGATTCAGTTATATAATAAGATATACAAATTGTAACAATATGAAAACATAATCATAAAGTAAGAATCCATAGAGGTTTTAGTACAAAAATATTAAGATATTTGTATGGTCTTACATTGACTGCACATTCTTTGATATTTCTCTTTAAAAGGAAAAAATTCCAACATTTGTGTAAATGTTGAAATTACTGACTGACTTCTAACTAATAAAGTAACAACTTATGACTTTAGAGACTTGGTCATAAAAGGTACTACAGAATCAGTTTCCCTCTGTCACTTTCTATATAGCTCTTGACTTGCTCTGGGGGAGGCAAGACATCATGCCATGTGTGCTCTGTAGGGAAGCTCACATCAGAATGAACTGAATGCTGTGGAAAGATCCCTGAGGTGAGAAGTAGAGGTTTCCTGTCAACAGCACAGGAGTTCTGCATCCCTACTCAAGAATTCTACTGACTTTAGACACTGCTATCATCATGATTACATCAACATGAAACCTGAGCCACAGGCCCCCTGTGGTCCTGAATTTCTCACCCACAGAAATTTAAAAAAATAGTTAATTTATTTTAACCATTAAATTTTAGAGTAATTTGTTACAAGTGTATATAACTAATATATTACCTAATAAGCATCTGTATTCAATGGTCATTATATGTCTTACCATTATTCTTAAGGAAAACAGCTTTTGAAAATTTGAACTTGCTTAAACTTATCCATGATTAACAATGGAGGATGCTAGGGTACAAAAGATTATTGAAATTTCTGTTGTCTTAAAGAGCTTTTCTCTAAAACTCCAAGAACATTTTCAAACTTTGCTGATACTCTGACCACATTCAATAAATTATTTAAAAAATACCAGGAAGTCATTAGTTCATTTCAGAATATCAAGGATACATGGGATATCATAAGACATGAAATTAAATATTCTATCACCTCTCATCAGTTTATGAAATCAATACCAATATGATATACACACCTAAAATCAACATCTTAGAATCTGTGATATGCCTTAATTAAATTAAAGAAATGCTTAATGAGATTCTATTGTGGATTAAAGTTTTATGACTATAAATGTTTATTTTTCTCCATGTATCATAATTATTTCTTATTCTTTTAATACTTATCTAATGCTGGCTTATTTAAGATTTCCTGTAACAGCCACAGTTTTCTTCTGTTGGGCAAACTCACTCACAACACCAATTAAAGTGTAAAATGAACCTGGACCATTACAGTTCCCCTTTGACCCATGGTTTATAGGAAGAGAGATAGGTAAGCAAAACCCAAGCTAAACTAATCAGATTTGTCTCCAAGGAGCAGAGTCACTGAGAAAATAAATTTGTTATCTTTAGCAAGCTCAAGTTAAAGTTCAGGTAGTTTTGAAGCTATAGTCAGCCTTATGGGAAATCAAACTTGTAAAAATGGAGAAATCATATCTTCTTGTTTCCACAAAGAGATGACCAGAGCAAAGTCAGAAACTGATGTAAACAGGAATCACATAATATGGTATAGACAAAAGAAAAGCGATAGAGACAATAAAGGGAAATAAAACAGACTTAACTAAAGAAGTGACATGAGGATGTTTTCTCAAGCAGGGTGATCCAAATGAAGCCTCCTCCACCAGGTACCATTTAAACAGATGGCATAGCAAGAAACAAATTGTTCTATTCAAGCAGACGGTAGTCTACTGGAGGATCTCACTATAAGGTAGACTTCAAAGTGTACTCAGCACATTTCCCATGGTACTAATGTAGGAAGTGTTCCACAATTTTTTATGGAAGAAAGGAATAAATAAGGCAATCAAACATTTATACTACTAGACTTTCTAAGACAATTGTCATATTTCAGTATGGATAATTTTATAAACTTTCAACTTCCTCATCAAAGATATTTTTAATTATGTTTACTTCATAATATGAATTAATAAAATCCAAATAAAATTAATGTTTCAATACTATAAATGTTCAAACTGAACAGCACCTCCTTTCTCCAGGATGGTTGATTACCTACAAGCTCCACTTCCTTGTGACTCCAGAATCTGAAAGAAAACAGGTACTTGGCTGCAAGGAAAGGTGGTCAATTTAGTATGCTAAAAAAGAGGGTGCCAGAATAAGGACAGAAATTAAACCCTGTAAAATCACAGATCTGCCATGGGAACAAGAGTGTGAAACCAGACCTGCTACATCTTGCCCCTCTCCTGGGCCAAGTTTGTTTGTTTGTTTGTTTGCTCTCTGTTTCCCAGAAGAGCCACTTGTAAGAGAAAGCAAGACAACGGTACAGAGGGCTAAGAGCAGAGGGGAAAACCTTATACAAGCTGATCATTCTCTGTGCATCATCATCCACACCTGAAAGATGGGGAACCAATCAGATAGGCAAGAAGGATTCAGTACCACAGACTACCATATGGGCCAGCTCAGACTGTGGGAACAAATTCATGTGACCCCTGAAAAAAACCTTGGGCTAAGCCAAACACTACAATTGTCCAGCCTTAAGCCTGCATGGAGAGTTGGGGAGACAGAGACCAATTGAGAATCGGTGTGGACACAGCAAGGTGGTTGGGATTTAGATTTTTGACAGGCACTGATTCCATGAGTACAGGGTGAGTACCATGCACTCCGAGTGACTGAGAGGCCCACAGTAAACTTGCAAGCAGAGGGCAGCACAAATCTTATGTAGAGGGTATCAGCCACATATTCTAAGCTGCCACCCACTGGCTCTGGCTGCAATACCACTCACTGATGGAGCAGCCATGCCCACTCAGATGTGTCCACATTTCAGCAGTAAGTCTCACACCCCAATCTACAAAGGTTATGCAGAAGGTTGTGCTAATAGTGGTGCCTTGGAGTGTATTAACTACAAGGTCTGAACTATCCATTCCACTGAGGCCTCTACCTATACCCTAAGCTAGGAATTTCCTCTCATTACAAAATTCTCTTTATAGGAAAAACCAGACTGTCAGGCCATATCTCCAGCACAGGAGCCCTGCCTGTTCTCCTGAAGCTGTTCCCATAACAACTGCACCAAGGAGACCAACTTGGTCAAAACTCAGGAAATATCATCACTTGTTCAGTGAGAAATACAGATTTTCTTTTTGCATCCAAGTTGTCTTTATTTGGCTATTTCTCTTTTTTATTCTTTTTTTAAATTTGGTTACTTATTGTCAGATTTTTTTTCTTTTTTAAATTTTCTCCTTATTTCCCAACCATTCTCTATTTCTTTGTTAAAACTATATAGTGTTCTCTCATACTATTATCTTCTATATCAACCTCTCTTTCTTGCTATCTTCCTCCTCTCTACAAAATTCAATTTCCAATCTTTATACCTTTTAAGGAGTGTTAAGCTCCCAGACCATCTCCCTAGAAATGATAGATTTTTTTTCTATACAACTTTAGTGGGGAGACAGATATTTCCAATATTTCTTACTCATTCAAATATGTATTACTGAATTACTTACCTTGTTACTATAGTAGGTTTTCATCATATACCTGAAGTAAAAAAGAAACTTATCCAGATGGATGCACAAATCACAAGGTAGAAATTTAAACATGAAAAAGCAAAGTAGTCCCTCTACTCCAAAACCACACAACAAATTAATCAAAAGACAATGAATTGGCTCAAATGTCTTATAGAGAATTCAGAAAGCATGAAAAATCATCAAAGACCCTCAAAGTAGATTTATTTTGGTTGTTTTTATTCATTTATTCACATGTGCATACATTGTTTGGGTCATTTCTCCACCCTGCTCCTCTCCCCCACCCTCTCCCCCACTTGCTTCCAGGCAAAAGCTATTCTGCCCTTATCACAAATTTTGTTGAAGAAAAAAGATGAGCATAATAAGGAAGACAAAGTGCTTTTGCTAGTTAAGGATAGCTATACAGAGAGATTCTTAACATTGCTTTTGTGTACCCATGTGTTACGACCCATGTTAATTCAACTCTAACTGATCTTTACACTGGTTCCTGATCCCCTTCTCATGATAACTTCTGTCACTTTAAGGTTTCTGTATTAGTTCTGGAGTGGGGACATCAAACGCTTTCATGTTTTGGGTTTTCTACCTAATCCTATATCTCCCATATGTGCTCTCCCCTTGTCACATGATCCAAGCTCAAAGTGGACTTAGAGTGACTCAAATGGTAATAAAGTTAGGATAGCAATTCTAGACCTAGAGAAGAAAGTCAGCAACATGGAAGAGAAATTCAGCAAGAAAATGGAAATTATGAGAAAAAGTAGAAATGTTAGAAATGAAAATCTCAATAAATCACATAAAAAACAGAGTTGATAGTGGTATCAGCAAACAAGATCAAGCAAAAAGAATACCAGCAGTGGAGGGCAAGATCGAGGAGATAGTGCATATGGACAATCACAAAGGAAAAAAGGAGTGTCTATGATTATAGCACAGAAGAATTACAGAACACGATCAAGACCAAATCTAGGCATCATGTCGAAGAAGGGAGACATTGGAAAACTTTTCAATGAAATCTTACCAGAAATTTCCCAAGTTTATGTAATGATATAGACACACATGAACAGGAGATATTTTGAACTCTAAGTAGACATGACCAGAAAAGAACAATTCCATAGCATATCATGATTAAAATTAAAATGCAAACTAAAGAACAGAGAAAGGATACTGAACACTGCAAGAGAATAAAGACAGCTTACATGTAAAAGTATATATTTAAAATATAACAATCACCTTAGATCTCTCAGCATAAATCTTAAAAAGTAGGAAAGTATGGAACAATATAATTGTATATCTGAGAGAGAATAACTACCAGTCAAGAATGCTATATACATCAAAGCTATCCTCCAATCTCAACAGAGAAATTAGGATCATCTAGGGTAAAGAGAAACTAGAGCATGTTCACCAAGCCTGCATTATAAAAGCTACTTAGAAAATATTTCACATAGAAGAAGATAAACAATCACAAAAATGACAGGCCAGGAAAGAATAAAACTCAAACAGGGAAATTATTAGCCCTTGAAAGCTAAGAAAATATCAAGCATGATCAATTCAGATGAACAGTGCCAAAAGTGAAGAATAATCCAAAGATGAACAGTGCCAAAAGTGAAGAATAATCAACAAGACTCAACCTGGGTCAAAAGCAACATAGGAATAGTAAACACCTCTCAATCATAACAGTAATGTAAACAGACTTAACTCTCCAATTATACACATTGTCTGATTGGATAAAAAACAAAAAACAAGATCCAATAATCTGTTGTCTAAAAAAATAAACTTCAAAATGAAAGACACATGTAAACTAAAAGTTAAAGGTTAGGAAAAAATATACCAGGCATGCAGAAACTGAAACCAAGCAGGAGTAACTATTTTCATGTTAGATAAAGCAGATTTTATGCAAAAATAAATCAGAGGAGGTAAAGATCACTACATAGTAATAAAGAAAACAGAGCAGCAAGAAGATATAACAATTCTAAATATATATACACTGAACATTGTGCACCCAAATCCATAAAACAAACACTTCTGAGCACAAAGCAATAAATAGGTCTGGATACAAAAATAGTGGGAGATCTCAACACCCTACTCTCATCAACAGACAGAACATCCAGACAAAAATTAACAAAGATATCCTAGAACTAAACAACACCATGGAAGAAATAGACTTAACAGACATGTATCGACTAGTCCACTCTATAGCAGCAGGTTACACATTTTTCTTTGCATTCCATGGAACTTTCTCCAACAGAAATCACATCATAGGTCATATAGCAAATCTCAAAAAATACAAATACAATAATTCCGTGTATCCTAACAGACCATAATGGAATAAAATTAGACATAAATGGTAGGGAAAACTCTAAAAATCATTCAAATTCACAGGGATTAAACAACAAAATATTGAAGGATTTTCACATCATTAGAAAAACAGGAATAAGAAATTCCTAGATTCCCATGAAAATGAGAAACAACTTACCAGAAACTATGGGACACAGCAAAGGCATTCTTAAGAGGGAAGTTTATAACCATGAGTGCCCACATCAGAAAATTAGAGATACCTCAAATAAACCATGTGATAATGTACCTCTAACTCAGAATTTAAAGATTAATTCAATCCTAAAAGCAGTAGACTGAAAGAAAAAAATTTAAATTGGGGTAGATATTAATGAAACAGACCAAAAGACTGATATAACAAATCAATGAAAATAAAAGTTGGTTCTTTGAAAAAATAAACAGGATCAACAAATTTTTAGCCAAACTACCAAAAGAAGAATAGATAAGGCCCACATTAATAAAATCAAAGATGAAAAAGTATATATTACAGTAGACACCAAAGAAATTCAGAAGGTCGTAGGGGAATATTATGAAAAACTTAAACTCCAGATATCTGGAAGGACAAGAAGAAATATGTGTAGGCACATATAACCCACCAAAATTGAAACAAAAGGACATAAAAAACTTCAACAGATCTATAATGAGTAAAGAGATTGTGACAGTCATAAAGAACTTTCTAACAACAAAAAAAGCCCAAGCCTGCTCAATTCTACCAGAACTTTAAAGAACTAACAACTTAAACTATTTCACAAAATGCAAAGAGAAGGAAAACTACCAAACTCGTTCTACAAAACCAGTATGCTATAATACCAAAACCAGGTAAAGATGTATTAAAAGAACAAAGTTACAAGCCAATATCCCCGGTGAACATAGATGCATATCCATCTCAAGAAGGGGAATATGGTTGATGTACTTTCTTCACAAAAATGAATATAGAGCCAGGTACTGGTGATTCATGCCTGTAATCCTAACTACTTAGAAGGCAGAGATCAAGAAGATCATGGTTCGAAGTCAGCCTGGGCAAATAGTTTGTGAGACCCTATTTTGAAAAACATTTCACAAAAATAGAGCTGGTAGAGTAACTCAAGGTGAAGGCCCTGAGTTCAAGTCCTAGTGGTGCAAAAAAATGAATATAGAGCTTTTTAAACCTGATGAAATCACCATAAGAAGGGGACTAAGGTAGAAAGTAGAAAAATAGAGGGCATGAACCAATTCAAATTATAATACACATATACATGAAAATGTCACAGTGAAGCTCCCTGTACTGCTATCTTAAACAAACAAAAATGCTTTTTTATAAATATGTAGAACAGGAAAGTAAAACAGTCCTGTCTAGGGGTTGGAACCAATGGGAGGGGGAAGGAAAGGGTGAAGGAGGCTGAAAGTAGTGAAAATATCATGTACTCATGTTGAAGACAGAAAAATGAGACCTGTTGAAACTGTTTCAGGAAGAGGATAAAGGAGAATAATGGGGGGGCAGAACTCAACAATGATATATTGTAAGAACTTTTGCAAATGTTACAACATACCCCTAGTACAACAATACTATAAAAAAAGAAGAAAAAAGAAAATACAAACAGAATCCAATAACACATTAAAAACTCATACATCATTGTTAAGTAGGTTTCATTCCAGCGATTCAAGGATGGTACAACATATGCAAAACAATGAACTTAATACTACATATAAACAGAATCAAGACAAAAACCACATCACTATCTCAATAGAAGCAGACAAAACCTTTCAGTAAATTCAACATCCCTTCATGTGAAAAAGCTCTGAGGAAACTTGGACTAGAAGGAACATGCCTCAATGTTATAAAGGCTATATGTGACAAACCCATATCTACCATCTTACCAAATAGGGGAAAACTAAACCATTTCTTCTAAAATCAGTAATAAAACAAGGGTGTCCCCTGTCTACACCATGATTCAATGTTGTGTTGTATTCCTAGCCAAACCAAGTAGACATGTGAAATAAATAAAATAAAATATATTCAAATAAGGGAAGAAGAAGTTAAATTATCCCCATTTGCAGATCATATGATCTTATATTTAAAAGATTCAAAAACTCCACCAAAAATCTCTTGGATATCATAAACACATTCAGCAAACCAGCAGGATATAAAATAAATTTACAAATATCAGTCAGGTTTCTACACACCTACAATGAATAGTCTAAGAAAGAAGTCAGGAACACAATACCATTCACAATAGCATCAAACAAGTAAAGTAACTAGAAATAATTTTAATTCAAGGAAATTAAAGATCTATGTAATGAAAACTGTAAATCACTGAAGAAAGAAATCAAAGTAGACATTAGAAGATGGAGGATATCCCATGCTCATGGATTGGCAGAACCAATATTGTGAAAATGGCTATACTACTGGAAAAAATCTATATGTTCAATGAAATACCCACCAAAATTCCAATGACATTATTTGCAGACATAGTGAAATTAATCCTAAAGTTCATATGGAAGCACAAAAAGACCTTAAATAGGCAAAGCAAAATGAGTAACAATGGGTATATCCTAATACCAGACTTCAAACTGTACTACAGAGCCATAGTAATACAAACTCGGTACTGGCACAAAGCAGAGAATGCAAATAGAACAGAATAGAATTCTCAGACATAAACCCATTCCACTACAGCCATTTGATTTTGACAAAGAGTTCCAAAACATACATCAGAGGAAAGAAAGCCTATACAATAAATGGTGGTGGGAAAAGTGGATATCCACTTTTTTTCAGTCTCTCACCCTGTACTATTATCAATTCAAAGAGATCAAAACTATGAATGTAAGATCTGAAACTGTGAAACTTCTACAGGAAAGAGTAAGGAGAACAGTGGAACATATAGGCAGAGGCAATAACTTCCTGAAAAGGACTCCATCAAACTAAAAACTTTCTTCACAGCAAAGGAAACAGTCACCAGACTGAAGAAACAGCATGCATATGAGAGAAAATCTTTGCCAGTTATACCTCTGATAAGGGATTAACAACCAGAATTTACAGTGAGCTCAGAATACTAACTCTGAAAAGAATCAACAACCCAGTGAATAAATGGGCACTGATGTTTCTCAACAGACAATTCTCCGGAAGTACAAATAGTCAATAAATAATGAATTACAAATAGCCAATAAATAATGAAGAAATTCTCAACTCAAAAGACATTGAGATTTTTACCTCATTCTAGTCACAATGGCTATCACCAAACAACAGCAAACACTGAAAGGATGTAGGAAAAAGTCAACCCTAACCCACTGTTGAAAAGAATGTAGATTAGTGCAATCACTATGGAAAGCAGTATGGAATTTTTGCAAGAAACTAAAAATAAACCTCCCTTATGTTTCAGTGATACCATCCTGGGAAAAAGAATGTAAACCAGGATATAATAGTGAAATCTACCCACTGTATTTATTGCAGCACTATTCACAATAGCCAAACTTTGGAAACAGATCAGATGCCCTACAACTTAATAAGTGGATTAAGAAAATGTGTGGGGGGGGGGTGTTTATACATACAACCCATATCAAAACAAACAAGCAACAATAACAGCGTCTCATACCACCACAACAAAACAAAGTAAGTTATTTCTGGCCAGCTGTATGACAAAGACAACCTTAATTTGCCCTTTTTCTTTACTTCCACCTGTATCTTCTCTTCTTCATCAGAATAAACTTGAGAATTTACTCATATGACCTGTATTGTTTTACGTAGTACTGGGGTTCAAATTCAGGACCTTCACCTTGAGTCACTTCACAACTCTTTCTTGTGAAGGGTTTTTTCAAGACCTGTATTTATTACACCACTTCTACTTTAATCTTTCAAATATCTCCAGAGAGTATTTATGAAACTAGGAAACACAGGCAAATGTACATAATTTTGTCATGGCTCTCTTCAACTTATAAAAAAGTTAAGCCTCTTTCTAGACATTATAAGACCCTCAAGTGCTTAGCAAGCATAGTTTTATACCACTTGTTTTCTATTTATGTCCAAAGGAGATCATACCCAGATATTGGGCTAAAATGCTCACAATCAAGACAGAACACATATATGAAAATATTAAAAAATTTCAAATAATCAATTAGGGCATAAAAACCTTAAGAGTGTTCAAAACTGCTATAAATTAATAACTATAAATTTTGATGACTTTCTATTACTACCACAGATCATTTTGCAGATTATATTCTTATATCTCATTTTCTACCCCAGGATTAACAAAATTGTTTGCCTTCCCACTGGTTGAAGCAATCAGTTTCTTTGACCATACTTCCATGCTCTTCACTTAGCAAAATGTAGAAGTAACAGGAAATTTCTTTTCTGCATTCAAATGCTACCTTCATTATAGCTTGCACAGTGTGCTATTATAAATGCTTCCTTAGAAGTCTTTCCACCTAACCAGTGTATGAATAACTTAGGGAAAGCACTATACTTTGTTCTTTCATTCAACAAATATTCAAAGAATGCCCGTACTATATTTTATTAAAACTAGCATGTATTTTTGGGTAAGATACACTATATTATTTTACAAGCAAATAAAAAAGAAACATAAGCTATTCAACTTATATAAGACTTGCTATCAGTTGTAAAAGTATGCTATTTGTAAATATGTTTAAAAATTTTAAATGTGTATTTCATAAGAAATGAAATTTGATAGGTATAAAGGTAATATTGAGGTTAGGCCTGGATAAATCTTTATAAATGACCACAGCATTTGAAACAGACCAAGTTCCTTCTCCTCCCACAGTATGCAACAGAAAGAAAAGACAGTCATACAAATAAAAATATATGAATAAATTACATGTTATATGTTTATGTATGATATTAAAAAGACAAAAGAGAGATGTGTTGAAATATTTAGTATTTGTTAAACAGAGTAGAATCTTTAGATATTTGAGCAAAGGCTAGATGTGAGTGGCTTTTCATGTGGATATTTGGTGGTTGATTATTCCAGAAATAAAGAAAAACTACTGTAAATATCCTGAGGCAGGAGTGTGCCTGGGAGATTTGAGGAAAAGCAAGAAAACCAATACAACTGGAGACTTCCAAGCAAGAGAAAACATAAAAGGCAATGAAGTAAGAAAGAGCAAAGGAAGTTAGATTATGTGGGTCCTTGGGGGTTATTGAAATGACTTTGCCTCATGTAGTGACTAAAAAGGAGATGAATTATCATGAGCTGACTTCTAGCAATATAATTCTGACAGAGATTTTAAAAAATGGGTGTATGTTAGCTCAGTCACGAATAGTGGTGAGGAGACTGAAAAAATTTTGAAGGGAAAACCAACAGGAATTTCTAATAGATTGGAGACAGCTATAAGAAAAAGAATTCAACATTCCAAGTATTTTGACCTGGGTAACTAAAAGGACATAGTTTCATCAACTGAAATAGAAGGCAAGATATAAAGAAAGTTTAGGGGGAAGTCATGAGATTGAATTTGGACATACTGATTCAAAGTGTCTCATAGACTCCAAATGGAAATAATTGAGTAAACAACTGGATACAAGATTGTAGAATTTAGAAGAGTTGTATAGTGCTGGATATATAAATTTGTAGTATATAAAGTGATAATGGATGAGATCAAAGGGAGGTAGTGGAGACAGATTAGAAAAAATAGACAAAGTATGAGCTCTAGGACACCTCAACAGTAACTGTTCAAACAAAAGAAAACTCAACAAAGAAATCTGAGAAGTACTGTTTATTTAAGTGGGAAGAAATCCAAAAGTGTAAGATGTCCTGAAGTTAGATTTATAATTTCATACATAATAGGTTTAAAAGTCCATAGTAAGTGCTCAACAAATAACAAATGAGTAAATTTTCTACCCATTGGTAATTCTTTGACTTGTAGACAGCTTACTCTCTCATCCAATGATAGTATAGAGCAGTAAGATCTATACTTCTTCTATACATTTCTCCAACTTAAAACACACAAAGTACGGGGAGAAAAGCCATCAGAGGCCCTTCACAAAGATAAATGAAGCTTGGGAGAGTGTGTTAATATGTAAATCCATACAGGATGAACAAAAGACAGGAAGATATATGAAACTTATTCTGTTAAACATGATTATTTATAGCCAGCTCTGTAGTTTTTTGTCAGTGAGAAAGTTAACATTATTGCTCAAACTGATCTTTAGATTAGAAGCAAAATTAAATTCTTGTTTCCTTTGCATATATTCTGTTTAATAATGACAGCAGTCATATTAACATTCAGGCAAAACATTAACTACTATAACATAATTGCTTTTAAGTTTGTTAGCTTACTTTGGCCATATAAATTGTTCAACCATGAAGAAAAATTCAAGTAGACTGGTTAAGCATTTACTACACTAATGACAAATGGTGTTTCAGCAACGGCATTTCAATTTTGGTATTATGGATAGGAATATGATAAATCAAATATTTATACATTGTTTAATTTTGACAAAGCTTATTCAGGAGGGACACAGAAAAAAACATATTTTATGTGGGGAAAAGCCAAGATAAAAATTCTAGTCATATAATTTACTGCAGTTTAGAGTTTACTACTGCTCTTAATGGGCATATTCCATTCGATGGTATATTGAGATAGTATTAGACAGGTGACTGGAAGAGAAGGATTGATGAAGTCTGCTAAGGAGAGATAAAACTGAGGTTATGCGGAGACATATAAGTCAGAGAAATTGAGGAGTAGGTAGAAATGGCTACCTACTCCTCAATATATCAAGGTCAGGTAACTCATATTGGAAAATTGAGTGAATCAAACCAGCTGATCTGTAACTGTCAGAATATTCCAGAGGCTATCATAGTGCCCAGTTAGGAAAAAATTGAAAATGTATCATTTTTGCCACACAAAAATAATAAATTAAACATATGTCATTATGTACTATTACATACATTTATATATAATGTAATCTAATTAAAATATTTTTAATTAAAAGGTTAAAAAATTCAGGACCTCCAGAGATTGACAATAGTAAAATGGTAGTTATTATTCAAATTAGGAAGAATCTTAATATTTCTATTAGTAAGTAATTATGGAGAGTTAGAGTTATAGGAGAAATAATTCAAATTTGTTTATAACAATCTTCTTGATGGCTGCCATATCTTCCATCTTCCTGCCCCTGCTATCTAATGAATCAATTCACATAAAATATGGCTTTAATTTTGTTATCTTTCTTTGCTATTACTGCTCTGCAGAATCATTTAATAACTGCACACAAGGAAATAGATCATAAGCACTTTGGCATGCCATTGAAGGCTGACACCATCTGTCTCTATTCTGCTCATGAATCATTTATTACTCCTCATGAAATGCCTTGGATCCAGGAGATGGCCCGGAACTGTCTCTTATTACAGTCTCTTGGTTTTCTTTCCTCACAATCTTCCCTTCAACTGACTTGGCCTTCACTGGTCACATTCTGCCAACAGTTTTATTTCTTCTCCTTTATCTATTCAACACTTACCTTTTCTCATTCCTTTCCTATTCTATTGAGTTACATAAGTGGAATCTCATCTCCTGTCACTGGATGCACAGTTTATTAGCATGTATTAATTAAATAAGATATTAGGTTTTATTGCAACGTTTTCATGCATGCATATAATGTACTTGGATAATATGAACACTCCACCACTTACTCTAAGCCACCCTCCTGGATGCACAATTTTTTCCACAGGAACACTTTCATACTTATAAGTAGCAACCATAAAGCCCAAATATTGTTAGTGTGGAAATAATATAATTTAAAATGATGAATTAGTTCATATTTGGTGATCAGAGGACTGATTTAACCAGAGTAGATACTTCCTAGCCAAGAACATTGATATTGTTCAACAATTGATTAAAATGGAGTGTTATAAACACCTATAAATACCTTAATATCTCATTGTAACAAAAAATGGAATGCATATCCAAAAGAAGAAAATTTTAAAATGTAATCCATTCACCAATTATTTTTAATTGAAGACTCAAATCTTTTATTTCAGTGCTTTGAAAAGTTCTGAACTGTCATCTTTGCATGTAAACTACAATCTAATGTGTAAATTTCTTCAAAGTGAGTTGAGATTCAAGACAGTTGCTAAGCAATGTGATTAAAAAATATCTTCTTATTTTTGCAATTTTCTCTCATTTTTGCCTCTTTCTGTCTATACATAGTTCAACATATTTTCTTTTCATCTCATTTTCATCAAATCTATCCTAAGCATTCAACTTCATTTTCATACAAGCATCAACACTTTATCTCTGACATGTAAACATGTTCAGACAATTGCAGCATTAATTGAAATAAATAAGGTTTTAGAATGAGCAAAAATATTTTTTAGTAAAGATTCAACTCAAGTGGTAGAAAACACACTGGCTTTTTAACCAGGAATTTATTATGTTATGGGCATCTATCTACAATTTATAAAGCTGATCAATTAAAGATCAATAATGATTTTATACTGTAAAATAAGTATTCAACATATACAGATTGAGCAATCACAATATAAGCACTACAGGTATGGGTTCTTAGTTAGCGGAGAGGAGGACTATGGGAGGCAAAAATGTAGGAATGCCATAATTAAAGACATTTAAATGGCTCTGGTGGGTTAAGAGATCCTGTTTTTCAGAAACATAAATCATATTGTCCTGACTTATGGGGGTAGCGTCACACTTAGATTGAAGCTGAGGGAAAGGTTCCAAGATTGCCTCCCATCCGGTGTGTAGAACCTTTCACTCTGGTTTGCTCTTTTTATTTTGAATCAAATGCTTTATACCAGTGCTGACTCCCTATTCCTGCCCAAACTGTGTCCAGCCATAATAAGGGCAATGGAAGTAGTCTAAGATGCCAACAGCTATCATGTCTTCAATCCTAAAACTAGCTACACAAAGCATGGAGACAATAAGCTTCAGTATTTTTTCATGTATGCATCTGATCATGTGGTTTTGTGACTGTATAGATCTCAACTTTTTTACCTCACAGCACACACACACACACACACACACACATTATTATTAGCTGGCTTCTCTAGAGAACCCTGACCAATACAACTAAGAAAGTTCATATGGCTACTTTCAAAAGTGCATCATCCTCTGAATTCTCGATCTGATTAATATTGCTTAGTTGATAAGCTGCCTACTCTTCCATGGGCTGGTCTCTTTAGTCCACTATCTGAGTACTCCCATGATAACTCAGCAGCTAATGAAATGCCTACCTCAGTTTCACCCATTGAAACTTAGGAGCAGGTCTGATCCTCCTCAGAAGCTTAGTCCAGATTGCTAGATCAATTCAACTTAGTCCTGATAAGCATTGAGCGTCAACTTATTTCATTAAAAAGAAATTTCACTTAATAATATACTAGAAACAAAATATGCACGGTCTTCACATTAGAAACATTTCCCACCTTACACACACAAATGCACACATAAACATACAACCTTATAATGAGTCAACTAGTTAGCAATATGTGTAAATAGTATAATATATAAAATTTGATTTTGCAAAGCAAGCCACTATTGGTATTTTTAGTATGATTATAAAATAAAGCTCACCATTTTATGCAACTATAGATGCCATAAGAAGAGATTGTTTATGTAATTTTTAAAAAATGGCAATATGCTTACAAAAATATGTTTAAATGCCCACTTGTCCACATATATCTGAAACATTATGTGGAAAGTCCATTACTGACTTAAATATTCAAAGAAAATGAAAACAAACCTTAGATCCTCAATGAAATGATGATGTAAGCAGCTGCAGGTTAGAAATAAAGAAGTCCTCATGAACTTGATAGTGGTAAGAATAAGTATGCAAACTTTTGGGAAATGCTAGAGTTTCTCACAGAAGAGATTTGTCTTTCCCAACTACAATATTATTAATACATTTGGTTCATCATATATTTATGCATCTTAAAATACCAATTATAAATACAAGAAATATGAGATTTCAAGAGCCCATGTCTTCCAATATGCTGAAGTTCAGTATCCACCATCCACTTCTATGTGAGCCATGGATGGTTTTTGTTCTTCTGTGTATGTTTGAATCAACAAAAAGATTTCTACATCACAACTCATGATCCCTGACACCTCCAACTTTGTCTTAGAGAAGGAAGTAAAACATCAAATTGCTCAATTCATGATTAGGGTTGATTGAACTTGTCATAACTTCTGTTCTTTTGAAGAAGTAAGAAATTTACCAGAGCCAATGAGACATAGAGACCACTACAGAAAATAACAAAATCATTTCATAGGGGAAATAAACCAGTAATGCTGAAATTTATAATTGAGAGTAGAAGAATGAAAGGTTTTATGGCATCAAACAAAAAATATAGGTATTGAGAAACAGGAATGCTACCTCAGAAATATAGAATTTACTTGAAATATCAAGTATCCACTTAAATTTTATACTCTAATTACTCATATTGGCAGATCATCTTATGAACATAAGTTTGAACCACCTTCCATGTAAGGATCAATAAATATTCACCCAAAAACTATACCATGCTAGGTAGTGAAATAAGGAATATATGTTCAAAGATGTACTAAGTGTGGTACCAGTCAGTACAGTGCAAAGAAAATACAGGACTATGAGACATGAAAACAAGTAAAATATTTTGTACTATAACATTCTCAAGTATAAGGTATTTGAGCAGCAAGAGCAATTATGACATTGAAATGTATCAATTATCACATACCAGGGAGTCTTTCTTCCATCAATAGGAATTTCCCAGGCAAATAAATTCAGTTCAAACATTTCAGACAGAAAGAATTTTGTTTGATTAAACATGGGAGCATTCAATATCATGTCCTGTTCAAGTTAATACAAATAGTTCAGTGTAGGCAGACTGACAGACATAAGCAGACATAAGCAGATTCTAGAAGCCAGAATGTAAAGGACTTGTGTTCCATGGTAAAAATGCTGGTCTTTGTCAGTGATGTATTTACTGAAGAATTTTAAACAAGAATCATAACACAAGCCATATTTATATTTCATACTGGTTGTAAGGAAGAATGTATGGAAAGAGATGGATGTGGAACTCTACGTTAAATTAAGTGACAGCATCCACTGAGCCATACTCTTTCCAACACTTCTTTAATCCTTACCATTTTCTGGGCATTTTGCATATATTAACACATTAAATTCACCAAGTACTTTGATGAGTTTAGTCTCCTCCTCCTGCAAATGGAAATAGGTTTAGAAAATTAAATGGCGTGTTAAAAATTATATACACAAGAATGTGAATAACTTTAACTTCTGCACTCTATACGCTGTTGTTAGACTCCACAACAAACAAAACATTCATGTTTGTTTATTTCTATGTAAACCAATGTCCACTATTAACCCATCTGGACATCATCAACTCTTACAAGGAAACCTTCTTTATTTTACTTGGCACCGGTGACAGAGAAAAAAAGTTTTCTCCTTCACATATTTTATTTTTAATGATTTTGACAAAACAACTAATAATACTTCAGTGTGTTCATTTGGGATATCAATAACATATACATAATTATATTTAAATATGACTGCCACACTATTACCTCCACCCCACCAGCAATAACTTTAATATTCAACAGAAAAAAATGGTAGAGGTAGGAAAGATTTCAACAGGCAAATTCAACAATGGCTATTTTATATATGAGGGTAATAAATGTTTTCTAATCCTTCATATGGTTATCATGCAATATACATAATAATTTTCAAATTTGGAGGTTATTAAAAACAAATTTTTATTTGAATTTTGTGTATCATATTCTACAGTTTTGAAACTTGCTATTGTTTTGTTAAAACATCTGAATTAAAATGTTCTCCTTATTCTTATAGTTTTTTAAGATGCAAAGTAAAATTCTAATACTTACTTAAAAACTGACTTCAAAAATTAACATAAAGTTTCTAAGTAAAGGCCAAATTAACACAAATCAGAGTTCATTACATGGCATTAACAGCTAATTTATTGAAATTATTATGCTGTTAGAAAAAGCCATATGCCAACTCCAGAAATAAGAAGAATTTGAAATCAGGGTCATTATCTTCATATTTGCATATGTGATAAATTAGTTGATCTCATGTGCATATTAAAATTAAAGCAGCATTTTTCTTGAATCTTCCCTAAGAAGTTTGGTTAGCATTATGATGTTAAGGTAAATGTTTGCTTCTAGATAATTTCTTTTGCATGTGTAAATTTACTTATACAAATCATTGTTACTTATATTTCTTCATTTTCCTTAAATAAGGAAAATATTAAGTATCATTTATTTTCACTTATATAAGTCTGCCATTTTATGTTTTTGCATTTTTCTTTAGCCTTTATGCTGAGGTAGATGTAATAATTCAGCTAATTTAGTTAATTCTGAGACACTCCAAATAGGATAAAATATGAAAAACTAAAAAAAGATTTTAAAATTTTTCCCATTAAATGGTTCTAAAATGAAAAGGTTAAAAAACAATTTACAAGTTTTTTCCAAAGCACTTTAATAAAGTTGATTGCTGCTAATATTATTAAAGATAAAATTAAAGCAGGTAAAATCTATATTTTACCTGCTTTAGCTTCTTTTAGATTTACTTTCAAATCTTAGACAATTTTTCTCTGCAATGCCTATGGAACCTACAATAGGTATCACATACAATCATCAACCTATAACTATAAACAGGACTAACTATAATACTACGCTTGTGCAAAAAAGTAACAAAAATAAACTGAAACACCACTGTGTACAGCAGAGAGATAATCATCCAATAATATACTCCCTCTCTCCTCTCTCTCTCTCTCTGTCTCTCTCTCTCACACACACACACACACACACACACAATTTTTGTAATAATCCAGACGACCATAGTTTACTATTTATAGTCTGTGACATTAAGTTAAATTAATGATGTATACAATTGTTAAAAAGTGGGGGGTGTTTTGGACTTATATATTCCAATGACAGAAAGGGAGCAATTGTATCATATGATATATCACTCTGAATCAAATTAACAGTAGCTTATAAAAAATCCTGTCTATTTTTTCTGCTTTTAAAGTAAACTAAATATTTTGACCAATATGTTGTGCTAACAAGAGTTCTGAAGTATGTGCTCACGGTGTTTGGGTGTGTAGGTATGTGCATGCATTTGTGTTTATGTACCTCTGTGTCTGTTTTATTAAGGTTAACTGATGTATAATTTCCATGAGAAATAAGGTATACATTGATTTTAATTAAATAGTTCAAAAGTAAAGACATCCACTAATAGAAATATTTCACTGAAAGAAACAGACAATGAAAATTTGAAATCAATTAGCATAGTGACCAGAAAGACTCAGGAAATTATGATTTTTTTTGTAACAAAATTAAAGAGAGAAATTCATTAAAAATTTATCAAACTTGAATTTTAGATGGAAGCTAATTTCCAGACAAGATCTTATAGAGAAAACAAGTTTTCTTAAGATTAGATAGATGGATGGATGGATGCAAATAGATAATGTTTAATAAGGAAGTAATGTTTCTAAATTGTATGAAGGATAGTCACATTTATTGGTTGTTAGGAAATCTGAATACAAAGTTACCTTCTCAGAGTATCAGCGTGGTATAAAATAATGTAGAATTTAGTTTCTAAATTCTTCTACAGCTCTTACATTCTGTCAGTAAAGTCTGTTATGTCCACAAAGAGACATGAAAACTCAGCAAGAGCTTTAGACGATCATGTGAGGTTCAAAAGCTTCAGTTTATTAAGCTGCATGATAGAGGAAACAAGTGCTCATTTCTTTCTCTCAACTACACTCTTGCTTCTTACCCCAAGTCACTTGTTAACCTAATAGGACAAAAAACACTTCACTGATTTTGACACATCACTAGTAAGCAATCATGGACATGGTCCCTTTGCTCTGCTATTGTTCCCATATGCTAAAATGAGAAATCTGAGTCTGGCCCTTGGACTCCATTTAACTTTTTCTTTCTCTTTTTATTATTCTTGTAAGAACAATCAAATGCTTGACAGATTTCACCAGATGGAACTATGGGGCAAATTATGTAATAAGATTAGAACTACATGAAAATTCAGTTATTTATTTGTCCTTAGATAATGCCACATGCTCCAATCCATTTTTGACCCATAAACTCTTGGCCCACGATGGCTCAGTAAACCCTTGACAAAGGCCCATAAAAAAGTAAAGTAGCATTGTACTCCTTATTTACTACTGTTCCTTGTAAGTCAACATCCTCCAAATCCTTATGAGTAGAAGTGACAGCTTTTCAGGAATATTTTGCTCCATAATTTTACCACATATTCCTCTTAATACAATTTCCTCCTCATTTCACAGTTGTGTGGCTCTCTTTCATCTGGCCAGCAAAACATCTCCATCATCTTTTGTTGGTAGCCAACCCAGTTACCACTCCCTGACCCCAAGAGTTAGCATGTGAACCAGCTTGGTACAATCAAGTGCCCCTACCAATATTCATTTGTTCATAGTAGCCATGAATGTCAACGTGGAGCTGAGTCTTTTCTAACAAGCAGAAGCTCTCATTGAGGTCACTGAATAAGGAAGGTATAACCTTGGGAATCAATTTGGATAGATTTGAATTTAAGAGACTCACTCAGAACAAATGTCTTGGTGGCACTGGGTTCTTTAGAATTCCTAGAAGTACACTGGGTCCTTTACCTCTCTTTTGGTTTAACAAACTACAGCAATGTACTTTTAATGCAATCCTTTTATTTTAAATTGAACTGTTGACTTTGCTAAAAAGCTAAACTTTTACTCATAATTCAATTTGTACAATTTATTGTCTAGTTTGTTTTTTTTTTAAAAAAATCCCTTCATACCCTGTAGCCTTTTTTCCATCTACAATATTTAACATTTATCTAAGTTTAATAAGTCAACACTAATTTCTTAATATAACGTACAAGGTAAAGTTATTAACTCTTTTCAAACTCTTTATGGAATAGTATTTTCTCAGCTGTCAGTTACTTTTTTTTTTTTTTTGCAGTACTGTTGCACTCAGGACCTTCACCTTGAGTGACTCCACCTACCCTATTTTTGTGAAGGGTTTTATGATATAGAATCTCACAAACTATTAGGCCAGGCTGGCTTCGAACCACGATCCTCCTGATTTATGCCTCCTGAGTAACTAGGATTACAGGCTTGAGCCACAGGCTCCTGGTTGTCAGTTACTTTTTAATATGAAAATGTAACATTATGTAAAGCTTTTTTATTTTCCAATATGTAAAAAACGTTATTTCATAAATTCTTTTGCACTCATTTAAGATGGTTTTAGAGATTTGGATAAATACTGTAGGATGGAGAATTTAACTCATTTTTGTATACATGTATATGTATACATGTACTTGGGAATATTTCTTTGGTATTGACTTTAAACAAGTGAATTTCTTTTCTTTATAAAATAACATTTAAAAATTCTCACAGAACCTCTGGTTCCAGTTTTTAGAGTAAAAAATCTCATTAAATTTCCTCCTAGCTCAAAAATCCATGGAGTGTTCAGTGAAAAAATACAAAAGTTAATAAATCAGTTGAATTTCTTAAAATGGCAGTTGATAACATCAGCAGTCAAAATATTAGAATGAAGTTCTGGAGGACAAAAAGACTGATGGGAACACCTTGATGTTGCTCGGTGTAGTCAACATGCTTGCTTTAGTAGAGCTGGGAGTCCTTTTCCACAGTGCAGCTCTTCAGAGCAGGTAGGGAAGGAAAAACATAAATCATGATGACTGTTGGAGAATCAATCAGAAAGTCACACACATGTCCAGGCCACTTCCACTCTTGTGTATCAAGAAGCATTGTTTACTTCATGCCAAACATAAGTTAATGAGCATAGTTTTATTTATTTACATCTGTGGTCTTCAGCCACTTGAGCCAAACTTCCAGCCCAATTTGATAGACATACTGAGGAGCACACCTGATCTCCAGAAAAAAACTTGTCCACATTAGACTGACTGGCCTTTTGTTGGTGTTTGAATATGTCTGAATTATTGTTTGTTGATTTGTTCTATATTTATAATGGACTTCCAGAAATACCATATTGAATCCTCAAAATCTCTCTCTCTCTCTTTCTCACTCTCTCTCTCTCTCTCTCTCTCTCACACACACACACACACACACACACACACACACACACACATATGCACATTGCAAACATGCTTCTCATTCAAGAAACAGGGCAGATAATAGCAGAGGAAATCTCCCTTAGTCACCTGGATTAATTTAGCTTGTCTTTTATTAATGTTTACCAGTGAACAATGGTTAGCTGATTTTTTTAAAAAATGCAATACTTGAAAAGAAAAGGGTAACAATGAAAATAAGAGACAACTAATCCTGAAGGAAAAGCAGTAAAATTCACATTAGAAGACAGGATGTAAACAATAAATAATAAACTGCTGCTAATCTTTTCAGAACATTACATAAGATATTAATCAGCAGAACTAAACAGCCTACTATGAAGTTAGGTAACAGTTACACAAAATTTAAACCATGGTTATTGAAAATAGGATCTAAAGAGTAAACCAGTTCAGGATATAGAACTAAGAAGAAAAGCAGGTTAAAAGCAGTAAATAAAAAGATTAACAAATGGAAGAAGAGTCGTGAAATATTTAAGTAAAGAAAGAATGAAATGAAGGGGAAAGAAATTACCAAGAGACAACAGAAGGGAAACTTTCAAGATAGATATGTGTCTTCAGGTTGAAAGTGCTCACTTGTATATGAAGGTGGCCTTTTTTCTTTTAAACATTCCACTCCTATCTAGAGCTATCACACAAAAATATCAAAGGGATAAAGGAGGAAATTTGTCTAAAAATTTTTCAGAGAGAAAAAGCAAAACAGTTACAAGAAAGTAAGAGCCAGAGTGAACCTTAGGTTTCTCACAGCATCGATGGAAACTAAATGACAATACATCCCATCTATAGGGGTTAGAAAAGTAAGATGAAGAAAGTTTATTCCCCTATATTCATTGGCAAAAAATCATGCAAGAAAGTGTCAGACATGGTTTTCAGCAAGTAGTAGACATGATATTCCCAAAGTGACAACCATTCAGAAGGCCTGAGGAGGAATCACTCTTTATCAGAGCATACACAATACCATTAGAGACTGACCTTACTGATTTGAAGAAGGTGTCACAGTTCTTGTTAGAAATAGCAAAGAGATGAGTAGAAAATTCAAGAACAGATACAGAAAGACAGTGCACAGCAAATAAAAATGTGAAATGATTTGAATGATGGATATAGTTTTTTTTAAAAGAGAATATTTTTAAAACCTTGGAATTTTTCAATTTAGTTTCAGAACTTCAGTGACATGGAGTCACAATTCCTCTGAGATAAACCTGGTTTTGAAATAAAGATATTTTCATAACCCTAGCACACACAATAGTAAGTTACACCTTTAAATTTTCAGACTCAACCTATAGATAAATCATGGAAGTCTACAATAATTATAGACCAGAATGAAAGAAAGAAATTTTTGACAACATAGAGGAATTCTGACTGATAGGGGACCTACAAGGTAAGGAAGGGGAAGGAAAGTTCAGATAGTGAGGGCAAAGAAACAAGAAAGAATATTAAGTATATTATTATTAATATGCTAAGTAATCAACATAACTAGTATTTATTACAAAGCATAAAGAAAGGGGAAAGAGATGAAAGTTTAAATTTGATTTTTAATACACAGTCAGTAGATAATATCTATAGTTGATAAATCAATAAATAGTGGCATCAGACTACAATTAATATGACATAGAAAACCAACAGAAACATGAAAATACAAAAATATTCTGAGTCAGACTAAGTACACGCTCTAGAAAAGACTATTAATTTCACTTGTGTGCCTTTCAGAAAGTTTTTGAAATGTATTTCGTTGGCATATCCAAATTTTGTAGAAATAAAAATGAAAATTAATAGTTTTAAGAAAAGAGTTGGGTTTTACATATTTTTATTAAAAGATGAAAAAAATTATTTTTCTGTATGGCTCTGTTTTCAATATTAATAGGTTGCATGACAAATTATACTAAAGACACAAATTTAAGCTAATTGAAAATCCATTTAAAAAATTCAACTTAATAGGACTTTTATTTTTTATTATTGCATTTAGAGAAATGAAACATAAATTATAAGAAATAAGTCATCTGAGAGAATGTTAAAAGTTGGAGTGTTATATTCAATATATACTGTGGTGTTATTATATATTTAAGGTGGGTCCATAGATTTTTCTTAGCAATATGAATGTTAAATATCATGTAAATTTGAAATAATGACCATGAAAAATATAAAATACTCTCATCAAAAGAGAAAAGTGTTTTGGACTGTTTAAAATTACTTCCAATGGGGAAGTTTTAAAAAATTACTTTCCTCTTAACCACAGTACTTTGGTTTTTACTCATTCTGTCCTATCAACGATTATCTATGCATTTACATCATACTTGGAAATTTCTTCCCATTAGTCCTACCCATGTGAATGTTTTTCACTTGTCAGGACTCAAAAGAGAGGGAGGAAATTGAAGAGGAAGATGTATGAATAGCACTGTCAGAAATTTAATTCTAAAAGAGCCAGAACTCAGGAATCATGAACAAAACCTGAAATTTTTAGGCCTTCCAAAGGTTGGTTGATCCCATGTCGTTATTTTTGCTGTTGTTGCAGAGTCTAATATACGTATCAAAGATCATCACTGAACATGGCTAGCACTAAGGCTACACTAAAATTAGAAAGTTTCTTGAGTAAAATTTGTAGTGCATTGGCTAAGAATGTGTGCTCAGGTTGATAACTGACTTTTATTGCTTATTAGCTAGGAATTAATTTCATTGTGCCTCCACTACTTAGTCTATAAGATGGAGATGATTATACACATAAAACCTACGTTCTGGTGGTATTGTGAGGAATGGACATACAACACATACAAAGACCCTCAGTGTCTAAATCAGCTACTCTTTACTGTAAATTTTATCTGCTCATTAAAAAAAAGGGATTCACTTCTCAAAAATGAATGACCTAATAAAGAAACAGGCAACTGAACTAAACAGAATTTTTTCAAAGGTTGAAGTCCAAATGGCTAAAAAAACACATGAACAAATGCTCACCATCCCTGGCCATAAAGGAAATGTAAATCAAAATCACACCGAGATTCCACCTCACTCCTGTTAGAATAGCTACCATCAAGAACACCACCAACAACAGGTGTTGACAAGGATGTAGGGGAAAAAGGAACCTTCATACACTTCTGGTGAGAATGTAAACTAGTACACCACTACAGAAAACAATATGGAGGCTTCTTATAAAACTAAAAGTTGACCTACCATATGATCCAGCAATACCACTTCTAGAAGATATACTCAAAAGGATGTGAGTCAGGTTACAACAAAGGCACCTGCACGCTTATGTTTATTACAGCACTGTTCACAATAGCTAAACTATGGAAATAGCCAGGATGCCCCACTATCGACAAATGGATTAAGAAAACGTGGTACTTATACACAATGGAATTTTGTTCAGCCATAAAAAAGAATGAAATTTTGTCATTAGCAAGTAAATGGTTGGAACTGGAGAACCTCATCTTAAGTGAAGTAGTTAGTCTCAGAAAGCCAAAAATCACATGTTCTCCCTCATATGCAGATTATAGACCTAAAACAAATGTAGTAATATTATTGGACAGTGGTCACACACTAAGGGGAGACCGCACATGGGAGGGATAGGGAAAGGGAAGGAAACCAAAAACTTGAATGTGGTTGATGTTCTCACTGTATTGGAATGAATATAGTAATCATAAACTGGCAAAGGCCACTGTGGGAAGGGGACTAGGAAGTAGTGAAGAGGTCTGGTAGAGATGAACCAATTTGGGTTGTAATACACATGTGCATGGAAACAACACTAGGAATCTCTCTGTATAGCTATCTTTATCTCAAACTAGCAAAATGGCCATGTTTTTCTTATTATCTTTTATATTTTTTTATTCTACAAAACCAGAGGACAGAACAGGTTCTGCCATGAGGCAGGAGGAAGGGAAAAAGGGAGGGGAGAGGTGGACCAAATAATGTGTACACATGTAAGTAAATACAAAAGTGATAAAAATCAAATAAAATAACAAAAAATAAAAAAATTTCATACATAGGGGATTCACAAAGTATTCATAGGTTCCGGGGATTTTCTCTGATCAATTTATAGGAGCGTGGTTCTGTATGATTACCTTGTCCTCTATTCTCTCCACATGGCTGGGTGCATGGGAAGGCTGTTGGGGCACAAGCTCATGGTTGCCATAAATATCATTTTTATTGCCACCATTGTCTACCTTGAGGTCTCAAATGATTTTCATGAAATTCCTTTGTCAACTTTTCCTTGCAAATCATTAATGGCAGGATGGTATAAGAGGTTAAGCTAGCATATAGGATTATGAGATGTCATGAGACCCAGAGTTAAAGGTTCACAACCCTGCACAGTAAAACATAAAGTCTGTGCTAACCCTCCTGACACCATTTTATCGACTAGCTGGGATGCTTTTCTTGCCTGCCTATAGCCTTTCTCTCCCAAATTCCCCTGATACTTTCATATCTCATATCTTGGCTGTGATACCATAGAACTAAAAAGCACATGTGTTTCCAAGTTGCTTATTTTATTTCAGTTTTAGTCTTTCATTTTCTCTATGTTTTCATTAAAGTAACACACATGCACACTAATCATAAATACAGATATACATCTAAATATATATACACACCTACTTTTAGAAACTCTAGGCTAATCTTAGAAACATCTTATATCCATTTCCTGTTGCTGTTATAACAAATAATCATGCACTTAGTATCTTAAAACAACAGAAATTTTTCTCTTTCCGTTTTGGAGACCATAAATCCAAAATCAGTTTTATTTGACCCAGATCAATGCATTGACAGATTTGCGCTCCATCAGGAAACCATAGGAGATAAGCCATTCCTTCCAGCTGCTGGTAACCACTGGTATCCTTGGATTATGGCAGGCCACATAAACTCTTACCTGCCTCCTTGATCACATTGCCTCCTTTCTCTGTCTAAAGTCAACTCTGTCTCCATATATGTAATTCTCTTAAATTCTACTTGGATAATCTTGTGTAATCTCATCATTTTATGGTCCTTAAACAGATTTGTAAACCAATTGATATATAAGGTAATACCTGCAGGCCCTAGAGATTAGGAAATAGATATAGGGACATTGCTTAGCCTTTCATATTTCTCTACTTCTGAACCCTCTTGCTATTCTTAGCATACTGGGATTAATGGGATTAATCCCTAGTCACATAAACTGGAAACTTCACTATAGTCTCTAATTTCCTTTTGCTTATAACACTGACATCCTAACACACAATAAGCCCTCTTTTCCATCAATGACTCTAAAACTTGCATAATTTTCTCCAGGTTCACCTTCACTAATACAGAGATCTGAATTTTTCTGATCTGTAACATTTTAATAATCAAATGCATATGAGTTGCTTTCAGGTCCTCTGCTCTGTCAGTGATTCTTCATTGCTGGCAGAATGCACTTAAACTGCAGTCATTTTACCATCCCCCACCACCTATCTCTACTTACTCCTTGGTCTAAAAACTAGCAGAGTTTGCAGGAGCTACGTGTAAAATGTGTGTCGTGTGCTATTGAAAACACATTGCTGTCACTTGGAAAGCCCTTCTTTGTGCACTGGAAGTTTTTTCTAAACCTTTAGTATCCAAATCATTTATCTCTGAAATCTTTTCTGTGATGATTTTTCTAAATCACTTAGGAACTATATCATCTAAATGTCCTTCAGCTCTTGGTTTCTAGTTCTTAATAGAGAATTAGTGTTACTATTAATGTCACAGAATGAGCATTACTATTAATAATCACAGCTTCTTATTCATATTCTTATGTCACTTGATAGTTTATGGAACACGGTTTCAGTAGTGCCTTATTAGATGTCCTTGCAGAACAGGAATTCAAAACCATTATGTGAATGATGAAGCGCATGAGGGCTGCTCATAGTTTGATAGAATATGCAGCTCAACATGTTTTGAATGTCAGATAGATACATAAGCATAATTGTCATTTACATAGAAGCTAGGTTATGATGAAATAGTAAATTACCCCAAATCTAAAAGTCTTAATAAAACAATGGTTTTATTAATATCATGTTAGATGAATTTCAATAAGTTTCCAGAGCAATTTTCTAAGTGTATTGGGAAATTTGATTTATTTTTATTTTATGGTGTCTTTACCACAACATGTGGTCCTCAGAACACTAAAAATGAAAAAGAGAAAGAGAAAAGCTTTGCAGGAGAACTTTACACAACCTCAGTCCTAAAATGACCCTATCCTTATAGTCAGATCTATTGACTACAAGAATCACATGCTGCCATATAACTAAAAGTAGAATGGGAAGGATGGTCTTCTATGTGGCCAGATGGAAGTCAACTAGAAAAGGCTGAAGTGTCTATACAGACTCTGTTTAATAAACCTCAGCTTCGCAAATGCAGGGATTATACCACCATGCCTGGCTTCATTAAGCCTGTTGTAAGTTTTTTGGTGGTACATGATTATAGAGGCATCTATATATCTGGCCTATAAGCACTGGCCTTTAATTGATTGGCTCATACACTCCCAACCCTATAAAACTATGCATTTCCACTTTAATGTATTTCTCAACAGAGCTTGAATTTCAGATTAAATTAATATTCATTCTTTTTTATTAACCACAGTGAGATGATAGGAAGGAAACAGTAATTATCTCTTTTCCCTCTCCAATTTTAAACTAGATGGCCTGAGGGAATAGGTGCTTCAATGAGGAAAAGAAAGGGTAAGTGGAGGATTAGGGAAGGTCTTAATGGAATACTAAAAACCCCATGGCCAATCTAGCAACAATATTTTTGAATATAGGTTCTTTGTTCAAAAACAATCTAGAATTGAGATCTGTACTGCAACCACTGGCCAGTCATCATGTTTCTGAAGCTGGATTTTCACAGTTGCTCCAAACAGGACTCCTTTCTGCTTCCACCCATGCACCTAGCAGTCTAGTCTATACATGAATAGTTGAACCACTTTATTTATTTGTTTTTCACATTTGGGCTCAAAATTCTATCACATATCCCCACTTATCTCAGATGAAAAAGAGCAGAGTTTCATCCCTGCTAGAGGTATTTCCACAGATTGTGATGAAAGGACTTTCTCATTACCCTCTGTCTCCATCATCATCACCTTGCTCAATTAGCCCAGGCACTCTGATCTCTTCTTTTTTAAATAATAGACTTATTATATTTTTGGATTAGCATACATGAATCTATCTATCTATCTATCATCTTTCTATCCATCTCTATCTGTAGCATATTTTGATCCTCTTTACCCCTCTGTATCTTTTCCTTTCCCCTGTAGATTCCCCCAGACTGTCCCCCTGTCAAATGCATGTTCCAATATTATTGTCATTATTTTAGGTCTAAGTTCTACAAATGAACAAGAACAGGTGACATTTGACTTTTGGAGCTTGTCTTATTTCACTCAACATGATGTTTGGTTAAGTGAATGGAAAACAAAGAATTCTACCTCTTCTTCCTTCAGGCTCTTGCCAGGTAGCTCAATCACTTAATTTAATTGCTTGTGCGAATATCACTTATTCAGATATGTTCACTGTATTTACCTATAAAACAGCAAACTCCTGTCCCTCTTATGCTCATGTTCCTCTCCCTGCTTTGCTTTCAAATTGTTCAATTTATCACCTTACTTAACTTTTACTTGTATATTTGTTTATTAGCTCTTCTGTCTGAATTATTAATTATACTTTACAACAGGAAATACCCATGCCCAAATCAGTACTTGATGATAGGCACTCAGTAAATATTAGGTTAATACTTGAAATAATGGAGGAAAAGGAATAGAGTCAGAGAGAAATAGAAAATGGGAAGTAGAAAAATGTTGCGAATCAATAACTGTTAACAAACTTTCCAGTGGGTATGTTTGGTATCTGTGGAAGGATGACGAAATGTCAGTGTTTCTCCTCTCTTTTGATAACAGAATTGTAGATTGCTAGGTTTGAAAATTTTGACTCATTTTTCAACTTTGTATTTCTACATGTTCATAAGTAGGTATTCTCTTTTGGTGTCTTTGCTAACATGTTACCTGTTTGTGATCAGATTTTCTCATATTATAATCCACTTTCAAACTTGTTTTCTATTCCACTCTTTACAATGTGTCATGCCTAAAAAGGAAAAAAAAGAGACCCTTTTTGTCATACACAACTTCAACCCTCTGTGACTTTCTTGGTGTTGCCTCCTTTCCCAATAATGTTTCATATCCACTGACTCTATTTTGGGATTTTTCTTCCAGATCTCGAATTCTGTCAATCTGCAGCTAAATCATTTATATTGTAAAGTGAAATTTAACCCACACCTCCTTTTTTCAGAGGTGATTTTACTTTACAATTACTGGGTATTCTCATCTTAAGGATTTCTTTTATGAAATGTTCTCTGAACTCTCCCTATACACTGACATTGTTACATGCATTGAAGGTTATAGAAGAATAATATACCAAAACCACACAGAGTATATCATCTCCTGTATGGAATCTAGAAGTTTCCTGAGAGCCAACATTTTTCCTTCGTTTTCTAGTACGTATTTTGTGGAATCCACATGGAGTGTTTAATAAATTTGTGTTGAAAAAGACCCATATGAACAAATTAAATGAAAGCATTAGTGGAATGAACAGTGGAAAAGTACTTTCAGAATTAGGGTAAAACAGGTTCTCTCCAGGGATGGGTACCAATAGAAGAGGGGAGGGCATAAGGAAAGGTAAAGGAGGGTGAATATTGTAGATGTATTTTGTATTCGTGCATGAAAATAGAACAATGGAATCTGTTGATATTATTCTAAGAAGGGGAAGAGGGGAAATGAGGAAGAATGATGAATCTAATTAAGACATATTGCAATCACATATGCAAATACCACAATGTATCCCACCCGTACAACTATTGCAGGTTAATAAAAAAAGGAATAAAATTTTTTAAAATTTTCTGGTCATGAATTTTTCTTTAATATTTATTTTATGTCTTTTCTTTTTTTTTGCTTATTTTGAATTTTAGGTTTATTTGCCTTTGTAGAAGTTTGTAGCTTATTTATTTGCAACAAATTGAAGTTTTTGCTCTTATGGAACATATTATGGGGAACTATTCCTATTGATTTAGTGTATGTCCAAATGTCACATATATTGTTCATTTCTAGAATATTTATGTGATACAATGGGAATGATAGCTTTGTTCAAATACAGTTTACTATGCATGGGATGCATAGGAAAAAATAGGATGGAAAAAATATTTGTTTGTGTCCTGCACCATTGAATATTTTTAAACAAATGGCCTCATTCATATTGTTAAAGATTGCAGATTGTGGAAAATATGCCAACTTGTTTTAACAAGAGTTCTGGTGGACATAAGGCTCATCTGAATTGTGTCCATAGACCACATAAATTCCATGTCTCATTAAGTTCATTATTAAATGTTTCCAGAGTCTGCTGTTAGTCATATTTCCAAGAAAATCTTCTGGGTGAATTCTTCTTGAGAGCTTTGATTATTTAGTAAGATAATTTATCATCAAGCAAAAGTAATACATATTTATTAAATAATAGGATGAAAGTTTCCATTGAGAGGAATAATTTCCAAGAAAAGAAAGAAAAGTCTCTTTAATAGGAAGACGAAGGGTAAGTATTTGTTTAAAACACTTATAATTGGTTGGGTATAATTTCAAATTGCAGACTAATTGCTGGCATAAGAAAATGATACTAAAATAGAGTGCTAAGAGAGCCTGAATTCACCTCAAAAACAAACAAAAACCAGAAATAGCTGCCTGCAACCATTTAATTTAGTAATCGACATGCCTTTCACTGACTCCTAATCCCTGTCTATAGTGGACTACTGGTGCTGTAACAAAAGGAAGAGACTGAGATACAATTAGGGTAAAGCCTGAATGTTGATTTGAAACTCCTCAGAGGCGAATTAAACATAGTCTGTAGTAAATGCTTCAGTTTTACCTGGTTGACTTCTGTCTGGACACATGGAATACCATCCTTCACAGTCTACTTCTAGTTACATGGGACATATGACTTATTGTAGTCAATAGATCTGAGGGAAAGGGCAAGCAAAGGAGGGAGGGAAAGGGGGATCCAAACACATAAGGACTAAAATAATTAAAGGTGATACATCTTAAAAGTGTACACTTTAACAGTTTGAGTCTAAGACTATTTCCAGAAACACAGTATTGTTCATCTGCTCTTGTTTAGTCCTGTGTTAGATTCTACTAAACCAAAATTGAATCAGGTACAGATACCAACAGTGTGGTGTTAAGGTTTGAAATGCTTTGAATTAAACTAATGCTCTTCTGCACTGTTCATACTTTAAATTCTTATTTTAGTTTACACTGTTCTTCCTTAGGATTAAAATATTGCTGCTTGGTTTATTTTAGGATACCATTTCCATTCTCTGAAAAAAAAAAACCAAACAGTATTCCAGAGAGTATGGCCATGAGCATAAAATCATAGTGAAATATACTTTAGGCTGTTTTCTTGATCATTTGTACATCACATACATTTGCCACTTTAAAAATATTTTGCACTTTTTTGCAGTACAAAATGGATATTTTAGTGACTTGTAATTTAATTTTGATGAGCAACTTTCGTAGTTAAGGAATATTCATTTATCTACCATGATTAACTCAAAATATACAAGTGCTGCATTTAATTATTCTAGATTAATGAATTTTTTGAGGTTTGGGAAGCAGAATTTGTCTTCTTGCTATTCTCACAGCACTGATGGGTTAAGATATGGTTCATTATTTGAATCTGTGCATCATTCATATTTACATTTCTCATATCTCCAGAAAAGGTGTCTTCAGTGGGAACCCATTAGGATGAGTCCAATGATTTAGAAACTGAGAAAAATACTACTGGCATATTTTAGTGGTATTTTGAAAACTTCTGGTATCTTTACTGCTGAAAATTATTCATTATGGTTGCAAAAGTCTACAAGGCCATTTTTTAATAGCATAAGAGATTTATCCTACCTTAAAGATGTTCATCAAAGCATTGTCTGTGGCAACTGAAAATATGTCATGCAGAATCACACTCTGTCATCAACTGACATTAATCTAAAATCTAAGGTTACCCTGAGGTGAGAAAATAAATTGAGATTGAGAGTGCCCAACATGGCACACAGAGTGATGCTCTACACTGAGCTAACAATAAATCTATTTGAGACATTGTTAGTCTTTTAAAATAGTGCAGTGTGGTTAAAACAAATCAGAGAAAATCAGATTTTAGCATGTTCAATGACTTTAAAGCAAGAAAAAGGACATGAAAAAAACAGTTGTTTTCTTCAAATTCTCATTCCTAAGTGGTAGTTCCAGTTTTAGAGATAAACCTTTACTAGACATATCATGAGTGGCTAATTTGAGAGCAAATCTAAAATCACTAAAATTATTTTGGCAGGTCTGAATAACTATTACATTAATATAGCTATAATACTTTTCACCAATTGTATTTAAACTACATTCATATGATAGGAAATTAAACTAAGAATGATTTGGGTTTTGGAGTTTTATTATATCATTATGTTTTGTTAATTAGTAGGTGAATTAGAAAACATACTAAAATTAAGGTTGCTAGTTTTAAAAGAGCTTTGGGTATTTTTGAAAATATGATTCCATCATTAAAACAGATCAGATAGGCAAGGACTTCCTCAGTAAAATCCCAGCAGCTCAGAAACTAAGAGAAAGAATGGACAAATGGCACTTAATAAAATTAAAAAACTTTTACACAACAAAAAATGGTCTCTAAACTGAAGAGACCACCCACAAAGTGGGAGAGAATATTTGCTACCTAGACATCAGACAAAGGACTGATAACAAGATATACAGGGAACTTAAGAAACTGAACTCTCCTAAAATCAATGAACCAATAAAGAAATGGGCAACCAAACTAAACAGAACTTTCTCAAAAGAAGAAATTCAAATGGCCAAAAAACACATGAAAAAATGCTCACCATCTCTAGCCATGAAGGAAATACAAATCAAGACCACACTAAGATTTCACCTCACCCTTGTTAGAATAGCCATCATTAAAAACACCAACAGCAACGTGTGTTGAAAGGATGTGGGGAAAAAGAAACCCTCGTACACTGCTGGTGGGAATGCAAGCTGGTGCAACCACTCTGGAAAAAAATTTGGAGGCTTCTTAAAAATCTAAACATAGATCTTCCATATGATCCAGCAATCCCACTCGTGGGGATATACTCAAAGGAATGCAACACAGTTTACTTCAAAGGCACCTGCACACCCATGGTTTATTGCAGCACTTTTCACAATAGCCAAGTTATGGAAACAAGCAAGATGCCCCACTACTGACAAATGGATCAAGAAAATTGTGGTATTGTGGTATTTATACACAATGGAATTTTACTCATCCATGAAGAAGAATGAAATCTTATCATTCGCAAGTAAATGGGTAGAACTGGAGAACATCATTCTGAACAAGGTTAGCCAGGCTCAAAAGACCAAAAATCTTATGTTCTCCCTCACATGTGGACTTTAGATCTTGGCAAATACAGCAATGTTGTTGGACTTGGGTCACATGATAAAGGGAGAGCACATACTGGAGGAATGAGGATAGGTAAGAAACCCAAAACTTGAAAGTGTTTGATGTTCCAACTCCAGAGGAGCTAATACAGTAACCTTAAAGAGAAGAGGTCAACACGAGAAGGGGATCAGGAACCAGTGTAAAGATACATTAGAGATGAATCAATTTTTGTAACACATTTGTACATGGAAGCAATGCTCAGAATCTCTCTGTATAGCTATCCTTAACTCAACTAGCAAAAATGCTTTGTCTTTCTTATTATGCTTATGTCTTCTCTTCAACGAAATTAGAAGTAAGGGCAGAACAGGTTCTGCCTGGAAGAAGGGGGGTGGGGGGAGAGAATGGGGGCAAAGGGCAGTGGGGAGAAATGACCCAAACAATGTATGCACATGTGAATAAATGAATAAAAGACAGAATAAAATAGGTCAGAATATGTTCTTAGATTCAAACACTTAGTTGAAAATGTGCCAACTTTAAGATGTATCACCCTTATTTTTTGATCACTCTTTTGCATACTTTCACTTGCCGGCATGCACCATTTAGTCCCAATTTAAGACTTATGCCTCACTTTTTTTTGAATTAGCTCTATTTGCTTAAAAACATAACTTATGAATCTAAATTGAAATTGCTTCATATAGTTACCCAGGCATCTTTATTAACAATAGTGTACAGGTGGTCCTGTGCGAAATCCTTTACATAGGGATAGAAACTGAACAAAGTAGGTTGTCATATTATCATTATCTTTGGAAACTTCTTCTGTTATAACATTTATTAAAATTTAAATCTTAGATTTCTAAAATAATTACCAACTAATTGGAAATGAAGAAAAGCTTCCTATACCTCTCCATGATCAGCAAAACTCAATTTCTAGCATTCCCAATTGGGAAAATTTTGCAAGTATCATTAAGTAACTCACAAGGAGGAAGGCATAGGAAACAAATGAAGAAACATGACTACATATTACCCTCACAAAAAATTTTGAAATTTATTGTTAAGTATTCATATATGCATATAAAATACATACATGTATATATGTATACACACATCAAATAGACATTTAAGTTTTATAAATTAATTTTACTTTCACTGTCAAATTTGATTTGATAACTGATAGACTTTTTTTATTGCCAAGCTATATTGATAATAACAAAAGGCAAGAATATTTTAAATGTGTATAAAATTCCAGTGACTCATTATTAGTTTGAATACTCAAGTAGAAAGAGAACATATTCATTAAGTCATTATTCTATATACATATGACCCAATTATAAAATTTTTTCTAATCATGAGAAAAAAGAAAGTATGGAACTAGTAGAATAAATTCATGTATACACACATTCCCACACATGGAGATATATCTTAAAGAACAAAAAAATCTAGAAATTGGAACTTGATTCTAAATGCAAGGGAAACCACTGAGGAATTTTAACCAACCAGTTCGTGTTAGGTTTTAAATTTTTAAAGATCATTCTAGTTGTTTTATCTTTATATTAAATAAGCTGATTATTCTTTGACCTATTTTTTCCTACCACATGTCAATGCTTCTAATTTCTACACTATGCTCCTTTTCTGTCTCTACTGCTGTAGTCACATATGTTATTTCAATAATTTGCTTAATAATGCATTGTCTAGGATGATACAGTGGATTTCTGGAGGCACCTAATGACCTTTAAAAATCATGCCTGTCATGTTTCCTATAGGAATGCCTTTAACTATAGCACTCCTGAGGCAGAGGGAAAATAGATTTTAAGCTCCAAATACAGTCTTTGATGACCTGATGTTATGAAAATGAGTATTAGCCAACATTCTCCAACCATGAACATCTTCCCCACTGTGTATCACTCTTTAGATAAAATATGAATGTATACTCGATCCTGACTATGAAGAAAGACACAACTGGGATTAATGTTAAGAAAAATAAAAAGGAACCTGAAACATGGGTTTGAAAATAATGAAAGGGCTGAGAAAGCATAGTTTGAAAGAAGTCTTAAATGTTAAGTAAGCATACTTCAAAGGTAAGAGAAAATAATAGTAATAAGCATGCCTCTGGTTATATAGCCCTCTATATCTTATAAAGAGCTTTTGTATTAACCCAATTTATCCTGGCAATCTCATTATGAGATATTTATCTCAATTTTAAAACCAAGGAAGGGAAGAGACAAAGGCTAAGTGCTTGCCTTGGATCACAAGATTTGTAAATGAAAGAGCAAGGCCTTGAAACTAAGTCATCTGGTAACAAGTCCAAGACTATTCCTACCTATCCATATTGTGTTCCACAGCCAAGACCTGGAAAATTAAATGTCATGTCTCAGATGGGTAAGGGATTGAAGGAAAGTTTATCAGGATTACTTATAGGATTTTTGCACACGCACACACACAAGGACTCTACGATATCCTGTATAAACATATATTATCTCTAGTTTGGGGTATTGTCATATTGAGCTAGGGGTATTTATGTGAATTGCCATAAGGGGTGCAAAACTGTTTAAGAACAGAAATAATTGAGACTCAAGGATCCAATAATTTAATTATAAAAAATAATCTTAAATAATTCATATCATAAAGTAATAAGAAATATAGTCACATAAACATAAATATACAAGGAGGTAACTGATTATGTTGAATATAGAATTGGCTTATAAAGAAGATGAATAAGTCACCAGCAGCTAAAAAGAAGAGAATTTTGTAGATGTGAGAGAAGTATGTCAGGAAGGTTTAGGCTCAAAATATACAAGATGAATAAAATGGAAAAGCAGACAAAGGTGATATTTAATTGACAGATTAACAAAACCCATGATTGCTAAATACAAGTGAAAATGCATTCATCATTTATAAACTGCAAAAATATAGGGCTTGGAATACAGCTTAGTGGTAGAACATGTGGTGGATTCCAAGCATGAGGCCTTGGGCTCGACCCCTAGCACTGCAAATGTAATAATTAACTGACTTTAATTAAAAACTGGCAATGTGGAGAGAATTATAGGAAATAAAAAATACCGACTAACTCATTTTGCAGAGGTAAGTACTATAAAATCAAATTTTTTCTTTCTTTCTTTTTTTTTTTTTGGTAGTATTGAGGCTTTAACTCAGGGCCCCATGCTTGCTAGGCTTGTGCTCTATCACTTGGTCCACTCTTCCAGACCCAAATTTTCCTAATCATTATTTATAAACGCATCATTTTACTTAAATTCACTTGAATGTCAGAGATGCTAAACACTTTTTCATTCACTCAACATAAATACAATCTCAATAGTTCTGTTATCAATAACAGTATTTTACCCCACTGTGTTACTTAATTCTTTTGACTTTTCTGTCACCTTTTTTACTTTTAGAATAATGGTGCTTTTTGAAATACTACTTATGTGAGTTCTTATTAGCTTGCCAATATTAACCCTCTTTCTAACATTTTCAAATAGTTTCTTAATGCTAATTTAAGAAAAAAGCAATCGTAAGAATTTTGATCATGATTAATTTGTGGGAAGACATTTACAAAGAACATAGAAAAGACAGTTTCAAGGTATGTTTATTCTTTGTATATTTGGGGAAATTATTGAATTTTATTTATGTAAAATATTTTATAAGGTCAATTGAATACAAAATTAAATAATGAATTAATGTAATAGTAGTAAACTGCTACTACTATTGTGATATTTTCTTTATTAAGTTTTAAAGGCCAGACTTTGTTATTTTTAATAGTATATTATAGTTGCACAGAAGGATGCATTGTGACATTTACATATGTGCTTACAATATATCTCAATTAGATTCACCCCATCTCCTTTCTTCCTCATCCAACCTCCTCTCTTCTTAGAAAAACTTCAACTGGTTTCATTATTTATTTTCATACATGAATACGAAATATGTAGATGACATCTCTCCTCCTTCATCCATTCCATATGCCCTCCCCCTGATACCCACCCCTGGACAGGAAATGTTTTACCTTCCTGGCCTTCCTTTTTTAAAAAAAAGTTAGTATAGGATAGTTATATAAGGGTTTCACTGTGACATTTCTATATACACATGTATTATACCTTGAATTGGTTCATACCCTCCATTATTCTCCCTCCTACCACATTTCCTTCTTAAGGGTTTCAACAGGTTTCAATGCTCCATATGTATAAAAAGCTTATCATCCATATTTATCCTCCTTTACTCTTAAAAGCCAGATTTTAGATTATTAAAACACATTATGTTCAGGCAAACAGACAGTTATAGAAACAGAATAGAATATGCCTGGAAGAACACAGGAAATGTTCAAGCAAAATGTAATGAGAACTCCTTTATGTGTGTTAACATACATGAATGTGAAGATGGGGTGGCACTTATGAGGATGCTGAGAATACAAGCATTTCCATGCCATTAGCAGAAACATAAAATGAGAAATAAGAGCAAACAGAGTCAGGGACATATTTGTATGTCATCTAAGGTGTTCTATCCTTAGATATTTTTTTAATCGAAATGACTGAAATGTTTAGTTACATGGACTGAAGGCTATATTTTCCACTGGGAAAAAGGTAGTGTGGGACAGGGATAACTTCTGCCAGTTGTGCTTATTTCTACATTTGGCTTCTGTTAAAATAATTCACTTAAGAGAAGACATTCCATCTGATGCATGCTAATTAGTTCTTACCATGTGTGCACATTTATTTCATTGCATATTGAAATTTCTGGCATATTACCAACTTTTAAAAGGAAAAATATGAAAAGGAAGAATGACCAAACTTGTCTACACATTTAACAAAAGATTTAATCACAAATGAGTAGTCATAACTAAAGGTGTATTTTTGATGAATCTGTAGTTCACTTGCAGTCTTATACTGTAATTAGAAATGTCACAAATTCTTAAAGCTTTCCTTAAACCAACATATGAGAAGATTTCTATCTTTTTCAGGGTCCTGAATTGATTTATATTTTACATTGTTTGACAGTGGTAACAATTAAAATACTACATCTTGTTTTCCATAGATATAATAGGCAATCTCTTGGATGGGTACCAAATTATTCATGCCTATAGACTGGCATACTTTTATGTAATACTTTGTTCTTGAGGGTAGGCTGTACAAAGGGTTACACTTCCAATAAATAAAGGAGAAAATATTATAATGTCACTTCTGAAATTAAGTTGCAAAGAAACTGAGACTTAATTATGATTGTCCACTCTTGCTTTGAGGAAGGCCAGTCTGCACATTGTTATCTACTCTATGAAGAAGCCTCTAAAATAAGAAAGTAAATATAGTCTCTGGTCAAATACCAGTAAGAAACTGAAACTGTTAATCTCGTGAAGAAGAATTGATTCCTTCTAATAATTACTAGAATGATCGTGAAAGTGGGTATTCCCTCATTCAAGCAGTCATAAGACAAACCTTTAGGTAGGGACATCCAGCCAAGGCAAGCTTGATTCCTGACACAGAAAATATGAAATATTGAAGGTTTATCATTTTGTGGTACTAGATTTTGGGATCGTGTTTGCAGTAGTAATAGATTACTAATACAGGGGGATGTTTTGAGGTGAGCTTCTTTTACTCTGTAAAAGAAATAGTTCATTGGACCAAGCACATAAATGTTGTACTGGCACTGAGCAAAAATAAAGACAAGTGATTATCTCATACTTTAACTGCATCCAATTTTCATAATTTATATAAATTACCTCTTGCGAATGGAAGCAGTAAAGCCTTGCTACATTATATCAGCTAGTAACAGTTTATTAAGACTTTTTCCCCTAGATAATTTAGCCTGCTTCATAAGATTTGGGGATGATTTCTGAGTGATCAGAAAAGATCTGCAGAAATGAAGCAAATTCAGCACAGACACAAACATTATTCATTCTCTTTCTTAAGTTCTAGTTTGTCTCATCTTTTCAGGTTTCAGGCTTCTACCACGTAACTTCAACTTCTTTGTCCTGGGTTGTAACTTTCTGCTTGTGTTAATCTATTTTTACCTCCCGTACAATAATTCTTCATTTATTTGTAGAGCCAATTTGGTTTTGATTACTTTTTTCCTTTAAACTCATGCTTTCTTTTTCTTATGTTCCATTCACAGGTTTCCTGGAAAATGCGTTTTTTCAAATCACAGAAATTTTTTCAGTGATTAATTCTGGTTTTGTTTATGAAAATAACATTTGTTTTTTTACCAGTGACATTGTATTTGGATCTCCTAGAGGTTTAGTTATCAGTTTGTGTTTCAGCAAAGATTAAAAAAAATAGGATAAAGTCTTCTTCATCAGTAATGGCTTAGTTTAGCAGTGACAAAAGAGGACCGATGGAGGGAATTTAAAAGGCCCCAAATCAAACTTATTCTATTTAAGTATATCTTGATCACAATCAATTGCCGTACCCCATCCCAATATTTGGTGTTGAAAATAAGCTTCATAAAAATGGTTTACAATGTTGTCTCACATGGAACTGGAAATCATCACCTTAAGTGAAATTGATCATACTGAGAAAGACAAATATCACATGTTCTCTCTCAGATGCAGTATCTAGACCTAAAAATTAAAAAAAAAGAATGACACAAGTGTCAAATGGGAGGAGTACTCAAGGGTGAAAACTAGCAGAAGGAAGGGATGAAAAGAGAGAGTGATATGAATGCGAATAAGATCAAAGTACTTCATATGCACATGTGAAGGTAGAACTATAAAGCCTACTAAAACTGTTTAAAATGAGGGGAGTGGATAAGAAAGAATAGTAGCATAGGTGAATTTGATCAAAGAATATTACATGTATGTATAGAAATATCTCAACAAATACCCTTTGTACAACTAATATATGCTAATAAAAATGAGAGACAAAAAGAATATTATCTCATTAGTGAAAAACCACTTGGAGGGGAAAATTACTTTCAAATCAACAATCTAATTTTATTAATTAGCAGAAAATCTTTTGAATCTATTGAAGCTGGAAGGAGGAACTCAGGTTATTTTGTAAAGTAATGTGATAAAATCAATTTAGAAAATATTATTTTCATCTTCCAATCAGGACAGAATAACATGTAAGATTTTCTTCCTGAAACAACAAAAATGTGGAAAAAGACAAAACAGTTTTAAAGAAAGCATACATAGACACCAAAGGACAGTATTCACCCAGACTGAAAAGCAAGTACTCAATTCCTATGGCAGTCTCAGTTTACTTCCTTGAGAGTTTTGGCCAAGATACATAGAGAGAAACAGAGGTAAAGTTCAGTAACCTACCCAAGTTACAGTGAAAAAGATTAGGAACTGGGAAAGTGGACTTTGCAGGACAGAAAACTGACAGGAGAAAATTGCAATGGGAATGATTCATAGTTCTGAAGAGAATTTCTCTTGAGTATTTCACCATTGCACATGCACGAGAAATTAATTTTGGCTGGACAAAGAACCAGCAGGAATGGTTAATGGTAATACTGTTCAGTGCTCTCATAAGGACAGAGATAATACATGATTTTGCCAGCCAGAAATCAAAACATGGTTTTATTATTCACAGGACATGAACATTCTGGTAGGAATGTAAAGTGACACAACCACTTTAGAAAATGTATTGGTGATTTCTTAAAAATTAAACTTGCACATATCAGATAATCCAGCTATTCTACTACTAGATACTTAACCAATAGAAATAAAAGCATATGACTTTAACTACTTTAACACAAATGTTCATAGCAACTTTACTTGTGATATCCCCAAATTAGAAATGAGCCAGATATTAATCATGAGTGAATGGTTAAACTCTGGAATATCCTACAACAGAATTCTTGTAGGGAATTTTAAAAAGATAAATTCTTCATATCCATGGAAACATGTTCACCCATCTTAAAATAAATATTCTGAGTAAAGGAAGGCAGCCTAAGGAGTACACACTGCACAATTCCACTTAAGTTAAATTCTAGAAAATTCAAAAACAATATTTAATAACAGAAAACATATTAGATGTTGACATTTGTCTTAAGATTAGGGGTGGAAAGTTGATTAAATTAAGAGTAGAATGAGCTGAGAACCAAAAAAAATAGAAAAAAATCTTGAAGTGACAGTTAATTGCTGATATCAGTAGTTTCATGTTTATATTCATAAAATTGTATATTTTAAATATTTACATTTTTATTTCCTACTTTGACAAACTATTTTAATACCATTTTCTTCAAAGTTATCAAGTATTATTCTTCCATAAGTTTTCATAAAAATATGCCCTAGGAAATGAATATTAAAATCATGAATACACAGTGGTCATGTCATGAGACAGAAACGTCAGTATTCTAAACATTCTACAATGTGTGTTATCTCCTACAAACTTGACTAAAATACAGGAGTCCCCTGACCTTAATAGATATTAAATTAATAGTTTGGAAACTAAAATTAACACATAAATTGATTATAAAACAGACATTTTAAAAAGCATTTCTATTATATGTATTATTGTTTGACTTAGATTGAATTATCAATTTCTTAGTTTGGGAAAAAATGCCTTCTTACTTACCCTCAACTTATGAATAAGGTTGCAGTCTAGAGCACACTTCTATGAAGATAATAGAAATAATGTCAAGCTATTAAATTCCATAGATCAAACACTGCTACAATGTAACCTAGATAGCAAGCCAACAACAGTTTAAGAGACTTAAATTCTGAACTACTCCCCAAAAGCCATTGTATTTAGTGAAGTTTATCTCAGTCTTTAAATTTACGTAAGTCATGCACTGAATTGAATTTACTACTAAGGCATCAGCAGCAACTACTGTGGTATCATCTTGTTCCCCTTCTAAATCACCTTATTCTACTCAAAGACAAAAGGCTGCTTTCTTTTCTTAGGGGACAGATTAAACATTAGCAGTCAGAAGCGATTGCTTTTCCCTTCAACATCACTTCTAGCCTTCTTCCTTACAACACCCTCTCCAAGGATTTCCCGCTGGCTGAAGATGAGGCAAATAACAATTGTGCCTCAGCACAGCATCCTTTGATTCCATGCTCTAAAAATAAGTTTTTTCAAAACAATGCGAGAAGTCCTGGCAGGTAAGGGGTAGGGCCATGACATTGAACTCTGAGAAGCTTTAAAGTTTATATCTTAGTCCAGATTTTCCAGAAATCTTTGCATGTTGCTTTGAGTAACGTGTGGACTATAAGTTTGTACACCATAACAGACAATTTTAGTAGTATCTCCATAGGACATCATTTTTATATCTATCAAATAAGACAAAGTCAACATTCCTCTCTGTTTGATTAAACCTAAGACATGTTCCTTCCTTACCATAGACTCATGATCTTTTCTTCCAGCATTTACTTTAAAAAATATGACATTAACTTCTTTCTGTGCACCTTTGAGGTATAAATATTCTCCTAGATATGCAATACTCAGCAAGGATAACACCAGCATGGGCCAGTCTCTGTGGGGTGATAGGAAACTAACTTTGGCAAGTGCCAACTATCAAACACAGATGTCCTAACCAAGTTAACAAACCTGACCCTACTGTCCTCCAGTGTTTCCTTAGATCATACCAGCACTTAAAAACAGTCCTGCCTTTGTTTCAGTGGAATCCATCTCAATCTCTCTGCCACTTAGTCTTAAATAAAGTCTTCCTTGCTAGTTTATCTTCATCTCCTGAAAGATTTCTTTGACACTGCCCTTGAGAAATCATCTGCTCTAGTTATCTTTAGAGTGCAAAAGATGTGAAATCATTTTTTAAAAAATATTCTAAACATTTCTTACATTGTCAAAACTCACTAGAGGGTTGAGTCACTTTAAATTTGGGTGTTCAGGCTAGGGATGTAGGACAATGTTAGAGAACTCACCGACCATGCTCAAGGCTCTGGGGTTGAGCCCCAGAACCTCAAAAAATATATAAATAAATTGGGGTGATGTGGCTGCTTATTATGGAATCCAGTTACACTACTTAAGTGGTTTTTTTTCTCATTGTGATCCTATTCCCAAAGAATATTAGTTAATATTCTTTGGAAGTATTAAGTAAAACTCATTTTGTCTTAGCATACTTTTCTTTACTTGCAATTATATACCTCTGTAGTTGTAGTGTCTGCTTGACTTACTGATCTGAAGATGAAGGAGGAAAACCAAAGCAAACTACCAATGAGAAGTACATACAGGAAAGTTTCCATTGTTTCATGCCTATGATTGAAGAATCCCAACTCTCTGGGTAGGTAAGAGAAACTCTTAGGTCACCAATTCCTATTAAAGGTCACAAACCAAAATGAATTCTCTAGTTTCCCCTAATATTGTTTTCTCCATTTCTGTAACAGAATGTGGGCCCTTCAATACAAAAGGAAGCTGAAACCATTAGTGGCTGCTGCCATATTACACGACAAGTAAGGGCTTCCTAATACTCTCCTTTATAAACATTGTTCAGAGTGACTGTTTTAAAGCTTAGCTAGAAAAGAGCAAATTGGTTTATAAAAATTTCAGACCAGCATTTCCTTTCCTAAACAGTATTCTAGGTCACCAAATGACCATGCCTACTGTGAAAAACTGGTTAAATAATCTGTTACATACAGGACTTAAATTTATGACCAACTAGCTGACATATAATAGAGAAATTGAGTTTTTGTCCCAAATAATGTGCTTCTATTTTTAGCCCCATGGTTTCTTTAATGATTGGCTATGATATTCTATAGTAACATTGTCTCTTCAAACATGAGTTGTTACCAATATTTTCATACTGCCTTTGTGCATGATTTCTCCAACTAAACTTTAATTTTTAGTACTATTGTTGCTACCCTTGTTACTATTTCCCCTTATTTATCAAGTCATAGTATATGTGGGAACCTTGTGATGTGGCTGTAAAGCATACAGGTGCTAGAGGGATAGTTATACATAAATTTCTAGAAGGAATCACAAAATTGTTTTCCCTAATACATTTTCTTGTTTTCATTTTTTAAAAAAGCATTTTTCCACTGTAGATTACTACCAAGAAACCTTCCAACTTTAGGATTATTGCTTACACCCTGTCAATACTGTAACCCTATGTGACTTACAGCAGGAATAAATAGGTACCTAAAAGTACAAAAACATGCTATTTGCATTCCAAGAAAAAAATGACATGTAGAAATGACTAAAATGACCACTTATGAATATTTACATAATTAAGAATAATTAAAAATTTTATGAAGACATCTGGAGATAGCATCTGATTTGTTGATTACACCCTAAGAAATGTACTTTACAGTGCTATGTAAAACCAAACTAAGAAAGTAATAGTAGAAGTTAGAATGTTTAAGGTTTATTATCAATGGGGAACTAGGATAAAGGTAAGTATAAATTCTCCCATAAATATATTAGGAAGTATGCTATAATACTTCTTAATGTTTCAACAGTTTTCAAAGTATTTTAATACCCCATCACCACATTTTGGTTCCCAAGAAACTTATGAAGAAAACAGAAAACACTAATTTATTACAAATCCTTGGAATCTCAGAAGAATTCAAGTGGCAAATTTTTGTTATTCTAGGTCCATTTTTTCTGTATTCTTTATACTTCCAGTAAGATCTCAGTCTCATTACAGTTAGTAAAACTTGAAGGAAAAAATAAAAGGCCAGTAAGTTTCTGAATGACACATGCTTTCAAGAGATTTATTATACCTTTATTTATTAAACACTTATTGATCATTCTGGTACTTATTTTTCTTCAGTAGTTCACTGTTGTTTCTTCTAGGTAACACTATTCTCTGCTATAATGAAACTTCTCTTCTCATTTCCTCTTACCTAACTAGTCACAGCCTCTTGTTGTCCTTCACTTCTTTAGCCATCCTCTACTTGTTGATATTTCTAAGTGTGGTTCTCTTGTTTTCCTTAGTCTCACTTGTAGACTTAACATACCATCATGCTGACAACCCCCAAAGTCTTTATTTTGTGAACAGACTTCTTATATCTTCTAACCTTAATGAGTTATATTATTTTATAGAAGAAAAAAAGTATGGTGTGATGCTTTCTTTTCCATTTCTGCTTAAAGAATCTGGGGAAATTAATTAACTTCTCTATAGCTCAGTAAATTCATTTGTAAAATGGGGACTATAATAAAAACCATCTTAGAAGTTCAATTATATGAACTTTAACAGATGCAACCATTTCTACTGGATATCTCATAAGAATCTCAGATTAAACATAAATGAAATGACTCCTTTTTCTCCACAAAACTTATCCTACATAGTTTTTATTTCAGAAATTAGCAGGGTTTTCTGCCCTTGCATACATCATCCAGCCAGAAAACTGAAAGTCCTATTTGATTTTCTCTTTCCCTTATCCCATCCCATATGAAATCTACTAGCAGTATCTACCAATTCTACCTTCAAAATAAATCTGAAATCTCCATACCTTTGTTAATGCCATTGTCACAACCCTAGAATAGTCAACCTCATATCTTCCTTTAATTGTTATATAAGAGTCATATAAATGAACATCCAATTGTTTGTATTGTTCTCCTTCCATCCATTATTTATATCATCCCACTCCCTTGTTTATAACTTTAGTTATGAATACTGCTAAAACCTCTGGTCATATCTACAAAGTGACTTGGCTTTTGTACAATTCTCCATTATCACCTCCAACCACTCCCTTCTTCATGTGATATTCTCTAGTCACAAAAATCTTTCAATAATTCAGAAACCCCTTTCATATAGTAGGTCCTTTATACTTTTGATTTCCTTCTTGTTGAATGTACTTCCCCTGGCTTTATGCAAGGCAGATGTTTTTTCATTCTCTAGGTCTTCATCATAACCTCAGAAAGATTATCTCTGACAATCCTACTCACTCCTCCACAAATATTTTGTTTTAAAACACAACAAACAATTTTCCTTCAAAGCATGTATAACTATAGTCATTTTAGTTATGTGTTCATTTCTTTATCAAAAATTGTGAATGTCTATTGTGTTAAAGTTTTATTCTGGATTTTTAAGGACATAGTAATGCTGTCTTAAGTAGTTAGCATAAGATTTCTTCACTGACATAAAGAAAAGTGTTAGAAAATGTGAAGAAAGAGTCATCCCATGCTGTGCATTATGAGTTTGAGGCCTGCATTTGTACAAGGCCTATAAACCCAAGTGGAAGCTTTAATAGTCATTTGTATGTGAGAGTTTAGAGCCCAGGGTGAAGGTTTCAACCTAGAATTGGGATTCTGAGATTCATCAGCATATGGCAATCCTCTGGAACTGAGTAAATTCACATAAGGAGTGTGTTTAAAGAACAAAGATGAAAGATGATAGCTACAAAAAACATTTAATATTTACATAGACCTTTGTAAATACTCCAATGTATCCCCACCCAGCACAACAATATAAAAAAACTGAAAAAAATTTGCTTGGGGAATATTTGGTCAAAGAAGAGGAGCCAAACAAGAGTGCTGGACAGTGAAGGAACAAAAAGCCAAAGGAATGCACAATCCAGAAGCAATGAGAAAGTGCCTCTTGCAGTTGAATAGTTGGGTCATTTGAAAACACAAAAATCAACTTCATATGGCAACATGGTGGTATTTAGTAAATATAATAAAAGACAAGATGAAAAAGTGGTTATAGTGAATTTAAGACAACAGAAAAGCAGAGAAAATGATTATAAATAATTCTCTGGAAAAACCTTACTACAAAAACTAGCTGTTATTGGGGTATAACTGTAGAAGATTATATGGTCCTTTTTTCAAGGTTGGCAGATGTTATAACAAGTTATTTGTAAGCTGATGTCATTAAACTACCATAAAGGAAATCAGAATAATGTGGATAAAAGGAATTGAGACAATGTGAAGGGTAGAAGGGTGAATTGATAAGGTAAATAGTGTAGGATTCCTGAGTTTCTTGATATTTGCACTCATAAGTAAAATAAATTCAGTCAGAAGGATTGGTTATTTTTTCTGCAGCTATGAATATCTAGCTATACAGAAGCATTAGAAGCATTAGTAGATGGACAGATGTGTGTGCCTATAGTTAAGGACATGCCATGCAAGTGTTACAGAGGAAGAATAGATGTAGAATGTAGACAAAAAGATGACTACAGTAAGGAACAAAGTAACTAAGCTAAGTAAGAAGGTAAGGAGATCGAAGGAGGCTAAGGGATGGTAAAAATATGGCAATATGAATGGAATCTTAGTGGGATCCAACAATTAGTGGAGTAAAGATACTAAACAAAGTGACCCCACAAAAAAAATAGTGTATACTGTGTATAGCCTACTTTGAATGGGGGCTCTATGATGTTAGAACAAGTGATTGTCTTCTTTGTTGTACTTTTAGTGCTTAGCATAAATTCTAGGTTGCAGTAACAGCCCAATGAACATTAAAATAAATGAACATTTTTCACACACTTACTATGTTCCTCACATATAATTCTTGGTATTGGGGAAAAGATTACGAGTAAGACTAACAAACATATAATCACTACTTAGGGTTATATGTTAGGGTAGAAGATTTATAGCAAACCAAAGAGAAACATCTATCAAAAATTGGAGGGATTCAGAGGAAATAATGCCTAAACAGCAATGTGGAGAATGAATATTGGTGAGTCATTAGCTAATGAGGAAATGCAATTTGAAGAACATACAAAAGCATGGTCACTAAAATTGAGTGAAAGTTGCCAAAAATGATATTCTTGTATCATGCAGGATCTTCAGAGAGAGCAATAGCTAAATTTTTGTGGTGTTTTTTGCTTGTTTATTTGTTTATTAAAGTTGAAAGCAATTGTCTGGTTCATTTTGTATTGACTGTTTATGTCCCTTATGTTTTGACCTTTACACCTTTCTTCAAATTTTGAAATCTGGCCGTTAATTGACTAACTTTCACAGAATAGATACTAAGGAATTTTTATTCAAGTATTGATAGTTTTGCCTTCCTTCCAGTGAGTCTTGTCTTCTGGCTTTCATTCTTAGATTTATGAGACTCCCCTCTAGTTGCTCAGGTTTTCCCTTAAGGAACTTATCATCTATTATGCATGGGAGATCTTTGCTAAAATGTACATAGATGAAACTATTTTATTATTGCACTAAAAAGATGATAAATATTATCTGTACTATTCCTAAGGTGGTCAGGAGATGGAGATGAACAATGAACTTATTGATGGTGGATCTCCAAAACCTTCTGCTTTTTCAGTAATTTGTTATTGAAAGAAATCTGAAAACATTACAGACACTAAGACTATATTACTTTAAATTATATATTTCCTAAGTACTTTGAAAAGAAATTTAAGCTACATAGATGCAAGCACTGATTTATCTATAGATATCCAAATGTTGTTATCAAGCTATAATTTTTGGCTACATTTAATAAAAGCATACATTTCTGCCAGTCCACATAATTACTCTCTCATGATTTTAAAAGTTAGTCCTTAAATATATTTTAATTTAGTTGGTGACTGTTTAGAAAGATTTTTATGATATTTTTTTGAAGAATAAGTAGAAAACATGACTACTTTCCAAGACCTTCACAAATTTTCAAAAGAATCTGTATGGTGATTAGAAGAGGCAGGGTGGTGGGGAAGACTACAAAGGTAAAGTTTTTTTAAAAAGTGAATTTTCTTTGGCCATTTCATATAATAATAATAATTGGCATCAGGCATACAGCTGCAATTATCTCATAATCATTGTGAAAGCCATGTTTAGGCAGATGGTAGCAATGTTTGAGAGTGGAGATAACACTGAATTTTTAACAAGTGACAAAAGGATTGACATAGTGAAAACACAGCACCACTGTACCTGGCAGCCATCCAGACAGGCCCATGTGCTGTCTTGCCATCTCACAGAAGGCTTACACGCTAAACACCACAGTGGATTCTGTCTCTCAGTCAAAAACACAGACCCTCAGTATGAAAAAAAAAATCTGAAAATCAGTAAAGTTTTATTTCTTTCTATTCTAAGGCTTATTTAACTTGAAGTTTCAGCATAATAGCCCAACACAATATCCTCAACATAGTAAGCAGCAGTAACTCTGATCAGATAGTTAAATGTGGGGAGTAGATTATGAGAAGCCTATGAGAACTTGACATAAGCACAGCTGTGTCAAATAATTGGCAGGCTGAGTTTGGCGTGGCCCAGCTGCAGAGGAGGGCAAAATGCAGCACAGCTGCTTTTCCCAAGTTGTTTACATTCTGAGAGTAATACAGTTTTCTCTTGTAGCAATGTCACGACCCTCCCCTAGAACTGTTGCTCCACCTCCTTGTTTATCACTGTATATAAAAGTTTCGCTGAAGGGGAACAGATGGGTTTTTTGATTGGTGGGCTGCTTGCAAGAATGACACTGCTGCTGCTGCTGCTGCTGGCTGTTGTGTGTCTAGGACTCTGAGCACTGAGACTTTAAGAGAGGCATGGGACAGTGCAAGTCTGAGGGCCAAGACTTTAAGAGAGATTAAAGAAAACATGGAACAGTGTGAGCCTAAGGAAAGAGACTTTAAAGAATAGAAAAGAAGCAAGGTTTTAAAGAATACGAAAGAAGTAAGACCTTAAAGAATAGGAAAGAAAAGAAGCAAAGTGAAAAATAGAGAAGTAAAGAAGCAATGAGGCTGCTGTGCATCTCCATCCAAGTACCCAGCACACTTGACCCCAACTTTATGCATGTTTGTCTATCTTTTCTCCTTTCTGCATCTCCAGTCTCTCCCAGTTATGTCAGGAGGACCAGGAGTTTGAGAAAGCTCACTACAGTTAAATACAAAGGTTCTTGGATTTGGTTCAAATATCTGCTCTTTAAATTATTAGCTGTGTAACTTTGAATGAGTGATTCTAATCATCTGTGCCTCAATTTGAAAATCTTTACATTTTGAAATCATAGAACCTGGTGGATGTAGGCATAAACATCTAGATGAGTTTAGATGATGATTCTTGTGTAAGTGACTCACTGAAAGACTATGCTAAAGTAAAGAAGGAGAGGTAAAAAGCAAGATAGAGCTAGAAAAGAAGATAACCAAGTAAGTGGTCTCTGATCATGCTCTTAATATCTATTGTTCATATTAATTCAAACGTGAGTGGGGTGAAACCACTATCATTTTACTAGATCATGAGTGTAGTGAATCAGTGAAGTCTTGCTCCAACACAAAGGTGAAGTGAAGTGGCTCAAACTGCTAGAGGTGGCTGCCACAAATGACTGATGTTCCACTTTCAAAAAAAGGAGTCAACCTTTGCTAATCTCTCCAGCAAGCTCTAACAGGATGAGAGGGTAATTCTCCAGAGGTAAGGGCATCTGTAAGCAGCTGGCACCCAAGACAGTGCCTAGGGTAGGAAGGCACAGTCAGGTAAAGGTAAACAAATTAGGTCACTAATATTGTCTTCTATGTTACCTCAAAAAAGGTATTGTAGAAATCAAATGAATCAATATGTTCAAAAGTGCTTAGAATAGTGCAGACACATTATAATGGAAAGCTCAATGTGAGCACTGTGTATTTTTTTCATTTATGTCATTCAGTACTGAGTGGATGCTTTCTCTTGACCATGTATGTTACAGGTATCTGAGAAGACACACCTGCAAATTACTACCTAAAGTTGTCCAACCAGCAAAATTTCTTTCTATTGTATTCTTAATTAAACTACTTAAGAGCCTAATTATGACTCCTTTTAAATTCTGTTAACTATAAATAGCAGTTTTCAAGAGGCATTATCATATAAAGATGAGGCAACTTCGAGTGATATTACCTCTAATGACCCAGCTTAATTCATATTCTGATTTCAAAGAAATTTGAAGAATATCAATAGTTTTCTTGTTGAGCTTCAATGAGGTGTTAAATCCTGCAAGAGTATCTTGATATACATTATTTTTTCAGTTCCTATAACACCCTTGTAAGATAGATACTACTTCTTTATTGAACAGATAACTGAAAATTATAAAGATTATATAACTTTTTAATGTATAAACATATATATTTCAAGAAATATGAAGTGGAGTTGGATTTTAATCTGGGTCTCTTTAATTTTAAAATTCTGCTTGCCAACCATATTCTATAACATTCTCTAGTAAATAGTATAGAAGTGGTTATGTTTACATGATATGGAGGTTTCTTTTTAAGTATCTATGATCTCTCTAGGATAATTTGTCTAGTGGTCTTCCAGAGAAACAAAGAAGGGTTGTCTAGATCAAGGGAATTGCCAAAGGCTTCATTGACTATTCAGAAGAACACAATAACTCAAAAAGAAAAATCTTTAGTTCCTTAATGAGACTATTGATGTAAGTAATGGTAGTGTAGGTACTGTACTCTGACCAATGATTTATGATGTTACCACAGCCAATACAATTTCCATGCTTTCAACATTTTTTAAGGAGAATGACTAGTATTCTTATTACTGTAGTGTATAAATGCTGGTTCTACTAGGCCACAGATACATTACCAATGTAAAAAAGCATTGATTTTTTAAAAAAAACTGCCATATTTTTAATGAGTAGAATTTAAAATTCAGGAGGATAAAAAAGGGAATGTGCTCTCTCAAATTATTCCTATACTTATTCCTATACTTTTGAAGTTACCAGTTAAACTGATATTGGTGTCCCATAAATCAAAAATTAATTATTTATATATTTTAACAAGTATAAAACACAATACAAAATGGTAAAAATATTATGAACAGATATTTCAGGAAGGGAATTTGTTCCTATGTTTTGTCAGAAGGAGATGTAATAATCATTATGTTAAGGGAGAAGTAATTAATTCTATTTACATTAAAGACATTATATGCCAGTACTATCAAAATTAAGATTTAGGTAAAATTATTTTATTAGCAGCTATAATTTAATTATTTAGTAGGATAATTGTCTTCTTACTCTTTGTTTTCTCTGTTTTTAAGCTTTGGAATTTATATCTAATATTCATTGAGCATTTAATGTTTGCTTGGAACAGTACTAAACAATCTTTGTGCATCAATTTATTTAAAATTTGCAATAAAGCTTCAGATTTCCTCATTTTGTAAATGATAAGCTTGAGAGAAAAAGAAAGTTATTGCACTATTAATTGGGTGAGAACTGCCTAAAATCCCTTCTCAAATAAGAATGAATTCATTCCCTTATGAGTTTACTGATAGGATTAAATAAAATGTTACATAGACACTTCTTAGAACAGTAAGGCTCAACTTTTTTTTATTTATAAATCTTCTTAAGTTCTCTAGCCTATTTACTTTAATCTTTTTTTAATTGGTATACTGGGTGGAGGTACATTGTGGTATTTATAAAATTTCTTATAATATATCAAATACATCATACTTGAATTGACCTCTCCACCACTCTCCTAACATCCCCCTTCTCTCCATTCCTAGAATAGTTTCAAGAGATATCATTTTTTGTGTGAAGAGGAAGAGACATAAACACATATGTACAGATCTATTTAGTTTTACAAAAAGAAACAGGAAATATTAACCAGAAACCAATAAAATCAGTGACTTAGGAGAGTAGAGGATAACAAATAGCATGAAGGAAACTGAAAAGTGATCAAATTTTTTCAGTATCACAAATTCATAGTTTTGTCATTTGAGGACATGTTAAAGTTCTATTCATTAAAAAGAAAGGTAAATCTATGAAACTGGATAAAATTTCAAATTTTATTAAAGGGACAAAGGTAAACAAATGCAGGTGTTTAAATAGAAGGACACGATCAGTTTTGAGTTTTCAGTGTGCATTTTAATTGCAAGGTCAAATTCACAGTGGGAAACATAGTGTACCAACAAAGAATGTGAAGTAGAGTAAGAAAACATTCACATTTCCTTCCTTACATACCTGGAAGAGGCTAGACAGCTGACTATTGAAAGTAGGCTTCTGGGGTCCTGCATAGCGTTGTGTATGGCATCACCTGTGCAGCTGTGCACTGACTGGCTGTTGTATGGAGACACAATGCAGAGAATGTCTAGAGCAGAGGCACCCAGTCCAGAGGTACAGTATCACAGTTAGTAAGAGTTCAAGTTTGCTGTAACTTTTTTTCACATAATAACATTGCTTTGTACTTAATGAAAGAAAAGGCTCTAGGTTATAAGTCATAGTTCTATGAGGTAGGGGGGGCTGGGAGACGTTAATTTAAAAAGTCATTGTTTGCCTTCCCATTTCAATAGCACAGTTAAAATGAGCAATGTCAATTCCAGCTACTGTTTTTAAAATAACACAAATTTCAGCCTCTAAAACACAAGAATTCTGTTCAATGTAATGTTTCATTCAGCCTTGGGCACATAGCTGTGTACAAGGAATAGCATAAGTGTGGATTTTTCAAATTTGAGAAGCTGCTTTTGTAAAACAAAGCATGCTTATGACAAACTTTGTTAAAAGGAGCTCTGTTCTTCAGTTCTAGTAAAATTCATGGTGATATACCTAAATCTTTATTCAGTAGGTGTTGGAATACATACATATATGTATATATACATATAATATTCAAACTAATCTTTGTAAAATATAACTAAAAGATTCATTATCAGTAGTTCAAAGGTAAAAGAAATAAGATGTTATAAAGCATATACATATGCCAGAAAATAATATTTATTGAGCATCCACTATTTTTAAAGAGGAAGTGTTTCCTTTGAAGATGTAAAGTGGGAAAAGGGAGAAAATATTTCCAGTCCTTCACAAAATTGTTTCCTTATTCAAAATATATCCCTAATTAATCCTGGAAGGAACTACAAAGAAAAACTCTAAAGTTGCAATTTAAGACAGGCTTTAATATGAGACAGTAAGAAAAAGAAACCTTTGAATTAAGGAAGAATCTGAGGTGGATGGCTTTAATTGGAGAGGGCTTCTTTTTAGAAAGAAGCTTTGACAATAAGCGGAAGTAAATGTATCAGTCCAAGAAAAGATAATGATGTATGCCTAATGGAGTATAGCCATGAGCATTAAAAATTAAGTCAGTAAACCAAATTATATTTTCTGAACTGAAGAATTCACTTTGTCAAGTATTGATATAATCTTTAGGCAGTTGGAATAAACACGAGTTATCAAAATCTTAAAGATCATGCACAGAGTCCAGTAGTAGCAATTGTGAAATGTTGCACATTTCTTTAGATGTGAAAACCTGAAAAATGAGAGTCTGACATGCCATTAAACTGTTGACTCGAAGTAGCAGGTATAACATGGAAGCCAGGAGCAGAGAGCAACAAGAAGAAACTTAGGGAGGGATTACCTACCAACTGAACCACTTGAGATAGCTAGAAATAAGGTATCACATTGATTTAGAATGTCAGCTATCACATTGAAACAAGCAATTGTACAATATTTTATATTTGTGGTAAATCATGTAGTCATAACAATGCTGTGTAGTAAAGTATCATTATTTTCTCCACATAATACATGAAGCAAATGAGGTTCATACAGTTAGTTAATTACATAATCAAGACTGGTTTATCTGAGCGCAATTATTACTATTGAATATGTCCAAATTACACAACAATTGGATTCCAAAAATTAGAGTCTGAAAAAATTAACCCAATCAATTATATGTGATACTGAACTGCTTCAGGCTCCTCTAATTGATGATTTTCACGAGTAATAGAATGGAGGTGGAGAACTAAATGCCATTTGCTACATGCATGATGGCTTCCTGGAGAGAGAGGACAGAGGAGTTCATTTCTATGGCCCACTCAAGTCATATTTTCTTTCCCTGGAACAGAATTACATGAGATGGTAGAAAAAGAACTGAAGTGCTAAGCTAGTGAAAGTCCCTACCCATAGCTAAAAACTCTTTCCTCCTTACATACAGAAAATACTTAATGAAAGAAAATGAAACAAGGAAAATATAAGCAAGAATATATCTCATTAGATAAACAGATAAGAAAATAAGAATAGAGAAGAATTAAACACTACAAAAATAACAAAAAAACAGGAATTGTCACATACCTCTCAATAAAACCTCTAAACATTATTTGCTTTAAATTCTCTGATCAAAAGACCTGCACTAGAGATGAACATAAGCTTAAAGTAAAAGGATGAGATAGGAGTTTTTAAGCAAATAAGAGTTTTTAAGCTATGCTCATATGTGACAAAGCAGACTTCAAAACAGAATTAGTCAAAAGAAACAAAGGAGCCACTTAATATTGAGAAAGATAATAATCCATCAAGAGGATATAACATTTGTAAACATAACACACTGAATTTTTGTGCAGGCAATTTAATTAAGCAAACACTTCTAGACATAAAACACAGATAGACTCCAACACAATAACAGGGGATGACTTTAACACCCCACTTACATCGATAGATAGGTTATCCAGATAAAAATTCAACAAGGAAACTTCAGAATTACATACCATTTTAGATCAAATAGAGTTAACAAACATCTCAAATATCCCACCCAAAAAGGTAAGGAATGCTATTCTTCTCAACAACTCATAGGATTTTCTCCAAAATAGACCTATTTTTGGAAATATAGCTAGTCTTAACAAACACAAGAAAATTGAAGGGACATTCTGTATTTTATCAGACTACAGCAGAGTAAAAATAGAAATCAACAGCAAGGGAAACTACAGAAAAATATTCAAACACATGGAGACTGAATTATTCATCTTTGAATGAGCCAATCATTTAAGAAATAAGGAAGGAAATAAAAAATTCTGTGAATCAAATGAAAATGAAAACACAACATGCCAGAACACAGCAAAAGAAAGGAAAAGAAAAGGAGTGCTAAGAGGAAAGTTTTTCGCTATGAATGCCTACATTTTAAAAGATCAGAGAAATTTCAAATGAATAACCCAAGAATGCACCTCAAGATCCTAGAAAAACAAGAATAAGACAAAATCATAAGCAGTATATGGAAATACATAATAAATATCACGACAGAAATTTTAAAATGGAGACTAAAAGAATACTACAAAGAATTGATGAAATAAAGAGTTGATTCTTTGTAAAGTTAAACAAATTGGCAAGCCTTTAGCCAAACTAACCAAAAGAAGGATGGAGAAGACCAAAATTAAGGTTTAGAAGGGGAGATATTACAACAAATACAAATGAAATTCAGAAGCTCACTGGGGAATACTTTAAAAGCCTATATTCTAACAAAGAGTAAAATCTAGAAGAAACAGACAAACGTCCTCGAGCATATGATCTACCAAAATTGCACTAAGAGGATATAAACCGCCTAAATACATCTATAACAAGCAATTAAATTGAAGCCATAATATTCTCTCAAAAATGAAAATCCCAGGACTAGATGGATTCACTGGATTCTGTCAGACCTTTAAAGAACTAGTCCTCAAGCTAGTCCATAAAATGTAAGGGTTGGTGCACTACCAAACTCATTCTATGAAGCCAGTATTACAATGAACAAAACCAGATAAGGACACTAAAAAGTACACACCAATTTTCTTACTAAATATAGATGGAAAAATTCTCAATAAAATAATTGCAAACCAAATTCAATACACAATGAAAATGTCATACTCTGATCAACTTAGTTTCATTCCAAAGATGTAAAGATGGTTCAACATATCCAAATCAGAAAACATGATGCAATACATAAACAGAATAAAGGACAAAAATCACATGGTCATCTCAATAGATGCATAAAACACCTTTGACATAATCACTTCACATTAAAAATCCCTAATGAAACTAAGAATTAAAGGAATGTACTGCAACATAATAAAGTCTATATACAATAAACTTATAGCAAGAATAATACTAAATAGGAAAAACTGAAATCATTTCCTCTGAAGTCAGGAAGGAGACAAGGGTGTACACTCTCTCCACTCTTATTCAGCAAAAGAGATACAAATAGAAAAGGGAGAAGTCAAATTATCCCTATTTACAGACCATATGATCCTATACTTAAAAGACACTAAACACTCCACTAACAAAACTCTTAAAATTGATCAATGCATCTGGCAAAATAGCAGGATACAAAAATCAATAAGCTCAAACCTATAAATCTAGATACGTAGGAGGCATGGGTTGGGAAGTTCACAGTTGTAAGCCAGCACAGGCAAAAAGTTAATGAACCCCTATTTCAACCAACAGATAGGTACCAGGGCATGTGTCTGTCATCCTAGTTATGCCAGGAAGCATAAGTAGAAGGATCACAGTCCAGAACAGCTAGTGGATAAAGATAAAAAATAACCAAAACAAAATGGCATGTCCATACCTCAAGTGGTAGAGCACCTGCCTGGCAAGTGCGAGGGCCTGAGTACAACTCCCAATACAGCCTAAAAGCAAAAAGCCAACATACAAAATCAGTACCTTTTCTACACATCAATTATTAAAAGAAATCAGGGAAACAATGCCACTCACAAAAGGCTCAAAAAATACTTAGGGATAAATTTAACTAAGGAGTTAGCAAACCACTACAATGAAAATTATAATACTTTGAAGAAACAAATTATAGAAATATGAAGACCTCCCACGTTCATGGACTGACAGAAATAATAGTGTGAAAACAGCTATACTACCAAAAGCAATCTACAGGTTCAATGCAAATCCCATTACAATTCCAAGGTTATTCTTCACAAAACTAGAAAAATCCTTAAATTCATACAAAAGCAAAAAAGGCCCTAAGTAGTCAAAGCAACCCTGAGCAAACAGACTAATGCTGGAGGAGCCCCAGTACTTAACTTCAAATTAGCAAAAACGAAATCATAAAACACAGCCATAGTAACAAAACAGCATAGTACCAGCACAAAAAGGTACATGTAGAACAATGGGATAGAATAGAAGATCCAGAAATAAGCCCCAAACACTAAAGTCATTTAATTTTCAAAAAAGGAACAGAAAACACATATTGAAGAAAAGACAGCCTCTTCAACATATGGTGTTGTGAGTTTCCTTTCTTTTAACTTTAATTTTTTTTTTGGTGGTGCTGGGATTTGAATTTAGGTTCTCATACTTATAAGGCAGATGCTTTACCACTTGAGCCACTCCACCAGTCCACATATGATATTGTGAGATTGGATAACCACAGGTAGAAAACTGAAACCAGATGTCTCAAATTGTAACAAAAATTAATGGAAAAGATATTAATCTGTAAAACCTGAAACTTTTAAACTACAACAGAGAAAACACTTGAAGAAATAGACATATCTGCTAGGTAGGACTACAAAATGAGAGTAACAATTGACAAATGGGACTGCATCAAATTACAAAGCTTCTACACATCAAAGGAAACTCCCCAGAATCAAGAGACAACCCACAGAATGGGAGAGAAAATGTCTGCCATTTATTAAGTTGATAAAGAACTAATATTCAGCATATAAAACAGAGTTCCAAAAATTAAACACAAAAGAAAAATAGAATCTAATTAATAATTGGGCAAAATAATTAAACTGACAATTGTCAAGAGAAGTACAAATGGCCAATAAATTCATGAAGAAACGTTCAAGCCATAATGTTCTTAGCCATAAAAGACATGCAAATCAAAACAATACTGAGCTCTCATCTCATCCCTTTCAGTATGACTATTATCAAATCAAACATCAAATTCTGGTGAGATTGGGGAAAACAGGCTCCTCATACACTTTTTGTGGAAATATAAATTAGGGCAGCCCCTAAGGAAATCACTATGGTGATTCCTCAAGTAACTAAAAGTAGAACTACCATATGATCTCTTTATACCAATCCTGGGCATATATCCAAAGGTATGTAAGTCTGCATCCAATAGAGATACCTGTGAACCATGCTGATAGCAGCACTATTCACAATAGCCAAGCTATGGAATCAGTTTTGACCTGGGTGCCCAACAAATGATGACTGGATAAATAAAATATGGTACATATACACAATGGATTATTATTTACAATAAAGAAGAATGAAATTATGTCATTCTTCTAGAAAACTGGAGTTTATCATGTTGAGCAAAATAAGCTAAACTGAGAAAGCAAACATCATATGTTCTCTCTCATATGCAGAATCTAGGCCAAAACCAAAAAAACAAAGAAGAATATGAGCATAAAATGGAACTGCTTGGGGAGTAGAACCAGTGGGAGAAAGGGGGGAGCACGAGGACAAGGTGATAGAGGTGTGATTACGGTCTAAGTAATTTATATGCATGTATGAAAGTAGAAAGATGAAACCCATTAAAAGTTGGTTAGAAAAGGGGAAAAGGAGGACAAGAAAGGGCAATAGAGGTCACAAATTCAAAGCATATTGTATGCATATATGAACATATCACAATGACATTAATAAATTAATTGTAAAATTAATATGCTAATAAGAAATGAAGTCAAGGAAGGAGGGAAAAAATAAGTGACATTTGCCTTTATATTTTAAATATATATTACATTTTTTTCTAAAAGAAGACAGATTAAATTTAGAAGAACGTTACAGTATTGTAGCCATCTGACTTTGGCCAAATTTCCTAGATTAGTGTATGTTATTCTCAACTAAAAGTGCTCCAGTGAGGAAAAAGATACTCGTTTCTGTTCTCAAACTTTGTCCACTCTCAATGGTTATAGCAGTATTATTTTTCCAAATACACATGGCTATTTTTCTAAAACATGAATAAATCTAAGCTTTCAGCAAAGTTCATAAAACTTTTTTTTTCTTTCTGCATGGAAATGTTAAGAGATTGGCTGGTGTCCCACTGTGAGAAAGAACAGAGATATGATAGAGCAGTGGCAGAAGAGAAATTCAAGACATGATGGCAAGAAGTGACCTGAAGAAAGTGAAGGCAAATATTCAAAAGAAGGAAAGCTGGTGTAAATGAGAGGTAACTAACTACCATCTTTAGTGGGGAATTCCCACAAATTTGTGAGGAAGGAAAGCAATTGAGGAATACAAATTTCTTAAAACTTTCAGGATTGAGGCTTTGACAAATGCTCCTTTGGTGGTTTGAGGATAGAGAAGTTTCTGAGTTCCATTGTCTAAATAATCTCATTATAAACATGTTCTTTTTTGAATTAATGCTAACAATTCAATTGCAACTCATGATGTAGTTTTCTATAAAGTCATTGTATATACTTGCGTTTTGGGGGAAAATTCACACTACTTTTATATTTTTATTTTTAAAAAATTTTATTAGCATAAGTTAATTATACAAAGGGGTTTCATTTACACAATGCATAAAGGTACTTTGACCAAATAAACTCTGTCCATATTGCACTTTATTAACCTGCCTTTCTCCTTCTCTCCTTTTTAAGTTTTTGTGATTTTTCTGTTTTCACACACGTGTGAACACATACATACACATAATATACTTTCATCATATCCACCCCCATCACCCTCTCCTCTCCCCTCCCACTCTTGCTGGTTCCTTCCCTCAGCAGTCCCACTTTTGCAATCCTGTCATGTTTTTTCTTTGTGCTTCTGGGTGCATTTATTACTTTCTCTTCTCTTTCTTTTTCTTTTTTCTTGTTTTTGTTGTTGTTGCTTTTGTTTTTTTAGTGGTGTTCTAGGATTTGAATTCAGGGCCTTGTGCTCCTGGGCAAGTGCTCCACAACTTGAGACCTGCCTCAGCCCCAGCCCAATCATCTTTTTTTTTTATTTCAGGGTGCATATGTTATTTTATTTCATTTTTATTAAGATATATTAATTGAGCAAAATAATGTGTTTCATTGTGACATTTTTATGCATGCATATAATGTACTTTCATTATATTTAACACCCATCACACACACTTATCCCCCCAACCTCCCACTAGCGTATTGTGCTTTTGTTAATTCTCACAGCACTCTTGAGATTAATGTTAACATTACTATTTTACGGATAAGGGGATGGATATACATAGCAGTGTTTCAATGTAATCAGTGTCACATAGCTAATGAATGACTCAACTAATGAATTTAAAAAGGTCAGATTTCAGAACTTAAGGTCTTAAGCATCATACATTGCATGTAACGCGCCAATATCTTTCAAACAAAACTTGTATTTTGTGTGTAGGTGAGAGAGAGAGATTAGGTGTAGTGGGAGGGAGACAAGAGGAGACAGAGAGAACAATCCAAATTGCAGTTTCAAATTCCAGGTGTATGTACTCTGCAACAGTAAGAGCATCATCCCCTGCACACTTACTTTGTGGTGACAGTGATGTCTCCTAACTCTAAAATAAATGGTTATTACTCCGTTTATCTAAGATAGAAACTACTCTTGGTTGGGGGCATCCCTATAATAGAGGTCACTGAATGGAAGCTCAGGAATCTTTTTGATTTTGAAGGCAGGTTGCTAGCATGGTATCCAGAATGAAGCAAATGATGAGAAAGTTAACTGAAAGAAGTGAATAGGAAATCCCCAGAGGCAGGGGAAGTGTTGTTTCTATACTCGTTCTTCATATATAAAGAATTAGATAAGTAAAGTTTTTCATTTGTCTCAGTAATAATACATGAAACCTTGTAAGTGGATCTATGCCACACAGGGATCAGACAATGCATGGTCAGGGGAGGAGGAACCTGCAAAAGGAACATAGGAAAAGAGGGAAGATAAGTAAGATGGAAAGGAGATATTGTCTTAGGAGTCATGCATGTTAGTGATTTCTGAAGGATCTACCTCTTGTCTATTCTGTTCCCTGAATAAGTGTAAATACTTTATAACTTACGAAGCATATTATCACTGTGGCCATGTTAAGTACATCAATAATGTCTATAGCAGACAGTTCTGAGTATGAGCATGGGGCACCACGGTGAATGAATCTGGATACTTTTCAGTGTATTAATTTTGGTTTGTTATGTTTGATTGCTTTCCAGATTAAATATTAAATAAACTTGTCACTTCTTGTATTTTCATAAAACCCAGGAAAACACAGGCATGAATTGAAGCATATTTTTCAAAATTTCTAAACCTATTAATACAGTTATTTAGCTCAAAAAAGTAATATTATTTTGCAGCCTTAAGATAAACTTTCAGTGATTGACGAAAGGAAACACAAATGAAAGTGAGCTTAAGTAATTTGGTATAAATGTGGCTCCCCTACCATCTACTCTGTAACAAATAAATGTAGAGTTTATAAGTTGTTTGGTGCCACAGTTTGATTTGCATTTACAAAACACTGTTAGACAGGGCACTGGTGTCTCATACCTATAATCGTAGCTAATCAGGAGGTAGAGATCAGGAGAAAAATGGATCAAAGCCAGCCTGGGTAAATAGTTCCTAAGACCCTATCTTGAAAAAAATCCATCACAAAAAAAAGGACTGGTAGAGTGGCTCAAGGTGAAGGTCCTGAGTTCAAACCTCAGTACCAAAAAATACCCAAAAAACAGAATACTACTGAAATAATCCTTCCCATTCATTTTCCTTTGTACATTTTCACTTGACTATTCCCTTCCCCCAGCAGTACTGGGATTTAGAACTCAGAGACTCTCACTTGGTAGGCCAGCACTTGAGTCATATCCCCAGATCTTTTTGTTTAAGTTATTTTTCAGATTAAGGCTCACACATTTGCCAGGTAAGCCTTGGACTGCAATCCTCCTACCTCTGCCTCTGATGTAGCTGGGATTGCAGATAGGTACCACTATGCCCAGCTTGTTCTTTGATTTATGGTCTCACTAACTTTTTGCCTAAGCGCTACAGGAACCATGATCCTCCCATATCTACCTCCCAAGTAGCTGGGATTACAGACGCAAGCCACCATGCCTGGCCTCACTTGAATATTGTTACAAGAAATTTGTTCAAATTTCTAAAATAACAAAATGAAAGCTGAGTTTCCATGTTACTTAATAAAACTGCAATTTTATTTCTATATTAACTTAGTTTCTGAACATTGCTTGTAAATTAAATTATTTGTAATGCAACATTTAAAATGTCATACAGAATCTCACAATTAAAAACTCTAAGGCGTATTATTTGTAGAGTTAATAACTCTTCCTTGAAGTAATATTCATTTTCTAAGTTTTCTGTGTATATATATATATTTTCACATACATAGATATGTGTGCATTCTAGATGTTTTCTCTTATATAGATCTCATATTTCATCAGATGCAATATTAGAATTCTATATCCATTCTTAGAATAGAAAGCATAGGAGTCACAATCTCAAAAAAAATTATTTTAAGAGCCTGACTGTCATGAAGCTAATAAAAACCAAGGAATCCATGAAAGGTAGCATCATTTTGAAATCACATATGTGAAAACACGCAGAAAACTGCGTCAGATAAAAAGAATGGGTAAGAGGGTTCCTTTTTCCCCGCATCCTCGCCAACACCTGTTGTTGGTGGTGTTGCTGATGACGGCTATTCTAACAGGGGTGAGGTGGAATCTTAGTGTGGTTTTAATTTGCATTTCCTTTATTGCTAGAGATGGTGAGCATTTTTTCATGTGTTTTGTGGCCATTTGAATTTCTTCTTTTGAGAAAGTTCTGTTTAGTTCACGTGCCCATTTCTTTATTGGTTCATTAGTTTTGGGAGAATTTAGTTTTTTAAGTTCCCTGTATATTCTGGTTATCAGTCCTTTGTCTGATGTATAGTTAGCAAATATTTTCTCCCACTCTGTGGGTGTTCTCTTCAGTTTAGAGACCATTTCTTTTGATGAACAGAAGCTTTTTAGTTTTATGAGGTCACTGTTGGTGGGAATGTAGACTAGTACAACCACTCTGGAAAAAAATTTGGAGGCTACTTAAAAAGCTGGACATCGATCTACCATTTGATCCAGCAATACCACTCTTGGGGATATACCCAAAAGACTGTTACTCCAGAGGCACCTGCACATCCATGTTTATTGCGGCACTATTCACAATAGCCAAGTTATGGAAACAGCCAAGATGCCCCACCACTGAAGAATGGATTAAGAAAATGTGGTATCTATACACAATGGAATTTTATGCAGCCATGAAGAAGAACGAAATGTTATCATTCGCTGGTAAATGGATGGAATTGGAGAACATCATTCTGAGTGAGGTTAGCCTGGCTCAAAAGACCAAAAATCATATGTTCTCCCTCATATGTGGACATTAGATCAAGGGCAAACACAACAAGGGGATTGGACTATGAGCACATGATAAAAGCGAGAGCACACAAGGGAGGGGTGAGGATAGGTAAGACACCTAAAAAACTAGCTAGCATTTGTTGCCCTTAATGCAGAGAAACTAAAGCAGATACCTTAAAGCAACTGAGGCCAATAGGAAAAGGAGACCAGGAACTAGAGAAAAGGTTAGATTAAAAAGAATTAACCTAGAAGGTAACACCCACGCACAGGAAATCAATGTGAGTCAATGCCCTGTATAGCTATCCTTATCTCAACCAGCAAAACCCCTTGTTCCTTCCTATTATTGCTTATACTCTCTCTACAACAAAATTAGAGATAAGGGCAAAATAGTTTCTGCTGGGTATTGAGGGGGGGAGCGGGAGGGGATGGAGTGGGTGGTAAGGGAGGGGGTGGGGTCAGGGGGGAGAAATAAACCAAGCCTTGTATGCACATATGAATAATAAAAGAAAAATGAAAAAAAAAAAAAGAATGGGTAAAATATCAGCGACAAGAAAAGAGGTCATTAGAGCTGTTGGTTCCTGAAAACTTGAAGTTGGGCATCAGCGTGGAACTTGCTTTGGCCAATGACTTGTGCATGGGTCTGATGAGTGTCACACCTGGCCAGAAACATTTAACAGCAATACAGGGCAATCATCCATTCCCTGCTTTCTCTTGTTTTGACAAATGGGTGAGAATATACTGATTTTGAGATGCACCCGTGAGCCATGTTTTGGAGCACAGCTGCCCCAGGGAATCATCCAGACACACAGGGCTTCTATTTTAGCAAAAATAAACATTTGTTGTGTCAGAAGAAAGATCAGCAAACTTTTCCTATAAAAAGTTAGATTGTAAAACAAAGCTCATGTGCCCTAGTCAGTGAACAGAATAAACAAGGGATAGCTCTTTCATAAATCAGTACAATGTACACCTTGCATGATAATACCAACTTTTGTTATTACTTACTTTTTGCTATTCTTTCTATCTTTCCTTTGAAGACATTTTATCCATCAACAGTTCCTTACCTCAACTCATTCTGTCCATCCTACTATAAAAGCAACCCTAAACAATTTGTATACATATGGGTGTGGTTACTCTAGAAAGCATTATTTGCAAAACAGCAGGGTGACTTGATTGGGGCAGTTTTCAAGCTATTAACATTTTCTGGTTGATTCCTGCTGCAATATAACTTAAATAACCTAATATAAATATCATTTGCACTTATCACGGAGGGAAAAGGTTGCGATGTGATGTGGCCACTGTGACAATGCATTCCTCAGAGGGAGGGAGCACCCTCACCAGGACACCCCCAGCCCTTTAGGAGATAATGGTTTTCATATGCAAGGATTTATAGATGTTGATCAGGGACTGAGCTGACTTGTAAATGAAGTGTTGCTGAGAAAAAATTCACATATGATTAAAGTCATGTATTTAATATGCAATTCAGTGGCTTTTACTTTTTTCATAGAGCTGTGCAGCCCTCACCATTAAATAATTTTAGAATGTTTCCATTGTCCCCAAAAGAAATTCTTTATCAATTAATGGTTACTTCCCATTCCCACTCCCAAGGTAAGATAGCCACTGGTCTATGTTCTCTGTCAGTAAATTTGCCTGTTATTTTAAACATTTCACATATATGGAATCATTCAATATATATAGTATTATGTCTAGCTTAATCCACTTAGCATATAATTAAGATTTTATTCTATAACATATATCAGTATTTCATTAATTTTTGTTGCAGAATAAGATTCTATTATATGTCTTCATCACATTTTGTTTATTCATTAAATACTTGAGAGATATTTGCGTCATTTGCACTTTTATGGTTTTGAGTAATTCTGAAACAAACTCTGATGCACATTTTTTGTATAAAAATACATTTTTATTTCCCTTGAGTATATTCTTAGAAGTAGAAATCCAGGGAGATGCTAAACATTCTCCAAATTGACTGAACCATCTTATGCTCTCATTATTATAGGTATTCATATTTTATATTAGTAGCTATAGTATATTTTATGCCAATTCTAGACCATGTTATGTCAATAGTAGTAACAGCAACTTATATCACTGCGACATGAAGTCACTTAGCTGATTTTGCTTTGTATTCATTGGCTTAAAAATATAAAGATTAGCCTTGAAGCTACAAATCTTGAAAATTTTTAGAAAATCTCATCCACTTTTGAATTTGTCTTTGGAAGCCTTAATAATGTCACCATGCTAAGAGGCAGATGTATATAGTCCATGCTTAATTTAATATCCCAATAGTTATTCATTATTTAGGAGATCTGAAACATGTGTGAGTAGAGAATTCAAGGTTCTGGATACCATCACTAAAGCAGACACTTTTAGAGCCCCCACTCAGATCCCTTACCGTGGCTGAAATCAACACCCACATCTACTCTGTGCTGGCTGTCTAAGGTTCACTGCTGCCCCCTTCTCTAAAGAAATGCCTTTGACTTTGCAGGAGCTACTTGCATTGTAGAATATGCACTGTGCTCATCATTCCATCCCTTTTCCACTTATAGACAGATGTCAATGACTGCAAAGACAGCAGTGACTTCCCCCTTTTTATCAAGGAGCAACTGTCCCATATGATCACAACAGAGTTAAACTTACATTTCTCCCTTTTTTACAACTAACATATATTAAAGAGAAAAGAATAAATTGAAAAAATAAGAATGAACTCACATTTTTGCTTAGATTCTTCCTTCCCTCATCTCTCCTTCTTTCCTCATTTGCTTTTTCCTAAAAGACATCTCAAGTTACTTGACTTGAATCCCTTCTCAGGCAATAATGTCTTACTTGATTCTAGTGGAACCAAGGAAAACAATCAGAATCCACATCTTACCTTATATCCATTGACTTGTAAATTATGAGAAAACATTACAAACACTGAATTTGCAAAATTCCATTGAATAAAATATATCTCGAAATTTTCTTTTACTATGATGCCAAATTCACTTAGAAAAGTGAACAGTGAACAAATAAATATTGGTACAGCATAGAGATTAGGAGACAGGCTTTGGAGTCAGACTGCCAATTTCAAACCTGGCTCTGTTACTTACAAATTGGTAATGAAGACAAGTTAATTAATTTCTCTGTACCATAGTTTCCAACATCTGAAAAATAGGGATAATTATAATAGCACTCTCAGATTTATTTTCAAAATTCATGAATTTATATGACTCCCCAAACTGATTAGCTTAATAAAAATGTCACAAATCTATTATAATTAGAAGAATAAAAGCATTCTTCCTAAATAGAAAAATAAGAATAATTACATATTTGGTAATTGATGATTTGCTTCAACATGATTTCCCCATCTAAATAGCCATTTTATATTTCATCATATTTATTTGCCAAACAAAATCAGAAAGCTTTAAAATTTTCTTTATAGGAAACAATTTTTATTCATGAAAAAATAGGAATGCTTTGCACTATTTACTCATGAAGCTAAAAATAAGTGATTTTTCTTTTTCCTTCCTGGATATGTAGGGAAATGTCTAAGACCAAAGTTCTTTTAAAAGGTAATTTGGTTCATAGGAAATCAATGCTGTAATAGCCTTAGTTATGTGTGAAATCAGATCCTATCTTAAAAGAGAAAGAAATAAAAGACTGTATCAAAGAGATAAGATAATCAACATTTGCTTTCTATCACTGTTGTTCAAACCACTGTTTTGATAAACACTCAATAATCTATTTTTCTTCAGGAAAATCTCCCAACATCACATCTCTCCATTAACTGCTTTTAATAACATATTGGAAAAAAAATTATATCTTCCCCTCATTTCACTCAAAGTTAAATATCTGTATCAAATGGCCGTGAAATATGAAGAAAAACATAGATCTCAGGTCAGGAAGTACGTAGATCACTTTCTTCCTGAGATTTATTACATTAAGATTTGTTTTTATCCCATAGTAATTTTTAAAAATGGATGGATGTCATGTTTCTAGAAATAATTTCATAATAAAATAATTATTCATCTTAATCATTACTTAACAAAGTTTTTAGTTAATTAATCTACTCATTGTTATGTTTTTAATACGAAATGTCCCCCCAAGGCTCATGTGTTAAACACTTGGTGGCCAGGTGTTGGCACTATTTTGGGAGCCGGTAGAAACTTTAGCAGATGAGACCTAGCTGGAGGAAGTAAGTCACTGGGGGCATGCCCTGAAGCTTGTACCTTGTCCCCAGTCTGGACTTTTCCTCACTTTTTGCTTCCTGTCTGCAATGAGGTGAGTAGCTTTTATCACATCCACCACCAAGATATTCTCCCTCACTACAGGCCTAGAATCAAAGCAGCCAGACCATGCACAGAAATCTCTAAAACCACAAGCTTAAAAGCAAAAACTTTCCCCTCTTAAGTTGTTTATGTCAAGTACTTTGTCTGACTGGTGCCCCTAGCCATGGTGTCACAGATTCAGCATGCATTGACTGAGATTTAGCACAGTGGTAGAGAAGGCTCTTGCATTTTCAAACTCACATCTCCAGTGTAAATTCACATTAAACTAATAAATGATCAGACAGGATAATTACAGCATATGCTTCTTTGTATAAAGAAATAGTCGTGTGTTGTAAAAAGTAACTGGAAGGTTTCGGCAGTTACAGAGACAGCTTTAAGAATCGAGCCAGTCAGAAAGGGTTGTGAGAGCAGTTATCCAGGCATAAGGGCAGACGCAAAGGCTTTGAGAAACAAAAGACTTGGAGTATTCAGGAAGGTGATAGATTGTCATTGCTCATGAAGCACATGAAGGAAGGAAAGAAGACAGAATTCAGGCCCATCTTGTTCATTTCATCTGGTAAGTCATTTTAATTTTATTAAAAGAGCAACTGACAGCCCACTGGGGTTTGATGTAGGGAGTGACATGATTCAATTAAAAATTGGTTCTGGTTGCACTGATAATGGATGGAAAAATAAGAATAAAATCAGGGAGATAAATTCGATGCCAGCAAAAATCTAAGCAAGAGACCATGATGGCTTAGAAGTTTAGTAGTAGTAGTACAGACAAGTGACAGATCAACTTTGTTAATGTTTGAAATGTGAGTATAATATAAACTGGGGAAAGATAATGTAAACTGGGGAATTACTAGATTTATAACTTAAGAAGTGATAGTAGTTAAGTCTAGTAGGATAAAGTGAAGGAGTGGAAGGAATCAAGAGCTCCATTTTGGTCATACTAAACGTAAGATGGTTTGACCTGGCATCCAAGGGGAGATATCAAGTAGGCATATGGAAATTAAAATATATATATATCAGGCTATATTTCCAGACTGAAGAGAAATTTGGGAAACATCAGCATACATGTAGATTTTCAAGTCTTGACACAGGGCAAGATCATCTACAAGATGAGTACAAATACTTGAAAGAAGCTAACTGGAGAGAGTGTTTCAAGAGTACTCAAGTTTGATTGTTGCTTCGATTTGGGGAAAAAGGATGTGAAGATATCCATGAAAAATAAGTCTTTGCTCCTGCTCCTTGGCAAAGCAGATTCAAAGGAACATAGAGATAAATCACAAGAACCAAAGGATTAAAAATAAATGAGAACTGAAGGAGTAAAGAAACATCAGTGTAAATAACACATTTGAGAAATTTTGCTAAGAAGAGATACAGGGAAATAAGGTTGTGACTGAAGAGAAGGAATTTTTTATGATAGGAAATACATACGTATGTTTTCTGATGATAAAATTGAAAGAAGACAGAGAGAAACTTGATTTATGAGAAAAGTATTGAAAATCAGCAAGGAGAAAAATATTCTAGAAGAGAGAAAATGGAAGCCTGCTGGATAGAAAGATTTAGAATTGATGAGAATAGGGTAAATTCTTCCATTGGTAGAGGAAAAAGTGTACAGTAACTGGGTAGAGGTCCAGGTGGCTTTTATACTTGACCAATGGATAATGAGGAAGGTCTTCTCTGGTGACAGGAAATCATGAAGGCTGTTACAAAGGAGTCTTTGATAAAGAATGTTTTTTTAAAAAGCAAGTTGGGGTTAGCTAAAAAATGATGTAATATTGGTGATAAAATGATAAGAAAGGATAGTGGTCCAACTAAGTGAAATATTTATAGCTAACATTACTTAAACATTGTTTTTCTCAATTCTAAAGATAGCATAAAGGGAAAACTAGAAATAATCTGAGGACACTTAGACATATAGTATTAAGATTATGGGCTTCTTTTAAAGGGGCTAAAATAATAATTTTTATGACACTGAATCTTCTGTTTTATAATTAAGACAGCCACTTTTCTTCAAAATATAGATAAAATCCAGCATTTAAAATTTTTATAATTCAGGTAAGTCTACTATTTGAATCCTCTATTACAAGTATTTCCTTCTGGAAGACTTTTAAAAATAATCAAAAATATTTTACCAGAGTGTCTATTCCATTATATTTAATGCAAATAACTTTTTTGTTTTATATATTCTTGGAGACAATATAACATGAAGAAAAATACTAAAAATCAAATGTTAATTTGGTGAGACATTTTTACCTGAACTCATGTAGCCAATTCTCAGGCAAGACCTCTCTTGGCTGACAGCAATGCTGACAGCCCTTCAAAAGCTCTCCAAATGACCTTTCGTAGCAACAGTACTTTTCCTCTTTATTGGAGTTAGTTTGACTTTGTCTTCATTGTTTTATCCCTTAATTATACATTCTTAAAGACTATGGTTTGTTTTTGCCTATTTTGGACTTGTATTGTCTTGTACCTAGATGTTTCTCTGCAAAGTTATGGTTTTAATGCCCATTCTTCTTGTCATTGTGTAACTACTTTTAATTCATTTCCATGGTTACATGATATGCTAATTTGCAAATATATCTCATTTAACCATTCTGTCATAATATAGGACATTTCCAATTTGGGGATACTAAAAGGAAAGATGCTATGAACATTCTTACTCATGCACCTTGGTGATACTATGCACTTACTTTTATAAGATGTGAAACGAAAACAGAACTGATCTATTAAAGAAAACTTTAGTAGATAGCATCAAACTGATTTCAAATTCACTTATGTTCTACCAATATTATTAACAGAATTCTTATTTTTCAGGACTTACTATCCTTTTTCTTTTCTTTTCTTTTTTTGGTGGTGGTAGTTTGGAGGTACTGGGGTACAAACTTTGAACCCAGGGTACTCTAATGCTTGAGCCACACCTCCAGCTCAACACTTGCTACTCTAGTCAACACTTGACAATCTCCAACTCTTTCATTTTAATCAAGTGTTTGGTGGGTATTAAATTCCAGTGTTTTAATTTGTATTTCCCTGAAAATACTGAAAGGCAGTAGGTTGCTTCTGGGATCTTGTGATTAAAACACAGAAAATGTCCTACAGAACACAGGACAGCCCCATAAGAAAGAATTTCTAGTGCCAAATGTCAATAGGACTGGAGTCTGAGAATCTTCGATGTAGAGAGCACCCTAGAATTTCTGAAGTTTTATAAACTGCACATGCAAGTGATACCAAATTTGTGCTATTTTCATTTAGGAAGATGATTCATTGATCAAAGAGAATAAAGAAATAGGAATTTTAGAAATACCATTCTTGGAAACATGATATTTAAAATGACAAGTTATTTTCCCACCTAGATAGCCAATTCTTTTTGTTTTTTGTTTTTTGCATGTTTGTGTCTGTAGATTTTAATTTTTTTATTGTCATGCTGGGGGTACATTGTGACATTTGCAAAAGTTCTTACAGTATGCCAAATATATCATACTCCAATTCTTGCTTTATGAAAATTCTATTTCAACAGCAACATTGGCACCTTTCGTCATCATAATCCAACTTAATAGATAGCTTTCTGTCTCAAGAAAAAAAATTTTCTTTTTTCTATGTAACAGAATTCTCATTGGAAATCAAGACATAATAAATATTCAGTTGGTCTTCAGTAAATGTTGCTGATAATTATGAAAATGAACCAACATCACTGAGTGAAAAAAAAATCCCGTTGCATTCTCACTCACTGAATTTTCAGTGAAGTATAAAAGTTAAGCTAAGCCAGGCACTGGTGGTTCATAACTATAATCCTAGCTACTCAGGAAGCAAAGATTAGGAGGATCACAGTTCAAAATTAGCCCCAGGCAAATAGTTCCCAAGACCCTGTCTCATAAAAACCCATCCTAAAAAAGGGCTTGTGGAGCGGCTAACGTGGTAAGAGCACCTGCCTAGCAAGTGTGAGGCCCTGAGTTCAAACCTCAGTGCTGTTAAAAAAAATTAAGCTAAAATAAGCTTTGCCCTTAGATCAATTATACACATATGGATAATCAAATTTTATTTATGACTACAAAAAAGTTCACTTCCAATTTAGAGTTAATCGTCTTTGCTCATTTTCTTTTTTTATTCATTTATTCTCATGTGGAAACATTGTTTGCTCATTTTCAGTATTCTCAAAAATATTTCAAATCTCATTTCTAAGGAGTAACAGGAGTATTGGTAGTAAAGTAGTTTAATTTTTGTTAGAAATAAGTAATAAAGTCAGATTAAAAAATCTAACTTTAATATATTTTTACACAATTATTAATAAACTTAAGTGGAGACCTTTTCTGTTAAAAATGTCCCCATTATTCAGTGGGTTTGGAGATTTTTTTAGAAGATTTCTGCTCCTTGGAAGTCCACCTGTATTAATGGCTTATGTGGTAATTGATACTCCCATTACAACATAAAGTGGAAAGGTAGGCTTCCGTCTGATGCTGGATAAAGCATGTTCTTCCACCGCTGACCTTGGTTTTGGAAACTTTCTAATGTAGCTTACCTGAGTCATGAGTACCTGACCCAGCTTAAAGATTCCCTTGCATAGTGATATTTTTGGGAAACGCTTTATACATTTCTATGTCCCTTAAGTGTTACTTCTAACAAAAGAGAAAGCAATGTTCCCACCAAAATATTTTCTTAATGGTCAAATCAAGATTTTATATACTTGAAATAAACTTTCTATTTCCACATATGCTTCCTATTTCCACATGACACTGACCCTGAATGCAGAAGTATGTTTCAAGATGGTCATCTAGTTTAAATTTATACTTACTGCAACCTGCCCTCAGGGTTTGTTTATTTTAATCTGTGTGATCAGAATTCCTCTCTTGCTGTATACACAACAAAGCAGCTTGCAGCTTTTACTTCCACTACTGAGATGTGACACCGTATATCATCTAAACAGGACAGATGGAGCTTGTCTAAGGTTGTGTTTCATCGGCCTCACCCTTGGCAAGCCTCCCATAGACATCAGAGTAAGACAGACTGATCCCTGATCTGTTATTTATTTTAAAAAATAGTTCAATATTAAATTACAAAGTGCTATTGGCACAATTATAGGTGAGAAATTAATACTGTCAGATTTAGTTTTCTGACACAGAAAGCCATTATCATCCACTTTATTCATGCATGAATACTTCATATGCAAAAAATATGGAAGACCCATAATGCTATTAAACACAAAGCATTTGAGAAGGTGCCATGTTGTGGTTTTTTTTCTGGATTGTCCTTGCAAGAGGAAGTCATATTTGAAAATCATGATTTTGCTGCAGATAAAACAACTTTCTGTAAGTGGAGACACAGGTTCTTGAGTATTAAATATCATGGGCTAACCACAACTTAGGGATGACTAGTGACAATGCCCTTAAAGTTCTGAAGGAATGTTTATTATATCTAACCTTTTACTCCTAATTTTTTGTGGAAGGATGTGTTTTTCAGTTGAATGTGAAAATTAAAGGCAAGAGCATATAAAGGTAAATTATAAAAAACATTGTGTATAATAATGGATACCAGTATGGAAAGAATATAGAAGCTAATTATTGATCTCTGAAAGCCATGCATGGTTATGCACTGAAGATACCTGCATATAATAGCACCTTTTGTACACCACACACCCTCACTCCCAGTTTATTATGTTTGCCATTGGATATACTTCTTCATTTCAAAAAATACAGTGTTATTAATCTGCTGCATAACTAAATTTGGCACTCCGTTGAGGTTCTGTATAGAGTAAAGCTTGTATTTTTCAGGCATATGCCTTCTGTCTCCCTAAAAATAAAGAAATTCCTTTGAGGTATGTATACTATGTGTTCTCTGTAGCACCAAGAAGAGAAATGAGCATAGTAATAACTATTCAATAATACTTGCAAAACCACTGAAAACCTCACGAATGAATTGCTGAAGAAAAGAAGCACACAATATACTTATGTGTTTAAAGCACATATTTATAGACTTCAGTGTTTGTTAGATATCATGAAAAGCCATGATACAGAAACTCAGGAGAGTGTTCTGCCTCTTTCCTCTTATTTTTTCCTTCTATTGAAAAAGCAAAAACCAAAAGTGTTCAGAAAAGGTTAAGCATGACCAAAATAAAAATGGAAAACAATAAAATAATGTGAAACATACAAAGATAATTACATATTCCAGGCACAAGGGTAGCATAAAGGATGAAGTGATCTATTTTCCTAGGTAGATTAGAGAAGAAATACTCGATCTTGATCATGAAACATGAGTAGGAACTCAACTATTATATTAAAGAAAAGAATCTAACTACAATAATTATTTCTGAGTCTACATGCTGCAGTAGAAAATAAGACACAGAGAGAAGGAATTAATGATTATTGCAAGTCAATAAGAATTTTCAAGGATCAAACATAAACTGAACACTGAAAGATTTACAGAATTTAAATAAATATAGAAGTGGAAAGTAAGCATGACTCCAAAGAGTAAGAAGCTGATTTGCAAATGAAGTCAGTTGTGGCTAGTGTTCATAAAGTGAAGAAAGGCAATCCAAAAGAGGATACACAGCCTTATAACCTGTCTTCAAAAAATTCACATCTACTGTGAAATCATCATATGTTGTCACCTACTACACTTGGTAGCTTTGCTTTATTGCTATTTATTTTTAGCTCTGTAACAATCACTATTTCAACACAGATGAAGTCAATGACTGCTAGATTTTACAAAAAATATTTTACTAAAATGCATTTGCAGTTTATATTGAATTCACAAAGCCAATAATCTGAAAAAATTGAACTCAGACAGATAAAATAGCTTATCAATATGCCAATATCTGCAAAGAGAGTTTATGTCTAGTATTGAGTCTTATCATGCAAGAACAACTTTCAGAACTATTTATTCAGTATTGAAACACCTAAGAAGCTTAAATTGGAATCCATTTCTAAAGAAACGTGGTTGATCTCATATGAACTACAATGAATCAGCAACAGTAAAAATATATATAATTCACAAAAGATTCATTGGCATAATCTTCTATGGTACATCTGGTACCTTTAGATAGCTAATAGAACCGATTTACCAGGAATGACATGTCAAAGCCTTAAGAGAAAATGACTCCTGCCAGATGCCACCTATAATCACTTTCTGCTGGTTTTAATATCCGCCTCACTCTGGATGACCTCAATCCATTCTGGCAGACATAACAGAGAACAATGTCAGTAGACATTAGAAATGAATAGGAAGTGTAAATGAAAACACTGCCATGGAATAGGTCACATTGCAAACTCAATACACAGAGGTTTAAAAAAGTAACAACTTGGTTCCATTTCATTTAAATGTCACCCAAACTGTTTAAAGTATATCATAATAAGAATAACTTTTATAATAAGAAACTTTTTAATCCCACCAGTAGGCTTACACTTTTTGGCCTTTTAAGCTAAGAAAAACACATTGGCTTAGCCATTCATCCCACTTTTATTATTAGATATTAATTCTGTACTTACTTGTGTCTATAACTGCAGTAACACATTTGAGGGATATAAATGCTGAATTATTAGTCTACTGACTCCATGGAGCTTTACATAAATTTACACAAATGCACACACAGAAATAGGAGAGAAAAAATGTCCGCTATTGGAGAATAGTCTATTTAGAAAAGCTAAAGTTGTATACTACTACTACAGTGGGAAGGCCCTAGACAAACCTTTATATCCTAATACCCATGCAATTTTAGTGCTCTAATTTCTATTCATATTTTATATTCTATTTCCCATTCTAGCTTACATTCTTATTTTCTTAACATGCTTTGGAAGTCTTGAAATATCCCCATCAGCAATGAGTATTGTTTCTCAAAATTAAGGAACAATAAATCCCAGACCTTTGAGATATAGCTGTAGTTGAATCTGTTGTCTTAGTCATAATGCTTTTGTTTCCCTCTAGACACTGTTTCTCATGTTTATTCTTTGACAGCAATCCTGATAAAATTTCTGAGTATAATATTTTGTAGGAATTTACAAGGCAAAGTATAATTAAACCCCAAAGGAGAAAAATATCTTTTACATTTATGACAAAGGCTCTTTTATCCTTATCATACTTTATTCATTCTTCAGTCCCCAATCATATCAGTGTACACTAAAGGTTAACTCATGGGAGGGGAAGCATTCAACACTGTATTGTTCAACACCTAGCTCATACTTGGCATTCCAGGGCAACTGGTCTACCTTAATAAACTTTAATAGAATAAAAACATTATATGTACTTCACCAGTTTAAGCTATATTCTCTTCAGATTCAGTTTCAGCAATGCTAGGACCTGTTGAATCGATGGGATGTTCTTTTCTTGACAGCAGAAATCTCAAGGTGGACATTGTTTTGCCTTAAAATAAAGATTTATTAGGTAGTAGAAAAAGATTCTATTATAAGGAAGGCAATCAAAGATCTAGGTAGTTCTCAAAATGACTAATTTATAGAATGATAATGACTCAATTTTTCTTTCTCATGTGAGTTTGGAAGCAGAGTGCTTTTATGAGTACTAACAAGGGCCTCATATTTCAGCCTTTCAGAGCTATATATTTCAATCCTTTGCCTTTACAATCCTTCTCATGATTCCCTTCTGCTGTCTGTGATAAAGAGCAGAAAAGAAATATAACACCTAATTCCCACCGTCATTATATTCTTCTTATTGTATTATTATTTTAATTTTGGAGCCTTTCTCTTTCTTGGTTGCCCAACATCCACTAATCATTAAGTAAGCATCCTATATTCTAGGCCTTTATCTCAAGAGAGATAGGGCACAATCCCCAGTCCCAATAGATCTTTCCGTGTAAATTGTGGGCATGAGCTGAAATAGAATAGAATAGAATAGAAATGACTGACCTGGGAGAGAAACACAGGACAAGTATCATGTGATTGTATTCATCTGTATCTGAAATACTTCTCTTAACAAGCAAGCCTATAATCCTTTTGTGTTTATGAAATCAAACACTGCCTCTATCAAAATGTTTTTAAATAATGTGTTGCCTTGCCAAGACCCTTCCAGAAAAATGAAAGATTCTGTGTATGCCATTTTAAGATTATAATAAAACCTTTAGGCTTAAGAAATCACCACTGAATAAGGATCTTTATTATGTTTATAACACTAACTTTACCACCTGATGAGTTCACTCTGTTAAATAGATTTAATAAAACACCAACAACAAGACACTAACAGGCTTAGTTCTGAATGCATTGTGTGTCAGTACCATAGAACAAGTATATTTTGGAGTTAGACAGACCTGACTAGTTACAGTTTCCTCACTACCTCTAGACTCTTAAAGAAATTACCACTGAATCTTAAAAAACTTCATCTTCTTTACCTAGGAGGGGATGTACTAGTCCCTAGCTGAGTCCCAACTAGGGTGATGACAAATGAGATAAGAGTCCTTAGCTTTGTGCTTAAACAAATTCACAAATCAGTAGAATGTGTGTGTTATGTGCAGGTGTTGTATTTGTAGATGGGCACCTGTTCATAGGTTGAGCATCACATTTGTTAAAAAAAAAGAATGTATTTTTAAATGTTGAAGAAGAAATTAATAATAGCAGTCTTCAATTTATAACTTGGTTGATACATTAGTTCTCTAATGCCGCTATAATAAATTATGACAAAGGTAATGGCTTAAAACAACACAAATTTGCTGAATTATAATTCTGTAAATTAGATGTCAAACATTCTTCTTACTGACCTCAAATTAAAGAGTCATCAGACAGCATTCATTCCTCGCTGGAGGCTCTGGGGAAGAATCTGTTGCCTTGCCTTTTCCACCTTTTAGAGGTAGTCTAAATTCCTTGATGCCTGCATCCCTTTCTACATCTTAAAAACACAACCCTGCACTATTTTTTTCATGATTCTTTCTTGCCACATCTCCCTGACTCTATTGATGGGTAACAGATAGACATAAGCAGTGGCCACAAAAGGAAGAAAATCATTATATTTAAACTTTCCAACTCAACAGGTGACTAGTCTGTGTTAAGACCAGTGTAGGCCATTAAGGCCAGTAGCTGTCACAAGATGCTTTGAAGTCTGTCACTCATCTAAAGGTTATTATTATTATTTTACTTAAGATTAAGCTATACCTTAAACATCAGCTAGGATTGGTACTGGGAGTTTCACACAGGTAATCTCTTTAACTTAAACAAGATAAAGAACCAGGCTCAAGAGCTATACCCTAGGCATCAGATAGATCAGGATCTGAGAATTTCACACAGGTAATCTCTATCAGAGAGATGGAGGGCTGAGAAGTTCACACAGATAGACCAAATGCTATGAATTTCACAAGGGTAATCTCTCTAATTTAATAAGATGAAGACCAGGCTCAGAAGCGCATCCTGAGGCTCAGATGGACCTAACACTGAGAATTCTTCAATAAATATTCCAGCTCAAAATGCTGAGACTATCCTCATGCTACAGACTACCCACTTTCAGTCTATTGAAAGTGTACTCCTTTCCTAATAAACTTTATGATCACTTTTACTACATTTTCAAGTCTTGCCTGAATTATTCTCTCACTGAACACAAGGACTTAGATAGATACCAGTGCTAAACTTGGGGAAAAGAGTTTTGCTTTTAAGGATCCAAGACTCATTTATTCTCACCTAGATAATATAGGATAACTATCCTTATTTTGATTTTCTTAACCCAAATCATCACATCTGCAGTTTTTTTGCCTTGTAAGGTAAAATATATACAGGACTTATAGGTTTCAGGAATTGGAATGTGAACAAAAGGGTATTATTCTGCCTACACAGTGTTCTATCTACACAATCTGTCATTTGATTGGATTTCAGAACGTATGACTCTATAGAAATAGTGTGATATATGTCACCTACACTCACATTTTTAAAACCTGTTTATATAATAATGTACCTCAACTATAAAAATTCATGGGCAAAATGCAGTACTGAATTGTATTTACAAAATTTATCATAAATACCTGATGCAAAACTCAAAAACTCTAAATTCTTGAGCTGAAAGATCAGGATTGGGATGAAGTGAAATGGAGTAAGAACCATGCAGAAGCTAAGTCATCCTTGTTTAGGATGACCTTATCATTACCCCCTTACAGTTCTCCCTACTGTCTCAATGAGTCAGGACACCACAAAACCATTTCCTTACTATCTTTTGCTTTCTGCCAAAACCTTCCCTACCACCCCTCTGCTTAAGCCAGATGTGAATTCACAGCTTATCTCTGTAGTTTCTGTACTTGAGATTCACTCTGAGATGTCACTACAAGGAACAAAGAGAAAATGGAAGATTCAAAAAGCTCCCTGGCAGGCATCCTCCTTTTATTTCATCTTGCCTTTATCTTTTCCCAACTTCAGGAAGAACAATCATGTCCCCAGGGAAAATTTAACACCAGGATTTTTAAGTAGGTAAATTTCCTAAGCAGTAGATGCAGAGAACAAAGGAGACCCAGAAAGATGCAGACGAGTGGTATTCATGAGCTATCAAAGCTGTACTGATGATTTCTGGGTGACCAATCTTGCATAAAACATGATAAATCTTGCCTCATTTTAGAAATAACAGACTATATCTATATCACTTTTACAGACAAGGCAAATTAAAAAACAAAAAATCCTATATATGCCTAGAATTCAATGTCATAGTATTTAAGTTAGGGATATCTTCGTATTAGGTCTCTCCTTTTGCCTCACTCTTTTTCCACACCAAAAAAGATAGGAGTTGCAGCCCTTCATAAATGAGAGTTTCTAAGATTAATTAAGCCATATAGTCACAGCTGTTTATTACATCATGCCCTCTCCCTCATGACATCAGTACTCAGGATATCTCTATCTGGTTCCCATGCCCTCTGCCACCCTAAAGCAAGCACCTACCCTGAGCCATTTTCTACCAAATCCTGATGTTAACAAACACCCTCAGCCACCTGTCCTGCTTCTCTAGCCACTATTGCTGCAGCAGACTTTCAGTGTTCTGAAGTAGCACTATAATGCCTCATGCAGAGAAGCTATACTGCATCCTCACAAAATGGGGGGAGCTACCTTTTTTCAGCCCCACATTGACTTATCATCATTACCCACTGTAGGCCTTATGCCAGAATGACTCAAGGCTCCCTGGAGCAAAGGTCTTTCAGCTTTTCCCTACAGCAGTTCTCTTCTCAGGGCTGGAGTCTGGGGACAACCCTCTCCATTGATCTCCCAATGCTACCTCCTTAGATGTATATAAGCCTTTCTTTCAAATATCCTCATGTGATTTTCATGCCTGGCGTGAGATATTCAGACATGTCTGAATATGTTGAAAAAAGTTTGGACTAGAGCTAAATCAGAAAGATAATGAAAAAGAATGTACTGGAAACATTTCCTGGCTTTATTGGAAATTTTCATGTTGCAAGATTAAATAACAAAAGTATTGCCATTTTTGGGACGATAGTGATATTTTTTGTGATAAGAGTTGCAACTGTTTATTAATAATTGGATTTTATTCTGGGTGAATAATTTCTTTAATTTCAATAATAAAAGCTCTTTGAACATTGTTATTCCAATGCTTTTCGTAAGTTATAATGCCATCTGCCTGCTAACTGGCTGCATTCATGTATAGTTACTCAAAATAATATTTACTACTAATAATAATATGACACACACACTCCTAGGATCTTAAGAATTAGAAATGAAAAGGACGTATAATCCTGGCTGTCAAGTACCCCATAATTTTATATAAAACTATTTTCTTAAAACATACTAAATTAGACTACTTTTGAGATATCTATGCTTAGGTATATTGACAAACAGAAATTGAAAAACATTTTACAAATATGCTGTCAGGCTAATAAAATCAGCTTTTTCAAACCAATAGTTTAGAGAAAAATTTCTTTCACAGAGAATTAAAAGAAAAAGAAGCAGAGTAAGGCAACCAGAAACTTATTTGAGACTTTTAAAGGCAAGTGCAGACCTGTGTACAAGTACAAGGATGTTTGCACATGCAGGATGAGGTAGAAGTGCAGGCATGCACACAAGTACCTGAATTTGTAAAAGGATCCTGCAGAGTAGAAAGAAAATAACTATGCAAAGAGAGGTCGGGCATTTGTATTAGGCTATTGGAGGTGATCTATATGTAGGATCCTGCCTAAAAGTGTCTCTGTTTGCCTGCTGGCTTTTGTCAATGTATAATTTAGTTTTGCTCTTCCCATTAATGAACCAAAGGGTCTTCCAATAGGAGGAACAGATTGTTTATACCACAAATAAAGAAATCATATTCGCCTTGCACTATTGCATTGCAGCTTGGATTCAGTTCTGTAACCTACTAAGCAACTTGCATAATTAATTTTGCCTTTGCAGGTGTCTGTTATATATCCATATCCCATGATCATATACAAATTACTCAGGGAGAAAGCCTAAAACAATTTAATGGTTATAAAATTTCGACAAGTATATACTGATATATATATATATATATGCATTACATTAAAAAGTTTACAAGAATTAAATTGTTATAGATTTTCTCCTTAACTAGCTTTAATGTCCTTCTACTGACAGTTGCCCATTCAATTCAGCACAGAGAACTTATTTCTAATTGACATCACATGAGCCCAGACCACAGAGCTTAACTACAGGAAGCATAGCTTTGGCATCGGTAAATTGATGCAACAATGAGCACATTATGCTGTCACACTGCAATCACCACAGTATGGCATGGTGAGGACACAGACAGACGTAAGTGCTATTGATGCATTATGGCTTGGATGCCATCCTATCCTCTCTGGTACATGTACCGGTTTAAACAATATTTTAATATATCAAAAGAGCACTCATATTCAAACATTCATTTCTCCTAGGAATATAAAGTCATTCTTTCAATCTTAGTATTTGACTAAAAATACACATTGCTTAGTTTCATAAAGTGATTTTTCAATTCACATATAGATAAATGCAATCTAATTTCATATTGTCAAGATTCCACTGACAGAGGAAACTCCACAAACTAAAAGGTATTCCTCACAGTCTTGATGAGATGTTTGTACTTCAGCATAAATCTGAGTGAAGGTTCTTCTGATGTACTTGAGTTTTTGATGTGTATAATGAAAGTTATTATTTTTTATAGTCTCTAAACAATGGGGCACAAGACTCTGTTAGAAACCAACTCATATATAAGCCAAGACTTTACCTTAACTTATATGCTAATAATGGACAGATATATATAGAAATGGGTAGTTCCTATATGCAGAATTTGTAAAGAAAAAAACACAGGTGCAGCCTTCCCATTTCTGTAGATTCTGTGTTCAAAGACTCAAGGGTTTCTTTGAAGGAAACATCCCAAGCTAGTCATAGGCAGCATACAGGAGACAATATTTAAGTAAAATAAAACCCCTCTCCATTCATAGACGAGTTTTACCCCTGGTACCTTGCTTGGTAGACATCCCTGCTACTTATAAATCTTACTGGGTTGCAGATGTTATGTTTTTAAAACTTTTGCTAATATTTTGTGATTGGAATATTGACACTAATCTGGCATATGTGATGCTTTTACAAAATAGAAGCAGAAAGTTATATTTTCATGCCTCTCACTCCTATTTATGCAGGGTTAAATTATTCACAAATGCAAATATTAGGTACTGCTTTCAAATTTCCTCCACTTTTGACTAAAGAATGCTCAGGAGAAATGAAATACAATTGAAATTCTTTGGCCTTTCCTCTTCCATTTCCCCATCCCCAGCATCCCTAAGCAACTTTTCCCAAATGGACATAAAAATTAGAGACTAAATTCCACCTGCCTAAGAAGAAAATAGCTCTGGGGTGAAGCTCAATAATTCACAAGCCCATCTCTCATTCCTAGCAAAAAAATCAGTGGACTTCCAAGTATATAATTCTCGAAATCCAAAGACTCTGGGTTAAAGTAGCCTTTCTTCCTATAACTATAATTGCCTACCTGTACCTTATTCACAGAATAAAATGTATTTCTCTTAAGGACAGACTTCAATGCACTTTGATTTTTAATAGATCTGAGTCAGTGTAACACCAGTGAAAAATGCCTTTTTCTACAATTCATACTCACACCATACAATTTTCAAATCCAAGATTTTAAGTTAATACTATGTATTGAAAACTTGAATTAGGAATTATGTACATTTTCTCATTTAATTTTCATACAAGAGATTATCTCCATGCATAGATGAGGAAACCAAAGCTTAGAGCTGTGACTCACTTGTCCCTGGTCTCACTGCTGCAGAAGGAAGTGACCAGGTGATTTCATTTAATCATTGAACTAAAGTTTAACCTCCATTAAAATAGCCATTTAAAAAGATTAGTTACCAAAGACTCCCGAAAGAGGGTAAAACAGGAGAGAAAAACAATGAATAAATATAACAGAAAATATATAAACATATGAAAAATGACTTTAGTGTTTTTTTATTTGTTTTTAGTATATTTTTCCACTACCGAATTAGCAAGTTAGTTTATTTTTAAATCTGAGCAGTTTCCTCCTTCCCTTTCTTGTTTGCAAACTAATAGCACTTAATCATGTGACTCTTAGACATTTGTATACTAGAATAGAAAACTACATAGAACAAAACAAAGGAAACAAGTGTATTATGTAAAAACTCATTTTTTTGCAGTCAGTAACAACACTCAGCTATGTGAGAAGATAACACTTTATTTTTTATTGCAGAGAGGCAAATAAACATATTTTATTTATCTATGAGCTCAAATGCACTACCACAATCAATCTACCTATTTATTTTAACTACATATATTCTAGTATTTGGGAAATGCCTGGCATGCAGAAGTTGTTTTAAAACTATAGGTTAAATGAATAATATTGACAGTTAAATGAATAATATTAGCAGTTGAAATTACATGGGTGTGTCAATAACCTAACAAAGAGTTGTTTATCTATTCAAGAGAGACTTCATTTGAAAATGTCCCTCCTATACTATGTTCTGATTAAAACAGGTCTTTCCCTCCAGATGAGGTTCTTTGCATTGCATTAACCTGAAATATTTTTAGAATTGATAGACATTTGTAAAGAAACTTTCCAAACTAAATATCTGTTCTAAGTTCTTTGCTTGGAAATGGTTTCATTATCAGCATATTGCTTCTTTGGTATTTAAATGCTACAGTATTTTAGCAAAACTTGATGGAAATAGCTGAGGATGTTGAACAGTTCAAAACATTTCATGTTAACAAGTGTCTGCTTTCAGCATTTCCTGAGAGGTTATTTCACTTTTGCTACTGCATGAAGAGATGAATATAAAGAGATGTATATAAAGCCAGAAATGTATCTGCCTTCTGAATTTCACAGCAAAATAAATCACAAAGGATAAATCATCCTCGATAATGAAAATGATGTACTCTGAGGGACTCTTTTTACATAATACAGAGGAAGGGTAGTAAACACTTTAATTTTTTATCTAAATCTATTGCTTTAGGCCATTAGCAAAGAACATTACAGCCCTTCACAAAAATCAAACTAATGTCCCATTGTCACCTTTCAAGTGAACAGGAGTTATTCATCATGTTCAAAAACAGAAAGTGATGTTTCTTTAATCAAATAGGCATGAATAAATTCGCAATCCATAATATGAACTAGAAAGGGTGCTCTCACTGGAGAAAAACAGCTCTAAGAGTGACTAGTGTCATTCTTTTATAAATATTTTTAATTTTGCTTTTCCTTCTCCACTGGGTAGATATTAAAAGCATTTGTATAAATTTAAATCAGCATAGAAACTTTATAATAGTAATAGCAAATTTTGAAAGGACTTACATTTCAATGCTGAGCCAGTACTCCCTTAAATACTTTACATGGATAACTTCATTGAAAGTAAACTTACTGATAAAGAAATGCCACTCCAATTATCATCTGGTATATCTCCTTTTAGAAAACCCCTTCGAAAAGTTAACCTATAATCTAAGGAAATAGAAAGGTTGTGAGTCTAGGGAAAGTGGCTGGAGATGTTGAACTTATTTATTTATTTTTTTAACAAGCAGCCCCTACTACAGCACCCTGGGGATACAAGTTCTAGAATATACCTCCTAGGAGCTTACAAGATAGTAGAGAGATTTGTGCTCCAATGAGCTTCCTCCATTAAAAAAATATCTTAACACCTTGTACTACTTAAGTAACCTTCAAGAATGTCAAAGTCTTCATCACAAAATGAGGATAACTATAGATTACTACTATAAAATTTGTAAAAGTTATTATGGAACAAGTCTTCACCTAGAGAAGATTCAATAAGTGGCCACTAAAATTCAACACATCATTTAAAATTTTATTTTTTTCCTACAAGCTCAGATAATGATTAGGGACACTTATCACAGCTCTAATGTTCTGGATTTGCACAGGAAGATACCTGGAAAATAATGTAAGTAAAAAATAGGCATAGTATATGGAAAATATAAAACTTGTATTAATTTTTTTCTTATCCAAAAGATAAAAATGTTCACATGGAATGAACTTTACATCAGAAAATCCTCCTCCCTCTTGACCCTCTCCTAGCATAATCAGTAAAATTGTCATAGATACATCTCACATAATCATTTTAATAGAATTAAAAGGACATATAACTACCTTTCTGTAAAGCAGTAATAATACTCCAAGCAGAACACTAAAAAATGTTGATAGATTTACCTATTGAAGACTTAATTTGTTGGCTTCCAAGCCATTTGAAATTGTTGCTCACCATCAATTGCCAAGTTCTAGGAGGACAGATGAAAGACCAAGACCAAGTTCTCTACTCTTCAAAAAGTTTTGCTGTTGTAATTGTCTCACTCATTATCCTGAGCGATTTTGTATTCTGTATATGTGTCATATGAACTCTATAGACAAATAGAAGTTTCTTTTTCCAAAATATTGGAAATCATCTATATTTATTTTCTTGGACTAGCATAATGTTTTCTGGCAAGTTCTTCCTTCCTAAATTTTGAAACTAGTATATTGGTAATCTTATTAAGAAAACAAAAAGTCACTTTGTAGGAATGATCAGGATTTAAAGTTATAAAAAATATTAAGAAGTAATTAACAGCAATGTATGAGAAAACAATGACCTCAGATCTGAAGTAAAAATCTTAAAACAACAGGAAAATCAGAAAGGCAGTGAGGAATTGGCAATCCTCATTCACAAGCGGCAGCAACCAGAACATCATTAAAGATGATGTATGGACTTTGGATGATTGCATGGGTGAGTTTTAAATTTAAGACAATGGGATTTGTGGATTAGATTTCACAAAAGTTTGATTAGATTATTTATGACTGCTTAAAAAATTTGGACCATTTGTTACTGAGACAGGAAAATATGGATAACTTGATAAAATATTCATAATCCAAAGAATGTTTGAGCAAAATATCTGTAATGTAAGTCAGACAGTTTAAATAGACCTTGGTTAAGAGTCATTAGAATTAAAAGCATAGTTCTTGACCAGTAAAGTATAATAGATACATATTTCAGAAAGTGGCACATTGAACTGTTATTTCATCTCTCTTATCCAAGGTTACTACAAATGCTATTTTTCCTGAAGGCTTAATTGTGAGAGAGGGGTATGGGTAGGTAGCACAAGAAAAGCTATTTTTTCTTTTTACTTTCATTCTAGTACTCACTCTTATAACATAATACAAAGTTATGTTTTATGCTTTAGTTTCACAATGCAAAGTATTTCTCCAAAGACTTAATTTCCACAAAAATCACACAATAGACCCAATTTAGTGGAGTCATTGCTAAATAACTTCAAACTTTTTTTTTTAATCTTTGGTTGCAGTGTCAAAAATCCAGCTCCAACTGATTTAGGCAAATTGGAACAATTATTGTAAATCTTGCCCTTGCTAAGAAAAAAGCAATGGGCCTGGGAACTTTAGGAACAATAGACTAGACTTGTTTCTGAGCTTTTTCTCAATCTCTCTCTCTCTCTCTCTCTCTCTCTCTCTCTCTCTCTCTCTCCTCTTTCCTTCCCTCCCACTACACCCCTATTCTCCACTTTCTTCCTCTCCTTGATTTTTTTTTCTTCTGTCCTCACCCCTCCACACCCACACATGAACCACTTGGGTTTCTTTCACCAAACAAGTCTATAATGTAGAAAGCAATTGTTGCAGTGCAGCACCAGACATCACCAGGAAGAATTCATTTCTCTCTTCCCTGATTTAAAAGTCCCATGACATACCTTTGATCATCTTAGATGGGTTGAATGCCCATTTGCAGGATCCCAGGGAACTATGAGAAGACGCACCTCCAAAACCCCATGGTTGGAATGGGAGAAACAACTCTTCCCAGTTGAGATGGGTAGAAATGCAAAGCCAATCTGCAATTTGTTTTCATATGACTCTATCTTCTATTTCATTTTAAAGAACAGGAGCACTCTGAAAACTCTACTCACAAACTGGCCACGCTAGGTGTACACTTAGTCTTGCTCTTTGCAGTATTTCTGAGACCTGTTTTCTGAATGGCCACCTCCCTGCTTGATGTTAAAAGCATAATTGTTTGTGAAGCCATAGGTGTAGGGAAAGCTCCGAGTAGAATTCTGTAGATAGCATTCATTTTTAATCTGCTATACCATTTCTGACTTGGTTAAAGGTGTGTAAGTGATGAATAATGCTGAGGGTCAGCTTACAACTCAAACTGCTTCCTCCTGTCTGGAAAAATGGAATAAATTTGCAACAAATGTTGGTTTTTCTTCATTTGTTTTTTTTTTTTTCTGGTTTTACTGGTATTTGAACTCAGAGCCTCACATTTTCTAGGTAGGATCTTTACCACTTGAGCCACTCTTCCAGCCCTTTTTTGTGTTGGATATTTCTTAGATAGGATATCATAAATTTTTTTGTCTGGTCCAATTTCAAACCATGATTCTCCTGATTGCTGCCTCCTGAGTATTTAGGAGGCAAACTCAGAGGCAACAAAGTTATCTTTCAGTTTTTCAGACTGAATAAACAATACTACTATTTGAATCTAATTCAGAAATTTTTCTCAGTATGGCCTTGGATCATGTATACTAGAACTATTGATATTCTCATTAAATCTGCTGAATAGAATGTTTATGAGTTGACCTCAACATATCTGCACTTACAAAAACAAAAAAGGTAAAATTACACCTCAAGTGATTCTTATGTACATTAAAATTCAAAGTCATTAACATATAAATCTTGTACATATTTTAATTTATCATGGCTTTTCCCATATCTAGTACATTGTCAAATTATTTCAGTTTCTTCTTTATAGTATGTTTGTCCATTCAGTACAAACTTCTGGAGTGACTGACATGTTGTATACAGAGCTACTCTCTTGTCCTTTCCTTCAATTGCATTAGTTCTAAACAGATGATAATCCAAGCTGATGGTACCACTTCATTTTTTCATTCATTAGTTCACTTTATTTATTTATTGATTTAGCCTTTTAATAACTATAAAGCTATATGCTAGACATCTACTGTGGATGCTCACAGGCCTTGCCTGGACTCACCACACAGAAACAATAGCAGGCACTTGAACCTACACAGAGACATGAGAACTACAATGCATAAAATGCTGCGGGGACAAAATAAAGGAGCAATAAATGGGAATTCATCGCAGTGATCTTGATGCCACCATATATCGATTCAAACATTATAATCACCTCTATCCACATTTATTAAACTTACCCTTTGAAATCATTGTTTCGGTATATACACAAAATTTACCTGAGCTCTCATGATTATCAGTGTTTTACAAACTATTGAGAAAACACAAAATTATAAGATTTGTCCTTAAACTAATTCAGACAGCTAATGAAGTAACATGCCAACAAATAGGAAGATATTTATACACCTTGTACGAATTCCCATTTCTCAATGGATTGAGTCTAAAACATTTGCAAATCACTGCCAAGCCATTTGCTAGGCCACAGCTTTACAGAAAACCCTAATTGCTTTGCTCTAATTTCTAGAGTTCTCATCCAAATCTATCCAAGCATTCTTGCAAAACATTACACTTATACAGTCATCTTCTTTCTCCTCTTGAACTTCCCCTAAAGTTCATTAGTCCTTGATTGTCTGTTAGTTTCCTATGCAGATATAAATGCCAAATTCTCATTGGCTTCAGAAATTTAAAGAATAAGTTAAAGAAATCCAGGCATTGTATATCTAAATATGATCCCTTATTTTATTTACCTGTTCTCAGATTTTTTTTGTGATATATATATACCATCATGCTTCTCCTTCTTCCAGGGGTGTTATTCAACACAATGCTTATTTAACTAACCTTCACTCATTCTGAGCCTCAGCACGAGTGCCTCAGCCTTAAAGTTCCTAATCCCATTTTCTAAACCCAAAATTAGTTGCCCCACTACACATTCTCTATCAAATTGTATTTTCCCTTCAAGAACATATAACAAATTATATAACTGATTGGTATGCATGCTCACTTAATATATTTCCTTCTCTAAAACATAATCCCATAAGGACCAGGTTGGCATTTTTTTTTAGTCACCAGTGTGCATGAAGCACTTAAGACCTTGGCTGGCTTAGTGTAGATATACAAAAACTAATTTGGAATAGATAAATTCCAAATTGTGTTATAGATGATTGTCAGCATGAGAGAGTCAGTGTTAAATTTTGTTACATAATATCTTAACTATAATTGCATTTATCTCTATCATCTTTTTTGCAAAGAATTTATAGTGTACATTATTCAAACTTTTATACCTTTATATCTTAAGCTTATAGGTCATACCTTCAATTTCATTATGTAATAGTTAAGGTCTCAAATTTTGATCTTATGCATATTTTGCATTGTTTAGAGTATTTCAGATCACACTGAGTACATTATAGGTTCTTAATACGGCTTAGTGAATCAAATTTAGATGAATTTAATTGAAATAATCAAATAAGATATTTTTAATAGCATTTTGTCTTCTGGGCTTGTAGAATCCTGAAGCACTGGTTAGAATTATTGTCCATAGATTTCAACTGACAAGTGATCTGGAGTCATTGGCAAGCTTTCCATTTCACTATCTAGAGAATAAAGACAGTGCCTGTTATCTTCTGAAGGATGCCATGAAAATGACATACCATCTTCACATGGAAAAAGCTTAATACATGTGAAGTATGGTCACTCAATACTTGGACAGGTGAAGCATAGAGCTACCTGTGATATAATTAATTTCTAATTCAGATAGATGGAAAAATCGGTAGTATAGAGAGAGATGCTTAGAGGAAGTTGGAAGATGAAATTTTTGCAATATGACTGGGTTTGTCTCATTAGCTTAGTCCAGGAAGCCTTTCTATCCTTGTTTTCAGATTGTGGACATATTGGAGCTTGCACCAATATTATGTAAAATTTTTCTACCCAGAATGAAAGCTTGTTGTTGATATTATCTTTATCCAGTTGTATCATGCAAATTTACAAATTATGAATACTGCAAATGTAGTATTTCTAATGGTCCTTTTACCTATAGTTGACCTATTGGGAGAATTCTCTCTCCCTTTCAACATGAGCTTGTTTAGCACACTCCCACCTTGACAACAATCTCCACCACTGGTTGGGCAATTTAGTGTACATTTATTCCAAGGAAAGCCAATCAGAAGCAAGTCAGGAGAATCAACAGATATATGACATGAAAAAAGCATACTTTCAATCAATGCTACATTTATTGTCAGCCAGAATCAATTATAAGGTTTCCTTGTTGCAAAATGAAAAGAGACTGCCTGAGTACAAAGTCACTACATTACAAAGCAGTGTTGAGAGATGAAGAGAGGAAAAAGGTAAATATTTGATGACGTAGTTGGAAGAGTATGGACATCTGTTCCTACAACAATTATCTGTTAATTAGACTGTCTCATGGTTACATATAAATCTATCACCTGTATCTTAAAGAGATTTAAGTTAGGTTTCTATAACTTGCACCTGAATAACCCATCTTATACACTCTACCAACCACAGGAATGTTCTGTACCATGTTCATTTTCATCCATACAGTATCACAAAACCAAAGGTAATCCTCATAGTTTGGAAGCTATATGGATCTAAACTATCTGAGAACTCTGAAATGATAGACCATAAGTGTCAGTTGCAATATGAAGCCAAAAACTTAGTATTTCATGTTGAATGCATTTAGTCTTAGTTTATTCATGAAAAGCAATGCTTCATATTTGCTTATTTTTATTATCATAACAACTAAATTTTTCTTATCCTTATGTAAGTAAACAAAAGTAGGGATATATTGATAAAATGTTAGATAAAGAGAGACTGGATACAATTTTTATGAATGCATTACAAATTTGTTAATGCCTCTTTAGAAGCAAGTTTTCTAGTAATTCAGTGACAGAATGTTGAGGTCTTAATGATTTTTTCTTTTACATTTTTGCAGTTTTTTATTCGGTTATTGACCACTTCATCATATTTTAGCTCAAGATGAGTATGAAGTAGCTAGAATTCTAGGATGTTCCAAATACTGTATTTGTATAAACTAAAATCCTAGGATATTCTAAATATTGTACTTTGTAATCTTAAATCCTAGGATGTTCCAAATACTGTACTTGAGTGACTCTTTATATTTTTATCATATCAAGATTACCATAGCCATTTTTACTATATTGATTCTACCAATCCATGAGCATGGGAGATCTCTCCACCTTCTGTAGTCTTCCCCGATTTCTTTCTTCAGAGGTTTGTTGTTCTCCTTGTAGAGGTCATTCACGTCCTTTGTTAAGTTTACTTCTAGGTATTTAATTTTTTTTGAGGCTATTGTAAGTTACTCCAAAGGCACTTGCACACCCATGTTTATTGCAGCACTATTCACAATAGCCAAGCTATGGAAACAGCCAAGATGCCCCACTGCTGACAAATGGATTAAGAAAATGTGGTACTTATACACAGTGGAATTTTACTTAGCCATGAAGAAGAATGAAATCTTATAATTCTCAAGAAATGAATGGAACTGGAAAACATCATTCTGAGCAAGGTTAGTCAGGCTCAGAAGACCAAAAATGGAATGTTCTCTTCATATGGGGACTTTAGATCTAGGGCAAACACAGCAATGTTGTTGGACTTGGGTCATACACTAAGGGGAGAGCACATACGGGAGGTATGGGGATAGGTAGGAAACCCAAAACTTGAAAGTGTTTGATGTCCCCACTGCAGAGAAACTAATACAGAAAACTTAAAGTGACAGAGGTCAGTCAGTATGGGAAGGGGATCAGGAACTAGTGAAAAGGTCAGGCAGAGATGAGTCAACTTGGGTTGTAACACATTTGCACACGGAAGCAATGCTAGGAATCTCTCTGTATAGCTATCCTTATCTTAACTAACAAAAACGCTTTGTCTTTCTTATTATTTATGTCTTCTCTTCAACAAAATTAAAGATAAAGGCAGAACAGGTTCTGCCTGGAAGCAAAGGGGAGAGAGAGGAGGTGGAGGACAGGGGGGAGAAATGGCCCAAACAATGTCTGCACATGTGAATAAATGAACAAAAAAAAGAAAGGTTACCATAGCTAGATTGAATCTATTTATTCAAGGTTCTAAAATAATTATTCATATTAATTGGGTCACCCAATAGATTTGTCTTTTACTTTGATGAATTTGATAAACTTTTACCTGTGTGACATTTACACAAAAATTATTCCAGTTGGAATAAACACAAAATATTTTTAAATAAATGAAATCAATGAATTAAATGAAACAAATGATATATCTAATACAGTTTAAAGTTTGGATGAGCAATAAATCATAGCTGTGGAAAATCATAAGGACAGTAGAAAAAGCGATCTTTGTCAAATTGCTTTTTCTCTTAACTCTGCAGTATGGTAATGTGAAGACTTCTCATCTTTGTTTTGTTGTAGTCAGAGCCATTTAGTTTTTACTTGATGTGTTGATAACTGAGTGTTTGTCTGACAAGAATAAATTTTCTTTAACATACACCCAACACAAACTTTAGACACATTGAATCTGAAAAAGGAGAGCATTGCTATTGCTTCAGTTTTATCTTCCATCTCAAAGAGTTCAGGAATGAGCAACAGGAAACATATAAGAGAAGCATATGCAAAAGGGTGAAAAGTAGGTTTTAAAAATATCCAAGGGAAGCCCCTGCCACAGAACAACTAATTACTGTCTTCATTAGTGCTTCACAATAAGAAATATGAGCTTGGAGGGAGGGAACTCCAAGATTTCTCCAGAGAGATTATAAAACAAAGTGCTTCTTGATCTGATCTCATCTGCTCCACTCTTTTGTCTTTACAGACAAAGAAGAGCCATAAATAAGCCCCCACCTTCTGCTAAGGGCTGAGCCAATTGCCAATTATTTAAATGAATAAGGAGAAGAGATGACTGCTGGGAAGTGCACTTAAAAAGAAAGAAAGAAGCCAAAATATCTATATCATGGTAATAGATCCTATTCCCCTTTACTCACAGATGTGTGAACATTTAAGACAGACACTAAGGGACCCTGAATTGTAAATTCTTGTCCCTTTTCTTTGCATAGACTTGCCTGGATAAGCACTTAGAAGTACCAGCTACCTAGCTCCAATATTCAAATCATACAAAAGGAGGAAGATTCTACCTATTCACTCCAAAACAGCTGAATGGCTCCTCAGAGTCAATATTATCCTGAAGGAATGGTGTTATTAGGAAGTAATATTTACTGAAACACTCTTATTATTAAGATTTCCTGAAAGAAGAGAGAATTTAGAGTTGCATCCTAAGGTTTCTAAGTAAAATAATAACAATAAATATTCTAATACTGGTGATGTGCCAGGTGTTCTATATTAATTCACATACAGATGAAAAAGGTGAGGGTAGGCATTTTTCCCAGGTTTATATAACTGGTGTCTGTGTTTTAACCATCCTGCTAAACTGTTTCATTAGTAATCACCATTTAGTTATGTGCCAACCATAAACTGCATCTAAAGTGTTTCTATAAAAAATATGTAAAGTTTGGTTTTATTCAATCACCACAGAGTTTCTGACAAATACCAGCAGTGCTGTAACACCTAAGTTGAAATTTTAAATAGCAAGTCAAGACTTTTCATATCTTTTAACTTAGGTATTAAGAGTAGCTACTGAAGGTTTTATCTCCTGTTCTTTTTATTTTTCCAACTTTTGTTTTATTATACTAGGATGCACATAATATGAAAATTTATCATGTTAACTATCTTTAAGTATACAGTTCAGTAGCATTGAGTATATTCATATTCTTGTTCAGCCTTTACTACCATCCATCTTCATCTAAGTCTTTCATCTTGTAAACCTGAAACTCTGTATCCGTTAAGCAACAACTTTCCCTTCTCTCCCCAGCCCCTGGCACTCATCTTTCTATTTTCTGTCTTTATGAACTTGACTACTCTGAAGAACTCAGATAAGTGGAACCACATAGTACTTGTTTTTAGATGACTACTTTATTTCACTCAGTATAATGTCTTCGATGTTCATCTCTGTTGTAGCATGTGACAGAGTTTCTTTCCTTTATAAGACTGAATAATATGCTCTTATATATAAATACCACATTTCCCTTAACTGTTTCATCCATTGATGGACACTTTGGTTACTTCAAGTTTTTAGCTATTATAAATAATACTGCTATAAATGTGGGTATAATCTCTTACTCTCTGAACACAGAAGATAATTCTCTAAACCACTACAAAATATATCTAAAAATAATGATTTCAACTAAATCTTTAAATCTGTGATAAAATTATAAAACTATTATGCTAACCAATTACTAAGTTTTATATTAGTATATACATATACTATACATACGTATATATATATATATATATATATATATATATATATATATATATACGTTTATACTGGAGTTCAGAGCTAATCATCCTAAAATACACTGTTTTAAGTTTAAAACATATAAAGGGTTACACAGCAATGCAGGAAGGACACTGTGACTTTCCTACAGGCAGGAGATAAAAATCCCATAAGGAAGGTATCTCATGGCACCTGGAAGAAAAAAAGATATCCTTATAGCCAGAGTTGAAGATGGAGAAACCCATTCAAACAAATCTTGTCAAACTAACCCTCATCTTTCTAGTCACTTATCCAGGATTAACTAGTCTAGTGCAAGCCCTTTTGCCTTGTCACATTTTCAGAATTTACTACTCTTTGTCCAACTCAGTACATAAATGTTTGACTAAGAAATGTTCAATTCTATAACCACTTTTTCTGGAGTTATTTCTTTACTAGGGCTTTCATGTCATGTGAAATATGTTAAGTAAATCTATATGCTTTTTTCCTGTTGATCTCTCTTGTGTCAGTTTAATTGTCATGTATTACAATATATTAAAAGTGCCACAGGCATGAAGAATGCTTGTTTTGTGTAGAGTAGTTTGCATAATAAGTATTTCAGGGATTCAGTGTCAATTAAAAGATGGCAACTTTCAGATGTGGCTGAAAGCTAAACTGAGGTTTATTTCTGAAGAAGATTGGTAATGTATAAATATTACCAGTAAAAATATGCTTGAAATATTTAGTCTACATCATTCATTTAATATAGTAATCTGTTTTATAGTATTTTTGAAAGAATTATTTCAAATGCACTCAGAGTAAGATAGTAACTCCAATAACAGAAATATAAATAAAAATTGTGTTAGTATGAATGTATCTTACTACTACCACTGCATAACGAGATACCCTAAAACTCAGTGGCACTCTATGTTGTGCTCAGCTGAGCAGCTCAGCCTCAGGTAGCAGTAAGGTGGCTCTGGTTCTCATTGTAGGTGCATAGAGCACCTGTCATCTATTATGGAGTTTTTCATGGCAATAGCATATGTGCAAAAGAACAAGCAGAAACATGTAATGCCTGTGGGACTTGGGCTTAAAAATGGCATCCTGCCACATCTATCACATTCTGTTGGCCAAGTGAGTCACATGACCAACCACAAAGTTAAGAGGCTTATATTTGACTCCAGGTCAGAAAAAAATGCAAAGTTGCAAGGCCAAAAATATGGATACAGGATGGGTAAATTGGCACCCATAATGCAGTGGGAAGGAAATGTGAATTCTAAAAGGATTTACAGTTGGTTTATAGGAAAGTAGATACCATAAGAAAGAACCAAAGTTAATAAATGTCATGTAAAATTAAAATTGCTGTCATGCCATTGTATATTCCTTGAGATTGAGATTAGATTCTACTCACAGTTTTTGCTATAGCAGTATCTGAAATAGCTTTAAAAATGGGGGTATAATTAGGGATGTGAGGGTGAACAGAGGCAGATATCCTTAGAATCTGGTATGGCATAAGTAAAGAACAATTGAGGGAATGATCATTTGTGACTGTTTTGTCTAAGAGGGAGATATAGTCTTACAAATGTGTTATGAAAAAAATTAAGTTTTTATTCAGATAGTTCTGTGAGCACTAAAAAACCTCTAAACAAATGCTTAAAATAGCCAAAGTAGTGAAATTGGAGGAAAAATCTACCTGGTACATAGCATGTCAGCAATGGCAGACTCGAAGGCAAGGATGCCAGCCAGAAGTTTGTTAGGTAGTTGAGGAATAGGGTTGGTTGAGTGGCTCAAGTGGTAAGAGTGCTGTATAGCAAGCTGGAGCCCCTGATTTCAAACGCCAGTATCACAAAAAAAAATAGAAAAGAAAATATAAATATACAATAATTGAGGAAGACATGAGCCTGGACTGTGTGAGAAGAGTGGTGATTAAGAAAGAAAATTGAAAAGAGCACATGGGGTATGGTAGGATTGAGAAATGACAAAGGAGTCAAAGAATTAAAACATTTCAACTCTCAGTGATCAGAGATATGATAATATCGTTCCTCAGTAAAACTCAAGAATAAGATTTATTTTAGAAAGAATGTTGGACAAAAAGAATGTATGAGTATCCTGAAGTAAAGAGGCTTGACGCAAATAATCAAGTGTTTTAAAAAGAAGACAACTAATATGAAATTAGTGTGGAAAGTAAGAAAATACCAGAGTAAAAGAGAAAAACTGTCATCTCTCAGACAGGAGAAAACAGGAGAGGAATGATAAGAGCTTTGTAAGTCAGGTTAAATATTACAAACTGAACAACAGTAGGAAATTTTAAGCACGGAAGAAACACAATATGATTAATAGTTTTGATAAGTCAGTCTGAAAGCTGAATCAATACAGGTAAGTTAATTACTAGTTAAACTGCTTATACAGAGTATACAAAGTCTTTCAGCATAAAATGTGTCACCACGGGAAATACGCCAAAATACCTTTTTTGTAAACAAGATAATGAAAATGGAAAAAAGGGGAAATTCATATTTTACAAATTAAAATATGCAGGTTTCTTCATAGGATTACCACTATTTGGAGACAGATTAGAAACATCCATAATTATCGACAATGTAATGCAATTTTTGAAAAAATAAAGTGATAGGCAGGCATTCAGATATATCAAATGATTGTTTCCTAAGAAGCAGTGACAATGTGATTATCTAAGAAAAGAGAAAATCTTATAAGCTAAATATAACCTCACTTAATGAAAATCCACTGTGGGCTGCAGGTGTAACTCAGTTCTTAGCATGTGGGGAACCCTGAGTTTGATCTTAAGCACCAACAATAACAAGAGAAAACAAAACTCCATGCATCTGTTCAGAATACTTTGCACACCAATAGGACTATCAACTGTGTTTTTGGGTTTGAAAATGGTTATGTTGCTTTAGTTATAATCAAATATCCCGTTAGTTATTGTTATATAATTTCCCAGTTTCTTTTCTTACTTGGGTGTTTTGATACAAAATCCGAGATTTACAGAATATTCAGATAATGTGAAAGAAAAGAACACTGATTCAGCACTGACTTGCTGGATCAGTAAATCACGTGCCGCTTCTCAATTTCTAAATAATCTAAACATTTTCCCTCTTTGTACAAAAGCTGACATATATCATAACTCTTGATAATGTTTCTCTTTGAAGATTTATATTCTGAGGATTATTAAAAATTGTGTGCATTTGCATATGAATGTAATACTGATTTCTTTAAGTATGCAAGTGATTTTTCTACTTACCTTTTAAAATAAAATTTCTAAAAATTTTAAATGCTAAAAAGGTTAAACAAAGTTGAATTTACGGTCATTAAATTATTTTGAAAGAAGAAGCATAAATTATTTTGCAGTAGCAGGTCATTTTTAAGAGTGTCAAAGTAAACATGATAACAAAATATACTCTCCAAATGAATTATAATAAATTAAATGAATTATAATAAGGAAGACAACAGAGGTAACAACATTAATTCCTGTTTGAGTACTTTTGGTATCAATTATATTGCAAACACTTTGTTTCTTAATTTTTATTTTTATTTTGACTTTCTTTAAGGAAAAATTTTCATGAAGAAATTATGTGAGACAATTGAATTAGACAGTTATCACAATTTGCATCTGGATTTTGTGCAATGCTTAAAATAAGTACAATTAAATTCTCCCACATTTTCTTGTATTTTTAATAATCCTTCTTTTATACCAAGATATTTAGTTTGTTGGAAATGTACTATATGATAATGATTAAAGCCTTCAAATTTTTTGTTGTTGCTTTCCTGTCGCCAATTATAATTTTTCCAGAAGCCTTATTAATGTCATTCTTAATTGAAGTCACTTGTATTAAATATTCTCATACATATTTGAATAGATTTCTAAGCTCTATCTTATTCCATTAACATAACTTTTATTTTTGAAAGTGTTATAGTATTTCAAGTATTGTGACTTCATAGTTCATACCACCTGATTCCCCAAATCATAAACTTGAATATGCTCGGTAGCAGTCCATTGTTTACTATAAATAATGTAAATACATTCTGGAATTAACCTGAGTAGTATGAGAAGACCACTGTAAGCTGCTTGAAAAATTCCCTTTTTGGACTTGAACCCAGACATATATTGAGATCTCACATAAAACCAGGTAACAGAGAAGGAAGAAGACTTAGCTTATTTTATCCATTGTATGTATAGAAAAGCTGAAGACAGATGGTGAATGGATTAGAGACGCAACTAGGAGTTTGTCTGAAAGAGAAGAGAGAGGAAATCTCAATAAGAAAAACTCAGTAAACCTGGTTATCAACTACATGCAGAAGAAAAGTGAAAGCAGTTTGAGATAAAAATACAGAGATTCTCACTATTTAGACTATAAATTTTAATGCTTACAATACTTTATATAAATAAGCATAAAAGTTGATTATTCTGTTTTAATTATGTATCTTTAATCCTATTAGCTGTTTTTTGTGTCAGAAATTAACTTTTTTTGATATTAATATACTTCTTTTTATTTCTGTAATTTTGTTCCTTACTCAGCATTTTCTGTTCACTGCCTATAAGTTTATTTCACATATTTCTATTAAAATGATATATAGTTTAAATTTTCATCGAGATCTAAACAAAAAAATAGTACTTCTTTTTGTTATTGTTTATTTTTTATGTATTCAATTCTGTAGGCAAAAAAAAGTTTAGCAAGGCAAGTGTTATAACTTGGCAAAGGAACTATGCCAAATTCACACAGAAGACCTTTAATTGTGGGTTTATGTGTTTATTTAAGCCTTACCTCTTGCCTACCAGTAGGCTCCTGACCCCACATTTTCTCTGGTTTTTAAATCATTCCATCAATTATCTGAACAGTCCCAATATTCTTAAAAGGAAACTTATTTTATTTCTACTTCAGCTGCATTGAGCTGGGTTTCTCTTACTTGCAACCAAAAGAAAACTGGCATAGCTTTCAAAGTAGACATTTGGAAATCACAAAAGTAATTGTTAAAACAGCTCATCTTTCAGAACAGTGCAACAACAAAAAATTTCAGACCTTCGAATATTCGCATGCTTTCTTATCTATAGTAGTACACCTTAAGCACTTAATATAGCCCTAAGGATTTACACAATACTTAGTATTTACATTAAATTAATAAAGTTAGAAGGTTCCTGAGCCTCACTCAGCCTGTTATCCAATTTGTGAAATGAGTGATACTAATACCTACCTCACACCACAGACATAAGAATTAGTATGCATGCAGAACATCTGGCTCAATGCCTGGCCAGATAGTCAGAGACAATAAGTGGCATTGAATCAGATATCATTAGTAGTATTATTAATGAATAAATGAACTTTAATGCCAGCATCTTAGTTGTGATAATTTCTTAAACTCTTTAGATCTCTTAAATGATTAAACTGAAAGTCACATTACCAAGACAGTCAGTAAGAGTATTATGATAATGGGTAGAAAAAGAGATTTGGTAGGTGGAAAAGATATTGGATGGGGATTTAATATATTCAATATCTGACTCTTCATTGCCCTTACAGATGATTGCTTCTAGTCACTTTTTTCCACTACCTATGGCTTTCATTTCTGTAGTTGCAATTACGTTTAGTCAACCACAGTCTGAAAGTATTAAATTGAAAACTGGAGAAATAAATATTTTCTTGTAAAAACATGTGCAGATGAAATAGAACAAGTGGACTCTAGGAAATGGAAGCTCTGGTATTGTACAAAGGTCATAACTGTAGTGTTTGAATAAAACCCAAGAGTTGCACTAAAACTGAAATAAAAGCTAGTGGCAAGTGCCTGACCCTGCCCCAGATTTCCCAATTCAGGATCATAGAAGTAATGATTAGCAAACCAACTTTATGCAGAATTTTAAGTTTCATTATATAGTAATCACAAAACCATTATTTTAATTGACTTTTCAATCTCAAATTGAAAAAAAAAACAAATGTTCAAATGACTTTGAGTCATGGAATTCTATTGTTACTAGAGTTAGTTAAAACAAATATGATGATAAAATCCATTACTCACATGTGTATACATTATTTGGGTTACCTCCCCCACTCTTGCTTCCAGGCAGAACCTGTTCTGGTGGCTTCGCTTTCTCCAATTACAATTGCCTTGATCAACCATAGTCTGAAAGTATTAAACAGAAAATTGCAAAATAAGCAATGAATGAGTTTTAAGTAACTTTTATAGCAGTATGTGGTTATATTATTCTATTATTAGTTGTCATCATTAATCTCTTACTGTGCCTAATTCATAAATTAAACTTGTCATACGCATACATGTATAGAAAAAAGCAGTATATATCAATTCAGCATTATTTGTGGTTTCCTCTACAATGGTTTTAGAACATATTCCTCACAGTTACAGGGTAGTGACTATATTCTGAATCTTTCTTAATACAACTTTATTGCCTCATTAACACTAACTGCTAATAAGTCCCTAGTAGGTGCTTTAAAACATACTATAAAATGAGTAATCAATTATATTCACTATTAATAACTTCTAGTTCTCTATAACTCATCATTAACACTAATAAGCCAATCAATATAAGTACTTCATAAAGGCAGGGTTTCAGCCATATGGATTTTCTTATACTGTTGGTATCAAACTATATTTTGTTTGATACCAATAAAGGATCAACTACATAAAGAGATTTTTCTAAGTATATTTATTATTTTTTTATTTTTCAGTTTTCTACAAAGGGAGATGTTTTGCATTATATTTGAAATGTTGATTCTGTCTAAATGTAATTAAAAATAAATTTGAAGACTGCATTGGTGACAGTAATATAGAAGGAGCTATTAGAAGCCTGTGCTGGCACATACTATTTTGTGTGTTGGAATGAAAACCCAAAAGCATAAGCCAAACTCAGAGAGCCTAGAGGCTGACATGATAAAATGGCAGTAAGCTTATTTGTAAAATACTGTCACTAAAACCTGACTCTCTGTGATACAAAGCTTTACTTAAAACTAAAATTATATACTTAGTAAAATGTGTTATCCTCATGACCTTTAGATAACTCTAAACACTACATTGAACATGACAGATATGTTACCCTTTTCACTGATTCCATTCCTGCTTTGCTTTCCAATAGAAATTTCTGTGCCAGTGTAATAGAAACTCATCTAACTATGAATAGCAGAGAGAAAGTTCTGTCTATTAAGAGTAAATTCTTTGGCATAATGTATTCTGAAACAATGGATTGATCAGTTGCTAAGATGTAATACTATTATTCACTAAGCTTATTTTGATTGAATTCATTAAAATATACTTGTACATCCATTGCCTAAATTTACTAAATAGATGAAACTATTTTTGACATAAAAATCTTTTGACTCTTTTTCCTCTCTTCAGTTTCAAATAAAACTTAATGAGTGTTTCCAATGTGTCAAAGAGGGAATTAAGCAATTCCACATGTGCAATGGTGTATCTGCTGGAGTTTAGAGTTTTGCCTTTAAGCTACAAATCATGTCCCTTCATGTGAAGCAATCTATATTCATATACATTATGTTATCTCACAAGCATCTTTAAAATAACTACCATAACACCAATATCTATATATTAAAGTCATTTTTATCCATCAATCATTATCCATCAGTTGATGGATTCTGTATTCTGAAAATATTGGATGTGATAAAGTTATAAATTGGTTATAAAATTAAAAACTAAAATAAATACACATCTCCAAGAAATGGAACTCATAGAATAATCTAGACCCCAATGTTAGTTAGCATTTAGCCATGAGTGAAGGAAAAGGTAGGGTAAATAGGTGAGGGGACAGAGAAACTACAATATTTTAATATACTTTAAAAGGGTCAGACTCAGACATTGAAATAAGAAAGTAAAAACTGAAAATCCAGAGCAGCTAGCTACCCCTTCCCATTTCCTTTAAATGTAAAGTTACAAGAGCAGGAAGCCTTATCTGTCTTCTTCTTTGAGATGTTAACATGAAAGCCATGTCTGGGAAAAGGAAGTTCTAAAGCATACCGATTGTCCCTGTGTTTTGGGACGGCCTAGATGACATCTCTCTGTTTTAGCTCCCATATAGCCACCCAGATCTATTATCTTAATAATTAGAAGTTTCTAGACATGACCTCAACTTGGAATGTGTAAGACTGGAGATGAGGAGCCCTGTTTTTAGTGTATAGCCTCATTTCCTGCATGAGAAGCAGAAAATATTTCTCCCTTTATCCCCATTTCTCCTTCCTTTTATCCTATCATTTCCAATACTTCCTTTTCTAATAATTTTTCCTATCATTTTCACCACATTTTTATATCTTGCCTGAATTCCTCCCTCACCAGATGCAAGAATGGATGTGTATACCAGTGTTGACTTTCCGGTAACAGTACTCCAATTTCTTCTTGTCTGACATTGTGCATACATATATAATTCATACATACATGATATTTTATATGTCACATTCTGTCCTTTTTAGTTCTTTAACAAAATACTGTAAAATCTGGTGAAAATGTATAGTATTTTTAAAAAATGTCTTTTCTTGAATTAGTGTTAAACAAACAAATTATAAAATGCTGAGAACATTAAATATTAAATTTTCATGTGCTCAGAAAGACTATATAAATTCAAAATGGGAATATATGTACAAAATTACATATATAACTAACTATAAAATAAAAGTATTATGCTAATACTTCCAAAAAATAAAATATAAATAACATTAAAAAGAGTGGTCTGGCATCATATGCTTTGTGGTCTCTTCTTTTCTCTCTCCCCTAACTGGCAGTTTTAGAAGAACAAATGGGAGGCACACCTCACTCAGCCCATCTGCTCACAGAATTTATGTTAAAAAGGAAAAAAAAAACTGTCTTAGGAGGGGCTGACTGACACCTGCCCTGCACAAGCTGCTACATGGTTTCTCAGGAGAGCAAGAGAGGGAGCCCAGCGAACAGGGAATGAATACACTGCTACTTGTGGGTTGAGGTACAGGGTATTTGCGTGCCCCTCGTACTCGCCCCCAGGGGGCATAAAACTACAGGTATTTAAACCTGTCAGTGACGCACTTGAGCAGTAAAGGGAATGGAGCCTTACTGTCGCATCCCAACCACCAACCACTGCCAGCATCTGGGGATGGACATGTGCACGAGACTTCCTGGTCCACTCCTTGAGCTGGGAGCATGTGGCTTTGGCCATTGCACACAGCTTCACGGCCTGCCCCTCAGGGTGGGCTCACATGGCCTGGCGGACACATGTGGCTTTCCTGCCCACACCTCAGTGCAGGTGCAGGCAGGTCCCAGGCTCACCCCTTCGGGTGAATAGAAGTCCCATCTCCAGAGGACCAGAAGCTCCAGTCCAGAGGACCAGAGTAGGCCACCACTGAATGGGACTTCCTAACCTCCCAACACCATCCAGCAGGATCTACACCCCTGCCATATTGACCACCACTCTAGTCTTGCACCGTGGGCCACCACTGGTGAGGGACCTCCAGTCCTGCCACATGGACCACTGTTGGAGCGGCACCTCTGGAACTCCCACCGCTGTCCAGTGGGACCTCCGGGGTCCCACTTAGAGGGCCGCTGCTGAGCGTGGTCCTACAGCCCCTCTGCTTGGGCCTACAAGCAGCACAGGCCATAGTTCCACTTCTCAGCATGGGCTGGAAGCCCCATCTAGCAAATCACACCGCACTGATGTACAGGGGTAACATGTGGTGACCATGACCACTGAGGCAGCAGTAGCAGCAGCAGCAGCGTATGTGCTGCAATAGTTACAGTGAGGGCTACAGCATGCAGAAGTGGCTACAGCATCTGTGTGCACACTCAGGTCTGCTGCACAGGGCTGCATTCTCTACCCAGCAGCCTCCATTTGGAAGGCTCTCAGTGCCTGAGCTGGCTAAAAGAGAGAGTGTAAAGGCACAGCAGCTCATCATCAGTAGGAAGGTGAGGGAGACTTGGGGTACCAGGGACAAGGCAAGTGATGGCCTGTCAGCCCATGGAACAATGTGTGCTCTCCCCAGCCACACTTTGCATGGCTCACCAGCCCCATGGCAACAGTGGTTACAGAAGGGGACTACACGTCTCCAAGACATGGGTCCACAGCCCCCTGCTCCATGGACAAAAAAAAAAGGAGAGGTGTCATCTCTGGTGACCAAGGTCCTGTGCCTGTTCAAACCACCTTCTTCCTATCTACAACCTCCTCTGTCTTCCTCCTCTGACCCACTACCTTGCCAGCCTACCAGCCATGCTCGCTGCCCTAGAGACACCATCCCAGTTCTCACACACACTCTCCTTGCTCCAACAGCTTACATCAAATTGAGGAAACACTCGCCCCAAGGTCACTTTCCCTAGCTCCAGGGATAACAAGGACTTATCTGCATATCTTAGCCAAAGATTCTAAATTCCATCCAAAGGTAAAATCTAAGTTGACATATCGGTTACATCTGTGTAGCTGTGATATTGATTATTGCTGTCTTTAAATGTTAAATGTAAATTCTCTTAAGTATGTTCTCTAAAACTAAAAAAAATTCCACTTAACTGAGGATTTAACATTGGTCACCCATAAAATATATATATAATAAAAAAATTGAGCAAAGACAAAAATCATTTGATCATCTCAATAGATGCAGAAAAAGCCTTTGATAAGCTCCAACATCATTTCATGATAAAAGCTCTAAGAAAACTAGGAATAGAAGGAAAGTTCCTCAACATTATAAAAGCTATATATGACAAACCTCCAGACAGCATTATACTTAATGGAGAAAAACTGAAACCATTCCCTCTAAAATCAGGAACCAGACAAGTATGCCCACTATCTCCACTCCTATTCAACATAGTACTGGAATTCCCAGCCAGAGCAATTAGGCAAGAAGAAGGAATAAAAGGAATAAAATAGGTAAAGAAACTGTCAAAATATCCCTATTTGCAAATGACATGATCCTATACCTTAAAGACCCAAAAAACTCTACTCAGAAGCTTCTAGACACCATCAATAGCTATAGCAAGGTAGCAGGATATAAAATCAACATAGAAAAATCACTAGCATTTCTATACACTAATAATGAACAAAATGAAAAAGAATATATGAAAACAATTCCATTTACAATAGCCTCAAAAAAAATCAAATACCTAGGTGTAAACCTAACAAAAGATGTGAAAGACCTCTACAAGGAAAACTATACACTTCTGAAGAAAGAGATTGAGGAAGACTATAGAAAGTGGAGAGATCTCCCATGCTCATGGATTGGTAGAATCAACATAGTAAAAATTTCGGTACTCCCAAAAGTAATCTACATGTTTAATGCAATTCCCATCAAAATTCCAATGACATTCATTAAAGAGATTGAAAAATCTACTGTGAAATTTATATGGAAACACAAGAGGCCACGAATAGCCAAGGCAATACTCAGTCAAAAGAACAATGCAGGAGGTATCACGATACCTGACTTCAAACTATATTACAAAGCAATAACAATAAAAACAGCATGATACTGGCACAAAAACAGACATGAAGACCAGCGGAACAGAATAGAGGACCCAGATATGAAGCCACACAACTACAAGCAACTTATCTTTGACAAAGGAGCTAAAAATATACGATGGAGAAATAGAAGCCTCTTCAACAAAAACTGTTGGGAAAACTGGTTAGCAGTCTGCAAAAAACTGAAACTAGATCCATGTATATCACCCTATACCAAGATTAACTCAAAATGGATCAAGGATCTTAATATCAGACCCCAAACTCTTAAGTTGAAACAGGAAAGAGTAGGAAATACTCTGGAGTTAGTAGGTATAGGTTTCTCAATGAAACCCCAGTAGCAGAGCAACTAAGAGATAGCATAGACAAATGACACCTCATAAAGCTAAAAAGCTTCTGTTCATCAAAAGAAATGGTCTCTAAACTGAAGAGAACACCCACAGAGTGGGAGAAAATATTTGCCAACTATATATCAGACAAAGGACTGATAACCAGAATATATAAGGAACTCAAAAAACTAAATATTCACCCAAAACTAATGAACCAATAAAGAATGGGCAAGTGAACTAAATAGAACTTTCTCAAAAGAAGAAATTCAAATGGCCAAAAAACACATGAAAAAATGCTCACCATCTCCAGCAATAAAGGAAATGCAAATTAAAACCACACTAAGATTCCATCTCACCCCTGTTAGAATAGTCATCATTAGCAACACCACCAACAACAGGTGTTGGCGAGGATGCGGGGGAAAAAGGAACCCTCTTACACTGTTGGTGGGAATGTAAACTAGTACAACCACTCTGGAAAAAAATTTGGAGGCTACTCAAAAAGCTAAACATTCATCTACCATTTGATCCACCAATACCCCTCTTGGGGATATACCCAAAAGACTGTGACACAGGTTACACCAGAGGCATCCGCACACCCATGTTTTTTGCAGCACTATTCACAATAGCCAAGTTATGGAAACAGCCAAGATGCCCCACCACTGAGGAATGGATCAAGAAAATGTGGTAAGGGAGGGAGTGGGGGCAGGGGGGAGAAATGAACCAAGCCTTGTATGCACATATGAATAATAAAAGAAAAATGAAAAAAAAAAAAGAAAATGTGGTATCTATACACAATGGAATTTTATGCAGCCATGAAGAAGAACGAAATGTTATCATTTGCCAGTAAATGGATGGAATTGGAGAACATCATTCTGAGTGAGGTTAGCCTGGCCCAAAAGACTAAAATTCATATGTTCTCCCTCATATGCGGACATTAGATCAAGGGCAAACACAACAAGGGGATTGGACTTTGATCATATGATAAAAGCGAGAGCACACAAGGGAGATATGAAGATAGGTAAGACACCTAAAAAATTAGTTAGCATTTGTTGCCTTCAATGCAGAGAAACTAAAGCAGATACTTTAAAAGCAACTGAGGCCAATAGGAGAAGGGAACCAGGAACTAGAGAAAAGGTTAGTTCAAGAAGAATTACCTAGAAGGTAACACACATGCACAGGAAATCAATGTGAGCCAACTCCCTGTATAACTATCCTTATCTCAACTAGCAAAAACCTTTGTACCTTCCTATTATTGCTTATACTCTCTCTTCAACAAAATTAGAGATAAGGGCAAAATAGTTTCTGCTGGGTATTGAGGGGGTTGGGGGGAGAGAGAGGGTATGGGATTGGTAGTAAGGGAGGGGGTGGGGCAGGGGGGAGAAATGACCCAAGCATTGTATGCACATATGAATAAAAAAGTTGTAACTTATTTAAAATTCATTTACTCTAAAGGCAAAATTTAAAGGGGATTATTATTCTACTAAGAAGATGTATTTTTTCCACTGAAATAAGAGTTTTAAATATATACTTGAGATTAGGAAATCTTAATGGTTCTAATTAATGCTGTCCATCATGATTATTATTCTAAAATGCAATATGCAATAAACATTTTAAAACATTCTAACTTTAACTGTTTCTTGTTGATAAAATTAGGTTTATTTACAATAAAAGGTTAAAAAGAATGGGTGCTTATGTGTGGGTATTTTAAATAAGCAATTTAATTAGAGGTTTTATTCTTAACAATTATTTTTGTTTTAAAATTAATAAAACTTTTTTTCCTATAGCTTAATATAGTGTGGCAGATTCTAAACTTGTTTAAGGTCCTTTCCAAATGGTAAATCTGTAAATGGCTAGGTTTTACAGGACTTGCATTCTTGACTTTCTAAGTAATAACAAAGTCCCTTTATAGGAAAATGTAGGATCTAATTATAAACACCTGTATTAAATGAACAATGACAAAGCCCCTCAAAGCTTAAAAGTTTACTGCCATTTGCCCTAGCCATAGTAATCCTAAATTTAGATAAGCCCTTAAAACTAAAATGCAGGACCTTATATTAAAAAAGAGTTCTACAACCTGTGACTAATTCTCTAAAACTCCCAAGTGATATCACATCTATGGAGGCTAACAAAGCCTTTTAATTCCCACTTAGATTGCTTCAATTATTTGGTCTTTACAATAGGATATCTAACTCATATGGATACCTGTCTCTCAGGAGATGTCTTTCATTCCTCTAACAGATTGCTATTTTGAACCTGTATGTTGCAGATAATTTGTCTTCATGTTCTATTTGAGAGACCCTTTGGAGAGACCATGTGATCATAAAAAATGCTGCCACCATGATGAAGTCAACATGTGTTCAACACCATCTTGCCACTCCCTAGGGATTTATGATGCCATCTCACCATCCTCTAGGAAAATTACAACTAATTTGTAGTTAAAATTCTCTAGATTAATATAGTTTCTATACATGTTGTTTTTACTACATTGGTCTGTTAAAGATTGGATGAAGGGTAAAGTGTTTGGATTGGAGATCTGTTGTGAACTACTTAGGAATCTAGCTAACTAATCTACTGAAGGTAATGACAAAAGTGGTTTGTTTAATAAGAGTGCACTCTAAATTAATATGATTGCTTTGTGTATCGTGTGTGTTTTTTGTATATGTCTTTGTCCACTACCAACTGTGGCCACTTAATTTTTACATTTTTGAGCTCATTATGTGTGTTTATATGCTTTGGCATGCCTAGCTCAAAACATTTGTGTGTGTGTGTGTGTGTGTGTGTGTGTGTGTGTATGTTTAGTACTGGACAGAGAGGCTGATACCAAAACAACACGTAAAATGCAAAGATAATATGTAGGAAGACAAGATACTCTTCCTCTCGCTTGCTCCAGAGATGTCTGACTGAAACAGCTCAGAGAAACCCGTATTGAGGAAGAGGGACAACCCATGAATCTCAAAAGTGCTCATTTTTCTCTCTCCCTTCCCTCTCTTTCTCTCTCCACCAACCACCACAGGGGAACCCAACATATTCACTTGCCTATATACTTAAGTTCTGGGACATGCTTTGATCCTACTAACCAAAAATAAGATGACTATTTCTTTATATAGCCCATTTAAAATTTACTATCCTTTACAGCCTGCCCAAATCCTAAGGTATTTTTCTGATAATACTAAAAAAGAAACTAAGTTTAAACTAAGTAAAAATTATTTTAAATGGATCTAATACTGCTAGTTCCTTGTATCTAAATTATTTACAGAGTGAAAAATATAAACATGTAAACAGCTTTAGTTGTATCTAAAGTACACTCAATCTAATAAGGTCTTTAACTTTTCTGCTGTTTGTGACAAATGCCCAAAGTTCTGATGTTTAGGCCTGATATCTGTCTCTCAGATAACTGTTGGCTTCTCTGACATCTGTTCATCAGATAAACATTGGTTTATCTGATATTGGCTAGATAAACATTGTTTTATAGATATAATATGCAATTGAACATCAAATAGAGTCTATTTAAAATTACTTACACTGCATTCCCCTAACCATTAAATAGAATCAACGTGTTACCCCCCCTCCTCTGGTGGACAAAATCTGACTTTCAGGACTTTCTGGGAGAAGCCATTCCTGCAACTAGGGACAAAACTTCCAAATTGTCAAAATCTTCAGAGATAGCTATTCAAAAAAAAAAAACAGATTAAGAGGACGCGACCCTGGAGTGGTCAGTATCCCCTAAGTTCTTAGAGAAACAAGGGGCATTCAGCCATCTGAAACAGTTCAAAAGACTGCCGAAATGAGGGGACTTCTCCAGACCCAGATGGAGTCAATTATGCCAGACCTCTAAAAGTAACCAAAGCCAAAAGAGTTTTAAAAAGAGCTCTTACACATGTGCTCTAATATTTAAGCTTCTAGGCTTTGGCAAAAGGCAAACTCATGTCTTTGGCTAAATCTTTCTGTTTAAGGGGAACCAATATAACTTTCAATGGTATCTTACTTCTGCTTAGGGACACTGTAAGTCTTCTTTCTGTACAGAACTGACTTACTGATGCTTATTCTGTAATTGGACTAGCACCTGCTCCCTGGTATATCTAACCCTAATGTAATCAGCCCTTAACTACCCACTATAATGGCTATCCAAACTAGAGGGCCCTTTAAGAGTTAAAAATGGTTAAACACTTACATGTAATGTAACCATGAGACTCTCTATCACTTTTAAAATTACTTTATCCTTCCTGCCACACCTGGCAGGGCCCCTTCTGATGCTACTATTATTGTTACTGTTCAACACATGCCTTCTAAATCAAATTTATCTCTTCCAGAATAAAAGCCTATAAGACCCAAACCATGACACAACAGGGCCATCAACTTCTGGAGGGACCAATATGCTTATGAGCAATCTTGATCAGGCTGGACAAAGATTCAGACGATGAATATCACTGTTCAAGCTCTTAAGGACAGAAGTAGGAAGGGGAGATTATTCCTAAAAGGTAGGTCTACAACCCCTTGTCAGATCGAAGCGGTTACCAAACATGGACCACCATCCTTCAGCAACCTCAAAAATGAATGTGGAAAATTGTCTCACAAGGGACGTTTGAGGCAGGCTAGGTTAGGAATAGTCTGAGACTATTCCCTCTCCTGTCTCAAGGACTTCTCCCCTAGCCCACAGGTGAGAGGAGCCAGGTGAGAATGTACTGACTCCCCACCTCCAAGTTCAAGGTGGTATAAAAATGACCTACCAAGAGACCCTGCCACCTTCTTCTCTTTCCTTACCTGGCAGAATGGGTGACTCCCCTTCCCTCAATAAAGCTATTCTATCTCACTCCATCCACGTGTTCTGCTTGGAATCTTCCATTTGGAACACAAGGACCAAGATCTTTTGAAAATGCCATTTGCCAATAACAAAATCATAGCAGTAAAAATTATAATTTATATTGCACTAGAATTTATAAATCATGATACTATATATTCCTTTCTTAAATTCTCATTTCAAAGTACAGATATTAAGACCATCTTCACTTTATAACAGAATGGATTGTTCAAGGTCCCACCAGTAATTGGTAATGGAGGAGAAAATTAAAATCAGATCTTCTAACTTTATGTCCTTTCCACTAACTTATGATGATTATGGATACAATTACTATCTCATTCCATTTTATGACAGAACGTATCATACTCCTCATGAAGACAAAGAATAAGGTAGTATATTAGAGCAAATAAAACTTTGAAGTCACACTAACTGAGTTCAAATTATGCCTACATTTCTTACTTGTATGGGTTTGAACAAGCTGTGCTGCTTAAACTTTCTGACTCTCGGGTTCCTTGTCTGGAAAGAGGAACATGAGATTCTACTTTACAGAGATTCTGACTTAATTAGATAAGAACCATAAAGTAGGTAGCATATGATAAGTTCTAAAATATGTGAATTCTATACCTTACTTTTGTATGACTTGACAGTGAAACATTTTAAATTAGCATAATGATTTAATTCAAATATATGCTTTCCTTTTCTCTCAATTTCAGTCTTATATTTTCAAGTAAAACAACTAAGAACCAAGAAAAAAAGTGCTCAAAAATATAGGATAGAAAGAAGTGTGTGAAATCAGAATTTGTTTTTCATTATAGCTAAGTAGGATATAAAGAATAAAACCCCCCAGTTAAAGGATGTGTTTTATTTTCCCACTGAGGGTGCAGATCTGACAGCATCTTTAATTTAATCATAAAAGAAAGTCTCAATAGATTTCCTAAAAGACTCATAGTTCATATCATTAAAATTGAATTATAAAACAAGAGGAATATCACTATGTGCAAATCCCACATCACAGAAAAGTCTTGAACTGTTTCATGACATGCTGTAAATTTTATTGGTGTCACCTCCCATGCAGAATTTTTTTCTTATAATTCAGGGTGAGTAAAATTGAACAATCAGCTAACAGGAAATAATGTTTAAGGGAAAACCAGGTAAAGGTACAGAGGACAGTGTAGCAAAAAGAAATGAGGGTAAGTGTTCTTTATAGCTTCTATGTGGAATGCTGACTTGTAATGAAACTAAAGTGGTTGGTCACAAAAGATAAGCTAAGGAAATGTCAACACATGGTTTCCAGCAAAATGAGGCATTTGGGTTTCTACTAAAGGACAGTAAGTACTTCCTCTTCATCTTCTCATCTTTGGTTTAGCTAAAAGCCTCCATGACTGCTTAGAATATGTCAAATAGCAAAGCTAGTCTTTATTAAGAACAGCATGTATATCACAGTAGAGGGAGAAAGAATACTGGCATACCTTGAGATATTGTGGGTTTGTTGACCACATTAAAATAAATATTACAATAAGCTGACTTGAAGGGTAGCACTGTTTCTCGCCCTCCCTCACTTGCAGAAGCTAGGTTTTTTCTCTTGCTCCTTGGTTATTACTGCACTTAACTGGGCTTAACAGTGGGCAACTGGAGATTTTAGAGAAGATATAGGATAGACAGACAGAAAGAAATTTGGGGTCAGGTGTGTTGTACGCTCAGCTGGAGATGCACAACCCTCATTGCTTCTTTTTCTCTATCTTAATTCTTTAAGGCCTTGCTCCTTGAAGTTCTTTAAAACCTTGCTTTTAAAGCCTTCTTTAGTTTTTTTTCCTGAATTTCAACCTTTCATTTTTATTTATTTATTTTTTTGTTCATTTATTCACATGTGCATACATTGTTTGGGTCATTTCTCCCCTCTGTCCCCCCAAACACTCTCCCCCAACCACCCTTTGCCTCCAGGCAGAAACTGTTCTGCCCTTATCTCTAATTTTGTTGAACAGAAGACATAAGCATAATAAGAAAGACAAATCATTTCTGCTAGTTGAGATAGGGGGAGCTATACAGAGAGATTCCTAGCATTGCTTTCATGGACAAATGTGTAACAACCCAAGTTGATTCATCTCTAACTGACCTTTACACTGATTCCTGATCCCCTTCTCTTGTTGACCTCTGTGCTTTAAGGTTTCTGTATTAGTTCCTCTGGAGTGGGGACATCAAACGCTTTCATGTTTTGAGTTTCCTACCTATCCCCATACCTCCCCTATGTGCTTTCCCTTTGTCATGTGACCCAAGTCCAACAACATTGCTGTATTTGCCCAAGATCTAATGTCCGCATATGAGGGAGAACATGATTTTTGGTCTTCTGAGCCTGGCTAACCTTGCTCAGAATGATGTTCTCTATTTCCACCTATTTACTTGCAAATGATAAGATTTCATTCTTCTTCATGGCTGAGTAAAATTCCATTGTGTATAAATACCACATTTTCTTGATCCATTCGTCAGTAGTGGGGCATCTTGGTTGTTTCCATAACTTGGCTATTGTGAATAGTGCTGCAATAAACATAGGTGTGCAGATGCTTTTGGAGTAACCTGTGTCACATTCCTTTGGGTATATCCCCAGGAATGGGGTTATTGGATCATATGACAGTTCTACTTTTAGATTTCTCAGAAGCCTCCAAATTTTTTTCCAGAGTGGTTGCACTAGCTTGCATTCCCACCAGCAGTGTACAAGGGTTCCTTTTTCCCCACATCCTCACCAACACCTGTAGTTGGTGGAGTTTTTGATGATGGCTATTCTAGCAGGGGTGAGGTGAAATCTCAGTGTGGTTTTGATTTGCATTTCCTTTATGGCTAGAGATGGTGAGCATTTTTTTCATGTGGTTTTTGGCCATTTGAATTTCTTCTTTTAAGAAAGTTCTGCATAGTTCAGTTGCCCATTTCTTTATTGATTCATTGATTTGGGGAGAGTTTAGTTACTTAAGTTTCCTATATATTCTAGTTATCAGTCCTTTGTCTGTTGTATAGCTGGCAAATATTTTCTACTACTCTGTGAGTGGTCTCTTCAGTTTACAGACCATTTCTTTTGTTATACAGAAGCTTTTAAATTTTATGAATTCCCATTTTTCCATTCTTTCTCTTAGTTGCTGGGTTGCTGGGGTTGTATTAAGAAAGTCGTTGCCTATACCTATTACTTCCACAGTGTTTCCTGCTCCATCCTTTACGAATGTCAGAGTTTTGGGTAAGGTCTTTGATCAATTTTGAGTTGATACTAGTACAGGATGATAACATGGATCTAGTTTCAGTTTCTTGCAGATGGATAACCACTGTTTCCCAGCAACATTTGTTGAAGAGGCTATCTTTTCTCTTTCATATATTTTTAGCACTTTTGTCAAAAATAAGGTGGGTATAGTTGTGTGGATTCATATCCATGTCCTCTATTCTGTTCCACTGGTCTTCATGTCTATTTTTATGCCAGTGCCATGCTGTTTTTATTGCTATTGCTTTGTAATACAGTTTTAAGTCAGGTATTGTGATACCTCCAGCATTGCTCTTTTTGCTGAGTGTTGCCTTGGCTATTGGTGGTCTCTTGTATTTACAAGTGAACTTTAGGGTAGATTTTTCAATCTCTGTGATGAAAGTCATTGGGATTTTGATGGGAATTGCATTAAACATGTAGATTGCTTTTGGTAGTATAGCAATTTTTACTATGTTGATTCTACTGATCCATGAGCATGGGAGATATTTCCAACTTTAGTATTCTTCCTCAATCTCTTTCTTCAGGGGTTTGTACTTCTCCTTGTAGAGGTCATTCACATCCTTTGTTAAGTTTACTCCTAGGTATTTGATTTTTTTTAGGCTATTGTGAATGGAATTGTTTCCATATATTCGTTCTCAGTTTGTTCGTTGATGGTGTATAGAAAAGCTAATGATTTTTGCAAGTTGATTTTGTATCCTAACACCTTGCTATAGCAGTTTATGGTGTCTAGGAGTTTTTGGGTAGAGCTTTTTGGGTCTTTAAGGTGTAGGATCATATTGTCTGCAAACAAGGATATTTTGACAATCTCTTTACCAATTTGTATTCCTTTTATTCCATTGCTCTGGCTAGGAATTCCAGGACTATTTTGAATAGGAGTGGGGATAGTGGGCACCTTTGTCTCATTCCTAATTTTAGAGGAAATGGTTTCAGTTTTTCTTTATTAAGTATGATGTTGGCTGTAGGTTTGTCATGTATGGCCTTTATAATGTTGATGTACATTCCTTCTATTCCTAGTTTTCTTAGAGTTTTTATTATGAAGTGGTGTTGTTCTTATCAAAGGCTTTTTCTGCATCTATTGAGATGATCAAGTGGTTTTTGTCTTTGTTTCTATTAATCTGCTGTATTACATTTATAGATTTGCATATGTTGAACAACCCTGCATCCCAGAGATGAAGTCAACTTGGTTGTGGTGGATGACCTTTCTGATGTGTTGTTGGATTCTGTTTGCCATTATTTTATTGAGTATTTTTGCATCAATGTTCATTAAAGAAATTGGTTTATAATTCTCCTTTTTGTCAGTGTCTTTGTGTGGTTTGGGGATGAGTATAATACTGGCTTCATAAAATGAGTTAGGCAGTGTTCCTTCCCTTTCTATTTCATGGAACAGTTTAAGGAGGGTTGGTATTAGTTCTTCTTTAAGTTCTGATAGAATTCAGCATAGAATCCATCAGTTCCTGGACTTTTCTTTTAGGGGAGACTCTATTGCTACTTCAATTTCATTTTGTGTTATAGATCTATTCAGGTGATAATATCCAATTGGTTCAGTTTTAGATAGTCATAAGTATCTAGAAATCTGTCCATTTCTTCAAGATTTTTCAAATTTATTAGAATGTAGGTTCTCAAAGTAGTCTCTGATGATTTTCTGGATTTCCATAATGTTTGTTGTTATCTCTCCTTTTGCATTTCTGATTTTACCGTTTTCAGTTTTTCTCTCCTCATTTTAGTCAGGTTTGCCACTGGTCTGTCAATCTTATTAATTTTTTCAAAGAACCAGCTTTTTGTTTCATTGATTCTTTGTATTTTTGTTGTTGTTGTTGTGGTGGTGGTTTCTATTTCATTGATTTCAGCCCTTATTTTTATGATTTCTCTCCTTCTGCTTGTTTTGGGATTTGCTTGTTCTTGTTTTCTAGGAGTTTGAGATGCAGTATTAGGTCATTGATTTGAGATCTTTTAATATATGCACTCCTGGCTATAAACTTTCCTCTTAAGACTGTCTTTGCTGTGTCTCCTAGGTTCTGGTAAGTCATGTTTTCATTTTCATTTACTTCCAGGAACTTTTTAATTTCTCTTTTATTTCATTTATGACCCATAGACAATTGAGCAATGTGTTGTTCAGCTTCCAATTGTTTGCATGTTTTTTATTGTTGTTTTTGTTGTTGGTTTCTACTTTTAATGCATTGTGATCAGATAGAATGAATTGATTATTTCTTTTTTCTTATATTTGCTGAGGCTTCCTTTGTGCCCTAAGGTATGATCAATTTTGAAGAAGGTTCCATGAGCTGCTGAGAAGAATGTATATTGTTCAGAAGTTGGATGAAATATTCTGTAGACATCAGTTAGGTCTATTTGATCTATGGCATGATTTAGTTCTAGAATTTCTTTATTGATGTTTTGTTTGGATGACCTATCTATTAGTGATAGGAGGGTATTAAAGTCTCCTACTGCCACTGTGTTGGAGTTTATATATGTTTTTAGGTCCTTCAGAGTATGTTTGATGAAATTGGGTGCATTGACTTTGGGTGCATATAAATTGATAATTGTTATTTCCTTTTGCTGTATTTCCCCTTTTATTAGTATGGAGTGTCCTTCTTTATCTCACTTGATCAGTGTAAGTTTGAAGTCAACTTTGTCTGAGATAAGTATTGCTACCCCTACACTTTTTGGGGGGCCATTGGCTTGGTAGATCTTCTTCCAGGGTAAATCTAACCTCAGCCAGCATTTATTTCTGTTGATCAGATGGGTCTCCTGTAGGCAGCAGATTGTTGGATCTTCCTTTTTAATCCAGTTTACCAAATGGTGTCTTTTGATGGGGGAATTTAGTCCATTAACATTCAGTGTTAGTATTGATAAGTACATGGTGATTCCTGTCATTTAGTTGTCTTGTTGTTTAAGCATTTGGTTGTGTGCAGCTGAATCAATGTTACTCTCTCCTTTCTTGCCTTTTCTTCTCCTATGGTTTGGTACTGCCTGCCCTTTCATGGTTTTGTTTGTAAAGCCTTGCTTAAAACCTCTTTCTGCACTGTCCCATGTTTGCTCTTAGCTTATCTTTAGCTTAATTGCTCTTAAAGTCTTTTGCCCCCAGGCTTGCACTGTCCCATCTCTCTTTAGCTTTCTTAAGTCTTGGTGCTCAAACTTGCAAACAGTGATGCCTACAACCTACATATGCATAACTCTTAAAGTCTTGGTCCTTAGACTTGCACTGTGCACTCTCCTGTGTTCTCTTTGGCTTTTTTTAGCTTTATCTTTCCTAAGTCCTGTGTATGAAGTTCTTTTTCAGCTTTGCTTTCTGAAGACTATGTTAAAGTTCTCCGTGCTTCTATCAACCCCTCTTTAGCATTTTCCTTTTAGCATTTTTTCCCTTTTCCCTTTAGTATTTTCCCTTCAATAATTCTTTTCCCTTCCAAAAACTTCCCACACCAAAAAGCTCAAAGTAAAGCCCCAAAAGGCAAAAGCCAAAAGCAGAAAGCAAAAGCTCTTCTTTCTCCTTCAGAGGTCTTTTATAGCAGCAAACAGGGTGGAGCCACGGGGGGGCATGACATTGCAACAGGAGAAATCTATGTTCCTCCTTCTCTGAACACAGTTTATGAGACTCATGGCAAGGGTTGTGCCTATCTCAGCCTACAGGTAAAAGTAATTAACTGCATCTCACCTTGCTTGTGTCCAGTTCTCATAGGCTTTAATCTGCTCCCCACAGTGACTCACACAATATTTTTAGGTATCCCATGGCATATGAAAGTCATGGTTACAGTGTATTATAGTTTATTAAGTATGAATTTGTATTGTTTATAGAAAACAAAATTTGCATGCCTTAATTAAAAATATTTTACTGCTGAAAATTGCTAATGATCTGAGCCTTCAGCAAGTTACAATCTTTTTTGCTGCTGGAGGTTTTGACTCGATGTTGGTGGTTACTGCCAGATCAAGCTAGTAGTTGCTAAAGACTTGGGTGACTGTGCCAATTTCTTAAAATAAGGCAATAAAGCTGGTATCTTGTCCAAGTTTTCCTTTCACAAAAGACTTCTCTAGCATGTGATGCCCTTGATAGCATTTTATCCACAATACAATGAAAACTGAAGTCAGTTCTGTCAGACCCTATGGCTGCTCTATCAGCTAAGTTTACATAATATTCTAAATTCTCTTCTGCCATTTCAATAATATTTACAGCATCTTCACCAGAAATACATTCCATATCAAGAAGTCACTTTCTTTTCCTTTATGTAAGAAACAAGTCCAAATCCATTCAAGTTTTATCATGAGATTGTACCAATTAAGTTCCATGTTCACACCCTTACTTCTTAATTTAGTTCTCTTACTATGGCTGCTATATCTGCATTCAGTTCCTCACTGAAGTCTTGAATCCACTCAATGTCATCCATGGGGATTAGAATCAGTTTTTCTTGAATTCCTATTAAGATTGATATTGACCTTATTCCATGAATCATGAATATCTTTGCTGACGTCTAGAATGGTAAATCCTTTTGAGAAGATATTCACTTAGTCCAGACCCATCAGAGGAATTACTATTTATAGCAGCTATAGTTCTAGAAAATGTATTTTTTTTAGTAAGGCTTGAAAATTAAAAATTACTCCTTGACCCAAGGCTGCTGGAAGAATATTGTGCTAGCAGGAATGAAAATATGAATCTCATACAACTCCTTCAGAGCTCTTAGGTGACCAAGTGCATTGTCAATTATCAATAATATTATGAACGGAGTCTTTTCTAGTGAGCAGAAGTTCTCAACAATGGGCTTAACACATTCAGCAAACTGTGATGTAAACAGATGTGTTGTCTGTTATTAAAGCTTACTTGCTCCATTTATAGGGCATAGACAGGGAACAGCTTTAATTCTTAAGAGCCACAGGATTTTCAGAATGGTAAATGAGTATTTTCTTCAACTTAAAGTCACCAGTTGCATTCGTTCTGAACAAGAGTCAACTTATCCTTTGAGGCTTTGAAGCCTTTGAGATATTGACTTCTCTTATCTAGCAATAGAAGTCCTACATGACATCTTCAAGATGTTTTGTATGGTGAAAAACTGTTGTTTAGTCTAGCTGCCTTCATCAATGATCTTAGCTAAACCTGCTGGATAACTTGCTGCTGTTCTTACATCTGCACTTCCTGTTTCAACAGGTACTTCTATGTTATGGAGATGGCTTCTCTCATTACAGCCCATAAAATAACCTCTGTCAGCTTCAAACTTTTCTTCTGCCCCTTCTTTCATCCTTCAGAGAATTAAAGAGCAGGGTCTTACTCTGGATTAGGCTTTAGACTAAGAATAGTTTGTGGATGGTTGGATGCACTATCTAGACCATGAAAAATCTCTCCATAATAACAATAAGGTTGTGTTGTTTACTTACAATTTGTTCACTGGAGTAGCATTTTTAATGTCCTTCAAGAACTTTTACTTTGCCTTCACAACCTGGCTGTTTGGCACAGGAAGCCATGTTTTCAGCTTATCTCAGCTTCAACATGCCTTCTTCATAAGCCTTAAAATGAGAGATGTATGACTCTTCCTTTCACTTGAACATTTAGAGGTCATTATAGGGTTATTAGTTGACCTAAATTTAATACTGTTGTGTCTTATGGAATTGGAAAGCCTGAGAAGATGGAGCAATCTGAACACACACTACATTTATTGATTAAATTCACCATCTTCTGTTAATGCGGTTCACTGTGTGCCAAAGTAATTATAATTGTAAACATCAAAAATCACCATAAAAATGAGACTTGTTCCAATGAAACTATTCTAAAACAGGAGTGGAGGCGGGGTTAAAGAAGAAAGTTGGAGGGTAATGGGGGGGTGAATTAAACTAAGATATATTAAAGCACTTTTGTAAATGTCAAAATGTACCCCATTATAATAATAATATGATAATAAAAATTTTTAATTAAATAAGTAAGTAAATTAGAGATATAATAATAATGAAAATGTTTGAAATATTACAAGAGTTACCAAAAGATGTTAGAGCCAGGAAGTGAGCATATGCTGTTGGAAAAATGGCTCTCACTTGTTAATTTCAGGGTTACCACAAAACTTCAATTCATAAAAACACAATATCCAGGAAGTGATGTAAAATAAGGTATGCTTGTACTAGCTAAGCATCAGACCCTCACTTAAGTGTCCCTTAACCAAATAACCAAGCATCCTCTAATCACTCTATTGTTAATTTTGTTCAATCCATTATATTTAATGTCACTTCACTCCTTCCATCCCTCTGTACAGTCAAACCCCTAGTCCTTTGCTGATTTTAAAAATAATCTTGTGTTTTTTCTTATCCATGCAGGCTCATTGTCCCCACTTCTATCCAGTCCATCATGACTTCAGACCTAAGTTACTAGATTATTTACCTCATCTTCCTTGCCTATTGTAGTCACCCAATACTAATCCCCAAATCCAGTGCTCCCAGTTTCTATGCCTTTAGGGCATCACTCCCAGCTTCCTCCACTTATTTCAAAAGTGCCTCAACATATTCTGTTTTGGTTGCAGGCTAACTTCCAAAAATATATTGCAGTTGTCTTATTTCCTTTTCTTTCCTCCTAATCATTCCCTCATCAAATGCTTACCTGTTACCTCTTATTTCAGAATGCTGTTCACAGACAGATTTTAGTGCTAAAGTGTTATTCCATGTAAAGAAGAAAAGTAGTTAAGAACACTTTGATACAAATCTTAAAAGCATTATAAGTCATACATGATTTATACATTCTCAAATTTACAAAATCAAATTGAGATGACTTCTGGTAAGGGCATTGAGGAACATTTTACAAAAAATGTGATATAAGAACTGCATCTTGAATACCAAATTCATATTCATATATACGACTTTCTTCATATCTCTATGGATTCCTACTGCTTTGGGTCTATATGCCCTCATCTAGTCTACATGTGGCATCCCAGAACCTACCCTATAACATAAGGGATGTGGACAGACTTTTATTTCGTGTAATCAAGACCACAAAGTTTCAAATTCTAGTTCTGCTGCTAGTTTATATGAGTATAGTCCTATTACATAAGTTATCAGTATCTCAGTTTTTTTCCCTATAAATGAAGATCAAATAGGATTTATCTAAGAGTGTAGTTACAAGTATTAAATTTGCACATATATACTAGTAATAGGGCCTGACATATAGTAAGTTCTCATTGTGTTTTACATATCATTAGTAGTCAAAATTAGGTAGTATTGCATTTTTCTCTCAGTTCTTTTTTAAAGCTTCCATCTCTATATCAACATTCTCCATTTGTTCTGACAAAATTTAGCCTATTTCTTCCCTGTTAGCCATCTTTACTTCTGGCAATTATTTAACATTATTAGTAATTGCCACTAGTCCATGTGGTTAATCCCTTTTTAGCCCTGCTGCTTAAGCCTAGAGTGGCTCCTCTACCCTTCTCTGGGTGATAAATTCAACCTCAAAATTTTACTCCTTTCACCATCTAGTCTGTGATGTCTTCACTTACCCTCTTGCCTTCAGATTAGATTTCTCCCTCTTCTTTTCTTCCTCCATGTCACTTTGTATTTTCATTACTCTTCTTATTCAATTTTCATGTAACTATTCCGTAGGAAATACTCAATGAATTTTTTTAGAATTAAATAAAAGATACTCAGGATACTGTTATTAACTGATTAATCTGTAGGGAATTTATATTTTTAACAAAGAAAATAATTTGAATAAAGTAATGTTGGAGAACCAAAAGATATAAAAAAATTTTGTCTTATTTCCTGATTCTACATCCACAAATACCACATAATTTGCTCAAGGAAAGAAGAATGGTAATATAGTTAATTTTCTGAATCTGCAGGTTCCAATGTCCATGCATTTAACCTATCAGGGATTAAAAATCTTTTTAAAAACTGTGTTTCTACTAAATATGTGCAGATTTTTTTTGTTTCATTATTTCCTAAACAACACAGTAGACCAGATATTTACACAGCATTTACATTGTACCTGGTATTACAAGTATCCAAGAGATAAATTACACAGTAGGATGTGCATGAGTTATATCAAGTACTATGCAATTTTATGCAAGAGACTTTAGCATCCATAAGCTGGAAACCTAAGAACTGTAACAGACACTTTATTCAACCATCTGTGTGTTTTCATTTATTTAATTTTCTTAACAACTCTCTGAACTAGATGTAGTTACTATACCCACTAAAGCCTACCCATTGGTATAAAGAGTATATTCTTTGCTAGGGTTGCCTTAACAAAGTACTCCAAATTGAATGACTTAATACAGAGTGTCTCACAGGTCTGAAGGCTAAAAGTTCAAAATCAAGGCATAAGTAGGGTTGATTCATTCTGAAGATTATGAGGAAGAAGCTGTTTCCTGCTGCTCTCTTAGCTACCGGGGTTCGCTGACAATCTGGTATCGCATGATTTTGCTGCATCATTCTGACCTCTGCCTCACAGGGTGTTCCCCCTGATGGTATTGTAAGGATAAATGCAAATTAAAAACAGAAGATTTAATACTCTGTGTTGAAATAAGGCAAGAGTTTCTCCTCCTCACTTCTATCATACTGTATTTACTTTAGATATCTGTAATGATAAATATTTTCTTCTCCTTTGAAATGCATATAATTCTTTCCAAAACTAGTTAGGCTTTTTGTCAGCTCTATGGTCTTTGAATGTTTTTCTCAAGGACCTTGGAGGAATCTCTTTGAGAGACAAACATCAAGGGAGCTAGCTCCTCCATTTCCCAATTTCTATGGGAGTGTAGAGCTTCAGTTCCATGAACACTTTGCCCTGAGTTGCAAAAATAGCTCCCATCACAAAAATATGAGAGACTTATTTCTTCACCCAGATAAATACAATTAGCTAACACAGATGGGCATCCCAAGTACCAGGTAAAGGAGAATGAATTATGTGTGACAAATTGTGCTGTCAAATTTTCTTACTAGTTTCTAGTTATTGTCTACCTTGAGAGCATGTATGCAATGGTTTGTATCTAGTTAGTTACATAAAAGGATGAGACTTCTTTATGTATTTAAAATATTTTATAAGACTGCCTGGGGTGCACATCACATTCTGGTTTAATGCTTCCTTATTCAGTGATAAAGCTTCTCTTTCTCTACTTTCTTTGTGAAGAGACTTTCTAGTAAGGAGATTTTAAGTTATACTTTCCCAGTGGTATGTCTGTATCTAAATTTCCCCTTTTTATGAGGATACCCACCATTCTTCTTGGATGGGGCCTGCATTAATCACCTCATCCTGACTAATTACATCTTCGTGATGCTATTTTCAAGTAAAGTCACATTTTTGAGGTACTGGTGGTTAGGCGTCAGTGTTTGAATTGGTGCTTCACAATTGTAACAAACAGCATAACTACAGTGTCTTAAGCGCAATTAGTCTATGAAAAAAACCGAGTACACCATGTATGTGCATCGCACATTCCATTCAATGCTTTTAAGCACTTACATGTTTACTCTCCTTTTTCACTACTGAATAGACTCAAAGTAAAATGGCCAAATTTCACATAATAGCAGAATCACTCAAAATAAACTGCCAACTCCCAGTTAAAGCACTTCTAATGGGTGTTTTGCTTAGGAGGAAATACTGCTCATCATATGCCTTTTTCTCAGACCCAGAAAGAGCTATATTATCAGTAGGAGTAGCTTCAAAAATGAAACACAGTTTAGGTCTTTATCATATGTTTAAAATGATGTTACATGACAGTGCTTTAGCAAACAGCAAGTGAGTTTTCTCCAGAAAACTAATCACTTGATAAATTCCATGTGGACCCTTGATCTTGTGATTATAAATGCAATTATTCTAGCCTAAGATTGTAATAGGAAGAAGCGAACAAAGACAATTATGTCACTGGCTCTCAGTCATAGCCTCTGTTTCAAGTGCAACAATCTTTTCCTTTTTCTCCTTCAATTTTTTAAAGGTCCTACAAACTTTTTTCATTATAGCACCTCTGCCATACAAAATCATATGAACATGAATTATTTCTAATTCTTAATAGGATTTTCACATGAAAAATGTGTATATCCCTTTTATTGTTGCATTTCATCTAGTCTCAAGCTGGTCTTCATTTCTGGCTTCTTTATTGGTATAGGAGAAGTTTATAGCATAATTCATAGCCCATTCCCATTAATGATCTGGCAACCGACAAAACTCTTAAGGCACTGCAAAAATAGCCTTGTCCACTAAACAGAAAGATTAACTCTGTTTGAGTGCTGTGAACAACCAGGTAGAAAAAGTAGGTGCATCTAAAAGGGACATGCTTGAGTAAAGAAACTAAACTCACAATTTCATCTTCTTTATTGGAAGAGAATTTTACTTAAAGTATTTTTCTAACTTTTCACTATGTGAGAAGCAAAAACATTCCCCATGTATTACATAGGCATGGAAATATTTGCTTGATAAATAACAAATGTTTTCTTACATGAAAAATACAAATCTATTTTTCCAGTGGATGTAAAATTGTGAGCATGCTTCAATTAATTCTGTCTATTGGATATATCACTATCTATGAAATTATATCACTAAATCCTGTCACTTGTTTAATATTTTTATTTATATCTAGTCAGTAAAAAGCTTCATGAAATAACTTTATGTTTCTGTTTTTAGCCTTTCTTAACGGGCACTACAACCAAATATTTCATTTTTTTCCCACAGAAATGGATGCAATGATTCTATCGGCTTTCAATATTCTTCTCACAGTGCAAGTTCATCCCAGCATAGATGACAAAGCTTGCGTAAACTACTGGACAATCAGTCTCAGATCACTCTCTGTACCACTAGGTCTTACCCTGTTTCAGAAGTAATTTTCTCCAGCTGTGTTGGTGATACAGGTAATATAGGAAACATTTTTAAAATATTTGAAATCTTTCTTTTTTAGTTGAAGTCATGTTCAGAGATTTCTCCAAGTCAACTCAGGGGAACTTTTGACACGTTGTGTACTTTCTCAAATAACTTATGTTTTTTTCTTAAAGTAAATTGGTGAGCTTCAATAGGTAATACAGAAAGAAGCCTTATTGCTTAATAACATCCAGACACATGTAGGACATACAAAGCTGTTTTCAATAAAGAGACCCACATGGTGATGTGTGAGTTTTTTTCTTAGTGGAAACAGTATTTTGACCTACAAGCAAACTTTCTCTTTCATAGCATTAGTTTTACACCTTCAGTAGTGCCCCTTTGCATGTCTTTGATAGAAGTTTATATGGATTTGTTTCAACCTTACTTCCAATACCAGGTACTTTCTTTACAACATTCTAAATAAGACTATTTGTGATTTTCTCTTCTGAATGTGTTGTGGGGATCCCATAACTTAGAATCCCTTCCTTTTACTCTTTTACCTTTCAGAATCACTAAGAAAGACCTTAAATAAAAGTTCCATCCTCTCCAAGCTAACATATTTTTTTACTACATTCCTACAGTACTGAATAAAAAAGTAGGAAAAGTAGGAACTCTGGTGGATACTATAGAACAATGCCCTCATTTGTGAGGAAGTTTCTGAATTGAGTATGACTCGTCTTTATGGTTCATGATGTGAGGACACAGCCAAATCCCTTGAGAATCCCCTAGACAAAAGTAATGCAATAGTATAATTATATTATTAACTTTAAAGGTCAGGAAACAGAACTCATGCTGCTGCTTTTATTTAATCAATTTATCAATTAACCAATAAATACAAAATGAAAATACGCTATGTACAACTACTACCTTAGTGTTGTTGAAAATGTAGAGAAGTACACATGTAACACTTGCAAGTTATTTTAAGAATAAAAATAACTAATATATGGAAAAATTATATGAGTGAAATGTGAAGGCCACTATGGACTATAGAAAACCTTTATAGAGGAGATGAACTTGGATTGAATTTTGAACTGTGGGTTGAAAAATGCCCTTATAATAAGAAATAGTAATATTAAAGACCTAGAAATGGCAATTTATAAGTTCTGGTTTAAAACCTTCCTTGCTTTTTGCTTAATAAAAACAATAGAAAAGAATATATTAGGGCTGGGCCTGGTGTTGCATGCCTGAAAATTCCAGCTACTTGGGAAGCAGAGGTAGGAGGGTCCTGGTTCAAGGCCAGCTGGCACAAAGCATGAGACCCTATCTGAAAAGAAACTAAAAGCAAAAGGACTAGGGGCATGATACAAGTGGTAGAGCCCTCGCCTAGCCAGCAGAAGGCCCTGAGTTCAAACACCAATAACACACACACACACACACACACACACACACACACACACACCAAACACAGAGAAAGAAAGAAAGAAAGGAAAAGATTTTAAAAGCTAGTTATCAGTTACTTATTGCGAAATACCTTTAAATCAAGTTTCAGATGTCTTTCTTTTATCTTGAAAATGGAATACATGAAATAGTAAAGAAAACATTAAGACTTTGAATACAGAAATAAATAGAAGAGCATAGCAATTATTGGAGGATTAAACATGTATAATTCACCTTAAATGCAATTTAACAGTGAGAGGTTACACATAGTACAATTATTTTAAAATATATGGTGTTAATCCAGATGTGACATGACAGAAAGATTAATAAATATCTTTTGTTAAAGGTACTGGGGTTTGAACTCACTGCCTCAAGATTGCTAGGCAAGTGTTCTTCCTGCTCAAGCTATTCCATCAGCTCAACAAATATTTTTAGCAAAGACAAAAAAATAAACAAATATCAGTAAAAGTGAAATATTGGGCCTTGCATGTTATTCTACATATAGTAAGTTTTCCAAACTTTTGTGGTGACAGAATTAATAAATCAGCTTAAATCAAAGGAGAATGCAAAAGAAATACAGGCAAGAGAAAGCTTCCTCTGCATTATTTGAAATTGAGTGTAATGTGTACTGAAAAGTAACAAAGTTCTTTCCATAGAGGGATATTGTATTTCCTTTTGTGAAGGGTTGGTCTTAATTAACATGGCTAATATTCTGCCTTTGACTTTGGCCTTGGGGACATTATAGGCACTAAGTTCTTAAAATCAGAAATGATATTTCTCTTTGAGTTTTCTATCTAGGTAAGGATAGGCATAAAAGTAGTAATGAAAGCACATAAATCAAGTGAAAAGAGAGGCATTCAAGAAAGATCAGAGAACATTTAAGCAAACATAGACAAAAGGGATCATAATTCTAATGGTACAGAAGTAGTTGAAGTAACACATGCTACAATGTCCCTTCCAGGAATGCCAGTGCACGGTGATGACAATGCTAACTGAGCCAATGAGGGCAACAGTGATGCTCTTACCCTCATCACTCACAGTGTCCTGTTGCTACACATGGTTCACAAATACCTATGCCATTGCTATAATGACTCTAGTCATTATTACCAAGACCAGGACAATCTGATAACTCCATTTTCAATATCTGCTGAAGATTTTAAAGAAGTACTTCATTTATTTGTAAGCCTCTTTTACTCATAGGGGAAAATTTATACAATAACTTTAATGATAAGCTTTTATTCTATAGTTACTATTCCTATGGAACCAAGTGTGGATTCTGACTATTTCATCCCTCTCATAATTAATTATTTCAGACCTGCCAGATTAATAGATTCCTAGTTGATCCAATCTTTTATTCTCTAAATACAGCTGAATGCAAAGATGAACAGAATATTGACTCTATCTAAGAACCTTTTCCCTGACGGGAATAGAATATCAGAAAGTTGCATAGTCTAGAAAAAATTAAGTGTTAATGCTTTGAAATCAGCCCAGATCTGAGTGCAAATCTTAATGTATGCTAATATAATCAGATACTTCCTCCCTCACCATTATTTTCTAAGTCTACTAGTTGAAATAATAATACTAAGCTCCAGGATTTTGTAAGAATTAGATGATATACTGAAAATAATGCAATTTAGCTCACTGCTAGAAACAGAATGTTTACTCAATAAATAGTAGGTAGTCTGTTTTCTATAGAGAAAATAATCAAGTACAGAACAGTGAAAAAAAAGGTGAATGCCTTTGGCAAGTAGAAGACAAATCAGATAACAATAAGGCTGTGAAAGCTAATGCAGAAGTGTACACAATGAAAATAGCTTAATATCAAAGCTGGATGAGGTGCAGCATAGACTTCAGAATTTGTTTTGGCAAAAGTTTAAGACTTTCTAAAAATAGTTTGATAATAACATTTCCTTTATTTGTATAAGCTCACTTACACATAATTACAATAGCAATAACACTACATAATTTGGAACTGTTAAGAGATTTTTCAGAGACTAAAGATGTAGCTCAGAGGTAGAGCAGTGTTTACCTGCCAGTGAAAGACTCTGAATTCCATCCCTTGCACTGCCAAACAAAAAAGAGTTTTTTATATTTTCTTCAGAAAATCTCTATTTTCAGGAAACAACACTCCCCAGACAGTCCTGTGACTGGTATACAAAATTCATCCATATATATGTTTTAATAATTTTATAAAAATGTGCATATAAATAAAAACAACTCACTAATATCAGAAGTTTCGAGAAGCTATAGCATGGGTTTAATAAACCCCAAAACATAGCACAAGTAAACATGCCTTTGAGTAAGGCAATATTTTACAGTACAGCATACTCTAACCTATGTCTACTGAAAAGATAGGGTAGAAAAGAATAGTAGATTTCATTTATGAGGGCTTTTTTTTTCATATTGGCCAAGTTTGAAAAAGATCTGATATGGTCTATAGTGCAAAAACAGTTGTATATTATCAGTGTCACCATGAAAATAAGTCCATTATCACCATCATAAACTTTAAAATATATGAGTGGCAAAGCATTAAAATATTTTCCATGGTGTGATCTTAAAACATCTTTTGTAATCCACTGGGATGACAAAAAAACATTGAAATAGATTCAAAGGTACAGTAGAGTTGATAACTCCCACATGTGATTTGGAATGCTGTTTACTCACATGAATCTAGAGCCTGCAAATATGGGTCTGAGTCCCAGAGATGTCATTGACACACTCCCTTACCTTAGGCACAACTGGTATATGTTTACTTTGCATCTGTTAACATTGCAATGGAGTTGGAAAAGCCATTAATATATAACTACAAATGCCTAATGCCCTGATTATTTATCATTGTTAGTAATTTCTGATTAATGCAGTAGCATAGAAAATTAAGTGAAATATTAACAATAATATAAAACAACAAAAAGGTAAAGAAAATAAGAAGTGTCAGATAGATGAAAATTACATACCTTTCAAAAGGCAGATAGATAGATAGATGATAGATAGATAGATAGGATAAATTTGGCAACATATAGGCAACTCAAGAGCCCCTTAGGAAAAGTGGCAATATATGTTTTTGACCAACTATGTTTCAACTGAACTGAACTGAAAAAATATTGAAAAAGAAAAGGCAGCAAAGATTTTACAATCTTTCACTTAGAAATTGCTCTTTAGCACAATGAAACAATATATGTAAAACAGCTAATCCCTTCTTCTGACCCCTTTCGCATGTTTATCAACTTATAATAACATTCAATTTTGAAGAGGAAAGAGAAACAAAAATATGTGAATAGCAAAATGGCTACTATAAGAACCAGCACTGAAGCATATCTCTGCTACTTTCTAGCTATGTAACCTTCATAAGAAAAACAAGAAGGCTCTCTCCACCTCAGTTTCTCTATCTGTAATATAGCCATGATACAGTGAATACTGCCTAGGTTTATTTTTTGAAATAAAAGAGTACTTAGCACAATGCCTGGCGAGTTGTACTCAATAAATGCTAACTATTATTTTATTATGTATACATACATAATTATACTCAAAAGAAAATGGGGCAGTGCTGTGAAATAATAAAAAAATACAAGAGGGGATGTTATAAAACCATCAGTTAGACTTACCAGGCAGAGCATAACAATCCTCCCCCCTTGGTATACAAAGCTTCAGAGTTTGCTCTACGTTCTCAGCCAATCCCAAAAGGAAACATTAACAGTTATACAACTTGTATCACACACAAATAAAAATGTAAAATCACCCTGAAACAGCACTATTGTTCAAACGAAAGTCAACCAGGAATTTCTAACATGAGCTTATGCTCTGTACTGTAAATCCTTTCAGCTACAGGTACTCGCTCCATGCTCCTTACACATACCCAATCTGCTGGTAAACGGTGATTGTAGGGCACTCCCCTTCTACTCTTAAGTTTATTATTCTTGGCTGATTTCAGTATTTTTCAAGGTTTTTACTCTCCTTCGTCAGCATTCCTGATGCATACGGAGGAGGAGAGAACTCTTCATTGAACTCTGGGTAAAGCCCCATCTTTCGCAGAGCACTTACAGTACTTGTCATCTTTCCTCTCCACCAGGGCAGCACCGTGTGGATGGGTCACTCAGAACAGAAGGCCATTCCCTCCATGCATCCGGTTCACTCAAGTCCTCCACATCTCTACAACTGCTTCTTTCTTTAGTGGAAATGTTTCTGCTCCTTGATCCAACTAGCTATCTCAAATTTAGGCCTCAAAATCAGTTTTCTCTTCTAAACAGTGTTTTCTGACTCTTCAAATTCAGAGCAACGCTGCTGTGCATCTCTCAGAGCTCCCTGCACAGGTGTCTATGTGATGTTTCAGTCCATGAGACTGTGTGCTCCTTGTGGGTCACTTCTGTGCATTTATCTCTGCGTTGAAACCCACAGGGTATGCTTATTCAGTGTTTATCAAAAGAGTGATGGATAGAGCACATGAGTCTGGTTGAGGATGTAAAGTGATTGAAATCAAAATTGCAAACAAATGAGTGGGTTTCTCTTCTTGATTTGCTCCCACTAACTCTATTACTTGATGCATGTCCTATATTGATATTTCATATTTGGTGTTAATTTAAAATTTTAAAAATATTCAAAGACACTCTAAAGGAAATACCAGGAAGGAAAAGATATGAAGACCTCCCTCACTGTACCTGCGCTAATGATGGAACTCTAAAGTGAGACATTTTAACACAATGAGATTTTAAATAGAGCCAATTCTAAAATGCTTAATCTGAATGATACAATTAGTTTAGGACGTTGGAAACTAAATTATGAAGAAAATATTTTATTAGTCATGAAGAAACTGCCAATCATTTCTTTGTTGCTAGTTTAAAAAGTTAGAAAAATTGATATTTTTAAAATACAGATTTTATTTAACTACAAGACAGTAAGGAGATTAAATAATTTACAAAAATTGGCCACTTTTTAAATTTTTTGATTTTAAGTTCCAACCCCTTATTCCATTTTGATAATGCCCTTATTTTTCTCTGAATTATTTAACATGTGATTTTAATTCACACTGTACAGTCTTTACTTAAGTGGATTGGCAATGCTACTATTATGAAAAAGGAAATGCCAATCTTTTATACAAAACTATATCCCTGGCCCGCTGTATTGCTATATGTGAGTATTAGTGCAAGATCTGTGCTAATATTTGCATGTATTTTAAAAATAACCATTAAAGGTCTAAATAATCTACATCTTCTTCCTTACTGGAAAAAATAAACAAATAAAGGGTATTACCTCACAAGTTTAGGTCATTTAAATACCAGAAGGAAGAACCGATGCTGAAAAAAATGATACTTGAATTGGAAAATCATATGAGGGTATAAATGAAGTATTTAGCAATTTTTGAACCAGTAGTGACCAACTGGTAAAAAATATACTTAGAGTTATCACAGTTGGAGAAGTCTGTGTGAAAACCATCCTTAGACATAATGTAACCTCCTTGGACCTTCATGTGATAGCTGCCATGCCTTCCAATCTTCTGAGACACATATGATTTCAAGCATTCTATCCATTTTCCTGTGAATATTATGATTATTATCAACCATGAATCTCAATTTTGAAGCCATATAATGTAGATCTGTCCATGGTTCACACTTTGCCCCAAAAGAATTTGAATTTAAATGATTTTGAATTCCTTGAAGTTATCATCTGCCTCTAAACCAACTTGAACCACCAACCCAAACCACTAATCACTCTCTCTTGCAATCTCCATTTAACTGGTTTTCCACATTTCAATTTTGAATCCCTCCAATAAACTACACAGTGAGAAACTACAGAAAATGTAAAAATAATTTAAATCATCCATGCCACCCATACACTTAATAACTTCACTGAATTTCCATTGCCATTAGGGTAATATTCAAAATCCTTTTTATACCCTCTCAGACCTCAATAATCTGGCTGTTACCTATGCCTACCATCTTAGATGCTATTCTCTCTCTCATAATCCTTGTTCCAGCAACATGTCTATTTGTCAACAAATTATGATCTTTCCTATCACAGTTTTGCCTGAATTTGTCTGTAATTTTCCCCCAATTCTGTCCTTCTCTTACTAACATAATAATTCATAGGTCCCATATTGAAATGTCACTTTTTCAGAGACTTCTTGTGTTTTAAATGCCTATGTCTTCTTTTGCACATAAGTCTCTCTGTAACAATTTCTGGTATGTCTGTCTTCTGCATGAGATTTTAAACCCTAATGTCATAGAAACCTGTGATGTCTTGTTGACATTGTACCCACAATGATATGGTTTGTGTATGAGGTATCACCCGTAAGTGTCAGGTGTCGCACCACCAGATCCCCAGCTTGTGGTTTTAATCCTTGAGAGGTTATAGGATCACAAGGATTCTGCCAAATCAGATTAATCCATTGATGGATTCATAATCTGTTGGCATTATTGGGAGGTGGTGGAAACTAGAAGGTGGGGCCTGGTGGGAAGAAGTAGGCCTCAACTGGTTTGCTTTTTAAAGGTACATCTTGTCTGTGGCCTCTCCTGTTCTTCTTTCTATTTCTTGGATGTCATAAGATAAGCAGAACTACTTTACAACGGCCTCTCTGCCAAGATGTTCAACCTCATCTCATTCCAAAAGCAATGGAGCCATTGATCATGGATTAAAATCTCTAAAACCATGAACAACAATAAACCTTTCCACTTTCAAAGTTGTTTTCTCAGGTATTTTGTCACAGTGACAAACAACTGACTAACACATCTGGCAAGAATACAGATTAGGCCCTAGCAAAATACAGACTAGTCATATTGGGTTATTTCTGAGCAAGAAAAGATCAAACGACAACTCATCGGTTCCAATGAAGTTTATTACATTAGAATAAACTAGTGCTGAAAAGAAATACAAGGTTATAGCAGTGTATGGAGATCATAGGTTTAGGTTAGAACATCTTGCACAGGTGCCATTCTATAGCATCTTGCTAAATTTTTCTTGAAGAAAATCACTTCTGTAATTGGAATTTCATTAGTCTAAAGATGATTCTACTTTCTATTTTATTGGGCTTTAAAAAATGGAATGGCCCTGGGTACCGGTGTCTTATGCCTATAATCCTCAAGAGGCAGAGATCAGGAGGATCATGGTTCAAAGCCAGCCAGACCAAATAGTTCACAGGACCCTATCTCAAAAAACCTGCCACCAAAAGGACTGGTGGAGTGGCTCAAGGTTCAGGCCCTGAGTTCAAACCCCAGTACCACAAAATAAAGAAAGAAAAAGGCCATGGCACAAATAGGAGATAATTGGTGGCTGAGAGTCAGAAGGGTAAGTGAAGGAGATATGACCCCCTGTAGTCTATCATGTAATCCTGTAAATTGGAACAATGGTGAGGAGTAGGTGGGTAGCAGATAATGTGGCCAGAAGGGGACTTTGATGTGAAATGTACTTAAACAGCTTCTCTGTGTTCAAATATAATCTATAAAGAATTGCATGGAATACTCTGAGTGAAAAGAACTGTGGGGTTATCTATAATTACACATATAAAATAATATATTTCCTACTACAAGCATTTAATTTGAGGCCTGAAAATATCATTAAAGAAAAGACATCAAGTCTTTCCTGCAAACAAATTACTTCTGAATGACATGAATAACTCGTTACTGTTTTTAACATTTCACACTCATACCACATTGCATTCATATTCCCAGAGAACTCAAGGGCTGAAGAACATTCACAGATCAGAGAAAATTACTTCACCCATCACAGAGATAGCATCTCCTCTGGGGAAGGAGCTGGCAGCTCTTTAACAATACATTAAGCCTCATGACATTCTAGAAGAAGTTTGAAGGCTGGATTCTGACTCTGTTGTGGCAGATCCTCCAAGTTCTCTTACATCACACTCACACTTAGGCTGTACCACATGGATTTTTACTCTCTGAGCATAACTTCTTATAAATAAGGCAGCATACCACTCTGCCCTTTTGTGAGTTGTCAGAAGCTTTACTGATTTATGTTTTGGAAGTATATCTAGCTGTTCCTCCCTTACAAGAGTAAGAAAAATAGAAAAAAATTTCTAAAAAGGGTCTCTGACCCTGGTTGAATCTATTTAATCTTTTTTTCCAAATTTCTTGAACTCTGTTTCAAATGCATTATTAAAATTGCGTACTAATATTTGAATCTGCTTGTGGTTGTCTGAGTATCGTGTATAAAAGCAGAATAATGAAAGCTGTCAAAATTGTTCTAATAAGGAGGAAAGAGATGATGAGAGAGAACAGTAAGGGAATGAATCTAATTAAGATAATTAAGACATATTGTAAGTGCATATGTAAATGTCACAATGTATCCTATTTGTACAACTATTATATGATAATATGAATAAAAAATAAATGTGAGAAACAAACAGTAAAGATGCTAATACAATGGAAATTTTTGCATATTGCTTATGCATTAAGAAAACTTATTAAATCAACAAATTTTAAATATGGCTTCACATTCTACAAATTGGAGACAAAATGAAATCCATGGTTTTCTGGAGTTTATATTTAAGAAAGGGTAGATAATAAACAAATATGTAAATATTGCATAAGGTGAACAAAAAAAATGAGGAGTGCTAAGGTGGGAGGTACTATTTTATATAAAATGATCAGAGTGGAATCTCTGACAAATGACATTTTAACAGAGACCTGAAGTAGCAGATCATGAGTTGTGTTGTAAGATTGTTCTAATCATAATATCAATTAACAGTATACTTTTCCAGTGGAAAACAAGACCAAAAGGAAAAATTTTAGGAGATGAAGTCAGAGAGCTAGTGAGGAACAAATGAAATAATATAAAGTGTATGGGCCAGGGAAGAGTTTGAATGCTCTGAGAGTACAGGAATGATAGAGTCTCACCAACATCTTCGTAGGGTCATTTTGGTTTTCCAGTGGAAACATGGGTAAATATGGGAGGGGCAATGTAAGAGGCCATTACAGTAGTCCTGTAAAGAAATAATGATGCTTTGAGGGAGACTTAAGATAGTACATAGGGCATTATAATCTAGAAGAAAAAAGTATTCAAGGGAGAGCTTACCATAATTCAACAAGCTAAAAATAGAAAGCAAAATTAATTTCTAGGAAAAAAAGTCATACAGAAAAGATTTAAAAGTCTTTTCTGAGAAAAGAAAACTACCATGAGAGCAATATATAAATTGTTTTTTATTGTGTCATTGTCAACCAGCTATTTCTTATATGATATTTCTTTAAAACTGAAGGAAAATATTTTACCTGTTCTATTCATCAGTTTAGATCTCTCTTTCAAAAAAAAGTCCTCTTTTTGCACATTCATCTTTCACAATATAAATGTAAATATATAGAGACATACAGACAGAGATATAGTACCACATATAACAAACATACATTCACAGTATTCCCTCTCAGTATCATAACTATTAATTTTCTTCTTTGTAGGAAAATAATGTATTCGTGAGGATAAGCACATCATAATATTCTATGAATAATAATGAAGTCATTCTAAATGTGTAAAAATACATATACATATAGTACTCATGACAGAATATAGCCACTCATAAATTTTGTCCATCTTTTACTAATAATTTACTCATGCATGTTATAATAATGTCTGATCACCTATTAATATGCTAAATACATTGAGAGATACATAAGTAAGCTGAGATTCTACTTAATTATTAGATATAGTTATAAACAAATCCAATGATTCAGCACACATTCTTCATCCTGTAATATACTGGTGAATTTTTTAATGTTCAAAATAGATGTTTTATTTTACAGAGGCAAAACTGATATACAAGAATTACCAGAAAATTGGGAAATACAATTGTAAGATACCAGTATCTGTCTCTCTCTCTCCTTTAGTTATATTTTGTTTTTCTCTCATTAATTCTCAAGATTTCAAGAATCTACACAAACATAACATGGGTTGGAAAATTAATGAATGTCTTGGCTTAGAAAATACATGACATTATATGCAAATTTAGCAATTCAGGGCATGCTAAGAGAAAAATAGAAAAAGAAAGCCAACTCAAATGCTTGGAATTTATCAGTTCATGTTACCAAAAAGACAATGAGTATAGTTGACTTCAAGAAATCCTTGCTGGGATTGGACTTTGAGCACATGATAAAAGCAAGAGCACACAAGGGAGGGGTGAGGATAGGTAAGACACCTAAAAAATTAGCTAGTATTTGTTGCCCTCAACGCAGAGAAACTAAAGCAGATACCTTAAAAGCAACTGAGGCCAATAGGAGAAGTGGACCAGGAACTAGAGAAAAGGTTAGATCAAAAAGAATTAACCTAGAAGGTAACACACACTCACAGGAAATTAATGTGAGTGAACTCCCTATATAGCTATCCTTATCTCAACTAGCAAAAACCTTTGTTCCTTCCTATTATTGCTTATACTCTCTCTTCAACAAAATTAGAGATAAGGGCAAAATAGTTTCTGTTGGGTATTGAGGGGGTGAGGAAGAGAGGGAGGGGGCAGAATGGGTGGTAAGGGAGGGGGTGGGGGCAGGGGGGAGAAATGATCCAAGTGTTGTATGCACATATGAATAATAAAACAATTAAAAATAAATAAATAAATAAATAAATAATTTAAAAAACTTCCCACAAAAAAAAAAAGAAATCCTTGTTCCAGAGGTTTAAATGATTTTAGAGTTCTGTCTGTCTGTGACCTTCAAGACAGACCCTTGACATGTAGCAGAAATGATGACTTCTACTCTCCTAAGACTCAAATTCTACCACTTGAAAATTCCAAAAAGAGTGTGCACCCTCCTACAGTATCAGGAGAAACTTCCATTGAGGACCATTCCTGGTCTGACTTAGATCATGTGCTTGTACTGCTAGAAACCATAGAGAAGAAGGAGGTGGTATAGCTGAAGGGTCAGGCCTAAGTTGCATGTCTAGTCATTTTCATTTGGGGGATGGGTCAGGTCCAAATATGCCACAATTAAATGGATTCTTGGATTTAATGATGAGAGCTCTACCCCAATAAAGAAAGAGTGATACTATTCCTGAAAATCAAGTATTGGGTTCAAGTCACATGTGCCTATTTTTGAGTAGGAGTAGTTTCAAAAGATTTCTTCAAAAGAAATATAGGAAGACTATAGAAGATGGAAAGTTTTCCCATGATCATGGATTGATAGAATCAACATAGTGAACATGGCTATACTACCAAAAGCATTCTATGGTTCAATGCAATTCTCATCAAAATCCCAATGACATTCATCACAGAGATTGAAAAATCAAGCATAAAGTTAATTTGGAAGCACAAAAGACCACGAATAGCCAAAACAATACTAAGCAAAAAGAGAATGCTGGAGGTATCATAATACTCAACTTTCAAACTATACTACAGGACCATAGCAATAAAAACACCATGCTACTGGCACAAAAACAGATATGAAGACCAGTGAAATGCAATAGAAGATCCAAATATGAATCCACACAGATATACCCATCTTATTTTTTAAAACATGTCACAAATATTTGATGGAGAAAAGACAGCTGCTGTAACAAATGTTGCTAGGAAAACTGGACATCTCCATTTAGAAAACTGAAACTAGATCCATGTCTTTCACCCTGAGAAGTATCAACTCAAAGTGGATTAAAGATCTTAATATAAGACCTGAAACTTTGAAGCTAGGATAGAAAAGAGCAGGGAATACACTGGAAGCAATAGGTATAGGCAAGGACTTCCTCAGTAGAACACAGTGGCCCAGCAACTAAGAGAAAGGATTGACACATGGGATTACATGAAATTAAAAATCTTCCACACAGTAAAAGAAATGGTTTCTAAAGTGAAGAGGCTGCCCACAGAATGGGAGAAAATCCTTGCCAGCTAACACATCAGACAAAGGATTGATAACCAAAATATACAGGCAACTAAAAACCTAAACGTCCCCAAAATCAATGACCCAATGAAGAAATGGGCAAATGAACTGAGCAGAACTTTTTTAAAGGAAGAAGTCCAAATGACTAAAAAACACATGAAAAAATGCTCATCATCCTAGACCATAAGGAAATAAAAATCAAAACCACATTAAGATTCCACCTCACTCCTATTGAATAGCTACCATCAAGAACACAAACAACATCAAATGTTGGCAAGGGAAAAAGGAACTTTCATACACTACTCCTGGGAATGTAAATTAGTACAACCACTTTGGAAAACTATAGGGAGGCTCCTCAGAAATACAATTGCCATATGACCCACTCCTATATACCCAAAAGTGAGTCAGGTTATAACAAAGACACCTGCACACCCATGTTTATTGCTGCACTACTCACAATATCTAAGCTATGGAAATGGCCAACATTCCCCACTACTGATGAATGGATTAAGAAAATGTGATATTTATATAAAATGGAGTTTTACTCAGCCATAAAGAAGAATGAAATTTTGTCATTTGCAGGTAAATGAATGGAACTGGAGAACATCATCTTAAGTGAAGTTAGCCAGGCTCAGAAGGTCAAAAGCTGCATGCTTTCTCTCATGTATGGAATATAGAGCTAATACAAATATAGCAATATTATGAAAAACTGGTCACACTAAGGGGAGGTCACATACAAGAGGGGTAGGTAAAAAGAAGGAAACTAAGAAGATTCATATGGTTAATATACTATCTATACAAGAATAAATACAAAATTCTTAAACCAGTCAAAATCACCAGAAGAAAGGGACTAAGGTAGAAGGAAGAAAAATAGAGGAGATGAACCAGTTGGTGTTGTAGTACACATATACATGGAAATATCATAAGGAAACTCCCTGTGTAGCTACCTTTATCTCAAACAAGCAAAACTGTCCTCTCTTTTTTTTTTTTTCTTCTACAAAATCGGAGTACAAGAAGGTGAAACAGGTCCTGCCAGGGGGGTTAAGAGAGTACTGTTGATACCAGTAGTAGGGGGGAAGTAGCAAGGAAAGGGTATAGAAGGGTGAATGTGGTGCAAAAACTGTGCACACATGTATGTAAGTGGAAAATTCTTAGCTGTTGAAACTATTCTAGGAAATGGGGGATAAAGGAGAGCAGTAAAGGTGAATTCAAGTGTGATATATCTGATACAATGTAAGATACATATCAAATGTAATATATTTCTACAAAAGTAAGAACTTTTGTAAATGCTACAACATATCCCCACCTAGCACAACAATAAAAAAATACAAAACTCAACAATTTTAGAATTCTAAAAGAAGTACATGATCCCTGCCTGTCCAACAAAAGTTTAAATAGCTTGTACTGAATATAGACTCATTAATGGAGACACAGAGAAAGAAAAACCCTCAAGAATAGTATCAAGTAGGTTTCAATGTCAGTTGGAATTTTGAGCAACATGAATATTCTTTTCCCAAATACCTATAATTTGGCATCAAAGGGCTTATTCATGCTTTCATAGAAATGGAAATTGCAAACTTTCAGAAGCCTAAATCATGTGGTAAATATGAACTAGGATTCTGAGTTTGTTATTATTTTCTCCTTCTTGTACTGACTAAGTGTTGCAAACATGACAGGGTGTATTGTCACAGAGACTCATTTTATCTCCCAGCTCTTCTTGAATTAATTCGTTTGGGTAAGTTCTTCTAATTGTGAATAAAATCTAAAGCACTACCAAGACATAGCTGTTGGCTTTTATCTAAAAGCCACCGGTAATTTAAATCTTCAAGCACAGTGTGGTTCGTAATTAAAATTCTCATCTTCATTTAAAGTCCATTGGATTAATTTCACCATTTCAGATTTTACATTAAGATTTTAATCCACTTTGAGTTGATGCTAGTACAGGGTAAGAGATAGATAAAGTTTCAATTTTCTGCTTGTGGATATCCAGTTTTCCCAGTACCATTTGTTGAAGAGGCTATCTTTTCAACACATATTTTGGGCTTCTTTGTTGAAAAGAAATGGCTGTAGCTGTGTGGGTTTGTGACAGGGTCTTCTATTCTACTCCATTCGTCTTCATGTCTATTTTTGTGCCAGCACCACGATGTTTTTTATTCCTGTGACTCCATAGTATATTTCGAAGTCCAGTATTATGATACTGCCAGCATTGCTCCTTAAGTTCAGGATTGCTTTGGCTATTAGAGGTCTTTTGTGCCTTCACATGAACTGTAGGATTGACTTTTCTATCTCTGTGAAGAATGTCACTGGAATTTTGATAGGGATTGCATTAAACACACAGATTGCTTTAGGTAGTAGAGACATTTTCACAATATTGATTCTGCCAATCCATGAGCATGGGACGTCCTTCCATCTTCTAATATCTTCATTTATTTCTTTCTTTAATGATAAATAATTTTCATTGTATAGGTTGGTCACCTCTTTTTTAAGTTTATTCCTGGTATTTTAATTTTTTTAACCTATTGTGAATGATACTGTTTTCATGAATTCTTTCTCAGACCATTCACTGTTTGTATGTAGACATGCTCCTGATTTTTGTGTACGGATTTTGTTTTGTTTTTTTTTTTCTTTAAAATTTATATTTTGACATTGTAATGTAAGAACATAATAACACTTCATTTAAAAATAGGATGCACGTGGAATTTTGTATGAAAAAAACATTACAATAAAAGAAACATAGGGCTATTTTGTCTAGCATGCTAATCTTAGCCTTTATTCCAGTTCATGAATTATGTCACAGAATGGGCTGATAACTTTTGAGTGGTGTTGCATGCATTATACATTGTTCTGCTTCTAATACAACTCTACAATACTCATTTCACATACACATACATTAACCTATAAATTAAACCTACATAAAAATATTGATTGTTATCAAGCAAATGCAATTCTGGTACAAAGAATCTAAGCTGAATAATACACTTGTTTTGTCATCATAGAACTCAGAAGCTCATAAGGAAGACAAACAAGCAAGTCAATGACTATAAAAGACATCTAACCAATCTGTTGAATATATGTACAAAAGTAGAACATTTCTCACCATATCAACTACTACCAGCTTGATCCAAACCATTCTTATCTTTTTTTTTTTTCATTTTTCTTTTATTATTCACATGGGCATACAAGGCTTGGTTCATTTCTTCCCCCTGCACCCACCCCCTCCCTTACCACCCACTCCGCCCCCTCCCTCTCCCCCCCCCAATACCCAGGAGAAACTATTTGGCCCTTATTTCTAATTTTGTTGTAGAAAGAGTATAAGCAATAATAGGAAGGAACAAAGGTTTTTGCTGGTTGAGATAAGGATAGCTATATAGGGCATTGACTCACATTGATTTCCTGTGCCTGGGTGTTACCTTCTAGGTTAATTCTTTTTGATCTAACCTTTTCTCTAGTACCTGTTCCCCTTTTCCTATTGGCCTCAGTTGCTTTAAGGTATCTGCTTTAGTTTCTCTGCGTTAAGGGCAACAAATGCTAGCTAGTTTTTTAGGTGTCTTACCAATGCTCACCCCTTCCTTGTGTGCTCTCGCTTTTATCATGTGCTCATAGTCTAATCCCATTGTTGTGTTTACCCTTGATCTAATGTCCACATATGAGGGAGAACATACGATTTTTGGTCTTTTGGGCCAGGCTAACCTCACTCAGAATGATGTTCTCCAATTCCATCCATTTACCAGCGAATGATAACATTTCGTTCTTCTTCATGGCTGCATAGAATTCCATTGTGTATAGATACCACATTTTCAATCCATTCGTCAGTGGTGGGGCATCTTGGCTGTTTCCATAACTTGGCTATTGTGAATAGTGCCGCAATAAACATGGGTGTGCAGGTGCCTCTAGAATAACAGTCTTTTGGGTATATCTCTAAGAGTGGTATTGCTGGATCAAAGGGTAGATCGATGTCCAGCTTTTTAAGTAGCCTCCAAATTTTTTTCCAGAGTGGTTGTACTAGTCTACATTCCCACCAACAGTGTAAGAGGGTTCCTTTTTCCCCGCATCCTTGCCAACACCTGTTGTTGGTGGTGTTGCTGATGATGGCTATTCTAACAGGGGTGAGGTGGAATCTTAGCATGGTTTTAATTTGCATTTCCTTTATTGCTAGAGATGGTGAGCATTTTTTCATGTGTTTTCTGGCCATTTGAATTTCTTCTTTTGAGAAAGTTCTGTTTAGTTCACTTGCCCATTTCTTTATTGGTTCATTAGTTTTGGGAGAATTTAGTTTTTTAAGTTCCCTATATATTCTGGTTATCAGTCCTTTGTCTGATGTATAGTTGGCAAATATTTTCTCCCACTCTGTGGGTGTTCTATTCAGTTTAGAGACCATTTCTTTTGATGAACAGAAGCTTTTTAGCTTTATGAGGTCCCATTTATCTACGCTGTCTCTTAGTTGCTCTGCTGCTGGGGCTTCATTGAGAAAGTTCTTACCTATACCTACCAACTCCAGAGTATTTATTACTCTTTCCTGTTTCAACTTAAGAGTTTGGGGTCTGATATTAAGATCCTTGATCCATTTTGAGTTAATCTTGGTATAGGGTGATATACATGGATCTAGTTTCAGTTTTTTGCAGACTGCTAACCAGTTTTCCCAGCAGTTTTTGTTGAAGAGGCTGCTATTTCTCCATCGTATATTTTTAGCTCCTTTGTCAAAGATAAGTTGCTTGTAGTTGTGTGGCTTCATATCTGGATCCTCTATTCTGTTCCACTGGTCTTCATGTCTGTTTTTGTGCCAGTACCATGCTGTTTTTATTATTATTGCTTTGTAATATAGTTTGAAATCAGGTATTGTGATACCTCCTGCATTGTTCTTTTGACTGAGTATTGCCTTGGCTATTCGTGGCCTCTTGTGTTTCCATATAAATTTAACAGTAGATTTTTTCAATCTCTAATGAATGTCATTGGAATTTTGATGGGAATTGCATTAAACATGTAGATTACTTTTGGGAGTATCGACATTTTTACTATGTTGATTCTACCAATCCATGAGCATGGCAGATCTCTCCACTTTCTATAGTCTTCCTCAATCTCTTTCTTCAGAAGTGTATAGTTTTCCTTGTAGAGGTCTTTCCCATCTTTTGTTAGGTTTACACCTAGGTATTTATTTTTTTTGAGGCTACTGTAAATGGAATTGCTTTCATACATTCTTTTTCCGTTTGCTCATTGTTAGTGTATAGAAATGCTAATGATTTTTATATGTTGATTTTATATCCTGCTACCTTGCTATAGCTATTGATGATGTCTAGAAGCTTCTGAGTAGAGTTTTTTGGGTCTTTAAGGTATAGGATCATGTCGTCTGCAAATAGGGATATTTTGACAGTTTCTTTACCTATTTGTATTCCTTTTATTCCTTCTTCTTGCCTAATTGCTCTGGCTAGGAATTCCAGTACTATGTTGAATAGGAGTGGAGATAGTGGGCATCCTTGTCTGGTTCCTGATTTTAGAGGGAATGGTTTCAGTTTTTCTCCATTAAATATAATGCTGTCTGGAGGTTTGTCATATATAGCTTTTATAATGTTGAGGAACTTTCCTTCTATTCCTAGTTTTCTTAGAGCTTTTATCATGAAATGATGTTGGATCTTATCAAAGGCTTTTTCTGCATCTATTGAGATGATCAAGTGGCTTTTGTCTTTGCTTCTGTTAATGTGGTTTATTACGTTTATTGATTTTCGTATGTTGAACCACCCCTGCATCCCTGGGATGAAGCCTACTTGGTCGTGGTGAATGATCTTTTTGATGTGTTGCTGAATTCGGTTTGCCATTATTTTGTTGAGGATTTTTGCATCAATGTTCATTAAGGAGATTGGCCTATAGTTCTCCTTTTTGGAGGTGTCTTTGCCTGGTTTGGGGATATGTGTAATACTGGCTTCATAAAATGTGTTAGGCAGTTTTCCTTCCCTTTCTATTTCGTGGAACAGTTTAAGGAGGGTTGGTAGCAGTTGTTCTTTAAAGGTCTGATAGAATTCAGCAGAGAATCCATCAGGTCCTGGACTTTTCTTTTTGGGGAGACTCTTGATTGCTGCTTCAATTTCATTTTGTGTTATAGGTCTATTCAGGTGATTAATTTCCTCTTGGTTCAGTTTTGGATCATCATATGTATCTAGAAATCTGTCCATTTCTTTTAGATTTTCAAATTTATTTGAATATAGGTTCTCAAAGTAGTCTCTGATGATTTCCTGGACTTCCATGGTGTTTGTTGTTATCTCCCCTTTTGCATTCCTGATTCTACTAATTTGGGTTTTTTCTCTCCTCATTTTAGTCAGGTTTGCCAAGGGTCTATTGATCTTGTTTATTTTTTCAAAGAACCAACTTTTTGTTTCATTAGTTCTTTGTATGGTTTTTTTGGTCTCTATTTCATTGATTTCAGCTCTTATTTTTATTATTTCTCTCCTTCTATTTGTTTTGGGATTTGCTTGTTCTTGTTTTTCTAGGAGTTTGAGATGTATCATTAGGTCATTGATTTGGAATCTTTCAATCTTTTTAATATATGCACTCATGGCTATAAACTTTCCTCTCAAGACTGCCTTAGCTGTGTCCCATAGGTTCTGGTAGGTTGTGTTTTCATTTTCATTGACTTCCAGGAACTTTTTAATTTCCTCTTTTATTGCATCGAAGATCCATTCTTCATTAAGTAATGAGTTATTTAGTTTCCAGCTGTTTGCATGTTTTTTGTCTTTACTTTTGTTGTTGAGTTCTACTTTTACTGCATTGTGGTCAGATAGTATGCACGGTATTATTTCTATTTTCTTATATTTGCTGAGGCTTGCTTTGTGCCCTAGGATATGATCTATTTTGGAGAAGGTTCCATGGGCTGCTGAGAAGAATGTATATTGTGTAGAGGTTGGATGAAATGTTCTGTAGACATCTACTAGGTCCATTTGATCTATTGCATATTTTAGATCTTGGATTTCTTTATTGAGTTTTTGTTTGGATGACCTATCTATTGATGATAATGGGGTGTTAAAGTCTCCCACAACCACTGTGTTGGCGTTTATATATGCTTTTAGGTCTTTCAGGGTATGTTTGATGAAATTGGGTGCATTGACATTGGGTGCATACAGATTGATGATTATTATTTCCTTTTGGTCTATTTCCCCTTTTATTAGTATGGAATGTCCTTCTTTATCTCGTTTGATCAATGTAGGTTTGAAGTCTACTTTGTCAAAGTATTGCTACTCCTCCTGACTGTTTTCGGGGGCCATTGGCTTGGTAAATCTTCTTCCAGCCTTTCATCCTAAGCATATGCTTATTTCTGTTGGTGAGATGAGTCTCCTGTAAGCAACAAATTGTTGGATCTTCTTTTTTAATCCATTTTGTCAAACGGTGTCTTTTGATGGGTGAATTAAGTCCATTAACATTAAGCGTTAGTACTGATAGGTATGTGGTGATTCCTGCCATTTAGTTGTCTTAGTTGTTTGAATGTTTGATTGTGTGTACCTAACTTGATGTTACTCTCTACTGTCTTGCTTTTTCTTATCCTGTGGTTTGGTGCTGCCTGCCTTTTCATGGTTAAGTTGGATGTCACTTTCTGTGTTCGGGATCCCTTGCAGAATCTTTTGTAATGGTGGCTTTGTGGTCACATATTGTTTTAGTTTCTGCTTATCATGGAAGACTTTTATTGCTCCATCTATTTTGAATGATAGCTTTGCTGGGTAGAATATGTAGAGTATCCTGGGGTTGAAGTTATTTTCATTCAGTGCCCGGAAGATCTCACCCCATGCTCTTCTTGCTTTTAATGTTTCTGTTGAGAAGTCTGCTGTGATTTTGATGGGTTTACCTTTGTATGTTACTTGTTTTTTCTCTCTTACAGCCTTCAATATTCTTTCCTTAGTTTCTGAACTTGTTGTTTTAATGATGATATGTCGTGGAGTAGTTCTATTTTGATCTGGTCCGTTTGGTGTCCTGGAGGCCTCTTGCATCTGTATGGGAATATCTTTCTCTAGATTTGGGAAATTTTCCATTATTATTTTGTTGAATATATTACGCATTCCCTTCGCTTGCACCTCTTCTCCTTCTTCGATGCCCATGATTCTCATGTTTGGTCTTTTGATGGAGTCAGTGAGTTCTTGCATTTTCTTTTCACAGGTCTTGAGTTGTTTAATTAATAGTTCTTCGGTTTTTCCTTTAATTACCATTTCATCTTCAAGTTCTGAGATTCTGTCTTCTGTTTGTTCTATTCTGCTGGATTGGCCTTCCGTTTTGTTTTGCAGTTCTGTTTTGTTCTTTTTTCTGAGGTTTTCCATATCTTGGCAGTTTTCCTCTTTAATGTTGTCTATTTTTGTCCTGAGTTCATTTATCCATTTATTCATGTGTTCTCTCTTTCACTTTGGTGTTTATACAGTGCTTCTATGGTTTCCTTTATTTCTTCTTTTGCTTCTCAAATTCTCTATTTTTATTGTCTTAGAATCTTGAGTGTCTCCCGTACATTTTGGTTGACCCTGTCCAGTATCATCTCTATAAAATTTTCATTGAGTACTTGTAATATGTCTTCTTTTAAATTATTCTTGTGGGCTTCATTGGGTCCTTTGGCATAGTTTATCTTCATTTTGTTGGAGTCTGGATCTGAGTTTCTGTTCTGTTCATTCCCCTCTGGTTCCTGTACTAATTTTTTGCTGTGGGGAAACTGTTTTCCCTGTTTCTTCTGTCTTCCCGTCATTGTCATTGGTGTTGTTACTGTCCCTGTACTGTGTGCAATTAAGTATTTTCTAGCTTGTAATAGTAACAGTGGTAATATTTAGAATGGAAGGGTGAGCTGAGATGGAAAGCAAGAAGTTAAAGAAAAGGGGAAAACAAATATACAGACAAGAGGGAGAAAGCAGAACAAGGTATCAGACAAGAGAGTTTCAAAGGTATAAACAGGGAGTGGCTGAACAGACATTAGAGAGACAGAGAGAGGATTGAAAATCAAAGATTAAAAAAATAAAAAATAAGTAAATGAAAGAAACATCTATATATAAAATTTAATTAAAATAAAATGGAAAATAGAAAATTAAAAAAAAACAAAAAACAAAAAACTTCCAAGTTTATATGCAATGCAGTTTCAGTCTTAATAATTTGGGTGTCCATCTCAATCTACAGTCCTGGAGTTGGTGCCTCAGATGTTGTTCTGTAGTTGTCTCATCAAAGGGGATGCATAAAATAGAACAAAACTACACACTCACACACACACACACACACACACAAAAAAAAAAAAAAGCCCCACCAAGTGTTCCAAGTTCAAATGCAATACAGTTTCAGTAAGTTTTTCAGCTTGCAGTTGTAATTCGGTTGTTCTCTCATCAAAGGTAGGGAGAAAAAGAAAAAAAAGCATCTGGAGGCAGTTCTGAGAGTGGTATCTGCAACTGTGGCTTGCCTGCCTGCTGCTCTCAGCCTGTAGCTGGTGGCGTTATTTATGCAGATCTCTGGGGTGAGCTAGCACTCACCTGGTCCCACAGGCTTTGTTTGCTCAGAGTTCTCCTGTGCCGGAGCCTCTGCTACAGGCTTTCCCCTTTCTAAGCACTGGGAAAGGTGACACTGCATCTGCGTTGTCAGGCCTGTGTGTTTATTTACAGTTCTTGTGGGAGGTGGGTCTTTCCCCCTCTCCTCTGAAGTTTTCCTCCCACTGCCACTTTCAGAAGCTTTCCTTCTCCTGCTTACTGGGTGGTGCTGCTGCTCCTACTGGCCGCCATGTTTATTTACAGTTTACGTGGGAAGTGGGTCTTCCCTCCTCTCCTGTGGAGTTTTTCTCCCTCCCCCACTCTCGCAAGCATCCCCGCTCCTGGTTGCTGGGTGCGCGCCCCACTCCTGCCAGAGGCTCTCCGGCCCACCCGGCTTGTTTATTTACAGTCCCGGGAAGGATTCCCTTCCCCCAATCTTCAGCACTCAGGGCGCCCCACCCTCTTTCCAGTGTGTCTTAACTGTTCTTATTGCTTATTACTCAGTTTCTCTTTTTTTCCTGGGTGGAGGTCAGTCTGTCCAGGGGGCTATGCTGCTCTGGCTCAGGCTTGTCTGTGGGAGTACCGCGGTACCACGAAGCTCACCTGGTCTGCGTCTTCCCAAGCCGTATGGGCGCCGGCCACTGGCGGCCCTGGGGGTTCTCCTTGTTTCTCCGTTTAACGTGAAGTGGAGATTCTCTGCACCGGCTGGAGATGTGGAGGGGTCAAAGTCATGCCTTTTCTCCCGGATTTTGTATACTAGTACTGTGCTGAAAGTGTTTATGCGATCTAAGAATTTTTGGGTTGGACATGGAAATATCACAATTAAACTCCCTGTATAGATATCTTAAACAAATAAAAATGTCTTTTTTTCAAAAATAGAGAACAGGAAGGTATAAATGATCTTGTCTGGGAGTTGGTTGTATAGGAGGATGAATGTGGTAGAAATATGTATTCATATATGAAAATGGAAATGACAATGAGACCTGTTGAAACTGTTCCAGGAATGGAGGGATAGAAGATAAAGAATAATGATGGAGATAATAAATTCAGCTATGATATAATGTAAGAACTTTTGTAAATGTTACAATGTATCTCTAGTACAACAATGGTATGATAATTAAACAAATAAAAAATATAAATAAAAAACAAAAGAACTTTTTAGTTGAGCTTTTAGGGTCTTTAGGGTAAGGACAATTTGATTTCTTCCTTCTTTATTTGAATTCCTTTTATTTCTTCCTTCTGTCATATTCTTCTGGCTAGGAATTCCAGTACTATATTGAATAAAAGTGGGAATAGTGAACACCATTGCTTCTTTCCTGAGTTTAGAGAAATTGGTTTCAGTTTTTCCCAATTTAGTATGTTGTTAGCTATAGGTTTGTCATATATAGTCTTCATAATGTTGAGGAATGTGTCTTATTCTCTTAGTTTCTTCAGAGTTTCTATCTTTAAAGAATGCTGAATTTTGTTGGAGACATTTCTGAAAAAAAGAGGGAACACACTAGAGTACATAAGTATAGGTAATAACTTTATGAATAGAACTGCAATAGCTCAGCAATTAAGAGAAAGTATTAAAAAATGGGACTGCATGAAATTAAATCTGGTACACAGTAAGTGAAACAGTCACTAGACTAAAGAGACAGACTACAGAATGGGAGAAAATTTTTGCCATCTATACATCTGAAAAGAGATTAACAGCCAAAATGTATAGCAAGCTCAAAAAACTAACTACACAAAGAATCAATAACCCACTGAATAAATGGGCAAATGAACTGAACAGAAAACTCTCAAAAGAAGAAGTACAAATGGACAATAAAAATATCAAGAAATGCTCAATATCTTTGCCATGAAGGAAGTGAAAATCAAAATGACATTTAGATTCCACCTCATCCCAGTCAAAATGGCTATCATCAATAACACAAACAACAAATGATCATAAGTATGGGAAGCAGAAACACTTATACACTGTTGGGGGGAATGTAAAGTAGTGCAACTGTTATGGAAACAGTATGGAGAGTCCCAAAAAACTAAAAATAGAACTACCATATGATCCATGCTTACCTCTCCTGGATATATATCTGAAGGAATATAAGTAATGATACAATAAAGATACATGCACATTCATATTAATTGCAACATTATTCACAATATCCAAGCTTTGTAAACAACTCAGACACCCCATAACTGATGAATGGATTAAGAAAATGTAGAATATAAACACAATGAAATTATTTGATCATAAAGAAGAATGAAATAATGTTGTATGCAGGTAAATGGATAGAACTAGTGAACATCATGTTAAACAAAGAAAGCCAGGCTCAAAACACCAGAGGCTGTATACTTTCTCTCATGTGTGGAAGTTAAATGAACACATAAATACATGTATGAGAGAGAGAGAGAGAGAGAGAGAGAGAGAGATTTATTAGTGGGTCTGTTTGAAGGCACTATGGGTGATGGGAGAAGGAAAGAACATTAGAGTGAAAAATTTTGAAAATTTTCAGGTTAACCTGAGTAAAGCAGTATATACATCTGCAATACCAAATGAAACTCTTGTGGATTATCAACATATACTTTAAAAGAATGAAGGAGAAGAATGTACAACAGGTCTTTTCTCGGGGTGAGTACCTATGGGAAGGGGAGGACATAAGGGAAGGATGAATAAAGGTGAATATGATAGGTGTATTTTGCATTCATATATGAAAATTGAATAATAAAACCTGTTGAACTTGTTTAACAAAAGAGAGGGAAGTGGGGGTGAGGGACAATGATGGGTGGGATAAATCTAATTAACATATATTGTAACTGCTTATGTAAATATCACAATGTATCCCCCTGTACAACTATATATGCTTTCAAATAATCCCTTGGAATCCTGACCTTTTTTAATGTCTAATGATTTGAAATGAACACCCTGTGTGCACATATGGTAATGTACATGATTTGCTAAAAAGTTACCCTGAGAAAACTCCACATGTATCTCAACCAGTATATTGATCAGATAGAACTAGTTTAATCCAATTGCAAAGCAACTTTCTACTCTTCTTTGCATTTTTACTTTTGTTTAGAGAAACCTGCTTTTTCCTTTCCTAGCTAAAAGCTGCTCAGTGCTCAAACTTAAATAATACAAAGTTCTTTATAACAACCAATGTATAGATTTGATTTGTTTCCTAGAATGTCCAGAGTAATGTAATAATTCAAACTTCCACTTTCATTCAATGCTACAGTTATTCTGCTCCCTGCTGAGAACCACACATAGAAAAATAAAGGAAAAGGGCATAGTACATTTTTCTTCTCCCTCTATTGCTCCACTATCTTGCTAACATGATTTCTGAGCCCTTCACAGTTGGAGCATGTGGAAGAAGATAGGGAAAACTGTATGTGATAGGGAAAACTGTATGTGATTGTTACTGTCATTGCTGGTTCTAAACTCTTTGGACCTGGCTACTATTTAAAGCTAAGTTTTTCTTGTTGGACATATTTGTTTGTTTTACTTTAATAACTAAAGACTTTTCACGTTCAATATTCTTGCTTTGGGTTGTGCATTTGCCTCATTGTTTCTTCTTCTTCAACTCATCAAAGTCCAGAAATCTATAACACCATGTTTCTGCTGAGTTTCTTTGATCCTCTATGCAACCTTCTTGGTCAGGAATTGAGATAATTTTACTCAGCCTTGATCTTATCATTGTCCACATCAGGTACAGTGACATATTCATCCCTCCTGAGCTCTTATTTGCTTGTAACTCCATAAAACCATTTTATCTCTGATCTTTCAGATATTTAGAGATACAGACACCAATACATTGTGTTTTACAACCCCACTCCATCAATAAAAAGGATATACATCAAACTCTTCCTCTGTGTTTGGATTAGAAGTTGGGACCCCATAATATATTCTTTCCAAAGAAATTCTTTCTCTACCTCCAATAACCTGAAATTTTAAGCTCTCAATTTTGAAAAGGTATTATGGACACTGTTTCTTTCCCTATCCTCAGAATTAGCCCAGACAATCATATTTCTTATTTTCTTACATTTTTAACCTGTTATTTGCCATCAGTCCCATCTTAGCTACGGTACTAATTTTGCTCAGAGGACTTTGAACTTGCCACTCAGGCTGCCAGTGTTGTGGAATTGTTATTGCCCATCAATGGCCTACAGACCCTTCTGCTCATAGGGACTCAACAGGAAGGACAAACCCATGTTTTTCTGATGGTGGTGCTCATCTATGCCTGTTTTCATATCAGTATTAATCATTATACCAAGACCTAAGCATCTGTTACACGTTAGCTATTTATCTAACAACATTCATTTGATTAAGAGATATTTATTTTTATCTTGAAAGCAGAGTGCAATTTTTAAAGTGAACTTGCTCACTCACTCTTTAGCTAAAATAGGGAATGATTTCTTTATTCTTACTCCTTCAATCAAAGCATGACAAACAACACTTTGAGGAATGACCAGCCATATTGGATTAGAATTATGTTATTATTAGAAAACATCTTATCATAACTTTTCCAAGTTTGTATCAAATATAGAATCTTAGAATTTAGATATAAGTAACCAGGAAAACGTCATACATATTGGCACCTTTCACAGTTAGCTCTTTCTTTGCTTTGTCTTAATGTCTATGATTTTAATACCATTATTTCAACCTAAATAAAAATTTGAGCTCCCTCCAAAGACATTCCTTCTGACAGTCTTCTGTGTCATACCACCGGATTCCTCCAGTGTTTCTTAATACACAGAATAATCAAATGAAGTTGAAGTAGAAAGAACATTTCACTCCACATTGAAACAAGTATCACTTACATGAATTGACATTTGAAATTCATTTCACTATTTTAACAATTAGATGTGCACTCACTGTGAACTCTCTTATAATATTTTATTAGTATGCTCACAATTTCTATAGTGCAAAAAATTCTTTGGTTTTCTACCTGTCAATATTTCCCCTACTTATAAGCAAGCCAATAAATGAATGATTGATAAAAATGTGCCCCTTAAGGAGGATGCAAGGCACAATGTGTTTATGGAAGCTGACCTTCAATGAACAGTGCAAAAGTTTCAAAACCAGAGAGAATTATTATGCCTTCAATGTTTTTACCACTTTTTCTTTTACATATTACCCAAGCATATTTGATTAATTTTATTATTGATATTTTTGGTATCTGAAAATTAATACCCCAAATGTCTAGGAATTCCAGCATGATTGAGAAATTAGATTTAACCCATCAGAAGTAATAAGAATAATGAAATATATATATACACACATACATACACACACACACACACACACACACACACACACACATACGTTTTTGCACTGGAGTTTGAATTCAGGACCTTGAGATTGCCAGCCCAGCACTCTACCACTTAAGCTACCACCAGCCGTTTTTGCTTTGGTGATTTTTGAATAGGCTCTCACTTTATGCCTAATCCCAGACCACGATCCCCCTATTTACAAGTGCATGTCACTATGCCCATCTTCTTTATTGGTTGAGATGGTGTCTTGTTGTTTTCCTAGTCTGATCTGGCTGATCTCCACCTCTCAAGTAGCTTGGGTTACAGGTGTGAGCCACCACATCCAGCTTCTATGTTATATATTCTTAGTACATACTATATTCTTAAATGCTTTAAAATTAGAGAGTATGCACATTATATACATTTACCAAATGTGAGTGGAATGCAAATTAGCCCTCTCTTCGATTACTGGAGAAAATCATAGGGGAAAAGAAAACAAAAATCATATCCAGAACTCTATTAAACTGGAAATTGTGGCATAAAAAAGGGTAGTATTTTTATTTTAACAACATTTTATTTAACAATATTGAAGATTTTATTTTTATAATGGGAATATAGGTAATCTTTAAAATAGAATATATTGTACTTTATCACAATTGTAGAGGGATGGCTTAATGATGTAAATCCCATAGCCCCCTTATTAATAAAAGAAAAATAAGCCTTATTAGGAAAAATCACAAGTCTTACTTATTATTAATATTTACAAGTTTTCATTTTAAAATAATGTTACATGAAGCAAGTTTTCACCAAATCTATATCCATGTGGGATTCTCTTTTTTCTTTAACAAGTTGTACAAGTACCCACTTCAATAATTTCTGGGTAATAAACAAAAAGAAAGAGGATTCACTCAACTCTGTAAGGCTAATGATATTAATTCACTGAAAGGAACATTCTCCCAAAGATGGCCAAGATAAGATTTCAGCTTTGTATCTCTTGTGACACCATTTATTTTCCTCCCCTGTAATATGTGTGTAATGCCATTTGCCCTGGATAGCTCTCAAGGTATTTGTAAGAGAAATAATGATATATATAAATACTTTAAAAAAGTGTAAAGTATAACCTAAATACAAAACATCTTTGTCACAGAGCTCATTTTAGTTTTTCCGGATTTTCTAACTTTTATGGCATTCATCAGAATGTTTTTACCATGTATATTTATTAATAAAAATAAGAAAAAATATGACAAATGAGATACAAAAGGAGATGCATTCGTGCTATGTGACTCTTGTCTGGAAGTGTCAACAATTTTAGATTAGCTGGTGTAGCAGCCAAACTCTAGGGTGGCTGCCTGTGATATTTGATCTTGAGTACATCCATCCCCCTGTACAATCACCTCCTGTTTGAATGGGAGTGGACAAGGTCACTTCTTCCAAGATGATAGAAAATGGTAAATCTGATGAGATGCTACTTCTGTGATTACATTACTTCACATAAGATTCTGTCTTGTAATAGAGTCAAGAGACTCTCTTTGCTGGCTTGATGAAGTAAGGAACATGTTGGAGAAGCCATGTGATAAGGAACTATGGTCAGTCTCTGTGAATTGTGAACAGCTTCCAACAGATAGCTAGTTAGAAACCAATACTCTTGGTGTACAACCAAATGAAACTGAATTCTGCCAAAAGCTGTAACAAGCTCACCAGTAAATTATTCCTTATCTCCAAATAAGAATGTAGACTTTCCATACATTGATTGTACTTTGAAAGACTCTGAACAGAGGCCTCAGCTACCTGTGACTAGACTCTTGACCCTCAGAATCTGTGAAAAAATACATATGTGCTGTTTTAAACTAAGCTTGTTATAATTTGTTGTGAAGTAATAGAAAACTAATACAATTGGTTAAAAAATTAGTTATTAGACTTACCCAGGTAGTGATTAATATCTGATCTTTCATAAGTCACAGACTTATTCCCCCTCAGATATTCTCATAAATTTGCCTTTTTTTGTCGTTTTTAGTTTTTGCTTCAACACCAGAACACTTGAAATAGGCTCTATCATAGCTGTAATGGTGACTATTTGTGCACATGGTCATGTAAATGGAGTGTATTTATTAAGTGTCACTCAATACACCTACTTTCTAATAACAAAATGTACCAATTACTTTATTCCCATTTCCCCCATTCTCTTCTATCACTTTACTCATCAATGTAGTCTCTTGTTTCTTAACTTCTGATTCAAATTTTCCAAAGCACAGAAATCAGTTATGAAGGAATTGTCTAACTCAAATGCTTATTCTTCCAGCCTACTGGGCTCTAAAGAAGTGAAAAGAACTCTATTAAATCTTCTCCCCTTATTCAAGAACTTAATGATCCTATATGATTAAGTTCTTAAGTCTAGTGTTAAATGTACCTCCAACTTTCTTAAGTCTTTTATGCTACTATAACATAAAACCAAAGAATGGGTAACTCATAAGAATAGAAATGCATTTTCTAGATGTTTTGGAGGCTAATAAGTCCAATATCAGGTTCTAGAACTTGGCAAGGGTCTTCTACCATGTTTTCTCATGGTGGAAGAATGGAAGAGCAAGAGCACAAGACAGTGATCCCATTTCTGAAAGCCTATTTAATAATAGCACTACTCTGTTGATGACAGTGGAACCCTCATGACCTAGCATGTCCTGTTACATCCACCCTTCACAATTATCACATTTTGGATAAATTTCCTAGCACATGAATTTTGGTTAACACACTCAAACTATAGCAGCAATCATCCAACACAATGCAGGTTAGCACTCTATTTGATTGCTAAAACAAAAATTTCAAACTCTTTTCTCAACTACAGTAACTTAATAAATTAAAAGAAAAATTTAGATTATAATTTAACATGCTGGGGGATTCCAAGATGGTGGCTAGAGGTAGGAAGCAGAAAAAGAGCCTCCCATAGTGAAATCTTGGAGAGATGCTGGAGACACACTTTGCAGGCATAATCACTGAGAAAAGGCATAACTTTGACCCCTCCACACCTCCAGCCAGCACAGAGAATCTCCACTTCACGTTAAATGGAGAAACGAGGAGGGCCCCCGGGCCGCCAGTGGCCAGCACCCAATGGGAAGATGTGGACCAGCTTACTGTCGATTAGTACACTAACACTCCCTGTTTATACCTTTGAAACTCTCTTGTCTGATACCTTGTTCTGCTTTCTCCCTCTTGTCTGTATATTTGTTTTCTCCTTTTCTTTAACTTCTTGCTTTCCATCTCAGCTCACCCTTCCATTCTAAATATTACCACTGTTACTATTACAAGCTAGAAAATACTTAATTGCACACAGTACAGGGACAGTAACAACACCAATGACAATGACGGGAAGACAGAAGAAACAGGGAAAACAGTTTCCCCACAGCAAAAAATTAGTACAGGAACCAGAGGGGAATGAACAGAACAGAAACTCAGATCCAGACTCCAACAAAATGAAGATAAACTATGCCAAAGAACCCAATGAAGCCCACAAGAATAATTTAAAAGAAGACATATTACAAGTACTCAGTGAGAATTTTATACAGATGATACTGGACAGGGTCAACCAAAATGTACAGGAGACACTCAAGAAATTCCAAGACAACAAAAATAGAGAATTTGAAAAAGGAAAAGAAGAAATAAAGGAAACCATAGAAGCACTGTATAAACACCAAAGTGAAAGAGAGAACACAATGAATAAATGGATAAATGAACTCAGGACAAAAATAGACAACATTAAAGAGGAAAACTGCCAGGATATGGAAAACCTCAGAAAAAAGAACAAAACAGAACTGCAAAACAAAACGGAAGTCCAATCCAGCAGAATAGAACAAACAGAAGACAGAATCTCAGAACTTGAAGATGAAATGGTAATTAAAGGAAAAACCGAAGAACTATTAATTAAACAACTCAAGACCTGTGAAAAGAAAATGCAAGAACTCACTGACTCCATCAAAAGACCAAACTTGAGAATCATGGGCATCAAAGAAGAAGAGGTGCAAGCGAAAGGAATGTGTAATATATTCAACAAAATAATAACGGAAAATTTCCCAAATCTAGAGAAAGATATTCCCATACAGATGCAAGAGGCCTCCAGGACACCAAACAGACCAGATCAAAATAGAACTACTCCACGACATATCATCATTAAAACAACAAGTTCAGAAACTAAGGAAAGAATATTGAAGGCTGTAAGAGAGAAAAAACAAGTAACATACAAAGGTAAACCCATCAAAATCACAGCAGACTTCTCAACAGAAACATTAAAAGCAAGAAGAGCATGGGGTGAGATCTTCCGGGCACTGAATGAAAATAACTTCAACCCCAGGATACTCTACATATTCTACCCAGCAAAGCTATCATTCAAAATAGATGGAGCAATAAAAGTCTTCCATGATAAGCAGAAACTAAAACAATATGTGACCACAAAGCCACCATTACAAAAGATTCTGCAAGGGATCCTGAACACAGAAAGTGACACCCAACTTAACCATGAAAAGGCAGGCAGCACCAAACCACAGGATAAGAAAAAGCAACACAGTAGAGAGTAACATCAAGTTAGGTACACACAATCAAACATTCAAACAACTAAGACAACTAAATGGCAGGAATCACCACATACCTATCAGTACTAACGCTTAATGTTAATGGACTTAATTCACCCATCAAAAGACACCGTTTGACAAAATGGATTAACAAAGAAGATCCAACAATTTGTTGCTTACAGGAGACTCATCTCACCGACAGAAATAAGCATATGCTTAGGATGAAAGGCTGGAAGAAGATTTACCAAGCCAATGGCCCCTGAAAACAGGCAGGAGTAGCAATACTTATCTCTGACAAAGTAGACTTCAAACCTACATTGATCAAACGAGATAAAGAAGGACATTCCATACTAATAAAAGGGGAAATAGACCAAAAGGAAATAATAATCATCAATCTGTATGCACCCAATGTCAATGCACCCAATTTCATCAAACATACCCTGAAAGACCTAAAAGCATATATAAACGCCAACACAGTGGTTGTGGGAGACTTTAACACCCCATTATCATCAATAGATAGGTCATCCAAACAAAAACTCAATAAAGAAATCCAAGATCTAAAATATGCAATAGATCAAATGGACCTAGTAGATGTCTACAGAACATTTCATCCAACCTCTACACAATATACATTCTTCTCAGCAGCCCATGGAACCTTCTCCAAAATAGATCATATCCTAGGGCACAAAGCAAACCTCAGCAAATATAAGAAAATAGAAATAATACCGTGCATACTATCTGACCACAATGCAGTAAAAGTAGAACTCAACAACAAAAGTAAAGACAAAAAACATGCAAACAGCTGGAAACTAAATAACTCATTACTTAATGAAGAATGGATCTTCGATGCAATAAAAGAGGAAATTAAAAAGTTCCTGGAAGTCAATGAAAATGAAAACACAACCTACCAGAACCTATGGGACACAGCTAAGGCAGTCTTGAGAGGAAAGTTTATAGCCATGAGTGCATATATTAAAAAGATTGAAAGATCCCAAATCAATGACCTAATGATACATCTCAAACTCCTAGAAAAACAAGAACAAGCAAATCCCAAAACAAATAGAAGGAGAGAAATAATAAAAATAAGAGCTGAAATCAATGAAATAGAAACCAAAAAAACCATACAAAGAACTAATGAAACAAAAAGTTGGTTCTTTGAAAAAATAAACAAGATCAATGGACCCCTGGCAAACCTGACTAAAATGAGGAGAGAAAAAACCCAAATTAGTAGAATCAGGAATGCAAAAGGGGAGATAACAACAAACACTATGGAAGTCCAGGAAGTCATCAGAGACTACTTTGAGAACCTATATTCAAATAAATTTGAAAATCTAAAAGAAATGGACAGATTTCTAGATACATATGATCATCCAAAACTGAACCAAGAGGAAATTAATCACCTGAATAGACCTATAACACAAAATGAAATTGAAGCAGCAATCAAGAGTCTCCCCAAAAAGAAAAGTCCAGGACCTGATGGATTCTCTGCTGAATTCTATCAGACCTTTAAAGAACAACTGATACCAACCCTCCTTAAACTGTTCCACGAAATAGAAAGGGAAGGAAAACTGCCTAACACATTTTATGAAGACAGTATTACACTTATCCCCAAACCAGGCAAAGACACCTCCAAAAAGGAGAACTATAGGCCAATCTCCTTAATGAACATTGATGCAAAAATCCTCAACAAAATAATGGCAAACCGAATTCAGCAACACATCAAAAAGATTATTCACCACGACCAAGTAGGCTTCATCCCAGGGATGCAGGGGTGGTTCAACATACGAAAATCAATAAACGTAATAAACCACATTAACAGAAGCAAAGACAAAAGCCACTTGATCATCTCAATAGATGCAGAAAAAGCCTTTGATAAGATCCAATATCATTTCATGATAAAAGCTCTAAGAAAACTAGGAATAGAAGGAAAGTTCCTCAACATTATAAAAGCTATATATGACAAACCTCCAGACAGCATTATATTTAATGGAGAAAAACTGAAACCATTCCCTCTAAAATCAGGAACCAGACAAGGATGCCCACTATCTCCACTCCTATTCAACATAGTACTGGAATTCCTAGCCAGAGCAATTAGGCAAGAAGAAGGAATAAAAGGAATACAAATAGGTAAAGAAACTGTCAAAATATCCCTATTTGCAGATGACATGATCCTATACCTTAAAGACCCAAAAAACTCTACTCAGAAGCTTCTAGACATCATCAATAGCTATAGCAAGGTAGCAGGATATAAAATCAACATAGAAAAATCATTAGCATTTCTATACACTAACAATGAGCAAACGGAAAAAGAATGTATGAAAACAATTCCATTTACAATAGCCTCAAAAAAAATCAAATACCTAGGTGTAAACCTAACAAAAGATGTGAAAGACCTCTACAAGGAAAACTATACACTTCTGAAGAAAGAGATTGAGGAAGACTATAGAAAGTGGAGAGATCTCCCATGCTCATGGATTGGTAGAATCAACATAGTAAAAATGTCTATACTCCCAAAAGTAATCTACATGTTTAATGCAATTCCCATCAAAATTCCAATGACATTCATTAAAGAGATTGAAAAATCTACTGTTAAATTTATATGGAAACACAAGAGGCCACGAATAGCCAAGGCAATACTCAGTCAAAAGAACAATGCAGGAGGTATCACAATACCTGACTTCAAACTATATTACAAAGCAATAACAATAAAAACAGCATGGTACTGGCACAAAAACAGACATGAAGACCAGTGGAACAGAATAGAGGATCCAGATATGAAGCCACACAACTACAAGCAACTTATCTTTGACAAAGGAGCTAAAAATATACGATGGAGAAATAGCAGCCTCTTCAACAAAAACTGCTGGGAAAACTGGTTAGCAGTCTGCAAAAAACTGAAACTAGATCCATGTATATCACCCTATACCAAGATTAACTCAAAATGGATCAAGGATCTTAATATCAGACCCCAAACTCTTAAGTTGATACAAGAAAGAGTAGGAAATACTCTGGAGTTAGTAGGTATAGGTAAGAACTTTCTCAATGAAACCCCAGCAGCACAGCAACTAAGAGATAGCATAGATAAATGGGACCTCATAAAACTAAAAAGCTTCTGTTCATCAAAAGAAATGGTCTCTAAACTGAAGAGAACACCCACAGAGTGGGAGAAAATATTTGCCAACTATACATCAGACAAAGGACTGATAACCAGAATATATAGGGAACTTAAAAAACTAAATTCTCCCAAAACTAATGAACCAATAAAGAAATGGGCAAGTGAACTAAACAGAACTTTCTCAAAAGAAGAAATTCAAATGGCCAGAAAACACATGAAAAAATGCTCACCATCTCTAGCAATAAAGGAAATGCAAATTAAAACCATGCTAAGATTCCACCTCACCCCTGTTAGAATAGCCATCATCAGCAACACCACCAACAACAGGTGTTGGCAAGGATGCGGGGAAAAAGGAACCCTCTTACACTGTTGGTGGGAATGTAGACTAGTACAACCACTCTGGAAAAAAATTTGGAGGCTACTTAAAAAGCTGGACATCGATCTACCATTTGATCCAGCAATACCACTCTTAGAGATATACCCAAAAGACTGTTACTCCAGAGGCACCTGCACACCCATGTTTATTGCAGCACTATTCACAATAGCCAAGTTATGGAAACAGCCAAGATGCCCCACCACTGGCGAATGGATTGAAAATGTGGTATCTATACACAATGGAATTCTATGCAGCCATGAAGAAGAACGAAATGTTATCATTCGCTGGTAAATGGATGGAATTGGAGAACATCATTCTGAGTGAGGTTAGCCTGGCCCAAAAGACCAAAAATCATATGTTCTCCCTCATATGTGGACATTAGATCAAGGGTAAACACAACAAGGGGATTGGACTATGAGCACATGATAAAAGCGAGAGCACACAAGGAAGGGGTGAGCATTGGTAAGACACCTAAAAAACTAGCTAGCATTTGTTGCCCTTAACGCAGAGAAACTAAAGCAGATACCTTAAAGCAACTGAGGCCAATAGGAAAAGGGGAACAGGTACTAGAGAAAAGGTTAGTTCAAGAAGAATTAACCTAGAAGGTAACACCCATGCACACGAAATCAGTGTGAGTCAATGCCCTGTATAGCTATCCTTATCTCAACCAGCAAAAACCATTGTTCCTTCCTATTATTGCTTATACTCTCTCTACAACAAAATTAGAAATAAGGGCAAAATAGTTTCTGCTGGGTATTGAGGGGGGGGAGAGGGAGGGGGCGGATTGGGTGGTAAGGGAGGGGGTGGGGGCAGGGGGAAGAAATGAACCAAGCCTTGTATGCACATATGAATAATAAAAGAAAAAGAAAAAAAAAAGAAAGCTTTTGGAGATTTGGTGATAGAGAGGAATGACCCACATGAAAATGCCAGCTGTCTGGAGGTCAGTGTGTTGGGAGCCCACAGGGAGGGGTCCCTCAGGATCATCACCTTCTCTCCTCTTTTTATGGCTGTCTGGCTCATGTCCCTCTACTTGAGGCCCCTCCCAGCACCTTCTTTCTGAACTTAGGTCCACTCTTATTCAAATACCAATCAGTTATCCTGTGTTCACTCACTTGAATTGTAGGCTCTTTTCCTAATGAACAGCCAGACTTTCTAATTGGCTGTGAGCTTCTGAAGATCAGAGTTGCTGTCATATGCAGCACCATGTAAGCATGTGGGAGGCCCTGGAGAAGCTGCAGCCCTGAAGCAGGACCCAAGGTTTTGTACTTCCAGCCAAGGGACTTGTAACTACTGCAAATCTCAGTTTCCCTGTTTGTAAAATGGATATAAATATACCCCAGATTCAAGAGGTAACATGTATATTGCTCTGGACATAGCAGTCTGTAAATAACCTGTGCATATCATTATCATCACTCAGGGTTGATACACAATAGGTATTTAATAAATGCATATCTACTGATTAATGAAAAAATAATAATAATTTAACATGCTGCATGTTTGCAATAGTCATGAATCTGTTCCAATAATCATGTAGACTACTAAGTTTCATTTATCAACCCAATGGACAATGACTAGTCCCTAGTGCTGCAGCAAACAAACCACTCAGAGTTTACATCCCTGCTGCCTCAGTTTTCCCAGATGTAAATTGTGGAAGAAATAAAGTTCCTCATGGGAGTGCTATAATGATTTAAGTGATTTTATATATGTTAAGTTGAAAGATGTCTAACTCATGCCAATTATACCTTACCTATAATAATAATTACTACTACTTCTATTATTTGCTAGAACAGATAAGAGAAAAACATTACTGAGAAAAATAGAGCATGTGACCCTGCCTAGGTGGGAGAATATGAAGAGTAAAGAGAACATGTATTCTTAAATTTGTGTGAGATATTATATTACTGAGATGAGTTCTAACATCCTAAACTCAAACTAAAGTTCAAGTAAATATGCTGCTGAAAACCATACAACATTCAAGAAGAAAATTTTCGCTTGACAAAAGTGAATGTTAAACACACAGTTGGAAAGTTTTTATCAAATGTTCTTCTCTATGCCTTTAAAACAACAAGATCCAAGATCCTCTGAGAAAAAGAGTAAAGTTCTAATTTGACCTAACTGCAGGGAATGCCCATTCAGCCATGAGTGTTTCTTTATTAGATACATGGCAATTAAGCTTCTGTACTACATTTTTATGAGGTCTTTTCTGTTTCAAAGATGAATCAGGTAGTCCATATGCAAGTAGAGAAATATACAGAAACATAATTTCAAATAATTAGAGTTCTAGTAAAATTAAGAGCATAGTGTCATACGGAATAAATAAAAATTGCCCAAAGGCATTTACAGCCTTAATTTAAAGTTAAATTATGCATTGTTGATAATAGCTTCACTTGAAATTATTTTTCCACAGTAGCCTCAAAGAATAAAAATAATAAAAATGGAAGGGATATTTCTATTTGTTAATTAATAACAGATCACCATATGTTAATAAATTGACTTAATGATAAGTAAATATCAATTTCCAAATATTCAAAGTTGAAATAAAAGCAAAGATGAACAGTATCTCTATCTTCTTGTGGTTCCTTCAGAGCTATTTATAAACTCTATGATTTCAAAAGATGAGAATGATAGCAAATTCTAGATACTCCCATTTATCTTTCCCTTTATCTTTGGAAATCCATCTTATTTGTTGACCTAATTTATATCATGAGAAGGTGAAGATAAGTGTAACAACAGAAAATGGATGCAACTATTTTTAAAATAATATTGTATACAATAATAATCTTAGGCTCTTCAGATCACTTGTTACATTTATGTTTTAAAAACTTTTGATGTAGTTACTGTTATTTTCCTTTATATATTATAAAACTGTGTTTCAAGGATGGCAATGAATAATGGTAATACAGTTTGTAAGTGGTGAACATAGAATTTGAAACCAGAGCAATATGTCTCAAAATCTATAGCTCATACTCACAGTATACCTGCCTCCAGACGTGTATGGCAATTTTGGCACAAATTGCTGCAACATACAATAAGAAACAAGATCCTGAGAAGGATAACTTTCTTTCTCCAAGGTATTAAGGTACAGATAAAATAGAGTGACTTAAAACAGCAATTCTTTAGGAGTTTCATTTAAATATCCTATAAAAATTAGTTTCTTCTACTTTATTTCCCCCATCATTTTTGTTCACTAAGAAGATAAAGTATTCTTGTAAAAGAAGAAAAAATCAAATTACTTCAATAGACAAGATTGATGAAACCTTGGAAAAAAATAATGATTGAAATTCTCAGCTGCTCTCCAAGGTGATTAAATCCTAATTGAGGAAAGGGCCGTGTGTGGAAACCGCAGGCTACAACAGAATGGTTCTGTGGGCTCCAGAGGAGATACAGTTGGATCGAGTGTATTCTGCAATTGCTTTAGGCAGTTCCATATTGAATGCTTACAATTCAATAATACGAAGGGCTGACATTATAATGATTTCTACTCTTCCTAATTATTCCGAGATGTTTGCTGACATGCATAAGTAGTCTTCCACAGTGCCATTTAAAAGGGTATGGAAGACCTCTCATTTATGTGGACAGAGTTCAATTGGTTTGGGGGGGATGATATTCTATTCCCCCCCTGGAATATATTGTGCAGCCAATCTTTGAGCCTAATACCTGTCATCTATCATTTTTCATCAGTAGAATTTGACTTATGGGGTCAGGGAATGACAAAGTCTTACAATATTTAAGGAGTAATTGATCATTTGGATTCCCGCCAGACACAAAAACGTAGGAAAGAAGTTCACATTCTCAAGGAAAGAACTTTCCTATTTTTCCCCACTTTTCAGATTAGAAAAATAAGTTTCAAAAGTATTTCATGTTTTATTAATGACAACATAAGGGGCAAAGCTGTCTGCTTTTTTCTTTTTTTTTTTTTCTTGCATTGTGCTTTATTGCTTTTTAAGAGAATAGTCATCTCTCTTTGGATCAACCTCACTTACCCTTTTTTTCATGTAATGGATAACAAAAAGGTGCTATATCCACAACTCATTTAATGGATCTTTTTACATGCCTGCCATATGGCAATGGTGAATAAAACAAATGTTCTTGCCTTCTGGGAGCTTACAATTAAGGAATAAAGATAAATATTAATCAGAGACTTATAGGTAAAAGTCAAGAGACTGATTTCTTATACGCAATATGAAAAAATGAAAGAGAACTAAATCGTTGTTTTCTATAAGAGCCACTTGAGTTTGGAGAAGAGGAAAGAAAGAGAAATCATTGGGGAAAACCTGAGGAAACATCAAAACATTAAAAAATGTTTTATTCAATGATCAATTTATATACTAAAGAATTTGACTCTGTTTTTAGTATTTGGCCTCTGACAGTTTTTAGGACCTATAGCTCTTTCATTCTCTTTTGTCCACAAAAATATCAGGTGCTACCTCTCATGGCATCCATAGTCAGATCAAGCCATGCAAACCCTGGTCCACATGAGAGAACACGCATACACTCCCCTTAGCCACAATACAAACTAAAACCATCACTTCTCTCTTGGTTCGAAACACGTTAGATCAGCTTGGGGACCTGTCCACCCGCCTCCGTGAGATAGCCCTATTTTGTGAAATGTAAACATTTTCACATGCCATGAACCAGTCGGTGGTGGCATCATCTGTCTTGTCATGTGACCCAACTTAGTGGAAGGAAATTTGATTCCATCCTACCCCCCTCAATTATTTGTTGCTATGAGCAGGAGAGTCAGAGAGATGGTCACCAAATCCCTTGGGTGTTTTTTTCTATTCTTTTTAATTGATAATTGGTTCTACTGCCTGATGGTGAGCTTTCCCTTGGAGCTGTGCTCCCCCTTGGAGCTGTGCTCCTTTAAGGGTGCTAATATCAAGTCATAGCAAGCCTTTGGTTTAGATTTATTGGCCTAAGTTACAAGTTTCAGCAACTGTCATTTAGGAAGAGGAGATGTTGAATTAGAGTCCTGCATAAACTGGTACTGGGTTATGGATCTTAGCCCTTAACTATCCTTGACCTTCAATAGTCAATAATAAGGTATCAGATACTTAAAAGTAACTAAGAGAATTATATATTTTGATTCCAGCTAAGTGATGAAAAATATTATATTCAAGAGAATATAATATCCTCACTCTGACCATTGATTATTAGTTTCAGTCAAGCATTGATTCCCGTTCTATTGAACTCTTGGAAGATAGACTAATTTACTGCACAAACTCAGAGCTCCTCAAATAGACCTTGCACAAAAGCAAAGATCCACGTACCTAAAGCTAAATTACGTCCTGGAATTCTAGGAGGCTTTACATGTTTCTGTCCATGTAAGTCATGCATGTGTCCATGACTATGTACAAAACAAAAAAAGGAAAAAAAAACATGGTCTTTGGCCTTAAAGGATTTAAAAAGTTCATTAAACTGAATGTTTTACCCCCAGCTCTGCCAAAGATCTCCAAGACCATAATCCCAGTGTATTACTGGAATAGCCTGCAAAGACTTTGCATCAAGACACTGCATAATTCTAACCCTGTTTTGGTCCTGGTTTCCTAAATACCAATAAAGCAACAGTCACTCTAGGGAATGTTCCTATCTCTGACAAAATTTGGGGGGACACACTGGAAAAAGAAACATAAATCTGAGCAAGGTAAAGAAGACCTAAAATATTTCCAGTTACCATACATACACTTACCTTGATACCAGAGGAGGAAATAAAAACATGAAACTGTGCTTTGCTATTTAAGCCATCTGCAAAAGCAAATTTTACTAAGGAGGAAAATTACTTTGAAACCATCTTTGTAGATCACTGGGGGCTGAAGTTCATGTTATATTAAACCTTACTTTATTAGGGCATTGAGATGGTAATCTTAAAGATGATAGGTCTTATGGTTACTGTTTTATTGCAAGGTGTAGTTTAGTCCATGTACCACATTTTAGTCTACTTTAATCAACCACTGGTTTACTTATAAATTCTTTGGTTCCTTACAAAGTGTGCACATGAGTTTTTATTCTTCAGTTGAGTAGTCCTTATCTTTTCACATTTCAAATGTAAGAAACAATGGGAGAGACAATTTGAACTCCAGACTTTTGTAATGAACATAATATTTATTTAAAAATCCTGTTTTTGCTTAGGATATAATTCATGTTATAAGTAAAACAAAGTATTTATTCTCTAACACATATTTAGTATCTGTCTACATTCATCAGGCATTATTATTGGTATGTAATCATGAAAGAAAAAGTCTCTTTTATCATATGAAAAGTAGATATACCTATGATGCTATTCTTCCTTACATATGATTAATGCAGTAATGTCAGTTGTTGTATCTCCACACATGTTGCCCTGGTTTTGTAGAGATGAAAATTAAGTCAATCCCATAAATCATATCTGTAACTGTCTCACCATTGGGTCTTAGAGACATAATTCATGCACTCATACACATATTCCATTTAAGATATTGATTGTTTAAATGGAGTTAAGGTATAAAAAGAAATCTAATTTATCTGGATTTGAGTTCGGATGAGTTTATCAGGAGGCAAGTGGGAGGAAGGCATACCGAATAGTGACAAGAACAGTTGTCAAGAGAGAAGGAGGTAGCATTGCATTGTTTGAGATTCACAATGATTAAATGTACCGGAATAATATGTTGAGATAAAAAAAATAATAGAAATTTGATTGTGGTTAGATTGCCAGCAAGTATATACCTTTTCCTTTATGGCAGATGAATGAGAACCAATGAAAAATTTTAAACAAATATGGAACATAGTCTTATTTGTAGATGTGAAATAAAATTTTGACACCATATGTGCAAAACAAATTTTAGAAAGCAATAAATATATTGTGATAGTCTAGTTAAGCATTCCTTGTATGCTTCATTACAGAATTTTCTCCATACTTAGCTCTGTATATCATTCTTCTTGTAGAAAACATAGCATGATGTGCTGATGACTTGAAATAAAAAGGTAACATTGAAACAAAGCAAATTACTCACATTTGGATGCAATTGAGTCATATCTGCCTGTATATGTCCTTATTAAATAACAATCATTTTTTGAGGAAATAGTAGTTCTATAAGCTAGCTACATTTCTCCTCAAAGACTGAGACTTGGAAAAGTTGTCATGTAATAAATACAAAGCTGGAATTTCAATTCTGGTGTGTCAAATGCAACTAACACCAAATTCTTTGATTCCTACACTCTACTCACTTATGCCTGCATTGCATCCTGCTGCCTGCTTACTCCCACCACATTCACCAAGATTTTACTTAGAAATAAGCAGCTTTCAGACTGGATTCTATTGGCTTAATTGACACATTTGATGAACTGAAGTGATGCACTTTAATGAAAAGGGAGAAATGGTAAACATATAATTGCTAACTGATTGTTCAGGCATTTACTGGCTATAGTGTGTGCATTTTTTCTTTTTGTGGTAAGGACAATCACTAAACACATAGACACTAGAAAGATTTGTGGACAAGACTACCCTCAGTTACAATGAATTTGATTTTAAAAGACATCAAAAATAACAAATATATTGAGAACTCAGAGAATAAACAGTAACTAACACACAGAAACAAACAATAACAAAGGTCTGATTTCGTGTTGAAGCCCAGTAAATGGTTTGAAATTGAGTGCTTTTCAATTTCTACTTCATCTCATTACCCTAGAGAACAAAATCTGAATATTGGAAATATAATGAAATATCAACATGCAACTGTATCTCTGGTACGTTATGCTTTTGTTTCAAAAATGAGACACCTCACTGGGAAACTTTCCTCTAAAAAGTAGGCAATATGAATTCTTCACCTATATCTCTTCTCATTCCTGTCTGCAGTGTGATTTTATTACTTAGGAAAATGATAAGTGGACTTATATTGAGTTCAACAAGAATTCATATTGAAGTACTGGATTTTATCAGTGTCTTATAAATAATTCTAAGAAGTCTTATAACATCTGTTAAACCCCAGAAGGATATAAATTATTTTTATTTTCAAAAGAAAGGTGCATAGGTAAAAGAGATTCTTTTCTCTCACAAGATAACTTGCAGAACTCTGTTTTGTGATACATAAACCAGTGACATTTGGGTGCCATAGAAAGATTCATCTAGCGATGTATTAGGGATTAATGGTCCTTTACTCTTATAAAGGAAGAAGTTGCCTCAGAAACAGAGACATGAATTTCATGCTCAAAACATAAATAAATATGCTTCTTTAACATACACAGAAGAATCATGCAAAAAATTGGGTACAGATAACCATTATGTATACTATATCAGGAATGTAATATGTTACAAAGTGAGTAGATTTTTTTAAAAGGAAGAAAATATGTTCTCTTACCTCCTAGGTCAAAGATGAAAAACATGCTGTCACTCATCTTTTTTGGTTCTTGGCAATACTGACTTATTGAAGATACTTTCTCCTGAACATGAAATAAACCACCTAAACTGTCTCAATGCATTGATTCTTCTCAGCTTCAAATGAATCCATAAATTGGCTTATAAATTGAGATGTCTTAGCCAAACCTGGAGAGTATGTTAAAGTTGAAAGGAAAAGAAAAGGCTAATATTTGAGGGGTAGCTTCTGGACAACTCACTAGGTCTGGCTTAGTTTGGACAAAGATAAGGATATTTTCTAGATAATCACAATCCAGACATTTTTGATACAAGTAAGTAGAGGTAGGAGAAAACTGGATTAGTTTAATGTCAACATTTATCTTATCAATTATTAAATCAAGTTGAGATTAATAGGATTCCCATGATATTGTATAAGAACACAATTAACTAGTATGCAACTTAGTTTCCTGAGTGGTGCTCCATGAAACATTGTCTTTTTTTAATGCCACATTATAATAGCTATTAGTTATGTAAACCATGAATATTACTTATTTGTTCATTCATGTAATGATTTCTGATCCTTATTTTGTGCCAAGTGTCTATGTAGGTGCTGGAGAACTTGCAGCAAAAAGAAACCTGAAAATCCCTGATTGAGGTACATTGAAAATAATGACAAAATTTATGTACATGTCATATTTTATATCATTATAATTCATATGAAAAGAGCAGGGTAGGAGTGATGAGTGGAATTTTTATTTTACTTAAGACATTTAAGAAAGTTCTCTTTCAAAAGATGACTGATACCTAAAGAACTGAAAGAAGTAAGTTAAAAGCAACATGGAAATATCCAGGGGAGTGTAGACCAAGTAGGAGCAATAGCAAATGCCAAAGCACCAAGGTGAAGGGGAGCTTGGTGCATTCAAGAAGTAATGAGGATGCCAGTGTGGAATGATGAAGTCAGCACAGCTGGGATGCATAATAGTGTCTAAGTAACCTTGGCAACACTGGCCATATATTAAGTGATTCAGAAAGACAGTGGAGAGTTTTAGGAAGAGAACAGATGAGATATGATGCATAGTTACAATGAAATGATAGAGGTTATGTGGAGAATTCATTGTAGGATCAAAAAAATATATAAAAGATAGAATTCTACTTTGGAGTCTATTTAAACATCACAAATGAAAAATTATAGTGGTTTAGAGGATTTAGAATGAATAAGCATCAAAATAAGTATATTTTGATGGAGGAGCCCTTATGATTTGTTAGAATATCATCTTTGGGTTTAAAAGAAATACAGTAGTCAAGGATAACTTCAATTTCATTACCTGGGAGATGTAGAAGAAATCATTGTGCAGTGGTACAGAAGATAGACTCTGTAACCAAACCTCCTTGGCTTTACCACAGAGATCACTTTGTGGAACGCTGGGCAAGCCATTTAGGTTCCCCATGCCTCAGTCCCTCATTGGCAAAATTATTTTGTTTTTGGTACTGAGTCTTGAACTCAGGGCCTCATGCTTGCTAAGCAGGCACTGTACTTCTTGAGCCACTCCACCAGTCCACCATTGGAAAAATGAGCATAACAGTATTATACACTTACAGTGAATGTGAAATGAGATATTTATAAAACACTAAGTACAGGGTCTGACATATAGCATGTCCCACTCTTATATATACATATGCATATATATTTCTTTATTTAGTGGTAGTTACTTAGATGATAAACAGTTTTGAAATAGAATATGTCAAGAATTCAGTCTAGTTTAAGATAGTTATTAGATATCCAAAGGAAAAAGATGTATATTCAGGTGAATATATTAAACTAATATTCTAAGGAAAGGTTTAGATTGCACATTGAAATTTTGCAACTAACAGTGTATAAATACCCTGAAGTCAGAGGCCTGGACAAGATTACATAGCAGTAAGTGCACAAAGGAAAGATGGTAGAGGACTGAACCCCAAGACATCCAAATTATTAAGATCAAAATTGCTAGTACTAAGAAGGAATGACCAGGACAGTAGAAGAAACAAAATAGGTTCTGAAAGCTAAACAAAGAAAATATTTCTATGAAAAAGTAGTACATTTATGTAGGAGATTAATTTTTGAAAATAAATCATCTTTTCATGTTAAAAGTTATTAAAAGTGGTAATTTATGGTCACCATCTTAATGTCATGAACTGTACAGCAAAGTATATATAATCAGTCCAGGTAACAAAATCTTAACACAGAAAGAGTAGCTTCCTCACTAAAAACAAGTAAGAAAAAGGATGCCCACTGTGCGCACCATTACTCAACATATTTAAGTTAAGTAAATCAATGAAAAAAGAAAATAATGAGAAGTATAAGAATTTGAAAGAAAACAGAACTATCTGTACTTGTAGATGGTAGAAGTGTCTATTCTGTTGTTATCTATCTCTGCTTCTCAAAATTAACATTCAAGAATCATTACTGTTCATATGTAGAACCAAAAGTCAACTACAAGATGTTATGGAATCTAGGATGTCATTTTTAATGAAATAATTATTTCACAAAAATGAAATAACTAGGCCTAAACTTAATAAGAAATATCTAAATTTTATATTTGTAAAATCATAATACTCCCCTGAAATATCTAAATATAAATGTAGACTTGAACAAAGCAAGAAAAGGCAAATTATTGGACAGGCAGATAAACATCAGAAAGATCTTAGTCTTCTCTATGCTAATTTGCAAACCTAGTTCAATCATAATTTATAAGTTTTCTGCTGGTGCTTTGTATTTTTGGAACAAATGAATTATAAATTTCATTTGGAAAAGCAAAAAACAAGAATAAGTTAGGAAAACATTGAAAAATATTGTTGCAATTATAGTGGTAAATATTGAAACACTAAATATTGAAACACACTATAAACACTCTGAGATTTAAAACAAAAGATCTGGTATCAGTGTATGAATCAGACACATGGATGGAACATATAGAGTGCATATCAACTTTCTGCAATATTATTACTCTTTTTGATAGGTGACATTGATGAAAATGGAGATCTTTATAGAAAAAATAATTTTGATTAATTCATTTATTCTAATTGCATCAGAGAATTCAATGAAAAGAATCTAAAGCACAAGGTAGTATAATACACAATTTCATAACTTGGGAGCAAATGAAATTTTACTAATTTTGATATAATTCAAAATCAACAAGAGAGTGATTTTAATTGGATAAAAATTTGAAAAGAAAATCCCTTGAATGGTATTGACAGAAAAACAGATATTAAGACCAGAAAAGAACACCCAGATAATAATCCTCATAGCTACATCCACCTAATTTTTGACAAAGGCACAAAATCATACAATGGAGAAAAGACAGCATCTTCAACAAATGTTCTGGAAAAACTAGTTATCTGCAGGCAGAAAAATGAAACTAGATCAATGTCTCTTGCCTTGTACAAGTATCACCTCAAAGTGAGTTAAGGACCTTAATATGAGACCTGAAACTTTGAAACTAGTGTAGGAAAGAGCAGGAAATACACTGGAAGCAATAGCATGGGCAATGACTTCTCAGTAGAAATCAAATGACTCAGCAACTAAGAAAAAGGATTGACAAATGGGACTACATGAAATTAAAAAGCTTCTGCACAACAAAAGAAATGGTCTCTAAATTGAAGAGACCACACACAAAGTAGGAGAAAATATTTGCCAGCTATACATCAGAATATATAGGGAGCTCAAAAAACTAAACTTCCAAAGAATCAAGGACCCAATGAATAAATGGGCAAATGAACTGAACAGAGTTTTCTCAAAGGAAGAAATCCAAATGGCTAAAAAACACATGAAATAATGATCAGCATCCCTGGAGATAAAGGAAATGAAAATCAAAGCCACGTTAAGATTCCAACTCACTCCTTTAAGAATAGCTACCACACAGAACACAAACAACAACAAATGTTGGCATGGATATGGGGGAAAAAAGAACCCTCATATACTGCTGGTGGGAAATGTAAATTAGTACAACCATGATGGAAAACAGTATGGAGACTCCTCAAAAAACTAAAAATAAAACTGCCACATGATCCAGCAATACCACTCCTAGGGATATACTTGAAGGAATGTGAGCCAGGTTACAACAAAGGCACCTGCACAAGCATGTTTACTGCAGCATTATTCATAATAGCTAAGCTATGGAAAAAGCCAAGATGCCTCACTACTGATGAATAGATTAAGTATACAATGGAATTTTATTCAGCCACAAAACAGAATGAAATTTTGTCATATACAGGTAAGTGGATGGAAATGGAGAACATCCTCTTAAATGAAGCTAGCCAGGTTCAGAAATCCAGAGGCCACATATAGACCTAATACAAATACAGCAATATTATGAAAAACTGGTCACACTAAGGGGAGGTCACATATGAGAGAGGGAGGGTAAAAATAAAGAAGAGTAGTCAAAGGGGTGAATTCAAGTATGATATGCTTCATACATTGTAAGAACTCTTATAAATACCACAATGTATCCTCACCTACACAACAATAAAAAATATACAAAAAGGAAATGATAATCCCTTGAATGGCAAAACATAAGTGAGCAAAATAAAAAGATAAAATGCAAACTTGAAATAATGGCAATTAATATCATTAAGAATCTGTGTCCTTAATGTATAGAGAACTTCTAAATACATGACAAAGACTAACAATATCATAAGAATAACTCACAAGAAGAGAGATGATGCTTGGTTTTCTCATAAAAAGAGAATTGCCAGTCAAAATTACATTAAAATATTCATTTATTGTCTATAAAATTAGAAAAATCTAAAATGGTTGATAGCATAGCCTTTTGGTGAAGCTGTGAAAATGTCAACATTCTCAGATATAGCTGGTTTGACAATATCCAGTAAAATGAACATACTCATTGTCTGTTGAATCCATAATTCTACTTCCAGCGATATATCTCAAACACACACTGGACAAGACATGAACTGGTGAATATGCAAGGTATCATTTGTAAACCCAAAATGTTGAATAAAAGATTGTACCTTCACACTAAGAAATTCCATGTGGCTTTAAAAAGGGACAAGAACTATTTCTCTAAATTACTTAGGTTATTACTTGGGATATATTAGGTAAAAAAAATAGATGGAGGAAGAAAACTGGGCATAATTACACTACTGTTTATAAAAAATGACAATGAAAACTATATTCTGTTCTGTAGATCACTCCACTATACTATACAATAAAAGACATACCATAAACACACATGCATGCATGCAAGCATGTGTCCCAGGCTTTTCTAGTGTCTTCCCTCTGGAGATACAGAGTTGTACGAAACAAGTAAAGGAAAAAGGAAATAAATGAAAAAAATGCATCCTTGCCAATTCTATTTAATGAGTCTCAGTTCAGAATTAAGAAACACCATAGAAAGCTAATGACTTACTTCCTCAAGCAATATTTCTCTTTAGATTTTTTTGATGTACATTATTTGTTATATTCAACTTCTCAGAAACAGACATGACTGAAAAGGATGGGTATTTATTTCTTTTCTTCAAATTTGCTTTGAAAAGCCTGTAAGGTCATTCCTTTGAATGTTTCAGGAAATCTGTAATTTTGGTAATTATAACACCTATATTAGCTTTCCACATACACATAGTAACAAAGGAATGTTGTTTTAGTCTATATTATTTTATTGATTGTATAATGGTTCTTTACATTTTGGTAGTCAAAAGCTCTTTAGTCAATAAGAACCAAAATATTTAGTGTATATGTAAAAGTGGTGAGTCAGTCATTACACAACCACGCAAGTAAAATAAGTACTGCATTTTGGTCCCCAGTGGTAAAAGGTTTTCTTAAAAATATACACAAGATAAAATGACAGTGGAAAATTCTCTAACTTGCAAGAAATGAACCTCCATAGTACAATCCTGAATTCTGGGGACAAGCAGTAAGTACCTTAAGCAGAGGGGCATGCCCTGGAATCTTGAGGTACTGGACACTTAAGACTGTTTACACAGGATGGAAAGGTATTTCAGTGATGTCTTTAGAAATGATGTTTCTGGTCATAAAGATTTTTAAAAGTCCATGATTTCTTTTCCAATCTGGTATAATTTCTATCCTATTTGGAACCAGGTCCTAAGTCAGTCAGTCAAGGCTTAACTCAGTAACTGTCGACACTGGTGCCGGCACAGGGCGATGTAAGTAAAGCAGGTAAGTGTGGTGTTTTCCTTTTTGGAAACCCGTTCTCATATCAAGTACATCCTGGAACTGGGCTCCAGCTCTTAGACTTCCTTTGGGGTTTGCTGTTTTCCTTTTCTGTGCAAATGAAATGCTAGATTTGTTTTCTGCCCATCCTTCCAAACGTCACTATTTTACAACCTCTGTGTTTAATAGTCTGTGTACACTGGTGCAGAATACATTAATTGCTTTCACTTTACACACAAGTAGTTCCCTAGATCCTCAAGAACTCTACGTTGGTTTGTTTAGAAGTCACTATTCACTTTATTAGATGAATCCAATTAAAGCACAGCCAGTGTACAACTAACATTCTTTTATTTTCTTTTTAAGTCACAGTAAGCGTAAATACTTTCAATCTCCTTAATAAAAGATTGTTTTCCAAATATTCATGTATTTTTCCCCAAATTACAGTCTGATTGATTCTCCTCTGTCTAGATTCTTTTAAGTGTATCTCAAGACATTATGATATAGAATTTGCCAGTAATCTAAGTCTCCCTTAGACTACCTTTAGTGTTATTCAGTATCTTTAAAATATGCAAATATAAATATATATATATACAGATATTTATGTATGTACATTTTTTAAAAAATTAGGTCACCTAATATTATATAAATTTGGTACTATTTTCTTTTTTCTCATTTTTTTCGGAACTATATTACATTGTAATTTTTTTCTTTTATGCACTCTTTTTACCTAATAAGAAAAAGTATAAAGTAGAGCTTAAAGTAGATTATGTAATTTACTAGTCAAATGGATTTAGCTAGGCTCTATAACCTCTCTGGAGATTTCCCATTTTATATGTATGAAAAATAGTGGTAGAGGTCATAATATTCCCTATATCAAAAGGTTAATATAAGACTTAAATAGACTAACATATATATTAAATATATTAATAAATACATTAAATTTAATATATACTAAATATATATTAAATATTAGTCTGTTAGAGTAATGTAAAGTTAGGATGTCTCCTGGTGCATAACAAAAGTTTAACAATTTTTAAACATTATTGTTACTTATTTTAGATACATTGAACTCCAGAACACACCTGCTCTACAATGTCTGAACAGAAGGATTGTATACTTGACATAGTCATTTCTCAACTATTGCTCATGTGAATTGTTTCCATATGAGTATTGAGTTGGTGTTCAGACACGCATTTTACTACAGAAAAGTTTCTACTACTAAAATCACTTAAGCCTCATGTTTCTAGCTAGTGTCAAATAAATAGATTGATATAAATCCATAGGGATATTTCTCAAGGGTCATTGAAAGTGAGAACAATTGAGACACTCATTTAGGAAGCATGATATGAAAATTTCAAGAATTATGCATCCTGGAGCAATGATTGGAATCATCCAAATTGCATATTGAATTCATAAATACATTATGCATTATAATGGATCTGTAGGTATGGGATAGAGCCTCAATACAGGTCTAGACCAAGCTTTCCAGATAGTTCTGAAGTGAGCCAGAGTTTGGGAATCATTAGCCTATAGGACAATCCAGCCCAGTTCCTGATTTTGTGAATAAAGTTTAATTAGAATAGTCACATTCACTCATTTTCCTGCTGTTCATGGCTACTTTTAGTCTAAATGGTAGACATTGTATAGTTGTGACAGAGACCATATGGCCTGAAGAACCTAAAATATTTATTCTTTGGTGTGTTGCAGGAAAATTACCAAACTTGGCTTCAACCATGGCATAGAAGAAGAGTCATCATGTGGAAGAGTTTGAATTAGCTTCTGCCAACCAAGACAAAGGGAAATCTCACCATTTTTAGAATGTCTAGCTTTTATTTTTAAAATTGCAATCATGCAGTAGCTGTAAACTTTACTTTTTTTTAGAATAAAGCAATAATAAGAATGGTTATAGCTCAGTGGTACCCTGCCTTCCATCCCCAGTACCACACACAGACACACACACACACACACACGCACACACACACACAAAATAAATAATGCCAACAATAATTGAATTTAAACATAGACATGAACATTAATGAGTATTTGTCTCAAATATTTTAATAGTACTTTGAATGAAGCTATACTAATGACATAGTAAACACTTTCAAAATTTCACTGACTACAAAATTTTAAAAACTCAAAATAAGTATTTCTTATAAACTTATGGCATCATCTTCTGTTTAGATAAATACAGAAAATAGCTCTGAAAGATAAAATAACAGCTCTGGTCCCTTTATCTGCTCTGCACATTTCACCTGAACCTGAACATGACTTGGAAAGTCAGAATTCTATGAGAGAAAGTATTGATTTTTATCAACTTGGAAAGTGAAACGAGAGGCAGAATGACATTGCTAGCCATAGGGAGTTTAGATCAGGTCAACAACCTCTAAGTTTTATGGGAATTGTTCAGAAATTACAAATGTTGCAGTGCTAAAGGACTCTGACATGGAACTAGAAAACACATTTTGACATTGGGTATTGTCAGTCCCCATTCTGCCATGGTCACTGAAATCTAGAGCACACTGAGTACACCCAGTGGTAAGCATAGAGGGTCAGATGAGGCTGCTTTTTGGGATGGCATTTGACCCAGATGGAGCAAAAATCCACATGCAAAGTTAATTTCAATGGCCAAAAGTACTGTTCTTGTTCTATTTCTGCTTGTGCCCACCCATGTTATTAAAGATGTCCTTACATTAGGACATAATTGGACAAGCTCTATATGTGAAAATGTGAGCTAACCATGCATGGGAGATAGCTTCATGAACACACTCTTTGCATTCCCCTTTCTTTAAGTTTTTGGTTTGAACTGAATTTGATGTCCTTGGGGAAGAGCTGCCATGTTTTTGTTTTGTTTTGCTTAGATTTTTCTTCTACAATTTTATAAGCCAGTCTCTGCCATTGTGCAAAAAGCAACTATTGCAGTATGTTATTTTAAAGCTTTTCACTTTGGTGGTACATTATTGTTATTACTGTTATTCCTGTTACTATGCAGAGCTTTCAACATTGCTAATATCCCTAAATCCTGCCCTTTACAAGCCTACACCACAGGAGCAGAGAGTTAACCATCACTCTGAGAAAACTGTTCACTTTAATGAGCTTGTAGTTTATGAATCACCATCTCTGCCAGGTGATAGCACTTTCTTATTTGTTAGAAACCCACTCACTTATCAGACTTACTGAACTGGCTAGTTGTCATTTACAAAAACAAATCAAAATTACAAGGTAGCCCCAAAACACAAAAATTACCCCTGTATTCTGAATGTGTCTCCTTTACTGGGCAGAATTTTGAAATTCCATAACAAGTAAAGAATTTATTTGAGTAAAAGCAAATTATTATATTAATGGGGTATGTTTACAGGGCTGACTAAATAAAAAATATCTCAGAATTGGAATTTTTTTGCATTTTTATTACCATATATTTGTTGTACAAGGGGGTTCCATCATGACATTTGTATATGTATTTCCAATGTATCTAAGGATTCACTCCCTCCGTCATTCCTCCTCATCCCCCCTCTCTCCCTTCTTAGAACAATCAGAAATGGGATTTTTATCAGAACCATTGTACCTATCCAACAGAACAGTAGCAAATGTTGTTCATGAAAATTAGGATTCAGAATTATTTACTTTTGACAGTAGATTACCCTTCCACAAAGGAGGTCAGTGTCCAAACTATACTGCATGACCATTTTCTGTATTTTAAGAATTCTCTAAAGCCTGAGTTGAGATTAAAATTCTTCCTGGATCTATCATCATATCAACATCACACAAGTAATACATATTATATTAGCATATTAGTACATCGAACAAACACTACCTTGGTAATAAATTAAAGACAGATACAGACTCATTAGTAAGCTTTTCCAAGTTAGGAAGTACACATAACAGCCTATAAAACATATCTAAATCTAAAAATCACATGCATTTGCTTACACACACAATAAACTAAATGAAATGTAGTTTGAGTAATGCATTAGTCAGTTTTTCATTGAAATGACAAAAAAAAACTCAGGAAGGCTAACTTTGTGAAGAAAAAAAGAATTATTTAGCTCACAATTCTGGAGGCTGAAAGTCCAAAGACCATAATACTGTCTGTGACAAGGACACCTCAGTAGGTGGTGAGAGCATGTTCAAGATTGTGGAAGTGATCACATGTAGAAACAGAAAGCCATAAAGAGATTAAGAGGTTAGGTTCAGGCCTTTACAACTTGTTCTCATGAGAACTCACTCCAGGACACCAGTGTTATCTCCTAACCACAAGGACCTCCCACTAGGCTCCACCCTCACAGGTTCTAGCATCTTCCAATGCTGCCATCCTGGGGACCAAAGCCCCAACACTCAAGCCTTTGGGACACATTTAACCTATAGCAAGCACTTCAAAGACATTTAATTAAAAGTACTGTATAATTCTTTGTAGTTGTTTTCCTTTATCTTTTATTATATCACTTTATTTTTTTTTAGTTTTTACCAAACAGGCCACTTCAAGAAGTAGATCCTAGAGATCCAAGATGGCGACTGGGACACAGCCGCAGACCTCCTGAGCTCTGTGAATGCATGACTTTGCTGAGAGACTGGAGACACACTTGGCTAAGGTAAAGAACCAGGGAGAGCTGAAACATCAGCACTCTGAACCCCTAGCTCATGGAAGGCTTCTCCACACCAGGATATACTAAAAGAATAGCCGGTGCTGCAGCCAAGCCTTTCCCATAGGCCCGCAGAGATGCTGCTCTGCAGGCCCTGGGATCTCTGATCCTTAGCCCACTCCTCAGCCCCACCAGGGCCACACTCCCCCAAACTCCTATCCCTCAGACCCGCATGATCTCCACCAGGCCCTGACCCTAAGACCTGCCAAGCCAGCGATCCACACATGCATGATATCTGCTGGGCCGTGGCCCTCAGGCCTGCACAGGCCTACACAATCTCCACCAGGCCCTGACCCTAAGACATGCCAAGCCAGCAATCCACACATGCACAATCTCTGCTAGGCCATGCCCCTCAGGCCTGCACAGGCCTGCATGATCTCTGCTGGGACCATGTCCCTAAAACCTGCCAAGCCGTCAGTCCACAGACATGCATGATCTCCACTCTGCCAAGCACTTGCTGTTCAGGCACACCAGGTCCACACTCCAAAGGCCTGCTAGATCACCTCAACAAAAGGCCTCTGCCCATAGGCCCATGAGACCCCACCCACCTGCCACCCACCACAGGAGGTCTCCAAACCTGCCTAAGAGACACACACAGACAGGTCTGGACACTAAAGGAGTAACATCAGAACAACTAAGACTGCAATTCTACTGTTCCAGAACTGGTGATTTTTTTTTTCCCTTCTTTAAGAGTTTTGCTGCCTGGTTTGCTGTTTGATCACCCACCATCTGTCCCATTTTTTCTTTCCTCTCTTTTCTCTTCCTTTTATCTTTCCTTCTCTCTTTCTTTTTCATCCTTCTCTCTTGGTTTTGTTAATATTAACATTGTAACCCAGCTAAGACTAAATTAGACATAGTCCAGGGATAGAAACAGTATCTAGTGGAAACCTGGGAAGAAGAAAAGGGGATGGAAACCATTCTCCCCCCAAAATAAAGTAATAGAGGATTTAGAGTTAAATGAAGAAAACAGATACCCAGATCCAGACTCCAACTAAACAAAGATAAACTATACCAAGGAACCCAATGAAGCCCACAAGAACACTCTAAAAGAAGAAATCCTACAAGTAATTAATGAGAATTTCATAGAAATGTTACAAGACATGGTCAACCAAAAGTTACAGGAGGCACTCAAGACATTCCAAGACAACAAAATTAAAGAACGTGAGGAAACACAGAAACAAATAAATGAAATCATAGGAACCTTAAATAAATACCAAACTGAAACAGAGATCACCATAACCAGAGACATACATTTCAATCATAGGATACTCTACCCAGCAAAACTATCATTCAAAATAGATGGAACAATGAAAATCTTCCAGGATAAGCAGAAACTAAAACAAGCCACCACTACAAAAGATTCTCCAAGGAATTCTGTACACAGATAATGAAGGCAAACAAATCCATGAAAGGGCAGGCAATACCAAATCACAAGAGAAGAAAAGGCAAGAAAGTAAAGAGTATCACTGATTCAGCTGCACACAACCAAACTCTTAATCAACAAAGACAACTACATGACAGGGATCACCATGTACTTATCAATACTAACACTGAATGTTAATGGACTAAATTTCCCCATCAAAAGACACCGATTAGCAACTGGATTAAAAAGGAAGATCCAACAATCTGCTACTACAGGAGACCCACCTCATTGACAGAAATAAGCACTGGCTGACAGTAACATGCTGGAAGAAGATTTACCAAGCAAATGGACCCTAAAACAGGCAGGGGTAGCAATAATTATCTCAGACAAAGTAGACTTCAAACCTACATTGATCAAACAAGATAAAGAAGGATACTCCATACTAATAAAAGGGGAAATACAGCAAAAGGAAATAACAATTATCAACCTATATGCACCCAACGTCAATACACTCAATTTCATCAATCATACCCTGAAGGACCTAAAAACATATATAAACTGCAACATAGTGGTAGTAGGAGACTTTAATACCCCCCTATCAGCAATACATAGGTCATCCAAACAAAAAATCAATTAAAAAAAATGCTAGAACTAAATCACACCATAGATCAAATGGACCTAGCTGATGTCTAAAGAATATTTCATCCAACTTCTGCACAATATACATTCTTCTCAGCAGCCCATGGAACCTTCTCCAAAACTGATCATATCTTAGGGCACAAAGCAAGCCTCAGCAAACATAAGAAAATAGAAATAATCCTACGCATTCTATCTATCCACAATACATTAAAATTAGAAATCAACAACAAAAACAGCAGTAAAAAACATGCAAACAATTTTAAGCTGAGCAACACATTGCACAATTGTGAATGGGTCATTAGTGAAATAAAAGAGAAATTAAAAAGTACCTGGAAGTAAATGAAAATGAAAACATGTCCCATAGGGGCACAGCAAAGGCAGTCCTAAGAGGAAAGTTTATATCCATGAGTACATACATTAAAAGATCAGAAAGATCTCAAATCAATGACCTAATACTACATCTTAAACTCCTAGAAAAACAAGAACAAGCAAATCCCAAAACAAGCAGAAGGAGAGAAATAATAAAAATAAGGGCTGAAATCAATGAAATAGAAACAACAACAAAAATACAAAGAATCAATGAAACAAAAATCTGGTTCTTTGAAAAAATAAATAAAATTGACAGAACCCCGGCAAACCTGAGTGAAATGAGGAGAGAAAAACCGAAAATGGTAAAATCAGAAATGCAAAGGGGAGATAACAATAAATACCATGGAAATCTAGGAAATCATCACAGACTATTTTGAGGACCTATATTCAAATAAATTGGAAAATCTTGAAGAAATGGACAATTTCTAGAAACTTACAACCACCCAAAACTGAACCAAAAGGACATTAATCACATGAATAGATCTTTAACACAAAAAGGAGTTGAAGCAGCTATTAAGAGCCTCCCAAAAAAGAAAAGTCCAGGACCTGATGGACTCACTGCTTAATTCTATCAGACATTTAAAGAAGAACTAATATCAAATCTTCTCAAACTGTTCCATGAAATAGAACAGGAAGGAACTCTGACTAACTCATTTTATGAAACCAATATTACTCTCATCCCAAAACCAGACAAAAACACCTCCAAAGAGGAGAACTGCAGGCTAATTTCCTTAATGAATATCAATGGAAAAATCCTTAATAAAATAATGGCAAACTGAATCCAACAACAAATCAGAAAGGTCATACACCATGACCAAGTCGGCTTCATCCCAGGGATACAGAGGTGGTTCAACATATGCAAATCTATAAATAGAATATAGCACATCGATAGAAGCAAAGACAAAAATCACTTGATCATCTCAATAGATGCAGAAAAGCCTTCAACAAGATCCAACACCACTTCATGATAAAAGCTCTAAGGAAACTAGGAATAGAAGGAATGTACCTCAACAATGTAAAGGCTATATATGACAAACCTACAGCCAACATCATACTCAGTGGTGAAAAACTGAAACCATTCCCCCTAAAATCAGGAACGAGACAAGGGTGCCCACTATCCCCATTCCTATTCAACATAGTAGTGCAATTTTTAGCCAGAGCAATTGGGCAAAAATAAGAAATAAAAGCAATACAAATAGGTAAAAAAAACTGTCAAAATATCCCTATCTGCAGACAATATGATCCTATACGTTAAAGACCCAAAAAACTCTACCCAAAAACTCTTAGACACCATAAACAGTTACAGCAAGGTGGTAGGATACAAAACCAACTTACAAAAATCATTAGCTTTTCTATACACCAACAACAAACAAAGTGAGAAGACATATATGGGAACAATTCCATTCACAATAACCTCAAAAAATAATCCAATACCTAGGAGTAAATTTATCAAAGGATGTGAATGACCTCTACAAGGAGAATTACAAACTCCTGAAGAAAGAGATCAAGGAAGACTACAGAAGATGGAAAGATCTCCCATGCTCATGGATCGGTAGAATCAATGTAGTAAAAATGGCTATACTACCAAAAGCAATCTACATGATTAATGTAATTCCCATCAAAATCCCAATTACTTTCATCACAGAGATTGAAAAATCTACCCTAAAGTTCATTTGGAAACACAAGAGACCGCAAATAGCCAAGGCAATACTCAGCAAAAAGAGCAATGCTGGAGGTATCACAATACCTAACTTCAAACAATATTACAAAGCAATAGCAATAAAAACAGCATGGTACTGGCACAAAAACAGACATGAAGGTCAGTGGAACAGAATAGAGGACCCGGATATGAATTCACACAACTATACCCACCTCATTTTTGACAAAGCTGCCAAAAATAAATGATGGAGAAAAGACAGCCTCTTCAACAAATATTGCTGGGAAAAGTGGTTAACCGTCTTCAAGAAACTAAAACTAGATCCATGTCTATCACCCTGTACTAGGATCAACTCAAAATGGATCAAGGACCTAAATATCAGACCTAAAACTCTGAAGTTACTACAGAAAGGAGCAGGAAACACTCTGGAACTAATAGGTATAGGCAAAGACTTCCTCAATAGAATGCCAGCAGACCAGCAACTAAGAGAAAGGATGAATAAATGGGACTTCATAAAATTAAAAAGCTTCTGAACAACAAAAGAAATGGTCTCTAAACTGAAGGGACCACCCACAGAGTGGGTGTATATTTCCCAACTATACATCAGACAAGGGACTGATAGCCAGAATATAGAGGAACTTAAGAAACTGAACTCTCCTAAAATCAATGAACCAATTTAGAAATGGGCAACTGAACTAAGCAAAATTTTCCCAAAAGAAGAAATTCAAATGGCCAAAAACACATGAAAAAATGCTCACCCTCTCTAGCCATAAAGGAAATGCAAACCAAAACCACACTAAGATTCCACCTCACCCCTATTAGAATAGCCATCATCAAAACACCACCAACAACAGTTGTTGGGATGTAGGCAAAAAGAACCCTAGTCCATTGCTGGTGGCACTGCAGGCTGGTGAAACCACTCTGGAAAAAAATTTGGAGGCTTCTTAAAAATCTAAACATAGACCTGCCATATGATCCAGCAATCCCACTCCTGGGGATATACCCAAAGGAATGTAACACAGGTTACTTCAGAGGCACCTGCATACCCATGTTTATTCAGGTGATATTCACAATAACCAAGTTATGGAAACAACCAAGATGCCCCACTACTAATGAATGGATCAAGAAAATGTGGTACTTGTACACAATGGAATTTTACTCAGCCATGAAGAAGAATGAAATTTTATCATTTGCAGGTAAATGGATAGAACTGGAGAGCATCATTCTGAGCAAGGTCAGCCAGGCTCAGAAGACCAAAAATCATATGTTCTCCCTCATATGTGGACTTTAGATCTAGGGCAAATGCAGCAATGTGGTTGGACTTGGATCACATGATAAGGGGAGAGCAAATATGGGAGGTATGGGGATAGATAGAAAACCCATAACATGAAAGCATTTGATGTCCCCACTCCAGAGGAACTAATACAGAAACCTTAAAGTGACAGAGGTCAACATGAGAAGGGGATCAGGAATCAATGTAAAGATCAGTTAGAGATGAATCAATATGGGTAACACATGGGTACACAAAAGCAATGTTAGGAATCTCTCTGTATAGCAATCCTTAACTCAACCAGCAAGAAAGCTTTGTCTTCCTTATTATGCTTGTCTCTTTTCTTCAACAAAATTAGTGATAAAGGCAGAACAGGACCTGCCTGGAACTGAAGGAGGGGGAAGAGGGGGAGGGGGCAGGGTGGAGAAATGACCCACACAATGTATGCACATGTGAATAAATGAATTTTTTTTAAAAGTAGATCATAAAATTGAGAATTTTTTTTCCTTTATTATTTTGGAACCTTCAATGAATCCAAGGACAGCTACTATTATTCTATCAATGTAACTGGAACCACAGTCTCTTAATTAGACTAAGTTATATAATTAACAGTTTCCTAAAATAAAAGTTTCTCATAAGAGAGGATTGGTCATTAACACAGATGCATCAGTAAATGATAAATAGATTAAAAGTTGGAGTATAAAATATGTCAAATAAGAAGAAAATTCATCAAATACATTATTTGGTTTACTTATTATGAAGAAAATGGCTTTTTCCAGATGTCATTATTCTGGACTAGACCATTTATTATAATTTCTATTATGGAAAGCATTTAGTGAATCTGAGACACTAGTTAATTGATTCATTTATTCAACAAATGTTAGCTGCAAAATTATTTATGCCAGAAACAATGGTGGATGGAGAACATATGAAGATTAAAATGATAAAGGTTTTTTTCCAAAGAGTTCATATTCCAGTACGGTAAAAACAGGTGTAAACAAATAATATAATGCACTTAAGAAAGATAGATGGTAGAGACAAGTTCTACATATAAATAGAAGCTATTTGGTCAGGGTACATTTGTTTAGAATGTGACAGGTTCCACACAAGACTTCACAGAGGAATTTCTACTAAGCTAAACACTGATTGTTTCATCAACTTCAGTGAACATGACATTTCTACCTAATTGACAGGCCCAAAATACTAAATAGATTATGTCCTCTTGTGAATAAAAATAATTCAGTGGAAAAATGAAGTAAAAATATGAAGTTGTTTTGTATATTTTCGAATGCTTTCATTTTTCATTACTAAATATTTTATGAATATCAGTCTTTTGCAGCATTAATTTCAATTCAGAGAGCATAGTTGAAAGCCTGTTAAACACCAGGATGTTTGAGTTAAGCATTGCTGTCATCATAAATACATTGGGCCATCCGTAAAGTTATTCAATCTGTCTATTTATTGAATTTGTTTCAAGTGCCATGCACTGTGAAAAGTGTTAATGGTAAAAAAAAAATCAAAATAAACACAATACTTGTTAGCACATAGTTACCTTCAGCAGGAAGGGGAAGCATTAATCAAGAAATCAGTAAATGTATTAATATAAACAAGAAGAATCACTAAAAAGATAGTTTACACTTGAAACTGAAGAAACTAGCAACCCAGAAACACCAATTGGTGCAAACAAAAAACCACTCCAAAGAAAGCCTGCTCTCTCTCTCTGAAAACTTGTAAATAATAACTGCTCTACTCCAGCCAAATACCAAAAGTAAGGATGCTATCATTTTGCAAAGTATAACCTTTTGTACCTGAAGAAAAGCTACATGGATTCTCTCTGCATTATTTCTTACCATGACAAGTAGATCTGTAAGGACTTAAAATAAAAAGGTTAATTTAAAAAAATTAAAAGAGTCTCTAGGGAAAGATAAATGAAAGCATTAATCTAACTTTAGGTTCAAAAAAGATTTCCCAGATAAAGTAGCACTTGAAGTAAAAGCAGAAAGGAGTCCAAATTAGCAAGGAGAGTGAATGTGTGTCAGGGGCAGGAGCACAGAATGTGGAAGCCCATTTCAAACTGGAGAGCAGCATTTGCAAAGCCCCAAACAAAAGAGATCAGTGGATTGCTCAGAGCCTTCTAGGTAATTTAAAGGATTTCAGCATCCATCCTCAAAACCATAAAGGATTCAAACCAGAGGGTTCGAAGGTCAAGAACATAGCCTACCCAATTGATGATATAGAGAAGGTTTTCATCAAGAACTCAGAGGCAGAAAAGGGGACATTTAGCTCAACCTGGTAATTCTGAAAAGCCTCTCTTTGGAATGTAATGCTTGAACTCAGTCTTGATGAATGAGTAAAAATTATCAAGAGGAATTCTAAGTGAAGAGGCAATCTCTACATAGAAAAAGGAAATAGTGAACTAAATGGCATAAATGGAGGACACAGTTAATTTTCTTTTTCATTTTCAGAGAATAAATAGTATAGGAGGTGTGGGACAACATAAGTCTGAGCAGGATCTTCATTTATGAGGGAATAAAACCATGGGGGAATTCCCATGGGGGAATTTAGTAATTCATTCCACAGGCAAGGTAAAATCTTTACAGAGTATACAACAGAGACTATGAGTCCTACCTCACAAAGGTTATCCTGAATTGGGTAAGGAAAAAATAGATTTTTGAAGGTGCCCAAGAATGGTAACATGGAAACAATTTGTGATGTTTTTAAGTAGAATGGTAGTAATGGCTTTGGGAAGGAAAATAGAGAATTGAGGTATATCTAGGCGGTAAAGTTGACTGAATTAGACACTAATAGGATATGGAGGTGCAAAAAAACCTATGAAAATTGCATAACCTGTTGCTTGGCTGCCTAGATCTATAAGAGATCCATATAATGATATTAATAAAAGAGATACAGATTTTGGATAAAATATAATAACTTCAGAGTTTGGACTTCTGGAATGATGGCAGAAAACATTCAGGGAATTATCTCCCCCAGAAAGATAGCTATTAAGCTGGTTTCAAAATAGTCAATTATTCAATGTATCTAAAGATTGAGTAAAGGGCTTACAATAATTCAAACTACATTTATGCTACAAAGCCTATGAAGCCTAGGAAGGAGAGTAGAACACCATGACATTCAAGCATTCATTTCACTAGAGCACTGGTTGCAGAAGAAATGTCTCTCCAGTTACCATCTCCTGCAGGTCCTTGAAATGAAAGGGCTATTCTGGTTGGATTCAGCGTCAAGTGAAACTTCAGCAGATGGTACTTCCCATAACTTCATGTTGTAGAAGTTCTATGCCAAGCAGTGGTGGCAGCAAGGAGCTGTGACCACTCCCTCTCTCTCAATTCCCAATATGTAGAAAAAAGGATGAAGTAGTAAGTGAAAAATATATATGATCCACTATATCCTCAAAGTTCTGTTAAAGGAAAGCTACTTCAGTGGACTAAGCAAATACAGATTCTGTTTCCTGCATTTCCTAGGACCGAAAGATTTATTTTGAGCACATTTGGTGGCTATTGAATATTGTCAGAGCCCATCCTTTAGCTTTGGGCTGTAGAAGGTCTGTACTGTATGGTAGTGACAGGTTTATAGCACTAGCTTCTGCTGCTATCCATTCCTGCTAACACACACAGGGAATATACATTTGAGGAAGCTGATGAATATGGCTTCCCATTGTCATAGCTCTGTTCTGCACTATGCTGCATCCATCTACTACAACCTTCCAGTGAAAGTGTAGACCAAGCCTTAAATACTGATGGCACCCTGATACCTTCCAAGGAGCAAAAATTGTATTTATGTCATACCATTATAAATTATGATACTTAGATCATTGTTAAAAAACAAGAGCCATCAGCCAGCAATTAGTGGAGACCTAAGAAGGCCAGGAATATTGTGGGCATACCCTTTAAGAAGCAACCAGAGAAGGAAATTCTGAGCTACAAGTCCCTGACTGAACACAAGGTAAACTTGAAAACTCCCTGAAAAATGAAAGCAGTCCCTGGCCATATAGAAATGTAATGGTAAAAGATGAAAAATTAGTGATTCAGGTGACTTATGCACATCTCTGACTAGTCACTAACTGTCTACTACATAATACTGACCCTAAGGCAATTCCTAGAAATTCATGCTTAATGATAAACAGAAAATTGAGATAAGACATCAAAGGCAACCCCCTGCAAGGAAAACAGATTTCACCAAACTAGTCTAAACAAGTTACAAAGCAAGTTCCAAAAGTCAAAGAGAAGGAGGGGGGGTATCAGTATTCAGAGTTGCTATAATATATTAACTAAAAATATTCAATTTTTAATTTTAAAAATTGAGACATACAAAAAATACCAATGTATGGTAAGAAATAAAAATATCCTTTAAAGGGGCCCAGTTGGTGGATTTAACAAACAAAGGCTTCAAAAAAGAACTAAATGAAAACATGTCAAAATTTTTTAAAAAGAAAGAATGACAATGTCTGCAAACATGTAACTTCAAGAGCCATAGATAAGATTCAGGTGGAAAAGCAACTGCCTAAGGTGCAAGGCCTTGAGTTCAAAGCCCATACTGCTATGTACTAAGAGGGGCTAATTTATGTAATATATTATATGTATAAATATAAAAGAGAGGGATCAAGAGTAGCTGGGCAAGTTTTCTGAGAAAACTGATAGAGCAGAAAGAAAAGATGGTACCCATGTAACCAAGTGGCAAACATTTTGTTAAACCATTCCTTGCAATGACTTTGACTACTAAGGAAAGAGTAGAAATGTGAAAACTAACTGTGTCTATACACTACTTTCTGCATTTGACAAAAAATTTTAAGAAAATCATAAAAATTGACAAAATATGTCTGGTTTATAAGCATAGACATTAATAGAGTCCAGATACATATGATTTTTTTTCAAGAAAATGTTTCTTACAGAAACACAAAATTAAGAATTTTGATGCAAACATGTAACTTCTGAGTTGAATTAAGTGAGCAAATGTCAGATTTAACATATGTCCTTTCTAATTATCATTATAATTATCCTTAAGATCACCAATATGCTGAGAAAACTGTATACAACAATCATAAAACAAATAAAGGAAATTTGACACCTGTCTTTGGAAAATCATAAATGCAATGGGTTAAAATATTTCAGGGTTGTTGTTTGACATTTTTCCTTTGAGATTATAGAAAAGGGGCTGAAGATACATCCTGACATCAGTCCATTTGGGGCAGAAGAGTAGGTAACTGATGCTTAGAAGACTACATTATTTGATGTAGGGAGGAGCAAATAAGGTCATCTGCTGAGAGGGAGTGTCAAGTGAAGGGTTACTGTTGTATGGAACAGAAAAAGTAAAAGCTAAGAATGATTACAATGATTGGTTGGAGAATATGATTTGATGGTGTCACCAATGTTGAGCACTGCCTTGTTTTACTCAGCCCCAGAAAGTTAGCAGCATGGACTCGGGGTTGCAGCTTTTTTGGGAGGATAAGACAGGCTGAATGCCAAATCATTAGTGATACTGATTAGAAACCATAAAACATGAGAGCAACAAAAGTGAAGCCAGAAGATAACTGAACTCCTGAGATTAAGATATCAAAGACAAAGGAGTCATTCTGTGGATAAAAAATAATTGGAGCTAAGAATATGAAAGAACTGAAAGCAATAACCCAAACAATGTATGCACATGTGAATAAATGAATTTTAAAAAAGAAAGAACTGAAAGCATTAGGCTGTAAACAGAATGTAAAGAATTATAGCTTGGCATTTCTGATTATAATCATAAGAGCCATAGATTGACTGAGTGTGCTAGTGATTGCGTCAGAATATTAAGAAAGCTTCATTTGAATCCAGAATGTCAAGCTACAGAAAGAATCAACCTACTGAATTTATTGTCACCATGAACACTGAAATCAGCCGGTTGCTGCTTATAATTCTGTAGTAGAAAGAAAACATCAACAACTTCATTGGATATAAAGAACTGACTAAAAAGTTGGTTATTGGCCTCAGTAAGAAAGAAAGAGAGTGGTAGAGACATAAAGTATTAATTACAGAAGACCTTTACCCCACAGGGTCAAAGAGTAATGCTTACTAAATGACAATATAAAGATAGAAGAATGCTAACATTGCTTTCACGCATTCAACCATGTTGTTGAGTATGGCAGAATATATGCACCTGTGTAAAAATAAAGAACTAAAATAACTAGAGAAATAATATCCTCAGGAGATCACAGCCTTTATTAAGGAAGAAGGGAGCTGGATGATTCAATGAAGAAGCTCAAGAATTAGGAAGGCTGCCAAGCATGGAATTGTGTGTTAGGATAATAAATGAAAAGTTTAAGAACCTAAAGGAAAGAACAGTGTGGAAATGTGCGTAAAAGAGATCAAGTATAACTTAAAGATGCTTTATTTGAGATAGATGCAGAAGGAAAAGAATGTGATGCCTGAAGGGTCTAGTTAGGTCTGTTTATCTAGGTGTGACCTTGGTACTGCTACAAGGCAAGTGTGGTGAGGAGGTGGGGTTGTGAGTGCACAATTACCTCAATCTAAGTCTCAGTTTCACCATTTTCCTGGACATATGATCAAGAAATCTGCAATGATGTGTTCCAGGCCCAGATTTACAATAGTTTATGGTATTAAATACTCTGTAACATTCACTAAGTGGATAATTTTATAAAATTTCTCCCTAATTGAAGATATAGAGAAAAATATTGCTGAAGTAATAATTTCAGGAAAAGAAATGGTAAAGACAGAAGTATGTTAAGAGATGGAGGAGATTGACAGAACTTCTACTAGACAAGAAAATTAAGAGGGAAAGTGAACTTAGTAGTTGCATGTGGCCACTGAAGGGACTGGAACCAGTTAAGGAATCAACCAGTTTGCAGGAGGGATTCTTCATTGCTTTCCTATAAATGTTGATACCATCTGAAAATAAAACCTAAAAGTATAGGTGTTCTCTTCAAATATTTGCCCAGTGGTTATAAGACAAAATCTTAGATTGTAAAGTCCCCATCAATTTATTTTACTAGTATTAAGTTTATCAATGCATTTAAAATAGTATGCTTATACCTCAAGGGTCACTTTATATATAAAGTCCTCATGAGCAAAATCTACCTTTTTTCTTATTTAGTGAAGTGTTTTGTACAAAAACTCAAATTAAGAAGACTTAAGCATGTGTATTTGACAGCTTGATGACAATACTTACACTTTAATATCAGAGCAGTCAAAGTCATTTCATTTCCAATTCAGCCTTTTCTAGGGAAATCAATATTTAATCCTAGTCTATAATATATGGAGTCTTCCTTCTGTTGTCTTACTATGGACTCATTCATTTTTTTATCAGCACACATGAATACATGCATCTTACATAACTTCACAGATACATACTCACATACTTATATGCTCTCACAATCACACAAGTAACTATCCCTAGGTAACAATGCATCTGAATGCATATATACGTATAAGCCATGTATCTGCAGATAAACTAGGATTTTCCATTTATTACTGCCTATTTTACTTTATACTCAGTGAAATTTGGTGCTACTATACTAGAGCCTAATTTCTATAAAATGGTTTTTAATGCCAAATAATGATTTCACTTTAAAATGATTACCAAGCATGTTAGATCTTTCTCTTATATGTTCAAAAAGCTATATCCAATAGTTGTGTATACTTTAACTTGTAGGGAAAATATGGTTATTGAACTAGATCCTACTAGATTAAATATTCACTTTGGAAATAAATTTTCATACTTTCGAAGGTACTTGTTTCTTAGGAAAGTGCTGGGTATTTTTAACTATTTAAGACTGAAGTACAGTTATGTAAATACTATTATTTATACCCCAGATAGGATTTGTCCTTTCTGAAAATCTGCTCATTTCTCTTTTCACTCTTGAAGCAAACATGCTTGTAATTATTGATGACACTCAACTGAAGAAAAACATAGCTAGAAATTTTATTATCATAATTCATAATTAATAGTATCTTTCTAGGCCTTATAGTCAATAATTCAAATTCCCTGCAGCATTTGTTTTTGCCATTGCTATTTTTAAAAACTTACAGAAGCCCTATTGATCAAGACAGATTTACATGTTTTGTCTTTTTTAATTTCATAGTGCATCATTTCTCTCATACTCAGTACATTTATGCATAATCATCCACTATTAAGAAAATCTCCTTAGTGTAGAAGTGCAAAATTTTATTCTCTTCTGTTCTGTTTACTACTCAGTGAAAATCTATAGAGTAAGCATCAGACTCGAAATCGTTCAAGTAAGTGACTCCCCTGAGTACATACGCCATATGCACAATGACTGCGTAATGACAACAAAGGAAAGGGAGGGACCAAGTTGTGCAAGGCTCTACAAGTGATCTGAATTCATTCTCACAGCTTGCTGCTTACTGAAGTTCCCTGGAATCCAACTCTATGAAATAAAGATCTGTGTGCTAAAGGTTTATTGAGGAATAGTCTAGAAAATAGCAGCTGAGAATGGCAGAAAGAACCAGGATTGAGGTAGGGTGATGCTAAACTGTGATCCCTTGCAACAGAGTCCTCAGCCATGCTCACAGACAACTGTAGAGCTTATATGGATTTTCAGAGTCATTGCAAGTTGAAGCCAAGGCCAGGCATTTTCACTTTGCTATAAATCAATCACTCTCCCCCAAGAGAGAGAACATTTGTTGAGGTAGCTGCTTGCAAGATGGACACAGCTGGAAAGGGGTGCATGTATGAGAATTAGCCAGTAAAGAGAGATGCTGGTCTCATTCCAAAGGGAGAATCTAGGAAATGTACTGCAGTATCCACTACAGGTAGCAAAAGTATAATTGTTTTATTCCTCAGTCTTCTCTCATTTTCAAACTTAAACAATGGTACTTCCTCAGAATCACCTAATGTGCCCAAGAACCATGTATCTCTTCGTCAGCTTTGAGAGGCATCAGTACATTTCTATGTATTGATTGGATTTCTGTGACATGTTTCCTGTCAAATCTCAAAAGGAATCTGGGGGAAATTTAAGATACAGCAATTCAAACAGTGCTACTTTTCTTGCACTTGAAATAAAAAAAAAAAGAGAAAACATTTCATAAATAAAAATCAATGTAAGAATTCTACTAATTATCGTCTTTTCAATGGTGGGATAATTCTCTATAAAGAAGTCATGTAATACAAAGAGAAGTCTGACAAATCTCATAAGAAAACATGAAAAATGATTGTATACAGTATTTCTGAGGCAAGAAATTGCAAAGAAAAAAGACTTTGAAAAAATATTGTTACATAGATAAGTATATTCACATATACAGAGTTTGAGCACAACACCTGAAATTTAGTTCATTGTGTAGAAGATATCAAGACTGGTATGCCACTCACAAAGATAATATAACAATATTACCTCGCTGAAAGTTTTAAATGCAAAATAGATATATACTTTTTAAAATCTGCATCTCTCTGTATCAAAGAACATCAGAAAGTATCTGTCCACTTAGCCACATTTATTCACCCATTCATTCAGTAGAAATTTATTGAGTGCCTACAATGTTTCAGGTATTACTTTAGGCTATCTTTAAGGAATGGAAAATTGCATTTAAAATACTGTTGTTGTTAGCCTAGTCTGAAATTTCTCCCCTTTCTCTTACTACATTCACTGAAAAATTTTAAAGTGCTCTTCCGCTGTGGATAGAGAATGGTTCTTTGGCTCTTGATCTTGGAAAAAAATTTTTGCTTTGATTTGGATATTAGAAGGAGGCAGATAGGGTTGATGACTATAAGTTCCCAACCCAGCACTCAAGACGCTGGTCACTGAGAAGAATAAACAGGAGTAGTTTCCTGATCCCAGTAGGAAGAAGACAGATGTGAAGCAATAAAGTACTCCCAGCTGAAGGTATTGTGGGTATAATTTTCTGAGTTACAAAAAATAATATTTAGATCTTGGAAAATATCATATTAAATAAACTGACTTCTAGTGGACTCACAATTTTATGAATAAATATGTGCTTAGTTTATTATGTACAATTTTTATAATAGTAGCTAACTGAAACAATACACCTTCAGAGATAGCATAATTAAATGTGATAGAAAAACATATGGATATAACATATACAGTATTCTTTGGTAAATAATGTAATAGATAGCAGGAAAAAGAATAGCTGCATGAAATGATAAAGTTTATGAGTATAAAAGTGTGATAATGTGAGAACAAATAATAAATTACCTAACATTCCAGAAACTGCAGACCAACAGATTATTTTTAATATAAAAATCACACAACTGGCACTAATTCAGGATATAGAAAGGAATAGGCAACCACTCAGATATCTAATTCTAATTCTGCTAAAAGCAGCTCATCCAATAAACAAAAGAAAAAACAGCGTTAATCTTTCAGCCAAGTTCATATCTCAACAGATTGTGCAGGGCAGTGAGAAAAACTGCTTACTTTGAATTTAATTTTTAACCAGCGAAGAAAAACATGTTAGTGAACTCAACCACAGAAAATAATATCCATATCTTGTAAAATATGATTTAAGATAATGTTTTGATATTTTTAGAATAGTTTTAGATTTATAGAAGAGTTACATAGTACAGAAAGCTCACATATACCCATCACCATTTCTCTTATTTTTAACAGTATACATTAATATGGTACATTCATCCTAATTAATGAACAAATAGCTATACGTTATTATTTATGAAGGCCCATATTTTGTTTCAAGATTGCCTTAGTTTTTATGTAATGACCTTTTTTCTCTTCCAGGTTTTCATTCTAGAAATTGTATCACATTTAATTTATAAATCTTTTTAAGTTCCTCTGGGCTGTGACAGTTTCTCAGATAGTTCTCATTTTTGATAATGACCTTTTGAGGCATATAGACCAGCTATTTTACAGATGTCTCTTAGTTGGGATTTGTCTGATGGAACTCTCATGATAAGATATGGGGCAAATGGTTTTTACCTCAGAAGGAAAGTGTCCTTTTCATCATGTCATGTCATGAATATGTCATCTCATCAATATTACACTCTGATATTGATCTTGATCTAGATCTTGATCAGTAGACTCTGGATGAGGTCATGTTTCTCAGGTTTCTTCACAGCAAAGTTATCATTTATTCCTCTTTCCATATTTCACCATTTAGAAGAAAGTCACTATGTGCAGCCCACACTTAAGGAGCAATGAATTATGCTCTGTCTTTTTGAGGGAAGGTACTTAAACAAATTATTTAGAATAATTCTGCATGGGAAATATGTCTATTTTCCCACACTGACTTATGTAATAATTGATATCAGTAGTGACATATGGATATTTGTTTTATATTTTGGATCATAATCCAATTTTTTATTTGTTGTTTTGGGGGGCTGGAGTCTTACATTGTTGCCCAGACTGGCCTCAAATCCATGGTCTCAAAGATCTACCCACCTCAGCCCCCTGAGATGCTACCATGCTGCACTCCAATAGTATTTATTTTGATGTTCAAATTGTTTCACCTTTGGCAATTCTTGAGTGTTCTTTTAGTTGGTTCTTTTTGACATATCCTTTGAATCTCTTTGATGTATCCCATTAGTGTGTGTGTGTGTGTGGGTGTACATTTTCTGAGCTTCTGACTGTACATTAGGAATGATATGAAAATCAAGTTCTATATGTTACATTAAATCTCTGCTACTATGGCCTCTTGGCTGAAAGAGCAAGGATAAATAGGTGGTTTTAACAAATTGCATATATATGTGCATATATATACATAAATGTATTTATGTATATGTATATACATATATACATACATATACATATCTAAAACTATTCCTATATGTAATCATCTGCCAAAACTTCAGTTCATACTGATGCCTTCATCTGTAAGGTACTTCCACATGGATCATTCTAGCTTCCATTGTTTGCTTATTTATAACCTTCCATTCCAACAGTGGAAATCTGGATTGTACCATCTATTTATTTAATTGTTAAATTGTTAATATATATGCCCATGGGAAAAATTTTATCAAATCTAAATCATTGCCTTTGGCTTTGCAAACCGTTCGTGTTCGAAGTTATGCAGTTCAGCACCGTTCCCCTGCCAACTTCGATGAGTTATTTCATACATTTGTATATCAAATAGATACAAAAAACATTCCATGTGCATCCTAGTCCCTCACAAAATATTTGCTTTGCAAATATTTTCTCCAAATCTGTAGTTTGCTTTTCATTTTGTAAACACTATATTTTGCAGAGCAGAAGTTTATAATTTTGGTCTGAAGCTCAATTTGCCATTTTTGCTCTTTCATGAATCATTATTTTGAGTTTTTTTTATTATTATTCATTTATTCACGTGTGTACATTGTTTGGGTCATTTCTCCCCCTTGCTCCCTGCCCTACCCTCTCCCCCCTCCCATTCTTCCAGGAACAACCTGTTCTGTGCTTTTCTCCAGTTCTGTTGAAGAGCAGAAATAAGCAATAATAAGAATGACATAGTGTTTTTGCTAGTTGAGATAAGGACAGCTATACAGAGAGATTCCTAGCATTGCTTTCATGTACAAATGTATTAAAACCCAGGTTGATTCATCTCTAACTTATCTTTACACTGGTTCCTGATCCCTCTCATGTTGACCTCTGTCACTTCAACGTTTCTGTATTTGTTCCTCTGGAGTGGGGACATCAAATGCTTTCATGTTTTGGGTTTTCTACCTATTGCCATACCTCCCATACAAAACCTAAGCTCATGTAAATTTTCTCCTGTTTACTTCTATACAGAAAGAAAACCATATGTAGTTTTTCACTTTCAATTTAGGTCAATTATCAATTTTGTGTTAATTGGGGGGGGGCAGTACTGGAGTTCTCACACTTGCTAGGCAGGTGCTCTATCACTTGAGCCATTCCACCAGCCCTTGAGTTGTTTCTTGTGTAATGTGTAAGGTCTATATCTGGGCTCTTTCTTTTTTTCATACACACATCCAGTTGTTCTTGCACAATTTGTTGTAATCATATCTTGTTTGAACTACCTTTGTACTTTTGTTCTTCCCCCCAAAAAGAACCTAGCTGACTATACTTGTGTGGTTTTAGTTCTGTGGTCTCTATTTCATGCCATTGATCTATATATCTATTTTCTAACCATACACGATATCTATTATCTAGCATCATATTGTCTTTGTGATAGCTGATTTTTTGTGCTACATAGACTAGGCTACAGTACCCAGATATTTTATCAAACATTTTTTAAGTTATTTATGGGAAAGTACTTTTAGATAATATTGACATTTAAATTAGTATATCATGAGTAATGCAGATTACTCTCCCTGTCTGGAGCTTAATATAATTAGTTGACTACTCTATTAGAAAAACACTGAGCTCAGCTGGAGAGCAATATGGCAGCTAGGTGACATAATCTGAAATCCCTCCTTGAGGACACACCTTATTGAATAACTATTCTCACACCAAACTCCCTGAAGAACTACTAAGGGAATCAATAGATATGATTCTATCAACATTCCAAAAGCTTGCTGGGCAGTGTGGGAAGCACAGATCTGCAGACAACACAACACAGACTACACAGACTCTGAAAGGCAAAAAGGATAGAGCCAGGTAAGGGAAACTGATTCATCAGAGATCTCTGGTCCAGCCAAGCCAGCAGACAGTGAAAACTGAGGAAACCACACCAACTACTTCACAGAAATTTACTCAAGACAAAAGGTACAATCAGGAGAACAAGTATAGCCTCCCCGTTATTCACAGTTCTCTCTATAAAATCTCAGCAGTGAAAGCAGCATGACTTGGGAGAGTCCCAGGAAACCCAGAGCACAACAGTATTTGACTAGGGATCCAAAGGGCACCTAACCGGAAAGCAACAGACTGTGAGTTGGCAGCGCCCTGGAGCAAAGAGGACATCACACATTAAGTTGGGAACAAGTGGGAACTCAGGGGTGGAGAGTTCAGACCCCAAAAGCTGTCACTGGAGTTTGTAATCAGAAACTCTCCTTGGGAACCAAACTAAGGCTCTGAGCAACCACTCACACTGAGCTAAGACTACAACTAGCCTACCCCTACTGAACTAACTGGATCTGACTTTGGAAAACAACAAGAAGAAAAAAACAAAATAAATAAATATAAATAAAACCAGCTGCTCTGGAAAGCAACATAAAAATGCTGATTTTTTCATCACTACATTTTTTTTTAATGTTTGATTAGGGTATTTTTTATTATCTTTTTCTCACTTTCCTTTTAGTTCTACTTTTTATCCCTTCTTTGTTTTTTGCAGTCATTATATATAAGCCACAACACCCATCTTCAAAATTGAATCTTTAGCTATATCTTCTCCCTCCCTCTCCTATCACCCTCCTCCATTTCTACTTTCTTTCCATCTGTAATTGGAACAGTTCTCTCATTTATTTTTCTCTTCTATTTCCCCACCCACAATCTTTTATTATTAGTAGGTAGTTAGATTGCCAGATCATTTTCACTTACTTATTTAGATCTTTTCTACTTATCTCATTCTACTTTCTCATTACCACTTTCTATTAAACTTAGATGACTCCCCTTCCAGTCTTACACCACCACACATCTTATACTACTCATTAACATTCCCTCCTATCTCACTTCCATTATCACCTTTTATTTTATTTTTTTGTTTTTTGTTTTTTTATTGTTGTGCTGGGTAGGGGTACCTTGTGGCATTACAAAATTTGTTACAATATATCAAATATATTGCACTTGAATTCACCCCCTCCATCATTCTCCTTCATTCCCTCCTCCTTCCCATTCCTGGAGTAGTTCACCAGGTATCATTTTTCCATTTACATCCATGTGTACATATATCTATGCCATATTAACCCTCCTACACCCTTCCCCCACTTTCTCCCCTCTCCCACTAATACCAATTCCCCCAAACAGGATTTGTTCCACCCTCCTGTTCTCCAATTTTGTATAACAAAAAAAGAAGAAAAAGTGACATTTTTGCTTGTTTAAGATAGCTACATAGGGAATTTCCTTGTGGTACTTCCATGTATATATGCATTATAGCATGATTTGGTTCATCTCCCCTATTTTTCTTCTTTCTAGCTTAGTCCCTTTCTTATAGTGGTTTCAACTGGTTTAAAAATTCTACATTCACTATTTACACCTTTTAACTGAAGTTCCTAGTTTACTATGTATCATCTTTGGTCCTTAATCCTCTAAAGATATTGGAGCAGTGGGAGTGATTGTTTTTTTATTAGGGTTTGGTGTAGTTGTATTGTGAGTGCTTATCAATTTGATTGCTTCCTCAGCTAAGATTCCTCTCCCTGTGCTGAGCAGGGGCCAGACTCAGTATCTTGAGCCCTGTGGTCAAATGTTTGACTCCTAGTGATGAGAAAGTGTAACACAACCTAAAGACTATCCAGTCTTGCCTACACTTTGTGAAAAATAAAAGGACATAGGAGATGAAAACCTCCAATCAAAACTAGGATTCAGATACATAAAATCACACATAGAAATGCAAGAAATATGTAAAACCAAGGCAGTGCGTCACTCCAAGACCCAACAAGTCCACAATAAATAACATAAACAATAGTGACGTGGATGAAATTTCAACAATGAATTAAAAAGAACAATGATGAGAATGATCAACAAAATTAAAGAGGACATGTGGAAATACCTGAATGAAATCAAAGAGAATTCAAATAAACAGCTGAATGGAATAAGAAAGTATAGATTATGAAAGAGGAATTCAATAAAGATATAGAAATCCTGAACAAATCAAATTGAAATCTTAGAAATGAAAAGCTCAATAATCCAAATAAAAACTCAATTGAAAACCTTGCTAATAGAATGGGACAAGTTGAAAACAGAATATCAAAGAATGAAGATGAAGTAGAGAAATTAAATCAGTCAGAGAAACAGAAAGAAAAGTACTAAATATGACACAACATGCCAGACCCCTGAAATACCATCAAAAGACCAAACCTATGAATCAGGGGTATAGAAGACAGAGAAGAGGAAAAAAGTAAAGGCATAGGTAACATACTCATTTAAATAATAACAGAACACTTTCCCTATCTTAAGAGAAAGTGATCCAAGTATAGGAAGGTTTCAGAATGTCAATTAAGATCAGAAAAAAAAACCCTAAACACATTATATAACTACAATTAAAACATTAAATATGCAGAACAAAGAAAAAACTGAATGCTGTGAGAGCAAAGTAACAAGTCACATATAAAAATAAACTCACAAGAGTAACAACAGATTTCTCAATAGAAACTTATAAAAATAAGCATGATAGGAATGATGTATTCCAAGCCCTGGAAGAAAATAACCATCAACCTAGATTACTATGTCCAACAAAGCTATCCTTCACAGTTGAAGGAAAAATAAAAACCTTACACAGCAAACAAAAGGGTAAGGAATTTATGACCACTAAAACAGCATCACAAAATATTGTTAAAGGAATCTTCCACACAAGAGATGATGAAAAATTTACCAGGAAAACAAAGGAAAGGATAAATCCCACTAGATATGTAGATTAACAAATGAAGAGTAGGAAAGAAGCAAACATCAGAAAACAACTAGTAGGGGATCAGGAACCAATGTAACAATCTGTTAGAGTTGAATCAACATAGGTCGTAAAACATGTGTATATGAGGGCAATAGTAGGAATCTTTCTGTATAGCTATCCTTAACTCAACTAGCAAAAATGCTTTTTTCTTATTATGCTTATGTCATTTCTTCAATAAAATCAGTCACAAGGGCAGAATGGGACCTGCCTGAAACTGATGGGGGGAAGGGGAGAGAGGGAGGTGAAGAAATGACCCAAACAATGTGTGCACATGTGAATAAATGAGCAAATAAAAAATTTAAAAATTTAAAAAAAGAAAACAAAATGAAAGAAAATACTATGTACCTTTCAACAATAACACAGAATGTTAGTGGTCTCAATTCTCTAATCATAGGACATACAATGGTGTGTTGAATTAAAAAACAAGGCCCAACAATTTGTTGCTTTAAAGAAATGCATCTCACTCATAAGGACAAATATTGGCTTAGGGCAAAAGGATGGAAAAGATTTTCCAAACAAATGGAAGTAGGAAGGAGTAGCTATATTTATATTTGATAAAACAGATTTCAAACCAAATCAGTCAGATGAGACAAAGAAGGTCACTTCATATTAATAAAGGGAATAATCCATCAAAAGGAGATAACAATTTTTTACATGCATGTACCAAATGTTGGCAAGCCAAATTTCCTTAAATAAATACTACCGGAAAAGCATAGATGGACCTCAAGAAAACAGCAGTGGAGATTTCAATACCTCGCTCTCACCAATAGATAGTCTTCCAAAATAAATCAACAAAGAAACTTCAGAATTAACCAACACTATCGACCAAATGGACTTAACAGACAACTACAGAACATTTTATCCAGCTACTTCACATTCTTCTCAGTGGCCTGTGGAACCATTTCCAAGAAGACCAAATTCTAAACATAAAGCAAGACTTAGCAAGTACAAGAAAATTGAGGTGATGCCTGTATTATGTCAGACCACAATGGAATAAAATTAGACATCAACAGCAAAAGAAATTATACAAAATACTCAAGCACATGGATACTAAAGAGTACACTATTAGACAACCAGTGAGTCATTTAAGAAAGGGGAAAACCAAAATTTTTCTAGAATCTAATGAAAATGAAAATACAACTTAACAGAACTTTTGGGACATAATAAAGGCAGTGCTAGGAGCAAAGTTTATATCCATGAGTACCTATATCCACAAAACAGATATTAGCTAAATAACCTAATAATACACCTAAAGGTCCTAGAAAAATAAGAATGATCAAACCCAAAATTAGTAGGCAAAAAAATAAATAAAATTAGGGCAAAGATTAGTAAAATGGAGAAAGAAAAACAATACAAAGAATCAGTGAAACAAAAAGTGAGCTCTTTGAAAAGATAAACAATATGGATGAAACCCTTAGAAAAACTAACAGAATGAAGAAGATTGCTATGAGAAAGGGGATATCACAGAAAATATCAATGAAATCCAAAGGATCATTAAAGAGTGTTTGAAAACTTAAGTTCAAATAAACTGAAGAATATAGAAGAAATGGATAAATTTTAAGATACATTTTACCTAACAAAATTGAACTGATAGGATATAAACCACTTAAACAGATCCATAATAAGCAATAAGATTAAGGCAGTAACAAAGAATCCCCCAACAAAAAAGGCCTGGAAACTAATGAACTCACCATCAAATTTCTACCAGACTGTTAAAGAAGATCTAACACCAATACTCCTCAAACTATTCAATGAAAGAAGGAAGAAGTGCTACCAAACCTATCTATGAAACCAGTATTACTCTGCACCAAAACCTAGTAAGGATACAACAACAACAAAAATAATTGGAGAGCAATTTCCTTTATGAACATAGATGCAGAAATTCTCAATAAAATACTTACAAATTGAATTCAACAACACATTAAAAAGATCTTATACCATAATCAAGTTGGTTTTATTCCAAGGGTGTAGGGGTGGTTCAACATACAAATATCAATAAATGGGATATAACACATAATAAACAGGATCGAGGACAAAAATCACATTATCATCTGCATAGGTGCAGAAAATCCTTTGACAATTTTCAACATCATTTCATGATAAAACCTCTGAAGAAACAAGGAATATAAGCAACATAATAAACCTAAAAACTGAAACCATTTTCTGTAAAGTCAGGAATGAGACAAGGGTGCCCACTTGCCCTATTTATACAGTCCTAGAAGTCCTAGCCAGAGCATATGCCAAGAGAAAGGATAAAAAAACAGGATCCAAATAGGAAGGAAGAAGTCAAATTATCCCTATTTGCAGTTGATGTGATCCTATACATGAAAGACTCTAACAAATTCACCAAAAACACTCCTAGATCTGAAAAAACACTTTTAGTAATGTAGCAGGACACAAAGTTAACATACAAAAATCTGTAGCTTTTCTATGTATCAAAAATGAACACACTGAGAAAGAAATCAGGGAAAATAGCTTCATTCACAATACTCTCAAAAAAAAAAAAAACCTAGGTAGAAACTTAAGAAAGGAGGCAAAAGAATTCTACAATGAAAATTATAAAACTTTGAAGAAAAAAATTGAATAAAACATCAGAAGACTGAGAGACCTCCCATGTTCATGGATTAGCAGAATACCGTGAAAATGTGTATACTACCAAAACCAAACTACACATTCAATGCAATTCTCACCAATATCTCAATATCAGTCTTCACAGAAATAGAAAAATCAATCCTATAATTCACATGGAAACATAGCAAAATTAAAATGAAGAAAAAAGAATGTGAGTGTAAAATAGGAAATGGTTGATGGGAGAAATCAGAGGGAGGGTGGAAGGCAAAAGGAGACAGTCCTGGGGATGAATAGGATTGCAATACTTTACGTATAAATAAAAATAGCACAATAAAATCTACTAAATACTGTTTGAAAAAATAGGGAATGATGAAGGGGACTTAAGGAACTAAAATGGAGTAAACTTGTTCAAAAGTACACTGTATGCAGCTGTAGAAGTATCACAATAAAATCACTTTGTGCAATTAACACGTCAATAAAAATAAATAATATAAAATTTAAAATAAGTTAAAAAATTAAAGACTGATATCTCTTAAAGAAGGAATTCTGCCAACAAACTGCCTTTTCCACATGGGTGGATGATTCAAGCCCAGGACACAAACAAGAGCCATCACTACAGCCATGTCACTATTCTTTTACCCACCATTCTCAAGGCATTTTTGCGCTTGACAGGGACATTTGCCCCATTCTCCTCAGAATCTCATCATATAATAAACTTGCACCAATTTTTTGTGATGTCAATCCTAACGTCCAAACCAAATTTTACATGGTTGTTCATATTGCATCCTAAGATAACCTGAAACACTAAGCACTTCATTTCTATTCTATTGTTAATGGCTTTTAAATTTTTAATTCATACAAAATAATTGTACATATTTATAGATTGTGATATGATATTCTGATGTAAATATACAATGTACAATGATAAAATTAGGGTAAATAGTATATTCATCACTTCAAAAATTTATCATATCTCTGTGGATGGTTACTGTTAAACTCAAAATTTCCATTTCTAAAGTTATTTCTCAAGAAATGTACTTTATAATAATGCTTATGGATTCATAGTATTTCTTGTAATTTCTATGCTTTAGTCATGATTTACTTTTCTTCTGTGTACTTTTATTATATATAACAAAATCAGCATACAAATTTATACATTGAAATGCCTATTGATAATTTGAAAGGAAATACTGATAGTTTTAAAGGGTATGGGCAATAATTATTTCATAAGTTTTACTTTTCTCTCTACTTTATCTCTTTTGACATAAATGGCTATTTTGAGATAAATGTGCTATTCTTGGTGGTGGTAGTATTAATTTCAAATTGTGATCAGTCATTGCTGTATATAGGAAACCAAAAAACATTTGCATATTAGTTTTTATTATGTGACCATGCTACATGTGTATGTGTTTATGTTCGTAGATTCATAGAGATTTTCTACACAGATAATTGTATATCATCTGGAAATAAAGTTTTTTTTCCTTTCCAATCTCTATACATGTTATTTTTTTCCTTGTCTTATTGCAGAAATAGGAACATCAATGTGTGTTGGCTAGGAAAGGTTCAAAGGAAACTAAGTTTGCTCCCAATCTTAGAAGAGAAATGCCTATTTTCTTACCATTGAGTATAACATTAGCTGTAGGATTTTTACAGATGTTCTTATAAAGTTTGAGGAAGTATCCCCCTTTCCATAGTATGCTGAGAGGTTTTATCCTGAATGAGTGCTCAATTTGGGCAAATGCCTTTTCTGTCTCAGTTGACCTTAATCATTTGATTTTTATTTGCCCTTAAGCCTGTTAATGTAGGGCATACACTGAATCTTTCAAATGCTGAACTAACCTTACAATGTTGAAATAAGTTTCACTTGGTCATGACATAATTATATATATGGTAGGTCACCAAATTGTTGGACAGTATTTTTTTTAATTTGTTTCCTCTGACAGGTTACAGGACAGGCAGTTTGCCGGAGTTTTCAAAAGATATTTCCTTTGCCCCCCTCAAATGATCAGTAAAGACATAAGTTCAATGGCAAAGTGAAAGGGGGTGGTACAGTATTCCTTGAAGTATTCAAAGTATTCTCAGAGAACGAGTTTTGGTTTTCATAAGTTTTCTCCATTGCTTTTAATTTCATTTTTTTCTGTTCTACTTTTTTTATTATTTGTTTCCTCCACTTCTTATAAATTTACATTGTTCCTGTTCTCCAGTTTTCCTAAGTGGAAGTTTAGGTATTTATTTTCATCTTTCTCCTTTTCTTATGAATGCATTTAATATTATAAAGCTTCTTTTATTTACTGTTTCAATGCACCCCATCTATTTGCTAAGTTGTTTTTTAAAAAATTACTACAAAATATTTTTTAAATTTTTCATGAGACTTTTCCTTTGACTGAAGTGTTATTTAAAGGTGCATTACTTAATTTCTAAATAATTTGCAATTTTCAAGTTATCTTTACTGTATTCATTTCTAGTTTAATTTCATTCTGGTCTGGGAACATACCTAAAATATTTTTATTCTTTTAAATGTGTCAAGATATATTTAATGGCTCTGGATGTGGCTTATTTTGGTGACTGTTCCATGTGGGCTTAAGGATGTGTATTTTACTGGGGAAATGGAGAATTCTATAAGTCTCAATTAGAAAAAGGCATTTGCTAATGCAGTTAAAGTCATATATGCATCCGTATTGATTGCTTGATTAATCCATCAATTATTGACAAGAGAATATTGATATCTTCAATTTAAAATCACAGATTTATTTATATCTCCTTTCAGTTTTACTAATTTTTCCCTTATATACTTTTATGTTTTATTAGTAGGTTCACATATACTGAGGAGGATTGTGTCTTCTTGCACAATTAACCCTTCATCACTATAAAGTGCCCACCTTTATCCCTGAAAATAGTCTTTTGCCCTGTTTTCTGCTTTTTAAAAATAGATTATAGCTATTTCAGGATTTTTTTTGTTAGTGCTAGCAGATTGTATCTTTCTCCATCTCTTTACTTTCACCTGAATTTTTATATTTAAAGAGAGTTTCCTATGTACTACATATATTTTGGTGTTGCTTTTTATACACCTGACAATCTGTCTTTTAAATGATGTATTCCAATCATTCACAATTAAAATGATAACAGTTGGATTGATAGCTACCATGTTTGTAACTCTTATTTGCTGCCTTTCTTTTCCATTTTCCTATTTGTCCACCTTTTGTAGTTTATTCTTTTTTAAGTAGCTTATTCTTTTTGAATTATACAAAATGATGGATTTCATCATGAGATTTTCATACATATGTATATAATGTGCTTTGATCATATTCACTTCCTGTTACCCTCTTGATTTCGGAGTTTTAATTGAGCATTTTATAGGCTTACATTTTATATTTTATCAGCTTACATTTTATATCTTACTGTATCACTCATATTTCTTTTTAAGACAAGTGAAGAAGGAAGTTAAGGTGAATATGGTTAATGTACTCTCTATACAAGACCGAATATAGACTTTTTAAACTGATTGAAAAAACCATAAGAAAAGGACTAAAGTAGAAAGAATAAAAACTGTGTAAACTGTACCAAATAGGGATATAATACATATACACATTAAAGTGCCACAAGGAAACTCCCTATGTAGCTATCTTAAACAAGCAAAAATGATATTTCTTTTTCCTTTCTTTTGCAAAAACAGAGAACAGGAGGGCAGAACAGGTCTTACCCGATGAGGTTGGTACGAGTGTGAGGTGGGAAGAAGAGGTGAATGGTTGTAAGAGGGTAAATATGGTGCAAGTACCGTGTATACATGAATGTAAACGGAAAAAAAGATACCTTTTGAAACTATTCCAAGAATGGCAGTCAAGGTGGGGGAATAAAGGAGAATGGTGGAAAGGGTGAATTCAAATATGATATATCTGATATATTATAAGAACTTTTGTAAATGCCAAAATGTACCCCTACCCAGTACAATAATAAAATAAAATAAATAAATAAAAATCAAATATTGAATTGTCTGCGGAATACAGTACACTGGATGTTGTCAAATATCTATTTAAAGAAAGTATCAATAAAGATGTTTTCCGGTGTGTTCTGCATAAAAAAAAAAGTAGCAGTTAGAAAAAGTTGTGTTTACTAGGGTATTTATAATATACATTTTAACTAATTTAAATCCATCTTCAAATAACATTCTGTTTCCTCAGATGTAATGCAGATACCTTGTAACAGCATTTTCAGATCTTTTCTCCTCTCTCTTGTGGTGGTGTTGTCCTTTTTTTTTTACCTTATCCATGTGCTGCAAGCATTGCATATATTGCTGCTATTAGTGCTTTGGAGAAATATTTACACTGCAAATCAATTAAGAATACAAAATAAAAGATTCATTTTATATTCTCTAATTTCATTTATTTGTTTGTTTGTGTTTTGAGATGCAGGGGTTTGAACTCAATCACACACTTGAGAGGCAGGCACTCTTACCACTTGAGCCACTCCACCAAATCTTCTTTTGTGATGGGTTTTTCCAACATCGGTTCTCATGACCTATTTGCCGGGGCTTGTTTCCAACTACGACCCTTCTGATCTCTACCTGAACATCTTGTTTTGTTGTTTCTTTTAGGCAGGTGTGGTGGCCTAAAAGATTTGCCTGAATTTTTCTTTTTCCTTTTTTATTAAAGAATAATTACATTGAAAATAGAATTCTAGATTAGTGTCTTTATTCTTTGACATTTTCAGTATTTCAGTTTAACTCTCTACTTGGTCACCTGGCTTCTGACAATTTGTGCTGTAATCTATTCTTGTATCACATATAAATAAGGTATTATTTGTTTTCCTTTTAGATTTATTTCAAGATTTTTCTTTGTGTTTAGTTTCGTACAACTAAAATAAAAGATTTTTTTAAAAATTTTGCTTGATAGTTTCTGAACTTGGCAGATTTGTCATTCAATGTCTGTCATTAATTTGGTAAATTCTCTGGTCATTATAACTTCAAATATTTCTTCTGCTTCACTCTCTCTTTCTCTCTTTATTTTGATGTTCTCATTTATTTATATGTGACATCCTTGAACTTGTCCCTGAATTTTGAATGTTCTGTTCCTATGTTTTGTTGATGGTAGTATTATCTTGTGCCCTTCACATAGAATGTTTCTATTGAACTGTCTGGAGTTCACAAAAGTCTGTTAAGTAATCTTCATTTCTATTAGGATATCTGATTTCTAACCTTGCTTTTGATTGTCTCTCTCTCACTCTATCTTCTCCCCATTTCCCCTCTTCTTTCTCTCTTTATATTACCCATTTGTCCTTATATATTGAATACTTTCTCATTTAGATCCCTTAACATTAATCTTAATATTAATTATTTTTAGTTTTAACTTTTTGTATTATTCCAACATCTGTGTCATATCTGAGTTTTGTGATGATTCTTGTTTTCTTTCTTCAGATAATGTTTCTTCTCCCCCTTTGACATGTCTTATAATGTTGAATGCCAGACATGTTGTGTTGAGTAATATGAACTGAGATAAATATTTGGTTTAAATATTTATTTTAATTTGGCTAAGATTGAGTTCTTTAATATTTGTTATAGATATAGTTGCCCAAGATTGCTGTTTCCTCTATCATCCTTAGATTTTTCCTTATTCTTGACTTCAGTACTTTAAGTATTTATTTCAGAAAGAGAACATGTCTGTGTCTTGCAGATCTTTCTTCTGTGATCCTTTTCTGTTACACTGGGGTTGTGTTGTTGTGGAGTCAGGTGTGAAGGGGGAGACATTCTGTAACTTTTTAAGCAATCTCCGTCTTACAGTCGCATATGTTCTTGAACTGTTACTTTGATACAATTGCTCTTCCAGTGGTATAGCTTTCCCTCTGCTCTTCCTACCTCCATGTACCAAACCAATTTCTTCAGAGCCCTCTTCCCAGTTCATTCTGTTTTAAATTGGTTTGGTGAGACCAGAAGTTCTGTCCTTCTACAGACACATTATGGCTCTCCTAAAGCCTTTTCCCCTTCTTCTGGAGAATATTCCAGGTGCTTTTTACAAAGATATTCCAAAGATAGTCCTCTCAGAGCTTTACCATTAGAACCTGACAGGATTTCTCAAAAAAATATGGACAACCGCCAAAAACAGGCCTCTCAGAATTTCTCAGTATCATACAAGACTGGATTCAACCTCTGGAAATTCATCAAAATTACCATTTAACTATTTCCTAATGGTTTAAGGGTTCTGTTCCAGGTAAGTGAAACTTACTTATAACTTTGGATGCTCCTGTCACTATATATTATAAGCAGGTTGGTTGCCCTAGAACCCCAAATCTGTAATGAGTCCAAGAAAAGTCGTTGGTTTTGGATTTGTACAGCTTGTGTATTATTTTAAGAATGGAAGTGATGATTTTCGAGTTCTTTTATACCCAAGTTTGAAATCTCATACAACTTTTTGTCAGCCATGTTCTCTCAAAAGAGATGTAGTCAAATTCGGGGAGTAGTGGCTTCACTTTCACTGAATAACAATATTAACTTGAGAAGTAAGATACTGTGACATAAACCTTATAATATTTATATATTAAATGGGAAACTTGGTTAAATAGTATTTATAGGGGTTGCTACCAGAGAGGCTATGACTTCAAGTTATGGTTAGGCAGCATAATCTAACACAAATGAAAAAAAATACCCATGATGTGTTTACCAATATGGGAATTCCTCAGTTTTTAGCTACAAATCCCTAAATTGAACTTAAGGTATTTATAAATCTTCCAAAGCTGCATAGAAAATTGGGCTTACAAGAGTGGACATATATTGATTCTGGTAAGAGACTATTATATTTTAACAGATTGAAAACTAGGCTCATATCTTTTGTTAAATTTTAGATTATATCTTTCTTCAGTAAACAAATGATGTGATTGGTATAAAGGCAATATTGCTTCATATTAAATTGTGTTCAATTCAGGAATCAGTTTTTCAGTATCAGGTATCAAGCACTAGAGATTAAATGCAATATAGCAAGAAAGCTGAGTAAGTAAATAATTATGTATTTTTATGTCAGATATATGTTTTTATTTCTTTATTTCCAAATGTATTAATTTTTGTGTATTTTAATGGCTCCATTATGAAATTTTCATAAATTTACTTTATGTATTTTTATTTTATTCAGTACTCATTTATGAAAGAAATTCATTATATTTGAAAATCTAGGGATGATGGAAATGGCAACACATTTATTGTATTAGTCAGGGTTTTCCAAAGAGACAGAAACAAAAAGAGAGAGAGTGAGAGTCAGATAGATGTTAGAAATGGATGAGATGGGATTCGTGAAGGGAATTAGCTCACATGATTGAACTGAGAAGCTGAGAAGTTTCATGACAAATTGACAACAAGCCAGAGATCCTAAGGTGCCAGCAGTGTGGCTCAGTTCAAGTATAAAAGTCTCAGAACCAAAGAAACCAATAGTTTAATTCTCATTTCAAGGGAACTACTGGTGAGACCTCTGGAGAGCACAGGTCAAGGAATGTGGAGTTCTGCTATCCAAATGCAAATGAAAAGCTTCCAAGCCCCAGGACAGAGACAGAGAGTTTGTCTTTCCTCAGCCTCTTTTGTTCTATCTAAACCTCCAGTCAGCTGGATGCTGCCCACTCACATTTAGGGTCCCTATTCCCCATTCTGTCCACTAACTCACATACCCATCTCCTCCGGAAACACCCTCACAAACATGTCCAGAAGTAATAGTTTCCCAGTTCTGTAGTTATTCTTTAACTGAGTCAAATTAACAATCTAAAATTAATCATCACATTCATTAAACTACAAAGAACTTAATGTGTGGGGAAAATGAGGATGCTAATTTTGTAAATGAAAGAGATGTGGGTAGAAATGTGGGGGTGTTCAGTTCAGGAAAGGCCTAGTGTTCCCTGCTACAAGTTTTAAGTATTCTGAAATCTATTTCATCTATGAAAGTTACTGGAGGGTGTTTTTAGCTGAGGGAAATTGCTTTTTATTTCTATTATAGAAAATTCAATCTGGCAGAATAAACAGAAGAGTATCTATGGTGGTGAGGTAAGGTATTCAGGTAAACATAGATGCAGAAACCCAGTGCCATGACTACAGAAATAACCCAAGTGAAAAATGACAGCTATAGATATGACAATAAGATGAAAACAAGTAATGTAAATTCTAGAGACAGTAAAGTAGATATTAGATGTGATAAGGAACAAATGTCCAAAATGACTTTTCTGAATTCTAGCTTAAGAAATTAAAAAGTAATTAAGCACTTATGACCTAAATTAATTTTTTAGATAAAATAATACAATTTTATTCTTAATTTTTAAAAACACCTCATAGACTATATTCAGATGTCAAGTAAACACTTACACATATAGAGGAGGTTTGTTTGTTTGCTTATTGAATTTGCATTTACTGATGTAAATGTAAATCATGCCCTAGAAGCAGTTTTGCATCTTTTTAGGAGGTTCCTCTAAAAATGGTTTAAGGATAAAACACCTAGAAAATATTAAATTTATTTTACTTTATAGTAAAAAGGAAGACATGCTTTCTTTGCTGGTTGCTTCCCTAGGTTATTTGAAGTAATGCCTGAATCATTGAATATGCTGCTCAGTGATGCCATGTTGTGAAATATTGATGATATATTACCATGAAGCAATTTGGGGCACTGATGTGAAAAGTACTATTCAAATTGAAGTTTGAATTTGTTTTTAGGTAACACATGGTAAGGTTTACCAGCACCTGTGAACAGCTAATCTTAACTTCAATTATGCTTAAATTGAAAAAGAGAAATCTGCTATCACAAACAGAGTTTAAAGTAAAACTAAAATAAAAAATAAAAGAGGCCCCTGTACTGTCTAATGAAATACCAAACATAAAAATAAAAGTCTCCAGTACTGAGTTTATCAGTTTGTGGCACATTTAGGTTAAAGGATTCCTCTAAGCAATGAGGTGACTTCCAGAGTATAAGGTACTGGCTGAGGCACTGACAAAGGAAAAGTAAAATTTTCCTGAGCAAATGAGTCTTTGGTAGTTGTTCATTCTTCCATAATTGTCAGGTTCGTGCTGTACTATCTTTTATATTATGAATGGGTGTTTGGTTACCTACAGAAATGTGTAACATTCTGGTACAGATGCTGTGGAAGAGAATAGGGAAGGAGCTTTGTTGCTTCTTGTTGCTTTCTAACTTTAGACTTTCAAAATTAGGAAATCAGTAATGAAGATAAGACATTCTACTACGTAAAGAATGCATGGTGTTCAATGCCTTGGGAATACAGGGAAGCTAACATAAATGATATTTAAGATACATTTTGAAGGTTGTATTCATAAGACAAAAGAAAATAATGAAAAGAAGGTAGGTGGAAGATCATAATTGACAAGAAAGAATGGAGAACTTGAAGTTCTGTCATGTATCCACACATTTGTCACTTGCCCACTAGGAGATATGACTAGATTGAATCTAGATAATGATTGGACCTAAATGCCAAAGAAAACATCTAGATTTATTCTGAAAGTAGCATTTTTAAAGCATGAAATGGTAAAGTCAGAAATGCAAAGTCTGAATACAAGAAAATTGACTGGAATAAAAATGATATTGAAGAAATCATAACATATTTTCTAGCCAAAAAAAGAAAAAAGCCCTTTATTTTCCAAAGTAGAAACAGAAATAAAAGATTATAAAATTGATCTCTATTTCATTATATAAATGTTTTAATTAGACCTGAGACTAGTGATTAAAGGTATAAATATAAAAGGATTAAACTAAAGAAACAAGTCTCTTTCTTTACTAAAGTGATCAAGGAAGCATCCTCCTCATTATCACAATACAACTCTGACTTCAAAATTATTAAAGAGTAATATAAGGTTACATGGAATTCTTTTGTAAAGATGGTAAAAGCAGTAGGAAATTTGAGGACTATACTGTGCAAACATAGAAAAGAATCCTGTAATCTCTATAAGCATCCTTCTTCCAGGAGTGAAGAGACTTATGGAATGATTTCTTACTGTTTCTGCCCTCTCACAGCATCCTATCCTTTTCAATGTTCTTTCCTTCCACAAGACACTCTAGGCCATTCCTAATAGAGATTTTGGTCAAATCTATCTTTTGGTTTCTTCTAGGTCCCCTGTGACCTCATTAACATTATCAACAGCAGCCTCCACACCATCGGCACAAAGAATATAATGTCTTTACAAAGCAGGACAGGGGACAAGCACTATCAATTCCTTGATGTTAATATTTTAACCTGTCACTAAAGGACAAAAAACAGCAGGAGGAAGTAGATTTTTGTGTTCATGCTGCTGATTGGGTATGCAAAAGAAATGTGGATGCATAAACCCTCATTTGTACTACCCATTGTGTGTATAGAATTAGTGAAAAACACATTGGTGTGGAAGACACAAAATTCAAATGCTCTTCCTATTAAATTTTTATGATTTTAAACTATCCTGTTGTCAGTACTTTATCTATACCATGAAGATCATTATACAATGTTGTTCAAGGGATCTTCCTGGAAAGAATGCAATACAATCATTGACTTTAGTGTCCAAACTACGAATTTCAATCTCCCATTCCACCATTATTAATTAGCTGTGTGACTTTAACTAGGTTCTTCATCCAGCTCCTTCATTTACTTTCTTATTTAAAAATATTTTCATTTATTTTTATTAGCATATTATTATTGTGCTGGGGGTACATTTTGACATTTACAAAAGTGCTTACATTATATCTTAATTAAATTCACTCCCTGCATCATTCTCCTTTATTCTGTGCCCCCCTTCTTAGAATAGTTTCAACAGGTCTCATTGTTCCATTTTCATACATTATAATTCTACCATATTCACCCTTCTTCACCCTTTTCTTATGTCCTCCCCGCTCCCACTGGTACCAATATCTAGACAGGACCTGTTTTACCATCCTGTCCTTCAGTTTTGAAAAAGACTTTTTTTTATTCTTTTATTCACATGTGCATACATTGTTTGGGTCATTTCTCCCCCCTGCCCCCTCCCTCAACCTCTCCCCCCTTTCCCCCTCAGTTCCAGGAAGATCCTGTTCTGCCTTTATCACTAGCTTTGTTGAAGAAAAGAGACAAGCCTAATAAGGAAGACAAGGTGTTTTTGCTAGTTGAGTTGAGGATAGCTATACAGAAATATTCCTAGCATTGCTTTCGTGTACATGTGTTATGACCCATGTTGATTCATCTCTAACTGATCTTTACCCTGGTTACTGATCTCTTCCTTCTCATGATAGTATCTGCTGCTTTAAGGTTTCTGTATTTGCTCCTCTGGAGTGAGGACAGCAAATGCTTTCATGTTTTGAGTTTTCTACCTATTTCTATACCACCCAAATGTGCTCTCCCCTTATCATGTGATCCAAGTCCAACCACATTGCTGCATTTGCCCTAGATCTAAAGTCCACATATGAGGGAGAACATACAATTTTTGGTCTTCTGAGCTTGGCTGACCTTACTTAGAATGATGTTCTCTAGTTCCATCCATTTACCTGCAAATGATAAGATTTCATTCTTCTTCATGGCTGAGTAAAATTCCATTGTGTACAAGTACCACATTTTCTTGATCCATTCGTCAGTAGTGGGGCATCTTGGTTGTTTCCATAACTTGGCTATTGTGAATAGTGCCACAATAAACATGGGTGTGCAGGTGCCTCTGAAGTAACCTGTGTTACATTCCTTTGGGTATATCCCAGGAGTGGGATTGCTGGATCATATTGCAGGTCTATGTTTAGATTTTTAAGGAGTCTCCAAATTTTTTTCCAGAGTGGTTGCACCGGCTTGCATTCCCACCAGCAGTGTATGAGGGTGTCTTTTCCCCCACATCCTCTCCAACACATGTTGTTGGTTGTGTCTTTGATGATGGCTATTCTAACAGAGGTGAGGTGGATTCTTAGTGTGGTTTTGATTTGCATTTCCTTTATGGCTAGAGAGGGTGAGCATTTTTTCATGTGTTTTTGGCCATTTGAATTTCTTCTTTTGAAAAAGCTCTATCATAGAAAAAAGACATTTTTGTTTAAGCAGTTTCATTATGATATTTTCAAGTATGCATGAATTAAGCCCAGAATTGGATAATGCCCTCCATTTTTCTCCTTTCTACCTTAGCTCCCTTCTTATGGTGATTTCAGCATGTTTAAATATTCTATATTCGTTCTTGTATAGAATGTACACCAGCCATATTCATCTTCATCATTTCCTTCTTTTCTCTCCCTCTTCCATTAGTCTCTTCCCCTTAGGGTGACTTGTTTTTCATTTTTGTCCTTCATTGTTTAGATATCTGTTGATTCTTCAGTGGGAATTTTGCCTTAGTTTTATACCTGGACATGCACTGTGCTTAAGTCAGTCCACTGTACTTCCTCGTCTTTCCCCCTGTTCTTTGTTTACCAATTTTCATTGTATTTCCTTGCGTCTTGTTTCAACACAGATGTAATGTATTTCATTAATATTCACTATCTTTCCTTCTAATTATCCCCTGTTAGTCTCCTCTACCAACCCTACTTCTTGGTACATGTTCTCTATGTATTTATATGTATATACAGTATTACTTGTATTTGTATTGGTTCTATATTCCACATATGAGAGAAAACATGCAGAATTTGGCTTTCTGAACCTGGCTAACTTCACTTAAGATGTTTTCCAGTTCCAACCATTACCTGCAAATGACAAATTTTCATTTGTTATGGCTGAATAAAATTCCATTGTATACAAATACCACATTATCTTAATCCATCCATCAGTAGTGGGGCATCTTGGCTATTTTCATAGCTTGGCTATTGTGAATAATGCTGCAATAAACATGGGTGTGCATATGTCTTTATTGTAACCTGACCACATTCCTTCAGGTACGTCACTAGGAGTGGAATTGCTGGATCATATGGCAGTTCTATTTTTAGTTTTTTGAGGAGCCTCCATAGTATTTTCCATAGTGGTTGTACTAATTTGTATTTCCATCAACATTGTATGAGGGTTGCTTTTTTTCCTATATCCTTGCCAACATTTGTTGTTGTTTGTCTTCTTGATGGTACCCATTCTAATAGAAATGAGGTAAAATCTTAATTTGGATTTGATTTGCATTTTCTTTATAGTTAGGGATGGTGAGCATTTCTTCATTTTTTTTTTTTTTTTTGTCATTTTTGCTTCTTTGAAAAAGCTCTGTTCAGTTCATTTGCCCATTCTTTTTCTTTTTCTTTGGATTGTTGATTCTTTGGGAGTTTAGCTTTTTTGAGTTACCTGTATATTCTGGTTATTAATTACTTGTCAGATGTATAGCTGGCAAAGATTTTTGTCTCATGCTGTGGGTGGTCTCTTCAATCTGATGACCATTTCTTTTGCTGAGCAGAAGATTTTTAGTTTCATGTAGCCTCATTTGTCAATTATTTTTCTTAGTTCTTAAGCCATTAGGTACTACTTGGAAAGTTACTGCCTATGCCTTTAAGTTCCAGTGTATTTCCTAATATTTCCTGTAGTTGTTTCAAAGTTTCAGGTCTTTAATCTACTTTGAGTTGATATGTATACAGGATGTATGCATGTAGATATCCAGTTTTCCCAGCAACGTTTGTTGAAGAGGCTGACTTTTCCCCTTCATATGTTTTGAGCATGGATTCGTATCTGGGTCTTCTATTCCATTTGCCTTCGTGTCTGTTTTGTGCCAGTGCCAGTACCATGCTGTTTCTATTGTATGGCTCTGTAGCATGGTTTGAACTCAGATATTGCGATGCCTCCTGCCTTGCTCTTTTTGTGCAGTATTGCCTTGGCTATTCACAGTCTTTTGTGCTTTCATATGAACTTTAGGATTGATTTTTCAATCTTCATCATGTATGTCACTAAAGGGAATGAGATGCAGAAATCCCTAAAAAAACATAATCAGTCATCATGGAGGCTCCAGAGTTTTGCCTCTGTTTTTTTTCTGTCCATCTCTCAGTGTTGTTTGAACCTCGTCTACTGCATTCATGATTCATACCACATGTCTCTTAATCACTCAGGATATATTTAGTCCATATGAAAATTGTGAGTCAAACAGCCACCTCAAAAAGAATACAAAATAATGATATAAACCACTACAAATGACATAGAATATTATTCTAGTATCAATTCTACAGAATTTCAAGTTGGACAAGAAAGAAAAGAAGAGACTATGGATAATCTTTTTACAACATAATCTTTGACTCCATCCCCCTATACTCCACTTAAATGCTCTTGAGAGGTAAAAATCATTCTTATTTATGTAACAAGAAAAATACAGCTATGTCTTTAAACAATATAATCAACTAATATTTAAATCCAGATCATCTTTTTTCCATGCCTGCTTGTGATAGAGAACAACTGGTCATCATTCTTTATTTAATAACCTTTCATAAGATGAGCTTAATATAAATTACTTTTTATTATTATTACTGAGCTGCTGATGCTATATTCATGGTACTTAAAACACAATTCTCTTATCCCTCTGTACAGAGTCCATTTACTGTGGTGCCTCTCTTACTGTGCTGATTACTTCAAAGGGATGAAGACAGCACAAGGATGCTGTGCTCCTTGTTAAGATTAAATAATTAATTGAGCAAATAAAATCATGGCCAGAAGAAAAGGAACTAACTTCTGCTTATAAATGTTTATTTGGTTTGCCTTGATGCCCATGGGTGATGGTTCTTTATAAAAACCTGAATTCTATTTGCAAGATAGTAAGATGTTAAATGGTGAAAGAAAAAACAAAAAGCAAACAAAGCACTGATCTCATTTGCCTTGATTAGTGGAAAGATCATTTTTCGGTATCCTCTGCTGCCCACAAAGAAACACAATTTGAGAGATTTTCTAACCTCTACAGATTTCAGTATTTGTGTGTTTTCATGTTTCATGTCTTAATTTGTGCTGCATTACTCCTGTCCTTTCATTGCTTATCCACTTTCCACTATGTTTTCAAAAGATTTTCCAAAATATTCTAGTTTACACTGCTTCTGCCTTCTAGCAATTTCTATTACACCTAACAAAGTAGCACTTGTTTATATAATACAGGGAATTATCCTTTGTGAGACACATTTGTAAGTTTTATTTTTATAATCTTGACTAAAAGTCTTTGACTCTGGAAAGTAGTTCAAATACTTCTTTTTCCATTTCTAACGGCATAGAGGACCCTGCCCAAGACTGGCTATGTGTGCAATGCTTGATAAGTGTGTTATTGCTTGCTTTCAACCACGTTATTATATTGCCCGATTTCAAGCAGTACTACTTGCACAGCATTCAATGTGAATAATATTAGCACTATGAAGATTATAATGACCAATAAGTTAAAAAGTAGTAAAATACAGTATGGATAGTATCCTGGGAGTTGTTTAATGAGTTCATAATGTGTTGACTACATTAAGCATTCTTGAGTGATTAAAAAGGAATCAATGTTTTAAATAAAATGACAGCATTGTAACCTTTTTTTTTTAATTCAATGATTACAATGATTTAAGAAGGACTATTAGAGGAATTAGAAGAGCACCCTATTACCACTGGACTTTAGGTCCATAAATGAACATGCTCAGTCTTCTTTGATTTCACTCATGTAAATAAAATTGGTGAAATATTGAGCTAATTTAGGAAGTCATTGTTGGAAGTGGCTTTCAAACTATATTATGTAACCAAATCAGTGTGTAAATTTAAGAACCATATTTCTAGGCCTCATCCCTGAGTATTGTGATTTAGCATTTATAATGGACCCATAATATCTGTGATTTTTAAAATATCTTTAATTAATTCTGTTGTGCAAAAAAGATTAAAAATTATTGCTTCAAAGGGTGAAAGTAAGAGAAGAATCTTCCAAGACAGAAAAGGTACAGTCAGAGAAATAAAAGGATAAGTAATAGAGCATAGTATCCTAAGAGATAAAAATAGAGACAGCTTTATGGAAATCTGGGTTCAAATCTGGCTTCACCACTTCCTAACATTATAACTGAGCAATTTACACAATCTCTGTCTGACTCCCAACTTCCTTTCTAGTAACAAGTAGATAATAATGATTACTTTCATATTCACTATTGTGATTAAATAAAATGATAAGATACCATCTGGCTGACATTAAGCAGGTTGATGTGTAACTCACTATTCTCTAAATAGCTGGAATGACAGGCTCACACTCCATGCTCAGGTAAGTACAAGGTCCAAATTGTAGTGGATTATATGGCTCAGAAAAAGACAAAAATGAGTTCTAACAGCTTTTCAAAAAATTTGGATCATGCAGAGGAGATGGATGATTTAAGCAGGATTCTTTTGAGGGTTTGAAATCTGGGATATGTTTATAGACCAAGAGGAGCTAAGAGTGAGCAGAAAGTAAAGGTACATGAGACAAAGCAATTATTTTGTTTACAGCCCCAAAAGTTGGTGGATTTAAAAAGATAAAATTTTCCTGTAGTTTCTGAAACTATGGAAGAGGTAAGGATGAATGAGGCTATCCTTGTGGAGACAGTGCAGAAACTATAAAAGTAAATAAAGATCACATTTGAAGACATTTTAAAAAGCATTCTACATTACTAATTGTCATACCTTTCTATTGCTCTCCTTGTAATTTTTTTTTTTTTTTTTTTTTTTTTTTGCAGTACTGGTGTTTGAACTCAGGGTTTACACCTTGAGCCACTCCACCAGCCCTTTCCTTTGAAGGGATTTTTTGAGATAGGTTCTCATGAACTATTTGCCCAGGCTGGCTCCCAACTGCGATCCTCCTGATCTCTGCCTCCTGAGTAGCTAAGATTACAGGCATGAGCCACCTATGATGTGAATTTGTCTTTTCCCCCCAGCAGTAGGCTAAGCTCTCTGTGCTATGCATGCTAGGCCCAAACTAAAACACCTCCAGCTGCATTGAGTGCAAGAGCAACTTATGGAGCATGATTTAAAATGTGAAACTTAGGTTCATTGTTAACAACAATGGTTAAAATAAAAGCTAACACATGGTCAGTACATGGTCCAGTTGAAGCTGAAGTATGTGACTATTTAGTGACAATAGTCACACAAAATGTGGTGTTTGTTTGCATGTTTGTTTTGTAAGAGTTAACAAAAATTCAAGCAGAAGAACAGAAAAGGAAAGTTATAGAACTAACTCATGAGTGAGATTTTTTCTGACTAGGTCAGAAGGATAACTAGTTGAACAAAGAATTAAATATGTTGTTAAGAAAACAGTTCAATGCCGATGCCTGCAATCCTAGCTACTCAGGAGGCAGAGATCAAGAGGATAGTGGTTCAAAGCCAGCCTGAACAAATACTTCCAAGAGACTCTATCTCAAAAAACCCTTCACAAAAATAAGGCTGGTAGAGTGGCTCAAGGTGAAGGCCTTGAGTTGAAGCCCTAGTACAGCAAAAAAAAAAAAAAAAAAAAAATGAGAACAGTTGAAAGATTTACCATTAATTTTTGAATAAAGAAAGAAGAGAAACCAGAAAGTGATGATGCATTTTGTAATAAACAGGGCATTCAAGCAACTCTAAGACCAAGGGGTGACAATAAGTAGGGCTTCTTTGATCCCTATTTAGTATCCCACCCCATATGCACTAGGGACCATGTCCAAAATAAGAAGATGAATTGAAGACCCACTGTCTGCTGAGATGAAGCAGAAGCACTGGGCTGTCTATTTCACTTATTCAATGGAAGTTTCAGGTTCCCTGGGGAGAATTCTCAAAGTTCAGGGTGAGATGAAGTTTCTCTTATCCCCTTTTATTTCTCATGTGGGAGTCACTCCTTCCTTTCAGATCAGAGTTCCACAATATTTATGACTTAAACTACTTCCATTGACATGACTTATTGATAAACTTTGGATATCAACATTGAAGTTTAGAGCTGAGAACATTATGCCTTAGTTACAAAAAAATGAAAATAAAAACCAGTAGAGAAGATCCCTTTAATTGAAACACTTAGGAAAAACTTGGACTTTCCTGTTTTAAGCTATTTTAAAACAAATGTAATATTCAAGATGTAACATTCTTTTGGTACAATAAAATAACTTAGTAGAACATATATTTATTTCTCCACGAGTTGAACAGAGTTTAATCATTAATACTCTTGTAAGAAAATAAAATGGAATAATGAATCACAAGTACAGATATGCTGAATTTGATCAGTGTTTGTCTTCAGAAGGAGTAAATAATAGAGCAACCCCCACTCTGCAATATCTGTGTATCACAACATTCTGTCACCCAGGCATGGGGATTAATGCAGACTTCTGAGAAGAAGCAGGACTTCATGCCCCCTGAAGAACTGTTAAATAATTCTTTACAGTGTAAATGTCACTTTATCCAGTAGCAGCTCAATACTTTCTCAGGGAAGAACTGGCCTGATCCTCAGCCTCCTCCTCTGATAAGGAAACTAACAGTAGTTCATTTCATTAATCACTCTAACTGGCAGGGGAAAGAGAATAGTATTTGGAAAAAGAATATTTGATTGAATATTTTACATGTTTTCTAATGTAATCCTTAAAACACAATTGTAAAACCTATTCCAAAGAAGAAAACTTTGCTCTAATAGTTTAGTATAAGTTCTGATGTCAAATACAAATTAAACTCAGTTTAATTCTGATTATTTGATTGACTGTATTATCCCGAAGTCCACTCAGCTGTCTGCTTTCTCACATGTTTTATTAGGAGGAAGCAATGATTCAAAACCCCTTATTCCAAAGTCAAGTGAATTTGAATATTTCCAGTAAATATTCCTTTAAGCAAAAATACTCATGTGTAGCAATACCAAACAATGAATGAAAATGTTTATGGCCACCCATCCTTAAGAGAATATCAAACTTTGAGGAATAATTATGCCTATTAGCAGCCCGCAGAATCTTAATTTGGTTTTTGATTAAATGACCCCTTTCCTTCTTCAGATGACACAGGCTGAAAGTCACCCTCCAATGGAATATTGTTAAAATGCTTATCTCCTTCCAGTGAGGTTAGAAAATGAAGTAAGGCTTCACTTCAGAGTGAGGCTGATAAATTGGAGCAGAAGAGTAGCAAGAGACAGTGAAGAATATAGGGTGAAAGGTCATCACAAACAAATCAACATCACCACAATACAAAGACAGAGAGACAGCCTGGATTATTCTCAACCCTCAGGCTCCTCACCATAAAATGAGTTTTGTTAGATGACCTCTTATCTCTTTGATAAGAATCCATGAGGGATGATGCCAAAAGTTTTTTTGTTGTTACTGTTTTTGTTTTTGTTTTTAATTTCAGGGAAGAAAGTTTATTCTTTGTCCAAAAACCAAATCAGTACATAACATAGCAGAACAATACAGTTACCAAAAACAGAACAAATGAAATAACATTAGAGAGAAACAAAACTATATACCATAAACGACAATCAGAAAGAAAACCAGAGCACATATGCAGGGGTCATTTTGGTGGCTGGCATTTTCTTAAACACAGACAAGTGTTGCTTTTGGCACTGTTTGGTACCCTTGATTTCTGGCATAGAAAGCATCCTCAGGGAGCTTGTTATAAATGCAAATTTCCAGCCACACCTCAGATCTACTGAATCATCTCCATTTAACAAGATCACAAGTTACTGACTGGTAAACCAATTGGTACTTCTTCCTTCCTGTTTATGCCTTTTCTATGTATGATGCCAAAGTTTTATACAATTAAACAAGTTAGGGAATTCTATAGACTGTTCCCTTTTCCAGGAGATCCATAATGCATAGTAGCAACCTAAAACTCCATTTAAAAACCTATTCAATTTTACTAGCCTTTATTTTTCCAAGTGTATTTCTATTCCTCTACCTTATGACTTGAATCTGGAATGTTTCCCACAGGCTCATGCTTTGAATGCTTGACACAAATTAGTTGTGTTACTTTGGAAGGTGATGCAATCTACAGGCGATAGATTGGAAGAAGTAGGTCACTGGGGTCATGACTTTGATGGTTATAAAGTGGTCCATGGTCACTTCCTCATTTCTTCCTGTCCTCCATAAGGTGAATTTCTACTGCCACATGTTCCTACCTCCATAACCCTCTGACTCACCATTGGTCCAGAACTATGAACTGTGTACTGAAATCTCTGAAACTATGAACTCAAATAAATCTTCCCTTAAGTTGTTTGTGTCAAGTATTTTGTTGTAGCAACAAAAAGTCTTACTAACATAGAAAATTGGTATCAGAGAAGTGGCGTCATTCCTATGACCAAACCTGATTCTTGAGCCTTTAAGCAGAAAGAATTTTTAAAAGTTTGGAAAAACTGGCTAAATAAAGCCTAAAATTCTGTAATCTGAGCTTAATGGGTAATTCTGGTGGAAGCTCAGAAGACCAGAATGCCAATATTATGTGTATAATAAAGACTGTGTTCATAAGGTTTCAGATAAGAACAAGGACTAAATAATTGGACTAGAGGTCATTCATGTGACATTCTAGAAAATAGTTTGTTTTTATTTTGTTCATGTCCTGAGACTTTGTGGGAAGCTGAGTTTTAAGGAGATGGACTAATTAATTGGTGGAGGAAATTTCAAGGCAGTCCAGCATTCAGGCTGTGGCACAGTTATTACTAGCTTACTTTAGCCAGATTTTCAGTGAGAAATGGGATGAAAAAGAACAGAAAGACTTGAAAATCTTGCAGTTGGTCAGAAAAGTCTTTGGAAAAGATGGGGCTGAGGAGAGCATACTTTTTGAAGAGATCAATGTCATTTAAAAAGCAGCCAAATACTTTACATAAGGCTAATAAGAAAGATGCCTTGAGGGCTTCTGCAGAATTGGCCAGCCCCCACCTATCATAAGCTCAAGGACATGGAGGAGTAAATTTATTTGAAAGACTTTTCCTGGAGACAAGAGCACCTCTAGGATGTACCGCTTGCATAGGGATGCCTAGGAAGGTGTCTCACCAGTATTATTTCACCATGTTCAGCCCCCTCAAGCACTCAAGCTGGAGCTGGCAGCACACCTGTCATCATGTACATTATGCTGGTTTTATAGGCATGCAAAATTCAAGAGTTACAAGCTCATGAATTTCACCTAGATTTCAAAGGAAAGCCTTGGAGTCAAGGCAATGTGTGACAGGGTCACATCCCTTCAGGCAACCTATGAGGGGTCAATCTGTGAAGCTGTGAACATGAAGACTAAACTTCAATAACAACCTCAGGATGTTGAAGATGCCAGGAATACGGAATGTCAACTGAGGAAGGACACAGGCAGCCCACCACCATGATTTTCTGCTGCCCTATAGCCCCAGAATCAATAGATCCAAGGACTATGTACTGAAACTGTGAGATAAAATAAATTCTTTCTTCTTTAAGCTGTTAATATCAGGTATTTTTTCACAGCAACAAAAAGTCTAACACACTACACTCTAAAAGAACATCCATTAATAACTAAGTGAATAAATTATTTTCAGAACACAAAGAAAAGCTAGCTTAGAAAATAATAATATATTTAGAAAATGCCAAAAAATATAAATATTTGTATATCTACAAAACAGATCATTGAGATTTTGATAAAGACTGAATTTAATCTATGCATTACTACCTTGAACACAATTGACAATAGTAATTCATGAATTCTGATGTCTTTTTATTTATTTTGTTTTCTTTAGTTTCTTTCAGTAGTTTTGTAGTTTTTTTGTATACAGTTGTTTCACATTCCATGTTAAGGCTACTCTTGAGTGTTTTATTCTTTTCATTGTATTGTAGTGGAATTATTTTCTTTATTCCCTTTTTTGGCCATCATTAGTGTATGAAAATGCACCCAATTTTGTGTGTTGGGTTTTTTTATCCAAGAACTGTGATGAATTTATTTCTTACATCTTGTGTGTTGACCTTTTACTAAATTCATTTTTTTCAAACAGTTTTAATAGTTTTTACATATAGGATTACTCCATCTACAGAGAGAGATCATTTTCCTCCTTCCTTTCCAAGTCAAATGTCTTGTACTTTTTTCTTGCTTAATTATTGTGGCTAGGACTTCTAGTGTTATGCTGAAGAAAAGAGGCTGCAGTAGGCATCCTTCTTTGTCTTCCTCATTGTACAGAAAAGGCTCTCAATTTTACATTATTGAGTTAACTGTGTTTTTCTCTTGGCCTTTATTACTCTGATGTAGTTTTCTTCTATTTTTGTTTTTTGGGGTGTTTTTATGATGAAAGAATGTTGAATTTTGTCAAATGCTTTTCTCTCCATTAACTGAGATAATCACGTCCCTCCCCATCCCCCCCCCTTTCATTCTGCCAATGTACTCCAAAACTAAATTCTACTTGATTTAGGGGTATAGTCCCGTTAATACACTGATGGTTCAGTTTGCTACTATTTTGTTGGGCATATTTTTCATCTATCTCATAAGGAATATTAGTTGTAGTTTTATTTTCTTATAGTGTGTTTGTCTGGCTTCCATATCAGAGTGATGCTGGCTTTAAAAAGTGAATTAGAGTTGGGTTCTGGTGGCTCACACCAGTAATGCAAGCTACTCAGGAGACAGAGGTCAACAGGGACATGATTTGAAGCCAACCCCAGGCAAATAATTCTTGAGACCCTATCTTGTGAAAAAAACCATCACAATACAAGGACTGGTAAAGTGGCTTAAACAGTAAGAATGCTTGCCTAGCAAGCATGAGTTCAAGCTCTACTACCACCAAAAAAAAATAAAAAGAATGAATTAAGAATAAAGTTCCATTTTAATTAAAATTCACCTTTTGATCATGATGCTTAACCCCTGTGGAAAACCATTGTTCTACTCGAAGTTATGATGTTTCAATAGTACTGAGAATTCCTTCAAAATAAAAATTAAGAGTAGATAATACTAAATTATTAAGAAAACCTCCTTAAAATTTACAAAGCAATTTCATGAAGTTTTGAGATCCCAGAAATTATAAAGAAAGGCAAAATGTTAATTACATTCCAATCTTTCAGGTCAGGATATGTTGATACAAAGGGATTAGTATAAATTTTACAAACAAGCAATAGAGCTGAGAAAAGACTTTCGAACTAAATTATGACTTAATACCTATTAAATAATTAGTTTTCTCAAAAATATACTATAATAAAGAGGTAGGATGAATTTTCACATTATGAATGTTTCATATGAACATTCTAATTTTGAGAGTATGTATATAAGAGGCTTTTAAACTTTTGATGTAGTCAAAGCTATCCTGGATATTATATAGCTCCTTGATATAGCAATAGCATTTTATTATCAATTTAGGCATATCAATTTATCAATTTATCAATTAAGGCATTTATTTTGCAATACTAAGGTTTGAACTCAGGACCTCTCACTTAGTAGGCAGGCACTCTCACCACTTGAGCCATTCTTCCAGCCCTTTTTGCTTTAGTTATTTTTCAGATAGGCCCTTGTCCACCCCTCAAACCACAATCGTACCTTTGCCTCCCTGATAGCTGGGATTACAGACGCACCCTGCCATGTCCATCTTGCTAACTCTTTTCCCAGGCTTACCTCAAACCACCATCCTCCCAATCTCCATCTCCCACATAGCTGGGATTAGACGTGTGTACTACTATAGCCAGCCTAGCCATACAGTCATTATGATTATTATTATTGTTAATTATTATTCAGCAATTGAATCTTAAATAGACTGTTTCCTGCAGTATTGTCTGGAGTTGGCTTGTCTGGCTTACAGTATTTTCTACAAAAATAGTCCTGGTTTCTATTGTTGGTGGATTCTTTGAGATGGGAACTTTGAGGAACATTTTGTGCAAAAGTTTCTGCATGTTTTTTTGTTTTGTTTTGTTTTGTTCTGTTTATTTGAGATAGACAGGCTAGCCTTGAAATCATCATCCTCCTGCCTCAGCCTCCTTAGTGCTAAAAACAGGCATGCACCTCCATGCTTCGTGTGCACAATGTTAAAAGATGAAAAAGGATGAAAAAAAATCCAAGGACTGGACAGCAAAAGAAATTGAGCAGTGAAACAGGACTAACAACCTTGGACAACCCCATGGGTTGTCCTGTTGGAAGGTTTAAAGGTAGAATGGCATGGTTGTTCCTGGTTGGGATATCATGGCCATTTCTTCATGCTCCCTGCAAGATGGGACATTGATGTGAGCTGCAGAGGGACAGAGCATGACACTGGGTAGTTTTCTGCACCTGAAAAACCAGTTCCTCACTTCATAGGGTCCCAGACTGTCCTATTCAGTTAGCTTTCTTCAGAATTTATACCAGTAGCAATTTCCTTGTGCTCTATCACCAGTAAGTTCTAGAGTAGGACACTGAATCCTCTATTCTTGGTTGCACACTAAAATATCTATGTACATAAGATGGTAAAACTGTATGGACTGTATCTAGGCAAAATGCCCCTATGTTAACTATTTTGAGAGCTCTTATTTATTCTTCTTTGTGTAAATGAGAGAAAAGCCTGTTAATTATCTCACGAACCTGTCTTTATACTGAAACACATGTAGTTGTTTGGGCATTAAATGCTTTTTTCTAGATGTCGAATTTTATAGATCTTATAGCATGGGATATATACAGTGAAACCACAAATGTTTCTTCATAAAAAACTGAAAATTATGATATTTTCACTAACACATTGATTGGTGAGATTTCAAAGCCCCAATAAAATATCCGTACTTCTTTATTGTTTCTTGTAGCTTTCTTCCATTCTTCCAACAAATAGTCATCTAATATTTACTAAACATTTGGTACTATCATGTATACTAAAGACACAAAGGACCCTATCATATAACCCCTTCCCCTAAAACAGTCCACAGTCAAACTGAACAAATATACACAGAAAATAAACAAAAAAGAATGCAATACTGAATACCAAACATTGATAAAGTGGTAAAAATCTGACAGAAAATTAACCAATAAAACCCAATAATATAGTTGATATGTGCACAGTTATGGAATTTTTTTTCAAATAAATCCTAGAAGTCATTTAGACAAACAAACCATCCAATACTTGATATACCTCTATAATCCTTGATATAGTTTATGTTGGTGACTCTTGTTGACAGAAGGCATGGATATTGGAAACTATGAACAAAAGTGAAGAATTAAGGCAAAATTTATTCCTTTGAAGTTGATGTTCATTACTTTTTTTTTTCCTATACAGACTTTTGTTTTCTCTCCACTTGTCAGCCCTTCAAATACTTTTAAAAAAGCAAAGCTTATTAGATTAGAAAGTACAAAACATCATAGAATAGGACTCAACAGAAATTTGTAGAAGAGTAAAAGGAAATAAGAACTAGAGATCACACCTACCTAAACCAAATACATGAAGAATAAATGTTCAGTAAGAAAATAACAAAATTAACCTAATTAGATTATCAAATGTGTCTGATTAAGCTTATTTGAACTTATAGGAAAATATTAAGGCCTCAATAAATAAAAACACCAAATGAAATGGTAATTTAGTGAAGAAGAAATAGGATAGCAAATTGCATACAAAAAATTAATTCTTGCTTCTTAAAGGAAATAACATTTAACAAAAATATGGGGTATAATTTTATAAACTCTAAACTATTAAAATTTCTTAGCATGTATGCATTTATTTAAAAATGATAATTTCTAATTCTTCAATAGTTGAAATTAATTAGTATATGGAATTCAAATAGTAAGTTGCTAATAAAGATACTTTTTACACTTGGAATAAAAATAATAATACTTACATTTAATAGTTACTCAGTATTTACTGTTACCAAGAAATAAGTGAACTTATGTATGATATCTGTTATGATTTTAATATGAAATACTTCCACATGCTCATGTTTGAATGTTTGGTGTCCCATAGTGGTGCTATTTTGGGAGGTTGTGGAAATTTTAAGAGATGGGCCCTAATTAGAGAAAGTTGGTTATTGGGAATGTGTCTTTTGGAGTATCATGTCTCTGATCCTTTGTTATATGTCTCTACTTCCTGTCTACTAGGAGGTGAGAAACTCTTCTATCATGTGTTCCTGCCACCATGATGTCCCGCCCAAACTTATGGGGCTACGTGACTATGGACTGAATGAAACCATGACCCACAATCAATCCTTCCTTCTTTAAGTTGTTCCTGTCAGGTATTTGATTATTGTGATGAAAAGTTGACTGATATAATCTCATATATATTCTAAATAAGCTCAATTTAGTACATTCTTTCATATTATTCCCATCCTATTGATGAAAGGAGGCTTCTCACTGTAATAAATACTGTGATTGAAGCAGGACTGCTATTCAGATCTCTAAGAACAAGTCACTTTCCCCATGAATTGGCCTCAAGGAAATAATTCCACAAAAGAAAAGAAATGTGGTCATTAAACCAGGAGATATTAACAAAGAGTTATGTATAATCACCAAAAAGTAACTAAATGTATTTAAATGGAGGAGTATGTACATAAAGTATGTAAGTTTTAGTCATTATATTGGGGTTGATGCAGAAATGTGAAATGCTAGGATTTAAAAGCAGAATGCAAAGGGTGTGTACATGGGTTATAACTATATAAATCTATGTTGTCAGGTGGAAATACAGAGGAAGCTAATATGCAAAATGAAAATAGCTATCATAGAGATGATATTGTTTGAATTTTTGTTTTCTTTTTAATATAATCTTTCCCAAAGACTTATGATTTTCTTGCTTTAGAATTTTGCCCCTTATTAAATTACACTTATTATTGAGTTAAATATGTACCTACACCATGTTAATCTCATGTATCTTAATATTGTATAAACTGGCTTTGAAGAAAAAGAGAGGAGACACACACATGATGGCAAGCACAGAGGAAAAGGAAATGAGGAGGAAGGATTTAAACTTCATTTTCTGGTTTTATTAGGAAGAGTTTCCAGTAATAACCCACATAGAATTATTGTATAGCCATTTTCTATTTTAACTGAAAATTTAGTTTGGACTAAAGTTGAAATCAATTTTACTTAATAAGAAAGCATCCTGTTTTTTAATGATTTTAAATAAAAAATACCCTGACCATATTGCCTTATTTCTTATTCTAAAAAGATAATAATGACAGAAAAGAAATACCTACAAACATTTTTATCTGATGGAAGGAAGACATAAAATTCCAATATGGTGACATTGCAAAGCAGTCAAGCAGTTGGTAAGAAGCAGTTCTCACTAGGCTGTTTTTGCCACTCTGCTTACACATTAGGTAGATAAGGATACAATGACCTTCAATTGTTTGTGACAGCTTATTACTTACTCAGCTTGGGTAGGCAAAAACAACATCATGTCAGCTCCCCATACCCCCCAAGGATGACAAGAAAAAGGATAGATTACTCCTGTTAAGGGGAAGTCAGTTCCATATTGACTCATGGAAAAGTGCAAGAGGGAGCAGTCTTCCCAAGATAAAAAGACAGGTAAGAAAAAGTTCTAAGATACCTATCATGTGTTTTTGGAGGACAACAACCTTCCACCAAGACTTGGGCCAGTCTGTTGCTGAGCCTTATTTTGTGGAGTGATGCAAAATCACCAACTGGCCAGTACACCAAGGGAGCAGTTCCTCTATAGGCAAGACCCAAAGCCTTTTAAATTGAGATGAGAGTCTCATGCATATGTTTTCTGTACTGTTCTAGCTTTATAGAAGTGGCAAGTATGAAATAAGGGAGAAAAATTCAAGGACAAAATGAAAATCCCTATATAAACATCATATTTACTGCAGCTGTTAAAGTTCAGTGATATTTTCTTTTTACTGATTGAACCATAGTTAAGGGAAAAATGAAAATATGTTATATCTAACATAATAGCACTTATTAGATTACATCATTAAAACATATGCATATGAATGTATGGAAACTGAAGTGTACCTCTAACCCAAGTGACATATTTGATATTTAAACTTTTTTACATAGGTGCTTCTTAAACTTTCAAGTAATATGAATGATTCACAATCTCATTAAATGTGATTCAGAGATAATTGGTCTAGGAACAGTTCTAAGAATTTGCCTTTTTAAGAATCTCCCAAGTGAAGTAACTTTTCCATTGAAAATAGTAACTGGTGAGTATGTGACTGACATATTTTGATGACATCTAACAGGTTTAAAATATTTAATAATTAAAGTTTTAATAGCAAAGTTTTTGTTACATTTTTTCCATATGTGATCTACAACAATGACAAAAAGAACAAAAGAACTTATTGCTGCATCAAGTTGACTTCTATTTTTAAAAACTCTTTTTCTTGACCATAGGTAGCTGGATGAGAGTGAAATGGGCATAAAATGTTGAGGGGGTTGCAGAAAGTGGGTAAAACAGTAAGAAAGCACAATCATGGTGTCAAGAAGATAGAAAAATGAGACAGTGATAAATAATTTACAATACAATACACTTTATTCAAAACATCAAAAGAAAGATAAAACTGGATTAGCTGGAAAAAATGTTTTCTGAGTGGAGTTAACATTTGAGATGGGTATTTGTATTAGAGAAGAAATCATAGCTAATCCAATTATCTGCCATGTCTAACACCCTTCTGAGAAGTCCCAGATAGTTCTTCCTAAGTACATGCTTACATTTTATTACATGACACTGCTGCCACCTTCTCCATATCTGGCTATATCAGGAGTCTGTGCAAAGAGCTAGGCAGTCATCAATAGCCCAGATCTGAAGGAAAACATTAAACTCTGAAGGGCCTCACTCAATATGATGCATTTGGCTAAGAGGAACACTCCATATTGAATTGCAATAAAAAACTTTTAAAACAAAGTTTTCAGAGTTGTGACAGAAGTAGCAATAGAACTATAGGCAAATGAGGTAAAAACTTACAGCAGAGAATAGCTACACTGTAGTCAAAACAGGACTCTCACACCAGTGACATTGAACAGTTGCTTCTGAGGTAACTGGGACATGGTGGAATTGGGAAAGCAGTGGCCCACGGAATTGACTACACATTAGAGACTCTCAGTGAGCTTTTACAAATCTCAATGCCAGCCTGTACCCAGATCACAATCTTATTTCTGGGTTTTCCCTTTAATTAATTCCAAAGTACAGCTGAGGTCAATAGTCACTTACACTACATCTATTGTCAGTCACTAGACCAGCTGCCAAATGCTAGAACACAAGATACCATTGCTATGTGTTCCTGGAGGACGGCAGATGGATTTGATGCCTGAGTTACCTGTATTACTGCTTCTCATACTTCCCTTCTCATTAGAATCATGTGGAGAACTTGTTAAAACATAGGTATTTAGGCCCATTCACCAGAGGGTTTATTATTATTATTCTTGTTGCTATTATTATTACTTAATAGATGGGGATAGAGTCTAAAAATCTGCATTTCTAACAAATTCCCAGGTGATGCTAGTGTTTCTGACATTTGGATCCCACTTTGAGCACCACTCACTCCTAGAAGAATTAGGAAACTAAGAGAACAAAAGAAGTGTTGGAGAAATAAAGAGCTTCTAGGCATTAGGAATAATATAAATAGGCATGCATTTATGAAACGTAGCAAGTTATTCATGGAACTTGAGAAGTTAAGTGTGGCTTTAGTAAAGGGAACAAAGTAAAGACAGGAAATGATATTGGTAGAGTAGAAAGTGGAGATAGAAAATGAGGTTGGTAAAGAAGACTGTGAGAGCCAAAGCAAGAATGTGGACTTTATCTTCTAAGATATGAAACAGTGATGATCCTAACAAAGTAGTAAATAGAAAGGTGACTGTGGTCATAGTTTATTAGCCATTAACACAAGGATCCAGTTGATCCTTATCTTTTCAGAATAAATCTAAAATACATATTTTTGCGGCATTTTTACAAAAAACATTTTAGAAACAAGATAAAAGGCATATGTAAATTATCCTCAAATGTTGTATTTTAAAAATGGGGAGATTGTAAAATAATATATCAAAACTTTAGGTATTTAACAATCTTAAAATTATTTGTCAAGGAAATTGAAATTTATAGTTCGAAATACTACAAAATTGTTTGTCAATGAGGTCCCAAAATTAGAATTTCTGTCCTTTAAGGGGATTTGAGAATATTTACGTTTGTATGTGTATCATTATACATCTATTTATACATGTCCAATATTAATTCCTGCATTGTCTTTCTGAATTCTCAGATATTTTTAAATGTATTCTACTATTTATTTGGTATAGGAGCTGAATTTAAAAATACCTTTGTGAGGAATCATTATTTTAAATAACTTATTTTCATCTCCTCTTTTATAGTGACTCAGGGATCAATTCATCTTTGTTAATCTTTAAGAGGTATTTTTCATTTACTTTATTTCAGCTTGTGCAGAACAAATCCTTCAAAAATAGTAGTCACTCAACCTTAGTTTTGTCTGCCTTCATCTTATAATTTAATCCATCAATCTTATTAGCTGTGACCAATTCACCAATAATTTTTTAGATGCCTAATGCTAGAAATGGAAAGACAGAATTGTCCCATCTTATTTTTGTTCTGTCTCAAAAGTTTGCACAATTGTTTGTATTTGTGTCTATTCTTCAATATACCTACCTTCCAGTTACAATGAGAATATCAGCTACAAATTCATTTGAGTTTTAGGGAGTTTTAATAAGGACATGTGAGAACACAGCCAAGTCTACCTTTATAGAAGTCACAATTTTGTTTCACATTCGCAGCACTTTTTTTGATGATCTCTGTGTCCATAGATTTGGTCTTGTATATTTTCTTTAGAATCTTTTCTGAAGCGAAGGTGTCTTATATAAATGTAATGTAAGTTTCTATGGTGCAGAAGTTTCTAAACATTTGCAACTGATCAGTTCTCTTGGTATCAAAGGAAAAAACAAAAGGCAAAAACAGACAAAAAAAAAAAAACCTCAGTATTCCTGGGGTTTTGACCCCTTTATCTTTTTGTTTACTCATCCTCAAACATGATTCCTCCAATGTGTTATGTGATTCCATAATACACTTTGATCAAAAATGTATTTTAAAATATCATTCATATCAAAGATAATTTAGAATTGCATTGCAAGGAGAAAAATATACACATAAATACACTCCAGCTTTGGGAATACATTGTCCACCATTGACAGTGCAACTTTGATAACAAGGCAGGAGTGAGCTTGTCAGCTTATCTCAGACATTCAGAAGGGATGCCTGGGCTGGCTGTGTAGTCAAGAAAAGGCCTGGGGGAAGTAGGTTGACTGTGATTCCAAAACCATTTAGAATAGTCATGAATGTTTGTTAAATCAGGCAACTGAGGTCCTAGGAAAGAAATTAAACATAGTGATTTTTGAGGATTTTGAAATCACTAATAGTATATAATTGGCTGAGTTTGTACATGAGGCTAATCACTGATTTGGAGTCCTTTAAAGAAAACTCTTAAAGTTTTCAAGTTAATAAAATGATAAGAGAAATAAATGCAGATAAAATAGTTCAAAACAATTATAATTCACAATTTTACTTTAATAAATTGCAAATCATATATCAAAAGCAAAACTTTGATGTCTGAAAAAGATGCTTCCCCCTTTGGACATGGAAGCACTTTGTTTAATGAAGATACAGCCTCAAAGATATTGGAAATTTACAAAAATGATTCACTCCATTCTCAATTTAAAACAAGTTTGCAGAAGACCAGGAAGTAGACAACCTTGCTTTGTTTAGAGAGGTCAGTGTGAAAATAGTTATTCACATACATTGAAATTTAAATATGTGTAACAGGTGGCAATTCTGTTTTGATACATAAGGCAAACTTATTTTACCAAAAGATAATTTCTTCCAAAAGTTTTCAGAAAGTGAATTTCTTCCCTTCAAAAGCATTGAGTGCTTAGTTCATACAATGTATTATGCATTTATGCTGAAAAATGACATTCATAAACCTCATGTTTGAAAAGGTAAACTCAATCATTTTTAATATTTAAAAGCTTAAACATTCAAGTTGGTGTAAAATGTTCAAAAGTTAAAATGTACTTTTGAATGCATCATGTGAAGAAATAATAGTCAAAATAATTATTTGTTTAAATGTGTTTGTAAGAAGTTAAATGCATGTGAATCAACTATTTAGAAACCAATAAGTCTATTTTTTGCATGGTCTTAAGCTTAAGAAATAAGTAAATCTAATACAGATAACCTAGTAATATGAGACAATGGGCCAAGAAAAAAAAAAAGAACTTGTCTGTTCCATGGTTAAAGTCTCAAAAACAATAATAAAAATAACACTGATAGAGACCTTAAATTCTTAGTAACAAAATCATGGTGTTACTAAGCAATTACAAAAAGGTAAAACTAATCCTACCACCACATTCACTCACAGACTAAATTAATTTCTTGGTTTTCTAAAACAAAAATGGAGATGATCATATCATATGCCTTTTAAATTACAAAGCTTGTATAAACATACTGCAATGTGAAACCACAGGATTTAAAATGTATGTGATCCAGCCACCATGGCTCACACTGTATTACCTAGATTACTGGGAGGCAGAGATCAGGAGATCATGGTTCCAGGTCAGCTTTCAAGATCCCATGTCAACCAACAAGCCAAGCATGATGGTCCACATCTGTGATCTCAGCTACATGGAGGCCATAAGTAGGAGGATCACTACGTGAGACCAGCCTCAGACAAAATAGCCTAGGACAAAAATGCAAGACCCTATATGAAATATAACTAGAGCATAAAAAGGCTGGGAGTGTGGCTCAAGTTGTAGAGTATCTGTCTAGCAAGTGAAAGCCTTGAGTTTAAAGCCCAGTATCACTAAAAAAAAAGTTAAAAGTATCTCTGTAGCTAAATGTAATTAGTTTGTGTGTGTGTATAAGAGTAATTTCTACAAAATGCAAAAATGAAATTTTTCAGCATGATGTATACAAGGCAGCTAATGGTAGCATTTCAAGTATCTTTATCTTAAATCAATACTAGACACTAAAAGTTTTTCAATTAGCATAATTACACACTAGAATTGGATTTTTACAGTTAAAATTGTTAGCTGGTTAGTGAACATAATGGATATTAGAGATGGGTTCTTATTGTAAATTAGTAGTTTTCAGGATGTGCGAGTTTAGGTAGAAATGTTTTAATGGAATTCTTGTCTTTAAATTGCAAGGGCATAGAAATCAAAGAAGTATAAAAATCTGGGCCCTTTTGAAATGCAGCTTTCACTGGTCCTTTGTCATCTACCTACTCCAGAGAATTGTTTCTTACCTTAATCTTATATGTATGGCAAACTGAATCTTACCACCAGAGTAGGGTCACACTGAAGCACCCAAAAGAAAGATTGGCTTTATTGAGCCCACTGGACTGTCTGAAGGTTCTTTCTGCTTGTGTTTTTATCAGAAACATATACAGGCCTTGCTTTCATTGATACTTGACACAAGGTTGGTGGGGAAGAACCTCTGACCTTCAGCTACCTTTAACTATTGGAGGCTCCTGATATTCACCAATGGAATCTGGCAGATGTACAGGACCACACTGGCTGAGATCAGTTTTCAACCCATTATTCTGGTCACAGGGATTGATGGAAAATGTAATTGCAAACTAACTTGGCAGTAAGATTGAAATTTTGGAGCTTTGTAGGAATTATTTTGAAAGTACTGTTTTTGATCAACATGAGAATTGCCAAATGAGCTAAATAGAATCCTGAAGTTGCTTTGGCCATGTTGGCAACTGCATGTGAAGAGTCTGCATGAGAAAGAATTCAAAGCCAAAACTTGAGGTGGACAGATTGTTGATGTTTGAAAATATGAATCCAGAAATTTCTAAATTTAGCTCTATTCCTAGACTTTTTATTATATAAATGTCAAAATTATCTTAAGTTATGTTTCTGTCATTGCAACCAGGGTGGATCTTTATAAAAAATGTAATAAAACATTTTCTCAGTGTAAAAATGGGGTAAAAAAATAACTAGTCCTATTCAAATTTTCCCATGGGCTGCTATTAACTCATCTTTGGCAGCACTAATTCAGCAAGTGCTAGTTAATAGATGCCTAACAAGAAATTTATATACTCAGAATATATCTAAAATAACTAAGTACAAATTCCTGATTTTACTCATTTTATACCTACACTATCTTTTCGAAATTTATTTTTGATTATCATGTATTAGTTTTAGATATTAATGGAGTTCTGTGTGATATTTAAATACAAATCTACAGCCTATGCTCATTAAATCCAGCCTCTCTGATCTATTTGCACTTCCAACTTCTAATAATCATTAGTCTATATTCAGATCAACTTTTTAAAATTTCCACATATGAAAAAGAACCTGTGATATTTGTCTTTCTGTGCCTGGCTTATTTCTGTTAAAATAATGCCCTTCATTTTCACCCATTTTGTTGCAAACAACAGACTTATTCTTGGTTTGGCTGAATAATATTCAATTGTAAACATACATTACATTTTTTTGTCCATTTTATCCATTGATACAGACTTAGCTTCATTCCATATCTTAGTTATTATGAATAGTGGGATAGCTGCCACATCAAATGGTAGATACATTTTTAACTTCTTAAGGAATCTCCTTATTGTTCTCCATACAAGTTCAACTAATGTACATCTTCACCAACAGTGTTTGAGAATTTCTTGCTCTCTACATCCCTTCCAGCATTATTTTTTAATGCAGCCTTTCTAACTGGGGGGAGAGTATAGCTCAGTGTAGTTCTGACTTGCTCTCCACATCTCTGCCAGAATTACTTTTTAATACAGCCTTTCTAACTGGGGTGAGAGTATAGCTCAGTGTAGTTTTGACTTGCATTTTCCAATGGCTAATAATATTGAGCTCTCTTTGCTCAACAACTCTTAAGTCATGTTGTTCACTTACTAGTAGGTCTGAAAAGCAATGTTGTTGAAGACAATGGCAGAAGAGTATTCAAGATTCCAAGATGGTGGCTAGAGGGAGGAAGCAGAAAGTGTGCCTCCTATAGTGAAATCTTGGAGAGATGCTGGAGACACACCTTGCAGGCAAAACCACCAAGAAGAGGCAAAACTTTGACCCCTCCACACCTCCAGCCAGGACAGAGAATCTCCACTTCACGTTAAATAGAGAAACCAGGAGGGCCCCCAGGCCACCAGTTGCCCATGCCCAGACAGCTTGGGAAGACACGGACGAGGTGAGCTAAGCAGTAAGTGGTACTCCCACAGACAACCCTGGGCCAGAACAACATAGCCCCCTGGACAGACCGACCTCCACATGGGGAAAAAAGAGAAACTGAGTAATAAGCAATAAGAACAATAAAGACACATTGCAAAGAGGGTGGGGCAAACTGAACACCGAAGAGGGGGCAAGGGGAATCCTTCCCAGAACTGTAAATAAACGAACTGGGCCTGGCCAGAGAGGCTACGGCAGGAGAGGGGGCGTGTGCCCAGCAATCAGGAGCGGGAAAGCTTGTGAGAGTGGTGGAGGGAGAAAAACTCCACAGAAGAGGGGGGAAGACCCACTTCCCATGTGAGCTGTAAACAAACATGCAGGCTAGAGAAAGTGGGTGCAGTGTCACCACCCCCAGTATGCTTGGAAAGGGGAAAGCTTGTAGCAGTGGCTCGCACACAGGAGAACTCTGAGCAAACAAAGCTTGTGGGGCCAGGTGAGTGTTAAGCTCACCCCAGAGATATGCATAAATAATGCCGCCAGCAACAGCAGGCTGACAGCAGCGGGCAGGCAAGCCACAGCCGCAGATAGCCATTCACAGACCTGTCTCCAGACTTTTTTTTTCTTTCTCCCTACCTTTGATGAGAAAACAACCAAACTACACCTGCATGCTGAAAAACTTACTGAAACTGCATTGCATTTGACCTTGGGACAGTTTGGGGGGGGGTTTTTTGTACAATTTTGTTCTACTTTATGTGTCCCCATTGATGAGATAACTACAGAACAACATCTGAGGCACCATCTCCATAATTGGAGGCTGAGACAGACACCAAAATTATTAAGACTGAAACTTCATTGCATTTGAACTTGGGGTCCTTTTTTTTTCTATTTTTCATTTTGTTTTATTTTATTTTATTTATATATTTTTTTTCTTTAATTTACTTATTTTTTATTTTTATTCTTATCTTAATCCTTTTTTTTTTATTTTCAATCCTCTCTCTGTCTCCTTAATGTGTATTCAGCTTACTGTCGATTAGTACACTAACGCTCCCTGTTTATATCTTTGAAACTTCTTTGTTTGATTCTTTGTTTGTTTTTTCCTACTTGTTTGTTTGTTTTTCCCTTTTGCTTTAACTTCTTTGCTTTCCATCTCCTCTCACCCTTCCATTCTAAATATCACCATGGTTATTATTACAAGCTAGAAAATACTTAATTACACGCAGTACAGGAACAGTAACAACACCAAGGACAATGATGGGAAGACAGAAAAAAACAGGGAAACCCATTTCCCAACAGCAAAAAATTACTACAGGAACCAGAGGGGAATGAAGAAAACAGATACTCAGATCCAGACTCCAACAAAATGAAGATAAACTATGTCAAAGAACCCAATGAAGCCCACAACAATAATTTAAAGGAAGACATGCTGCAGGTACTCAATGAGAATTTTATAGAGATGATACTGGATATGGTCAACCAAAATGTACAGGAGACACTCAAGAAATTCCAAGACAACAAAAATAGAGAATTTGAAAAAGAAAAAGAAGAAATAAAGGAAACCATAGAAGCACTGTATAAACACCAAAGTGAAACAGAGAACATTATTAATAAACAGATAAATGAACTCAGGACAAAAATAGACAACATTAAAGAGAAAACTACCCAGGATATGGAAAACCTCAGAAAAAAGAATGAAATGGAAATGCAAAACAAAACGGAAGGCCAATCAAGCAAAATAGAACAAACAGAAGACAGAATCTCAGAACTTGAAGATGAAATGGTAATTAAAGGAAAAGCCAAAGAACTATTAATTCAACAACTCAAGACCTGTGAAAAGAAAATGCAAGAACTCACCGACTCCATCAAAAGACCAAACTTGAGAATCATGGGCATCGAAGAAGGAGAAGAGGTGCAAGCAAAGGGAATGCATAACATATTCAACAAAATAATAACAGAAAATTTCCCAAATCTAGAGAAAGATATCCCCATACAGATGCAAGAGGCCTCCAGAACACCAAGCAGACCAGATCAAAATAGAACTACCCCATGACATAACATCATTAAAACAACAAGTTCAGAAACTAGGGAAAGAATATTAAAGGCTGTAAGAGAGAAAAAACAAATAACATACAAAGGTAAACCCATCAAAATCACAGCAGACTTCTCAACAGAAACATTAAAAGCAAGAAGAACGTGGGGTGAGATCTTCCGGGCACTGATTGAAAATAACTTCAACCCCAGGATACTCTACCCAGCAAAACTATCATTCAAAATAGATAGAGCAATAAAAGTCTTCCATGATAAGCAGAAACTAAAACAATATGTGACCCACAAAGCCACCACTACAAACTATTCTTCAAGGGATTCTGCACACAGAAAGTGAAACCCAACATAACCATGAAAGGGCAGGTAAAACCAAACCACAGGAAAAGAAAAAACAAGAAAGTAGAGAGTAACCTCAACTTAGGTACACACAATCAAACATTCAAACAACTAAGACAACTAAATGACAGGGATCACCACATACCAATCAGTACTAACACTAAATGTTAACGGACTTAATTCACCCACCAAAAGGCACTGCTTGATGAAATGGATTAAAAAGGAAGATCCAACAATTTTTTGCTTACAGGAGACCCATCTCACTGACAGAAATAAGCACAGGCTTAGGATGAAAGGCTGGAAGAAGATTTACCAAGCCAATGGTGCCTGAAAACAGGCAGGAGTAGCAATACTTATCTCTGACAAAGTAGACTTCAAATCTACATTGATCAAATGAGATAAAGGACATTCCATACTAATAAAAGGGGAAATAGATCAAAAGGAAATAGTAATTACCAACCTGTATGCACCCAATGTCAATGCACCCAATTTCATCAAACATACCCTGAAAGACCTAAAAGCATATATTAACTCCAACACAATGGTTGAGGGAGACTTTAACACCCCATTGTCCTTAATAAGTAGATCATCCAAACAAAAAATCAATAAAGATATCCAAGATCTAAAATATACAATAGATCAAATGTACCTACTTGATATCTACAGAACATTTCATTCAACTTCTACACAATATACATTGTTCTCAGCAGCCCATGGAACCTTCTCAAAAATAGATCATATCTTAGGGCACAAAGGAAGCCTCAGCAAATATAGGAAAATAGAAATTTTACCATGCATATTATCTGATCACAATGCAGTAAAACTAGAACTCAACAACAAAAGTAAAGACAAAAAAAATGCAAACAGCTGGAAACTCATTATACTCAATATATATTATTAAGTAATAGCTCATTACTTAATGAACAATGGATCATTGATGAAATAAAAGAGGAAATTAAAAAGTTCCAGGAAGTCAATGAAAATGAAAACACAACCTACCAGAACCTATGGGACACAGCAAAGGCAGTCCTGAGAGGAACATTTATAGCCATGAGTGCATATATTCAAAAGACTGAAAGATCCCAAATCAATGACCGAATGATGCATCTCAAACTACTAAAAAAACAAGAATAAGCAAATCCCAAAACAAATAGGAGAGAAATAATAAAAATAAGAGCTTAAATCAATGAAATAGAAACCAAAAAAACCATACAAAGAATTAATGAAACAAAAAGTTGGTTCTTTGAAAAAATAAACAAGATCAATAGACCCCTGGCAAACCTGAATAAAATGAGGAGAGAAAAAAACCCAAATTAGTGGAATCAGGAATGCAAAATGGTAGATAACAACAAACACCATGGAAGTCCAGGAAGTCATCAGAGACTACTTTCAGAACCTATATTCCAATACATTTAAAAATCTTAAAGAAATGGACAGATTTCTAGATACATATGATGTGATCCAAAACTGAACCAAGAGGAAATTAAACACCTGAATAGATGTAAAACACAAAATGAAATTGAAGCAGCAATCAAGACTCTCCCCAAAAAGAAAAGTCCAGGACCTGATGGATTCTCTGCTGAATTCTATCAGACCTTTAAAGAAGAACTGAGACCAACCCTCCTTAAACTGTTCCATGAAGTAGAAAGGGAAGGAAAACTGCAAAACACATTTTATGAAGCTAGTATTACACTTATCTCAAAACCAGGCAAAGACACCGCCAAAATGGAGAACTATAGGCCAATCTCCTTAATGAACATTGATGCAAAAATCTTCAACAAAATAATGGTAAACCAAATTCAACAACACATCAAAAAGATTATTCACCACAACCAAGTAGGCTTCTTCCCAGGAATGCAGGGGTGGTTCAACATATGAAAATCAATAAATGTAATAAACCACATTAACAGAAGCAAAGACAAAAACCACTTGATCATCTCAATAGATGCAGAAAAAGCCTTTGATAAGATCCAACACCATTTCATGATAAAAGCTCTAAGGAAACTAGGAATAGAAGGAAAGTTCCTCAACATTACAAAAGCTATTTATGACAAACCTATGGCCAGCATTATACTTAACGGAGAAAAACTGAAACCACTCTCTCTAAAATCAGGAACAAGACAAGGATGCCCACTATCTCCACTCCTATTCAACATAGTACTGGAATTCCTAGCCAGAGCAATTAGGCAAGAAGAAGGAATAAAAGGAATACAAATAGGTAAAGAAACTGTCAAAATATCCCTATTTGCAGATGACATGATCCTATACCTTAAAGACCCAAAAAACTCTACTCAGAAGCTTCTAGACATCATCAATAGCTACAGCAAGGCAGCAGGCTATAAAATCAACATAGAAAAATCATTAGCATTTCTATACACTAATAATGAGCAAACTAAAAAAGAATGTATGAAAACAATTCCATTTACAATAGCCTCAAAAAAAAATCAAATACCTTGGTGTAAACCTAACAAAAGATGTGAAAGACCTCTACAAGGAAACTATACACTTCTGAAGAAAGAGATTGAGGAAGACTATAGAAAATGGAGAGATCTCCCATGCTCATGGATTGGTAGAATCAACATAGTAAAAATGTCTATACTCTCAAAAGTAATCTACATGTTTAATCAATTCCCATCAAAATTCCAAAGACATTCATTAAAGAGATTGAAAAATCTACTGTTAAATTTATATGGAAACACAAGAGGCCACAAATAGCCAAGGCAATACTCAGTCAAAAGAACAATGCAGGAGGTATCACAATACCTGACTTCAAACTATATTACAAAGCAATAACAATAAAAACAGCATGGTACTGGCACAAAAACAGACATGAAGACCAGTGGAACAGAATAGAGGACCCAGATATGAAGCCACACAACTATAACCAACTTGTCTTTGACAAAGGCACTAAAAATATACGTGGAGAAAAAGCAGCCTCTTCAACAAAAACTGCTGGGAAAAGTGATTAGCAGTCTGCAAAAAACTGAAACTAGATCCATGTATATCACCCTATACCAAGATTTACTCAAAATGGATCAAGGATCTTAATATCAGACCACAAACTCTAAAGTTGAAACAGGAAAGAGTAGGAAATACTCTGGAGTTACTAGATATAGGTAAGAACTTTCTCAATGGAACCCCAGCAGCACAGCAACTAAGAGATAGCATAGATAAATGGGACTTCATAAAACTAAAAAGCTTCTGTTCATCAAAAGAAATGGTCTCTAAACTGAAGAGAACACCCACAGAGTAGGAGAAAATATTTGCCAGCTACACATCAAACAAAGGACTGATAACCAGAATATATAGGGCACTTAAAAAACTAAATTCTCCCAAAACTAATGAACCAATAAAGAAATGGGCAAGTGAACTAAACAGAACTTTCTCAAAAGAAGAAATTTAAATGGCCAAAAAACACATGAAAAAATGCTCACCATCTCTAGCAATAAAGGAAATGCAAATTAAAACCACACTAAGATTCCATCTCATTCCTGTTAGAATAGCCATCATTAGCAACACCAATAGCAACAGGTGTTGGTGAGGATGCAGGGAAAAAGGAACCCTCTTACACTGTTGGTGGGAATGCAAACTAGTACAACCACTCTGGAAAAATATTTGGAGGCTACTTAAAAAGCTAAATATTGATCTACCCTTTTATCCAGCAATACCACTCTTGGGGATATACCCAAAAGACTGTGACACAGGTTACTCCAGAGGCACCTGCACACCCATGTTTATTGTGGCACTATTCACAATAGCCAAGTTATGGAAACAGCCAAGATGCCCCACCACTGATGAATGGATCAAGAAAATGTATCTATACACAATGGAATTTTATGCAGCCATGAAAAACGAAATGTTATAATTTGCAGGTAAATGGATGGAACTGGAGAACATCATTCTGAGTGAGGTTAGCCTGGCCCAAAAGACCAAAAATCATATGTTCTCCCTCATATGTGGACATTAGATCAAGGGCAAACACAACAAGGGGATTGGACTTTGATCACAAGGTAAAAGCGAGAGCATACAAGGGAGATATGAGGATAGGTAAGACACATAAAAAATTAGCTAGCATTTGTTGCCTTCAATGCAGAGAAACTAAAGCAGATACCTTAAAAGCAACTGAGGCCAATAGGAGAAGGGGACCAGGAACTAGAGAAAAGGTTAGATCAAAAAGAATTAACCTAGAAGGTAACACACATGCACAGGAAATTAATGTGAGTCAACTCCCTGTTTGGCTATCCTTATATCAACTAGCAAAAACCCTTGTTCCTTCCCATTATTGCTTACACTCTCTCTTCAACAAAATTAGAGATAAGGGCAAAATAGTTTCTGCCAGGTATTGAGGGGGTTGGGGAGAGAGGGAGGGGTGGAGTGGGTGGTAAGGGAGGGGGTAGGGGCAGGGGGTAGAAGTGACCCAAATGTTGTATGCACATATGAATAATAAAACAATAAAAAAAAATAAAAAAATAAGAAGAGTATTCAAAGTGCCAGAAAATTATATCTATTATGGGATATGAGGAAAGATGCTATAGAAGTTACCAATACCAACATCTGTGCATGAGCCTACAGATTGGTTCTGTGAAATCAAAGAATTATTATCTTAGGAACTGCTGACTGAGTTGGGAATGGGGTGAGTAGAGGACAACTCATGTGTATCCCCTATCATCACTCTGAAGCTAGAATGATTACCATACTCTATTCATGACTCCTTTATTATTGGCTTTCTACCATTGCAATAAAAATAATTTACTCATTTAGATTTTCCACAGCTCCAACAATGTGTGGGTTACTCTGTGTTACATGCCTAATATGCAAACTTACACCTTTTGATCAACATGTATTATGATCAGCCTATTTACTCTGACATTTCACAAGTGTTCTTATTCCCTTTAATCACTTTTCTTTGTGATGGAAAAGAAGAAACTGCAAGAATATATAATCACAAAGGGCATTATATCATAATCAGAAATATTTTTAATTTTTAGTGCCCCATGAACTCCAAAAATATCTAGAAACATTAATGAGTACACCTCTTGTTGTTTATGTGTCTTTCACTATAAAATATGTACACACACATAACACACATACCTAAAAGAATGCAGGTGCCTTGAATTCAGTGTTTCATTCAAACTCCATAAATTGTGTCCTCATTTTTAAAATTACTTATTTCTGTTAACAATGAGGAAATCAATAGATTTAACCTGAATTTTTTCTTTGCATATGAAAGGTATATAATTTAACTGACTCCTCTTCTCTTGAGTATATATATGAAAGATTTACTTTTCTCACCCCTCCTCCAAACTCTAGTTATCAAGTCTTTTGTTTTTCCATTCAATAAGAACTATTAAGAAGTCAGTAAACAAAACTGTAAGTTATGAATAAACTCAAAACATACACTAATCTGTATATCATGAATGAATATTTAGAACAGTATATGGATATTCAATACCTTTATCATCAACCATCTGTGAAGACATTCTGTACCACAGAGCCAATATCTGAGGGTAGATTTCCTTCAGTAGGTGTAGTTCATTCTTTCCCCAAATTATCTAAAATATACCCTTGGATTAAGTTAAGTATCTGGAAAGTTAGTGTCTATAATATTAGACATTGGTCTAATATAATATTACTAAATCATGCTCTAATGAGATATCCATAAAAATATATTGAGACTCAATTCTAAAATGTTTGAAAGACATGTAAATAAGGATTACATAAAGTAATCTTTATGTGAATCCTCAAAAGAAATTTATGTCTGGGTTTAGTATTAATTTCAGTTGTGCCTTTCTTAAAGCATTGAATTGCTCTTAAGTTTATGAACATAAATTTACATCTTTTTTGTAGTTTATGAACTTTCCCACTGCACATTAACTAGAAAAATCATACTTGTTTTTTTATAAGCAGCATTCCATTTTATTTATTTAACTGTTTTTATTGTTGTGTTGAGTAAGGGTACAGTATGGCATTTATAAAACATCTTATAAAATATATTAAATATTTCATACTTGAATTCACCCTGTCCACCATTTTCCTTCATCCCCTCTTCCCCTATCCTGGAATAGTTTCAACAGATTTCATTTTTCAATGTACATGTATGTGTACACAGTAATTTTACCATATTCAACCTTCTTCACCATTTCCCCCTCCCATTGGTACCAAACCTCCCCTCATTGGCAGGACCTGTTCCACCTTCCTGTTCTCCAATTTTTGTGTGAGCAAAGAAGAAGAAAAAAGTTATATTTTTGGTTGCTTAAAATAGCTACACAGGGAGTTTCCTTGTGGCACTTCCATGTTTATACGTTATTATAGCCTGATTTGGTTCATCTCTGTTTTTTAGAAGAATCGGATTTGACAGCAATAGCTATCAGGGATATAGATTTATGAAATAATTTTGATAACCACATTTGGATCACTTTATTTGATTCTAACTTTTGATTTTTCATAATTATTTCTAACTTACCTCAATTAATTTTTCACATCTGTTCAGAAGCCACTGATATCCCTTTTTATTATTGGAAAGGAAATATTTAATTAGACAATCAGGAAATCAGTTGTAAAAGTGTTGGCATGAATATGTTCATATAAGTGCACTTCATATATATATGATTCCTGACATTCTTCATTCATTGTTTCTTCCTATTAGTGTTGTTTATTCTTTGACTAAATTTACAAGAGATTAACTACTATTTCATGTGAGTCACTTACATAAATTTGCTTACATTATCCAATTGTGGCTATTTTTAAGAAACACTGAATTTCCTTCCAGCAGCAACTGTTTCATTTCTGTAATAATTGTCTCTGTTCAAGACAGTTAGAAATGATGGAAGCCTTATTAGCTAATTAGTAAGGCCTGAGAACATGGCTCCACCAGCTTAATTAAAATCCATTTTAAAACACATAATACAAACTATAGATGGCTCTTAAGAATCAACATATCTTGTCTCTTTGATTTTGTTTTTTCTCCCACTTTTTTTTTCTTTTAACCCTGAGACCTCCCAGGTTTAAAACAAAGTGAAATAACTGCTAAGAGATATTAATTCAAACATCAAAAAAATTAAATACTTTCAAATTTCCTGTTCTCTAAACTATTATGACATTTACCTTTGAAGATAACTCTTTATGCTCTATTTTCAAGCTAGAATTTTCCTGAAAGTGATGAATAATACAGAAAATAGGACAATGTTTTATTTTTCTCTGTCTTTGAAATGAACAGGTAAATTAACTACTGGATTACAAAATATTTCTCTTAATTCTTCTTAGTGACCTGAACAACTAAATATGAACACTGCTTCGACTTTGGCTATTTTTAGCATAAATGGACTTCATTTACATATTATTTTCTATTGTACTTTCTTTTAGTTCCTTTCTCCTGTAGATACTATCTCTTGGGGGCTTACCCTGGCATCTTGATTTTTCCTTCATTATGCTGAAATACTCAGAACTTCCTTGAGCCAAAAAACAGAGTTGCTAACAAAATAGAATGGCCATGCCTTTCCATGAATAGTTAGCGACTGAAAGAAGTGACAGAAGGAAATGGGAAAGAAAGGATAGAAGTCTCAGCTGTGGGTTGGCAATGCTAGGTACTGAGCTAAATCAGCTTAGGGTTTACTCAGCTAACAGATCACTCATTATATTATACACTCAGTTGTATAATGGTTTGGGTGTTGTCAGCATCAGCTAACTGCCCACTAAATAGCTATTTTTCCTTTTCCCTATAAATATAATCCTAATTTGCGTAAGTATTAGCATGGGTAATGGAGAATTTCCTACTCCACCCTGCCTTATATATTAGGGGTGGCCATATGATTAAGTACTGACTAACAAACTAGCTAAAGAAGGTTTAAGTATGGGCTCTAGCAAAACTCCATTAAAAGAAAGAAGCTAGGATATGCCCCCTACCTTTTCCTTTCTAGTTGTGTAGAATTCATATGTGATGGTTACAGATTCAGCAGCTATTTTATGCCCAATTATATCTGTTCATTGCTCCTCTGTAGCAGCCTTTAAATCAGTGCTCAGTAGGGGGCTCAAAAAAATTGCCAAATGAATGAATCAATGAATCATTCAAACAATTGATAAAGCAGGAAGATAACTCTTCTTCAGTAGCTTTCTTTTCATTATTTCTTTATGAGATTCTGCTTATTAACTTTGAAGAATGGGAATTTTTACGCCAGGCTCTGGAATGATTGACCATATCTATAAGCTACACCCTTGAGCAAGAAATTTACTATTCATGAACTTTGATTTTATCATATATAAATTGAGATCATAATATCTACCTTGGTTGATTGAAATGACCTGCAATAGCTTATAACATCTGAAACTCATTGACTGCTATTTGTATTATAGTTTCCAACTAACATCCATAAATATCATAATTTCTCTTTCTCCAATTAATTTACTAATGGTAACAATGAATGACTCATAGTCCCCCCATTTAAACTACTTATTTCATTGGTACTATTCAAACACTCATTTCAGAATGTAACTATATAATCTTATGTACAGTATAAACAAGATTAAATAACAATAACATCTTACAAAATTTCCATTTTTTACCCTATAAGTGTGCTTTTTACACTATAAGTGTGTTTTGCTGACAAGATTATAACTTATAACTAGATTAGTAAAACAATTTCATTTCAGAATGGGACCCTCAAGGAGATTTTCTAGAATAGAGGAAATAAAATGCTGCACACAGACAACCATAATGTAAGGTACATATGAACACTTTCAGAGAATACAAAGGAAAATGAGGAATTCAAAGGAAGGAAATATTTCTTCGGCAGGAAACAACAGAAGAGGCTTCAGAAAACAGACAGCCTTGCTGCCAAGGTCTGACAGATGGAGTAAGATGGGAGAAAGGGCATACCAGCTGATGGAACAACATGAGAGGAGACATGGGGACAGAAAACATACTCAGATAGCAGTCTATATCTTGGTTTGACTACAAGTTCAGAAATACACAGTTACCAGTAAGATATAGATCTTGAAAAGGCCCTAATATGAGCTCAGTGGATAAACAATAACTAAACATTTCTCAAAAGAAACATGTCAGTATGTATATACTTCTCTTAGTAGGAGCATGAGGTTTCAGAAATGGGAGAGATGACTAAATAAGGACTATGTAGGGGCACTATCACAGTGTATTTATGATGGCACTATCCTCATGTCATTCAGATACTGCTCTTCTGTCCTTCAGTCACCTGAACTCATGGTAGTCTAACTACTCTTCATATGGCTGGTCAAGCAGCCCAATATGCAGAGAGGGTTCTCATCCCTTTAGAATGTTTTCAGCAATTCCTGCTGTCTTTGTCTTCTTGTCCATTTCCTGAAATGTGCCTCCAGTCACAATAAAAAGATGATATGACATCCTCCTTAAGACATTTCCCTTTTAAACATTTGAGAATTATATTTTCCTTCTTTTCAAACATTTTTCCTTATTTCATAAACTGAGGTCTCTCCTAACCCAAGAAAGTTTGGATTTTCTTGGTACTTTTAATTGGTCTATCTATGAAAGTAAGGAATAAATAAGGGGAAGGGTAGGGAAGGGAAGGGAAGAGAAGGGAAGGGAAGGGAAGGAATGGGATTACACCCACATCTCCACCAGTTCTCTTTGGATTGGTGCTTCTGACAATTACAATGATGCATGTCAAAATAATCTTGCCTGCATTCAGTCGGCTTTCTTATCAGTTTCAATATCAAGTTTCAATGAATGCTCTCATTGTCTATAATCAACTCTGGAGCTCCTTAAAACTCAACATCAGGCCAGGAGAATCAGTAGACATTTGACTTTTTATTACAGGAAGACACACAGTCTGAGATGCCAATTAATTTGTGCAGAGTAGGAGGATGGGATAACTTAAACAAATCTCCCCTGTTAATGACACATCAGCCTTCAGTGGTTCTATTGTTTCTGACATGTCAAGGGGTGAGGAATCCTTGTTGAGCATCTTTTTCAGCCGTGTAGTGGGGCAGCCTTCATATGATGCAAATTGATTCTAGATCACGTCATGGAGCAGTTTATCTCCTGCTTTTTCATGCACTTTTGGAAACCAGTTAATCAAACCATCAGACTCTCTACATCAAGATACAGTCATAGCTTTTTGAAGGAATATATGAAGAGTAAAAATTAGAAACAGTTATGGATTAAAAATTCAGCCATGTCTTTATCCCTGTCTTAGACACAAGCCCACAATGTCTAAAGAGTAATCTTCATGAAGCCTGACTCAGTTGAGAAGACTCACAGCCTTAGAAGGCTCCATTAATTTATAGCTAAATGTAATTTGGAATGTTTCATCAATTGCTGAATATTGAAGATGTACAAGCTCTTAATTAGAAGTGTTTTGCTGATGGGATGAGCAGTGCTTTCTTTCATGAAACAAAGACACAAGAATACTCAGAAATGTTTTCTAGGCTCCTGTCCTCTCCCCACAGTCCTTTCCATGTGGGAGCTGTAATGGCCAAATCTTTTGTGCCAAAAGATTGACTTCCTGCAAGGATTCTTTTTGTGAAAAGACTGTATTCTGATGATTGAACCTAGATTTCTGAGTTCTTAATAGCATGCATCTCAAATGCTATTAGTTGAATCTATAGCTAAGTTTGACTATTCTGTTTTCTAATCTCAATTGATAATTGAATTTTCTTACAGCTAGTGGTTTTGTTTGTTAAGTTACTTCTGTCAGAAATGTGGAGAAAAGTCTTTAAGGAAACCTGTAACACTTTTCTGGAAGTATTAAATTTTTAAAAATTTTGATGATTTATGAAAAAGATGTACTAAATGGCAGAATAAACAGAATAATATAGTCATTAACACTTTGGGATCATCCAAACCTAATTTCAGTCTTGGTTCCACTGTGCACTAGTTATATGATGTTGACTGAGTTGTTTCTCTTCTTTGAGTCTAGGCCACCTCATCTGCAAAAGGGAAATATTGAATCCCAGAATTCTAATCAAAATTTGAAAATGTTCTGTCTTAGTGGTTTTTATATAGTACAGCTACAGAGTAGGCAGTGAACAGAAGATTGTGAAAACATCAGAAAGATCAAATTCTAGCCCTGAAGTTCTCTCACATCAATAGAAACTATCCCATTGTAGGCAACTGTTTTGACATAACATATGACAAAGGATCTCCTGGGCCTTTACATCATGCTCGTGCCCTAAAAACCCAGACTTTGATCTGATGATAAAATGTAAGGCAGAAGAAGTAGGATTCAAAGATACAAGGGCCCTAGAATTGAGGGGGATGAGGAGCAGGACAAAATTGCAGTTGAAATGTTTGATGACATGATAGCATAACAAAACGCTATCTCCTCCACTGAGCACATTCCCTTTAAAAATGACCTCTGTTTTATGAATTAGGTATATTGATTTTGAGGATGAAAAAGTTAAGTCATCAGAAGAGAAGCAGAAGACCCACCAAAGATAGCCTATTTTCTCTTGTTACCTTCCATCAGAAGCAGCACAATGAAAGTCACATACAGGTTTCTCAACTCAGGGAAACCCATGGCCACACAGTACTGGAGGAGAAGTCGCTCTGACCTATATCCTTGTCATGGGCCTGGTATTAAAGGAAGTGACTGAGTCTGCCCTTTCAAGTCCAGAAGTTTTCCCTTTTCCAATCTCTCACTTCAGTGCTTCCCCACCAGGTATATCAGATTCTGTGCTCCAGGCTTCATTCCCTCCTCTTCTCACAGGGAATACTGTTTCCTGTCCAGCCCCTCCAAGCTTATTGAGGTATAACAGCAAATAAAATTTTAATGTTTTCGAAGTATACAATAACAAGTTTTGATATACATATGCATTGTGAACAATTACCACAATCAAGCTAATTAACATATTCATTACTTTATATAGTTACCTTTTTTGTAGCTGTTTTCTAATTTTATTACTTTTACATTTACTTATATGTGTATACATTTTTTGGCCACTCCCCCTCCTTTTTTGGTTGTGACAATAGTTAAGTTTACTATTTTTTTCATGGTATTTTCTATTGGATTAAGTGTACTCTTTTTTCCACATCTTTATTAGTGAGTATTAGTTGTACAATTTGGGGGGGTTGTTTTGATATTTCTACACATGCATTTAATATGCCTTGATCAGATTCACTAATATTGGTCTTCTTATCCCCTTCATCCACCTTCTTTTTATTTCTTTCAATTTTTTCTCTTGCAGTGTCTTAAATGGGTTTCATTATGACTTTTTTTAAACAAATTTCATCATGCTGCACATTCATGTCCAATTTTATTTTTTGTTTTTCATATGGATGTCCAACTGTCTCAGCACCCTTTATTAAAGAGACAATTATTTCTCTATTGTCTTTCATGGAATTTTGTTTTAGGTTTAGTTGATTTTATATTCATCAGTTTATTTCTGGGCTATCCATTCTGTCCCATTGGTTTCACGTGACTGATTTATGCCAGTACCATACAGTTCTAATGCTATTTCTTTATAATATAATTTGAAATCAAGAATGTAACTCCTTTGGCTTTGTTATTCTTTCTCAAGATTGCTATAGTTTTTCCAGGTCTTTTGTGGTCCATATGAATGTTAGATTTGTTTTTCCTACTTCCATGAAAAAAAAATGCCCCTGGAAATTTCCTAGGGATTACATTGAATTTGAACATCAATATGAGTAGGCTAGGCAATATGAAAAGGTTGCATTTGTAAGTCCTTTATAGGGTGGGTACTAGTGGGGGGGGAGCACAATTAAAGGGGGAGTGAGGGTAAGGTGGACATGTTTTTTATCCATATATGAAAATAGAAGGATGAATCCTGTTGAAATTGTTCTAAGAAGGAGGATGGGGGAAAGAAGGAGAACAATGGAGGGGTTAAATCTACCTAAAATATATTGAAAGCACATATGTAAATATTACAGTGTATCCCCCGTAAAACTATTACATGCCAATAAAATAATTTTTTAAAATATTGATTCTGCCATACATGAGCACAAGAATCCTTGTTATAGTTGCATCTTTCTTAAAATATTTCATCAATGTTTATTGTTTTCAGTGCACTCCATGGTTAAATTTATTCTTAACTATTTTTAATGCTATTGAAGAGGGTAGATCCAAAATGGTGGCTAGGGTAGGGAATTAGAAATCCTAAGCTCCATGACCCCAGAAACCTCCTTGAGATATTGGAGCTACAATTGGGTAATTCTGATTGCTCCTAGCTAAAATAATAACCACCATCACACTAGGAGTAGATAAAATTCAAAGACTGACCCTTAAATCAGCTTTTTATTGCACCTAACAGCCACGAAACTCCCATACAGCACAGCCAGCAAGGTGTGTCTAGCCCTGAGAAAAAAGCCCCCCAGCCATATCTCTTCTCTTTTTTTTATTTATTTATTTTTTTCTTTCTCCCAACAAGCAGAGATAGAGCATCAATCAGAATCAAACTCTGTGACATCCTGGACCCCTAGCCCATGGAAAACCTCCCTATGCCATGCTGCACTGAAAAAAAAAAAAGAGGCCTTTCTCCCTGCCAGACAGCTCCAAAGCTGCTTGTATGAAACTGCAGAACAAACAGGTAGCAGTCATGTACCACATGTGACAAACCTATCCATCTCCCCTGAGAAAATAATCCAGCACAGACCCTGGGCAGACTGAATAATCCCCCCAGCAAAACTGAAAAACATCAACAGCAAACTATACTTTAACACTAACAGCAAAGGTGGAGGTAGAACACTGAACCTGCCATGGAGAATGGGGGTGGGGCAAGGAGTCAAACTCTCAGTGCCAAACTCTCAATGAACAAATACAAGTAAAGCAGCAAAGGCTGAAAGTAGGGTGGTGCAACAGGACAACCTCCCAAAACAAGGCAGATGGTGGATCCCAGAGCTGATCTCTGGGACAGAAACAGCATTCAAAAATGAATTCCCCCACCTTGCTTGGGGAGGAGCTGACCAAGCAGAGCTGCAGCTGAAAGGCAATGCAACTGCTGAGTGGTGAAAACAGAAGCTCTGACAACCCTGCATGAGCTGTCAGTCTTAGTTCACCTCACAATTTCAACTAATCTTATGGACAGAAGGAACCAAATCCTACTCACAAGCCAGTCACCAGGTGAGACCACATCAGACCTTCTGCTTGTACACCAATACCAGGATTGGACACCTAAGGAATAACTCCAGAATTCTCTACCAAAAAACTGAAATTTCTGTGGTTCCTCAACCTGGTGTTCTTTATTGTGTTTTATTTTTATTATCCCAGTATTATTAACTTTACCATCATTATTCTCTTAACCCTATTCTAACCCTCTTTACTTTCCCTCCTTCTCCTATGCAAACAATCCATTGTTTTCCCTCCCACCTATTCTTTCTGCCTCTTCCCATCCACTCTTCCCCAGTCTTTACCTCTCTCTCCCATCTTCCCTCAACCTCTCACCACACTTCCCCTTCCTCCTACACACTCAACACCTGCTGGCTAGTCTTCTGTACCAACTGTACACCATCTCAGTCCACTGCAATGCAGGACACAAGCACCCTTCACTACAACAACAGAAATACACCCAAACACACATACAAGGGCCACAATACCCAGCAATCCCCCTACTTCTTTCCCCATCCATCCACCTATTTTCCTGTCCCCCCATTTTATTGCCACCCTTCCAATTCCCCAAAATCTATAACTAGACTAGTAACAATTACCCACCCCAACTCCCACTGTTCATAGACATTATCATCAAGGAATTTTCTACATAGTATGTAAACAAGTAGTCTGGCATTGAACCTGTGAACTTGTTATTGCTAAAGTGCACCTCCAGGCCAGAGACGGAAAGAACACATCAACCTAGCTAACAACCAAGTCAGTCACAACATGAAAATTAAATCAGGCCATATAAACCACCAACTAGCCAATCAAAAACATAGTTGCACAGCACCAAGTGGACTGATGGGAAGAAGAAGAGATGGAAACAAATATCCCCTCAAAAATAATTCAATATAGGATTCAGCAGAAAATGAAGAAAACAATACCCAGTTCCTGACCTCAATAAAACAATGATAAATGTCACTAAGGAGCCCAGTGACACCCACATAAAAACACTCAAAGAATAAATGTTAGAAGATATAACTGAGAAATTCATGGAGAAGATCCTGGACATGGTTAACCAGAATGTTCAAGATGCATTCAAGAAATTTCAAGACATCAAAAATAAAGAAAATGAGAAGACATAGAAACAAGGAACTCAGGAGGACTTCAACAAACATCAAAGTGGAAACAAAGGACACTATTAAATGGAGATATACAAATTAAAATTGAAAATACAAAACATAAAAGAGAAGTTGAACAAAGATATGGAAAACCTCAGGAATGCTGGAAATAAAACGTCCCTTTAGCCAAAAAAAAAAAAAAAAAAGTGGAAGGCCACTCCAGCAAACTAGAATAAGTAGAAGAAAGAATCTCAAAGCTCAAACATAAAATAGACATTAAAGAAAAAAAATCTTAGTCAAACAACTCAAGAGCTGTGAAAAGAATATGCAAGAACTCAGTGACTCCATCAAAAGACCAAACCTGAGAATTATGGGCATTGAGGAAGGAGAAGAGGTGCAAGTCAAAAGAATACATAATATATTCAATAAAATAATAACAGAAAATTTCCCAAATCTCAAGAAACTTTTGTCTATTTAGGTACAGAAAGCCACCAGGACACCAAAAACACTTGACCAAAATAGAACCTCCCCATGGCATATTATCATTAAAATAACAAGCACAAAGAACCAGAGAAAGAATAGTGAAGGCTGTAAGAAAGAAAAACCAAATATCATATAAAGGTAAACTCATCAAAATAGCAGCAGATTTCTCAATGGAAACCTTAAAAGAAAGAAAGGCATGAGTGAGATATTTTATGCACTGAATGAAAATAACCTCAATCCTAGGATACTCTACACAGTAAAACTATCATTCAAAATTGATGGAGCAATAAAAATCTTCCACAATAAATGAAACTAAAACAATACATGACCAGCAAGCCACCACTAAAGAAGATTCTACAAGGAATTCTACACACAGAAGATGAAAGCAAACAAAACCATGAGGATGGCAAGTATCAAACCACAGAAGAAAAGACAAGTAATTAGAGAGTAGCATTGTTTCAACTGCACATAAGCAATCCTTAAACAACAAAAACAGTTAAATGGCAGGAATCACCACATACCTACCAATATCAGCATTGAATGTCAATGGACTCAATTCCCCCATCAAAAGACACCATTTGGAAAACTGGATTAAAAAAGAAAATCCAACAATCTGTTGTTTACAAGAGAACCATCTTATTGGCAGAAATAAATAGTGGCTTAGGGTGAAAGGCTGGAAGAAGATTTACCAAGCCAATGGCCCCCAAAAACAGATAGGAGTAGCAATACTTCAGACAAAGTAGACTTCAAACTTGCATTGTTCAAATGAAATAAACAAGGACACTTCATACTCATAAAAGGTTCAATACATCAAAAGGAAATAACAGTTATCAACCTATATGCACCTAATGTCAGTGCACCCAATTTTAGCAAACATATACTAAAGGACTTAAAAGCACGTTTAGACATGAACAGAATGTTAGTGGGAGACTTTAATACTCCTCCATCACCAGTAGATAAGTCATCCAAACAAAAAATCAACAAATCCTAGAACTAAATGAACTATAAATCAAATGGACCTAACTGATGTCTACAGAATATTTCATCTGACAACAGCACAATAGGCATTCTTCTCAGCAGTCCATGTACCTTTCTATAAAATAGATCATATCTTAGAGTACAAAGAAAGCCTCAGCAAAAATAAGAAAACAGAATTAACCTCCTGCATTCTATCTGATCACAATGCATTGAAAGTAGAACTCAGCAACAAAAACAACAGCAGAAAGTACACAAGTAATTGGAGGCTGAATAACACATTCTCAATGATCAGTGGGTCATAGAAGAAATATGAGAGGTAATCAAAAGTTTCTTGGAAGCTAATGAAAATAAAAACACCACCTACCAGAACCTGTGGGACATAGCAAAGGCAGTCCTAAGAGGAAAGTTTATAGCCATACGTGCATATATTAAAAGGACAGAAAGATGTCAACTAAACGACCTAATGCTACATCTCAAACTCCTAGAAAAACAAGAACAAGCTAAACCAAAAACAAGCAGAAGGAGAGAAATAATAAAAAATACAGACCAAAATTAATGTCATAGAGACCAAAGAAAACATACAAAGAATCATCAAAACAAAGAGCTGGTTCTTTGAAAAACAAACAATATTGACAAGTCCCTGGCAAATCTGACTAAAATGAGGAGGGAAAAGACCCAAAATAGTAAAATCAGAAATGAAAAAGGATAAAATGCTAAGGAAATCCAGGGAATCATCAGAGACTACTTTGAGAAACTATATTCCAATAAATTGGAAAATCTTGAAGAAATGGACAACTTTCTAAATGCTTATGACCATCTAAAACTGAACCAAGAGAGTATTGTCCCCTTAAGCAGATCTATAACATGTAATGTAATTGAAGCAGCTGTAAAGTGTCTCCCAGGACCCAATGGCTTCTCAGCTGAATTCTACCAGACCTTCAAAGAACTAACACTGACACTCCTTAAACTTATCTCTGAAATAGAAAGGGAAGAAATACTGCCTAACTCATTCTATGAAGCCAGAATTACATTCATCCCCAAACCAGACAAGGACACATCCCAAAATGAGAACTACAGGCCAGTCTCCTTAATGAACATCGATGCAAAAATCCTCAATAAAATAATGGCAAACCAAATCTAACAACACATCAGAAAGATCATTCACCACGATCAAGTCAGCTTCATCCCAGGGATGCAGGGATGGTTCAACATATGCAAATCAATAAATGTAATACAGCACATTAATAGACACAAAAAACAAAAACCACTTGATCATCTCAAAAAGCCTTTGGTAATATTCAACACCAGTTCATGATAAAAGTGCTAAGAAAACTAGGAATAGAATGAATGTACCTCAACATTATAAAGGTTATATATGACAAACCTATAGCCAAAATCATAGTTAATGGAGAAAAACTGAAACCATTTCCCCTAAAATCAGGAACAAGACAAGGGTGCCCACTATCCCCACTCCTATTCAAAATAGTCCTGGAAATCCTAGCCAGAGCAATATGGCAAGAAGAAGAAATAAAAGGAATACAAATAGGTAAAGAAATAGTTAAAGTTTCTCTATTTGTGGACAACATGATCCTATACCTCAAAGACCCAAAAAACCCCACCCAAAAACTCCTACACACCATAAACAGCTTCAACAATGTAGCAGGATACAAAATCAACTTATGAAATTCAGTAGCCTTTATATATGCCAACAATGAACAAATTGAGAAAGAATTTAGGAAACCAATTTCATTTATTATAGCCTCAAAAAAATCAAATACATAAGAATAAACTTAACAAAGGATGTGAATGACCACTACAAGGAGAACTACACACCACTGAAGAAAGAGATTAAGGAAGACTACAGAAGATGGAAAGCTTTCCCATGCTCATGGATTGTCAAAATCAGCATAGTAAAAATGGCTATACTACCAAAAGCAATCTACTTGTTTTAATGTAATTCCCATCAAAATCCCAATGACATTCATCACAGAGATTGAAAAATCTACCATAAAGTTCATTTGGAAACACAAAAGACCACAAATAACGAAGGCAATACTGAGCAAAAAGAGCAATGTTAAAGGTATCACAATACCTGACTTCAAACTATACTACAGAGCCATAGCAATAAAAGTAGCATGATACTGGCACAAAAATAGATATGAAGACCAGATGACATGGATATGAATCCATACAGCTACATCCACCTTATTTTTAATAAAGTTGCCAAAAACATGCAGTGGAGAAAAGACAACCTCTTCAACAAATGTTGACAGGAAAAGTGATTATCTGCCTGCAGAAAACTGAAACTAGATCCATGCCTGCCACCCTGTATTAGTATCAACTCAAAGTGGATTAAGGGCCTTAATATCAGACCTGAAACTTTTCAGTAAGTACACTAAAGAACAGGGAATACCCTGGAAACAATAAGTACCAGCAGGGACTTCCTCAGTAGAACTCTAGCAGCCTAGCAACTAAGAGAAAAGATGGACAAATGGGACTACATGAAATTAAAAAGCTCCTGTACAATAAAAGAAATGGTCTCTAAACTGAAGAGACCACCCACAGAGTAGGAAAACGCCCCAAAAATCTATGAACCAATAAAGAAGTGAGCAACTGAACTAAACAGAACATTTTCAAAGGAAGAAGTCCACATGGTCAAAAAACACATGAAAAAATTCTCTGGCCATAAAGGAAATGCAAATCAAAACCACACTGATTCCACCTCACTTCTGTTAGAATAGCTAGTATCAAGAACACTTCCAACAAAAAATGTTGACAAGAATGTGGGAAAAAGGAATCCTCACACACTACTGGTGGGAATGTAAGCTAGTACAAACACTTTGGAAAACAATATGGAGGCTTCTTAAAAAACTAAACATAGATCTGCCATATGATCCAGCAATACCACTCCTAAGGATATACCCAAAGGACTATGACTCAAGTTACTGCAGTCACCATTAACACCCATGTTTATTGCAGAACTATTTACAATAGGCAAGGTATAGAAATAGCCAAGATGCCCCACTACCAGCAAATGGCATTAGAAAATGTGGTATTTATGCACAATGGAATTTTACTCAGCCACAAGGAAGAATGAAATTTTGTCATTTGCAAGTAAATGGATGGAACTGGAGAATATCGTCTTAAGTGAAGTTAATTAGGCTCATAAGGTCAAAAATGGCATGTTCTCCTTCATATGTGGATTATAGACCCAAAACAAATGCAGCAATATTGTTGGACATGGGTCACACACTAAGGGAGAACATGCACAGGACGAATAGGAAAAGGGAAAGAAACCTAAAACTTGAATGTGGTTTATGTGCTCACTTTTGAGGAAGAATGTAGTAACCTTAATCTGGTAGAGTCTACTAGGGAAGGGAAGTAGTGAGGAGGTCTGTTAATGATGAATCAATGTGGGTTGCAATGCACAAGCACATGGAAGCAAACCTAGGAATCTCTCTGTGTACCTTAAACTAGCAAAAGTACTAAGTCTTTCTTATTATCTCCTGTTTTTTCTTCAACAAAATTGGAGAACAAGAGGGCAGAACAGGTTCTTCCTGGAAGCAGTGGGGGCAGGAGGCAGGAGGAGTGGAGGAGCTGGCCCAAACAATGCATACACATGCAAGTAAAAATGTAAAAATGACAAAATAAAAGAAAAAATTCTATTGAAAATTGGATGTTTTCTTAATATCTTTTTTGGATAGAAATGTAGATGATTTTTGTATTCTGATTTTGTATCCTGAAACTTTCCTATCTCTCAGTTCTTACAGTCTTCTGGTGGAGTCTTCAGAATTATTTTATATCCATCTTGTCACATGAAAATGTTGTTCTTTCTTGCAGTTCCTTAAAGTATAAATTTTAGATTACTTTTGTGATCTTTCTTTATTCTTCATGTAGCCATTTTTTTCTATAAATTTATGTCTTAGAATTATTTTTGATTCATTCCATATACTTTGATATTCTTGGTTTCTATTTTCTTTTGTCTCAAGATATTTTTAATTTCTTCTTTGAACTTTTGATCGTTCAGGAGCATGTTTTCTGGTGGTCATATATTGTTTCAGTTTCTGCTTATCATGGAAGACTTTTATTCCTCCATCTATTTTGAATGATAGTTTTGCTGGGTTGAGTGTCCTAGGGTTGAAGTTATTTTCATTCAGTGTCTAGAAAACCTCACTCCATTCTCTTCTTGCTTTTAAGGTTTCCATTGAGAAATCTGCTGTGATTTTGTTGGGTTTAACCTTTGTATGTTATTTGTTTTTTCTCTCTTACAGCCTTCAATATTCTTTCTCTAGTCTCTGTGCTTATTGTTTTAATGATAATATGTAGTGGGGTAGTTCTATTTTGGTCAAGTCTGTTTGGTGTCCTGGAGGCTTCCTGTATCTGAATGGGCATAGTTTTCTCTAGGTTTGGGAAATTTTCTGTTATTATTTTGTTGAATATATTATGAATTCCTTTTGCTTGCACCTATTCTCTTTCCTCAAGGCCCATGATTCTCAGGTTTTGTCTTTTGATAGAGTCGGTGAGTTCTTGCATATTCCTTTCATAGGTTTTGAGTTGTTTGAGTAATTTCTCTTCAGTTTTTCCTTTAATTTCTGTTTCATCTTCAAGTTCTGAGATTCTGTCTTCTGTTTGTTCGATTCTGCTAGAATAGCCTTCCATTGTGTTTTGTATTTGTTTCATTTTTTTCTAAGGTTTTCCATATCATGGAAATATTATATATATATATAATAATATCTATTTTCATCCTCAATTCATTTATTTCTCTATTTATGGTGTTCTCTTTCACTTTGGTATTTATTTAGGGATCCTATGAGTTCACTTATTTATTTCTTTGTCTTGTCATATTCTCTGTTTTTGTTGTCTTGGAATTTCTTGAGTGCTTCCTGTACATTTTGGTTGACTTTGTCTAGTAACATCAAGGAGCATGTTTTTTAAATTTCTATATGCTTTTAAATTTTCTGGTTTTTCTCTTGTTATTGATTTCATGTTTTGTAGCATTGTGTTTGAAAATGATTTCAATATTACTAAAGTAAAACTTGTTTTGTAGCCCAACATATGACCTATCCTGGACAATGTTCCATATGCTATTGAAAAGAATGTGTGCTCTGCAGATGTTAGATGGAATACTTTGTCTATGTCTGTGAGTTCCAGTTTTCCTATATATTATTCAAGTCCACTGTTTATTTACTGATATTCTGCCTGGATTGTCTAACCATTGTTCAAAACGGTTATCTACTTCTCCCTTCAATTTTGTTAATGGTTACTTTGCATATCTAGGTACATATAATGTTGGGCACATAGACATCTCAATTATTCTATCTTCTTTATCATTTTATAACACCCTACTTTTATCTTTTTGAAATTTTTTTCTCAATGTCTATTTTGATAGGTGTAAGTATAGAGGTGCTTGCTCTCTTTTGGTTTACATTTTCACTTTCAATCTATACATGTCTGGAAAGCTGAAGGGAATCTGTTGAAAGCAGCAGTATATATTTGTGTCTTCTTTTTGTTACCATTTAGATTCTTTGTGTTTTGAATAGATAATTGACTTCACTTACATTCAAGGTAATTCTTAATATATAATGGTATATTTTTGCCACTTGGTTAATTTTTTCTTTTTTGTAGATCCTTTGTTCCTTTCTTCCTCTCTTACTGTCCTCCTTTGTTATTTAATGATTTTCTGTAGTGGTATGCTTTCACTCAGTCCTTTTGCTGTTATCTTTTATGTGTCTAGTCTAGACTTCTGCTTTGTGATTATCATGATTGGGTTGGCATAAACCATAGTTCTAAGAGTCTATTTTAAGCTGATAGCAACTTAACTTGAATTTAATCAAATATTCTACATTTTTACTCATCCCCATTATACTGTATGTAAAAATTTACTCCTTTTATAAAGTGTATCCATTAAAAATTAGTTAACAGTTATTAATAAGACTTTGTACTGGCCTTTATACTAGGGTTGTAAATGAATTATATACCACCATTAAAGTAGTAAAGTATCCAGGATTTGACTGTATAGCCATGGTTAATAATAAGCTTTATACTTTCACACATTTTCCTGTTGCTAATTATTGTGCTTTCATTTCAGGTTGATGAACTCTCTAGCATTTCTTGTAAGGTCTATTGTATGGTTAATAGTGATGACTCAGTTTGTGTTTGTCTAGGAAAAGTTATAGCTCTCTTTTGTTTCTGAAGGGCAGCTTTCTCAGAAAAACCACTTGTAGTTAACAATTTTGTAACTTTTTTTCTTTCAGCACTTGTAGTATATTTTCCTACTCTCCTTACCTGAAATATTTCTGCTGAGAAATCCATGAAAGTCTTATGAATAACTTCTTTTCTCTTGATGCTTTCAAAATTCTTTGTTTTTTATTTTTTGTTATAGTATGCCTTGGTGAAGTCTTCTTTGGGATGAACTTGACTAAAGGCCTGTGAACTTCTGGTACCTGGATGTCTATATTTTATGCCCAAATTTTGGATATTTTCAACCATTTTTTAAAAAATAAGCCTTCTGTCCCTTTCTATTTTTTTACCTGCTTAAAATTTTACAGTGTGAATTTAGATATCTTATTGTATCCTGTAAATTCTAGAGACTTCATTTCCTTTAACTTTTCTTACTACATATTTTCAAATGATGTCTCTTTGAGTTCACAAGTTCTTTCTTCTGCTTAAGTGTGCTCTTGATACTTGCATTCATTATATTTTCCTTTCCAATTTGTATTGGGTCTTTTTTGTATGGTTTCTATCTCTATTAAACTCAGTTTTGTGTAGTATTTTTCTGATTTCTCTGCATTTTTTGTGTCCTCTTGGAGCTCTCTGAGATTCTTTAAAACAATTATTTTGTCAGCAGCTTTCACCATGGAGGATTCCAATAGATCTCACAGTAGCCAAGAACTTCCTGCAGCTTTCACAGTGGAGTCCTCTTAGTGTTCATAAGCATGGATGCTAGTGGATTTCCTCCAAAGAGGAGACTCACAGCTTTTAGATTTTCATTTCTTTGAGGTCAGCTAATAGAAAACTATTTTACTCTTTTGATGATGTCATATTCTCTTAATTTTCCATATTTCTTATTTCTTTGTGTTGCTATACACATATCTGATGGCACAGTCACCTGTTTTGGACTTCACAGACCTGTTTCAGCAGACAAGTTCTTCACCTAAGGGTGGTTGTAAGGGTTCTAGCTCAGTACAGTGTAGAATTCAGGCTTCGGTAAAGGCAAAGTGGAATGGCCTCCAGGTAGCACCAGCAGCTGAGATAAGCACAGAATGAAGGGAGCTTCATAGATAAAGCTGTGAGTGTCCACCATGACAGCAAGGATATGTTGGATCTTCGGAGGCAAAGGCTTCTAAGGTCAATCAGATATCTTTTTCTCCCAAGGAAGAAGTCATAGGATGACTATGTTCTGGCTAAGTCTACCTCATGGGTACACCTCCAATGGCTGTGATAATAATTTCTAATGAAAAACCCCTGTGGAACAACCAGAGAGCTGGAATTTCAAGCATGGTACATTTGGTGGGATCACAGCTTCTGGGTCCTGAGTAACAGTATTGCCAGTGGTCAAGGTAGAGGTGTCCCTACTGTAGCATTGTTAACCGTTTGAAAGATATAGGACCTGTGGAACAGCTGAGGAGGTAAGATCCAGAACATGCAAACGTGTAGACCTTGTGGCTCTAGGGTCTGAGGTACAGGTGCTCCTGCTGCAGCAATGATGTTAATGTCTGTCAGAAATATGTGCACTCACAGAGAAGCCATGGAGTCAGGGGCCATGTGCCAGGTATATGCACAGCAACCTCTGCTTCAGTTCCAGGGCACAAATATGCCCACTACAACAGTGGCTCTCATGTCTAAATGCTCATGAAGTAGTCTCAGAGCCAGAGTCAGGGTAGCACAAGAGCAACTCTTTCTCACAGGGGATGGAGATGGGGTTCAGCAGCTTTTCCCTCTCCAGGGAGCAATGACTACTTGTTACCCAGGTGGCAACAGCTGCCCCTCTCCTCTGTCCATCCCAGAAAATACTTAGAGGCCTCCACTGTGAAGTCTGCAAGGAGTCTGAGGCTGCTGAGAACTCTTGGAATCCTCCATAGTGAGAGTTGCAGGTCAGACATGTTGGGTTCAGGTCATTGAGGAGGGCAGTTAAAGAGTGGATAGTATCAAGTGTCTACATAGTGAAAAGTTCTTGTCAAATAGTGAAAATGCTGTTTGCAACAGAATGACATGGAGTTTTGCTTGAATGTCACACCTATTCCCATGAATTGGGTCTGACTCTTGATCTTCTCAGAAATACGATACTTTCATAAATTCTCTATATAAGTCAAATGCAGTAGATACTACTGGATACATACCAAACATCTATTTCCATTCTTTCTTAGCAGGAAACACTGGGGTATTTTTGTTGATTTTTTTTGTATGGTTTGTTGTTGCTGTTATTGGTGGTGGTGGTGGAAGTTTGTTTCTGTCTTGATTGATGATGTGACAGTTTGCAAAACAACTCTACATTCCTATCCTTTCATTGTATAATGAACAGGATTCAAGTAGAAGCTTCCTAGAAATGTCTTAGAATGTTTAGCCTTCCAAATGTAAGCAGTATCCTTCCTTCTTATCCTTTCCTTTTTATAGCCTGACCTTTATGTGGAAATTGGGTAGTTTTCTAGAGAAGAAACCATGGGAATAAAAGTATGTGCTAGAATCAGCAGAACAAAGATGGTATGATATAAAGGGTGAATGTGATAAAGCTTTTTTATCTTCAGTATACTATCCATATGTAAAGTTTTATTTATCTGTGAAACAGAAGCTTTTATTTTCTTAAGCCACTATAGTAAAATTATTGATCTTTGCAGGTGGTACACTCTTCAAAATATTCTATACTTTTCAATTAGGAAATGTGTATGATGAATATATAGACAGGGCAAAAACATAAAGGTATGTCATTTACTGATGTAAGTCTCTAGTCTATTACCATTTGACCTAGTAAAGTAATTTTACTTTGCAGGAGCTTAGATTACTCATACAAAGTGAGCTAGTTAACCTATGTAGAATTTAAGATAATTTTTTCTTGTAAAGTTCTAAAATGCCATTAAATATGCTTAAGTAATTAAAAAATAAATATTTCCCCACTTGTAAATCTTTTGGAAATTGAATCAGTTATAACTGAGAGAAGAGACTGAAAATATTTCAGAGAATATGAATGATATTATTTTGGGTAACTAGTGGATTGGGACATGACCTTATACACTCTACAACAAGAAATTAAGTGGAACATATATCGAATTACAAATTACAAAACACAGAAATCTTGTTTAAAAATGCTCAAGACAATAATTAGGACAGAATACTGGATGATAATCAAGGTTCTAAAAAAGATTATTGTACAACCAAATAGGAAGAACCTAAGAAGACTCTCTCTTACCCATATGAAAGTGAAGATGGCTTTGCCATGTTGGTCCCATTGTGGTAGAGGATGCTAATAGTTAGTTCAAACATACATCATTAATTAAGAAAAGATTTATTGAGCATATGCTATAGGTAAATAACTGTGCAAAATACAAAGGAGTACAGAGAAAAATAGCATCAGGTGCAGGTAGTTTTCAGTGCATAATCTACCAAAAACAGATAAGGCAGCTTCATAAATAACCATAAATAGCATGTAAAGAGATAAGAGGCAGAAAGGCAAGGTAACCGTGTGTTCAGTTTGGCTAGGACAGTTCTGACTCATCCTTTTGCTTAATTACTAATATTGTCCCTCTTTCATGCTCTAAAGTATGTTATAACGGTTATATGCATTTTTTTGTTTGGCAGTTTTCAGATACTGCAACAAAATACCTGAGATAATTAACTTGTAAAAGAAAGGGCTTATTCAGATCATGGTTTTGAAGTGTCCAGCCCACGAACAAGTGGCCCTATTTCTCTAGACCTCTGTTACAGGTGCTGAACGATCATGGCAAGGAACACACGGTAGAGCTAACCACTTATATCATGAGCTAGGACAAAAAGGAGGAAGGGGAAGAGGTAGAAACCATCTTCTCACAATCCCCTTCAAGGTCCAATGACCTAAGAACATCCCAAAGTTTTACCACTAACCTGAGAATAAAGCCTTTAATACAAGTGCCTTTGGAGGATATTCAACATCCAAACTATAGCAGATTTGGAGGGGTGAATTCAAGTACGGTATATTTGATGCATTGTAAGAACATTTGTAAATGCCACAATGTACCACCACCCAGCACAACAATAATAATAAAATTCTACTGTATATAAATATCGCAAAATGAAATAAAATAAAATAAAATTTCATATATTTATCAACTCAAAGTGTTGACTTTTGTTTTCATTGCCTTTGCAATAATATAAGAAGAAACTTGTCTCTAAACCTTCTGTTCATTAATTCCCCAACTTGGTTTGTTTTCATAAAACTCATCCAACAAAAAAAAAGAATCAAGCAGAATCTGAACAAGAAGAATTTCTAAGAAATTTAATAAAATGGTCCCCTATTGCACCCTTGGGAAATATATTAAATAACACTATGATAAATCAATCAATCAATATCAAAAAAAGCAATGAGCAAATCAAAAGACAAATGAACCTGAAGGGCATGCATCAAAAATATTAATAGGCTGGAGATTAAAAGCATTCTATTTGCCTAGGGAAAGATGCTATTAATGTGCTTTCTGATTGTAAAGGATAAAATTTTGTTCCTATTCTAAGCGTCATTTTCCAAATGAATTTGTAACATCCTATTTCATATTATTAGTGTTAATATTAGCTCCTCTGGCAGGAACTGACTTCCAGAAGGGACTGACAAATAATGATAATGAAAAAATAACTATTAAAATTGTATGTGCCAGTCCTGAAACAGTAGCACACGGTGAGAGTCAGCTATCTGATGTGTAGGCTACATCAGACACACTCTTAGGGATCCTTCTACTACATAGGAAACTCTGTTTAAGGCTATTCAGGGATTTGGGGGTTTGATTTTAGCAGTTTCCTTTTTGATTGTGTTCAAGAAAAAATAAAAATGCCTTTAAGATCCTTGGCACCCACTAAATAAATCATCTTCTCTATTAATAATAGGAAGTACTGTAATTAAAAGTATAGAGACTTCATGCTTTCCCAGTAATTTCATATAGCATAAATTCTCTGTAACAAAATCATTTATTGATGGTATGTTGAGACATAGGACTTAAAAATAAGCTTTGATTAATGATGCAACATGATAAACTAAGCAGGATTGATCTCTCCTATAATTCTGTGAATAAAAAATAAATGTAGATGCAAGGGACAAGACAATGGAGTAAGAAAACTTTCCATTTTTCCCCTGAAGTGAGTCATCCTGCTTTAGTCATTGTCACCAGAAGTAAAATAAGGAAATTTATGTATCAGTTTCTGATGAAAAAAGTATTTCTGGTTTGTACAAAAGTTAATAGAGGATTACAAAAAATACTTAACTTTGTAACAGTTTAGTGAATGAGGTAGTCCTCCTTTCTTTAATTATTCTAAATCCTTATTTTATTTTTACAAGCCCACATCAGTCTGCTTTACTCAATCCTAATAAATTACCTTGGTTCATGCTCTTCTGAGAACCTGAAGACTGTGACAATATGAAGGCTATCAGTTCCTCCCTAACATCTCCAAACTCTTCTGTCTGTAGATTTATAAACTTAGTTATCTATCCTTCACACCGACTCTTTCATTTCTATCTCAAATGAAGAGGTGCCCCTACTTCACCTCCAAGACTGACAGCTATATTTGCAACAATGATCTCATTCCCCTCCTGCTCCACTGGAACCCTGTTTGATTGATGATGTGCTCCCTGTCCCCTTTAGACTTGCCACTTTTCTTCTCAGCACAACATATTTATTCTTTTCCATTCAAATATTTTTGACCATATATTAACCTATCTTCTCAAGCAAATTTCCCTCCAACTCAGCTTACTTCCCAATCTTGAAAGAACAGATTGAAATTCATAAATATGACTTTTGCCTTCATCACTTAATAAAATGACTTTGATATTAGAGCTGCTCACTTCTTAATTTCACAATTTGGCAGACATTTTAATTCATTATCTCACTCCTTCTCCCAAAGAGAGAGAGAGAGCTTGTTACAATAGTAACAAGCATCCTTTTAAGGATTCCCCCTCCTTGTGACCTCAGTACATAATTCTCTTCCTAGTTCAACTGACAGTTTCCTTATTTCCCTATTTCTTCATCTTACCTTCCTTTTGTCTGAGCCCTAAAATTCTTTGTTCCCTAATATCTATCATTGATTTTGGCTTTTATTTATTTTCATTCAGACCCCAAGGTCTTGTGCAAACTAGACTGGTGCTGTACTACTGAGCTATATCCCCAGCCCTGATTTTCTCTTTTAAGACATTTCTCTTATGTACATTATATTTGTGTTCAATGACTTCAAACTAAATATAAGACACTCATATTTGCATTTTTGCCCAGAACAGATACTTGAGTCCCAGAAAAAATTGTAACTATTACTAGATGTCTATGAATGGACATTTCATCAGGCTCATTTCTATAATCCCAACTTGGGAGGCAGAGATAGGAGAACTGCAGTTCAAGACCAGACTGGGCAAAAATGTCAGCAAGACCCTATCTCAAAGAATAAGCCTAGTGAATTGAAGTATAATTTACCTACAGTAGAAGTTACCCTTTGGAGTTCTAAGTTTTTTTTTTCTTTTATTCATATGTCCATACAATGTTTGGGTCATTTCTCCCCCCTTCCCACCCCCTCCCTTACCTACCCTGTTTCTCTCTTCCCCCCACCCCCTTGTTACCAGGCAGAAACTATTTTTCCCTTATCTCTAATTTTGTTGAAGAGAGAGTATAAGCAATAATAGGGAGGACCAAGGATTTTTGCTAGTTGAGATAAGGATAGCTATACAGGAAGTTGACTCCCATTGCTTTCCTGTATATGTGTGTTACCTTCTAAATAAATTCTTGTTCTGTAACATTAAACATGTAATCAAAAAAAAAAAAATAAGAAGCCTGGAAGCCTGGCATGGTGTGTCATGCCCGTAATCCCAATTACAAGGGAGGGATAAGTAGGAGCATGATGGCCCTAGTCTAGCCTGGGCAAAAGATGTGAAACTCTCTCTGAAAAATAACGAATAAGCAGAGCAAAAAGGGATGGAGAGTCCCAAGTGGTAGAGAACCTAATAAGGACAAATTCCTGAATTCCAACCCCAGTTCTGTACAAAATGTCCCCTCATAAGACTCCATTAACCCACACATCCAAAGGGTTCCATGAGTCTCTTTTTGCAGATATCCATGATAGAGGCGGAGTGTGGGGAGCCAGAGATAAATCAATGGTCTTAGCTGTAGACAGTCAAAAGAAAAAGAGTGATGAGCCTGGTGAAACAAACAGAACAAAAAGAGCACTCTGAGTGAAACATTAAGAAAGTCAAAGTACACATGCAACACTAAAATTAGAGTCACAGTTAAGAATGAATAGCCAAACAAGAGTTAAAGGACTGCAGCAGACTAGGGGGAAAATATGCCCAAAGTACTGGATGATTGTTAATATTAGCACAAGGGTGTTCACAGCTTGCGGTTGACTCCAGCTGCCAAACTATTCTTGGGAAGGCCATGTTGAACCAAGGCAGACTCAGCACTGGCTGTTGAGTCCTTAATTTCCAACATTTTTATATGCAATCAGTTTACTTACCTAACCCATTTACTCTACCACTTGAACATATCAGAGACCAGGCCTCTCTGTTCTGTCCCATTGTCACTTCGTCAGGCACAGCCATCATCATTTGTCACACAGACTATTGAAATGGCCTTCTAATTGGTCTCTCTTGGTCTCACTGTCACTAATCTCTCTCAAGTCTAATAAATCTTCCATCTTGTCTTCAGCGACTTCAGAGTAAGATTTCTATCACATGAACCTGGCCAAGTCATTCTGTTGCTTTAAAGGTCCTCTGCTGAAAAGCATACATTCCTTAGCATGCCAAAGGAGGATATTGACAAATTCATGCCTGCCTACTTGCAAAGGCTAAACTCCCACTGTCTAACAAATGCATCTTTGTTTGTTGATTATAACATTTTTTCACAAGTCTATATTCCCTACTGACTCAAATAGTTACATCTGAAAATCAGTGTTTTTTCTGATGAAAAGACAGTGATTCCTCAAGTTTTCAGTGAAATATAATGCCTTCATCAAGGCTACATGTGTTATTTGCAAATGGTACAAATTTATAATGATTAAATGGCATGTTGTTAAAAATTCTGTGATCTACTTCTGACCAGAGATCACCTCGATTTACACGTGCATGTCTCGATTTACATGTGTGCCTGACATCAATAGATGCTCAAAGGTTTGTAGCTTCTCTTATGAAATGAATAGATGGATTAAAAACAAGTCTATTGTAAAAATTTTCATGGCCTATAGAAAGTCTACACTGGTTTGAACATATTTTAGTATGGGGGAAATAATCTTAATACTTTGCAAAGGAAAATTACAACTAACTATCTAGAAGGAAACAAATTGCCAATCCCAAGGGGAAGGAATCCCCTTAGTATTCTTTCAGATACTAAGTGACAAGATCAATGATAGTGATGCTCTAACTGTTGCTATTTAAAAATTGTTAAATAATATTTAAATACACAAAATGACTACTTCTCCCAGTAATTATAGCTTAGGAATTGATTTAATGTAGGCTGAGGGAATAAATTAGTATCTGGCAACAGATTGGTTATATTTTAAGGAAATGAAGCCCTCATTGATGGTCAACTGCTCTCACTGCTCCTTTCAATAATTATTGATGCCTTACCCTTGCTGTCTCTGCACAGCCCACTCCAACAGGGTTCTTGTGGAGTGTATTCAGCCTCAGAAGTTATCACTTGGCACAGTCCTGCAAAAACAGTAAAGCTGTTATCCTAGTCCATTGACCTACTCTATGCCATGAGTGAGGTCACAGTTTTATTTGATACTCACTATGTACTCTATCCCAGTCCTCTCATGAGACCCTCAGACTTCACTTGTGTTTTGCCAACTTCCTTCTGCTTTGGCTAAGTAAATGAATTACTCAAACAAAATCACCTTAGTATTGCTTTAAGAATACTTGTCAACCACAATCCTCTTGGGTATTGAATCCTCACTGTTTTATTATAATCCTTGCTTAAATCAAGCTTGTGTCTGCATCTTGCTTTCAGATGTTTTATTTGTAAAGCTGGATTTTCCCATGAAGTGCCTATGCTAGAATCCATATGTGTTTTAGGGCCCCCTTTCTGCTTACATAAAGCACAGTAATCCCAGGAGAAGGAAAGTGGACCTGTTTTTCCCCAAAGGCATTTGGTAATGTGCACAGAAATATTTTGGTGGTCAAAATATGGGAAATCTGTGGGTAGCATCTGTGGGTAGAGGCCAGGGATACTAAGCTGTTAAACCTCCTATACCACAAAGGACAGCTCTAACCCCATCGCACAATGAAGAATCTTCTCGCTCAAAATGTCAGTAGTGCTGATGTTGAGAAATATGGTGCATAACATTTTATGTTTCTTGCACACCTATTTGTGCTTAAAGCACCAGGATGCTGTGTGGTTGAGGTGACCCAAGTTTTAAAATCAGAGGAGAAAGTACATAAACTTTGCCAATTTGGAATTCTACAATCTAGTCATTTGGATTCCTTTTTGCCCAGTTTTCCCATCTTCATGAGATAGTAACTGACCATCCTTCTTCTACAGAGGACACTGGAGGTTTAATAAATCCATTTTAATGAGGCACTCTGCCATCTTCAGGTGAAAAATGCTCCACAAGTGTTATTCTCATCACAAGGGAGAGCAAGGATTGCTTTGCAGATTGGCACATGAAGTTCATTCCTGCAATACACCTCCATCCCACAGCTCCAAAAAGTACAGAATTTCCTCATAAAAAATAGAAGCAGAGTGACAACTTCAGCATTTTCTTTTACCTCTGTCAGTAGAAGTGGAGTCACTGAAGAATCAGCTGTCAGATGGCTGCATCTTTAAATTATCCAGTGCGTCAGCCACCACTGCTATTGAATTTTGCTTGGTTCCTAGTACCCTCTCATGTATAAAGCAGGCAGAGGAGACAGATTACATTGATCTCACATAAAAGAAGGGATTAAAAAGTCCTTAATGTACCTACCAAAAGTTTCAATCAAGCAAACATGGCATATGGCAAGCAGCAAGGATTGAGTAAGGGAAAGATTAAGGATTTCGTCTCTTTAAAATTCAAAAACGGAATAAAGTTTCCCTCTTCTGACAGAATTTTAACGTTGAGCTCTCCCTGGGAGGCTACGTACATAGGGAAGCCTAAATGGATTGCTTCCTTTTCCTTCCAAATGAACCTATAATACGATAAAAAGCCAAATTCACTTTTTTAGCTATTTCAAGAATCTTAACTAGAAAAACATTACTGTAAGATTGACATAAACTTTTCCCCTTATTTTCATATATTCTTATTACATTATATTATATTTGTATACCCTAACATGAATGTGATCACGTTAAAGTTTAATTTTACAGTCTTTTATTATTATTTTAGTAAAATAAAGTATTCAATTCATTACTTTTTTATATATTCATTATCTATTTCAAGTATGTATTTGTGGGCTGAGTTCTCCAAGCCAGTGCTGCATCAATAGACACCTTCACACATACCACTATCTTTAGATCATAGCTTCCTTCTTCAGGATATTTCTATGTTTATAATTTGCAGAAACCTTGCAGATTCATCCATTACTCTCATGAGAAGGAAGAAGGGAAAAAAACAGCCTATGGAATCAGTTCCATGTGTAGAGTTTCCCTCCAAAGTCCTAGTCAGAGACTTCCATGTATCAAGGATTGACAGTCACATAACTAATCCAAGCTTCAAGAGAGGATGAGAAATATTTTCATTTGGGTGCATGGTAATCTGGAAAAAAAAAACAGCGTCATGTTAAAGAGATGAGAGAGAGCGAGAGAAAGAGATTGAGAGAGAGGTAGTATGAGAGAGATATTGAGAGAGATAAGAAGAGAATGGATATTGGGTAGGTAATGAGCAGTTTCTTCTATATTTTGCTTCTACAGCTGTCCTTACATAGTGAGTAGCCCATAAAGAATCAGAGAGCTCTTCTCACAATATATAATTGTATCAGGTTATCCCCTAACTTAAAGCCATCCCATGGTCACTTTTTTTCAGATGCTCTATGCCAATATATGTTTTGACATCATTTACTATTTTTCCCAGCCTTATTTATTGATAATAGCCACACTGTCTTCTTAGTTGCTAAACATCCCAACAATATTTTAGTCCTTGAGCCTGGATACTCACTTCTCCCTCTGCCTTGTCATCTATCTCAGAAGGTTTGTTTGCTTTTTGTGGCTTAATCTATTCTATCATTCAGAAAGTCTCAGAGAAGTCTTCTGAATTACATAGCAGAGTGTAATAGTTTGAATTATGACTTTCTAAATTTATCCTGAACTTATACAAAGACTTAGTTTGGCAACTTTAAGCAGTTACTGACCTCTTATTTGTTTTGATTTTTATATCTGTAAAATGGGTTCAATTATATATATATTCTATAAGGTTGTTGATAACATCCAGCAAATTAACAGTTGTAAACTGCAAAAAAACACATTATCTTGCACATTGCAATTACTCAATAAATGCTGATAATTTTTAGTGGGATTCCATCCGCCCTGCACAAGCCACTACCTATCTTTTAGTTTGCTTTGTTTTCTTCAAAACACAGATCACTATCAAAATACTTAACTTAGCTATGTTACTAGTTACTAACTAACCACTAAAGGAAAATATAAACTATATAAAGGTAACACTTTACATGCAGACCCTAGAATAGTTTAAGTCAAAATTATTTTGATAATACCTTGGCTGAAAATCGAGTGTCAATCACTAAATGAAATGTTTCTCATGATTCTCTCTACCCTAAGAAGTGAGCTAGCAATATATTCCTACTAATAATAAGTATTTGAAAATCAAAACATATCTGTAATTTTGTAAAAAATAAGCAAATTTCTCATAAGTACATAATATTAAAACTACTGAGGTAAAGCAATATTAGTTGCCCAATACAAACCCTGAAACCTCAATGGCTTCAGATAACACAGTTTTTTATTTTTTGAATTTTGATTGAAAATTAAGGAGGCATTTCTCCTCCTGACAATAACTCAAGAACTCAGGCTGCTTTCCTGCACTGATTCTTTCTAACAACATGGACTCCAGTGTCAGCTTCCAATTAAATACATGAAGGAAGTTCACCAGGTTTTGCTGCTTCAGCTTGGAAGTGGAACACACTATCTCTTCTCCCTATTCTGCAGCCCACCTTGGTAATACAGGTTCACCTGACTGGCAGTTAGGAGGGAACACACGCCATAGTAAGTGTCTCATCTCTGTATGGAATAATACAGAGGGTCTATTTCATAACATTAAACATATCTTGTTAAGTCACATTGGCTCTGAATACAGAGGTGTATTTATGACATAGCGTTATCTTCAAACAGTAAAGAAGTTTTTAAGTTGTGTTGCTTCAGTGACCACGCTTTGAAAATAATATAAATCATCAATGGAAATCTGTATCAATGACAAATAATTGGATGCTGTGCAAAAATCTGATTATGTTTGTTCTTTAAATAAGGTTTGAATTTCTGTAATGATAAATATATGTTTGACAGAAAATTATACATTAAGGGTAAAAAATTTTGAATTGTTTTCTTTTAATGAATTGCCAAAAATATTAGCCATTTCATCTTCTCTTGTCCTCTTTTTTAATGAAAGGAATGAAATAGTTGTTTTTAAGTTTTCAACACCGAACATCTATGATTCTACGAACTTTATATTTCAAGTCATAGTGTTTTATTCTCTAAATAATATGCTCCAAAAACTAATTCATGGATTTATTGAAAAAATATTATCTATTCCCCTAATATTATGATAATTTCTGACATGAATGCAAAGTCAGATCAAACAGACACAAAACAAAATCACAAGAAGTATCTCAAAAGTGCTGAAAATTATTTTGCAAGTAGTATTTTTAATGTACTACACTATTAGCAAATCACAAAGACCACTACCCAGGAGCAATCTGTCTAAGACTAACCAGTTTTGTATTTTAAAAACATTATTAATGACAAATTTATCCAAATAATTCTCAGTAATTTTTAAAATGTTATACCAGGAAAAGGGATGAAGTCTTGAAACTTTATTGTAAAGGATACATATACTTGGATTTTATATTCAATTTAAGAGATTGTTATTATTTCTTCTCAAGACAAAGTCTTAAAACACACAATGCACCTCTGCATTGTCTTGTTTGTCATGATGTTTTTCAAAGGGCAAAAAGTGACATTATAACCATGCAAAAGGTTTAAAAAGTCACTTTGATTTTCTGGATATTTAACATATGCACCTGCTGTTGTGCTGAACTGGCAGGTGGCTAACAATTTTTAACACTGCAAACCTTTCTCCTTAATGCCTGCCTGTGGTTTCGTGTCATTTTCTGCCCTAAGGAGAAGAACGCACCTGCTGTTTAATCTGCCTAACTATGCTGCGTGATGAGCTTGCCATTTTGTGAAAACCTACGTTAGAGTAGTTTCATGACACATTCGAGAGTTAACTTGATTCCAAAACTGCCTATTCTTAAAGTCATAATATGGCTGCTGCACAGAACATTCAAAGGACAGGTAGAAGTGATATGAAAGTAGAAAGTGGGAAGTCACACTTTTAAAAAGTTATGCATTTTTAAGTTCAGTCCTCAACTTTGCTAATCCAGAAAACTAACTTTATCATTTCACTCAGAACAAATCATTTCACTCAGATCAAATTTTAGGGAATCAAGACAGGGTGCAAGTAACAAAACACAAAAGAATGATGATTCTTTAACTTAGAATAAGGCTCTGGCTTTAAGAGCCAGAATATTGGTGTCTCCATCTGAATCACACATTGCCTGAATCAAAGTATATGGGAGATGGAGTTATTATCTAAAAACAGGTTGATAGAGAATGGACTGGAGTAAAAGGACAATTCTAGAGGCTGTCTCCCTTAATACAAAAGTGTGATTAGCTAACATTTTCTTCAGTAGTGGAAAATGTTTCTTTGGAAAGAAAGAAACTCACATTTATTAGGGTTTAGTCTGTATCAGGTAATGTAGTATGCATAGTGCAACTTTACTCAGTCTGCATTATAATCCGAAATGGGAGATGCTATTATTGTTACATACTAGCAACAAATTTAAGTAAAGAGGCAATCGCTGCATGAAGGAGCAGGGGCCTGTTTGACATCCAAATCAAACAACAGACTTCTTTGCTTTAGTGGGGATTGAACACAGGATCTTGGGCATGCTAGGCAAGTGCTCTACCAATGAGCTACAACCTCAGCCCCAACCTAGAGGCTTCTTAATGTGATATTTGTATCCTTTCCACTTCAATGCATCACCTTTCCTGAGTGTAAAAAAACAAGTAAAAACTGATTTAAAAATTATTTTTATCCTCCCTTTCTAAGCTCAATATAAACTTCACTCACTCTGGTTGACACTTATTCCCTCAGACACTTGTACAAACTACCAGTTTCTTTATCTCTATTCTTATCCTGAGGCTTCTTTGTTCACCTTGATTAGACTTGGGTTTTTCCAAACCTCTAGAAATATTTTCAGAAAGTGAAATGATATTATTTGGATATAAGTAGCCCTTGGTGAACTCCTGTTGCCTGCTAGCATTCATTATTTTCATTCAAGTAAACTGAAGTTTTCTTTAAAGCAAACCCAACTTGAGGGTATGAAAATATAAAATGACTTTCTTTCATAACTGTCTTTCAGTATGTTTTGTTGAATTTATGTTCACCCACTGTAAGGAAGTTCCTATAATAATCATTGTAGGAAATTTCTAATAGCTTTCTGGACATTTACTACTATTTATGTTTAGTTAGTCTAACTTAATATAAAACTCCACATGCTAATCTGTTTAAATCTTAGCTCTTCTCCATTGTTAGCTATTATTATGGGTTTAGGAACATCAATTGGAATTTTTCGGTACTTCCTTTTCTCTCTTCTAGGAAGTAGCTACTATCATAATGAGAACAAAGAGAAAGGGGGAAGATGATAAACATCAGTGTATTAACTGATTTTAGTTGCAATTTTCTCTGCAGTGGCTATTGCTGCTTCTCTGGCCAGCAGTGATGGGCATGTGTGACTTCTGCTTGCCAGGTGTGCCTCTCTATCAGTGCACATCAGTCTCAGAACACCTACCCTACAGAGCTTTCCTACTGCACAGTCCCTGTATGGGATTTGAAGCTCACCGTCCTCTCAGATCCCCAGATGCCTACCTTATATAAAGCCATCTGCCTTCCTACACTGGTTCCAACAAGGATGGATGAAGAGCAGTTACCTTCCACAGTGGGCACTTGACACAAAGGGTATTCACACCCCCTTACCATGTCAGTGAGCATCCTGGATTGCTTCACACCCACACTCTGCCTGTCCCCTCTTTCTAATTCTCTTTTCCTCTACTCAGAAACAGACAGACAGAAATCCATGGTATAAATGCATGTTCAAATGAGGAGAAGCAGAGCAGTCTGTTTTACTGTAGTGTGGGTATGAAAGTACTTCTCTTACCACAGGATTTGACAAGAGAGTGCTCATTCTTTCACCTTCATGGCAGGTAAAAGGTCTTACTGCCTGTCACTCACTGCCCATGAAATCAGTGACTCTGATAGAAATCCCTTTGTCTCTGGCCTCTTGGTCAGTATTGGACTGAACGTAAAGTTAGAGGATAAGTGACATAAAGAGTCATGATTCCAAAAGCACTTAAATCCTGTGAGGAAAAATACAGCACCAATTTGTGGTAGATAGCTTTGAAACGGGGTGTATTTAGTGATATTTTCTTTACCTTTGGACTAATTTGAATTGTTATGTCCTAGGAAATAAAAAATATCACATTATATTTCCTATTATATATTTATTTGTTTAATACATTGTTTCAAAGAATTACTGAATGCCTTCTATATGAAAGCCATTGTAGAGAATGCTAACATACCAAACTGAGAAAATACCATTACCACCCTCACAGTTAGAGTCAGGAGCATTAGTTCATGCCTTGACTTTGGTCACAATGCTCACAGCTGCCCACTAGTTTTAACTTGAACCCTTTCTCACTGTGGTGATGTATTTATTAAGTGTGATAGGATCACCTAGAGGAGTGAGAACGGTTCTCTGTGGGAGGCAGGAAGCCAGAGAAGACTTCATAGATGAAGAATTGTTCCTCCTGCTTCTTATCAAACAGATAGGAATTAGGCAGTTTAAAAGACAAGAATGGGTATTCAGATTGAGGGGACAGCATGTGAAAAAGCAAGAAAGCATAAAAGAAAAAGGAAAATACATGCAATCATGCATTACTTGAACAGAGATTTCATAATAATAGCAGAAGGATAATCATATTTAATGACTTTTTTTTTACTCTCTTTAGTGATTCCGGTCTTTTATTAGACATAAAAATTTCCCCAGTGTCCTAGCTCAAATGCAAATGTAAATTTCAAAACCCTACTACAGACTTCCTAATCTGACTATAAATTTTCAATCAGTATTTGTGATGCAGGACCAGTATTCTGCACTTTTACAGGTGTTCCAGGATCATCTACACAGGTAACATAGTTTAGTTCACTGGTATAGACTCTGCCAAGTCTCCAAGGTTTTTAAACGAGCGGGTAACATGCTTAAATTTGCATTTGGCCTCATTCCTCTGGCTACTTTGTGGTTGAATGACTGCAATAAGGCAAGAAAGAGACAGGAGACTAATTAGATGACTCATAGTGATTCAACCAAGACATAGTGGTAGCCAAATGTCACATCACAGGACCAACTAGTCAGGCAGGACATGAAGTACCAACCTTAAAGAGCTGTCCATCATTAGACAGAGCTGGAAATAGGATGCCATCTATGCTGATTGCCACAAAAATTTCTAACATAACAAAGAAAATGGCAAAGTACACATTGGTCATGCTACTACTGAATTAGGAAGGGCAATTTTCAAAGATTCCAATCTCTGTCTGGTGTGGGGTTTTGTTTTGCTTTGTTCTGACTTGGTTTGGTTTGGTTGCTTCATTTCAGATGTTCAAACTGGGACCACAGGTCAAAACAATAGCTTTTGAGTGTTTTTGAGTCAAACACTGCACTCAACTTAAATTTCAAAAGCAGAAAGTGTATAGTACTGATTAAGAGGTTTATTTTGTTGTCTAAATTAAGCCCTTTGTTTTTTTAATCATCTCATATTAATTGTACAAAGGAGTTTAATTATTACATTTCCATAATGCATATAATGTACTTAATTATATTGTTTTTAATGTATTTTTATTTATTTTTAATTTTATTAACATATAATAGCTCTACAGGGAAATACATTTTAATATTTACGTATGTGCTTGCAACATATCTTAGATTTATACCCCCTCCCCTCGTTGTTCTCCTTTTTCCCTCTACTCCCTTCTTAGAACAATTTCAACAGGTTTCATTCTTCTGCTTTCTTATATGAATACAAAATACATCCACTATATACAACCTCATTCACCCTTTCCTTATGCTCATTCCTTCCCAATGGTACTCATTCCTGGAAAAGACCTATTTTAACCTCCTGTCTTCATTTCTTATTATGTGTATATTGATAGTCCATGGGAGTTTCACCTTGATACTTCAGGGCTGTATATATCATGCTTTAATGAAATTAATCCCCCCATTACTTACTCTTTCTCTATCACCATAGTACCCTAATATTAAATGGCTTATAGTACAGTATGTTATACTACATTCATATATAGATGGTTGTTTCAATATTTTTCATTCTCTAACATTTTCTTTCCCTTTCCCACCTCCTGTAGCTCCATCAGACAGACTCAGCAATAACATTTTGTTCTCTCTCTAACTATATATCTATATAGTGTGTGTGTGTGTATGATTATGTATGCATTTATATATGTATTTAATTTATGGGTACACTTTCTTATATCCCCTCCTCCCTCTGTCTCTTCCTTTTCCCTCCCACATCACTAATATTTCTCGCTTTACTTTTGTCTCCTTTCCTCCCATCCAATAGATTCCAATATCAGAGCAAACATATGATATTTGTCTTTGTGGAAGCTAGGAAGTATTGAGTTCTACTTAACATGATGATCTCCAGTTCCATCTGTTTTCCACAAAACAACATAATCTCATTCTTATTATAACTAAGTCAAATTCCATTGTGTATATATACCACATTTTCTTTATCCATTCATCCATTGATGGGCACCTAGATTGATTCCATAATTTGATTATTGTGAATAGTGCTATAATAAACAAGAGTGTGCAGTTATATCTATAAAAAGCTGACTTTTATTCTTTTGATTTTATACCCAGAGGTGGTATGGCTGGATCATATTGTAGTTCTATTTTTAATTATTTTGTGGAACCTCCATACTGATTTCCATAGTGATTGCACTAATTTATATTCCCATCAGCAGTGAATAAGGGTCTCTGCTCTCCCCAGTCCCCACCACACTCACCAACACTGGTTGCTTTTGTTTCTTGATGATAGCTGTTCTGTCAAGGATGAGATAGAATCTTAAGGTAGTTTGATTTGCATTTCTCTAATGAATAAATCATTGAAAATTTGAGATTTAATTAGATTATGAAAGAATGTTAAAGAGATACTAAAACCCGTTTATAAAAATGTGTGGGAGAAAACTTACTAACATGGGAAATAGGAAAAAAACCTATAATTGATAGGTATTCCATTTCAATTATCCATATGTTATATTCGATCAATGAAAGTAACAGAAAAAAGATACAAAATTATGTTCAATCGACTGCACATCTATCGAGATTTTAAATTTTTTTGTAGTTACTGGGGTTTGGACTCAGGGCTTGCACTTGCTAGGCAGGCACTCTACCAGACTTGCATCATTCTACTGGACCTTTTTGCTTCAATTATTTTTGAAATAAGGACTCACTTTATGCTGGACCAGCATGGACTCTGATCCTCCTATTTGTGCTTCCCCTTTGGAGCTTGGGTGACAGGTGCATACCACCATACCCAGCCGTTAGTTGAGATGGGATCTCCCAAATTTTTTTGCCCATGCAGGCCTCAAACCTACCCTCCCAATCTCTGCCTCCAAAGTAGCTAGAATTACAGGCTGGAATCACTGTATCTGACTGGAACAGTATTTTGAGGTTTTATTTATGATATATTTACATCCTTTGTTGTTTTGGTGTGTCATTTATTTATTTTTCTTTGCTAGGGATTAGAATTTCTAGGTATAGAAAATATAAATGCCAGAAATTAGAAGACATAGGAAAGGAGAAATGCAGAGAGAGAGGGAAAGAGAGAGAAAATCTGAGATATTTATGGATTCTGAATTTATGAACTCTGAATGCAGGGGATATTTTCTCAGGAATGTGGTAAGACCCAATGAGAAATGACTGAGTTCTGTCTCTATGTATACTAAATTAAAAGTAGTTTTTAAAAGTTTTGTGCCTCTAGAATAGCATGGAAATGTCTGAAGGAGTCATTCCCTTAGTCATTGCTTCCTCTCTGTTACCTAGATGGTCCCTTGTCAATTCCTTGGAGTCCTGAAACTCCTAATAATTTGGGTAAATTCTCAAGAAGGACCAATATTAGTTTCTGTCAGCCTAGAGTTACAGAACTAGGCTGGACAGCCTAGTTTGAGTTACAGAAAATGAAAGAACTTGATGTGCTGAAAACCTGAGTTTGTAGAATGAGATTTACACACAGTACATAAGGAAGCTTTTCTAACAGAAGCTCCATTCATCACTTGTGATATGAGAGAAATGTGTCCACATCACCAACAAAGAGGCCATGCTGAGAAAGAAGTTGTCCATGGGAAAGATGGAAGGGGAGATTCCTGGCTTAGGAGGTGGACATTCTAGGGCAGTGCCAGCAATTAGGAAAGTTTTTGCTTTGTTTTTTTTCTTGGTGGTACTGGGATTTGAACATGGGACTCCAAGCTTGCTAGCCAAGCCCCCGACAACTTAAACCATCCCCTAGCCCTTGCCTATAGAATCAAAGAACATTGTATACTAGATGATCTATGGAATGGAAGGTTCCATGAACAATGTAGAAGCTAAGGTCGTTGGGGACCGACTCAGGAATTTAGAGGGTTGAGCCTGATTCCATTCTAGTGCACACACTCACACCTCATAATGGCAATTGTGGATAATTCATTTTGCCTGTAACAGCTCCAGGAAGAGGAATGTCAGGAGAAGCTCCAGGCTTGGAAGATAGAGGATTTCAAGGGAAACTGGAACTGCACCTCCTGTGAGGTAGACACTCAACCCTTCCCAGCTTCCAAAGACTGACAGTTACTTCTTGGGCAAAAGGTCATGTCCTACCTCCTTTGAGGAAAAAAAAAACAAGGTAAGAAATCTTTGTGACTGCACAACAATCTAATGAAAGAGAATGTGGCTGGAATAATATTCTGAGATATTAATCTGGATATTTTACTCCTGTGTTTTTCCATTTCTCTTATCGATACTCAGTTGGTATCAATACCTGAGAACTGAATAGACAACGTCCTTCTTTTGTTGTTGTTGCTTTGTTTTTTGGAAGCAAGGTCTTACCATATAGCCAAGGCTGACCTCAAATTTCCAATCTTCTTGCCTTAGCTTTCCACATACTGGAATTACAAGAGTGCACCACCATACTTAGCTCCATCCTTCTGTCATCAAGACACAATACTGGAATAAGCAGGATCTCCTGAAAGTCCCTAAATTTTCCATCAGCCCTGTGAAAACCAGATGTTCATTGTAAAAATTAAACTGAAAATTTGAAACATTTAAAACATTAAGCCTCATGTGTGAAACTGTGAAATAAGATCCAGTCACCTTGGTGTGTTGTAAGTTACTTATTTGAACACACACACACACACACACACGTAAATGGGAGGTTTGTCTTTCTATCCACTCAAATAAATACTGAACAAATACTTAAAGATTATCAGTTTATTATTTGGCTGTCCAAGTGGTTACATACTTCAGGACACAGGCCTTGGTCTGAACTTAGGAAGACAGTGGAAGATTTAAGGTAGAGAAATCAACTTCTGCCCATTTGACCTTTGTTCTACTGCTGCCCATAATAATAGCAGCTATTATGTGTCTTTCCCGCTCTCTCTCATGTTAGGATAAATCATGTGTATGAAGCTCCTCAAGAACAGAAAATGTAACATCAGCATGTGTACAATCTTTCATAGTGCTGTTTACACAGCGTATACTAAAAAAAATTGCTAGATGATTAGATGAGATGAAATTGAAAGATATTGTACAAAATATAATGTGTACTTTTGTTCCAAACTGCAAAATTGCAAATATACAACAGCTAATAAATGATCTGCTTCCTTTGATTTAAGAATGAAAGAATACATAGGGGTTTAGGAACGTAATTTCAGATTTCTATTCTATTTGTGACCTTGGATATAACTTTGGGTAACTGGCTTAACCACAGTTTCCATCTATTTCCGCATCCTTCAGTTACTCTAATCATAGAATCTTAGTAACAAAGGTAATTCATATTAGCCTCATATGATGGTGAGGAGAAATAAATAACTAAAGCTATGGTTAAGTTCTTTATTACTGAAACATAAGTGCCTTCCTAAATGTTTGTGGAAGTAGTCAAGCTGACTTCTCAGCAACCATGAGTGATTCACTGTCATTCTAGAGAAGTCTATACACCAATAATATTCCTTTGACATTGACACATGCAGAGAAAATACAATTTGAATTTATGAAATAACTTCATATAATCTTTACCATGCTCCAATTATAAGAAGGCTCTACCAAAAACAAAGAGTACTACTAATAAAATTGCAATAAATTCTCCATAGCTAAATTGAAATGGAAATTGTGACAGAAGATAATAAGACAGCAGCAGGCTGGGTGGTACAAACACAAGCTTCCAGTTTCATTCTAAGTTCACTCTAAGTTCATTCTAAGAACACTCCACTTGGCTGTTCATAACAAGGATAAAAATCTAGTTGAAATTTGACCATTTAGTTAAAATATTTAACGTGGTTCCTGAACTCAGGACCTTATTTAGAGTTGGAAACCATTCTGTAAAACACATGAAACCATGCATGATGATGCACACTGGTAACCCTAGCATTCGGGAGGCAGAAGCAGGAGGACTGCAAGTCTGCAAAGGATTTGCAAGCCAAAACCACAAGGACCCTACTACCGGAAGAAAATTTAGATTTGAAGTATGGTTAAGATTGCTTTTTTCTTTCTTGCAGATAATTACTTTAGTTTTGCCTCCACCCTAATCACTCAATGTAAGAAATAAGAGAAGAGAAACACAAATTCCCTTCATGCTTTTTATAAAATGAAAAATATCCTAATTATCTTAAAAAAAAAAAAGCAGGAAATTCATCCACAGCTTAACGATGATGATGACATTAGCCCTGCTCTGCTGAAAGGATGATCAAAGGTGGTAATGGGAGTTGACACAACCTTACATTAGCCAGGCAATAAAAAGGATTCCATCAAAAGATGAAATCTCCAGAGTGTAAAATTGAATGTTACAACTTTCAGATGACTCTGTGTTTTCTTTTTCTGTAAAGGTATTAAGTTGATACAACATCATAGAGAAAGAGAATTTATTATTACTGAGATGTGATAATGTGTGTGTATGTATATATTCAGGTAAATACATTGACCATTTTTTTTTCTTTTAGCACACTCAAAAGACTGAGTATTCTCAAAGACTCAACTACAGTTTGTGAGTTTAAATTCATGTGAGATCAATTCACCACACTTGTGAGATCCTTGGCTCTGTTTGCTTTTTCTTTCAAATGCTGAAAGGAACTTTCTCCTCAAATTTTATGTAAATTAAACTAGATCAGTCTAGTACTTTCTTTACTGATGAAAGAAGTTAAGATCCTTACTCATTCTGGTATTATACCAAGCCCTTTGTAAAGGCTTCTTGTAAAATGTTCAAATGATTACATGGTAGTAAAGGAGAACATATACTGAATACCCACCAAACCACAGACAGACAAAAGCATTAGAACATTGTTTGAGAATACTTGATCTATATGAGACCCATGCTGGAAAAAGTCAAAATAAATTCAGTAAAAGATCATGCATTAAACACTCAGTAGAGTATTATGCTATATGTATGCTAAAAGAAAAATAAATGACATATATGTTCCCTAGGGGAGTTCATAGTCCTAAAACTAAAAGTAAAACCCAGAAATTTACATGTTTGATTTTTATTCACAAATTTTAAAATCTTCTTAGAAAAATGTCACAGTAGAAATAAGCATACATCTTTCAATTACTTCAGCACATAAAAGAAATGATCCATAAAGAAGTACTTCTTTTTTATTGATTGGCCTAGCATTTTGGAACACTGATAAAATGTGCAAAAATTGCTACAGTTTTCCAAACTAGAACCATATCAGGCCAATACTCACTAGGATGCTCTTATCAAAAGCCTGGGGAGCCCAGTGGTTCAGGCCTATAATCCTGGCTACTCAGGAGGCACAGATCAGGATGATTTGGGTTCCAAGGCAGCCAGAGCAAATAGTTAGTGAGACTCTATCTCAAAAAAACCCTTAACAATAAAAGGGCTGGTGGAGTGGCTCAAGGTGTATCCTGAGTTCAAACCCTAGAACAGAAAAAGAAAAAAAAGAAGCTTGTGGAAATCAGATTCAAAAATTTATTTATTTATTTATTTATACACACATATATGTATTTACATATATAGAATATCAAGAATGGCAAGCAAAGATAGACTCAATACTATTGAAGTTGTGAGTACACATAAGGATGATTTGAGTAAGTTAAACGTATCTGTGATGAAACTATATTACATTCATAAAAAATTAAAGTGAAGTAGAAATAAAAATCAACTTCCCTGAATTGCTTAAGACTGAGCCTCATGAACACAGGAAAGGAGACATCTCAGGTAAATTTTAAAAGTTCAAGAGAATAATGACCTGTGAAGAAGATGATTATCCAAAAGATAACACATGTGAAATGGCAAATTCTTATCCCCTTAACCCCAGGCCCAAAAGGAAAGAAAAGGAAGTCATACACATAAGAAAGTGACAGACAAGGTGAGAGAGCCTTGGGCACTTTGACATGGGCATGGACAGGTGTTTTTGGTGAGAATGGATAAGTGGGGCTTAGAGAGAAGCATGGGGGACATCCTCTAAGGAAACAATTTTAAGAACTACATCTTTGGTTAAAAACTGGAATTGATGTTCTTTGAGAAATGCTAAATAAAGAATTGACCTCCTTTATTTTTGGTTTTTACTTCTTTATTGAATTTGATGTTGGAAAAGACAAATATACAAATCCAGTGTGGTTAACCCTTTATTAATGGAGAAACTATCCACTTCTATCAAATCGAAAAAAGGAAAGCTTACCCTGAAGAAAAACTTGTTCTATGGGACTTGAAAGCTATATTGGAGTCATACAAAAAGATGGAGAAAAAGGATTCTACAATTACTAAATAAATATCTAGTAAACAACTAGAAAGTAAAAGGAAGAACTCATGGTTGAGCATCTTAAGTATGGCTGGAAGATCAGGGTAAAAATGACCACAACACAGTGTTTTTTTAAGTAACCAATTATCTACAATTATGTCTACATATCCTAGTGTTAAATGTCCTGAGATAGAGGTTGGGTTAATTAAACATTAAATATATATCCACATATCCATTTATCCATCGATCATCCATCCATCCATCCATCCTGCACCTGCTTGGTCTTGGGCATTATGTTCTAAGGTACGGATGAAATGCCTATAAAGGTTTATACCTCAAAGAATTTGGCTTTAATTTTTGCAGTTTAATAGTGCACATACCAAAACCAGGGTGACCAGAAAAAAATTGTAAAAACAACTTAAATCTTCAAGAAAAGAAGAATTTCATAATCCATTTTTATCGTTGGCCAGGAGTGGGATGATGATGGTTTTATTTTCAGTTGCATTTTTCTCAGTCTTCATGCTTGCTGAAATCCTAAAGGGAAAATAAATATTACTATTAACTCTACATGATATTGGATTCAGAAAAAGTGAGGAAACAAAATTTCAATGTACTTAACCCAGTGAATGCAATAAATAATTTGGTCCACCACAGAAATTTAATGGGCTGTCATAATTTTTACATGGCTTCAGAGAACAAAATGTGTTAGCAAACAACCTGGTTACCTGGCCCTCCAGTGTTTTGTCTCATCTGAAACTAGTTGTTTCTCACCATCTCTCCATCCCCTGAACCCCAGGCTCAGAGCCAATCTTGTCCTCAGGAAGAATATTCAGTTCATAGCTGAATATTTTAAATACCATAACTACATAAGACTTGCTCTTTTTTTTTTGCTACCCATTTATGGATTATTTACTTGTCATGATTAAACCAGTATAGAAATTCTCTTTCTCTAGCAGAGAAGATATACATGTAAAGATTAAGTTTGCTCTAAGAGAAAAGTTACATTGAACTTAGCTGTACTGATTTATTGGGTTAGAACTGTAAAAGCACTCTTCAAATTATATGTTCTGATCTCTCTGTGAGTCAATTTTTATTCCTGAGTCAAAATAGTCTTTAGTTACAGAAGGTCTCTCTTTACCCAGATTTTCCCTGGTCCCTTGAAACAATGTTGTGTACCAGTATGCTAATTTCATGCCAACTGCACAATTTATATACACTGTAAATAATAATTTTCATTGAGCTACCTGGAGAAATTTTTCATTGGTGTATATTATGGATCATTCCAGTATGTAATGGAACCAAAATGTAAAAATATACCTAGAAGGTGAGAACTAGGAAATAGAGTTTCTAAGAGTATGTGCCTTGTTTGAGTTTAAACATACCAGTATGGTGCTGACACTTTTATTTGTACAAAGGAGACATGGAAATTAATAGTATTAGTTTGAAGTTCACAAAGATTACAGAGTTATTACTTAATAGTGAAATCTTAAAACATTCCATACCAAATAACTTTGACATAATCTGGATTTCCTAATTTTTTCATTTTGAGAAAAGTTCTCACAAAATATATTTAAGAACAGTAAGTTCATAAGATTTATAGATTTCATGGGGAAATCAGTTACTATTTCTTTATTTCATTGTTAATGATAAAGGTTATAGGGCAGGACACCAGTAAACCAAGCTGATGAAATAAAATGTTAGAGTTTTTGTATCCTAAAACAGAATAATTTACATATTTGGTTCACAATTGCAATTCAAAAACAAAAGCTGTATATCTAGGAAACAAGTTTAATCTGATAATGTTTCTTTTATACGTGGCTGGACAGATATGTATAAAATGATTGATACATGGTCTGAAACGGGCTCTGTAACAAGGATCATTTCTCTTCCTCAAGAAAACAGACCCACCCTCAATTTCTATTTATCCATTTGAAAAGAAACATACAATTTTCTAAACATTTATTTCAGAAATGTTGCCATTTAATTTCAGAATTAGGGAAATAAGAAAAAGAAGAGGAAATAAATCAATTTCTTAGCACATATTTCTTTATAGCTTCTGGAAAAGACCTTTTGTAAGATGATTTGATTTATCAGATCAAGAAAACAGAAGCATAACCTTAGGGTATACAATAATGCATTATTACTTTATTTGCATGATGTCATTATATTGTCAAAGGGTACATGTTAGAAACATTGACAAATAAGTAAGACAACACTTCAGCTTTTAAAATTTCTTCCTCGAATGTCATATACAAAAAAAAAAAAACTAAAGAGAAGATGGAAGAAAGTTCCTGAGAGCATAGGGGGTACACAATACAAAGAAACCAAAAAACTTCACTGCTTGAACTGATCCAATAATTAACATTAAAAAATAAATAAATAGAGGCTGGTGGTAAGACTTTAAGAATAAAAAAGGACCTACAATTCATTACTTTGTTGGGATTCAGTGGAAAATGTCAATAATAGCTAGGGTAAGATAACAGAGGAATTAAATATATATCAAAATTTAAGCTGGGTTCAGGAGCTGAGACAAAACCAAGAAATAAGGCTGAAAAAAATCACTAGAACAGCAAGAAATTGAATTGCCTGCTCAAGAATGTACAGACTTGTTCTAGCACCCTTCCTTCTCATTTAGGTAATAAATGAGATACAGTGTGCCTAAAGGAGTAATTACATCCAAGAATAGAGAGTGTTTTGTTTTTGTAAATCTGTAACCAGAAAAAATACCTTAAAAGAAAAAAAATGTAAAAAAAAGACATCCATGTCACAAGGCTCTTTGATTACAAAACCAACAAAAGACCCCTTTTCTCCAGTCTGAGTGACAGTATTAAAGTAGGTAAGTATACATCCAGGTGACAAGTTCTGATCTGGTAAATCTCAACCCAGTTGGGGGGACATAAATACCTTTAGGTCTAATACCAGCCTTTGAGCTCTCAAAAACCATGTTCTGCCATCTTCTCAGGATGTGCTGCTAGTTTATTCCCTCTTTTCCTTGCACCCTGCTTTGTCTTCCTATATTAAACAAATCTCTCCTGGCCTTGTATCCCTCCTTCATGGATGACTTTGGAATTCCTTCAGGCCTTATTTCAACTTCCTGGGGAGTCTTGGTGGCCTTGAAAAATTGAGTAGAGAGTTGCCCTTTTCTATCAGGGAAATCTCTTTTCCAAATACCTGTCTGGTGACAATACTTTTTTTCTTCAAAATGTTAAAATAAGTCCAAGAGAATTTCTTTAATATATCAAAATAAAGTCTAAGTTACATAGAAAATAATAGAGCCCATGGACAAAATGGGTGAGTGTAATGCTCCAACACTAACAAGCTGTACTTGCTGCAATAGGTTCTAGAGATTGCCAGATATTCAAAACTTTTATCTCTATGATGCCACCTCAGTAAGACTAGTGTGGAAGAAACAATGAAATTAGCTATACATAGTTATATTTGCCCACGACTACAGGATAAGACCAAAAATATGTAGGTTAGCATCCAAATGTATAATATTTGATGAATGCAAAACTTCTCACCTAGAACCATCTTCCTCTCATTGACTGCAAAGTCCCCTTTGCCATGTAATATTACTTATTCAGTTTCTGGGCCCTGGTATGGCATTCTTGGAAATCCATTTTATTCTGCCAACTATGCTGTCATGTTAAAATGCTGACTGTACAAGAAAGGTGATCTATGTTCAAACTGATCACTGCTAAGAATTATTCTATAGAAACACCCTAATTTGAAATTGTTTTTCTGTTCCACAAGTTATATTTATTAAGTGACAAGGAATTCATTTAAAATTTATTTAACAAGATTCTTTATTACCAACAATTACACTTTTGATTACCAAGACATATCCAGTGTTACTAAAATGAATTATCACAAACGCACATAATATTTGCTTTCATTAATTTTTTTCTGCCTTAAGACACATAATGACTTTTTCATTATGTGTCTTAATGGGATATTTTGGATAACTGTTGAAATGTTCCTGAGCAACCCTACAGTTTATTAGTTCATCCATTATGAATTTGAGTCACAAATTTCCTGACAATAAGAAATGGAGCATTTAGCTCCCATGAATCTTTTTTTATTAGAAAGCAAAATCATTCCTCCCAGTCCTCCAATAGACTTCTCATCAGATTTTGGTTACATATTCAGCCTTTGTTGTGGGAGGTCAGTTCTCTCAACAAGAAAAAGGGAAAGAAAGTGTTGTGGGAAGAAACCAATACCACTTCACTTGCAATGACAATTTAATAATAATGTTCTTTATTTGTGCTACAATGAAGTTTGACTCTCTTTTTGTTGTTTGATTATAAAGGATTTAAATCCCCCACTCTCTCCTTTCCTCTTCTACATTACATTTGGACAAGCTCTTAAGATTGCTTGGCACTACCTTGGACGCCAGAGGAAATTCCAAACCATAACCACTCAAGACTGCCTGCATTGGACCCTCATCCAATCCCTGCCCCATAATCAACATCACGACCCCAAGCCAGTCTGTTTTCTGCTCTCTCGAAACACTTTTGACCAGTGTGGGAAAAAGCCTTTGTATACTCTGTGTGTGTGTGTGTGTGTATGTGTGTGTGTGTGTGTGTGTGTGTGTGTGAGAGAGAGAGAGAGAGAGAAAGAGAGAGAGAGAGAAAGAAAAAGAGAGAAGAGATCATCAGTGTTGACACCCAAACCAAGTTGTGGGTGGGGTCCATCTTTTTCAAGCAGAATAACTTAGTAAGTTCTTAACATTTTGATGTGCATGGAATGGAACCCATGGCATTAAACAAGCACTCTATCACTGAGCTGCACCCCCAGCCCAGTACTTAACTTTTATAGATGTTCTAAAAATGTGTTGATTCCTTTTAAAAAGTACTTAAATTCTGATAAACACTGACACCTTGCATTGGCCCACAATTAACTAAAAACAGGAGAAAATGTTGACATCCCTGTCTCCGTTTTGTACTTGTTAAGTTTTGCTCTGAGCCATTCTCTCTTGATTCTAGGAATCAAGGAAGAACAGTAACATCTTTATGACAAGGGACTAAACTACCCCTAAGGAGCAGCAGAGCCTTGCAGGACAAATCAACCCCCAAATCAGGACAATTACCTGTAATGATTAGGCTGCACCCTAGAGTAGGAGTAATCATCTCATGGGGACTAGATTGTTCCCCTCAAGTAATAACAGTGAAAACAACTTCTCCAGAACCCTTGGAGAACAAGGACTGAAATAATGACCCACCAGGCTCTAACCCACCAATCCTGAGAAATTGAGCTGTTGTGACCACCCACCTGTAGCCACCTCTGACCACCTGAACACAGCTGTAACTGGGACTATTTAACTACTGGTACTTTTTGGCTCCTCCCTTAATTCTTTGTCTACTTAAACTAAAGTTCATATCTGTACATCAAAGATGACTGAATATGTGTTGAATTACTTATTTTGCCTCTTATCACAGCATATCCCTGACTGTGTAATAAATCTCCTTTCTCTGCCCTTCACCATCACTGTCTCCTTATTTGGCATATATGGGCAAGTGGCTGGACTTGACATGTGGAATCTCAGGAGTTTGGACCTGGGGCTTAAAAACTCCAGTTTTATCCTTTGATCTTTACAATAATCTTTTTAGGTACTTTGAATTATCTACATGGTTATAGATCAGTAACTGGGATTCTGAAAGTGACTTTCCCACAAACAGAAAATGAATGTCAAAGCTAGGACTCAAAAGTCCAATCCAGTGTAATTGCAACTTGACTAGTATATCTTTGATACATTCTCCTAATATAATTTGATAAAATGTCTTTATTTAATTAATTTTATTTACAGATAATGATATATTATATGGGGCTTGCTCAAATTTCTGCACCAACAGTGCAACAGAAAAGATTCATACAGAAAAAATTGTATAATAGAGTATAAGGAAAATATTGCTGCTTGAATAAAAATAAATAAGTTGTTTCATGAGGAAATGAATTGCTAATGATAAGTAGTCAAAAGGTAATTTGCATATGTCAGAATTATATCTATATCTATATCTACCTATATATATGGATGTATATATGTATATACATGGATATTACATCTAAATGTGTGTGTGTTCTGCACTTTTGTGAGTCAGTCACTGTGCTCGCTATCGTATGTCATATCGTCTGATCTTCACATAACCATGGAAGAGTTCATGTAACTTGTTCATGCTTATAGACTTGTTGTGAAGCAGGATTTGAACAGATACATAAAGTCTGTAACCTTAAAAGACACCTAAAAAACTAGCTAGCATTTGTTGCCCTTAATGCAGAGAAACTAAAGCAGATACCTTAAAGCAACTGAGGCCAATAGGAAAAGGGGAACAGGTACTAGAGAAAAGGTTAGATTAAAAAGAATTAACCTAGAAGGTAACACCCACGCACAGGAAATCAATGTGAGTCAATGCCCTGTATAGCTATCCTTATCTCAACCAGCAAAACCCCTTGTTCCTTTCTATTATTGCTTATACTCTCTCTACAACAAAATTAGAGATAAGGGCAAAATAGTTTCTGCTGGGTATTGAGGGGGGGAGCGGGAGGGGGTGGAGTGGGTGGTAAGGGAGGGGGTGGGGGCAGGGGGGAGAAATAAACCAAGCCTTGTATGCACATATGAATAATAAAAGAAAAATGAAAAAAAAAAAAAAAAAAAGCATTTGGTACTATCTTCCTGATGATTATTACTCTAGATATAGAGTAATATTTTGGAGCCCAAAATCAATATATTTAAATATTTTCACTGCATTTTTTGTTAAAATTCTAATATTACAAGCATATTTCTAACTCAGACTTATCAACTCATTTAAGATAATGGTCATCAAATATTGTTTCCCATGTCCTATGAGATAGCCTGAGTCTCCATACCTTATTACATTTCTAGTTATCATTGTTAAAGAAAATGAAAATACCTTCATAACGGACTTGATATGCTCACTATTCATTTCAAAACTTCCCTGAATTTCTACAGTTATTTTTACAGTTCTAAAGTGCGTTTACAGTCTCATTTGCTCATCGTAAACAACCCATCAATGTAGGAAGAAACAGCATTATTATTCCTATTTTAAAGACTCAGCTGCTGCAGAAAAAGTCTATGCCTAAGGTTTCAGGGTGTGATGTAATGTTTCCAGCCTAAGAACAAACGTGTTGAAAACACAACCGTTAATAAAAGAATTTTTTTTTATTTTTTAAAGACATTTAACATATCATGGGGTGTTCTTCACTAAATAGTTTATAGATTATGCTTCTAGTTGAAAAGTTGTAGGAAATTTCTTTAGTTTTATAAGAAGTTTATGTACCTTCTACATGTTAATACATTTGGGGTGTCAAAAAGAAAGGCTTTAAATATTATCTTAAATTTCCTTTCATTACTTTTTCAGTTAACTGATACTTTAAACTATTTTTTCAATAACTGACACATTTGAAATCATGATATTAAAAATAAGCTTATTTAATTATTTACTCATTCATTCAACTTTTACTGAAACCAATCAGCATAGTGTTAATCACTTCAGCCTGACTAAATTTCAAACCTGCTCTTCCTTATTCTTGTCTGCTGACCTTCCCTTTCTTCAGTGCCTTTTCTTTAGAAAATTTATCACTACAAATTCAATTGTCACCCCTTTGAGATGTACATTTTTTTTATTTATATTCATTTATTCACATGTGCATACATTGTTTGGGTCATTGCTCTCCCCCATCCCCTCCCTCTCCTCCTGTCCCCACCCCACCCTACCCTACCCTCGCCTCACTACCAGGCAGAATCTGTTCTGCCCTTATCTCTAATTTTGTTTGGAGAGAAAACAAAAGCAATAATAAGAGAGACAAAGCATTTTTGCTAGTTGAAGTAAGGATAGCTATACACAGAGATTCCTAGCATTGCTTCCATAGCAATGTTACATCCCAAGTTAATTCATCTCTTACTGACCTTTTCACTAGTTCCTGATCCTCTTCTTATGTTGAGCTCTTTAAGGTTCCTGTATTAGTTCCTGAGATGTAAATTCTTTAGAGACTCTTGAAAATATTACAACCCAGGAATGTATACTTCCAGGACACAGAAGACATCCCTTTGAAATATCATCAAGTAAGGTTGCTTCTCTGTCTGTTTCTGGGTGAATAGGACCCTAACTTAGGCAATCATTTTACACCAAACTCTCAAACTATTACCTGTCATGAAGACAAGAGAAAGTTTTCTTTTTCCTCTGGGTAAAGTCAATTAGCAAGCAAACATGGCCTGTAACCACCCAACCCAGTTCTTTTTAAAAAAAACATTAACTTATTTTTCATTGATGCATAAGAACAATATATTTGTGTGTATTTATGGGGTGCTGTGTGATGTTTTGATACATGTATACATTGTACAACTGTTAAAATCAGATTAAATATATTTAGCTCCCTAAAAATTTGTCATTTCATTATGGTGAAAAACATCTAAAACTCTTTCAGCTTTTTCAGATGTACAGTACATTATTGTTACCTGTAATGATCCAGCTGTGCAAGAGTGCTCCAGACCTTCTTACTCCTATCTATAGCCTACTCTAGCTCTTTAAAACTCTGAAGTCCTTTTTTTCTGTTATATCCTACCCTTACATTTCATTTAAGTCTCTAGCTACCCAAACACACTGCACTACTCTGCTGGCTGTGTTCCTGGGGGTTTTTTCCTACCAATTAATTAAAAATGTCCACAACAAATGCATGATTGTCTCAATACCAAATTTCAATGGTTCTATTTTAATATTAACAAATATAGCAAATAAATCGGTTCTGATAAAGTAGTAAGAACTTGTAAATGCAAGCCTACCCTATGAGCATACATAATGGAATGTTTGGTGAAGAAACCCTGTAGATTTTGGGGTCAACCATCCTCTAAGGCTAGAAACAGACTTGCGAGACAGATCTACAACTACAGTCCTGCAATCGGTTCTGATAAAGTAGTAAGAACTTGTAAATGCAAGCCTACCCTATGAGCATACATAATGGAATGTTTGGTGAAGAAACCCTGTAGATTTTGGGGTCAACCATCCTCTAAGGCTAGAAACAGACTTGCGAGACAGATCTACAACTACAGTCCTGCCTTCTCCACTCACTTCTCAGGTGTAGGAAAATTTTATTTCTCTGAGCTGCAAAATGAAAATGAAAGTTCCTCCTACAGAGCTTTGGAAAATTAGCTCCACCTGACCAGCAATGAGAGCTCTCTAAATATTAATAATAGCTTCCTTCTATTCAATTATTCCTCAACAAACAATTGTTGGTGGCTAATGTGTGCCAAGCATTGCTCTGCAACAGACAACAAAGCAACCAGAAGTATTAAGTACATCTCCCCAACTAGTCATCCAACCCTTATTTGAAGACCTTCTGGGTTGAGAACACTACCATTCCTGCAGTTGTGACTGTGAGAAATACTGCTGCAAATTCAGTCAGAGTTCAGTCCCTCCACAATTTCTGTCCATTAACACTATTTCCTTAGAAATATTGCTCCTACTGGGTAAGTATGTTTGCTTTTCATCCCACGGACTTTTAAATATATGAAGGCGGTTTGAAAGAGGCATGGCTTCTGAAAGTTCGACAATTTCTCTGACCCTGGATTGACCACTATCTCTAAATCTATTCCATTTATTTGTTTTCCTCTGTCTCCTTGAAAGAATGGTATATCAAACAGGCTATGGTATTTCCTCCTTTGAGAGAATATGCCTCTTTTTAATAAAGTCTAAGCTCAAAATAGATTTACCAACAGGCTGACGATAACAATTCTATTGAGTATCAGGTCATCTGAAAGCCCACTTGTTATATACTCTGAAGATTTTCCTTTCTAAATAAAGTAGAGCATGGTTTGTAAATTATCATTCTATATTTATCACAGCAACATATTAACATCTATCTGCATTTCAGTTTTACCATGCAACATTTTACTATCCCTCTGATGTTATGAAATTTGCAAATTCAATCATGATCACTCTCTCCCCATACACATTGCTATAAAATGTAGACCATTTGATATAAAACATTAAGAGGAAAACTCTTTGTTTCTATGCTAAAATTCTCCCTCCAGTTTGAAATCAAGCCATGCATCATCACCAATTAGACACTATCAATTGGTTATAAATCTATCTGTTAATGCTATTTTCACTAAAACTATATCACGCTGGTGAAAATTGGAATTATAATTTCTTATTCACTTTCTGGCATTTATCTTAGTCCTCATAGTTCTTCAAAAATAATATTCCACCTGCAAGTCATCCCACAAAATACAATCTGATCATAGATCAAAAGAAATATAAAATCTCAGTTTTAGAATACCCTGCAATCTCTTCATTTTTTAGGATGTTTTCTTCCTCCCTCTCTTCAACATCATTTGTTTTGCCTGAGTGGACAGTTACAAAAGCAATTTAAGTTCAAATCTCCTCAGGTCTTTCTCATGAATATTTATATCTCTAATCAAAAGTTGTAAACCTATTTAATTTCTTTCTTCCTTCTTTCCTTCTTTCACTTCCACCCTTCCTCCCACTTTTCCTTTCTTTTTGCCCGAGCTGCTTTCTCTTCTTCCCCCTCACCTCCATCTGGTTTTCTTTCTTCCAAAATAAATGTAAATGAAATTTTTATTATCAAGAGATAGTATTAACTACAAAGAGCAAGTCAGGAAAATAATCTCTATTACTTGGGTGTTTGGCTAATCTCTTGACATTACCTCCTAAATTCTTATTAACATTAATTAAACAGATATAAAGGACTTAGAGTATCTTAAAAATGTAACAGTTGTTAAGTAAATGTTAGTGTATCATGAATTTTAAGTTACACTCTACAATTCAAATGGGTGCGATATGTACTTAGTGTTTTTACCACAAATTTATCTAATCCCCAGTCTAGACCCTTCATTCCCACTCAGTGGTGGGAAGAAGATAGGCAGTATGATGAGGGCTCCAAGGTGACCCTAAAAGTATTTATCCCAGTTTTAAAACAGTACTTTGGGCTAAACTAAGTTTTGAGCTCTTTTGATGTTTCTATTATTGTTTGGGAAGTATATACAGTTAATTTAAAAATCAGTGTTCTATTTTTTTTTTATTGCTTCCACAAGGAAATTTTCCCCTTTCTCATTTTCATGATGTTCCCAGGCAACATTCTCAACCTCATCTTTATTTCTGGTTTCATTCATAAAATACAGCACTTTCTCCTTTGCCTCTTTATTTGATATAAACTTTCCTTACACTGCATCTTCTACCTTAACTATGAGTTTATTATCTATATAGATATAGATAATATAGATCTCTACACATACATATGTATATATAGAAAGTGCTATTAGCTGAGTCCTCTACACAAAACTCTTTAAATATAAAAGGTAGTATTTGAAAGAGGATGGCATTAACAAATTTGTCAAAACTAATCCTATTTCCTCAAGTTAAAAAAAAGTAAAAGATTAGTTTTAGTTTTTAATTTCCCAATAATAATGCTGAGAAGAAACATAACAGCAATTTGTACAAATTATGTGAATAGAAATAAAAATACAACAAATTTGAAATTTCAATTATAATTATTAACATTAAGGTCACAAGTATATCATAATTCATTCCAAAAGAGGTATACTCCTTATTTTCCTAGAAAAGAAAGTGCTTATTACAATTTCTGTGTGTACTTACTCCAATACTTTTTTCCCACTTTTAAAAAAATGGTGGAGATGGATTCAGCATGATATATTTGATACATTGTAAGAACTTTGTAAATGTCACAACATACCCCCACCCAGCACAATAATAAAAATAAATAAATAAATAAATAAAAGGATGACTATAATTTAGATCCCATAACATAATGGGCCATAGGAATTTTTTAAATATTTCATATATTGCAAAACTATAATGGAAGCTGTACTAGGTTTTATAAAATTTGGCCATTTTATTTTTTCAAGTATAAATACCTTATCAATAACATATTTCTTACCATGTTACATTAGTCAGTTTCACTAGTGAGTATATATGCCATTCAAAACATAAAATCTCACTATTTTAAAACAGTGAGTAATCTAGTTGAATAATAGATTGATAGATGTGCCAAGTGTGAGGTTCACAGCAAAAATGTTTTCTTTTCTTGCTAGCACGTTTTGAATTGGAGAAATTGTTGTCATTAACAATAATCTGTAATTTATCATCAATATTTCATAAACATTGATAATTTGTTTTCTTCAAAGGTTTTCCTAATCTCTTCATTGATTTCAACCTGTTATAAATTGATTTTTTTTTCATCCACTAATTTTGCCTAAATGACTAGTACAGATTAGTAAATGTTAAAAGCATATATTTTAAAGTGTCTGTTTTTCCTAATATATCTCAATCTTTATAATATATCGAGTATTTCTGGAAGAGTGTTAGAATAATATTCTACTCTGTGACAGGAAGGCATCAATTTTACTTTCCTATTTCCATTTTGACAATGGTTTCAAATTTATGCAGGTGAATTATTTTTAGTATACTTCACATTTGTTCAGGCAAAAAAAAGTTTTAAAATGTGTCAAAATCAATAAATCTTTTCCTCAGTATTTACCATCAAATTTAGAGAATTCACACAAAAAGAAATACAAAATACTTTAAATCATTGATTCTCTTTTCCAGTCATATTGGCTGCATTTTTGTATCTCTGACCTCTCAAAAACTTTTATTTAGATTTAATTTGTTTTTATTTTTCTTTATTTTACTAACAAGATGTACAATCCTTCTATGATGAGTCATTGTGTTAAATAAAATACTGGATAAAGTAATTGAAAGTGTTTATTTTTATATACTTTCTTCAATAAACTAAATCCCGTGATGTATCACAGAACTTCTTGGATCATTATCTGAACACTAGTCATTGCCTTGGCAATACTAAATTGTGGACGTAATTTATTCAATAAGACTTTGCCAATATGCTTCTCATTCTCATTTAGTCTCTGTTCAGAAGGCTTCAATGGTACATTGGATTTCACTTTTGAAAACTTACCATTATTTTCACTCTCCTCATGTTTTTAAGACTATTTAACAAATGCTGCCTATGATTTTCCCTCTGCATTCTCCAAGTAAGTATTTTCCATCTCCACCTAATTCATAGTATAGAAATAATATTGGACACTTCAGTTGGTAATAGTCAGGATCTATAATATAATTTTAACATATCATTGTGTACTATTTAATTCTAGACTGTTTGATTCTAGCAGAATTCTAGCCTGTTTGATTTTAGTGCTATGATTCACAAGCTACCACTGTCTCAATAGATAATTTATCTAGGAAAATCCTGGCAAAAATCTATGTGCTTGTGTTATCTTTGTTTCTTTATTAATTGTATTTTAAGAGTTGGAGAAATAAAACCAAAAATTATGTAAAATAATTTCAAATACTACAATATCACATTTTTTTGGTGAAACTCAGTTTCAGGTTCCACTATATCTATTAATACCTCCAATACTATTAATACTGTCCTGTAAGTCTTGGTAAATCATCAGCCACTCAGAGAAATCACATCTGATTCCATCCATACAGATTTCAATTTAGATTTAGCATTTGCATAGCAACAATTGCTCCCAATAACATGTCTCCCTCTTCTAACAGGGCTGCTCTGTTCATGATACCACCAGAATTGTCCACACCAATGCTCCAGGAGTCCCCAGTGATCCACGTCTACAGTGATCCTGAGTGCTACTTCGCAACAGCTTCTCCATCACCATTCTTGAAGCCTCTAACAAGGCCTGCACCAATTATAGTTGATCAAACCATGTACCCTGCCACTCTTCGCTTCTGACAAATATGTCATTACCCCAACTGACACTAAGTTCCAGAGTTACCCCTGCAAACTTCACTCCTGCTCCTGTCATCTGTGTACCACTACATCCCACTTCAGTCCCCATAGTTGCTTCCTCTTCCCTGCTCAGTCCAAGGGACTGCCATAGTTGTAACCACTATGGTTATTATTGGAACTGTCTGTATAAATTACCACAATTGGGTTGTTACCTCTTTACTTCTGTCTGATTGAGTCCCTGATTCCATCACTATTCTCATCCACCCAGATTGTTATCCATATGTTCCTGAAATACTGTGCAGTATGGGTGCCACAATGTCAGCATCTGTTACAGAGGAACATCTCCCCGGTTAAGTATACACTGGTTACTTCCTCACCAACAGAAATTTTTTTCAAGTATTGCACTTTGTGCTTTCTTCATGGCATCATACCTGATGACAGCCAAGGCTTTGGAGAAACAATTTTTACCCTCACTTTAATTAATGGCCACTTGCTGTGGTCTTTATGATGAATTAGTTTTTCCTTAAGACAAAACCATCAGATTCATCTTGTCTTTTTTTGTCATTCTCAAAATCATTGGAGGCATGAGATTTATGCAAATTATATTAATTCTTATTATGGCAAGTGGTCACTCAACTTAGATGCTATTACCATAACAGTTTTCTCCCTACAAAATCCTCAGTCTATGAAATTTTAATGGGTCATTGGGTCAAAATTTAAAATTCTTAGGTCTAATTCAATCTACCCATTTTACTGTATAGAAATAGGTCTTCAATGGAATTCAGGAACTTATTTAAGGTATAAGGACATTTAGTAGCTTAGCTGTACAGTCTTCAAGTAGAATATTCAATGTGGCCTCATTTTTCTTGTTATGGTGAGATTATAAATTTATAATTCATAATAATAAACATTGTTGATATTTTTAAAGAAGCTCATTTTATTGGTAGTACTGGGGTTTGAACTCAAGGCTTTTTGTGCTGCTTATTTTGGAGATAGGGTCTTGCTTTTTTTGCCAGGTTAGCCTCAACCATGATCCTCCTGATCTCAGCCTCCCAAGTAGGTAAGATTAAAGGTGTGAGCCATAGGCATCTGGCTAAAGCCCTTTTTTTTTTTTAATCAGACTATTAAATATCTGAATGATGAGTTAATTTCCTACTCACCAATTCTCCGTAGAATTCCAAAATACCTTCTTTAGGAGATTTAGAGCTCACTTCAAAATTATTCCTAATAATCTGTTACATTTTGGAAGGCAATGTTAGAAGTCTTCACACATTCTTAATGAGCCACTTAAGCCCATCTCCTCAGAGATCACTGTGACTGTAAAATATCTTTTGAAAAAATAAAAATTCTCATGTAAAATGTGTTAGCAATATGGAAATAGTTATGTCATAAGTGAAAGGGAAAAGTATTTCATGCAGGATAATAAATTAAGACAATCCTACCAAGTTGCATAAATTACATTGCCATATTCCTATGCCCTATTTTGTTTTCACTTTATGTTCTGAATAAGAAACATCAGATTTCATTTTTTTCCAAATCCTCTATTGTAATAAAAATGTATTAAAGGCCCCAATACCTTCAAGCTTGTTAGCACATTTTCAAAGATAACATTAGACGTGCAGTCCCAAGTGGGAATATTAAAACAACACACATATCAAGCTATTGGACTTGAGAGGAAAATAAGTCTGTGGTATGTTTTGTTTGCCCTGATTTGCAGTTAGAACATAACTTTTAGTCATGCATTATTAACTGCAGATAGGATGAGAAAAGGGTTTTAACATCCCCAGATTAATTAATAGCTATTCTTCAATAAACATTTGCCTCAGAGACAGTTAGCTAGAACAATTTTCTCTTCTATTCCTGAAAACTGGCTACTCTCCACCAGAAATAACTGAAAAAGAAAATGCCTGTGACAAAGCTGAGGATATTTATTTAGAACCCAGGTAAGCATTTAACTCAAAGGAGTTGTCTGTGTGCTTGCCTTTGTCCTGAAGGAAGAACCTCTCACTTTTCATGGTCTGGCATCCTAAGTACAAGCGGATACTTTCTGATTATATCACCAAACATCTACATACAAGGACAAAATTACCTACACTTCCCCTTCTTCAAAAGCACTTGCCTGATACCTTGAGAAAGGGAGCCCATTCTGCATCAGTGGTGACATTCAGAAAATATGGTAAGTCACCAAATGGTGATTTCTGACTAGACCTTCATTGATTCTTGTATTCCCTGTCTTTCATCTTTTTGTTAAGGGACAGAGAGCTTAGGGTATAAGGATCAAATTCTGTTGACGACATCTCAGGTCAACATTGCCCATTCTCTTTATTTATTTTTTTCTGGTCCTTTTTTTTTCTTTTATTCATATGTGCATACAATGTTTGGGTCATTTCTCCCCCCTTCCCCCTAACCTCTCCCTTCCCCCCTGCCCCCTCCTTCTTCCCCCCACCCCCTTACTACCAGGCAGAAACTATTTTGCCCTTATTTCTAATTTTTTTGAAGATAGAGTATAAGTAATAATAAGAAGGACCAAGGGTTTTTACTAGTTGAGATAAGGATAGCTATACAGGGAGTTGACTCACATTGATTTCCCATACATATGTGTTACCTTCTAAGTTAATTCTTCTTGAACTAACCTTTTCTCTAGTTTCTGGCCCCCTTCTCCTATTGGCCTCTGTTGCTTTAAAGTATCTGCTTTAGTTTCTCTTCATTGAGGGCAACAAATGGTACCTAGTTTTTTGGGTGTCTTACCTAGCCTCTCTTTATCATGTGATCAAAGTCCAATCCCCTTGTTGTGTTTACCCTTGATCTAATGTCCTCATATGAGGGAGAACATATGAGTTTTGGTCTTTTGTTGCCCATTCTCTTTAAACATCTCTTATTAATAGTTTGATATTTTCTTCCTACAAGCATGCTGTTATTTATCTTTAGCCTTCAGTCACTGATAATCTTTCATAATTATCATAGCAACCAATGCTAAATCTTGTATGTGTGTCTGTTGAATGATGCTTTACTTTTATTACATGTCTTCATTTTTATTTTTTTTTTTCGTGGTACTAGGGTTTGAATTCAGGGCCCTGTACTTGTTGGCAGCCCTCTACCACTTAAGCCACACCTCCAGTCCTTTTCATTTTTTTAGTTGTCCAGGGCTGACCTGGACCATGATCCTCCTATTTATGCCTCCTGTGTAGCTGGGATACCAAGCATGCACCATTACACCAAGCTATTGGTTGAGATGTGGTCTCACTAAGTTTATGTCCAGGCTGACCTCAAACCACAGTACTCTCAATTCTACCTTCTAAGTAGCTTGGATTACAAGACTGAGCCATTCCACCTGGCTATGTTCACTTTTTTTTTTAAAGGTTCAATAATGGTATGCCTGAATGTGGTTTTCTTTTAATTTATTCTTTTTGGGTCTTGCATTCCTAGGTTTCTAACTTTAACTAAGTGTCTTTTAGGAATTAATGTGGAACTTGGGTATTAGTTTATACTGTAGATCAGTTCTTTAATTTTTTTCTAGGTCACAGTATTTTATTTCACCAAAAATATTTCATCTTATGTGTTATGTAAGTTTTAAATATTTAAATAAGTGGTATAAGTGAATATTGTTTGCCTAAGGGAGAGGAGAGGTTCAGAATTGACTACAAGAATGCAAGAGAGAAGCTTCTGGAAATTAGTTGAATTACACAATTAAGGTTAGAGCACTGTACACATTTCACTATGCATGAATTACATCTTGATAAAAAAATTTAAAGCATTTTTTCACTTAGCTCTATTTCAACAGTGTCATTTATTATGTTCTTGAAATTCTACGCATCAGTAGTTTTGGAACATAAAAGAACACAATGCAATGGCAATATTTATTTAGTTGATTATTTTTTAGAAACATGTTTTAAAGGCATCTACTTTGTGGAAAGTGTAGAAATAAGATGTAACATAAGCTTGATTGCACAGTTTAGCACATGAGAACATATAAGCTTAGGTCCAGTTGAACTGGGTTAGTAATACTGTGATTGGGGGAAGCACAGCATGTGTTTTGGGTTTTGGTTTTGCTATTTTACATATAAGTGGGATCACCAATGGAGACAGATTAGAGAATGAGTGAAAATTACCCAGCAGTGATGGCTGAGCTCCATATTCACCTATGCAGATTAAAATCTAAGTAGACAGAATTAAAAAATAGTGACCTAAGTGGCAGTAAGTTAAATTGGTAAAGGATTCAAAACAGTTTTAATTTAATACACACTTAGGTAGCCAAATTAAGTGCTACAGGCAGTAACCCTAATGAATTAATGGCTTTGAAAATATATCTTCACTAAATATGAAAGGCTCAAGGGCAAAGTAAGTGTTAACTAAAATCTTGAAGGATGGGAGGAAAACTACTTCAGTATTAACAAGAGTCAGTATTTTACGTGAGCTTTATTCTTGTGGGAAGACATGTTGAGCAATAAAACAATATGGAGGCTTCTTTAAAAAACTAAACATAGATCTGCCATATGATCCAGCAGTCCCACTCCTAGGGATATACCCAAAGGAATGCAACTCAGGTTACTCCAGAGGCACCTGCACATCCAAGTTTGTTGCAGCACTACTCACAATAGCCAAGTTATGGAAACAGCCAAGATGCCCCACTACCGATGAATGGATTAAGAAAATGTGGTATTTATACACAATGGAATTCTACTCAGCCATGAAGAAGAATGAAATCTTGTCATTTGCAAGTAAATGGATGGAACTGAAGAACAGCATCTTAAGTGAAGTTAGCCAGGGTCATAAGGCCAAAAATTGTATGTTCTCCCTCACATGCAGACTTTAAACCTAAAACAAATGCAGAAATATTACTGAACATGAGTTGCATGCTAAGGGGAGAACACAATCAGGAGGAATAGGGAAAGGTAGGAAACCCAAAACTTGAAAGTGTTTGATGTGCCCACTATAGAGGAGCTAATATAGTAACCTTAAAATGACAGAGGTCAATATGGGAAGGTGATCAGGAAGTAGTGAAAAGTTCTGGTAGAGATAAATCAATTTGGGTGGTAATATACATGTGCATGGAATCAATGCTAGGAGTCTCTCTATATAGCTATCCTTATCTCAAACTAGCAAAAGACTCTGTCTTTCTTATTATTGTTTATGTCTTCTCTTCAACAAAGTCGGAGAAGAGGGCAGAACAGGAGAGTTGGAGAATTAGAGAAGAGAAAGTGATGGGAGTAGGAAGGAAAGGTAGGAGGTGGGAGGCAGGGAGGAGAAATGACCCAAACAATGTATGCACATATACATAAATGAATAAATAAATAAATAAGACCACATGATCTTAAGATTTACTTGGTAAAATGACAAATAGTCATGGCCAAATAGAGCTGTATTTATATTATATATATTAACTTCAAAGGGAAACTCTCTCCCCAAATACTAAGATTCTCTAATTTTAACAGATTTTTCATGTAGTGACTACCCTTCTTGTCAGTCATTTGGCTTACCTAACTCATTTAGTTTCCCTCATCTCCTAGTATCAGGTTGTAATTCTAAATAATCTACTTGCCTACTTCTTCTATGCCAAAGCTGATCAGTGTCTCCAACCACATTTTTGTTCCCTCAGCCCTGGTTCCTATTGCCTTATCTTGTCACCATCCCTTCTCTCTGACTCAATTGAAGGTTATAATGACTAGGATAGAAGTTTATTCCTCACTCACACAAAAACCCAATACAGATATTCCCACTCAGTATACAGCCTCCTTCCCTGTTTTTTAGAGATTGGAATAATCTGTTGGATCTTCTTCCAGGTGGCAAATGGGGACAAAAATCAGAAGAGGATCATATAAAAACTTCAAATGAGCTAGGACTCAAATCACTTCAGTTCACAGCCATGTGGCTAAAACCCACTCATTTGGCCAGATTTCAATGTAAGGGAGGTTGGGAAATGTATTCTAATAGGTCTGCTCAGGATGAAAAGAAAATTATTTTGGTAACTTTATGTCAGTCTCCACAATATTTATTCATTATTATTTGGCAACCTGTTTCCACTTAGGCCTGGGCTTCCTAGTGTACAGTCAGCTCTCCATATCTACAATCAACAACAAATCAAACATATTAAATAATATGTGAATGTACTGGACACATACAGATATTTTTCTTGTCATTACTCCCTTAACAATTCAGTATAATAGCTATTTACATAGTATTTACAGTATATAAAGTATTATAAATAATCTAAAGAATATTTGAATTATGAAGGAAGTTATACTTTGATTTTTATATAAATACTACATCATTTTATAATATGGCCTTCAGCATCCTTGGGATTTGGTATTTTGGGGGGTCCTGAAAGCAATTCCCTGCAGATATCAAGGGACAACTGTAATATGTTTCATAACCAGATCTCTGCAGTCCTCACTAACCCTGGATATACATGGTCAAATTTTGACAGTAAGAGATAAATGAGGATTTGTGCACTTAGTGTTTATTTATTGAGCACCTACTCTGTGTCAGGTACTATTCTAGGTACTGGGGAAAAGTAGTAAATAAAATGAATAAACACATCAATCCTCACAAGGTTTGAATTCTATCAGTCTATGAGAAGAAATAATAATAGCCACCTGTCTCAATTATAAAATGAAAAGGGCATCCAGAAAATCTTTTTTGAGTAAAAACCAACTGTTCTATGGTCTCTCAAACACATTATTTTTTAACTTGATATTTCCCCCCTCCCACCTCCCTGCCTTGACATAGTTAAAATTTTAAAATACAGTAAGGGAAGAGATCATGCTTTAAATAATGAGAGTGTGTTTAATTAACAGAGTATGTTGTTTCTAGTGTTCCTGTATAAAAGAGGATATGGCTTAAAGGAAGCAAGAACCTATGGAGTCCTATCAGAGACCCCACACCCTATGTGAGAATTTCTATATAAATTAAAAGAGTCTAGATAGGTATTAAAGATGTTTTCAGAAAATAAATATTTCCTACAAAAGTTCTAAAATGATTTTTATGCCAAGTGAGCTAGAACCCCTAGAAGTTAAATATTTGTCTTGTTCATAAGAAAATAGACTAGCCATCATTTTTTAGATATGTGAGAATTTCCTCTTTATTTAGCACCTCTTTTCATAAATTCTGAAAAATGTTGCATTCATTACTGCTGAAAATTAACCACTTCTATCTGGGCTGATTAAAGAATGCCTGAACTTTTGAACATATATGAGATAAAAAGAAATTTTAGAGATACAAAATGCTTGAAGTTTATTTAATTCAAGTCCATAATTTGCAGATGAGAGCACTGAGACCTAAAAAAGCTGTAGAAATTCATTTCCAAGACTAGAAAACAACGCAAGTACACTCTTTTCTTGAAGGTGAATCAGTAGAATCAGCTTAATATACTATGTGTAATATTGTTACATTAAATAATTGGGTTGGATGTTAACTTCAGATCTAAATTGATGAATGAGTTTTGAACTAAGTCCAGGATAGACATCAAATAAAAATAAACAAGAGTCAAAATCTGTTTATTAACAAGTATTTTAGGTTTATATGGAGTGTAGTTAATTGCATATATTTATATAGCGTCAGTACAACAACCATGCCCTATAATTATTTACAGAAGCAAATATTTTATTCTGTTTTGAAAGTGGGTTTGCTCTTGTTAAATTAGTTATCCTGAGGGAGAGTGAAAACTAATTCAGAGCTTGTTTATCTATTCAGAGGGATACATTCCCGTTCTGCCTCCACTGCAGAAATTTGAGGAAACTCAAGTCCAAGGCATTAATGCTGAAACTTTAAATCTGTTTCATTGACTCTTTACAGGATTAACTTTCTAAGTATGCTTAAATTCTGAGGCATTTGTTTGCAATGGAAGTCAGTCTCCTTAAGTCTAATCAGGAGCTATTGCTGCGGTTTATTTATAGTTCAGAAGGTCAAACTGATTCACTTAATTGGAAAACTCTGCTTCCTAGTCTATATGCTTATTGATGTACTATACATTTGACGCGATTAGTTACCAGGGTGAGATTTTAATATGACCTTTGTTAATAAGGTGCATTCTCCATAATGGGCTGTTCGCAGTTTCTAAGAGCCGTTTACATGATGTGCTTGGTAATCAGTTGTACAGTGCTATTCCCATGGTGGAAAGAAAGATCTACCGTAATTGGAATAGCACAGAAGGCCCAAATCTGAGAACATTTTAGAAGTCTGTGGTTGATTACTTGTAGAGTTCCACATATGCTTTTAAAATGGAAAACACATTTGCACAACTAGCCTGACATCACACACTTTCCATTTGGAAAGTTGCAGCATGAGATACAACTTATACCTTATACATGGTGTATCTTATATAAGGGTATACGAATGATGTAATGGAAAATTATTTGTCCATTTAGACAAATATTGCTCATAAAATAGCCATCCCCCACTCACTTTGCAACATAGCACACTGTCTCACACACACACATACACACATGCACTACAATGACATTTTATGAGTATGTTCTCAGAGTTTCTAAGTATTAGCATTTTAAAAAGTATTAGCATTAAAACCATTTGACCAACCAGCTTTGTAAGGATATGATTTGTGGATTATCATGATACTGAGAAACTTAAGGGACACAGATGTCAAGAATGTCCAATATAAAGAGAATAAACTCACACTTTTCAAGTGAGTTTCATGGTATTATAGAAAGTTCCTTCGACATGGAGCCAGGCAGCCTGGAATCAGTGTTGATTTTGCCACTTATTTATTGTGTGATTTTGGTCAAGTTAATTAACCTCTTTAAAGTTCTGTTCATTTATCTATGAAATGAGAATAATAATGGGTATCTCTAGGTATGTGAATATTAAATAAAGTAGCATGCAGCTTCCTCTGTTGTTCATGAGACTTCCTAAAAGGACTCAAAACATAAAATCAAAATATTTTAATGTAACAGTTTTGTTTTGTTTATTTTCCAACAAAACTAGTGGAAAATTATTTAAGGACAATGGACCTTAAGACAGGAAAATAATGGTTTTTCCTATAAAATTTTAATTAATAAAATGTCATAACTATAAAAACTATATCAACTAAACATCAGATTCAGAAGCTAAATATCCCTAAGACATTGGTCTTCAACCCTCTTTGTTTAGTTTCTTCAAAAGAAATGGCTACATTCTGTAAATTGTTTCCTTTTATGTTTAGAAACTTTTTAATTTGAAAAATCTATTTGTTAATTCTTGCTCTTATTTCCTGAGCAATTGGAGTCTGATTCAGAACTGTCGTTGCCTATGACTCTATGTTCAATTATTTTCCCTATGTTTTCCTATGGTATTTACAAAGTTTTAGTTGTTACATTAAGATATTTGATTCCTTTTAAATTAGTTTTTGTACAAGATGAAATACAAGGATCTAGTTTTGCAAACTACTCATCAAAGGACTGATAACCATAATATAAAAAGATCTCAAAAAATTAAACACTAAAAGAGCAAATAATCCAATTAATAAATGGGCAAATAAACTCAAAAGAAGAAGTATAAATGGTGAAGAAATGTTCAACATCCTTAGTCATAAAATAAATGCAAATCAAATCTACACTGAGATTCCATCTCACTCCATTTAGAATGCTTATCATCAAGAACAAAAGCACAACAAATGCTGGTAAGGCTACAAAAAAAAAAAAAAGAACCCTTATACACTGTTGGTAGAAATGTAAATTAGTGCAGTCACTGTGCAAATAAGTACTGAGAGTCCTCAAAAAATTAAAAATAGAACTACCATATGTTCTTAGTATACCACTCTTGGGCATATATCAGAAGGATTGTAAGTCAGCACACAGCAGAAATACCTGCACAGCTATACTTATTGTGCACTATTCACAATAGCCAAGCTATGCAATCAACCTAGATGTCCAACAACCGATGAATGGATAAAGAAAATGTGGCATATATACACAATGGAATTCAGCAACAAAGAAGAATAAAATTATGTTAAGAAAATGAATGGAACTGAGGATTATTATGTTGAATGAGATAAACCAAGCTCAGAAAGAAAAATATTGTTTTCACTCATGTTAAGAATCTGGACTTTAAAAAATAAGAATATGACATAATTGTAAAAGGGGGAGTGTTTGGGAGTCTTACCTAGCAAAAGTGGGAAGGAGGAAAAATGAGTTTGATGGAGGGGAGTGATGATGATTCTGGTACATTATATGTATGTGAGACAACTGCATAACAAAACCCATTAAAGTGCTGAAAAGGAGGAGGAGAAATAAGGGACAATAAGAAAAGTGATACAAAGGGGAATCTGAACAGAGTACACTATATACACTTAGGTAAATATCACAATGAAACTCCTTTGTAAAATTAACTTATACTAGTAAAAAAAAAGAATTTAAAAAGCCTTTAAATATTCATGACATGTTTGTTAGTTTTATAAACTTAAAACTTTGGCTAGTGAATAGAGGAAAAAAAGAGCAATAGCTTATCTTTTCTCACTTTACAGTGTTTTTTGCCACCCAGTCATTTTTTTCAACAAAACACAAAGTCATTAAAATAAGGTAACTGTGTTGCTAGAACACTACCATGTTCTGTGTTACTATCTCGTTACGGTCAAAAGTGACCTATGGCTGGGTACCTGTGACTCACACCTGTGAACGTAACTTCGGAGTCTGAGATTGAGGGGACCACAGTTTAGTTCATAACTCTGTGATGGTACCATGGAATCTGTATTTAAATAAGTACTCACATTGACTCTGGTATAACAGGTTTGCAGAAAATGACTTGAGATTCAGGGGCAGAATGTAAATCACATTTCCTAATTAATCTAATATCTCTGACATTGTTATCTCTAAATTGCCTTATGAGCATCACTTTATAAGAAATAGAATATTTGGAAACATGAGGCACGAGACACTAACTTAAGTATATGATTTAGAATATTTTTAATGCTGTTGTTTTGTTTTGATTTGATTTCTTTTCCATTAAATAACTTACATTCTTAAAGTCTAAGCAAGAGAACAGCTCCATCAGAGAAACTGGTACTAGTGATGTGTCACCCTCAGGCTCCTTCCTACAACAGATGCCTAAAGACTGTTTTGAGAATGAAGTTGCTCTTTGTAAGCATTCTTGAGCAATCTCTTAGAGACACCCAATACGATGGATGAGGCTTCAAGGATTTGCATTAGCAGACACAGGGAATCTTTGGAAAAATGATTACTGTGTTTGTGGAACCATGATTTTCTCCCTACCTGAACTGGCCTGGTAAAATACAGATGTCAAGAAAATACAGCACAAATGTTAATTAAATCTCTCTCATAGAGAGAGATTAATGTTAATATTAATTAATGTGAGGTTACTAATTGCATTTCACAAGGGAATTTTTTAGTTTTCTAAATTAAGGTATTGAAAGTGAACAACAAAAATGTACTCTTTAGAGGGATGACATGAGAACTCTTTGGCCAGAGTAAATGATCATTTCCTTGATTCTCTTTTATGAAAGTCCAGATTTCTAGGTAGACAAACTTCTTAAAATGGAGACTCATCTATCTTTGTTTTTTAAAAAGAAAGCAATTTTAAAAAACATACAAGTAATTACTTGTACATGACTGATAATTGATTCCTATACCGAAGATTCTTTAGGGCTCTAAAATGGTAAATAATGTAAGTGTTTGAGATTGGAAAAAGTGATATTAGATAAAATGAGGTGATAGACCTGAACAGTTTGATTTCCCAAGAACTTCCTCCATTGGAATTTTCAAACAAGAAAAGGAAAAAACAACATTCACATAAGTGCTCATTTTTACATTGCTGCAATGTCTTGAGTGGAAATTGGTCATTTTTATATAATACAGGACAAAACATAGCAACATAATTCTGGTGGCAAGGTAAAGAATTCAACCTAGAACATTACATCTAAGCAGCATCACTTGTAGCTGCTGGAGCTTTGAGTAACATGCCTGTGGCTACCAGAGGCTCAGAAAGCTGTCACTCAGAACCTCCTAATCTGGTTGATACTGCCTTGAAGGCCAGAAGCTATTAACACCACCTGAGTGTCTTTCCTTAGGCAAATTAGAGAAACCTTCAGAAGCATCACTAACTGAACTAGTAGAGCCAGATGTGTTCCTGTATCCTTTGTTAACACCTATATCTAGTGATCTTGTTTACAACAAAGTATGACTTACATAAGACCTTATGTTCTACTAATGCAAAGGGGGGAGACATCACCAATCTATCATCAAGAATCACGATTTATATAAAAATTGGTTATAATATAATGACAAAATTTATTGAAGTACTATGACCTAACTCTCTTTCTGTCTTCTATCTCCATGTTTCAACTTCTTTTCTTTTTCTTTCTTTCTTTCTTTTTTTTTTTCATGTTTGCATGCAGAGAAAGCTTTATTAGGTCAAGGGATTATTATACTTTTCAAAAAGTGTAGGATAATAAAATATTTGTGTGACTTTGGAAACTACTGGCACATTTTGGTAAGCAAGTTCTAGTTTTACAATTTCCTCTGCTCCCACCCTCAATAATTGGCTACTGAATACTCATTTTATTGTTTTTATATAACTGACTCCCAGCAGGTTGGCAAAGACTTTACGAAAACACATTTCCTAAGGACTAAATACACAATGAAAAGATATAATTAGGCATTTACAGGAAATGTTTAAAAATACATAAGCCGGTTGTGGAGGCACTCATCTGCAATCCCAGCACTGGGGAGGCTGAGGCAGGAGGAGTTCAAGGCTAGCCTCGGTTACATAGTGAGATCCTGTCTCTAAACAAACAAACAAACAAACAAAACCACAATGGCAAGATTACAAAAAGCCACTGTAGCATCTTTGAATTAATTTTGGTATTTTGTTCTTTTAAAAATATTTTATTAAGTTGCTTATTAGCGGTCTTATTTTAAACACATGGTGCTTTTTTTTTTTACTCCTCAAATACCCATGTTTTAACAATTTAAAAAATAAATGTCTCATTAGAGAGAAAATATTTGACAAAAGGACTCAGGATTAAAAACTGTCTTGTTACCACCAAAGAGAGAAATAAAAGTTATAAACTTGTATATGTTTATTGACTTCTACTTGTTACATTACAGACTACAGCATAAAAATCAATCCCATATAGGTGACGTGTTACACTGGGATTGGTCCATGTTTCCATAAACTACAGAATAGGAGCCCAGGGATCACATCACGACAATTTGCCTGGCAGCTTCTTGGTGGTGACCAGGGACAACTGGGATTTCTTCAGCATGCAGGGGGTGGGCCTTTTCTTGTGATTGAGCAGTAGGTTCAAGAGCTGCTGTATGTTGGCATCTGCCCCTAGTGGAGGTCTCCATGAAGGTGCAGATCCTCTCCAGAGCAAAAGCAGCATGGGGACACTGATCATTTTTTTGTTTGTTTGTTACCTACCAGCACGATAGGAAACTTGTGTAGATTGCTGTTTTTGACCTTCTGAATCAGTTCTAAGAAGGGGTTTAACTCCTCCAGACCTTCCTTCCTGGTGACTGAGTAGATCAATATGAAAGCATGAGCTCTGGCAATTGTGAGGCGCCTTATACCCTGGTTCCTGAGATTGCTAGGGGTGTCGGTGATGTGCAGTAAGCCCTGGGCGTGTTTGCAACCGCACCACTGGCAACAGGGGTTTTTGGTGGCGGGAAAACGCACGCTGCGTGCCCACCTCTGCAGCAGCGTGCTCCCGCCCACATCAGAAGAGCCCAAGACCACCACGTGGAGATGCTCCTTGCGCAGCGGCGCGCCCTGAACATGCGGACGGTAAGCAAAGCGGTCAGCCTCTCCTTGAGTACAAAACACCAACTGCCAATTTTGGAGGATAAGGGAGACGGTTGGTAGGAGAAGCCTCTTTGGAAGATCAGAGACCGAGGCAGCTGAGGCAACCAGCCCAGTAGTCAAAGCAGAGCAGCCGTAGTGGTCTCCCCCCATGGCTTCAAGGAAAATCCAGCTCCCCCACAACATACACCAGCACTGTCTCTTTCCTCCATCCACTATTAATCTCACTTCTTTTTTATGTCAACAGAAAAAAACACAACCATAGCTTACCTCTCTCAATACTGAAGTGCAAAAAAGGCAATTTCTGCTGTATAATTTACTGTTTGTGTGCTTGCTTTCCAACCCCAAGTTACCTGTACATTTTCTTATTCACATTTGAAACTCACTTTAAATGACCTCTTCATAACCTACCTCACCTTGTTTCTCTGAGGCCACATATTTGTTGATTGGCCCTTATTTTGTTTGATATTCCACAATTGTAACACTGAACTTCTCCTTTTTATTTGAACTTTCCTACATTTTAAATACTTTTTCTATAAATTATTCTGAACTCTCTCACTTTTCAAAGGCAAATATATGTTAAGTGAGGAAGAAAATAGAATAGAGATGAAGCAAGTAAAACCATCCTGTGAAATTTACATTAATTGGGATGAAGGGTAAAGCTCAGCAGTAAAGTGTGTCCTTACCATGAGCCCTAAGTTCCATCCCCAACACCGCAGAGAGAAAAATACACAAATTGGCACAACACAAAATGAAAAATAAGGAAAATCTTCTTTGTTGATAGGATCAAGATATTTAATTCATTTAGTAATATTAGCTAAGAAAAATGGGACTATCTGCAAGGATGATATTTGGAAATGGAATACAGAAAAAGTAAGTCCAAAAGCAGGTTTGGGTGATCTGAATTCACCAACATTCAAACTCCTTAAAATACATACCCTGGCAGACACAAAAATCCAGTCACCAGTCACTAGAGAGATATTTTGCTGATGTACAAAGGTATTTCATACCCTTCCCAGGAAAAATATCATTTTAGACTATTTGCCTTCTTCTTTGTTTTCCTCTGTTTTTTTTTTTTTACATCATTGGGGTTTGAACCCAGGGCCTCACACTTGCTAGGCAGGTACTCTACCCCTTGAGCCACTCTCCCTTCTATTTGCCTTCTTAACTCAGTTTTCATCAAACAACCTTATAATTACTAAATTTAAATGCCCAGGGACATTAATATCAAGAAAAGAATCAATGTCAAAGGCCATGGGTTTAGTTCCCATTGCTTCAAAAGACAAAAGGACTCGGGATTAAAAACTGTTGTCACCAAAGAGAGAAATGTCTCATTAGAGAGAAACTATTTGACATCCTGGATTATGCATGTCTTTAGTAAATTTAAAAAGACCATCTAATCATCTCTATGTTGACTAATGAAACTCAGCTTACAATAAGCCTGTGAAGTTAAGTTACAAACTCTGCATCACCAAGGCAATGTCCTCTATAAAAACCTCGTGGTGTCCTGCTGAATGTCACCAAATGTCCCTCAGGTTTACTCCTCTAAAAACTTTAAAACCAACCAAGTAAGAAACATCTTTTTCTCTGAAAATTTGCAAGTTTTTGCCTACCTGTATATTCAACTACCCTCCACATTGCATTTAATTACAATTCAGGTAATTATATTCTGTCTATAGTTCTTCCTGGCAATGAATATTTTTATTTATTAATTTAAGATACACTGTTTTCAAGATTTTACAACTGTATATGACAGCTAGCTTTTCCACTTACACTTTTTTGCATTGAATTGTTTGATTTTACCTGATGTCCATTTCCACTGCTGCTTTCTTGTTAATTTGTTCAAGATTTTGGTGACTACTCCAAAGGGATAACCATAATTGGTTTAAGCACATCATGACCACAATAACCCCTTTTCCAGACACTAACTACTCCAGCCTTATTCACAGCAAGATATGCTCCAAACCATTGTTCTGGCTAATCAGGTATAAACTGTTCCATAGTTTAGGGAAGTTCTTATTCATTGATTAGAAATAACCAATGATTATGGACAGTTTAATTCTCATCACTTCTAATTCCTTCCTTTGAACATGTTGTAAGGACATAATACTTTGAGGAGGTTCAGCTATCTTGTAACCACAAGAAAAAAGCTACCACATCAGCCCCATGTATTCAGAACTACTGAAACAGCCTATTCATTACTTTCTTGCTTTGTAAAAAAATAAAAAACCATATACCCCACTTAAGTCACACAACGGGCTACAATTGTTTCTATACCTATATTCTGGATTTAGGAAAATATAAAAATCATTTTTATGTTATAGAAGACCTAGAGAAGCTGTGCATATATGTCTGTCATATATTTACACATCCCAATGCATGTTAATATGTATGTCTAAATTTGTACTACATACTAGTTCAAATTTATCATTTGAACATCATTTTTGTTTGATAGTCATTTTCCATAGAAACACAGTCTTGCCAAACATAAATGATCTTTGGCCAACATGAACAATTACCTTGTCCAGTGATTGCATCCAGTCACATTTTTAAGGTGAATATTTCAAATAATTTGGGATTTTTACCAATAATTCTTTCACCCTTTTTATACCAACAGTGTTCATTATGCATGCAAAGCTAACAAGTATATACTTAGGCACATAAGCTGAAATAAAATTAAAAAATGATAACAATCATTATTATTGTTCATTCACTGGTATTCACAAGATCTTTAACCCTTGAGGTCTCATAATATCTTTCCCATCCTAAAAGGATGGATGTATTTCTACTTCCACAGTTCCTCATTCCACCGCAATTGAAGGACAACTACAAAACCTGTCTATAAATTACCTTACTATAGGAAATTGTCAATTACAGTATAACTGACAATTTCAGAAGACTCATCTCAACTTGACAAAAATAAAAAGGCTTTAGAGATTGTTTATTTGTCATAATTTAGTCAGACACTTCATATCAAAAGCATAATATCTAACTTGTCTTAAAGTTTTAAAGAAAAACATTAATGACCTGATAATATAATTAATCTTCAAACCAAGCATTCAACAATACAGGAAGTTTTGATGTGATTGTGCATGTTTGTTTAAATGAGATAAGGATCTTCCTCATTTTTAATTTTATAATTTTATACTTGTAGCAGCATTACTAAAATTTGTATCCAAGTATGATAGTATAACATAAGCAGGAGCTATCTGCCCATATGGTCAAGAAATATTTTTAATTTTTTTTTTTTTTTTTGGTGCTGGGATCGAACCCAGGGCCTCACGCATGCTAGGCAAGTGTTGTACCACTGAGCTACATCCCAGCCCAAGAAATATTTTTAAAAGTCTACTTACAAAATGCCACCTGAAGGAAACTGATATTTTCAATTGTGGAATGAGGTGAATCTTGACATGCAGAGATGAAAGGGAGAGAGAATATTTCAGGAAGGTGAAAGCAAAGAAAAAAAGAAAGAAAAAGTGGATATATAAAGAATAAGGCACATTTTGGGGTTGCACAGATAGCTTAAAACATGAGGGACATGAGTGAAAACTGGGTCCCAGACTACAGGCACGTTCGGTACTCATAGTCAATTGGATACTATTAAAATTTGTTTGTTAAATATTTTTACAATTTTTCATGTTCAATGTAAGAAACAGAAGAGTTTACCTTTCTTAGCCCCTGGATTCCGGGATGTTTCTGGCAGCCCACAGGAGCCCTTTGTATTTATGAATCAATAATCAATACCAAAATATTGGCCCATGGAATACAGCCTAAAAGATTTCTTTAAGAGGTTTCCTTATTAATTGAATGGATGGTGAATGAAAAGAACTTTTGGAAGGTGACTAACCAGTCTTCGTCTTTGCAGTGAAAGGATTTTGCTGTGCATGTTTCTGTCTGGTTTGCAATGTGCCTTTCAATGTGAAGGTGGCTATTTGTTCTTATGTAGGAGCAAGGTCTTACACCTCTCAGCATAAGCAGGGACAAGAGACAAGAAAAAATGATTACTTGTAACCTCTCCTCTGCTAGAGAAAGACTCATCATTTTTTATTATGAAATGATTATTACCATACACAAGTGAAACCATATCCAAATGATAAAATAATATAAAGAATGGGTGACCTTACTATTTAATATCACTTCTCCATAGATGAGACATAACTCATTCAAGACATAACTCATTAAAAATCATTCAAGATCTATTCACACAGTAAAAAAGAGCCATGGTATTTCCTTTCCCTCTTGTAATCCTGGATAAGGTCATTCAGTCTCACCTGTAAGATTAAGATTTGCCATTCTACACTCATTCCTGGAATAGTTTCAACAGGTCTCATTTTTCCATTTACAAGCATGTTTACACAATATTAATACCATATTCATCCTCATACTCCCACTCTTCATCCTTCCCCCTTGCACTGGTATCAACAGCCCAGACAGGACCCATTCTGAGGGGGAATAAAGGAGAATGATGGAGGGGGTGAATTCAACTATGATAGGTTGTAAGAGCTTTTGTAAATGCCCCAATATACCCCCATCACAACTATAATAATGGCAATTAAAAATGAAAAAACAATTCCATTCTGGACCAAAAGGGATTTATCATTATCTAACACTATCCCCTAATTGGGGAATATAGGCCCTTTCTCTAGAAAAATATGGATAAGATGTGAGACAGCATTTTGAAAATGCTTCTTACAATCTTTTAAAGAAACATGGATCATTGAGTCAGGCAAGATAATCATAGTGTATATTCTTGCTGTGGTCACCATTTCTGGGAGAGTAATACATTAATAAAACAGCTTTACAAGTGAACATTGTTACAAGGGAGTTACAGGTTATAAAATAACTATGTTATAAAACTATATGACAAAACTGATCCTTCTAAATGTACTAGCAATGGGAAAATTCAGAGATAAACAGAATAAGTACTATGATCAGCATAAAGCCACTCCCATCTTAGTAATTCTTGTAACTTAATATAAGAAGGCAAGAAAATAAGAGCACTTAAGAAATCCTATCCATGGCTACAAAGATACTATTTAATATAATAGAGAAAATGCAATACTCCCAACATGCCAATTCTTGGATGTTGATCAAATGAAATTAATACAAACATTGGGACATACCTAAAACTAAAGAGTATAAGACAACAACATTCTCAATGTACAGGATTTCCAGATTTATTAAGAAAATGAAAATACACTTTCATGATTCAGTAAGAATATGTTAATTGCAGTAGACATTTTGTGGTTATTAGGGCAATGATTCCACAAAAACATGTGACATTCAATTTTATCTTACTAAGAGATAAGGATGTGTGACATCACTGAAGAATGTTTGAACATTTTTGATTACTCAAAACTGATGTTTAAAAGCAGACTAGCAGACAGATCAGGACAAAAATAAGCACTGTTGAGAATAAAAAGTGTTAGTCATTATCATTTAATAAATAAAAGAGTTGTTCAAAGACTATAAATAAATATGACAGTTATAAGCACACAATGGATGAGCTTCAGAGTGTGGTGCTGGGGTTCCTTTGATACTGGTATGTACTTTATCTTATAATGAAGTTGAATTTGTATTTAATTTACTTGCTAAAAAAATTTAAAAGCTCCTCTATAATATTTTACCATTTACCTATTTTATCAGTTTTTTGCTACAAAGTTTTTTACATAATTTTTATGGGAAATTATATTTGCTTGTTATATTTTTAAGAGAAAACTATGATTACTGGAAACATTTTAAATGAGAAATGAAATTTACTTACCTAAATTGTAATGTACACAACACTGTTAATTAACTTATTATCTGTTCCCTACTTAAGTTTACTATGTATTTCTACTCCTTGGTAGTGAAAATGTTTTATGGGCTTTTGACTTTGCTTTCTCCCTTATAGTCCAGTTTTAATGAAAATTAGTTCTGATTCTAACAGATTATTTTCTGACAAGAACACAAAACTTGCTTTGTCTACAAAGTATTTAGAAATCAAAGTTCAGGTTTGAGAGCAGAGATATAAGATTTACATAGCAAAAATGGAAGCCCATGAATACATAACACTTAAAAAAAATGGTCTGTGCCACGTGCTTGTGGCTCACGCCTGTAATCTTAACTACTCAGGAGGCAGAGACCAGGAGAATCTTGGCTTGAGGTCAGCTGGGGCAAATATTCATGAAACTCTGTCTCAAAAAATAACCAAAACAAAAAAACAGGGCTGGCAGAGTGGCTCAAGTGGTAGAGTGTCAGCCTAGCAAGCATAAGGCCCTGAGTTTAAGCCCCAGTACCAACAAAAAGAAAAAAGAAAAGAAACAGTCTGGGAACACAAAATAAAGAAGAAAAAATGAAGCTAAGTGAAGATTTAATCATTCATTTAAGATGCTATGGCTAAAATATCAGAGGACATGAAGACTGAAAAATGGTAGTTCAATCTACTTATTTATTTCTGCTTCAGATTTTAAGGAAGTTTGCTTCTCTCTTTTCTAAGGTGACAATTTTACACCATAATTTCTCTCCATAAACTTCCCCAATCACAATTTAGTGTATACAATTACCTTATAATAATAAAAAAAATCATTTATAAGAACTATGTATTCCCACATCAACATAACTTTCATCTACATCCATTTTTAACTTCTGTAAAATCTGAAAAAGTAAATATTTTTGTGAAAACTCTAATTCATATACAATTATTCTGAAACTCTTCTTTACAATCTTATAAAGGAAAATTGTTCATTTATTCAATGAAAATAAATATACTATACACTTATATAGTATATATACTATATAAGTACCATACTAAGTATTAGACATGCAATGGTGACCACAGACAATCCTTTTCTTCACAGAGCCTCCAGAATGCTAGAAGAAGAATTATACATTAATAAAACAATCACACAAATAAATGTAATTATAAGAGAGCTGAGTGGTATAAAAAAATATTAATGAGATGAAGAGTCTTCAGAGAAATCAGGGAAATCAGGGAAATGTCACTAAAGAAGTAACATTTAAGCTGAGATACAGAAGACCTTGCACCTTAACTGTACAAACAGTAAAGGAGAAAAGAGATAAGGTTGGAGATATTCCAAGATGGCGACTAGAAGGAGGAAGCAGAAAACATGCTTCCTAAAGTAAACTCTTGGAGAGATGCTGGAGATACACCTGGCAGGAAAACCACAAAGAAGAGGCAAAACTCTGACACCTCCACACTCCCAGCCTGCGCACAGCATCCCAACGCCACATCAAACAGAGAAACCAGGAGGGCTCCTGCACCTCCAGACACCAGCTCCTAACCTGCTTGGGAGACACAGAACACCAGATGAACAGATAAGTGACATGCAATACTCCCTGGGACAAATCAGCATAGTTCTCTGGACAGACTGGCCCCTGTCCAGGGAAAAAAGAGAGAAAAAAAAACTGAATAATAAACAAGCAGCTGAAAGAAAAAAAGACACATAAGAAAGAGGGTGGGGTGCCCTGAGCAACGGAAAGTAGGGGAGGAGCACTCCCTCATGTGAACTGTAAATAAACAAGCCAGCCAGAGAAGGTGAGTGTGGAACCACCCCCCTCACCCAAACTCTGAATAAAAAAGGAGTGCAATTGCAACAGGCAGGTAGGGCTGTATCCTGGAGAAAAGAGAAGGGGCAAGCATCCAGGAGAACTCTAAATAAACAAAGCCTGTGGGGCTAGGTGAGTGTAAAGCTCACTACTGAGATCTGCAATAAATAAAGCCTGCAGCAGCAGCTACCTGACAGTAGGTGGCAGGTGAGCCACAGCCTAAGACAGACATTCAAAAAGCTGTCTCCAGACTCTTTTTTTTTTTTTCCCATTGATGAGAAAACAGAACTATGACTCAAACACTAGCACCTGGACTGGATGCTGAAGGACTAACACCAAAACTATTAAGACTGAAATTGTATTGCATTTGAACTTAGGAATTTTATTTTTAATCCTTTCTCTGTCTCTCTAATGACTGTTTAGCTCACTGTTGATTAATACACTATCTCTCCCTGTTTATTTCTTTGGCTCTGTTTTTGTTTTGTTTTGTTTTTTTCCCTTTTTCTTTAACTTCTTTGCTTTCCCTCTCCTCTCATCCTTCCATTCTAGATATCATCATTGTTAATATTACAAGCTAGACAATACTGAATTGCAAACAATACAGGGACAGTAACAAGAGAAAGGGCAATGGTGGGAAGATGGAAAAAAGAGGGAAACCATTTTCCCCCCAATAATAAATTTGTACAGGAACAAGAGGGAAATGAAGAAAACAGATGCCCAGATCCAGACTCTAACAAAACGAAGATAAAGTATGCCAAAGAACCCAATGAAGCCCACAAGAACAGAACACTCTGAAAGAAGAAATCCTGCAAGTAATCAATGAGAATTTTATAGAGATGATACTGGATATGGTCAAGCAAAATGTACAGGAGACACTCAAGACATTCCAAGACAATAAAATTAAAGAATATGAGGAAACACAGAAACAAATAAATGAAATCATAGGAATCCTAAATAAATACCAAAGTGAAACAGAGATCACCATAAACAGAGACGTAAATAAATTAAGAACAAAAATTGAAAATATTAAAGAGCAAGTAACCTATGATATGGAAAACCTCAGAAAAAAAGAATGAGACAGATATACAAAACAAAATAATAACAGAAAATTTCCCAAATCTAGAGAAAACTATGCCCATTCAGGTACAGGAAGCCTCCAGCACACCAAACAGACCTGACCAAAATAGAACAACCCCATGACATACTATCATTAAAACAACAAGTACAGACTAGAGAAAGAATATTGAAGGCTGTAAGAGAGAAAAAACAAATAACATACAAAGGTAAACCCATCAAAATCACAGCAGACTTCTCAACAGAAACATTAAAAGCCAGAAGAGCTTGGGGTGAGGTTTTCCAGGAAATAAATGAAAATAACTTCAATCCTAGGATACTCTACCCAGCAAAACTATCATTCAAAATAGATGGAGCAATAAAAGTCTTCCATGATAAGCAGAAACTAAAACAATATATGACCAACAAGCCACCACTACAAAAGATTCTTCAAGGGATTCTGCACACAGAAAGTGAACCTCAACATAACCATGAAAGGGCAAACTTTCATGTTTGCCCTTTCATGTACCAAACTACAGGAAAAGAAAAAGCAAGAAAGTAGAGAGTAACCTCAACTTAGGTACACACAATCAAACCCTCAAACAACTAAGACATCTAAATGACAGGAATCACCACATACCTATCCGTACTAACACTTAGTGTTAATGGACTGAATTCCCCCATCAAAAGGGACTGTTTGACAAACTGGATTAAAAAGGAAGATCCAACAATTTGTTGCTTAGAGCAAACCCATCTCATTGATAGAAATAAGCATAGGCTTAGGATGAAAGGCTGGAAGAAGATTTACCAAGCCAAAGGCCCCCGAAAACAGGCAGGAGTAACAATACTGATCTCAGCCAAAGTAGACTTCAAACCTACATTCATCAAACGTGATAAAGAAGGACATTCCATATGAATAAAAGGGGAAATAGACCGAAAGGAAATAACAATTATTAACCTATATGCACCCAATGTCAAGGCACCCAATATCATCAAACATACCCTGAAGGACCTAAAAGCATATATTAACTCCAACACAGTGGAAGTGGGAGACTTTAACATCCCATTATCATCAATAGATAGGTCATCCAAACAAAAAATCAATAAAGAAACCCTAGATCATCCAAACAAAAAATCAATAAAGAAACCCTAGATCTATAGGACCCTAGGTCCTATATCAAATGGACCCAGTAGATGTCTACAGAACATTTCATCCAACTTCTACAAAATATACTTTTTTCTCAGCAGCCCATGGAACCTTCTCCAAAATAGATCATATCCTAGGGCACAAAGAAAGCCTCAGCAAATATAAGAAAATAGAAATTATACCATACATTCTATCTGATCACAATGCATTAAAACTAGAACTCAACAACAAAAATAAAGACAAAAAACATGCAAACAGCTGGAAACTGAACAACTCATTGCTTAATGAACAATGGGTCATTGAAGAAATACAAGAGGAAATTAAAAGGTTCCTGGAAGTCAATGAAAATTAAAACACAACCTACCAGAACCTATGGGACACAGCAAAGGTAGTCCTGAAAGGAAAGTTTATAGCCATGAGTGCACATATTAAAAAGACTGAAAGATCTCAAATCAATGACCTAATGATACATCTCAAACTTTTAGAAAAACAAGAAAAGCAAATCCCAAAATAAATAGAAGGAGAGAAATAATAAAAATAAGAGCTGAAAGCAATGAAATAGAAACCAAGAAAACCATACAAAGAATTAATGAAACAAAGATTTGGTTCTTTGAAAAAATAAACAAGATCAATAGACCCCTGGCAAACCTGACTAAAATGAGGAGAGAAAAAACAAAATCAGTAAATCAGGAATGCAAAAGGAGAGATGACAACAAACACCATGGAGTCCAGGAAATCATCAGAGACTACTTTGCAAACCTATATTCAAATAAATTTGAAAATTTTGAAGAACTGGACAAATTTCTGGATACTTATGACCATCTAACTAAACCAATTGTATATTAATCACCTGAATAGGTCTATAACACTAAATGAAATTGTAGCAGCAATCAAGAGTCTCCCCAAAAAGAAAAGTCCAGGACCTGATGGATTTTCTGCTGACTTCTATCAGACCTTTAAAGAAGAACTAATACCAACCCTCATAAACTGTTCCACAAAATAGAAAGGGAAGGAAAACTGCCTAACACATTTTATGAAGCCAGAATTACACTTATCCCAAAACCAGGCAAAGACACCTCCAAACAGGAGAGCTATAGGCCAATCTCCTTAATGAACATTGATGCAGAAATCCTCAACAAAATAATGGCAAACCAAATTCAACAACACATCAAACAGATCACTCACCACGACCAAGTAGGATTCATCCCAGGAATGCAGGGGTGGCTCAACATAAGAAAATCAATAAATATAATACACCACATTAACAGAAGCAAAGACAAAAACCACTTGATCATCTCAATAGATGCAGAAAAAGCCTTTGATAAGATCCAACACCATTTCATGATAAAAGCTCTAAGAAAACTAGGAATAGAACTAAAGTACCTCAACATCATAAAAGCTATATATGACAAACCTACAGCCAGCATTAACTTAACAGTGAAAAAATGAAACCATTCCCTCTAAAATCAGGAACTCGACAAGGATGCCCACTATCCCCACTCCTATTCAACATACTGCTGGAATTCCTAGCCAGAGCAATTAGGCAAGGAGAATGAATAAAAGGAATATAAATAGGTAAAGAAACTGTCAAAATATCCCTATTTGCAGACGACATGATCCTATACCTTAAAGACCCAAAAAACTCTACTCAAAAGTTCCTAGACACCATCAACAGCTATAGCAAGGTAGCATGTTATAAAATCAACATAGAAAAATTATTAACATTTCTATACACTAATAATGAACAAACTGAGAAAGAATATATGAAAACAATTCCATTTACAATAACCTCAAAAAAAAAATCAAATACCTAGGTGTAAACTTAACAAAGGATGTGAATGACGTCTATAAGGAAAACTATAAACTTCTGAAGAAAGAGATTGAGGAAGACTATAGAAAGTGGAGAGATTTTCCATGCTCATGAATTGGTAGAATCAACTTAGTAAAATGTCTATACTCTCAAACATAATCTACATGTTTAATCAATTCCCATCAAAATCCCAATGACATTCATCAAAGAGATTGAAAAATCTACCGTTAAATTTATTTGCAAACACAAGGGACCGTGAACAGTGAAGGCAATACTCAGCAAAAAGAATAACACTGGAGGTATCACAATACCTGACTTCAAACTATATTATAAAGCAATAGCAATAAAAAGAGCATGGTACTGGCACAAAAACAGTCATGAAGACCCATGAAACAGAATAGAGGACTGATATGAAGCCACACAACTATAACCAACTTATCTTTGACAAAGGTGCTAAAAATATACAATGGAGAAAAGACAGCCTCTTCAACAAAAACTGCTGGGAAAATTGGTTAGCAGTCTGCAAAAAACTGAAACTAGATCCATGTTTATCACCCTATATGAATATTAACTAAAAATGGAACAAAGATCTTAATATCAGACCCCAAACTCTAAAGCTGGTACAGGAAAGAGTAGGAAATACTTTAGAACTAATAGGTATAGGATATGACTTTTTCAGTGGAACCCCAGCAGCACAGCAATTTAGAGAAATGGGACTTCATAAAACTAAAAACCTTCTGCTCAACAAAAGAAATAGTCTCTAAGCTGAAGAGACCACCCACAGAGTGGGAGAAAATATTTGCCAACTATACATCAGACAAAAGACTAATAACCACAATATATAGGGAACTCAAAAAACTAAACTCACCCAAAATTAATGAGCCAATAAATAAATGGGCAAGTGGACTAAACAGAACTCTCTCAAAAGAAGAAATTCAAATGGCCAAAAAACACATGAAAAAATGCTCACCGTCTCTAGCCATAAAGGAAACACAAATCAAAACCACACTAAGATTCCACCTCACCCCCATTAGAATAGCCAACATTAGAAACACCACTAACAACAGGTGTTGGTGAGGATGTGGGAAAAAAGGAACCTTCTTACACTGTTGGTAGGAATGCAAACCCTTTTACAATGCTGATAGGAATGCAAACTAGTACAACCACTGTGGAAAATAAGTTGGAGGCTTCTTAAAAATCTAAACATAGATCTGCCATATGATCCAGCAATCCCACTCTTGGGGATATACCCAAAGGAATGAGACACAGGTTACTCCAAAGGCACATGCACAACCATGTTTATTGCAGTACTATTCACAATAGTCAAATTATGGAAACAGCCACGATGCCCCATTATTGATGAATGCATCAAGAAAATATGGTATTTATACACAATGGAATACTACTCAGCCATTAATAAGAATGAAATCTTATCATTTGCAGGTAAATGGATGGAACTGGAGAACATCATCCTGAATGAGGTTAGCCAGGCCCAGAAGACAAAAAATCAGATGTTCTCCCTCATATGTGGACTTTAGATCAAGGGCAAACACAACAAAGGGATTGGACTTTTATCACATGAGGTGAGAGCACACAAGGTAGGTATGAGGATAGGCAAGAAACACCCCCCCAAAAAAAGATAGCATTTGATGTCCTCAATACAAAGGAACTAATGCAGAAACTTTAAAATGACAGAGGCCAATAGGAGAAGGGGACAGGAACTGAAGAAAAGGTTAGTTTGAGAAGAATTAACTTAGAAAGTAACACACATGCACAGGAAATCAATGTGAGTCAACTCCCTGTATAGCTATCCTTATCTCAACTAGCAAAAACCCTTGGTCCTTCCTATTTTTGCTAATACTTTCTCATCAACAAAATTTGAGATATGGGCAAAATAGTTTCTGCCTGGTAGTGAGGGAGTGGGGGGGAGAGGAAGGAGGTGGGGGGAAAGGGAGGGGATGGGGAGAAGGGGGGAGAAATGACCCAAACATTGTATGCACATATGAATAAAAGAAATTTAGAAAAAAGGGGAAAAGATTCCAGAAAGGAACATAAAATGAAAAAGTGTTCTAAGACTCTTAAGATGGCCAGTATAACTAGAACAAAGAGAACAAAGGGGAAAGAAAGGAGAAATTTGTTTGAGAATTGGGAAGAAACCAGAGGGTGGAGAACATCGTAGTGCCCGTTTAGAAAATTTGCTGCAGTGGCTATATTACTCCATCAAGCAATATGAAACCATATTCTGGGAGGACAGAATTGAAGGAGTATATATTGGTAAGCTAATCAAAAACAGAATTTAGTAATGTTCTAGGGAAGCAATTTTAGAGTTCGAGCCAAATTTGAGAAACAGATTAAGAATATAGTGCAAATACTGTGCACACAGATATGTAAATGGAGACGTGACTTTAAAACTATTCCAGGAAAGGAGGAAGAGAAGATAAAGAAGAATAATGGAGGGGATGAATTCAAGTATGATATATTCGATATATTGTAAGAACCTTTGTATATGCCAACAGTGTACCCTTCTCAACACAACAATAATGTTTTTTAAAAAATCAACAAAAGGCATTTAAAGATCACTGCAAAATATCTCTATTATATGGATACAATGTAAGCAACTAAAGTATTCTCTTTAACTGAATACTTATATATTACTGAGCAAATAATAGGTGCCAGACACTAGGCATTAGTAAAAGAATTGATATTTTGAATTTAGTTGTGTAAACTTTTTGCACAAAATATTTAATTTGTTGAATATATAAATGTCCTTATAAAAGAATCTGGCTCTCTTATCTCAACAGTCTCAATTTGTTAGAATTTGATCCAGCACAATATCTCCATTCACTTGCTGACTGTTCAGAGCCCAGGTCCTCAAGTTAATTAATTGCACATACAATAGCCACATCCTCACGTCCTATTGCATATGGAAACTGTAGGGTTTCAGGTTCACTCCTGAAACCAATCTGGTTAGAGTCACCAGATTTCTGCAAAATCCATTAAATTATTTTGTGTCATATTATTTCACATCTTAACTGCATTTCACTAAGATGGCCAATAATTTATCCAACAAATGCATTTTCATTCAGCAACTACATGTGGAGTTTCTACCAGGTATTCCTTGTATGTTTTCCGAAATATACAAAAAGATATGAGTTTAGTGATTGAAACAGTGATCAAAGAATCATACAGATACATTAAGATTTTAACTAAGATGAATTTTGTGAAAGTGACCAGGAATTCATTTAATCAGAAAACCAGCACTTTCATCTCTTGGTGATTATTACATCATATTATCCTACATGTCTGGCGTTCTTCATAAATATATGATGCATAGAAAGACAGAAGATAGATGATAGATGGATAGATAGATAGGTAGATAGATAGATAGATAGAAATATTTAAAAGACTGCCACTGAAAAGGTCATCTGTTTTCCTTTTTTTTTTTTTTTGCCTTTTTTATTGTTGTGCTGGGCTGGGTACATTGTGGCATTTATATAGGTTCTTACAATATATCAAATATATCATACTTGGATTCACTCCCTCCACCATTCTCCTTTAGCCCCGCACCCCCCCAGTCCTGGAATAGGTTCAACAGGTATCATTTTTCCATTTGTATACATGTGTACACAGTATTTGTATCTTACTCACCCTCCTACACCCTATTCCCACCTCCCATTAGTATCAAACTCCCAGGCAGGATCTGTTCCACCCTCCTGTTCTCTAATTTTGTAAAAAAAAAACAAATGGCATTTTTGGTTGTTTTAGATAGCTACACAAAGAGCTTCCTTGTGGCACTTCCATGTTATAGCCCAAATTGATTCATCTCCTCTATTTTTCTTCTTTCTTTCTCAGTCCTTTTCTTATGGTTGTTTCAACCAGTTTAAAAATTCTATATTCATTCTTGTATGGAGAGTATATCAACCAGATTCACCTTCTCAGCTCCCTTCTTTTACCCTCCCCTTCTTGCATGTGATCTCCCCTTAGTGTGACCTGTTTTTCATAATATTGCTACACTTGAATTATGTCTATATTCCACAAATGAGAGAGAACATGTGGCTTTTGGCCTTCTGAACCTGGCTAACTCCACTTAAGATGATGTTCTCCAGTTCCATCCACTTACCTTCAAGTGACAAAATTTCATTCTTTGTGACTGAATAAAATTCCATTGTATTTAAGTACCACATTTTCTTCATTCTCATTGGTAGTGGGGCATCTTAGCTATTTCCATACTTAGCTATTTGTGAATAATGCTGCAATAAACATGGGTGTGTAGGTGCCTTTTTTGTAACATGACTTACATTCCTTTGGTATATCCCTAGGAGTGGAATTGCAGGATCATGTGGCAGTTCTATTCTTAATATTTTGAGGAGCCTCCACACTCTGATTTTACTAATTTACATTCCCACCAACAGTGTATGAGGGTTCCTTCTTCCCCAAATCCTTGCCAACATTTGTTGTTGTTTATGCTTTTTATGATAGCCATTCTAACAGGAAGGAGGTAGAATCTTAACCTGATTTGATTTCTATTTCCTTTATGGCCAGGGATGCTGAGCATTTCTTCATGTGTTTTTTAGCCATTTGAACTACTTTTGAGAAAGCTCCATTCAGTTCTTTTGCCCATTTTTTCACTGGGTCATTGACTTTTGGGAGTTTAGATTTTTGAGCTCCCTGTATATTTTGGTTATCATTTCCTTGTCAGAGGTATAGCTTTGCTGTGTAGGGTATCCTAGAGCTGACATTGTTTTCTTTCAGTGCTCGAAATACCTCACCCAATGCTTTCTTGCATTGAAGGTTTCTGCTGTTATTTTGATAGGTTTACATTTATGTGTTATTTTTCTCTTTTACAGCCTTCAATATTCTTTCCCTGTACTCTGTGCTAATTGTTTTAATTATAATATTCCATGATGAGGCTCTATTTCAGTCATTTCTTTATGGTGTCCTGGAGGCTTCCTATACCTAGATGAGTTTTCTTTCTTGAAATTTGGGGAAATTTCTGTAATTATTTTGTTGAATATACCTTTGGCTTGCACCTCTTCTCCTTCTTCAATGCCCATGATTCACATTTTTGGCCTTTTGATGGAATCGCAGAGTTCTTGCATGTCCCTTTTGCAGCTCTTTGAGCCCTGAAATTCTATGTTCCATTTGTTCCAGTCTACTAGAGTGGGTTTCAACTGTACTTTTTATTTGATTTAAAAGACCTTTTACTGCCAGGATTTCATTTGATTTTTTTTCTGACACTTTCCATATCTTAGTTAAAACTCCTCTATCATATTTTGTGTTGTCTTCTTTATTTTATGTACCTCCTTTTTTTTTATAGTCTCCTTAGTTTCATTTTGGAGTTTGTTGAAATCCTCTCTGAATTCATTTAGTTGTTTTTCTGTCCTTCTTGAGTTTTTTGTCCAAGTTCTCTTGATATTCATTGAGTTGCTTTGGTTGATCTCTTTAAGCTCCTCTTTATGATCATTGAATATTCTTACCATCATTCTTCTGAGGTCAGCAACTGGGGATTCATCTCCTTCACTTTTTACATCAAATCCTCTATTACATTGTCGTTAGCCTTTTGAGGAGTTGTATTCCCCTGCCTTCTTTATCTCCCCATGTTTCTACTTTGTGTTTTGCTTGTGTGCTGTTGAATAGTTAGTCAAGGGTTTAAATCACCTGTTTTCTTTCCTTTGACTTAATTTCTATGCTCTGACTAGCTTAGTTGTTAGCTAGATAGTTGTAATATTTCTGTTCCCTGACCTAGAGGTATAAAAGTAATAACAAATTCACAAATTCAATGCCAAACTAGTTATTTACAAAATGTTTAAGAAATCCCTTGGTGATATTGTCTATAAACAGGAGGAGATAACAGTTGTTTGGATAGAGATAGATACTTGGGTAATTAAAAAGATGGTGCTAGAAAAGGGGACAGGAGGAGGAATGGGGCAAGCGGAAGAAGAGGTTTGAAGTGTGGGGATTATAGTATAATGAGGCCTTAATGTGTGTAAAGGTGTAGTTCAGTCACTGGGGGGCAGGGAAGGTGCTATTGTCAAGGATTGCAGAGGGATAGGAAGGATGGGGGTAAGGCGTAAAATTGGTATAACAGACTATTCAGTGAATGGGGGAAAGGTAAGGGGAGGACAGAAGGACAAGAAGAGAAAATAGAAGAAAAGAAGAAAAAATGAGGGAGAGAAACGAAAGTGAGGCAAGAGAGGGCTGAGCAAATTCATATTTGAACAGAATGCAAGAGGGAAATAGGTAACAAAAGATTAAAAAAATAAAAATAATAAATAAATAAACCAGTTTGCTGAAAGTTCTGGACTCTTTCCTCTGATTTCAAATCCAGGTGCTGACACTTTTGACAGTGTCTTTCTCAGTGTCTCTGTCTCTTCTTAAGGTTGGTATGCTGGGCTGTATGGCAATAGATGTTGCCCCTCCCTCAGATTGCTTGGAGGAAAGTGGCTCAGGGTATTTGAGCTCAGGCTTTCCTCGGTGGGATAAGCTGTCTGGTGCAGGCAGGTTCTTCAAGTAGTCCTGCAAGGAGCTGGTTTGTGAGCAGTTGCTAGTCCCTTCTACCCACAGGACAAGCCTGTGAGCTAGAATTGGGTTTTTGGTCAATCACCTTTCAACTCACTACCAGTTTCTCCAAGGTGATCAAATGTGGTGTTGTTTTTACCAGACTGCAGTTGGATGGCCCCCCTCCCACTCAGGCTGGATCAACTTTGCGTTCTGCCCCCAACCCCACCAGGCAGAGGTGAATTGCTCTGGCCACCAGTTTTATCCAGTGGGGTGCAATCTGCCCACCAGCTGCACTGGACCATGTGGTTCCCTCAAGAGCAGGTGATGGTGTCATGCTCACCTGGCAGGGTTGCAGATTCACTAGGGTGGAATTGGGTCAGCTCTGGAATGATACTGGCAGGCAGGAGTCTGTGTCTATGTAATATGGCAGGTCCAGAATGTTCCGGATGCTGGCTGAACTCATTTTACAGCTCTCTGCACTGCATCTTTGCTTTCCCACAACAGGACAAAGGAAGCAAGGGAAAAAAAGGGGTGGAAGAATGGCTTTCCTCAGCCTGTGCCAGGATTTCCCTGGCTGTTAGTTGCTATAAAAAGCTGTTTTAAAGGTCAATCATTGAACATCATATGAACCTTTATGTATTGACAGTAACTCAGTTGGCAAAAAAGTCAGGGATACTTGATCCTAGCTAACAAGAATCTGAAGTATTTTTCTGAAATCATGGAGTTCAGAATCTGAGTCCCTTAGTTATATGCCATCTTGAAAAACCCTCATCTGTTTTCAATGTTTCAATGGATAGAACTAAACTACCAGTAGTATATATGCATGTGTGTGTGTGTATATATATATATATATAATTTATATATATAACTTATATATATAATTTATATATATATACAAACCATATATATATAATTTATATATATACCAAATATATATAGTTGTGTGAGAGAGAGACTCCAAGGCAACGAAGGTAAGAAAGAAATAGAAAAGTATTAGATATCTAATCTTGAGAGAAACAAACAAACAAAAAAAGAAACTGATGAGAACATATAAAAATCTAAAAGAACATAAAAGTTTGGTATATAGTAATGTAGAGAAATAGGCAGGGGAAAAGAAGAGACTGGAGATGCAAAAAAGCTTGTCATTGGTAGAATAAAAACATAGGAGAGGTGAGAGGTTTCCAAGAAGAGGAGAGGTTAATAAGTGGTTCTTTTTAGAAAGAAAATATTTCATATTCTTCAATAAGGGGAATAGCTAAAAACACTAGATTTTTCTGTTATAGATATAGTAATATGGTGTAAATATATATAATTAACATTGTGCAAATGTTGATCACAGCAGAATTATTGCTTAAATTAATAACATAGAGTAAATTGTTGTTTTGAACTGAGCAAAGCTCAAAACTACAAGATATTAACGTGTTTGTTTATTCAAAAAAAAAAAAACCCAAAGCTAGTCTATAAATGTGTCTCATACTGAAATTCTGGGCAACAATGTTGTGGACACCTGAATTCAGATTATTCAACCACAAGTTCACCCACCCCCATTTTAACAAATGTCATGAAGACACTGATTCATTTTCTACAATAATTTTCTCCATGATTAATAAGTATCACAGATTTCATTATGAATGCTACATTTTTTAAAAAATTATTTTTTAGTTGGTTTGTTAACAAGATAGCACTAAATTCTGTTGGGTGCCCAACACACCTGACCCCACTTTCTGTCTGTCTGTTTATCCTATGTCGTCCCCCGTTAGCCCCAGTTAGGTTCAGTAATAACCAGTAGCAAGAGAGAAAAAGCTCACTCTAACAAGGGATGGAGCGAGAAAACAGCACCCCCTCCTGAAAAGTTTCTCTAAGCTATTGTTTTTGCAGAGAATACACAAAATTATATATGCAGATTTTACTGTAAAAGGAAGTTACAGCAAAATAATTTTTCAATAACAAAAGCTATATTCAGAGATACATAGATTTAAATATTATATATATTTAAAATAAAAGAGGAAAATAAACTGATTCTTTTTGTTTTTTGAACTAGTGTCTTACTATATAACCTATGCTGACCTGGAACTCACTATCTTCCTTCCTCAGCCTCCCCAGTGCTCAAATTATAGGTGTGTTCTACAATGCCTGGTTTATACCAAACATTTATTCTTAGAGAAAACACTATCCCATGTTTTCTCGTAGCTTATCTTTAGCCTAATCGCTCTTAAAGTCTTTTGACCCCAGACTTGCAGCTTTTCTTTAGCATTCTCTCTTTAGTTTTCTTAAAGCCTTGGTCCTCAGACTTGCAAAGTCTTGAGTCTATCTTGAACTGTCCCCTGTTCTCTTTGGCTTTTCTTTAGTTTCGAAAGCCTCTGTTAAAGTTCTTTCTTTGGCTTTGCTTTTGTAAGGCCTATGTTAAAGTTCTTTCTTTAGCTTAGCTTTCCTAAGGCCTATGTTAAAGTTCTTGGTGCAGACTTTCTATCAACTCTTCTTTAGCCATTCTTTTCCCTTCAGTAATTCTTTTCCCTTCCAAAAGCTTCCCACACTAAAAAGCCCAAAGCAAAAGCCCAAAGAGGGAAAAACCCAAGCCAGGGCCCAAAGTAAAAGCCAAAGGCAAAAGGCAAAAGCAAAAGCCTCAAGCCCTCCTTCAGCTGGCCTTTTATAAACAGCGGCAAACAGTGGAGCAGAGGCTCTCAGGGAGGGGAGGTGCATGACATTGTAACAGGAGAAACTTGCGTTCCTACTTCTCTGAACATAAACTTAGGAGACAGAGCTATTCTGCTTTTTTCTGTTTCATGGCCGGGGCTGTGCCTATCTCGGCCTACAGATAAAAGCAATTAAGCTGCATCTCAGCTTGCTTATATCCAGTTCTCATAGGCGTTCCATAATCTGCTCTCCACACTTTTCTTTCATCTCCATAGGGCTAGAAGACATTTTTTGTTAGTATGTGTTAACTGTACATAGTGGTTTTCATTATGACATTCTCATACATGTATATAAGGTTTCTTTACCAGATCATCCACTGAAGTGCACTTAGGCTGATTCCACAACTTGGCTATTTTAAATATTGCTGTAATGAATATGTACCATGTATTATGAGTAGCATACACATCAAAGGTATGCCACCTTTGATTTCTTTGGATATAAGACTGTGATTTTTGGTCAGGTACTTGGGAGGTGGAGATTGAGAGGATTATGGTTTGAAACCAGCCTGGAAAAATAGTAAGTGAGACCCCCATCTCAACAAACAAGTCAAGCATGATATGGTACACATCTATGACACCAGATACACAGGAGACATAGGTAGAAGAATTATAGACTAAGGCCTGGCAAAAATGTAAATTCTATTAAAAAAATAACTAAAGCAGAAAGGTCTGGGATATGGGTCAAGTGGTAGAGCCCTTGCCTAGCAAGTTCAAGATCCTGAGTTCAAACCTCAGTACCATAAAAAGGCTATTTTTATTTGGATTTCTTCCCTGGGAATATCTATTAATTCCTCTCCTATATCACTGTCTTTCTTTATCACTTCTATTTTTATATATCTAAGAGCCTCTTCAGCCATATCTTCTAAAATAATAATTTGATTTCCTAAAATATGAGTCATACCATTTTAATGCCTTTCATGTAATAATTCAGTTGTTTAAACTTAGGGTTCCTTGAAATATTTTATTTCAATAAGATCCTATCATATCTATATTATGCATTTCATTTGTTCATGTTTCATATGTAGTTATGACCCTTATTTATTATTTATTATCTTTTTTTCTAGTTTTTCATGGGTTATATTCTGTTGAATTTACCTAGAACAACTTTTATACATCCTTTATACAATTTTAAGTAACCTTTCCTCTACTAAGCAATGTTTAGAGGAAAATTAATTTTTTTAAAGATACTTGATATTTGTCATATTTTGAAATTTTCTCCCTATGCCCTGTAGATTTTTTCCCTTTTCTTTATTTTCCTTTCCTCATCCTTGAAAAAGGAGAAATCTACCTAGAAATTTCCTCTCTGACAGTATGTGTGGTGCATATAGCCTTAATGCTGGACTTGCAGGATCATGGATTTTCCCTTCATTCTGGGACCTATAAGAGCTCAATTCATTTCCTACAGGTATTCATATAATGTAACTCTGTTAGATGACAAGGGGTACATTCCACCTCAACATCCAGATTCTTTAAATGCACCAGGTAATCCAATGTGGTTTTTCACTGACCAAGTTCAACATCTTCAGTAATGTCAACAATTTATTTTTTGTTCATTTTGGTTTTTGGTGGAACTGGAATTTGAACTCAGCACTTTATGTTTGCAAAGCAGGTCCTCTAATATTTGAGCCATACCTCCAGTCTCAATAGTGCTAGTAGTGATCACTCCATCTCCCCCTCACCTCCCTTCCACTTACAGGTACAATGAATTTTATAAGATGACCACATGTGTCAAGGTGTAATTGTTATTGTCTTCACCTGAGCCTCTGTATGCTGCTGTCTGTAAGTGAACATAAAAGAAAGGAACTAAGGGGAATGATTGCAGAGTACTAAGGGACAGACTGATTTAGTCAATTACAGTCATTTTTCTCTATTGCTAAGATTGAATACTAGTGAATGTTTTATCTTTTTTGAATATTTATGAATATTTAATTTCAACTGAGTTAATACAAAGGATGATATTATAAATCAGACTCACAGGAGCTGGAGATCTTCCCCGTTTCTTACTTTTACAAATAGTTTTGAGAATAGAAGCAATCATGGGATACAGGTGAAACAGCTAAGAACTCTGGGGCTTCCATCACATATACCCAGGTCTTCTCTTCCAGCACCAAGCATGTGGTAGACAAGGTTAGCCAATGAAGTTTCTAATTAAGTTGTGCAGTCACATCACTTACACAGGAAAAACATTTAGATTGTGAAATGGCTCCATTTTATATACAAATTACGGCATATCTTCTGTGACATTTTCAGAGAGACATGCCCATAGATTTCAGGCATGTTTGCCCCATGCAATCCTAAATAATCAGGTAAATATTGTTTAAAAAATTTGGAATTTTTTTTGCCAAATATATCATTAGCTTTTTTATAAAGAGGCAAGACTGACTCTTCTGCATCCTCTCCCTGTTTCCCACAGCAATGCCCTCTCACTTATTCATTCCTCATGTACTGAAAGGGTATGAATGAGTTCAGATCTGTTGTCTAACCATTCACTTGCAAGCTAGAAGGGATACTTGGAGACAGGCAAAATTTCTCTTATATATCGACAACAGAGTGACTTTTTAAAATCACATTTCTGATTACTTTATATTTTTGTTTATTTAGCCATGATCTAATGGTAATATCAAAATTCCAGGGTATTGCATACATAACTGTCTACAGTCTTTCTCTAATTGCCCTACATAATCCCAACTTCTGTGTCTCTTAAGCACATTATAATATTGCCAGTATGAACTTCCAAATCCAAACCCAACACAGTTTGTCATGCATTTTCACTTGTCTTTTCTATTTTCCTAATACACAAAAGTCCTTAATAAAAGTTAGCTCTTGAATTTGGTTGCTTATATATAGTCGGGCAAGAAGTATATTTATACTGAGTAATCGGAAGAAATAAAATAATATCCTAAAGAGTTAAAAGGAATAAGAACAGACTGTTACTAAGCCTGAAATATTACCAACATTACCTTGTTAGTAACTGGAAGAAAAGTGAATTAAGCTGATCATTTTAATTGAAAATGAAATAACAGCAAACCTAATTACACTGTGGCACAATACAGATCCTGTACACAATGAAAGCATTTGTTCTGCTGTTGTAGACCTTGTAAACATTGCCAGTGTTCTGGTAATGCCTCATTTCCCTCAGCTCTTACCAAATACAGTGGAATTTGTTGATGTATACCATGAGGTCAAGTAACGAATTTTCAAGGTCATTTTACAAATAGGAGTTCTAGCTCCTAGATGTCTTTGCACAATGGGCTGCTTCCACTAAATCCATTCCCATATTCACCATGCTTTAAACCAATTGTCTTCGCTAATTCTCACTATAATCTGGATTATGTAACCCAGTTTGAATGCTCACAACATTCCAGTGGCATTGCTTTAGTATTCCACATGGTCACTTTTTGAAGAAAATAGAATAATTGCATGAATACCCCTATATTCAAAGACACAGAGTTGGGGATAGATTTGCTTCAGGTCTTAGAAAGTGAATCCAGCACCCAAGTTCTTGACAGAATTTCCCAGCCTTTTATCTGTATCTAAAATTTGATATTAACATCTATAAAATATTTCTCCTTGAACTGTTCTTACTTATAGGACCTGAAAGAAAAAATAATTTTAAAGGATGATCATATTGTGTTTGTAACATATAAGCTCATTAGAACAACACATTGGGAAGAATCATTTTGCTTTTGTTTTCTAATCACTCCAGGCGGAGATTCCAAGATGGCGGCTAGAGGTAGGAAGCAGAAAGCGAGCCTCCTATAGTGAAATCTTGGAGAGACGCTGGAGACACACTTTGCAGGCATAATCACCGAGAAAAGGCATAACTTTGACTCCTCCACATCTCCAGCCGGCGCAGAGAATCTCCACTTCACGTTAAACGGAGAACCGAGGAGGCCCCCGGGCCGCCAGTGGCCGGCGCCCATACGGCTTGGGAAGACGCGGACCAGGTGAGCTTCGCGGTACCGTGGTTCCCCCACAGACAAGCCTGGGCCAGAGCAGCATAGCCCCCTGGACAGACTGACCTCCACCCGGGAAAAAAAGAGAAACTGAGTACTAAGCAATAAGAACAGTTAAGACGCTGGAAAGAGGGTGGGGCGCCCTGAGCGCTGAAGATTGGGGGAAGGGACTCCTTCCCGGGACTGTAAAGAAACGAGCCGGGCGGGCCGGAGAGGCTCTGGCGGGAGCGGGGCGCGCCAGCAACCAGGAGCAGGGACGCTTGTGAGAGGAGGGAAGACCCACTTCCCACGTGAACTGTAAATAAACACACAGGCCTGACAACGCGGGGCAGTGTCGCCTTTCCCAGTGCTTGGAAAGGGAAAAGCCTGTAGCAGAGGCCCCCCTCCCCCGCACAGGAGAACTCTGAGCAAACAAAGCCTGTGGGACCAGGTGAGTGCTAAGCTCACCCCAGAGATCTGCATAAATAACGCCACCAGCAGCAGGCAGGCAAGCCACAGTTGCAGATACCACTCTCAGAACTGCCTCCAGACGCTTTTTTTTTTCTTTTTCTCCCTACCTTTGATGAGAGAACAACCGAATTACACCTGCAAGCCGAAAAACTTACTGAAACTATTGCATTTGAACTGGGGACACTTGGTGGGGTTTTTTTTTTATTTTTTCTTCTGTGTGTGTGTGAGTGTAGTTTTGTTCTACTTTATGCATCCCCTTTGATGAGACAACTACAGAACAACATCTGAGGCACCAACTCCAGGACTGGAGATTAAGACGGACATCCAAATTATTAAGACTGAAATTGCATTGCATATAAACTTGGAAGTTTTTTGGCTTTTTTTTTTTTTTTTTAATTTCCTATTTTCCATTTTATTTTAATTCATTTTTATAAATAGATATTACTTTCATATACTTATTTTTTATTTTTTTTATCTTTGATTTTCAATCCTCTCTCTGTCTCTCTATTGTCTGTTCAGCTTACTGTCGATTAGTACACTAACACTCCCTGTTTATACCTTTGAAACTCTCTTGTCTGATACCTTGTTCTGCTTTCTCCCTCTTGTCTGTATATTTGTTTTCCCCTTTTCTTTAACTTCTTGCTTTCCATCTCAGCTCACTCTTCCGTTCTCAATATTACCATTGTTATTATTACAAGCTAGAAAATACTTAATTACACACAGTACAGGGACAGTAACAACACCAAGGACAATGACAGGAAGACAGAAAAAACAAGGAAACCAGTTTCCCCACAGCAAAAAATTAGTACAGGAACCAGAGGGGAATGAAGAGAACAGAAACTCAGAGCCAGACTCCAACAAAATGAAGATAAACTATGCCAAAGGACCCAATGAAGCCTACAAGAATAATTTAAAAGAAGACATACTACAAGTACTCAATGAGAATTTTATAGAGATGATACTGGATAGGGTCAACCAAAATGTACAGGAGACACTCAAGAAATTCCAAGACAATAAAAATAGAGAATTTGAAAAAGCAAAAGAAGAAATAAAGGAAACCATAGAAGCACTGTATAAACACCAAAGTGAAAGAGAGAACACAATGAATAAATGGATAAATGAACTCAGGACAAAAATAGACAACAATAAAGAAGAAAACAGCCAGGATATGGAAAACCTCAGAAAAAAGAACGAAACAGAACTGCAAAACAAAACGGAAAGCCAATCCAGCAGAATAGAACAAACAGAAGACAGAATCTCAGAACTTGAAGATGAAATGGTAATTAAAGGAAAAACCGAAGAACTATTAATTAAACAACTCAAGACCTGTGAAAAGAAAATGCAAGAACTCACCGACTCCATCAAAAGACCAAACTTGAGAATCATGGGCATCGAAGAAGGAGAAGAGGTGCAAGCGAAGGGAATGCGTAATATATTCAACAAAATAATAACGGAAAATTTCCCAAATCTAGAGAAAGATATTCCCATACAAATGCAAGAGGCCTCCAGGACACCAAACAGACCAGATCAAAATAGAACTACTCCACGACATATCATCATTAAAACAACAAGTTCAGAAACTAAGGAAAGAATATTGAAGGCTGCAAGAGAGAAAAAACAAGTAACATACAAAGGTAAACCCATCAAAATCACAGCAGACTTCTCAACAGAAACATTAAAAGCAAGAAGAGCGTGGGGTGAGATCTTCCGGGCACTGAATGAAAATAACTTCAACCCCAGGATACTCTACCCAGCAAAGCTATCATTCAAAATAGATGGAGCAATAAAAGTCTTCCATGATAAGCAGAAACTAAAACAATATGTCACCACAAAGCCACCATTACAAAAGATTCTGCAAGGGATCCTGCACACAGAAAGTGACACCCAACTTAACCATGAAAAGGCAGGCAGCACCAAACCACAGGATAAGAAAAAGCAAGACAGTAGAGAGTAACATCAAGTTAGGTACACACAATCAAACCTTCAAACAACTAAGATAACTAAATGGCAGGAATCACCACATACCTATCAGTACTAACACTTAATGTCAATGGACTTAATTCACCCATCAAAAGACACCGTTTGACAAAATGGATTAAAAAAGAAGATCCAACAATTTGTTGCTTACAGGAGACTCATCTCACTGACAGAAATAAGCATATGCTTAGGATGAAAGGCTGGAAGAAGATTTACCAAGCTAATGGCCCCCGAAAACAAGCAGGAGTAGCAATACTTATCTCTGACAAAGTAGACTTCAAACCTACATTGATCAAACGAGACAAAGAAGGACATTCCATACTAATAAAAGGGGAAATAGACCAAAAGGAAATAATAATCATCAATCTGTACGCACCCAATGTCAACGCACCCAATTTCATCAAACATACCCTAAAAGACCTAAAAGCATATATAAACGCCAACACAGTGGTTGTGGGAGACTTTAACACTCCATTATCATCAATAGATAGGTCATCCAAACAAAAACTCAATAAAGAAATCCAAGATCTAAAATATGCAATAGATCAAGTGGACCTAGTAGATGTCTATAGAACATTTCATCCAACCTCTACACAATATACATTCTTCTCAGCAGCCCATGGAACCTTCTCCAAAATAGATCATATCCTAGGGCACAAAGCAAGTCTCAGCAAATATAAGAAAATAGAAATAATACCGTGCATACTATCTGACCACAATGCAGTAAAAGTAGAACTCAACAACAAAAGTAAAGACAAAAAACATGCAAACAGCTGGAAACTAAATAACTCATTACTTAATGAAGAATGGATCATCGATGCAATAAAAGAGGAAATTAAAAAGTTCCTAGAAGTCAATGAAAATGAAAACACAACCTACCGGAACCTATGGGACACAGCTAAGGCAGTCTTGAGAGGAAAGTTTATAGCCATGAGTGCATATATTAAAAAGATTGAAAGATCCCAAATCAATGACCTAATGATACATCTCAAACTCCTAGAAAAACAAGAACAAGCAAATCCCAAAACAAATAGAAGGAGAGAAATAATAAAAATAAGAGCTGAAATCAACGAAATAGAAACCAAAAAAACCATACAAAGAATTAATGAAACAAAAAGTTGGTTCTTTGAAAAAATAAACAAGATCGATAGACCCCTGGCAAACCTGACTAAAATGAGGAGAGAAAAAACCCAAATTAGTAGAATCAGGAATGCAAAAGGGGAGATAACAACAAACACCATGGAAATCCAGGAAATCATCAGAGACTACTTTGAGAACCTATATTCAAATAAATTTGAAAATCTAAAAGAAATGGACAGATTTCTAGACACATATGACCATCCAAAACTGAACCAAGAGGAAATTAATCACCTGAATAGACCTATAACACAAAATGAAATTGAAGCAGCAATCAAGAGTCTCCCCAAAAAGAAAAGTCCAGGACCTGATGGATTCTCTGCTGAATTCTATCAGACCTTTAAAGAAGAACTGATACCAACCCTCCTTAAACTGTTCCATGAAATAGAAAGGGAAGGAAAACTGCCAAACACATTTTATGAAGCCACTATTACACTTATCCCAAAACCAGGCAAAGACACCTCCAAAAAGGAGAACTATAGGCCAATCTCCTTATTGAACATTGATGCAAAAATCCTCAACAAAATAATGGCAAACCGAATTCAGCAACACATCAAAAAGATTATCCACCACGACCAGGTAGGCTTCATCCCAGGGATGCAGGGGTGGTTCAACATACGAAAATCAATAAACGTAATAAACCACATTAACAGAAGCAAAGACAAAAACCACTTGATCATCTCAATAGACGCAGAAAAAGCCTTTGATAAGATCCAACATCATTTCATGATAAAAGCTCTAAGAAAACTAGGAATAGAAGGAAAGTTCCTCAACCTTATAAAAGCTATATATGACAAACCTACAGCCAGCATTATACTTAACGGAGAAAAATTAAAACCGTTCCCTCTAAAATCAGGAACCAGACAAGGATGCCCACTATCTCCACTCCTATTCAACATAGTGCTGGAATTCCTAGCCAGAGCAATTAGGCAAGAAGAAGGAATAAAAGGAATACAAATAGGTAAAGAAACTGTCAAAATATCCCTATTTGCAGACAACATGATCCTATACCTTAAAGACCCAAAAAATTCTACTCAGAAGCTTCTAGACATCATCAATAGCTATAGCAAAGTAGCAGGATATAAAATCAACATAGAAAAATCATTAGCATTTCTATACACTAACAATGAGCAAACGGAAAAAGAATGTATGAAAACAATTCCATTCACAATAGCCTCAAACAAAATCAAATACCTAGGTGTAAACCTAACAAAAGATGTGAAAGACCTCTACAAGGAAAACTATACACTTCTGAAGAAAGAGATTGAGGAAGACTATAGAAAGTGGAGAGATCTCCCATGCTCATGGATTGGTAGAATCAACATAGTAAAAATGTCGATACTCCCCAAAGTAATCTACATGTTTAATGCAATTCCCATCAAAATTCCAATGACATTCATTAAAGAGATTGAAAAATCTACTGTGAAATTTATATGGAAACACAAGAGGCCACGAATAGCCAAGGCAATACTCAGTCAAAAGAACAATGCAGGAGGTATCACAATACCTGACTTCAAACTATATTACAAAGCAATAACAATAAAAACAGCATGGTACTGGCACAAAAACAGACATGAAGACCAGTGGAACAGAACAGAGGATCCAGATATGAAGCCACACAACTATGAGCAACTTATCTTTGACAAAGGAGCTAAAAATATACGATGGAGAAATAGCAGCCTCTTCAACAAAAACTGCTGGGAAAACTGGTTAGCAGTCTGCAAAAAACTGAAACTAGATCCATGTATATCACCCTATACCAAGATTAACTCAAAATGGATCAAGGATCTTAATATCAGACCCCAAACTCTTAAGTTGATACAAGAAAGAGTAGGAAATACTCTGGAGTTAGTAGGTATAGGTAAAAACTTTCTCAATGAAACCCCAGCAGCACAGCAACTAAGAGATAGCATAGATAAATGGGACCTCATAAAACTAAAAAGCTTCTGTTCATCAAAAGAAATGGTCTCTAAACTGAAGAGAACACCCACAGAGTGGGAGAAAATATTTGCCAATTATACATCAGACAAAGGACTGATAACCAGAATATACAGGGAACTTAAAAAACTAAATTCTCCCAAAACTAATGAACCAATAAAGAAATGGGCATGTGAACTAAACAGAACTTTCTCAAAAGAAGAAATTCAAATGGCCAGAAAACACATGAAAAAATGCTCACCATCTCTAGCAATAAAGGAAATGCAAATTAAAACCACACTAAGATTCCACCTCACCCCTGTTAGAATAGCCATCATCAGCAACACCACCAACAACAGGTGTTGGCGAGGATGTGGGGAAAAAGGAACCCTTTTACACTGTTGGTGGGAATGTAGACTAGTACAACCACTCTGGAAAAAAATTTGGAGACTACTTAAAAAGATGGACATCGATCTACCATTTGATCCAGCAATACCACTCTTGGGGATATACCCAAAAGACTGTTACTCCAGAGGCACCTGCACATCCATGTTTATTGCGGCACTATTCACAATAGCCAAGTTATGGAAACAGCCAAGATGTCCCAGCACTGACGAATGGATTAAGAAAATGTGGTATCTATACACAATGGAATTTTATGCAGCCATGAAGAAGAACGAAATGTTATCATTCGCTGGTAAATGGATGGAATTGGAGAACATCATTCTGAGTGAGGTTAGCCTGGCTCAAAAGACCAAAAATCGTATGTTCTCCCTCATATGTGGACATTAGATCAAGGGCAAACACAACAAGGGGATTGGACTATGAGCACATGATAAAAGCGAGAGCACACAAGGGAGGGGTGAGGATAGGTAAGACACCTAAAAAACTAGCTAGCATTTGTTGCCCTTAACGCAGAGAAACTAAAGCAGATACCTTAAAGCAACTGAGGCCAATAGGAAAAGGGGACCAGGAACTAGAGAAAAGGTTAGATCAAAAAGAATTAACCTAGAAGGTAACACCCACACACAGGAAATCAATGTGAGTCAATGCCCTGTATAGCTATCCTTATCTCAACCAGCAAAACCCCTTGTTCCTTCCTATTATTGCTTATACTCTCTCTACAACAAAATTAGAGATAAGGGCAAAATAGTTTCTGCTGGGTATTGAGGGGGGGAGCGGGAGGGGGTGGAGTGGGTGGTAAGGGAGGGGGTGGGGGCAGGGGGGAGAAATGAACCAAGCCTTGTATGCACATATGAATAATAAAAGAAAAATGAAAAAAAAAAAATCACTCCAGGCAATTTCTTGTCAGAAGTTTCTTTTTATCAGATACTTCTCTATCTCTCCTTAGAGAGACCTGATCCATCCTTCCTTTTCTGTAGCTTTTTCTTCTTCCTGTTGGCTAGTTATACAAAAGTCAGATTCTTATGGAAAATGTAAAACTGTAAGATAGATCTGGGATCATTTTTGTAAGTAGTTAAATAGACATTTTGTGTTAAATAACAAGATGCATCCTTATAACAAAAAACATTAAAGAATTTAAGTTTCTGTTGTTCCTGATGGATAAGAATCCAGAGTACCTGATCTTTGGCACATTCAACTTTTTGGAAATGTGCATGAAAAAAACCTATTTTACTTAAGAAACTGTATTACTGGTTCATAAATCCCTAGATCCGTGAACCCATGTTATAATCCCTATCATTATCTTTGCCTTCAATGAAATGCTAAGGGTGGACATCTTGAGCCTATTATGCAATATAACAACTAAGATATTTTCCTAAAGAATTTGTTATTTGTATTAAAGTGAGTAAGACTGAATTATATGAATTCAATTCTGCAAGAATGTGAAGAGACTCTCTCCACCTTGTCATATTCCTTAATTCTCTCCCACCATTTGCTTTGTATCCAACATTTTACAACTACATCCTTACTCCTTTAGGATTCCAGTTCCTATTGAAACACAATTGTCCTTTGGGTTAGTTAGTACTAGGATGCCTAATTCATTTATCATATAGGCTGAAACTTGTTTTTCTGATAGGACTGGGGTCTGAATTGAAGGCTTCATACTTGCTAGGCAGGTGTTCTACCACTTTACCACTTCAGCCACACCCTAGTTCTTTTTTGCTTTAGCTTTTTGTAAATAAGGTCTCTTACTTTTGCCCAGTCTTGCCTGGACTGCAATCCTCTTATTTACACACCCCGCATAGCTGGGAAGTCACAATCATTCCCAGCTTTATTGTTTGATATGAGTTCTCAATTACTTTTTGTCTGGACTGGCCTAGAACTGTGATCCTCCTGATAACTTTCTCCTGAGTAGCTGCAATTACAGCCTGATGAAACATTTTTATGTATAAAAGAGAACATTGTGATTTTGTGTGTGGGAGTGAAGTGGGAGAGTTTATTGAGATAGAAAAGTAGCAAAAAGTATAGCTTCCAGAATTGGGAGGAGTCCCAAGAGAGGGTGCCTTCAAAGAGGACATTATTAAAGGCTAAAGTAGAATGCATGAGCCAGGCTGTTGAGGAACTGAGAATGTACAATCATCCTCATTAATTCCTTAAAATTCTCCCAATTTATACTTAATGCAAGAGAAATGACCATAGAACACAACAGTTAATAGAGGTAAATAAACTCTACCCACAGTAGTATGTAGAAGGAATACACACAAACTGATCTTGGTTATAAAGGAAAATATAAAATTCAGTTTTGTCCAAACTTAACCTTATTCTCTGGAAAAATTATACTTAGTCTGAATTTTACATGCTAAAGTCAAAGGTCCCCTTCAACTGCCAAGATCAATCTTTAGGGAATGTAAGATCCTAATCAATGCTCCCTAAATATTTTAACCACATCCCATTTATTGTTGCTACTTCACTTTCCTCATGAAAAAATAAACATTCTTTCACTTTTTTTTTTAACAAATATTGCCAGGGCCTTTTGCATTACTGATAAATATGCTCATATAAGAAACACAAAATCTGAAATTTTACAGGTTATCCCTTATGGAACATATTGTACTACTACTACAGTACAATATGTAGTAGTAGTTTTTTAATTAACTACTATCAGTAATAGCCTTTCTGCAAACATGATTCTTTATCCATCTTTTGAGAACCATTCCATAGGTTCTACATTCATTTTATATTTATTTCCTCTAACCACAGAGTTGAAGATTTATTTCTTCTTTCTACCATTCTGTCTCACCAGAAAGAAGCCAGTGTGAAAACTAGTCCATGGTACTAAGAAAATAGTGAGCTTCCAAATGACTGATATGGGTGTCTTCTGTCCATTGTCAGGGCAGAATCCCAGAGCTATGGAAAACCATCGAAAGTAAAGAGGCTTCAGTATGACATGAACTTTCTTTTGCATTTTTTATATAATATATAGGGTCAGAATTTATCTCACCGATTGTGCACACAGCATTAGGTTATGAAGGAAGGAGGGGGGTAAAAGATAAATACACTTCAGTCTGTTTCTGCAGATTATTGATGAATACCAGGGAGAGGAAAATAAGAACATAAATTATATTTATCATAACATAATGATCGGGAGACATGGCTCATGTTGAACTAAAAGACATAGAAGAGGGGTTTTTTTTAATACAAACAGACAAATGATTTACATCTTGAAGCATAAAATTCTGGAAAGGGTGGAGTCCAGACCAAGACAGCATCATTTGCATGCAATCATTTGCAGTTGACAGGGTTTTGTTTCAGAATGATCTGACATTTGGTTTAATGCTCCACTGTTGCCATCTTGAAATATTTATTTATTTATTGTTATAATTTTCCTTTATTGTTGTACTAGGTAGGGGTTCATTGTGGCATTTATAAAGATTCTTACAATGTATCAAATATATCATACTTGGATTCACTTCTTCTATCATTCTCCTTTATCTCTCCCATTCCCAGATTCCTGGAATAGTTTCTACAGGTATCATTTTTGCATTTACATACTAGTGTACACATTTTTTACTCCATATTCACCCTCTTACAGGGGCCTTGTATAGTTATTTTACTCTTTGCTGCATAAATTATATATCTGGTGTTGAGTACAGAAGAACAGCTCATTCTATGATATGACAAGATTAAAGTTACCAAGTAACAGAAATAATCAGTACTACTTCAAGACAGAGATTATGGCAAGGATCTAATTAAGAAGAAACTAGCTTGAAAAAAGAGGCTGTACCATATCATGAAAGTTCAGATTTTAATGACTAAGTTCAAAATTTATTCTAGAGCCACTCATAAAATCTTTGCAGAATTTTGAAGACACATTCTATAATTAGAATTCTATGAAGATGTGAATGATGGATTAAAAAAATGAAAGAAATTGAAATATAGGCAGTTCAAGTGAAATGTTAGTAAAATAGCCTTAGCAGGAAATAATGAGGGCTTGATGCCAAGGAATAGCAGGGAAGGCATAAAATGAGACATATTTCACAGATTGGGCTATCTACTCTTTCCTTCATCCAATGCTCTTCTCCAAATCCAACAGAAAATATTAGTATGTTCAGGTTACCTCATGATCATGTGTCTTTTTCCAGTTTTATACCAAATGCATTCTAAAATGATCTAAATCATCCACAGTGAAATTTTGAGTAATATTTCCTCCCAAGACTTCAAAAAAATTCAATAAAGCATAGCACAGCTTTAATATTTTGGGGGAAAATATTGAAACAACTGTGTGTACAGGCTTCTGAAAAGTCCGGTGATTATGTAATATTTCTTAGTTTTTTATAACTGAGATATTGTCTCAGCTTCTGTTTTCCTCAGTGGTGTTTTGATCCTCAAAATATTTTAATTACAAATAGCTCAAGTACTTGTTTAAAATGCTAACTTTGATTTTTTTTAAGTTACATGTATCAGGAATAACCATTTTAGCAATGAAACACCCTGAATAATATTAAAAGTCATAAATCAATAAGTGGTCACTGAAAATAAATCTTTATCTAATAGTGACTGTAAAGCATTGATTTTATTCAGCATATTGACTATGCTACGTAAAGTGCATTCTTGCTTCTTTTTATATCCACCACATCCAGAAAATTGCATACAGTGAGAATGCCATCTGCACCCTCAAAGAGAATAGGTTTGGCCTCCAATGTAAACTCTGACTTACCTTGCCTCATCAAAAAGATTGGGGCTTAAAGGTTTTGCTCAAATAACACCTTCTTGTCTATTTAAAATACAGCACCTGGATTCTGAGCTTCAGGTTAACCAAATAACCTTCTGTTAAAAAGCTATCAACATGAAAAAGTTAAAATCCTTGTTTCAACTTGCAAAATTTTCTAGAAATTAACAGTATCCTGTTGAATGTGACTAAATGTAGTTATAACTTGGGTTTGGCTCATTAGCATTACTTTGAAAATTCAACACAAAAACATTAACAAGGCCCATTTTTTAATCTCATCCTCTTTCCCACCACAAATACACCTACAAAACTTTCTGTCATTCTAATGACACACAAATCCTCCTCACTTTTCTCCAGCCACACTGGACTCCTAGCCTGTTTTCAAATACAGTAATGCACTGCATAACAAGACTTCAGTCAATTATCTGACACATCCTAGTGTGGCCCCATTAAGACTAAAGCACAGCTGAAATTTCATATCGTCTAGGACGTAGTGCAGCATGTTCCTCACATGTTTGTGGTAATGCTGGGGTACAAAAACCTCTGCACTGCCAGTGCTAAAGAAGTATGGCAAAGTTGATTATTTACAGTGTATAATGCTTAAGAATGATAATAAATGACTATGCTACTGGTTTATGTATCTACCATATTATACTCTTAATTGTTATTTGGATGCTTACACCTTGTAAAAAAAAAACCCATCAACATGTGCTGTTATTGGCATCAACCTCTTATATCTTGTATCTACTGTGTCTCTTCACCACTTCATTGTTCTTGTGCCTCATTTAATCTCATGGTCTTTTGTTCATTATGGCCAAGTAGTCATTAGCTGCAAAATCTACATTTCTGTAAGTATACACTATGATGTTCACACAACAAAACCACCTAATAACACATTTCTTAAAACAAATCCATGCTGTTAAGTGATGAATGCCATCTATGAGCCTTTGCCTTTGCTTTACCTATGTCTAGAACTCTCTTCTTCCAGATCTATGAGGCTTCTCTCCAAGTTCCTTCAGCAGTATGCAGAAATGGCACCCTTTCATTGATGGTTCCTCTGGCCACCATATTTAAAATTGAACATTATTCTCAGCTATTGCAATTCTTGCTTTATCTTTATCTGTGGCCCTTGATAACATCCAACGTATGTATAAATCTCCTGGCTTAGTTCATTGTTCTTACCCCTCCTGGGCATTCTGTAAGGCAGGGATTTAGGTCATGTGCATTCACTGTGTGACATGCAATGCCCAAGACAGAGAAGGGACTCAATAAATATGTGTTATCAAATGAATGCATAGTTCCATGCATTCTTTTTCCTGAGCCCTCCTTTACTCTGGAGAACTCAACCTTAACTTAACCTTTCAATATAAATCAAAGCAATCATCAGAGAAGTTACAAAGGACAGAGTCTGATGTTTTTCACATGTTGGTGGATTGAAGTTTTCAGTCATCCTCTTTAACTAGAATTAGTAAGGTCTTTTTATTTATACCTCTACAATGACTGTATCCATTATTGGGGGAGAAAACTTTCTATTTAAGGTGGCATGAACTGTCTTAGTCAACTGAAGCTGCCATAACAAAATACCATACAGTAGTTTATGAAACAGAAATTTATTTTATCTCAGTTTTGAAGGCTGGAAGTCCAAGCTCAAAGGGCCAACAGATTCTGGTGAGGGTTCTCTTCTTGGCTTATAAATGGTCTTCTTGTCCCTGTGTCACAAAACTGACAGGGAAAAAGAAGTAGAATTCTCTAGTGTCTCATTTTATGAGAGCACTAACCCCATTGTGAATGATCCACCTTGATGACTATGTATAGATATACTTGCCTTCCAAGGGCCTTATCTTCAAATATCATCATAGTGGGAGTTAGGGCACCAATATATGAAATTTGTGGAGCTGCAACTCAGTGGATCCTGTTAATTAATGCAGTACAGGAGACAATGCAAAGCACTGCTTAAGTGTTTCATCAATTGTCTTTAAAGTTGACTTCCTATACGTGTCCCTTTTCTCTTACTTTCCTCCCTTCACCATTTTTTTCTTCTCCATCCCCTCATATAAAAACTTGTTTTAGGATTTTGATTTTGTCCTCCTATTCCCCCATTCTAGCTTCTTTCCCTGAGGTCTTTATTTGTGTTTTAGGATTTTGATTTTGTCCTCCTATTCCCCCATTCTAGCTTCTTTCCCTGAGGTCTTTATTTGTGTTTTAGGATTTTGATTTTGTCCTCCTATTCCCCTATTCTAGCTTCTTTCCCTGAGATCTTTATTTGTGTTTAAGGATTTTGATTTTGTCCTCCTATTCCCCCATTCTAGCTTATTTCCCTGAGGTCTTTATTTGTGTTTTCATCCCTGCAAGGGTGATATGCATTGCTATAGTTTTAAGATTTTGGCTCTTTAGAATGAAGAGCCTTTAATATTAACAAATACTTTCTTCTCCTGCTCATCAACTGCCAAGATATAAACCATACACTTTATATATCTTTCCTTGAGTGGTACCAGTTTAAATCCTAGATAAAAATGTATCAAAGACCCTAATGCCATGTACACATCTAAATAACACTTTCCCACAGAAGTTTGCTTCTTAGTATTATGTTTGATTTTAAATTCTACACTTTTCTTGAAAGTAAAAGACAATGTTGATAACAACATGCTCATTTTCTGATTAGTTAACCAGGTCAGAACTACTAAGAAACTAATTTTTCAGTATTCATCTACCTGTAGCTTTCACTTATAATAGTTGGTATCATCAATGGAAAGTTTTAACTTGATGTGAGCCTCAAAAATAGCTTGTAAAAGAAAAAAAAGTAAGTCAGCATTGGCTGACAATAAATCCTCTGGTGCTCTGTTTCTTTTCTGGTGCTCTGTTTCTTATCTAGTATTATGGTTGTACTGGGGTTACATTGTGGCATTTATAAAAGTTCTTACAGTATATCATAGTTGAATTCAGCCCTCCATCATTCTCCTTCATTTCCCCTACCCCCATTAATGGAATAGTTTCAACAGGTCTCATTTTTCCACTTTCATACATGCATACATAATATTTCTACCACATTCACCTTTCTATACCCTTCCATTATGTCTTCTCCCCTCCCACAAATACCAACCCCAACCCCCTGTTTTACCTTCCTGTTCTTTGTTTTTGAAGAAAGCCATTTTTATTTGTTTAAGGTAGGCATACAGGGAGTTTCCTTGTGATATTTCCATATATATATGTATTATAACCAGAATTGATTCATCCCATTTTTCTTCCTACCTTAGTTCTCTTCTTATGGTGATTTCTACATGTTTAAAAATTTTGTAATCATTCTTGTATTGAAAGTACACCAATCATGTTCACCTTCTTAACTTCCTTCTTTTACCCTCCTTGTCCCATTAGCAGTAACCTGTTTTTCATAATAGTGCTTATATTTATATTGTGTCTTTCACACATGAGAGAAAATGTGAGAAACAATATACAGTTTTTCTTATACATTTTCTTAATCCATTTCAGTTGTAGAGCATCTGGATTGTTTCCATAGTTTGGCTGTTGTGAACAGTGCTATAAAAAACACCAGTGTGTAAGTGTCTTTATTGTATTCTGACTTAAAATTCCTTCAGCTATATCCTTAAGAGTGGCATTGCTGAATCCTGTAGCAGTTCTATTTTTAGCTTTTTTGAGGAGCCTCCATACTGTTTGCCATAGTGATTGTACTAATTTATATTCCCACCAGCAGTATACGAGGGTTCCTTTTGCCCCACATCCTCACCAACATTTGTGTTGTTTGTGTTCTTAATTAACACATGGAAGCAACCTTTATGTATTACAGAAACTAAACCATTTGTTCCATTAACTAGCTTCTGTAGCAGTAAAAGCAGATTTTCTTTTTCCTTGTAATATCAATTTGTATTTTTTTATTATGACTGAAATTTAAGAGGTTTTCATTAATTCTGGAAATCTCCATGTTAACCTAGGGTGAAAACCAGATTTTCTTATGTTTGATAAGCCAAGCTACAAAGAGTCTTATAATTCAAAGGAGTTATGTCATCTAATGTCTTTCTAGTTTTTCTAATTCATTGGAATATTTGCCTTGCTTTAAAGTGATATAAAATATATGATTTCTGTCTCAGCAGGAAAGAAATGATGAGCAGGTAAAGAGAGCTAAATTAACATAATTTTAAGGGTGTCTAGAGAGGGACTTGGTACATAGAAGTTGGGACATGAATTCTCACTTTAGTAACATCAGACATTTTTTGTGGTATTTTGATTTGAACTCAGGGCCTCACTCTTGCTTAGCAGGCACTCTACCATATGAGTTACATTCATAGCCTTTTCTTTTGCTTTAGTTAACTTTTGCACATCGTCTTGCATTTTTCTAGGATCAGCCTCAGACCTTGATCATCCTACCTACATCTCCTATGGACCGTAGATGTGTGCCACACACCTAGCTTGTTAGTTGAGATGGAGTCTTTCTAACTTTTTGCAGAGGCTGACCTCAAATTTCGATCCTCCCAACCTCCACCTCCCAAGTAGCCAGGATTACAAGTATGTACCACCATATATGGAGCAATATTAGACTTTTGTCCTTTGATGTTTAGATTTAAAATCTATAAATAGGTGATTAAATTCCCATTTTCATAAAAAATTAGAATAGAAGGAATCGGAATGAGAAGCAAATGACACATAACTTACACAGCATTGTTATGTTAAATTATTCTACTTTGATTTTCATTCTTCAGATATTCCACTGGCATTAAACTCTTAAGAGAATAAAAAGGTGCTAAGTATTATTGACAACAGATCGTTAACAACTCTAAATACAGAATCAACATCAGAGTCCATTCCATTTCTACTTCTTCATTCATCAATGTGGTCCTTGCTGATATTAAGACCAAGTTTGCTTATACAGACTGTGGATCCTGGTGAAAGTCATTTTAATTTATACTCATTATAAGTGAATCATAAGCCATAGAAACATGAAGACATCTTTTATTCTGCCAAAGAAAGTTTTTCCTAATTGTTGGACACCAAAAAATTCCTAAATGTAAAATCATTAAGAAATGCTTCTTGAAACCCTCGGCATCATTACTTTTACAAGATTTAATTATGATTCAAGAAGCATTGCAAGATTGATGAAAAGGGGTAAATGGTTGAATGGTACAGTAAATATCATTGAGTTCATTTCATTTGAGAGATTTGAGGTAATTAATCTTACATGGTTAACATCCACAGATGAGCTAAACTGGATTGGTAAGTTTGGGGCATTTTACTGTAGTGGTAATGGAAGACACAAACATTCGGGGATCTTATGGCTAATTAGTAATCAAAATAACAATAGTAAAAAGGCTTTGATTTGTTATTAAATAGCAAAGCCTAGTGAAATGCTTTTGTTATAAATGTTCTTTTTTTTCTTTTCTTATTCTGTGTACCTCTGGTGTTACCCCACACTAAATGTGCCAGAAATAATCTTCAAACAAAACCCGGTGCTGTAACACAATGAGAAATGCCAATTAGTACAATGTAGGAAGTAACAGAATTAATTGTTTCTCCCCAGATCAGAGAAATTACAGGAAAAAATGATACTATTATGTACACTCATCATATACCCAGATTATACCAATTTCTCCCTGTTCACATGTCTGTCTTTTAATTACCTAGCGATCACTTATTTTTATTGATGCCTTTGGAACCTACTTCTCTGTTTTCCTTTTCTTTTTACTCATGTTAGCCTTGTAATTGACTTCAATATCAATATAGTTTTAGCCATGACTTCTCAATTTCTGGGTATCTTCACCTCTCTCTTGGGTACTCACTTCCTTTGTGAGCCCTTGTCATCATCACAGCTATACCATTCCTGAAATCTCAATTTCAATATCTCACCATTAAATATCTTAACCATTTTATTCCCTATTTATACACTGCATTTACTTTATCCCAAAATTTTCTTTACTCTTATTCTCATCAACTTGTTCATAAAGCAAGAATTCTGAGTATCAGGAGTTGAAAGCCTAATTAAGTTAAGATCCACAGTAAGCTATATGTTCTAGGAAAACTGACTCATCATAAGTTTTTTCTAGGAAATAACAAAATCAAATGATAAAAAAGGAACAAATGGAGGAGAATATCATAAATTAATGCTAAACTGCATTTTGGGGAGTAGCAGTCTTAACTGATAATTCCAAAAGTATTTGACAACATCAGGAAAGTCTGATCATCCAGTTCTCATTTTCAAAAAGAAAATACTTGCAAAATTTTGGAGTGTGGAAGGTTATGATAAGGCAGAAATGATTATATGAGTAAACACTAAAGTAAGAAGAATTAATAACATGTGGAGCTTATTCATACTATAATATAGGGAGCTGTGTAGTTATCAATATTTTTACCTATAATAAGTTCTGACTGATGAGAAACCATAATTTAAAAAATTATGGGCACTATATCTACTTTTAAAATTATTACCTAAAATAAAATAGAAGTAAAAGAAATCTCAATATTTGAATTTATGTGAAACAAAAACATCACAATTTTTGTTCAATCTGTTGAATAGTTTGAAATTGTCCTTATCATTTGAGGTAGAAGAGCTGGTAATTATGATAATGGGAGGTGAGAAATGATGAATAATGAAATGAGTCATTGGCCTTCCTAAGCGCTTATTCCTAGGGACATAAATCTAGGCTCATCACAAATATTTCAGATAGATTAAGGCACATTGATGAGCATTAAGTGGTATCAAGTCACAGAATGCAGTGTCTGGGAACCTCTGTGTTCAAATTATAGAGCTGTACCACAAGACAGAGACTAAATCTGTTGAAGCTTTAATTTTAATAGGCCTCTAGTGTGTAGTTGACTTTGTTGGTCTTGGGATTTCTTGCCATGGTAATGGGGCCATAGCTAACACTAAAGACAGGACGAAAAATATTATTTTATTAACACTCTGCAAGAGAAAGCTCAGTTGATTACTAAAGAGGAATTCAAGCATAAAGGAACTAATACCAAACTAAGGGGAAATAATGCATGATTTTAAAAATAAAATCAGTTGGTCTCTAAATTTGCAGTCTTCCCTTTTGTGCAAATTATACATGTCCATCTGGAAGATTTAGTTATTAATGTGAGCAACTTTAGGTAAAGCTGATTATTGTACTAGCCAAGAGAATGTACACAAATACATTATACATAAATATGTTTCTTTCTTGACCCTGAATCATAGACTACTCAATCAACTTCTGGCATCTTAGAAAGTTAAGGAATGTGCATTAAGAAGTTCCAAAGCATGCTGGTCAGTATGATCTTGAAATACTGGAATAACACACTTCCCTAAGTCTCTCAAACCTGCAAATGAATGCTGCCCAATTTAATTTAAGATCAAGCACTGCATTTATAGAAAATGACACAAATATTAGAAATACAATTCACGTCTTAAAATGGAAAAAAATAAAAGGAGGAAAAAGATTTAGAAAAAAATTAAGTATTTATTTTGAACAAATGAAATATTTTCTGAAAGAAGCAAAATTACTGTCCCTTTACTACTGGTTTCACCAGAGGTGGGTTCATTTTAATTTCTTCTTACTGTGAGTCCCAGAAATCCAGAGGAATGTCCTAAACAAGTGTGGTACATGGTTTTCAATATGGTTTCTAATGACTCTCACCTCCTGATATTCACACTCTTTTATAATTCCCTCCCACTGAATGTAGGTTAGATTTAGTGACTTTCTTGTAAAGAATGGAATATAGCAAAAATGATCAAACATCAGTTTTACAAAGGGGTTACCAAAATGACATCATTTTCTAAAGTTCCTTTCTACAAGATCTCTTTCATATGAGTGCTTACAATGTGGCCACTGGTTTCCATCAGAGAAAATAAGAAAGAATACAAGAGAGGGAATACAAAACAGAAGCTGTCATCATTTTGTTGACAACCAGCAAGGAACTGGCACCTCAGTCTAAGAGTCCCATGAGGAAGTGAATCCTGCCAACAATCTCATCTGTGAGCTGAAAATTATGTCCTTCAGGTAAGGAAGAACACTTGCTGCTCTGACCAACACTTGGATGGCAGCCTTCTGAGACATCCTGAACCAGAAGTACGTAGCTCCTCTGAAACCAGAATCTTAATTCACAGAAACTGTGAAATAATAAATGGTTATTTTTAAGCCTGTAAGTTTGAGTTAATTTGTTACAAACAGCAGATATCAAATAAAAAAAATCTGGTTTTTGAAGAGATCATCAGTTTACGAAGATTTGAAGTTTGATTCCATTTGCATGTTAAACTAAATCAAATTGTCTAAAATATAAAGGATATATACTTTCTAACTTCCTTTAAAATAAAAATACCTTAGGTTAAATTATAAAAACATTGCTCATAAAGTAGTCATTCTTAATCAAACCCATTACCATCAAATATAGAAAAATTTATAAAGGATTTTAACAATACATAAAATTATATTTTGGATGCATGGCTTTCAAAGACAAATAAAAATTAAGTACTTTGAAACTTTTTTCTCACTACCAGAAAAAAACTGGACAGCAAATTAGTAAGGGTATAGAATGTGAAGCCAATACTATCAATACTTTTCCTGTTTAACATTTGTAGAATATTTCTTGTATTAAAAATGATACCTGCTGAAACTGTTCCAGGAATGGGAGCAGGGGAAGATAAAAGAGAATGGTAGGCAGATTAATTCATGTATATTTGATATATTGTAAGAACTTTTGTAAATGCCACAATGTACTCCTACCCAGCACAACAATAAAAATAATTTTTTAAAAATAAATTAAAGTTATAGTTAAGAACCTTCCAACAAAGAAAATTCAAGGCACAGATACCTTCACTTGCAAATTACACCAAAGATTTAAAGAGTAGACAATATCAATTGTGCATAAAATATTCTACAGGATAGAAATGGCAAGTGCATTCCCCAAATTATTTTTTTCAGAATTAAGGTGACCAAAACTACTTGAATGCCAAAACCAGACTACACTACAAAAACCCAACTTCAAATTATACTACAGAGCTATAGCAATAAAACAGCATGTTACTGGCACAAAAATACGAGAAGATCAGTAGAACAGAATAGAAGACCCAGATATGAATCCACCTAGCTACACCCAGATGATTTCTATAAGACATGAAACTTTGAAGTTAGTGCAGGAAAGAGCAAGGGATACACTGGAATTAATAGGTGTAGGCAATTACTGCCTAAAAGAACATGAATGGCTCAACAACTAAGAGAACATTTTGACAAATGGGACTACATGAAATTAAAAATCTTCTGCCCAATAAAAGAAATGGTCACCAAGTGAAGAGGTTGCCACAAAATGGAAGAAAATCTTTGCCAACTATACATTCAACAAAAGATTAATAACCAGAACATACAGGATGCTCAAAAAACTAAACTCCCAAAAATTCAATGTCCCAATGAAGAAATGGGCAAATGAACTGAGCAGAGTTTTTTTGAAGGAAGAAGTCCAAAGGGCCAAAAATACATGAAGAAATGCTCAACATCCCCGGCCATAAATGAAATACAAATCAAAACCATGTTAAAACTCTACCTCACTCCTGTTAGAATGACTACTACCAAGAACACAAAGAACAACAAATGTTGGCAAGGATATGGGGAAAAAGGAGACTTCATACACTGTTCATGGGAAGGTTTGCTAGTACAACCACTATAGAAAACAGTATGAAGTCTCCTCAAAAAACTACTATATGATCCAGCAATTACATTCCTAGGATTATTCTTGAAGGAATGTAAGTCAGGTTACAACAAAAGCACCTGCACACCCATGTTTACTGCAGCATTATTCACAATAGCTAAGCTATGGAAAGAGCTAGGATGCCCCACTACTGACAAATGGGTTAAGAAAACATGGCATTCATATACAATGGAATTTTATTTAGCCACAAAGAAGAATGAAATTATGTTGTTTGCACATAAATAGATGGAACTGGAGAACATCATCTTAAAAGCCAGGTTCAAAAAAGTCAAAGGCCACATGTTTTCTCTCATATGTGACATATAGACCTAATACAAATACAAACAACACTATGAAAAATAGGTCACACTAGGGGAGGTAACATACAAGAGAGGAAAGGTAAAAGAAGGAAGTTATGCAGGTGCATATAATTGATGTACTTCCTTTACAAGAATGAATACAGAATTTTTAAACCTGTTGAAATCACCATAAAAAGGGGACAAGGTAAAAGAAGAAAACTAGAAGAGATGAACCAATTCAGGCCATAATACATATATATATGGAAATGTCACAGGGAAACTGTCCATGTAGTTATCTTATAAAGAGAGTATAAGATAACTCTATAATTCCTCTATAATGCTCCTCACAGTATAGAGGAAGGGACCCTCAATAAAATATTACCAAGTGCACCCTAGAAATATATCAGTAAGATAACAAATCATATACAAATAAGACTAATGGTAATGCAAGATTGCATCAACATTCACAAGCAAATTCTCTCTCTCTCTCTCTCTCTCTATATATATATATATATATATATATATATATATATATATATTTATTTATTTATTTATTTATTTATTTATTTATTTATATAAAAACAGACTACAGAAAAACAGTGTATGGTCATTTAAATAGATGTAGAAGGAAGTTTGACCCAATGTAAATTCCAAACATGATGAAAATATTCAGCAAATCAAGATTAGAAAAGAATTCCCTTAACCTATGCTACATTTTATGTTTAAGATTGAATTGAATCATTTGGTTTATACATTTCACCCTACTGGTGACCCTGCCAAAATAAGTTATTTTCAAACTACATCTTTATGTAATTAATTTAAAATCCTTTATGGAATTACAGGATATTTTTGATATCTGCCACAAATGATTATTTTAATATTTTTACAGGTAATTGACTTTCAGCATTTCTTTCTAATAGTATCGAAAAAATAAGTTATTCATTAAAGTCATGCTTGCATTGTAAGTTTAAGACTCTACTTTCTATAAAATGGTCCATATATGCAAATTGTCCAGATGAATGAAATTTACTTTGAAATATTTACATAAATGACAAAAGAGCTAAAAGAAATCAAAAACACAAAGAATGTAAAAATAGAATTCTGTACATTCTGAAATTGTCTGCTCTATCATGAAAACATGCTAACTTACCATAGGAGTAATGATACAATGCTACATGCACACTAAGCACCAACGACCTTTCCCAAGCTACAGAAATTCAGGACAAACTCATTCTTATCCAGGGTCAGAGCCCCAGTATAAGTCAAAAAAGTCATGTGTTTCCATATGTTTGAGAGTGTGAACATAGCCAAGAGAAATTGCATTGGCTTAAATCCCTTTCTCTCATGTAAAACATTGTGTGTGAAATTTTTAAAAAAATATTTTCACAACTAGAGTGTAAGGCCATTGCTTAAAATAGTGTTTGTTTTAGGAGAACAACAACAAGATTCCCTTAACATTCATATTTGTGGACATCCTGGACTTCAATTAGCCATGGGGATGTTTATAACCAAATAAATAAAAAATAAGAGAAACCAGCAACAAAGTCTTCTGAATAAAAAGGCAGCTATCATATTGTGAATGCATTACCTGTGGCCCAGGCTGTGCCACCTCCTTTATGCACATTATCTGAGATCCTTACAATAAACTAGTGAAGTGGGCACTGTTATCCTCATGTTGCTGAAGAGAAAATTGTACCTCTGAAACCTGAAGTCCCCTGGAAAAAGCTTAGGTACTTTTCCAAAAATTCACATAGTTGTGAGGCCCAGGGTGCAAGCACACTGTAGGCTAAGGACAATATTCACCCTTTGCATCTACTATTCCTCATTCTCAGTACAACTTTGGCTGCACATACCATCCTTAAGGAACTTTTAAGCATGCTCTAATAAAGTATAATTACTTATAAATTATAAATATGATTTAATAACTATAAATTAGATACATATATACTGAAGCACATTGAAATAATGAAAGTTAAAGGTTGTTGCAAAATAAATTTAAGTAGAAGTTGCACTGTATTCTTGCACCCTCTATTGGAATATATTAAGAAACCATCTGGTGCATTCACCATACATAAGATGAGTAAGTTCAGTTACTAAGTGGGAAGCCCTCTATATACTCCAGCTGTTCTGAACACCTGTGTTTGTTGCTCACACATCCTCCTCCTCCTCGAATGACCTTACCAGCACTTGTCAAAATCCATTTACCTTTCAGTATTAAGTCCAAACATTAGCATCCTAGAGAAGTGGCCAGTCTTGTTTTCATGACCTATCCATATGCAATTATAATATTTTATAGAATTTATACTTGTTTATGTCAACTTCCTAATTCATTGAGAGCTTCTGAACTGAACTGAACTAAAATGAAGTGAAATCAAACCAAGTCTACATTGTATCTCTAGTATATAGAACAACCACTGGAGAATTGCAAGCATCACTTGGGAATGAATGAGCAAAAAAATAAAGCCAGCTCTCCTTTACGTTCCATGCAAATCCTATTGTTAACACTATATCCCTGTAACATTAAAAAACTAGGAAAATAAATAAAAATGAAACCTAATATTATCTGTATCCCCATCAGCTGAGAATACAGCTCATGTGTGCAAAAAAAGATAGAATTACAAAATCAAAGAACTGTAAACCAAGAAAAGGACTTTAGCCTATGCACAGCTAAGGGCAACAACAGATCAACAGAAATAAAAATAGTTTCAACAAAGAAGAGAGAAACTGCAACAACACACACAAAGCAATGAGAAAAATACCTCAAGGAGTGTGTGTGTGTGTGTGTGTGTGTGTGTGTGTGTGTGTGTGTGTGTGGCTTTCTTAAACCAAAACACAAAACTTTATTATGTCATCTGTAGAAGCCAGACAACTATCTAGTACCATCTAATACTGTTGGGTGTAAATATTTGGATTGCATACAGTATTGGCATCTATTTTTTTTAATTCTACCTGAAAATCAGAAGCAATGGAAAGTGCCATCTGATATTCATCTAACAAACGCATTAAAATTGCTTATAGTTATTTTTAACACTTCCTTAGCAATGTGCTAAGCAGCTTCTTGAAAATTTATGTGGATGTGCAAATAAAGGTCACATACCTATAATGGTACCCATTAGAAGGTTGTCTTTTGGACACATGCAGTTATGAATTTTTATAATTTATTGTAAAACAAATTTCTAAGTGACTACTTATGAAGTTATTTGTATTTCTAGAAAAACAACCAAATTGAAAATTGTTTAGAGCTACGAAACTAGAGCCTCACTTAGAACTACTTTTCCTATGTAATTAAAAAGCAAAATCTGCCCAGTGTATTGCATCCCTACAAGGTTAACAAAGCATAATTGAATTTCTTATATATGTGCAAATGGACATAATAACTTACAGAAAACCTAATTACAGTATTTTGTGAATGACAGAAAAAGTATTATGTTTCCAATTGCAATGAAATATTAAAAGAGGATTTATTTAAGAAACTAATCAACCTATTATTAGGTCTAAACTATCTCTAACCCATTAAGTAATTTATGTAGTGTTTTAAGATTTTTCATTGATCCCTCGTTTGAGTCAATATTTTCATAGTATATACTAAAGACAGTTTTCTTAATGCCAATGTAAAAGTAAATAAATAAAAAACAAACACACAAATAAGGATTCAAAGTAACTGCCTTGCAAACTTTCTATATAAGCTGATTTGAAGTGTATAGGACATATATTTTTCTTTGTGGCTCTTGGTGCCATTGAGATAGTACTACGCAATTAGAAGAAGCAGAACCCAAACAAAATCTTTCTGTCTCTCCCCTAATATAATACCTTCACATAATACCTACAGTAGACTGAAAGGCACACAGGCCTACATAACTTTTGAAGTCTTAATTATTTCAAATGTTTAATTAAAGCTCCAGTGAATGTCACATACACAAAAATAACAACAGCCTAAGCAGCAAGTAGTAACACAAGAAACACAAGGATATATTGTGTACAATGTACCATTTGCATTGAAGGGAAAGAAAAGTAAAAAAAAAGAGGAAAAAATTTAAGAAAGATATTTATAAGCAAGGTCATTAGTTTCCCATTAGCCTGTACTACATAAAGGGGAAGTTTTATTTCTCTTATGCAGGTTTCACATAAGAGGTGCAAATTTAGAATAGGTGCAATATTGACAGCCTTAGAATCAAAACTTCTCAGTCTAAGAAGTAAATTCTAATTACTCTGTAGCCTATGATATGCATCTGGCATTTCCTCTCAGCAAGGAAAGCACTGTGTTTTCTCATAGTGTGTTTCCTAAAAACAATACCTAAGCCATCACATGAATTCATCTTGCTTTTAGGTAACAAAGTAAGAACAATAGGTAACATGCACAGACCAGCTATTATTCCAGACACTAACATGTGTTATATCTTATTTCGTAACCATCATCACCTCATCAGGAAGGTACAATTCCTTCCTTATTATACAATGGAGAAAAAACATATGAAAATGTCTTATAAACTGGCCAAGTTTTCCAGGATTAGAAGAACCAGGGGGGGAGGATCCATGATGGTGACTGGGGCACAGAAGCAGCCAGCCTGAGCTCCATGAATCAAAAATCTTGCTGAGATGCTAGAGACATACTTGGCACAAATAAAGCACAAAGGAGAATCAAAAGTTCTACACCCTGAACCTCTAGCCTGTAGAAAGCTTCTCCATGCCATGTTACACTGTGAAAACAGGTGGGTTGTCATCACCCCCAGCCACTGGTTCCAAACCTGCCTGGGAGACATTCAGCAGACCAAACAGGAGAGCACCAAGGGCCATGCAGTTTTCCCCCAGCCATTGCTGCAATAAACCAGCATAACCCCCTGGACAGATCCCCCTCCTGTAAAAAAAAAACCTGAACAATAAATAAGGAGCTGAAAACTAGCACACAGCAGATGGGGTAAGAACTCTGAAAGAGCACCAGGGAAGGGGGGAAGCAAGGAGCTGATCTCCACAAAAACTATCAGTAAACAAATGGCTAGAAAGGCAGAAAGGCCAACGGTGGGCAGGTGATAAGCCGCTGTCTGAAATACGGCAGGTAGCAGACCACAAAGATCATCTCCTGAGCCAGTGAGCAAAGCCCAAAGTCAAACAGCTCTGCAAAATTGAAAAACAAACAGCAAACCTCCACAACACACTGACAGCAGGAGGCCAGCTGATGGATCACTGACTTGCCCCAGAGAAAGGAGGCAAGGCAAGGAAACAAGGTCCCAGTAATCAAGCACAGTGAAAACTCAACTGCAAAGCAGGATGACTGGTGGGCTACAAAGCTGATCTCCTGGATCTGCAGACAATATACAAACTTAAACTACCACATCTCACTGAGGGAGGAGCTGACCAAGCAGCTGCCTCTGAAAGACAGAAGGAAAAAAACCTACCCACAAACAACCACCTGGTGAGACTACAACAGAGCTTCTACTTAAATACCAACACCAGGATTGGATGCTGGAGGAGTAACACCAGAACTTAAACTAAGACTGAAATTCTATTGCTCCTGAACCTGAAGTTTTTTTGTTTGTTTGTTTGTTGTGTTTCTTATTTGTTTGTTCATCTCTCCCCATTGGTTTTTTTTCTTTTTGTTAGTTTATTATAGTGAATTATTTAATACTAAATTACATCCAGACCAGGGACAGAAATAGCACACACACAATTAGCTAAAAACCCAATATGGCCACAAAACAAAATTAAATTAAGGGAAAGAAAACAGGTGACTGATACCACCAACTAGCCAATCAAGAAAATAGTTGCACAGTAGCAAGCAGAGCAAAGGGAAGAACAAAAAGAGATGGAAACCAATCTCCCCCCAATATAATTTAATACAGGATTCAGAGGGAAATGAAGAAAATAGATACCCAGTTCCAGACTCCAAAAAAGCAAAGATAAATGACACCAAGGAACCCAACAATGTCCATGAGAACATCCTCAAAGAAGAAATCCTGAGAGTAATCAGTGAGAATTTCATGGAGATGATACTAGACATGGTTAACCAAAACATACAAGAGGCACTCAAGAAATTTTAAGACACCAAAAATAAAGAATAGAGACAACACAGAAACAAATAAATTAACTAATAGGAGCCCTAAATAAACACCAAAGTGAAACAGAGAGCACTATAAATAGAGAGATAAATGAATTAAAGATGAAAATAGACAATATTAAAAAGGAAGTGACCTATGATATGGAAAATATCAGAAAAAAGAATGAAAGAGAAACACAAAACACAGTGGAAGGCCACTCCAGCAGACTAGAACAAGTGGGAGACAGAATCTCTGAACTTGAAGATAAAACGGAAATTAAAGGAAAAACTAAAGAGCTATTAGTCAAACAACTCAAGCCGTATGAAAGGAATATGCAAGAGCTCACCAACTCCATCAAAAGACCAAACATGAGAATCATGAACAGTGAAGAAGGAAAAGAGGTGCAAGCAAAAGGGATTCATAATATAGTCAACAAAATAATAACTGAAAATATCCCAAATCTAGAGAAAGTTATGACAATTCAGGTACAGGAAGCCTCCAGGACACCAAGCAGACTTGACCAAAATAGACTTCCCCATGACACATTATCATTAAAACAACAAGCACAGAGAATAGTGAAAGAATATCGAAAGCTGTAAGAGAGAAAAAACAATTAACATTAAAAAGGTAAACCCATCAAAATCACGGCAGATTTCTCAACAGAAACCTTAAAAACAAGAAGGGCATAGAGTGAGGTATTCTGGGCACTGAATGAAAATAACTTCAACCCTAGGATACTTACCCAGCAAAACTATCATTCAAAATAGATGAAGCAATAAAAGTCTTCCATGATAAGCAGAAACTAAAACAATATATGACTACCAAGCCACCACTACAAAAGATTCTCCAAGGAACTCTGCACACAGAAAATGAAAGCAAACAAAAACATGACAGGACAGGAAGTACCAAACCACAGAAGAAAATGCAAGGAATCAGAGAGTAACATTGATTCAGCTGTGCACAATCAAACCCTTAAACAACAAAAACAATTAAATGACAGGAATCACCACATACCTATCAATATTAATACTGAATATCAATGGATTTAACTCCCTCATCAAAAGACAGTTTGGCAAACTGGATTAAAAAGGAAGATCCAACAATCTGTTGTTTACAGGAGACCCATCTCATAGACACAAACAAGCACTGCCTTAGGGTGAAAGGCTGGAAGAACATTTACCAAGACAATGGTCCCCAAAAACAGGCAGGAATACCAATACTTACCTTGGACAAAGTAGGTTTCAAACTTACATAGATCAAACAAGGTAAAGAAGGACACTCCATAGTAATAAAAGGAGAAATACACAAAAGGAAATAACAATTATCAACCTATATGCAACCAATGTAAATGCACCCAATTTCATCAAACATACCCTGAAGGACCTAAAAGCATATATTAACTCCAACACAGTGGTTGTGGGAGACTTTAATAATCCCCTATCACCAATAGGTAGTCATCCAAACAAAAAATCAATTAAGAAATTCTAGAATTAAATCACACCAGAGATCAAATGGACCTAGCTGATGTCTACAGAATAGTTCATTCAACTTCCTCACAATATACATTAATCTCAGCAGCCCATGGAACTTTTTCCAAAATTGATCCTGTCTTAGGGCACAAAACAAGCCTCATCAAACATAAGAAAAGAGAAATAATCCCATACATTCTATCAGCTCACAATGTATTAAATCTAGAAGTCAACAACAAAAACAACAGCAGAAAATATGCAAACAATTGGAAGCTAGCTGAACAACACATTGCTCAGTGGGTAATCGAGGAAATTAAAAGGTTCCTGGAAGTTAATGAAAATGAAAAAACAACCTATTAGAATCTATGGGACAAGGCAAAAGGCAGTCCTAAGAGGAAAGCTTATAGCTATGGAGTGCATATGTCAAAGGGACAGAAAAATCTCAAATTAATGATCTAATGCAAAAGAAGAGATAACAACAAATACCACAGAAATCCAGGGAATCATCAGAGACTACTTTGAGAACCTATATTCGAATAAATTTGAAAATCACAGAGAAATGGACAAATTTCTAGATACTTATGACCACCCAAAATTGAACCAAGATGATATTAATCACCTGAATAGATCTGTAACACAACAAGAAATTAAAGCAGCAATCAAGAGTCTCCCAAAGGCTTCATAAAACTAGAAAACTTCTACACAACGAAAGAAATGGTCTCTAAACTGAAGAGACCACCCACAGAGTGGGAGAAAATATTTGCCAGCTATACATCAGACAAAGGACTGATAATCAGAATATACAGGGAACTTAAGAAACTAAATCCTTTTAAAATTAATGAACCAATTAAGAAATGGGCACATGAACTAAACACAACTTTCTCAAAAGACGAAATTCAAATGGCCAAAAAACACATGAAAAAATGCTCACCATCTCTAGCCATAAAGGAAATGCAAATCAAAACCACACTAAGATTCCACCTCACCCCTGTTAGAACAGCCATCATTAAAAACACCAACAACATGTGTTGTCGAGGATGTGGGGAAAAAGAAACCCTCTTACACTGTTGGTGGGAATGCAAGCTGATGCAACCACTCTGAAAAAAAACTTGGAGGCTTCTTAAAAATCTAAACATAGATCTGCCATATGATCCAACAATCCCACTCCTGGGGATATACCCAAAGGAATGTGACACAGATTACTCCAGGGGCACCTGCATACCCATGTTTATTGTAGCACTATTCACAATAGCCAAGTTATGCCCCACTACTGATGACTGGATTAACAAAATGTGGGATTTATACACAATGGAATTTTACTCAGCCATGAAGAAGAATGAAATCTTACCATTTGCAGGTAAATGGATGGAATTGGAGAATATCATTCTCAGTGAAGTTAACCAGGCACAGAAGACCGAAAATTATATGTTCTCCCTCATATGTGGACTTCAGATCTAGGGCAAATGTAGTAATGTTGTTGGACTTGGATCACATGACAAGGGGAGAGCACATACGGGAGATATAGGAATAGGTAGAGAACCCAAAACATGAAAGTGTTTTATATCCACACTCCAGAGGAACTAGTACAGAAACCTTAAAGTGACAGAGGTTAACATGAGAAGAACATGAGAAGGGGATCAGGGACCAGTGTAAAGATCAGTTAGAGATGAATCAACTTGGGTTGTAACACATTTGTACATGAAAGCAATGCTAGGAATTTTTCTGTGTAGCTATCCTTAACTCAACTAGCAAAAATGCTTTGTCTTCCTTATTATGCTTATGTCTTCTCTTCAAAAAATTAGAGATAAGGGCAGAACAGGTTCTGCCTGGAAGTGATGGGGGGAGGGAGGGATAGGGTCAGGGAGGGGGGCAGGGGGGGAGAAATGACCCAAACAATATGCACACATGTAAATAAATGAATAACAAAATATTTTCAAACAAAAAGTCTCCCAAAAAAGAAAAGTTCAGGACTTGATGGATTCTCTGCTGAATTCTACCAGACCTTTAAAGAAGAACTAATACTAACTCTCCTTAAAGTGTTCCATGAAATAGAAAAGGAAGGAATACTGCCTAACTCAAGCCAGTACTACAGTAATCCCTAAACCAGACAAAGTCACCTCCAAAAAGGAGAACTATAGGCCAATCTCTTTAACGAACATCAATGCAAAAATCTTCAATAAAATAATGGCAAACTGAATCCAACAACACATCAGAAAGATCATTCACCACAACCAAGTTTGCTTCATCCCAGGGATGGTTCAACACACACAATGTAATACAGCACATTGATAGAAGAAAAGACAAAAACCACCTGATCATCTCATTAGATGAAGAAAAAACTTTCAGTAAGATCCAACACCACTTCATGATAAAAGCTCTAAGAAAACTAGGAATAGAAGGAATGTACCTCAACATTGTAAAGGCTATATATGACAAACCTACAGCCAACATCATACTTAATGAAGAAAAACTGAAACCATTTCCCCTAAAATTAGGAACAAGACAAGGGTGCCCACTATCCCCACGCCTATTCTAAATAGTCCTGGAAGTCCTAGCCAGAGCAATTAGGTAAGAAGAAGAAATAAAAGGAATACAAATTGTTAAAGAGATTGTCAAAATATCCCTGCTTGCAGATGACCTGATCATATATCTTAAAGATCCAAAAAACTCTACCCCAAAACTCTTAGACACAATAAACAGTTACAGCAAGGTGGCAGTATGAAAAATCAACTTTAAAAAAATTATTAGCTTTTCTATACACCGACAACAAACAAATTGAGAAAGAATATATGAAAATAATTCCATTTACAACAGCCTGAAAAAAAGTCAAATCCCCAGGAGTAATCTTAACAAAGGATGTGAATGAACTCTGCAGAGAGAACTACAAACCCCTGAAGAAAGAGATCAGGGAAGACTACAGAAGGTGGAAAGATCTCCTGTGCTCATGGATTGGTAGAATGAACATAGTTAAAATGGCTACACTACCAAAAGCAATCTACACATTTAGTGCAACTCCCATCAAAATCCTAATGACATTCATCACTGAGATTGAAAAATCTACCCTAAAGTTCGTTTGGAAACACAAGAGACGGCGAATAGCCAAAGCAATACTCAGCAAAAGGAGCAATGCTGGAGGTATTACAATTCCCAACTTCAAACTATATTACAAAGCAATATAATAAAAACAGCATGGTATTGGCACAAAAACAGACATGAAGACCAGTGGAACAGAATAGAGGACCCAGATATGAATCCACACAGCTATGCCCACCTTATTTTTGACAAAGGCACCAAACACATACAATGGAGAAAAGACAGCCTCTTCAATAAATGTTGCTGGGAAAAGTGGTTATCTGCCTGCAGAAAATGGAAACTAGATCCATGCTTATCACACTCTACTAGTATCAAGCCAAAATGGATCAAGGACCTTAATATCAAACCTCAAACTCTGAAGTTAGTGCCGGAAAGAGCAGGGAATACTCTAGAAGCAATAGGTATAGGCAAGGACCTCCTCAATAGAACCCCAGCAGCTCTGCAAATAAGAGAAAGGATGGACATATGGGACTACATGAAATTAAAAAGCTTCTGCACAACAAAAGAAATGGTCTCTAAACTGAAGAGACCACCCACAGAGTGGGATTAAATATGTGCCAGCTATATATCAAAAGACTGATAACCAGAATATACTGGGAGCTCAAAATACTAAACTCCTCCAAAAATCCATGAACCAATAAAGAAATGGGCAACTGAACTAAACAGAACTTTCTCAGAAGAAGAAATTCAAATGGCCAAAAAACACATGAAAAAATGCTCACTATCTCAGGTCGTAAAGGAAATGCAAATCAAAACCACACTAAGATTCCACCTCACCCCTGTTAGAATAGCCATCATCAAAAACACCACCAACAACATGTGTTGGCAAGGATGTGGGGAAAAAGAAACCCTCATACACTGCTGGTGGGAATGCAAGCTAGTGCAACCACTCTGGAAAACAATATGGAGCCTCCTTAAGAAAACTAAACATAGTTCTGCCATATGATCTAGCAATTCCACTCCTGGGAATATACCCAAGGGAATGAGACTCAGGTTACTCCAGAGGCACTTGCACATCCATGTTTATTGTAGTGCTGTTCATAATAGGAAAGTTATGGAAAAAGCCAAGATGCCCCACCACTGAAGAATGGATTAAGAAAATGTGGTATTTATACACAATGGAATTTTACTCAGCCACGAAGAAGAACGAAATCTTATCATTTGCAAGTAAATGGGTGTAAGTGGATAACATCATCCTCAGCAAGGTTAGCCAGGCTCAGAAGACCAAATATTGTATGTTCTCCCTCATATGCAGACTTTAGACCTAAGGTAAATGTAGTAATGTTGTTGGACTTGGGTCACATGACAAGGGGAGAGCACATATGGGAGGAATGGGGAAAGGTAGGAAATCCAAAACTTGAAAGTGTTTGATGTCCCCACTGCAAAGGAGCTAATACAGAAACCTTAAAATGACAGAGGCCAATATGGGAAGGTGACTGGGAAGTAGTGGCAAGGTCAGTAGAGATGAATCAATTCGGGTTGTAATACACTTGTGCATGGAAGCAATGCTCGGAATCTCTCTGTATAGCTATCCTTATCTCAACTAGCAAAAACGCTTTGTCGTCCTTATTATTGCTTATGTTTACTCTTCAACAAAATTGGAGAAATGGGCAGAACAGGTTCGGCCTGGAAGCGAGGGTGGTGAGGAGGAAAGGAAGGGGTGAGGAACAGGGGGGAGAAATGGCCCAAACAATGTATGCACATATGAATAAATGAATAAAGAAAAAAAAGAAGTGCCAGGCTTTGACTTACATATTCACAATTGTTTAGACTTTCTAACCACTTGATTATGTTTTCTACTCTTTGATAAACTTCATCTAAGTCAAAGTCAATTCTACTACATTTGAAAATGTGTATTAAAATTTAAGCAGGAGAAATTCTTTTGGAGAAACTCACTATTAAAATTATACTTAAGGTGATTTATTGTGTAGATTTCTATCCTACAATATGCAAATACATTAAGCAGTGAATTCATGAAATACAAGCATGCCTACATCCATACATACCATATCTTCTCATTTGTATCACCAATGAATCTTAAATTATCAATAGTCAATATAACACAAATTCATTTTTTGTCAACTGAAGCAATCCACCAAGGGCATATGTGAAAACACTTAACTTCTATATCTATCATATCTTTTACTCTCTTAATTTGAGCAACAACTTTTCTTTGGCCTAAATTTCTGGGAAGCTGATTTAAGTGGAGCTTAAAGGAAAAAGGAGGTAGAAAATCACTTCAAAGATACCAACAGAGTCCAGAGAACAAAGTAACTTTTCTTTTCATATGACTCAAAGTATATTTGTACCCAGAAGTCATTGAATTTAAGAGAGTTTGCAGACTTTTCACCACTCAAACTTTTGTCATATGATGTCTTCTGCTTTCCTAAAGAAAGACCATGGCTGGTTTTCCTTTAATGATAAGTGTGAGCACTGTGAGAATTCTCCAGAAAGCTAAAATACTTGTAAGTTTTCTTCCTGTTCTCTCTAGGCTTTTGCATATGCCATTACCAAAAGAATCTTTCTGATATAATGTCAGGATGACCATGACATAACAATCAGAATAAATTTGTGAGCACCTAGTTGGTATTAAGTCTGCAAAATATGGCCCTAACCTTATGTGAACAAAGCCATGAACTATTTCAAATTACCATCTCTTACCTTCTTCTTGGCATACAAACCCCAAAGGCCCCAGAGTGTACCATATTATTATGTTGCTCAAATCTTATTCCTGTTTTCATTCTGGGTGCATTTTATTCCTTGCCCCTATTTTCTTTGTGTCCTTGTTTCTTAATTTCTTTGTTCTTTGCCCCTTCTTTCTCTTTCTAATTTTTGTTATCTTGCAATATAGTATTTTCAGGAACAAGAAGGATAAACAGTTAATGAATAAACAAGTAAAAGTTATCAATTAAGATAGCCAGGTACTGAAGGAAAAGAAATCCTAGAGTATGGGTCTGGAATGTCTTCTAAAGGCTCCTGCACTAAAAAGCACTTGTTCTCCAACCTTTCACACTATTGGGAAGTGATGCATGGAGAGTCCCTGGTCTCTTCTGCTTTCCCTTTCATTCCAACCATGAGATGAACAGTTCACTCTACCATAAGCTTCTGCCATCATTAGCTGTACCTATATTAGAAGCCTAAAAGCAATGGGTCCACTGGATCATGGACTGAAACCTCCCAAAGTGTGACCAAAATAACCCTTTTTTCTCTTTAGAAGCTGATTTATGGCAGGCATTTATTACAAGGAGGGAAAGCTGACTAACACTGGGGAAGCTTCATGGCTTTCAATTTAGAGCACCTCTTGTGCAACTCTTTTATACATATTTGGATATTTTAATCTTTGATTTGGAAATAAACATAGTTAAAAAGATAATTCACAGAATATTTCAAAAGAAGAGAAGCAGCATCTGTTTTAGCATGATGTAGAAGTATTCACAGGAACTATTGTTGCATTGGCACCTCTGCCCCAGCAGGTGGAAAATAATTCAGTAGCATTTACTCTCCCTCAAAAGTATATTTAATTTATAATCATTTAGGAAAAATTTAGGAGAACTATTTCTAATCATCCTGTTTGAAAAAGTCCTGTTAATGCAAAACTCAGATGCTCACATTGTGAATGTGTTCCAAAGAGACAGTAACAAGCATTTAGTTTATATCAGAACAAAAGAGAACAGCTCAACACTAGTCTCTAATGTACTGGGATCTTGGTTATTTAAACTCAAAGCTGATTTATTATGGACTGAATTATCATATGCTCACCTTCCCATAGAGGGAATATAATTTTTATAATCTTGGCTAACTTAAAATTTCTGAGTTGAAAAGACTATCCAATACTTTGATCTGCTATAGGGCAAGACCCAGATAGAAGGGCAGCTTTTGTTTAATCAATACATCTTTGGATATGGGAACACAATCCCAAAGAAAATGTAAGGAAATGAGCTAAGTATGGCCAGGGAAACTAAATGGAAAGGGGTAGACCTGGTTTTGAACAATATTGTAAAAAGAAATCATGAAAAAATAGAAGAGGCAAAGGAGGAAACCATGAGTCAAGAAGTATGGTAAAAAGTTGGAGCCTAGAAATCATGGCCAGTAAAAAAGTCTCCAGTGGCAAAAGTATACTGACTTTTTTAGGATTTGACAGTTCACAAAGGTGCAGCACAGAGTCCTTTCCATTGCTGTCAGATGTCAGGATAGCCTTTTACACACGAGTGACTTGTCTAGATGGTTTGCAGGAAATTAAAGAAAAAGGATTATGTGCCAGTCTGATTCCATGTGGTGTGGACAAAAGGAATACAAATGATAATGAGTTCAATGCAAAGGGGAAGTTAGAGTCAGATAGAACATGTCCTAAAAACCCATAGAAATTTAGGGAGGATTTGCACTGTACATGGGATGGGAGCCCGCTACTACATGACTTGTATCAATAAGTGAAATCTACATAAGTTTACCCCATAGAAGTTGAGAGCAGAATAGTGGTTACCAGCGGCTGGGGAGAAAACAGGAAGAAGAGAGAATATTGACAGGTTGACCATTGTGTATTAAGTTAAAAGGAGACAAAAGCAAGAAGTTCTAGTGTGCCACTGCACAGTACTGTGGCTGTAGGTAATGTATTGTATAATTCAAAAAAACTAGTAGAAAGCATTTGAAAGTTTTCATCATGAAGAAATGGCAAATGTACATGGAAATGCCACAAGGAAATTCTCTGTGCAGCTATCTTTAACAAACAAAAATGTCATTTTTTTTCTTTTACAACATCAGAGAACAGGAGGGCAGAACAGGACCTGTCTGGTGGGGGGAGGTGGTACCAATGCAAGAGGGAAGGAGATGGGGAAAGGGTGTAAGAGGGTGAATATGGTGCAAATACTGTGTATACATGTATGTAAATGGAAAAATGATATCTGTTCAAACTGTTCCAGGAAAAGGAGAAGGGGGATAAATGAGAATGATGGAGGGGATGAATTCACATATGATATATTTGATATATTCTAAGAACTTTTGTAAATGCCACAATGTACACCCAACAAAACAATAAAAAAGTAAAAAGTAATAAGTTTTTAAAAATAAAGAAATGTTAAATGTTTAAATAAATTGATATGTGTAATCTTATTTAAACATTACATAATGCATACATGTATTAAAACCTGTTACTCCATATATTTGTAAAACTGTTAAATTTTATGTATCAGTTAAATCTCAACCAACTGCATGAATTCAGATGACATCTGGCTTACAAATAAAAACAGAAAAATCTTAAAAGAATTGCCTTTAAAATAAGGGATGCAAAGTTTAAAAGAAGCATGGAATTTTGATTTGCAGCTTTTACGTTTCTTCTAAAGTCAGTCAAGCACAAAAAGAGAGAGTTAACTGAAAAGCATCCTTTCCACCCCCAAGATTCCAAGAGAAAATTCAACTATTTTAGAAAGTTTCAAAGGTTTTATTAAGATTATCATTCAAATACTCTCCCAGGTTCCACAAACATTTGGACTTTTCATAAAGTGGATATTTGGATCTCTGAATATGAAAGCTTGGGAGCCTGATTTCCATGGTGGTGTAATGCCTTAGGCCTGAGGGCCTGCTACTTGTCAGGACCCCATGCTAACATATCACAGGTAATAAAGCAGCAATTCATGTGCCATATAAAACTGATATAAGTCCCCATAAAATATGAAGGTGTCCAAGTCATGCATTTTGCTATAGGTGCCATTGCTGCTTTACTTTATTATGGTTCTTAAGAAGCAGGCCAATATCAGAAAATTGGATATCAGCCTAATTATTACATTTTGTTGACAATTTAGCTATGCCAGAGCTTGACTCTCTCAGTTCCCCCCATTTAGCATATAGAATAGAATTCTGTTTCCAAGAAGCTCTTGACCCCAAAATATCAATGCTGTCTGTCTGTTAACAGAGGTATGTGCACTGTGAGGAGAACAATGTTGAGAGTATCTGACAAAATGCAGACCCTTGGCATAAGTTCTGCACGTGGGATTTTATTAAGCTTCCTGGCTAAAGTAAAAATATGAAAAGCTATGCATATTTAGGAACCCCAATGAGTAGCAAGTCTAGATATAAATGTTAATTATCAGGCAGTGCTTAATCTTCCAACTTATTGGTTTTCCTTAAACTATGTATAAGCTGTCAACTAAAGTATGTATCATCCAAGCAGTTAGTTATCCTAGTAAAGAAAGCCACATTCATTTCCATTTTGTGTGTAGATTGATCATGTGTCAATGAACGCCATTCTGAGGCCAAATTAGAGGCATCTCATGGCTATATATCTTTAGAAACATTGTTGTCTTTTACATCCAAGGATAAATTAATTATGTGCTAACAAAGTTCTGATAGAATGTTCATTTACTCCTTCACATGAAGATAATATTTTAGTCACCATTCTCTCTTGTTTTGCTTGCTTAAGAGCTTAACTTCTGTACTTCTATATTTACCAAGATGGCTGATGTCTGGAGACATTTGGATAGAAAAGGTAACAAAAATGTAATGTGCCTGGTACATGCCTGCCTTATCATTATAAACACACTTATCTGAGCAAGCTCTATTTAGGGTACAGAAGAAAATAAGGGCTCTATTTTGAACGACTGTAATGAAAAGCATCCATTCATTAATTTTCTTTCTTTGGGGACTTAAAACAAGATCACAGTCATACTTTAAGATGCAGTTTTAAAAACTGTTTTTCCCCTGATAGTTTATCAAAAATTAGTGTTTCTTTAACAGAAAGCAACATTCAATGTTTTGGGCTCCTTAGAATGAATGATCGTATGTTCAAAATTTAATGAGACTGAGTTATTTGAAAGAAATTCAGTAACTTTTATAAGTAGAATACAAGTGCAGTGAAGTCAAAAGAATTTGCAACATGTAGTAACAATTTTTGAATGGAATTATTTCTCTCTGAGCGTTTTCTAAACTTCCCAAAAGTTCTACAAAATAATAAGTGGCAACAACTCCAATATTCCATTGCTAGACTATCTGAGCAAAACTTGCAAAAGAGATGGATTAACTTTCTAGAGCTGCCCCCAAAATGCCACGGACTGCGTAATTTAACAACACAAATTAATTTTCTTATAGTTTTGGAGTCCAGAAGTCCATGAGCATGTGTCTGTAGGATTAGTCTCTTCTGAGTTTTTGTGGGTGGCTTGTAAATGGTCATCTTACTGGATCTTCCATTGTCTTCCTTCTACGCATGCGCAGTACTAAATTTCCTCTTACAAAAACATCAGTCATGTTGGATTAACATCCATTCTGATAGCATCATTTTACCGCTGTAAAGATATTATCTCCAAATACATCCACATTGTGAGGTACTTGGGGTTAGGACTTCAACATGTGAATCTGAGTCTGCATAATTCAGCCCACTAGATGAGACAACATAACGCTCAAGAGAACCTCGAGGCAATAAATGGATTGAGTTTAAGAAGCCTTGAAGGAAGGTTTGCTGGTGAAAATGATTGAAGTTCTGGGGCATTTTCCCTATTTGTCCCATTAGAGATAGGTAGATACTTCACCCTTATTCTGTATCAAATGAGAAAAAAAGAACACGTTTTATAACTTGACACGTATTCCCTGAAGTTTAGGACAATATAAGAGACTGGTTTTTGACTTATGCTTGAGAAATTTATATATATGTAACATGATGATTAATTTTAGCTGTCATTTTGACTATACTACCAGACACCAGATATTTGGGCAGACATTATTATAAGTGTGTCTGGAGGGTATTTCTGGATGAGATTAACATATTAATAGACAGTAGATAAAGCAGGTTGCTCTCCCTCATGAAGGTGGGCCTTATACAATCATTAAAAACTTGAAGGAAACAAAAAAGATGTTCCTCCATAAGAGGGATCTCCTGCCTGACTGCTGAACTGAAATAATTGTCCTTGTCTTGCCTCAGATTTAAACTGAAACTTTGGTTCTTCTTGGGTCACAAGTCTACAGTCTTTTGTACCAGAGCTTATACGACTGGCTAATTCTCAGGCCTTTGGACCAGTAATGGAAATTTATCATCAGCTTGTCTGAAACTCCATCTTGCTAACTACAGATCTTGAGAGTTCTTGGTTTCCATAATTGTGTGAGCCAATTCAGTAAAATAAATGTCTAGATATACAGGCAGATAGGAGATGATACATAGATAGATAGATGATAGATAGATGATAGGTAGATAGATGATAGACAGATAGGTAGATAGATAGATGACAGATAGATAGGTAGATAGATGATAGATATGCCCACAATGCTTATATATGAACGATCATATGAGTTTTAGGTATAATAGAAAAAAAAATTGAAATCAACATAAATGTCCTTCAATAGAAGGATGGTTTTACCCATTCTATGGAACATGTCTCAGCAATAAAAAAAGAATGAACTATTAATGCACACAAAAACATGGAAAAATCAAAAAATCATTCTAAATAAAAAAGCTGGACTATAAAAAGAGTACATTCCACTTATATAAAATTCTAGACATGTCAACTAATTTATAGATTCAAAACCAGTTCTGTGATTGAGGAAGGAAGTAGAGGGAAAAACAGACAACAAAGGAGAAGAAAACATTTAGTTGTAATGAAAATACTCCTCTTGTTGTGGCGATGATTCCTTGAATATGCACAGATTAATTTGTTTGCAGCCAATTCTCTTTATTCACAGTAGTCACATTCTACAATGTTATTGTAAACATTGAATTAATGAATAATTAACTACTCCTCCTGGGAAGTACAGTTAGCTTCCTGTTAGCCTCTGGTCACATTTTCTTTAGTCAAAATGCCTTTGGTGTAATATGCAGACATTTACCAATGGCCTTATAAAATAGCCAGTCCAATCAACACTGAAAACCTGCTCTTTCACATTGCCTTTTCCCATGTTATCCTTACCAGGTATTTTAACACTTCTGCTGCAGCCTCCTGATCAACAGAAAGCCCCTTACATTCAACACTTTTCATGATGACATCTCTTGAAACATACTAGCCGATCAGCACTAGCCAAAGAGGGCTTAAAGTTTTCCTCACATTAGATAATGTAACTTTGAATTTCACTGTGTAGTCGCACAGCAAAGCTACCCATCATACTTATTTTTCCCAAATGAGTTGTCATCTCATTAATGCATAAATTCAACAACTTTTCCATATTTTCTTTAGCTTCATTTATAAATGTTACTTTAACACTTTCTGGAATAGCCACATATACAGATAGGCAACTGTCCTCTCTCTTCTGGATATTCTTCATTGTTAATTCACTAACATTAAATTCCCAGAACAAAGCACTAGACCTCATGTCTGAGCAAAGTTTACTTAAACTATATGTTTGCTCTGTAAAGCACATCACAACTCTATTACACTGGCAAAATTTTAACACTAGGCTTGAGAGACCAATTTTAAGCAGCAAAATCATCAACCAAAAGCACAAAATGTGGGTAATGTGGCACTGAACAGATGGCCAAAGGGACACCTGTTGATAATATGAGGGCTGAAATGAAAGACCATTCTGCACATGTTAGGACCCGGAATCCTATTCCCCCGAGAGACAGAGAGCCAGGCGTGAATGCAATCAACAAAGCAGAGTTTATTGGGCTGGCTAGCCAGGGTCGAGCTCCCACACGGACACGCAGGACCGGTTAGGAAAACACGACCCTGAGCCTCTTTAGGGGAAATCTTATATAGACCGCGGTGGCATGCATATTTTCGTTATCAACATTGGGCAAGCAGGCAGAGCACATCTTGCGCGTACCTCACATCTTGCACGTACTTCACATCTTGCATGTACCCCCCGCTCACATTCCCCACATTCTATATGCCCTAACTGAGCCCTGCCCCATTGCTTATCTTATCTACATGGGGTGTTTGGTACTGGTTTCTCCAACAAGGGGGTTGGGGCCCGCTGAGACCTCCTATTCCTTTCACACATGTCCTCAAATGATTACTAAAACACCATGATTCCAACAGGTAGGCCAATTCACAAATACAGGACCAGCAAAAAAAAAAGGATCAAATGTATGTGGTTTGGTGTACTTCAATTATACTTCAATAAAATTGTGGAAAAAATATATTGGCACCTTGTATAAATTAAGAATGAGTGAACTTAACTGTTAAACAACACCTGTGTTCTAGTGTTGTTCACTGCTTCTCAGACACTCTCAAGTCCTGGCAGTGTCCTTCAGCCAGTGCTTATGTGCCATCTACAGAACAATATGGTAGAAATATTATGTACTCATGTATGTAAATGGAAAAATGAGACCTGCTGAAATTATTCCAGGAATGGGTGGGGGGATAAAGGAGAATGAGGGAAGGGGGTGAATTCAACCATGATATATGGTAAGAACTTTTGTAAATATCACCATGTACCCACAGCACAATAATAATAATAATAATAAACCATGCCTGACCCAGGCATGGTAGCATATGTGTAATCTTTGAAAAAAAGGCCAGGGGGTCATGAGTTCAAGGCCAGCCTTTACTACATAGTGAGAACCTGTATCAAAAAAAAAAAAAAAGCCCCAAAACTGATAGTCTCATATGCTGCCAGCTTGGTCCCATTGATTCCTTATTGTAATTAATTTCATGCTTCAGGAACAAAGCATGCAGAAAAATTGACAATGATTCTTTTACACATGGAATCTGTGCTCCAACACACACTATAAACGGGAAGAGGGAAGCAGAACATTTTCTCTGTAGATACTTTGCAGTTAGGCTATCCACAGGTCTTCTCCTTCCCAAATTTCTAACAAACACTATGACCTGAAAAAAGTCTGTACATTTTTCTGATATAAAATTTGCACATTCAGGGTGTTATCAGAAAGGTTATGCAGGCATTTTACAGACTACAGATCATCCAGTCCACTCTTTCCATGTCTTGTTAACATACAGGCTACCAAATAATTTTTTTTAATCTTTTTTCAGCATTTTAAATTCTAACATCTCTCTACAAACAATGAATGTGGCCAGTTATTTCCTAAATGTGTCACTGGCCTTCTGTTGTTGCTAAGGTACTCATCCTCACAAGCTTTTACCACACTTTCTCTTTTCAATTATTCCTCCTTATTCTTTCTTGAAGATCAGTCTTTGCATTGTCTTAATGCAAACTCAGTTATCTGTGTTTTAAATATTTCAACTTTGTCTCCTAATGACTTGTAGTTCAAGGGGAAAAAGATATGTTCCTCACAAGTAGTGAAAAATAGCAAGATATTTAACACACTATTTTCTAAAATTGAATGGTTTGACTATGTGTTCCTCTTTTCTGACCAGTTTTTCCCTTCCGCTGTTTCTCTGAATGTCTATCACTCTCTCATTTATGATTACTGTCATCCTTCATCTTTGAAAGTCTATGTGTTCATCAGTAATAATCTTTCATGTTTTTTTTTCTGATTTCACTTTTGTCATTTTCCTTTTATTTCTCTAGTTAACTAATATATTGAAGTGAAGAGTTTGGTCTCTGGAACCAAGCTTCTCAGGTCTGAATAAACTGTCTTTGCCACTTATTACTATAATATGAGTCAATTACCTGAATTCTGTGGGCTTCAGTTTTCTCTTAAAACTGTAAAATGGGAATAAAAATAGCATCCTTCTCCTACAGTCTCAGAGATTTACACGATTCATTCTTGAAAACCACTTAGAAAAAATGATAATAGCATAGTGACTACTGTTGTTATTTGTTAAATTAAATGATAAGTGTTATTTATCATGTAGAAGTATTATACTGGCACAGAGACTGAGTGACACTGGATTAAATACAAGCGAATACAGGAAGAAGCTAAACGGTGTACAAAATAACTTTTCCCTTTTTGGCAGGGCAATGTTTGGGACTTGAGATAAAAATATCTTTTAAATACATCTGGAGCACTCCCGGACTTTCTTGTTACTTTCAGTGAATAAATTCAAAAGTGAGGAACAGGCTAGTCAATGGGAACAGTTAAATAGCAAGAAGTTCCACTCTACTGTTGCAAGGCAGGGTGATTATAGTTAGCAATGATGTATTATATGTTTCCAAAAACTAGAGAACAGATTTTGAAAGCTTTTACCATAAAGAGGCAATAGAGGCTGGGTATGGTGGTTCACAACTATAATCTCAGATGGAGGGAGAAAATTGCAAGATCAAGGCCAACTTGGGCTACATTCCAGGTTAGTCTGTGTTACCTAACACACAAACAAAAATAAATAATAGACAAACAAAAAGGAATGATAGAGTCAGGTATGTTTAACCTGAATTTAAACAACACATAATGTATACATATTTCAAAACATCACATGATATCCCATTAATGTATATAACTTTTATGTATCAGTTAAAAAGTAAATTCAATTTGAGTATTTTTTAAAGAGTGGTGGAGTATAGATTCTCTTACAAGAAATTGTAAGGATCCAGGAAAACTAAGAAGCATGAGGGAAGGGAATGATAGTAATGCAGATGGAAAAAGGTAACAAGAAAGAGAAGTAGGCTAAGGTTTTTAGGATAAGGTGTGAGAGAGGATGAAGTGAGTCTGGGCTCAACAGGGCCTGGGATAGGAGCCTGTTGCAGTGTTTGGGGTGAGTGAGAGGCCATGACAGGAGCTGGACAAGGGAGAGGCAGTGATTCTAGAATGGTGTGTAAACATATGATAGATTTTTTCACAGTATCTCAAAAGAGAGGTGTGTGTGTACCATATTTCTCCACAAGCAGCACTTTTTTAACAAAATGAAATAAGAGAATAAATGTTGAAAGAAATTTTGTCTTGAAAATAAATCCTTTACTTCAGTTATCTGCCTTAAAGTGCTTTCTGATAACCTGTAACCCTTAGTTTCAAAATAATTGTGTTAGTTGTCTATGTCCCTGGGTCTTCTCACTGATGTACTTAAAGTTCCAGTATAACCTTGTTTTTTGATTTGAATGCTGGGTTGCCCCAAAACACAGAAAATTTTATTATTTGTGTAACTTGTTTCTTATCTTGTTAGAGTCCAGAATTCAATGTTCACCTTTCAGTCACTGACTCATTCAACCATTCTTTCTTCAAACCTATAATGAATTCCTTTTATAGTTTAGACATAATCTTATATACTAGCAACATTTCTTGACCTTGGGGGTCTAAACCTATGTGAAAAACCTATACCCAACGAACAAGTAATTAAAATACAAAGCAGCAAATCCTAGTGGGACCAGCTGTACATACTAGAGGAACATCCGGGAGATTACACTAACTGGGCCAAGATGCTCCTGAAATAAATAACAATTCTTATCCATATAACAACCTGTCACTGTGACTGTTTCTATCCATATGTAGTTGGGACCTCTTGAATCACACTGCTTCATTTTTTTCAGTTCATTCAGTGGGATGACTTTGTATTGCATTAACTAGCTAAGCTGAAACTGCATTTTCAAGAATTTCCTCCACAAAATGGTTCATTTAGGATTAGTCATAAGAGAAACTTTCTGGATACTTGGAAGGTGGAAAGGAGAAGTAGCCATAGCATCTGAAGTTCATTGTAAAGCACCATGGCAGTTCTCACATCTTGTGCCTAATTGGCTGGCTCACCTTGAAGGTGTCAGGCAGCACTCAAGCCTGTGGTTCTTGACAATATTGAGTTTTATCTGAGCCCTGTGCTCTGAGAAAGCAGAGATAGTTATGAACTCCTTCCTCCCCTGGCATACACACAGACTTTTGTGTTCCAGAAAACAGCTTATGCAAAGAACTACCCTTCCATAAAAGACCTAGTTAAGATTCATGGATTCTTTCTCCCACCACAATCACCACCAGTACCACCACACACACACACCTGGTATCTACCTATGCCAAGGTCAGACACAAACCCTTCAAATTCCCATTCTTTGCTTCAGAAATGATTAGGTGAACTTCTTGTGCCTGCTAATAAACAGGAAGAAAATGCTTGTTAACCAAAACTTTGGTTAAGCTTTCTTCCACCAAGTCCCTAAATTTTAACCAACACAAAACTCCATCTTAATGGTCCCACTTAAAAATAGCCTTCCTGGGGTGAAACAGTCTCTAATCTACTATCTGTCTCACCTTCTTGCCACTTTTCCACATTAATCTTCCTTTAGCCTTGTTTCCTCCTCCTCTCTATAAAATAAAACCCCTCTCTTTTTACTTCTTGAGATGCATGGAAATCTTATGATCCCAGCTTGTAATAGTCCTTGCTCATCTTCTTTCCAATAATTCTTTGGCCAATGGATGTGTGCAGTACCTTAAGTTATTCCTCAGTGTGCAAGTGTACTGCACATATTCATTGATCAGCATCCTAGAAGACTTACATTATTTTGAAGGAACAGAGAATTAATAATTCCAAGTTGTCTAAAGTAAGTGCTCAAAGAAAACATAGGCCAATGGCCTATAATCAAGAAAAGCACTGACTAAAGTCTAATCAAACTGAAGAGGGAAAGTTAAAGCCATCTTGGTCACTTTAAACTAAACTCTCTAGCTGGGTGCTAGTGATTCACACCTGTAATCCTAGCTACTCGGAGGCAGAGATCAGGAGGATCACAGTTTGAAGCCAGCTTGGGAATATAGTTCATGAGCCCCTATCTTGAAAAAACCCTTCACAAAAAAGGGGGGAGGAGCTGGTGGAGTGGCTTAAGGTGTAGGCCCTGAGTTCAAACCAGTACCTCGCAAAAGAATAGATATATAAACTCTCTCATTACTAAATCCAGGTGTGTTTTTTATTTGACCCTCTGTCCTCCACTCTGGCTAGACTTTTTCTGAATTCTGTGGGGGCAACACTGTGGTAAAGTGAGAGTCACTAAAGTTTGGAAGCAGTGACAACCAGATGTGGGCGCTGGCTTGCCCTTTTGGATTCCAATCTGCCCCTGCCCTCTTTCTTCCTGATCCCCAGTCAGTCCTGCTGACTGGCATGTCATCTCAGCCCATCCCCAGTAACAGAGGTGACGTCCATCTGGAGACTCATTACCAGCTCCTACCACATGAAAATACTATTGGTAAATAGAATTATTTAGTCCACATCAGTCAGAGTGGCCCTGGCTCTATGACTAAGCACTAATATACTAGTTCAGCAAATAAACTTCACTCCCTATTTCTGCCTTAAATTACCAGTTTCAAAAATTAATGCACCATGAATCTCACTGACACAGCTGACATGATAGAAATAATTTTTTATACCACAAATATTGAAAGAAAAGAACAAACTTCCTATAATTAAATAAGTTAATTTTTCAACAGCTTCTGCAATTCTTTTCTATAAATCCTATTGCTGCTAAATTATCAAATGCCCCATGAAGAGGGAGAAGGAGGAGGAGAAAGAAGAGGAAGAGGAGGAAGAGAAGAAAGAGGAAGAAGGAGAAGGAAAAGGAAGAGGAAGAGGAGGAGGAAGAGGAGGAGGAGGAAGAAGAAGAAAAAGAAGAAGAGAAGGAGGAGGAAGGGAAAGGGGAAAGAAAGAAAGAGAAAAAGGCAGTAAGGAAGGAGAACAAGAAGAAAAAGAAAGAAGAAGGAGAAAAAAGGGAAGAAGAAGAAATTTTTCAGCAAGTAGTTTTCCTTTTTAATAACTGGTTTTTCCTCTCTTCCTGAAAAGAAATCCTCTAATTTAGTTATCTACCTTAAAATGTTCCGATAACCTCCAACTCTTGGTTGCAAAATAATTGTGGTGGTTAACAAGCCTCTCACTGACATACTCAAAACGCCAGTATAAGCTTTTCTTTCTTTTTTTTTTTTTTTGTCAGCACTGTAGTTTGAACTCAGAGCCTCACGCTTGTTGGGAAGGTGCTCTACTACTTGAGCCACTCCTCCAGGTCTTTTTTTGTTTTTAATGCAAATTTCCATTCACTACCCAACCACTTCAAAACTGTATTATAGAATTAGTCTTTTTCCTCTTTAGACGTCATATCCAATCAAAACTCAAATACTATTAAGTCTTCTCTTTTCCTCTTTTTTCAGTCCTCATCTTCATCACCATAGTGTAGACTATTATAACAGCCATGACTCACACCCTTGTTGTATATTTTTTTTCTCTTCGATTACTTCTGTAAAGCAAGAATGGAAAAGCCAACCCACAGTAACTAACAAAAAAATACTCCCCTACTCTGAACATGTCAAGACCCTTTTTTGCTCCAGGGATAGAGTCCAAATTCCTAAGCATGAAATTCAAAGTCTTTTGCTCTTCATTCCAACCCCCCCTGTAAACCCACTTTTAACTTGTAGTCAGTGTTAAAAAGTCAGGGAAAAAGAAATTCTTTACTCTTATGTCTGTTGATGACTCGGTGCATGATTAAAGATTTACATACCTTACCAAGTAAGGAATTACAAACTGAAGGCAGAGGATTCTAGAATGGGAGTAGATAAACTGAAAGATAGGAAAATCAACAATGACCCCCTGTCTAACTGCAAACCTGAAGATTTTGGTAGCTATGCTTATTGTTCTTTGCTTGGCTTTGTATATATTTGCATAGGCTATTTTTTTGTGTTCTTTACCTTATGCTTATGATTACACACAAGGTATACTTATTGAACTCAAGCATACAACAGTGCCACTAACATATATGATATCTCTGGCAGATTAGGACAGAATACTACTAAATCAGAAAAGAAGCAAAGATTAGTCAACAATGAATAAAATAGCTGGTGGAATTTTTTTCTACTCCTAGTATATCCTTCAGTCAAGGATAGCTTCCAACACTGGGATAAAGCATACGGTTATTAGCATTTTTGTTTGGAAATGAAATAGTGGTGGAAAGTTGTGTACAGATATTCAGTATTCTTCATTTCTCTGCCTTTTGGCTAAGATCAAGTGCATATAGATATTATCTAAAGGTTTAATAGTCTTATTGGAATTTCAATTCAATTTTCTTTTCTGAGTTTTCCCCTTAACAGAAGGGCCAGATTGACCAGCAACTTTCAGGAGAGATTCTGCCCAAAAAAAGAGATTAATTGAAGATCTAGAATGAGAAAAATTCTTTGGTTTTGATGACCTGCAAAGGTCTTTGTATTCAAGACTTGGTCACCAGGGTGGTGCAATTGAGAGGTAGTAAAAACTTTAGGAAGTAAGTCCTTATAGGAAATCCTTAGGTTGGTGGAGCATGCCCTTGAAATAGACTGAGGGACCCTAGGTGGTTTAATCTGCCAGGTACTCTTAACATGATGTGCTGCCTTTCCAGGGGTCCAAAGTATTGGAGACATTTGATCATGGACAGAAATCTTCAAGACTATGAGCCAAAAGAAGTACTTGTCTTTTAAAGTTAACTTCCATTGGAATTTTGTTACCATGAATGGAAGCTGACTGACACAGATGGATAAAAAGCTATAATATTATTCTTCCAACAGGGGCAGGTGTTGAGCTCAGAAAATGATATCCCAAAATGTGATGCTTTGACATGTTCGGCTATGGAAACAGTTTCAAAACTCAGGCCTCTCTCAACTACTATCTTTGATCTCCTTTCTCTTCTAAGCATAGGGAGGGACAGTTTCTGTCTCTTACCTAAGGAAACTTCTACCAAAAGAAATGCACTTGCAAGAACTTTTGTAAATATCACATTGTACCCCCAGTACAATAATAAAAAAAATTAACAACAATAATAAAAAGGAATGCAACTATCTTAAACCCTAGGAACCTCTTCAAATGGCCAGGCACTGTAAAACACCAGAGAAGAGAAAAGACTAAAAGTCATCACTGAGCCACATAGATTTTTCATCTATTCCTGTGAGGACAGCTCTGAGAAATTATCTAGGAGACTATCTGCATAAGACAATCTTTGTTCACAATGAGGTTCTGTTCCTCACTTCCCCCAGACTCAAGGTGAACGTTGTCACAAGCTATTATTTGTGTGTTGAGCTCATTCATTTAACCTAAAAATCATTTATCAGCCCTCTAAATTGCCTACATACCCAATTTCCATCTCTGCTATAAGGAGGTAAATAAGTTTCTGGATAATGGATAATGGAAAGCCATTCTCCTTTTATATCCCTGTGCATACTCACATTAATGAAGTTGTATACTTTTTCTCCTGTTAATCTATATGTTTCCAGTTGATTAAGTAGACTCAAACCTTCAAAAAGAGAAGGAAAACCCCCCACTCTGTAGGGGTACTGCATAGGCAGATTGTGTGTCTTTCAGCAGATGTGGGATTTGCTAATGTGTTTTTTAGAAAGTCCTTTTCCTTGGTACTAGAAGTAGCTGTGATAATCAGCTTTGATTTTCTGAAGTCCTTGATTTTTCAGATGAATAATGGCATTCTCTTATCTTCATGCCTCGTCTCTAAATTAAATCCCTTCTGTCTTAAAACATATTAAATGATTTCTGTTTTCCTTAACTTATCATGACTGATACATGTTATGAAGCAAATAAAGTTTCATAATCTAAAATGACTAGAGGCTTTGGCTTCTTTGAAATTAAAACACCTCACTCCTATGGAGAAAGGGACGGAGGATGGGAGGGCACTTCTATTGACAGAAAAGTGATAAGAAGAAGCCAATTGTACTAGCTTCCTAGGGCTGCCAAAACAAAGTACTAAAATTGGGTGAGTTAAAACAACAGAAATTTATTCTCACAGTTCTGGATGCTGGAAGTCTGAAATCAAGGTGTCAGCAAGACTCTCTCTCTGACTGCAAAGAGAAAACTTTTTTGCTTCTAGCTTCCAGTGTGTGCTGATAATCCTCAATATTGCTTGGTTTATGGATGAATATGGCAGTCTTCTCCTTATGTGTCTTTCACAAAGTCAGAAAGTATAGGTTTGGCTCTATATTCAAATTTTTCCTTTTTATAAATATATCAGCAATGTTGGATTAGGGTTTCCCTAATGACCTCATTTTAACTTGTTTACCTTTCTAAAGATCCTTTTTCTAAATAAGGTCACATATCTTTTTGGGAAACTAGTCTACCAAAAACATCAGCATCCCATGAATAGACAACAGCAAGTACAAAACAACTGACCTTGGGGAGAAAGGTATTGTTCAAAGATCAAAAAGCAGGTATTTTCTATGACCAGAAAAGAAAAGCTTAGAAGAGCAGTAAGGATGGGATTTGCTCAGGGTAGATGAAGCAGAACAATGAGAGTCATAGCAAGATGTTTTTAATGGAGAGATGCCCATGTGTTTCCAGATGACACATGACCTGACCTCTACTTTTAAAAGATCACTCCATATGCAAGGTATAGAATGGATTGCAAGGCATGGGTATATACAAATTTAATTATGAAAAAACAGACCTTTAAAAGCAAAAGACACTATAAATAACCCAAAATAGTAAACAAGGTTAAAATTGAAATAGAAGATGGGAGAAAATATTTACAGCATCTATAAAAGACGGAGTTAGTACACTGAAATCAATAGGAACAAAATGAGCAGTCCAATGGGAACTGATAAGGAATGTGAATAGGCCATTTACAGGTGACAATGTGAATATGATCAATCACATGAGAAACACAACTTTACTAGGGTTTGAGAAATTATAAAAATTACTTACAAATTATACACATCAAATTAAAAATCAAGTGTGACAATATTCCCTATTAATAAAGGTGAAATGAAATACATAGTGCCTTACTTCACTATTAGAAGTACAACTTTAGAATCAAATTTAGAAATTCTACACTAAATTTGGAATTAAAATTCTACTTGCTCAACATTTACCCTATAGTGTGGATATGTTCCCAAAGAAGTATGTAAAATGATATTTAGCAAAGTGCTGTTGTGCATCCAAATAATGCATATGTTATGTATGTTAAATATATTTGAACAATAATAAGAGATTTCTATGAGAACATAGTCATAGTCATAGAAGTAGGTATAGAGCACACCATATTAACTATAATAGTTATCTCTAGTGAACTTTGAAAATCATCAAATTTAAAAAGAATTTAAGATGGGCAATGATGGTTTACGCCTATAATCCAAGCTACTAGGGAGACTGAGACAGAAAGATCAAGGCTCAAGGTCAGTCCAGGCAAATAGTACAAGAGATCCTATCTCAAAAATACCCAACACAAAAAAGGGCTGGCAAAATGGTTCAAGCTGTACCTGCCTAGCAAGCATGAGGACCTGAGTTCAAACAACAGTGCTGCCCCCCAAAATAAAAAGTGAATCTTATCTTTTTTATTTTCTATATCAGAAAAATGCACTCCTTATGAGGACAGTATAATAGAATGGTTACAAGTGTAGACTATGGAGCCACACTGTATGATTTTTTACATATGTGACCTTGGGCAAGTTTGTTACCTTCTTTATTTCTCAGGAATTTTAATACGTAAAATGAAGTTTGTATGTACTTATACCCTGTCTTGAATATATTTAATAATTAAACAAGTGTGTGTATATACATATATACAGACACATATATATACTTATTTAATATATGTAATTTATATATAATTTTAAATATTTTAAACATTTAATGTGATTCCAAGGAAAGAGCTTACTGTCCATTTGAGAAAATACGCCCTGAGAAATGAGTGCAAATCTACGCTGTCTTATTGTATTACTTCATAGGGTGTTGCCTTTTATTTCTTACATGTTAAAACTTTTAACAGCAGATGAGGGATTTTAAGTCTCAGAATTGAATAGGCTCAAGGGAGGAAACACACATCACTGAAGAAAACATCTATGGCTGGATTAAGAAGATCACTTAAGGATGTTTTGGGAGAAAAGCACAAAGCAAGATAGGCCTTGAATTCTGTGCTGGAAGTTTGAAATTTATCACTATAACAAAGAAGAATCTGTGATGTTTTTCGTGCAGCACAGTGGCATGGTATGTTAATTACTCTAAGTTGACTTTTCTATTCTCTGTATTTAGATTGACAGTAGAGGTAAAACCAAAGCAAGCAGATCTGTCACAACCTCAGCAATAATGTGGTGATGAAGATAGGAACTAAAATGATTAGAGAAGGAAGATTGATAGGATCCAAGAACCTCTTGGTTTCCAGAAGTATATTCCCTTATCGCTAATGAAGTTCTGAGATTTATAAAATAAAATTGTAAGAAACTCAGTTAAATTTGAATTTTGGATAAATAACAAAATATTACTTACTATAGCTATGTTCTGCTCACTGCATCTAGCTCAACATGCAGAAAGTATGGTGATGCACAATACCTGTCACTAGGTTCAGCTGCATCATCCCATGATCCCAGGAACCAAAAAGACATGTTACTTCTTCCCCACTCCTAAAACACACAATGGTGGTTGTGAAAAGAACACTCCAGTAAAGTCACATGTTGGGACAGATGGAATGAATGACACAGAGCAGTCACTAGCCATACAGAAGACAATATTCTGCTAGGGAGGCACTGTAAAGGCCCTGTACTCTGAGGATAGGGAAATATTCTTTATTATATCCATCCTAAATATTTCTGCAAAGAATTGTTCTCTGAGAACCCTAGTTTGGCCTTCTTGAAGTAGTCCCTTGTTCAATGTCCATTATTATCTAGCTCAGTATGAAAATGTCTGTTTGCCATAGGAACTCAGCAATTTATGCAGTCAGTTTTGGTCTCGGAATCATCATCATTATTATTATTACTACCAGTTACTAGAAAATTCTCTCCTTTTTATGGTTCTTTTCTATTTATCTTGTTAATTTACTTGCCCTTAAAGACTAAACGAAAGGTTGTTTCCAAGACCAAGCTTAAAGTGTTCCCATCTCATTGCTTTCTCACCCCATCTCTCTCTCACAGTAACAGTGATGTTGCAGCTCTGAAATAGTAAGTTCAAGTACAACAAAAGCATTCTTAAACTGATAATTAGCACACAGTTGATTTACTTTCTCCAATGGAGTCTTGCTAGTTCTTGATTACTGAAAGCCTTTTATGATTTAGTATTTGTTTTTGAGAAACAGCTTTTCCAATCTTGTAAAGCATTTGAACTCTGGGCTTTCTTTATTACCTTTGATCCCTGCTTTTAAATCAGTCAATTCTGGCTTAAGGTAATCTCTTTCTTGTAGAACCTGACTAAATGCTACCAACTAGTCACCAGCACACTGTCACTCTCTTTTAATCTTTCCCTTAGAAAGATCTTCCTTCCAAGATATAACAAGTGACAGTTTTACTCAACACTGCAATAGTTTAACGGGGCCCTACATCCTCTGGCTACTTTTTTTCATTGCCACCATTTGCTATATTAGCCCCCCTTCCCATTTATCCCCTATGTTTGGGGATAATTCTTACTGAACAATAGTAATAAGAACAATAAAAATTAGATGTTTAGGAAACTACTGGAAAGAGTTTATGCTTCCACAAAGGAAGAATTCACTGCCATACAAATTTCTCATCCACCTTAAAAAAAATAAAAAACTTGAAAAGTGAGCAAAGTGCTACTAACAAAGAACTGCAATTTTCTGATAGAAGACAACTAACTAATGAAGTGCATCCTATGATTGCTCAAGCTGACTACCTAAAAGTGTTGCCAGGCTGCAGATCAGGAAGGTCATGAATGGAGCCTAGAGACCTTGCCCTGTAGAAGAGTAGTGGTAATGGAAGGAATTCCAGGAGCTCAAAGCAAATAGAATTTACAAGGCAGAAGAGTGAAAAGGACAGAATTACTTAGAGAAAGAGTCCCTGGGATCTGATGTCTTTGTTCCATACTTCTTTGGTTTTCTATGGTATCAAGGAGTAGAATGACAGAAAATAGTGTAAGTAGGTCAAATAATTCCTGAAGTTCCCATACGGATTGAAGAAGTTCACATCCTTACCATCTAGAATGGAAAGATATCAAATTTTCAGGGCAATTACCATGCCATCTGAAAGATATCACCTTAGTTATGTGTCTAAATAAGATGTAGCTAGGGGTAATTCTGAAACCATTCTTAAAAAGTTGGAAGCAAACTTCAAAAGGGACAATAATGACCTTAAGTAACTTAAATCATTCCAGAAAAACAGAAATAAGCATAGGCTTAGGAGGAAAGGCTGGAAGAAGATTTACCAAGCCAATGGCCCCTGAAAACAGGCAGAAATACCAATACTTATCTCTGACAAAGTAGACTTCAAACCTACATTGATCAAACGAGATAAAGAAGGACATTCCATACTAATAAAAGGGAAAATAGACCAAAAGGAAATAACAATTATCAACCTATATGCACCCAACATCAACGCACCCAATTTCATCAAACATACCCTGAAGTACCTAAAAACATATATTAACACCAATACAGTGGTTATGGGAGTCATCAACACCCCATTATCATCAATAGATAGGTCATCCAAACAAAAAATCAATAAAGAAATCCTAGATCCAAAATATACAATAGATCAAATGGACCTATTTGATGTCTACAAAACATTTCATCCAACATCTACACAAATAGATTTTTCTCAGCAGCCCACAGAACTTTCTCCAAAATAGATCATATCCTAGGACACAAAGCAAGCCTCAGCAAATATAAGAAAATATAAATTTTACCATGCATTCTATCTGATCACAATGCAATAAAACTGGAACTCAACAACAAAAGTAAAGAAAAAAAACATGCAAATAGCTGGAAACTGAGTAACTCATTGCTTAATGAACAATGGGCCATTGAAAAAAAGGAGGAAATTTAAAAGTTCCTGGAATTCAATGAAAATGGAAACACAACCTACCACAACCTATGGGACACAGCAAAGGCAGTCCTGAGAGGAAAGTTTATAGCCATGAGTGCATATATTTAAAAGACTGAAAGATCCCAAATCAATGACCTAATGATACATCTCAAACTCCTAGAAAAACAAGAACAAGCAAATCCCAAAACAAATAGAAGAAGAGAAATAATAAAAATAAGAGCTGAAATCAATGAAATAGAAACCAAAAAAAACCATACAAAGAATTAATGAAACAAAAAGTTGGTTCTTTGAAAAAATAAACAAGATCGATAGACCCCTGGCAAACCTGACTAAAATGAGGAGAGAAAAAAACCCAAATTAGTAGAATCAGGAATGCAAAAGGGGAGACAACAACAAACACCATCGAAGTCTAGGAAATCATCAGAGATTACTTCGAGAACCTATATTAAAATAAATTTGAAAATGTTAAAGAAATGGACAGATTTCTAGATACATATGCTCATCCAAAACTGAACCAAGAGGTTATTAATAAACTGAATAGATCTATAACACAAAATGAAATTGAAGCAGCAATCAAGAGTCTCCCCAAAAAGAAAAGTCCAGGACCTGCTGGATTCTCTGCTGAATTCTATCAGACCTTTAAAGAAGAACTGACACCAACCCTCCTTAAAGTGTTCCATGAAATAGAAAGGGAAGGAAAACTGCCTAACACATTTTATGAAGCCAGTATTACACTTATCCCAAAACCAGGCAAAGACACCTTCAAAAAGGAGAACTATAGGCCAATCTCCTTAATGAACAGTGATGCAAAAATCCTCAATAAAATAATGGCAAACCAAATTCAACAACACATCAAAAAGATCATTCACCACGACCAAGTAGGCTTCATCCCAGGAATGCAGGGGTGGTTCAACATACAAAAATCAATAAACATAATAAACTACATTAACAGAAACAAAAACAAAAATGACATTTATCATCTCAATAGATGCAGAAAAAGCCTCTGATAAGATCCAACACCACTTTGTGATAAAATCTCTAAGAAAACTAGGAATAGAAGCAAAGTATCTCAACATTATAAAAGCTATATATGACAAACCTACAGCCAGAATTATACTTAACAGAGAAACACTGAAATCATTCCCTCTAAAATCAGGAACTAGACAAGGATGCCCACTATCTCCACTCCTATTCAACATAGTACTGGAATTTCAAGCCAGTGCAATTACGCAAGAAGAAGGAATAAAAGGAATACAAACAGTTAAAGAAACTATCAAAATATCCCTATTTGCTGATGACATGATCCTATACCTTAAAGACCCAAAACACTCTACTTAAAACCTCCTAGACACCATCAGTAGCTATAGCAAGGTAGCAGGATATAAAATCAACATAGAAAAATCATTAGCATTTCTATACACTAAGAATGAACAAACTGAGAAAAAATAGATGAAAACAATTCCATTTACAATAGCCTCAAAAAACATCAAATACCTAGGTGTAAACTTAAGAAAAGATGTGAACAACCTCTACAAGGAAAACTATACACTTCTGAAGAAAGAGATTGAGGAAGACTATAGAAAGTGGAGAGATCTCCCATGCTCATGGATTGGTAGAATCAACATAGTAAAAATGTCGATACTCCCCAAAGTAATCTACATGTTTAATGCAATTCCCATCAAAATTCCAATGACATTCATTAAAGAGATTGAAAAATCTACCATTAAATTCATATGGAAACATAAGAGGGCACAAATAGCCAAGGCAATACTCAGTCAAAAGAACTATGCTGGAGGTATCACGATACCCGACTTCAAACTATATTACAAAGCAATAACAATCAAAACAGCATGGTACTGGCACAAAAACAGACATGAAGACCAGTGGAACAGAATAGAAGACCCAGATATGAAGCTGCACAACTATAACCAACTTGTCTTTGACAAAGGCGCTAAAAATATACAATGGAGAAAAGCAGCCTCTTCAACAAAAACTGTTGGGAAAACTGGTTAGCAGTCTGCAAAAAACTGAAACTAGATCCATGTATATCACCCTATACCAAGATTAACTCAAAATGGATCAAGGATCTTAATATCAGACCACAAACTCTAAAGTTGGTACAGGAAAGAGTAGGAAATACTCTGGAATTAATAGGTATAGGTAAGAACTTTCTCAATGGAACCCCAGCAGCACAGCAACTAAGAGATAGCATAGATCAATGGGACTTCATAAAACTAAAAAGCTTCTGCTCAACAAAAGAAATGGTCTCTAAACTGAAGAGAACACCCACAGAGTGGGAGAAAATATTTGCCAGCTACACATCAGACAAAGGACTGATAACCAGAATATATAGGGAACTTAAAAAACTAAATTCTCCCAAAATTAATGAACCAATAAAGAAATGGGCAAGTGAACTAAACAGAACTTTCTCAAAAGAAGAAATTCAAATGGCCAAAAAATACATGAAAAAATGCTCACCATCTCTAGCAACAAAGGAAATGCAAATTAAAACCTCACTAAGATTCTACCTCTCCCCTGTTAGAATAGCCATCACTAGCAACACCACCACCAACAGGTGTTGGTGAGGATGTAGGGAAAAAGGAACCCTCTTACACTGCTGGTGGGAATGAAAACTAGTACAACCACTCTGGAAAAAATTTGGAGGCTACTTAAAAAGCTAAATATTGATCTACCTTATGATCCAGCAATACCACTCTTGGGGATATACCCAAAAGACTGTGACACAGGTTACTCCAGAGGCATCCGTACACCCATGTTTTTTGCAGCACTATTCACAATAGCCAAGTTATGGAAACAGCCAAGATGCCCCACTACTGATGAATGAATTAAGAAAATGTGGTATTTATACACAATTGAATTTTATGCAGCCATGAAGAAGAACGAAATGTTATAATTCACTGGTAAATGGATAGAATTGGAGAACATCATTCTGAGTGAGGTTAGCCTGGCCCAAAAGACCAAAAATCGTACATTCTCCCTCATATGCGGACATTAGATCAAGGGCAAACACAACAAGGGGATTGGACTTTGATCACATGATAAAGCAAGGGCACACAAGGGAGGTATGAGGATAGGTAAGACACCTAAAAAACTAGCTAGCATTTGTTGCCCTCAACGCAGAGAAACTAAAACAGATACTTTTAAAGCAACTGAGGCCAATAGGAGAAGGGGACCAGGAACTAGAGAAAAGGTTAGATCAAAAAGAATTAACCTAGAAGGTAACACCCATGCACAGGAAATCAATGTGAGTCAATGCCCTGTATAGCTCTCCTTATCTCAGCCAGCAAAAACCCTTGTCCCTTCCTGTTATTGCTTATACTCTCTCTACAACAAAATTAGAAATAAGGGCAAAATAGTTTCTGCTGGGTATTGAGGGGGGAGAGGGAGGGGGCAGGGTGGTAAGGGAGGGGGTAGGGGAAGGTTGGAGAAATGACCCAAACATTGTATGCACATATGAATAAAAAAAAACTAGAAAATTAAGCCTAAAGTAAAGAAAAGGAATAAAATAAAAGAATGAAAACAGTAAATACAAAATGATGCCATGCAACCTAACCAAAATAAGCTGCGGTAACTATGTTATCATCAGACATAGAATCTAGAACACAGCACAAGAAATTAAAACATAGAATAATAGAAGTAATGAATGAGACAAAGCAATGGTTATTCAAAATTGGAAAACTGAATAATATGTAAATATTTAGGTTAAGATTTACAATAAATAACCAGGTTACCAATATCCAAAGTGAAAGAGTGAATCACTGCAGATGCTACAAGACATTGACAAGAAAATAATATAAATAGGTTTGTGCCAATAAATTTGATAATTTAGAAATATGGACAAATCTGTTGAAAAAATAATAATTTTCAAGCCACAATTTCCAAAAATAAAATTCCAGGTTTATCTAGACAGGAAATAATGTAAAACTTTCTTTATTCTCAGATAACATAATCATCTCCATTAGCTATTCCAGGGAATGCAGAAGACAACAGTAAAAATTGTAAATGTATATGGCAAGGTTGTAAGGTATAAGATCAATGTACTAAAATAATTGCTTTTCTATTTTTTAGCATCTAAAAATTGGAATTTGCAATCAAGAAAATAAGACAGGATTTGGGGTATACTCAATGGTGGAACATTTGCCTTTCATGTGTGAGGCCCTGGGTTCCATTCCCAGCACCCTACAAAAAGACAGTGCAATATATGGATCTTAAATAGATGGGATATTATATTTCTCTATGTCTGGCTCTTCTTTCTTTACCATAGTGCTTTCAAGACTCATCCATGATGTTCCTTTTAATTGATAAACAGTATTCAGTTAAATGGCTGGCTATAGGAAAATTTGCTCATCCTTTATCAAAGGATGTACGTTTGAGTTCTTTCCAGATAGAGGGATGTACTTTTACAAATGTAAAGTCATCTTGTAAACTTATATGATTATTTTTCAGGATAAATAGCTAGAGCTTATCTTTTAGTAATATGTACTACAAATTCTATAATGTATTTCTAAATTTTTTTCAACATGCCTGTGATATCTTGCATTTTCTTTATCACTATGCAAAAGTTATTGTTGTTCCTAGGTTGCATGAAAACTTATTATCAATCTCTTTAATTTTATTCTAGTTAATGGTGACATCTCAATGTAGTCTTAATTTCACTTCCTTCAAAAGTAATTATTTTCAGCATTTCATGGTACCCAATGGAATATGAACCAACTATTAAAAAGCAGTCATTCTTATATTGCACAGCATTGCATCATGCTTATTACAAAGTATATTGAAAGGAGAGCAAGTCTGGACTCTACACTATGATACTACCCAAGTTAAACATGCAAGTGTTTATGCTTAAGAGTATAGTAAAATTAGAGCCAGGTGCAGGTGGCTCATGCCTATAATCCTAGCTACTCAGGAGGCAGAGATCAGGAGGATTGCAGATCGAAGCCAGCCTGAGCACATAGTTTGCGTGAACTTATCTTAAAAATACTTAACACAAAAAGTGCTGGTGGAGTGACTCAAGGTATAGGCCCTGAGTTCAAGCCTCAGAACTGCAAAATAAATAAAGAAATAAATAAAATAGAAGAATAGAGTGAAATTAATTTGAATTAGTTTTTAGGCCAGGAGTATAATTAAATAGCTTCTTATACTTTCATCTCCTAAATGTTACTATTTTCATGAATCATAATATTTTCATAATGCAGCTATCACAGAGGGTAGAAAAGGAAGAATGTGATTTGTGTACATTAACTAGGCAATGAAGTCTCAAGACCTAAGTACAAGAATATTTGATTGAAATCCTGGAAATGATGTCTTTGTTAGAGCTTGGATGCATTCTTATATTTCCTCATTGTTTTCTAGTGCACTCAAAATAAAGATGAAAAGTACAACATGTATGTTCAAGAGAAGAAACTAAATTAGTAGAACACTAGAAAAAAATAGGAGGTAGATCACAAATGAATATAATGGTGAAAAGTGAGTTACTGAGATAGCCTGTTACCTGTATTTATTATGACCCAAAACTTTTCTACATCAAGTGGTTAGGGCATAGACAAAACAAGTCCAAAAGAATTTGAATAATATTTCACAGTGTGTTGAATGCTGTAAAACAATTGCTTCTACTGAATATTGTTGATGAAGACTAAAAGGATGAGACAATTCACCAAACTTTCTCCATTTCAAGTTGCTTCACCAGGCAGAACTGTTCCAGATTCAAGAGCAGTCTATTTCATGTGCTTAAGATGCTAACTTGCTTCTTTTCTTAAACCATCATTGCTATTTGTTAACCTCCATTGCACAAATTCATATAATTTTCTTGTATATCCTATCCATAATTTCTGTAGACATTTCTGCATTTCTTCACTTTGTTTGGATTTGTTGTGAATCTATAAATATTCTGATGAGTAGTCCTAAGGGAAATGTAACTTAATTCAATCAGTGGATAAGGCACTCACCATGTTCCAATGCTCCCTCTTTCAATAGCTACAAATTTTTGTGACTGATTGCTTTATTATTATTGTTGGATTATCTTTTTGTCTCCTTCAGTTCATTCTGAATCCTTTCAATTATTCTTTGTTCATTCCTTAAGTTCACCTTTTAGCTTCTCTTCTCAGTAATTGAAATGATGTGCAAATTTCCTTAACTACTTAATAATATCTTCTGTAAGTTACACAAAAATCTTCTTCAAGTAATCATGCACATGTATTAAATTTGTGTCATTTTGTTCTGCCTTAATCTTATTTTTTGACTGATTTCCTGTATTATTATTGTCATTGCTAATTACTATTATTATTTTAACTCTTCTTATTCTTTTTAAAGGAATTTCTGAAATACTTTTCTCAACTTCTTTTCTTTTTAGCTGTCAATAATTTACCAAAAAATGCTTCATTTTGATGTTTTGAGAGTCTGATTATTTCAAGGATAATAAAATTTTTTACTGATTCACATTAATTTTAAAGATATGCCAAACACAAGTTTTCGGTAGGCTAAAAGACCTAGAGAAAAGGAAAAAGCTTTCCAGAAGTTTGAAAAACTAATATATTGGTATTTGCATATATTTTGTTACAGTATTGTAAAATTTTCACCTGAATTAATCATTCCTGACTCATCTATAGTTGTCTTAGGAATATTTCCAAATATACATGCTTCCAATCAGATCCCTCCATTAAGACTGATGATGTTTTCTTATCTCCCATTTTTATATGTGTAATTTCTCTCCCATGTCTAGAATGTAGCTTCAAAACTTAGTTCCCCTTCCCTCTGCATGACTGCAGCTTCCTCCAATAAATTGCTCGTCTTCCTATGTATTTCTTTAATTTTTTACTTTTTTTGTAATTTTGGCATGTACACAAATTCTCATCTACTATTCCTCCCAGCTAGAACAAAAATAAATGTATATTTCAATATAATCTCTTATCCTTCAAAGTTGTACATATAAAACCCATAAATTCTTTAAAAATTCAAACCTGTTTGTGTCTGTGTGTATTTAATAGCCAGGGATTCAAATAAAACCTCTTTGTGGCTTCAGCTTAAAATTACTGAGAGAAAAAAAAGAAAGAGTCCCTAAGGAATTTAACCCTATGAAGCATAGTATTAAAATTTACCATTCTACAATAGCTCAGTGCCAAAAAAAAAAAAAATGAGAATATTGAGGGTTAATTTACCCACCTTTTAAATTTAAGTTGGAAGTACTCTAAAATTCAATGACAGCTTTCATGAGAAAAGATAATAAATTTCAACCTACCAAAGCAGAGAATCCTTCCTGAGACATTTGACATTTCAGAGATAGATCTTGACATTTAAGAGATAATAAATCTTGATTCCTTCACAAATGTGAAAATGTGACAATAGTCTCAAGTTTTTTCTCAAACCTTGCTTCCAAGCAAAAGAATGTTTCCTATACATAGACTTATACAAATGAAATTATATGTTTCATATTTATACACAAATATATATCATATATATACACATATGCATATGTTAATATATACATATACATATATTATCTTTTTAATTTGCACAAAATATTTATGAAGCCTAAAATGTTTGTGGCTTCTGAGCATTGATTTCTGGGGTGACAATGAGTAAAAACTCAAAGATAACTTGAGATTCAGTTGCCTGGGCACCAGTGAGTACATGCTGTAGTGTTTCAGCACATGGACTTCAGAATTGTGCTTTGTCCAAATAAGAGTTTGCATTGCATAAATATTTATGGACACTGGAAAAGTTCTGAAACTTCAAATACTAAATTCACAAATGTCGAAGTAGTCTTGAAATGATGGATCAACCATCTCTAATGTGTGTGCTTTGGCTGTTGTTATGTAGCAAATCAAATCAGTGGAGAATATTTAGGAATTAAGAACAAACCTGTTTTTCAAATAAAATAGTAATTGGAAAATATTAAGGAAAGGGAGATTTTCTGCTTTGTCCTCTCTGGGTTCCTAGACCATAATGAATCATTTCCTAGAATTATGCAGTATGTAATTTGAAAAGTGAACAAGTCTGCACTCACTCCCTTCAACTTCCAAACTAGATCAAACCTATTGTTTGAGACTTTTAGGAGAGAAAAATTGAAACACTGAGATATTTAGAAATAAATGCATTTGGCACTCAATCAAGTTCTGTGATTATTTTTTCAATAGAGAAGAATCCTCTGTCCTCAAGCTAACTCTAATATGTGATCTGCTTGTTGTCATTTGCATCGAAGTTGCCTAGGACTACAAAGTTACTCTATCATGGTAAACATCACACTAAACTGTCTTTTCATTGTTAGCACTTCTGTCAGACACTTTGAAGACAACTATACAAAAACATTTATTGAGCTTCTAACTAACCAAAATACAGTTGGGACCTAGAAAATGGTTTCACAGTTAAATATAGCATTTCAAAGGGGGGAAAGGCATTCAAAGTGCTCTCTCATCCCACCTCCCTCTCTTTGTACTTCAGTTCTGTGAAGTTTGGCGAAGGTAGTCCTGGCATTCTTGCATAATCACTCTAAGTGCTCCTATATTTTCCTCAAAAGTTGCTCTGTTAAATGAAGCATTATATAATAGAAGAGTAATGGAGGCCTTTGAAAGCAATTTGAGATTTAAGTTAAAAAACAGTAAAATTAAGATCCAAAAAATTATACATTCCTAACATATGTTTTAGCTCAATTTTCTGGTCATGAGTCTTTATTCTGCTTTTAAAAGAAAAGCACATATATGAAGCAAATTGAGTTTTAGAGAGCCTCCAACCACACTTTGAAGTACAGTCTCTATGCAGAATTCAGGGCATAAAATAATCACACCCAATTGTCATTACATTCATTTCAGCCCTAAGAATACTGTTTATCCTTAGCTCCATTTCATTTAAATAAAGGATGACTGAAAGTTCCTTTTGAGTGACTACTATCTGAAATAATTAATTTCTCCACATTAATAATGTGCCATTAAGAAGTGACTTACATATGAACAAAGCAGTATTTACTATCTTTTCATTTACAAGTTTGGTGGTTTCAAACCCAAATGAAAATCTAAGCCATGGGAAAACTTTTCAAAATTATGATTTCAGGAACCCAGCCCAAGCATCCTAAAAATCACAAACTTACAGTACTCCTCTACGCAATTCCGATGTTTGGTAAGGATTAAGAACAATTTGACTAGAAGTTATTGGACTGAAATTTGCAGAACTAATGTGCACAGACTTTTTTTCACAGCATTAATGTATTATGTTTTATCATTCTAATATGAACAAACTCTTTGATATGTCTCAATGAAAACCATTTTGTTCCTTATTTGTAATTCATGCTTTATTAAGGTGAATTTTAAATAAATCTGATCTAATAAGTACACTATGGTCTCTAACCATATTGAAAGAATAATTTCAATGTCATAAGCACATAGGCTGTAAGCAATAAGATCCAAATTACAATGGAAAATGTAACCCTCAGCTAGTGTCTTTTAAAGTACTAATTATTACTTTAATCAAATGCATCAATTTTTATGATTTCCTAGAAAAGGGTATTATGTGTTATACATGTGGATATGGTTTGGAAGCATTTCATAGAGTCTTAATGGCCTCAAAAACAGGCATTGTATTATTATCTCTTATGTAAATTTTCAGAATATTTGAAGAGAAACGGATACTTCTTCCATGAATGGTAACATCTGAATTGTTCCTGAGATTTATTGAGCATAAAGCTTTCAAGGTTATTTCTTTGTCTTGTGGGTCCTGTACATGGCAAACATAGTGATATGTGTTCTTACTTACCTACAGATCAAGGAACATGTTCAGAACAAAGTCTGGAACTCTACTTTTTGCTGGAGACAAGTTGATAAACAGAAACAAAAAGTGAGAGACAACCTTTCCTAACACAGTTCTCCACCTCATGGGGAAGATAAACATTAAACCAGAAATTATGAGTGAAATAAATTCCATCAAGGAGAAATGACAAGTGCTAAAATTTTGGAAGATACCTCTGAATATTTAACATCAAGGCAGAATCCCAAAGGATGAGTAGGGGTTATATAGTTATCTGTACAGAAAAAGTTGAAGGTTTGAAAAACAGCATGCGGTTTGAGGAGGGTCCAGCCTGCATACTTTGTTGAATTGCATTTACATTGTAGGTGATGGTGTGAACTGAGATGAACTCTGAAAGCTGATAGCTGTATATGTATTCCTAAATCTAACTCTGCCACTATTGTCTAGTCAGATCTTTGAGTAGATTAATTAACTCCAAGAATGTGTTCACCTATTAAATGGATCTTATGATTGTAGTAAGGACAAAAAGATCGCATAATAGCCAAGTAATTACAGAAAACAGTATTAAATGCTTATTTGCATACAGTGATAGACATCTTTATTTAATGTATATCTCAGTTCCTAGCTTGCAGATTGGATGTCAATTCCAATACTTGCTACACAAAACTGCATTCCTTGTAAGGTATTATGGGCTTGCTGTGATTTAAATAGGAAGTCTCCCCCTAAAATGATCACGTATTTAAAGGTTTGGTTGCTAGCCGAAAGTCTTTTGGGAAATGACATGACCATGTGGTTTCTAACCTCATCAGCGGATTAATCCATTGATGGATTCATACTTTAATGGCATTACTGGGAGGTGATGGAGTGTGGAGTTGGAGCCTCATTACAACAAGTAGGTCATTGAGAACTTTTCAAGGTATATGCCCCCAGATCTTTTCTCTCTCTTTCTCTGCTTCTTGTCTGCCATGGGCATCCACCACATGCTTCCTATCACGACATTCTCTCTCACCGTATGTATCCCAGAGCAATGGATTGTGGGCTGAAATCTTTGAAGCTGTGAGCCAAAGTAAGTCTTTCTTCCTTTTAAATTTTTTTCTTGGGTTTTTTGTCACAGTGACGAAAAATGACTAACACAAGACTCCAGCAGAAAAGCTTATAAACACATTATTGCAATTCAAGATTTGGCAGGAGAAAGGCAGAAGCTGTAAAATTCCAAAATCATTGTCTTTCTTATTCAAAAATGATGAATAGTATATTTCAGAAAATGAATTTTAGAAAGCAAAGTTAGGTTTAAATGAAGAAAGCAGAAAAACAGGCAGCAGGACTCCAAAAGCAATTAACTTGGAAAAATGACTCAAAGGGTATTGGAAAAAATTATCTTAATTGTTTTTATGCACAGGTTATCATTCGGATAAGTACCAAAATTAGATTTTAAAGTGATTGAATTATTTTATGAGCTTTAAAAGGACTTGCAGGTAACCAGCTCAGACAATAATCTTTTAATCAGACCTCATGATGCAAGAAGTACACTGATCATTCAGAGGTCAGAATGACATTTAGAGGCTTAGGAATTTCTACCAGTCTTTCAAACTGGCTGAGCACCTCCAGGAGTACAACTTGAGTAGAAGGATTTATCACCCAATAGGAAACACAGTTCTTATATCATTAATTAATCATTAATCTTCTATTAGGGGAAAATAGAAGATCCTGTCTGATACTAGTTCAAGTTTTTTCAAATTAATAGTTTTCAGAAGAATTGGAAATATTAATGGATAGGCTATGACTAAACACTCCCCAATAAGTAAATAAATAAACTCTCATTACTACTACATGTATTCAAACTATGCACCCTTACATCATAGAACTAAGATCTGTTGTGGGTTGAATTCTGTCTCCCTACAAAATTCATGTACCTTAGTCCTAACCCCAGAACCACAAGCTAATGTCAGGCATGAGCTAGTTACCTATACGTGCTTTCCAAGCTCACAATATAATCCAATCACCTAAAAATCTAATTCTGATATTTATCCAAAGTAGTCATAAGAATAGAATGAACTCAGTAGATAGACTTCCCTTCATGAAGACTGCTCTAGTAACAGTCATTTCTGATCATATGGCAATGGGAAATGTGAACATTAAGCCTCTAAATATGACCATAAACCCCTAAATATGACCAGGTGAAAACTGATTACTTTGAGCCACTTTTGTCCCAAAGATTGTTCTCATGGAAATAGATTCATATTCTCAATACTAATTTGCCTTTGTGTCTGCAAACTCTATCAACATTGCAGTTCGGGAACCAACAGAATCCTTATTTGTCTATCTTAATAGCCTAAAAAATCATCCTAACTGAGGGGACACATTTTACAGTAAAGAAAATGTAGCAATGAGATTCTCTCATGGAATTGCATATTCCTCAGAGAGCAAATATTTGTCAAAATGGTGAATTGGCCACAAAGACTCAGTAAAGTCACCTATGAATTTGTGATGATATTCTACAAGATGTAGAATATGGGCTGGGCATGTTGGAGCACACCTGTAATACCAGTACTCCGGAGGGTGAGACAGGAGGACTGTGAGTTTAAGAGCAGCTTGGGTTATACAGTGAGACTCTGTATAAAAAGATACAGAATATGCCTTAATAGACCATAAATACTGCCATCTCCTCTGTAGACCAAATTTATGAGTCTAGGAAACGAGGCATATATGTGGGAATAAACTTGCTTACCAGTACAGTAATAGTTTAAGGCCCAGAAGTGGCCTTAATGTGTTAGAAAGTGAGTACCCAAAGAATAAATGTTGCTGGGCACCAGTGGCTCATACTTGCAATCGATCTTAGTGACTTGGTTTGTACTTTCGTTTTTTCTTGTTTTGGAATAGTAGGGTTTTAACCAGGGCCTCACAATTGTTAGACAAGAGATCTACCACTTGAGCCACTCCCCAGCCTGATCCTAGCTACTTGGAAGGCTGAAATCAGAGAATCACTGTTTGAGATAAGCCAAGCAAAAAGTTTACAATAACTAATCTCATCCAACAACTGAGCACGATGGTGTGTACCTGTCATCTAAGCTACAGTGGGAAGCTGAGATCAGAAGGGTTGTGGGTCCAGGTCAGCCCAGGCAAAAAAGTTTGTGAAAGCCCATCTCAACAGGAAAAAGATGGGCATGATGGTACATGTCTGTCATCCCCGCTACTGTGGGAAGATACAATAGAAGGATTGTGGTCTAAAATGGCCTGGGAAAAAAGCAAGAACCTATTTCCAAAATAACCAGAACAAAAAGTGCTAGAGGTTTGGCTCAAGTGGTAGAGTGCCTGTTTACTAAGCAAGAAGCCCTGAGTTCAAACCCTAGTATTGCCAAAACATTTAAACAACTTTTTTTTGACCAGTGAACAAAGCCATGATTCCATTAAAATAGAAACTGACCTTGAGTTTAACCTGGATTTCTCATTTTGATGAACCTTCAGGCAAAAAAAGGGATCTATATACTGGTCTGAATAATTAATTCAGTTACCAAAGATAACTTTTTCTGCTTCCACTAGTAGGGGTAAAGGTAACTTTGAAATTCATGCAAATCACAGTGTCACATTTTAATACAGCTATTCTATTACTGGTCATCAGTGGGAAATTGAGGCAACAGAATCATGACAGGACCTTCAGAGATCTGGATCTTGTAGTAATGAAGATTTGTGTCACTGATAAGGAAAAAATAATCCCTTACCAGATATTGGCAGAGAATAAAGGGAACATTAAACTGACAATCAAAAAATGAAGGTATAGTTTTCAACAAGCCTTGAAACATAGGCTTTATGATCAGTTGTAGAAGGCACTGTGATTAGCAAAGTTTTATATCAATTGCTATTTTCTCCTTTACATTTAATCCTCATTCTTGATACTCTGTATGGAGTACACGCCATAACATTACAATTAAAGTTCCTGGTGAGATTCTAGTTACATTGGCATTGCCCCAAGTTGGTGAGGTGGTTCCTTAGACTTTGTGTATACCCTATGTTTGGGGATTTTTCCCTTCTGTTTATGACTTGTTTATCTAAACAACAGAAATAAATGAAAGTTGGAAAAAAGGGGTTGACTATTAGTTACCCATCATTTACTTTGACCTTTCTGAATCTACTCTGTGCTCCTATCTTTGCCCCAGCACTCTATCATTTGAATCTCTTCTCCTTTGATATCTTTTTGGGTTCAACCACTAGGAAGTACTGCCAAAGGAGCAGGGTTAAGATCACAAAATTAGCAAGCACTAGTTTTCACCATAACTCAGCTCTTACCTCCTCAGCCCTCATCCTGATAGTTAGTATCTGTGTTCCTCTGTCCATAACTTATTACTGAGAAGCACATCTTCCATACTGACAGAAATCACTAGGTTCTCATGTTACCAGTCTCTACTGTTATCCCATCAGGCTGGCTCTGGAGAAGTAATTGCTTTCCATTTTTGGGCACCCATGAATTCTTCACCATCCTTGCTCACTTCTCTTAATTCTGTTTTTAGCTCTGTAACCAGTGCCTTCTCTAACTCTTTCTCAACTCTTGTCAAGTATGCCTTGAGTTTTCTGCTAACATCTTTTTTTTATTTTCCCCGCCATTCTGGGGTTTGAATTCAGGGCCTCACATTTGCTGGGCAGGTACTCTACCATTTGAGTCACTCTTTCAGCCCTTTTTTTTTTGTGTTGGATATTTTCAAGATAGGATCTCATGAACTATTTGCCTGAGGCTGACTTTGAACCACAATCCTCCTGATCTCTTGCCTCCTGAGTAGCTAGGGTTACAGGCTTGAGCCACTGGCACCCAGCTCTGCTAGCAACTTTATTAGTTAATTTTATGGTTGATAAATGTATTTTGTGATTCCCTAGTGCACATTAAAACTTACTTGTGTAAAATAGAACTTATCTACTTTTTAAAGTCAAAACCCCACCAGATGTTATTGTGTAATATGTTTGACCAGAACAAAAGTGTTCTTAAGGAGAAGACATATTTCTTGAGAACAAACAGATTATAAGTAGTGCTATTCTAGGAATTATGCTCTATATCTGAGAGACTATATATTTAGAAAGCTGCTGTACTCATGCTAAATAATGACACCAAGATTCTACATGCAATATGTTTAGAGAATAAATTGGTGAAAATAACACAAAAGTGTTCAAATCCAACATGTTTTAATGATAACAGAGACTGTTATAATTTATATCTTTAAAGACCTATTCGATTTTTTTTAGCCTAGGAACAAACAGCCATTAGTTACTTGGCAAGCTGATATGTTCCTAGTTCTTTTATTATGAAGAAGCTTTAGGACAACAATAATGATTTGTTTTATAACGTTTGAATTATTCTGTTAGGCATTATGCCTTAAGAACCTGCAAAAATAATTTTTAAAGAATACTTACTGAAATCTTGCTTTCTGTGTGTGTTCTTCATTTTATTTTGCCTTCTTTTGTATGTCTTTTGGAGAAGGTACATGTGAAAAAAAAGAAACTTTCAGAATATGAAGCAGAATCAATGACCATTGCATATCAACTCTTATTGGTCATTGTCTTTGCCACATACCCAATACTTTCACTGAGAAACGGAGCATTCTGATTCACATTCAACCTTCCAGTCTTGCTTTGTGAGATCTAAATGTAATACTGTTGCAAAATACTCTTTAAATGTAATAAGATAATGATCAATTTTAAGGCCAATGCCATGGTTAGTGGTCTCTCAGAAAAAAGACCTATAATGCTAAACACACACTACAGTAAAAAGGAAGGAGAGACTTGGGTCACTGTTCCTTGCAGTCGAGAAAGCCTCCTCTTTCCTCCCATATTCTGGAAAAGCCATTGTAGCAAACTTGTCAGCTTTAGCCAACTTGTTTTTTTCATTTCCCAGCAAAGATGTGCTTCAAAGAGGTCCTTTGAAACCTGCAATAAAAGACTATTCAAAGCAAACTGAATCCATCATCAAACAACTTGTATTTTCTTCAAGAAAATGGAAAAAGGAAACAGAACTCTTACTTGCAATACATTTTTAATGGTATTTTGAAGAGATTTACTATTTTTTTGTGGGAATAGTATAGTGTTAGGCAAGTTCTAAAAGAATTATCTTTCTAAATAATAGGCACTTAAATTATGTTTAAATGGGATAACATGGGAGCATCACTGTTTTCAATATTTATCAAAAGTTTTTCTCATAAAACAAATCCAAGCATCGAAAACCCATGGCTATTATTTCTCACTATTTCTGTGTCCCAGAATTATTCATAATGCAAATTGTAGTCTTTCTGTGGGCCATAGATGACATCCCCAGAATCCATTCTCTTTTCTCCCCCTAGCTCATTCCCTAATTTTATTTGTATGAACCTTGTTACTTATGTTCTGTTTCCATTTGGTTCAATCAATATTGTATGCATATGCACGCCATATGCCTTTCTCTGGGTTAATATATGGGAGTAATTGGTATTAGTGTCTAGAACAATATCTCCCAAGCAAAGAATGAATGCATGACTAAAGAAATAACATGTACAGACTAAACGTGAAATCAAAATCTCTAAGGATAGATGTGGACAAATTGATACATGAAGTTAATGAAGAAAAGTCCCTTCTAATACTGAATTTGTGATTATTTATAGAAAATTAAGTAAGATTTGACCATCAACATGTCATGCAAATTTTACCACCCAGGTGTTCACTTTGTAGGTTTTTGTGCTTATTTTCCTGAAGAGCACTTTAAATCACAAACACCACAACTGATACCAAATATGAAAAAATTACTTTTTAAATTTGTATATGAGACTAATATAAAATATGGTATGATGTAGACATATACCTATACATATGGGGTTACCTGATCATGACAAAATACCATTCAATTCAGACTGAAAGGGTAGTCTCCAAAAAAATGGTACTGATCAATGAGACATCCATAGTTTCATCCATATGAAATTGATTCATTAAACCACACTAAAAAGTAATTTAGGCAGCTCATAGTCCTACATGCAAAATATAAAACAAAAGAATTTCTAGAGGAAAACATAAGACAATATCATGTCTGACCTGAATAAACACAGCTTCTTAAAGAAGATGTAAAATCACTAATTACAAAAGAAAAACTTGATAAATTAAAAAGTTCTAGCGAGAATAAAATAGAACAAGGCATGCAACAGAGAGAAGATTGCCCCAATATATTGGTAGAACAAAGGACTCAAATTTATAATGTTATGAACTAATAAAGGACCAAAAACCTGATTTTTAAAATGGACAAAATATTTGAAAAACAACCTCACTAAAATGAAATGCAAATGGGTAACAAGCATAGAAACATATATTCAGCATCATTTGTGATCACAGAAATGCAAAATCACAATAAGATACTACGTCCTCACTAGAATGATAGCTGTGTATAAAATTATATGAAGATATGTAATATCTTATTTTGCTCACAATATCAGAAAATTGATATCAAGTATTAATAGGAATAAAGAGCAATTGGAATTGTCATACTCTCCAAGGGAATTGTAAAACTAATATGTGCACGTTGGAAAACCTAGAGCACCTATTACAGTCACATGCATGCACACATATCCTATTAGTACAAATTTATGTATATCTTGTATAGAAACAACCATCAACAGTCATGTACAACACTGAAGATTGCTTACAATGTCACTTACAAAAGTCAATGTAATAACTTTTCTAAATGCCACAATGTACTCCACAAACATTAAGAAAAGAAAAAAAATCAAAAACCAGCAACAATGCAAAATTGTTGTAAAAATGTCAAATGAAAACTTCCAACAACAATGAAAATATAGACTATTGTTATAACATGGATATATTCTACCTACATAAGATTGACTTTAAAACCTAGAAACAGTATAAATACTTCATTGAAGTAGTATGAAGTTCACATGAGAAATAAAAAAGTTTATGATGATAGAAATAATCTAGCAATTATGCTTGAGTGTATATCAACTGAGAGGAGGCATGAGACAGCATATTCACTGCTGAAATATTCAACTACTTGAAATAACTGGTTAGATGAACAAATATATAAAATGAAAATATTCACTAATTTATGATATAGCAGATCTGATCAGCAGAAGCTAGAACAGAATTGACCTTTATTGAGTTCTGACTATATTTGTATTTTCTTTAATTTTCATAACTATTTAAAAGGATATATTTCTGTGTCATTCCCATAAATGAAAATTTAGATATGTAAAGAGGTTAACCAATATAGCTAAATCACACAACAAGAAACTAATGAAGGTTGAATTGAAATTCAGCATCTCTGGGATTCCAAAGTCCACAGCTTAAAAACTCAAACAAAACAAAATCAAAGTAACTATTCTGCCTTATTCACACATCATTTTAAAGTATGGCATAATGCTATTTAATAATCCTTAATATTCATAGTTCCAAGAATACTTCCTTATTTTAATAAGTAAATTATATAATTTTATTTTCTCCAACTAGTGTGATGGCTTACACAGTCAACTGAATCTGCTGCTTAACTCCTCCAAGTGAGGTACAGTTCAAGTATTCTAACATTGCAATGATCATTTTTTGGTTGGGATCTTCCAATTTTTAATTTGTTGAAAATATCAAACCCATATAAATTAAATCATTCACTGGTAGGGTATGCATTCCCTAAATACTTTATTTTTGTGAATACACCAAAAATAGCAAATCACATTCTAGTTTCAAATTTTAGTTTGGCTGCTGGTAGGGGTTGTTGTTTGCACTGTTTTTTTTTTCAGTATGAAATTATTTTGACCTTCTTTGAGATTATTTTCTTGGTTGATTTTTCAACCAAGGAATTGAAGGAGTTGATTTTTTTTTTTGAGGTATAATTGAAATTTTTATATTTAATGTGTAAAATGTGGTGTTTTTATATAGGTCTACGTGATGAAATTAATACCACAATCATCTAATTAGCATTTCCATAGCTTCACATAGTTACCATTTTGGGGTTTTTTTGCCATTGAGAATTATTTAAGATCTTTTAGCAGATGTCAACCATCTAATAAAGTTTTGTCAACAACAGTCATCATCTTACAACATAGTCATCCCCCATAACTAAATATTTGTACCCTTTGTTCATTAGCTCCACATTTCTCTAACTCCTCCAACCCCTGACACTATTATTGTCTCCTGTACTTCTATGAGTTTCAATTTTTTAGATTGAATGTATAAATGAGATCCTGAAGTATTTGTTTCTCTGTGCCTGCGTTATTTCACTTTAATGTCCTCTTTCATACCTGTTACTGCAAATGAAAACATTCCCTCTTTTATAAGACTGAATAATAAAATGTGTGTGTGTGTAAAACACATGTTCTTTATCAGATGGATACAAATTGATTCCATAATTTGGTATTTTTGAATCAAGTTACAATGAATAAGAGAGTTTAGATACCTCTTCCAGGTACTGATATTATTTGGATATATACCAAGAAATGGGAACTGTGGTAGTTCTATTTTTAATTTTTAAAGAAATCTTCATATGAATGGATGGAATTGGAGAACATCATTATGAGTGAGGTTAGCCTGCCCCAAAAGACCAAAAATCGTATGTTCTCCCTCATATGTGGACATTAGATCAAGGGCAAACACAACAATGGGATTGGACTATGAGCACATGATAAAAGCGAAAGCACACAAGGGAGGGGTGAGGATAGGTAAGACACCTAAAAAATTAGCTGCATTTGTTGCTCTTAATGCAGAGAAACTAAAGCAGATACCTTAAAAGCAACTGAGGCCAATAGGAAAAGGGGAACAGGAACTAGAGAAAAGGTTAGATCAAAAAGAATTAACCTAGAAGGTAACACCCACGCACAGGAAATCAATGTGAGTCAATGCCCTGTATAGTTATCCTTATCTCAACCAGGAAAAACCCTTGTTCCTTCCTATTATTGCTTATACTCTCTCTACAACAAAATTAGAAATAAGGGCAAAATAGTTTCTGCTGGGTATTGAGGGGGTAGGGGGGAGAGGGAGGGGGTGGAGTGGGTGGTAAGGGAGGAGGTGGGGGCAGGGGGGAGAAATGACCCAAGCCTTGTATGCACATATGAATAATAAAAGAAAAAAAAAGAAATCTTCATGTCTTCATATACCAATTTACATTCTCATCAACAGTATATAAAGTTCCCTTTCCCTACATCCTTAGGGATTCTTCTTTTCTTCTGTTTGTTTTGTTGGTAATAGCCATTCTAGTAGGTTTTAGGTATTATCTCTTTGATTTTGATGTGCATTTCCTTGGTGATTGGCAATGTTAAGCACTATTTCATATACCTGTTGGCCATTTTTGTTTCTTCTTTTGAGATGTATCTATCCAGGTTCATTACCCATAGTTTAATCTGGTAATTTGTTATTTTGGGGTTTTTTTGTTTTGTTTTTTGCTACTAAATAGTTTGAGTTCCTTATATATTTTGTTTTTGTTTGCTTTTTGGCAGTGCTGAGGATTGAACCCAGGGCCTTGCATATATTAATTAGGTAAACACTTTATCACTGAGCTTCATTCCCAGCCCTACATATTTTGAATGTGAACTTCTTGTCAGATGTTTGACTCACTAATATTTTCTTCCATTTCACAGGTTGTTTCTTTTCTGTATTCTGTATTGCTTCTTTTTCTGTTCAGAAGCTCTGTAGTTTGATGCAGTTTCATTTGGATGTTTTTATTTTTGTTGCCTATGCTTTGGGCATTTGTATTATTTAAATATTTGGTAGAATGCAGCAGTGAAACCATCCAGTCTGGATTTTTATTTGATAAGAGACTTTTATTACGAATTCAATCAACTTACTCTTTTTCTCTTTGGATTTTCTATATCATCATAATTCAGTCTCAGTAGGTTGTTATGTTTCTAGGAATTTATCCATTCCTTCTAAGTTATTTAATTTATTAATATGCAGTTGTTCACAGTGGTCTCTTGTGACCCTTGGTATTGTGTTATCACTTATAATTTCTCTTCTTTAATTTATAGTATTTTTAGGTTTTTTTGGTGGAAGTGATTCTGAACTTAGGGCTTCATGCTTACAGAGCAGGTACTCTACCACTTGAGCTACACCTCCAGTTCATTTTTCTCTGGTTACTTTGTTGTTTTTTGTTAGTTTGTTTTTATTTTTTATTGTTGTGGTGGATGGGATACATTGTAGCATTTATAAAAGTTCTTACAATGTATCAAATATATCATACTTGAATTCACTACCGCCACTACTCTCTTTCATCCCCTTTCCCTAATTCCTGGAAATTTCAACAGGTATCATTTTTTCATTTACATACATGAGTATACATTATTTGCACCATATTCATCCTCCTACTCCTTTCCCCAGAACCTCCCACCTCCCACTGGTGTCAAATCCCCCTCCTCCTGCAGAACTTCCTTCCTGTTCTCCAATTTTGTAGAAGAAAAACATAAACCATAAAAAAGAAGCATGGCATTTTTGCTACTTTGAGGTAAAGATAGCTACACAGGAAGTTTCTTTGTGTTGTTTCCATGCATATGTGTATTACAACCCATTGGTTCATCTCTACCAGTGCTCTTCACTCCTTCCTAGTCCACTTCCCATGGTGGCCCCATATATTCATTCTTGTACCATGAGCACATCAACCACATTCAAGTTTTTGGTTTTCCTCCCTTGTCCTATCCCTCCCATGCAAGGCCTCCCCTTAGTGTGACCTGTGTCTTATAATATTGCTGCATTTGTTTTAGATCTATAATCTGCATATGAGGGAGCTCAAAAAACTAAACTCCCCCCAAAATCAATAACCCAATAAAGAAATAGGTAATTGAACCAAACAGAACTTTTTCAAAGTAAGAATTCCAAATGGCTAAAAAACACATGAAAAATGCTCACCATCCCTAGCCATAAAGGAAATACAAGTCAAAACTACACTGTGATTTCACCTTACTCCTGTTAGAATAGCCATCATCAAGAACACCACCAACAACAAATGTTGGCAAGGATGTGGGAGAAAGGAATCTTCATACACTGCTGGTGGGAATGTAAGCTAGTTCAACCACTATGGAAAACAATATGGAGGCTACTTTAAAACTAAAAATAGATCTGCCATAATCCAGCCATACCACTCCTAGGGATATACCTGAAAGAATGTGAGTCAGGTAACAACAAAGGCATCTCCACACCATATTTATTGCAGCACTATTCACAATAGCCAAGCTATGGAAACAACCAAGATGCCCCACTACCAACAAATGGTTTCAGAAAATGTGGTATTTACACACAATGGAATTTTACTCAACCACAAAGAGGAATGAAATTTTGTCATTTGCAGGTAAATGGATGGAACTGAAGAGCATCACCTTAAGCAAAGTTAGTCAGGCTCAAAAGGCCAAAATCACATGCTCTGGTTATTTTGAAGTTGAGGTGTCATGACTATTTGCCCATGCTGGCCTCAAATCATGGTTCTCCTGATCTCAGACTCCCAAGTAGCTAGGTTTATAGGTCACAGTGCCCAGTTCACTTATAATATTTACTTGACTATTCCATCAGCCTACCTAAAAACTGACCAATATTGTTTATCTTTTAAAAAATAGCTCAGAATTTTTTATATTTTGTATTGTTTTCTAGTCTCTTTTATTTTATTTCTTTTTTTCCCACTCTAGTATTTGTTAATCCTTTTCTTCTACTAATTTTGGGCTGCATTTCATCTTTTTTTCCTCTAGTTCCTTGAGAATTAAACTTGGATTGTTTGTCTTTCTCTTTTTCAAACATATTTACCACAAAAATTTACAAGGGAGGTATGAGGATAGGTAAGACACCCAAAAAACTAGATAGCATTTGTTGCCCTCAATGCAGAGAAACTAAAAGCAGATACTTTAAAGTGACAGAGGCCAATAGGAGAAGGGAACCAGGAACTAGAGAAAATTTGAGAATTAATTTAGAAGGTAACACACTTGTACAGGAAAGCAATGCAAGTCAACTCCCTGTATAGCTATCCTTATCTCAACTAGCAAAAACCCTTGGTCTTTCCTATTATTGCTTATACTGTCTCTTCAACAAAATCAGAGATAAGGGCAAAATAGTTTCTGCCAGGTAGTGAGGGGGGTGGGGAGGAGAGGGAGGGGGTAAAGGGAAGGGAGGAGGTGGGAGGGAAGGGGGAAGAAATGACCCAAACATTGTATGCACATATGAATAAAAGAAAAAAAATGCCTGTTAAAAATTGCTTTATCTGGTTCCATGAGTTTTGATATGTTGTTTCCATTTTTGCTCATCTCAAGATAGTGTTTTATTGCTGTCTTGCTTTCTATTTTGTTTTTGAAATAGGGTCTCACTAACTTTACCCAGGCTGGTTTTGAATCCACAATCTTCGTGCTTCTTCCTCCTGAGTATCTGGATTATAGATATGTACCACAATGCCCAGTTCCTTCACCATTTCTAATAAAGTAAGTCTAGTGTTAATGAACTCTCTCTGGTCAAAACCAGAGAGAAAATTTTTGTGTTGTCTTTGTTTCTAATGACAGTTTTGCCAAGTATGGTGTTCTTGGTTGGCATTTTTTTTTCTTTTCCACACATTAAGTGTATATGTATTCCCTTCTTCCCTTTAGGATTTCCACCCCAAAATTCACTAACAGTATAATGGAGTTTCCTTTTTCTTCTTGCCTTCAAAACTCTCTCTTAGACTTTGATAGTAATGTATGTTTGTGAAGTTCTCTTAATGGTTAATCTATTTGAGGTTCTTTCAGTCTCATGAATCATTTGAATGTTCATTTTCTCCAGATTTGAGTCGTTTTCTGTCATTATTTCTTAAATAAGCTTTCCTTTTCTTTCTCTTGTCTAGTATGCCTGAGACCTGTAATGTGTACATTGGATCATTTGATGGTGTTCTATAAGCTCCAGAGTGTTTCTTCCTCACTCTTTTAAGTATTTTTTTCTTTTTGTTCCTTTGACTAGGTAATTTCAAATGACCTATCTTCGAGCTCACCAAGTCTTTCTTCTCCTTGAATAAATATAAAATGATCTAATTTTTTTCAGTCATTCAAAGTGTTCTCAGCACCACAATTTATGTTTGGCTCTTTTGTATGGTTTTTACCTCTTTGTTGGATTTCTGATTTTATCTATTTGTTGACTATTCTATTTCAACAGTCTCCAACTTATAATGGATAGACTTACGATTTTCTGATTTTTACAATGGCTCCTATCAGGTAGAAACCTACCTTCAATTTCAAGTTTGTTATTTTCCCAGGCTAAAGGCATATATAGGCTACTCTTTTATGATGCCGGGCAGTGGGGAAGAGCCACAGCTTCCAGTCAACCACATGATCACAAAGGTAAACAACCAGTTCTGAGCAAGTAGACTGTGCTGCTAAGACACAAGGTTTGATAGGTTAGGTATATTAAATGCAGTCCTTTTGTACTGTGATGATAATTATTGATGCATATTGTTTGTGTAAATTAATGGGTTTCAGTGTAACATTTTCATACACACATACACTGTGCTTTGATCATAGCCACCTTCCCCCAATTGTTATTTTCAACTTACAAATGTTGTTTATCATTATATAAACTCATCATAAGCTGAGCATCTGCAGTTGTCTGTGTTCTCTTATAATTCATTGGGCTTCTTTAAGATGGTTGTTTTGAATTCTTTCTCAGGCCAATTGTAGATCTCCACTTTTCTAGGTTTAGTTATTGTGCTTTATTTTGCTCCTTTGGTGAGTCTTATAGTTATGCATGAGTCTTCAATCCTCCACTGGTATCAGCACATTTGAAGAAGTAGATACTCCTTCCAGTGTTTACAGAATAGTTTTGGAAGGGAAATCTCTTTGCAGCTTTTCCAGAGATCCTGGAAGGGCTGTTTGGAGGGTGCCATGGGTAGAGTTTCTGCAGAAGTCTTGTTGTGGCCTGGTATGGTGACTTGGTCAGTAAAAAGGTGAACTAGTCTCCTGACTCCACTGGAGTGTGCCTGGGGTTTTCAAATGCATGGAAAGTTCTAGATGCTGGATTCGTTGGGGGAGGAACTAGAGCCTGAGTTTAGACAGCATCAAGGTCTACGTGGGTGAGACTAGACCTTAGTTCTATCTATATAAACCAAGATAACACAAGATCAGTGGAGGTGGGCCTGAAACATGTACCTATGTGGGTAGACCTGGAATGAGGCCATGGGAGTCAGCATGGTGTCATGGCAGACCAAGAGCCTGAGCCTACAATGGCAGTTCTTGACTCTGAATCCACAGGTACTGTTGTGTACTACGGACTTCTTGGCACTTGTGTCCATCTGGGTATGCCTAGAGTCTGCATACATGGAGTCCAGCTTTAAAGCAAGATCTGTGGGTCATGGCCTGGAGCCTGAGTCTGTAGGTAGAGTCTGGGTTCATACGAGCCATCCTGAAATATGAGCCTCTTAGGTCTGACTTGGAATCTGGGGCTATAGAGTCTTCCCTAGAGCTAGGATAAGCATAGTCTAGGTTCTGCAGCAAAAACGGGCTCTCACTTCACTCTCCTTCCCCTTTCCTTTCTATGCGCTGTGCAGGTTGGGGGATGGGTAATGCAGGTAATATAAACTGTCCCTCTTACCTAATTTTCATAGTGATTTTTCTTATTTTTGTGTTTCACTCAGTTGCTATAATCTCTCTCCTGTCTTTTTTATTTCTTGTAAAGGTGTTTTCATGCATACATGGTTACTCAAGTTGATGTTTCCTTGAGAGGACAAACATTGGAAACTCTTATGCCACCATTTTCCTGTAACTCCAAGTATACATGAGAAGCCCTTAAGGATTAAGATGTAGTAATTGGTAAATTTACTAAGACATAAATTTGAACCTTTAGTTGTGTATTTAGGAATTGAACCTAACTGACTCAAACTACCACAAATCTCTACACATCATTTTAAATATTATGGATGTTTCAAATAGTCATTAAATAAATTTTTCTTCCTTGACGTCTATGAAATTATAGATAAAGTCTGTGAATGGGGGAGCCCAAATAGGCTTATTAACATTTTAGTTATTATTAATAGCATTCTGAAATAGCATTCTAAGATTGCATTTTTTCTTTAACAGGTCCTAAGTATTCTAAGATGCTTTCTTTTCATCTTAGGTACTTTTTCAGATTTAAGAAATTTGCTTTTTCTATACCTTAATATTTCATTAAAATAAAATATTTCTACTCTTATAGAAAAACCACAAACTCATTTCCTAACACCTCACAAATGCTAACATTTTTTACATGAAATAGCTATTAGAATTACCATACTTCATCAATCAGTACCTTCACTCAACTTGAAAATATTTTTGCCAGTCCTGCAATTCAGAATTTATGGGGCACTGTGATATGTGTCTATGGTCCCAGCTATTCAGGAGGCTTGATCCCAGGGCTTTAATATTAGCCTCACAATATAGTGAGACTCAGAAAAGGAAATAAAAATACATTAAAAACCTTTTTTTTTTAACCTGAGTAACCTGAGGATGAGTTGAGAGTGAAGAACATACCATTAGGAAGCTAAGCCCTTCAATGAACAAATAATGTTACTTTGGAATGCAATAAATTAATTTCCTCATTTTTCCATGTCTGAAAAAAATCATCCATAAAATTAACCCAAATGTCAGATATTAATCTGAAATCCAAAACAGAATCTCCCTTTAATTTCTTTATCCTATGAATATAATCAATTATATTGTGACATTATTAGGCCTCACCCTCTGAGGTCATTGAGAAAATATAAGAAATATACATTTTAAATATTAATAATGGGTTTAGGAAAACTATTCTGCCTGAAACATGAAGCTGCATCTGGACTTCCTGTTTGATAGAGACACTGACATATTCATAATCATTTTAGGATTGTAATACTATATAGCTTCTTAAAACACCAGAAAAGTCTGTTATGAAAGCTTTGAGGTTTTTAAATATTCATGTAGTCATAGTAGGAAGTAGCAGAAAGATGGACATTTTATGCTTACTTTATAATTTAATATTTTTATTATGGTATGGATAGAATACTGTGATAAAAATCGGTGTATAATACTGTACAGTAGGTGTACAAATCCCATACTTTGACTTAAATCTCTATTGACTTAAACCTAAATTAGGTTCATGCTTCAAGCTTACTTCTTGGTTCTCCTAACTCAAAACAAAGCTACATTATTGTTTGACCAAGAAAATACAGTAGTCATTCATTTCCTAAGGACACTTCTGTAGTGTATATAATACATATTCTTTGAATCTCCTTTTCAAGACCTTTTTGTGGTAGCTTCTGAGTATATGGAATTCTTGGGAAGGTGTGGTGTAAGCAACCTCATATTAGAAGTTTGATTTAGGATTACCAGGCACCCCTGATAAAGACTACAGTCTCTATCTCCCCGTTGGTCTCTGCTACAGGTATAGCTTCTAATTCACCTTGATCTAATAGTTTGTTGGTATGTTTGGCTGAGTAAACCTTACCTCACATGCTCCAATTGTGCTATAACTTTTGGTTTTTGGTGGAACAAGGGTTTGAACTTAAGGCTTTGCACTTGCAAAACAGATGCTCTACCACTTAAGCCATGCCTCCAGTTCATTTTGCTCTGGTTATTTTGGAAATAGAGTCTCATGAAATTTTTGTCTGGGCTGGCCTCAAACTGTGATCCTTCCAATCTCAGCCTCCTAAATAACAAGGAATACAGGGGTGAACAGTGGCTCTCCAGAAGGAGCCCAGCTCTGACTATGAGTTTTAATCCCTCTAAGATTTCACTATGAGTTTCATAGACTATAGTTTGCTTTCTGGCAAAACTTAAAAAAAGATCTATTCTTCCCATCCTGTGATACTGCCTCTGGAAACTTACCTGAATCAGGATGAAAGATTTTCTTTCCTTACATTATACTAAATATTTCTTTACCTAGAGAAGCTACCCATATAGTTTGGCTACTCTGGGAGAATGAGGCATCTTCTCCACCTTATATGGAAGAAATTCAATGCTTTAAGTCCTTCTAACTATCCTTAAAATGTTCACTAGATGGTAAATGAATTTGGCCATCTCTTTTGTTTTCAAAAAATACTGACTTTGCCCCAAAATCTTTTTTTTTTCATTTTTTTTCCTTATTAGAAGTTAAATCTTGCTTCAGTTCTCCACTTTCTGTCACATCAAAACATCTTGCTGTCACTTCAGACAATGAATAAACTGGGATAGCCAGAACAAAGGTCATGTATTTAAAAAGACAAAGGAGAAATGTACATACAAAATTCCCAAATATCACCTGTTATTTCTGTCTTCCATAAATTTATTACTAAGGCTCTGATAGTCAAAAATTGATTTCCTTCTATTTACACACATTTTCATATTCCAAACCTTTATCAAAACTCTTCTCAAATATTAGCTCTGTCATGATTCCTATGAATAGAGGTAATTTCTGTTATCCCTAATGTTTCTTCACTTTTTTCTGTTTGGCTCTTATGACATTTATTACTTTCTCTCTTAAAATTTTTAAATTCATTTATTCACATATGCATACATTGGGCCATTTCTCCCTCATACCCCCAACCCCTCTCTCTCTCCCCCCACCCCGCCACTAGGTTCCAGGCAGAACCTGTTCTGCCCTTATCTCTAATATTGTTGAAGAGAAAACATAAGCAATAGTAAGAAAGACATAGCAGTTTTGCTAGTTGAGATAAGAAAAGCTATACAGAGAGATTCCTAGCATTGCTTCCATGTACAAATGTGTTACAACCTAGGTTGATTCATCTCTGACTGACCTTTCCACTAGTTTCTGATCCTCTTCACGTGTTGACCTCTGTCACTTTGAGGTTTCTGTATTAGTTTCTCTACAGTGGGGACATCAAATACTTTCATGTTTTGGGTTTCTTACCTATCCCCATATCTCCCATATGTGTTATCCCCTTATCATGTGACCCAAGTCCAACAATATTGCTGTATTTGCCCTAGATCTAAAGTCTACATATGAAAGAGAACATACAATTTTTGCTTTTCTGAGCCTGGCTAACCATGCTCAGAATGATGTTCTCCAGTTCCATCCATTTACTTGCAAATGATAACATTTCATTCTTCTTCATGGCTGAATAAAATTCCATTGTGTATAAATACCACATTTTCTTAATCCATTCATCAGTAGTGGGGCATCTTGGCTGTTTCCATAACTTGGCTATTGTGAATAGCGCTGCAATAAACATGGGTGTGCGTGTGCTTTTGGAGTAACCTGTGTCGCATTCCTTTGGGTATATCCCCAGGAGTGGGATTGCTGGATCATATGGCAGATCTATGTTTAGATTTTAAAGAACTCATCAAATTCTTTTCCAGAGTGGTTGCACTAGTTTGCATTCCCACCAGCAGTGTATGAGGGTTCCTTTTTCCCCACATCCTCACCAGCACCTGTTGTTGGTGGTGTTTTTGATGATGGCTGTTCTAACAGGGGTGGGGTGGAATCTTAGCGTGGTTTTGATTTGCATTTCCTTTATGGCTAGAGACGGTGAGCATTTTTTCATGTGTTTTTTGATTATTTGAATTTCTTCTTTGGAGAATGTTCTGTTTAGTTCAGTAGCCCATTTCTTTATTGGTTCATTGATTTTTGGGAGAGTTTAGTTTTTTAAGTTCCCTGTATGTTCTGTTTTATCAGTCTTTTGTCTGATGTATAGCTGGCAAATATTTTCTCCCACTCTGTGGGTGGTCTCTTCAGTTTACAGACCATTTCTTTTCTTGTGCAGAACCTTTTTAGTTTTATGATGTCCCATTTGTCCATCCTTTCTCTTAGTTGCTAAGCTGCTGGGGTTCTATTGAGGAAGTCTTTGCCTATACGTATTATTTCCAGAGTGTTTCCTGCTCTTTCCTGTAGTAACTTCAGAGTTTCAGGTCTGATGTTTAGGTCCTTGATCCATTTTGAGTTGATACTAGTACAGGGTGATAGACATGGATCTAGTTTCAGTTTCTTGCAGACTGATAAACACTTTTCCCAGCATTATTTGTTGAAAAGGCTGTCATTTCCTTGCTGTTTTTGTTGCTATTGTTTTGTTGTATAGTTTGAAGTCGGGTATTGTGATACCTCTAGCATTGTTCTTTTTGCTATGTATTGCCTTGGCTATTCATGGTCTTTTCTGTTTCTAAATGAATTTTAGGACACATTTTTCAATCTTGGTGATGAATGTCATTGGGATTTTGATGGGAACTGCATTAAACATGTAGATTGGTTTTGATAGTAATTGTAATTGTAATTGGTTTTTACTATGTTGATTCTACTGATCCATAAGCATGGGAGATCTCTCCACCTTCTGTAGACTTCCTCAATCTCTTTCTTCAGGGGTTTGTAGTTCTCCTTGTAGAGGTCATTCACATCCTTTGTTAAGTTTACTCCTAGGTATTTGATTTTTTTTAGGCTATTGTGAATGGAATTGTTTCCATATATTCCTTCACAGTTTGTTCGTTGTTGGTGTATAGAAAAGCTAATGAATTTTGTAAGTTGATTTTGTATTCTACCACCTTGTTATAGCTGCTTATTATGCCTAGGAGTTTTGGAGTACAGTTTTTGTGGTCTTTAAGGTACAGGATCATATCATCTGCAAATAGGGATAGTTTGACAATCTCTTTACCTATTTGTATTCCTTTTATTTCTTCTTCTTGCCTAATTGCTCTGGCTAGGAATTCCAGGACTATGTTGAACAGGAGTGGGGATAGTGGGCACTCTTGTCTCTTTCCTGATTTTAGGGGAAATGGTTTAGGTTTTTCTCCATTGATACTGGCTATAGGTTTGTCATGTATAGCCTTAACAATGTTGAGGTACTTTTCTTCTATTCCTAGTTTTCTTAGAGTTTTTATCATGAAGTGGTGTTGGATCTTGTCAAAGGCTTTTTCTGCATCTATTGAAATGATCAATTGGTTTTTGTCTTTGCTTCTGTTAATGTGTTGTATTAAATTTAAAATTTTACATATGTTGATCCACCCCTGCATCCCTGGGATGAAGCCAACTTGCTCATGGTGCATGATCTTTCTATGTGTTATTGGATTGTGTTTGCCATTTTTTTATTCAGGATTTTTGCATCAATGTTAATTAAGGAGATTGGCCTATAGCTCTCCTTTTTGGCAGTGTCTTTGTCTGGTTTGGGATGAGAGTAATATTGGCTTCATAAAATGAGTTAAACAGTGTTTCTTCTCTTTCTATTTGTGGAACAGTTTAAGAAGGGTTGGTATTAGTTCTTTAAAGGTCTGATAGAATTCAGCAGAGAATCCACCAGGTCCTGTACTTTTCTTTTTTGGGAGACTATTGCTGCTTCAATTTCATTTTATGTTATAGTTCTACTCAGGTGATTAATGTCCTCTTGGCTCAATTTTAGAGGGTCATAAGTATCTAGAAATCTGTCCATTTCTTCAAGATTTTCAAATTTATTAGAATATAGCTTGTCAAAGTAGTCTCTGATAATTTTCTGGTTTTACATGGTGTTTGTTGTTATCTCTTCTTTTGCATTTCTGATTTTAAGGATTTGAGTTTTTTCTCTCCTCATTTCATTCAGGTTTGCCATGGTTTTTCCATCTTGTTTACTTTTTCAAAGAACCAACTTTTTGTTTCATTGATTCTTTGTTGGGTTTTTTGTTTGTTTGTTTGTTTTTCATGGATTTCAACCCTTAGTTTTATTATTTATCTTCTTCTGTTTGTTTTGGGATTTGCTTGTTCTTATTTTTCAAGGAGTTTGAGATGTAGCATGCATTCATTGATTTGAGATCTTTTTGTCCTTTTAATATATGCACTCATGGCTATAAACTTTCATCTTAGGACTGCCTTTAATGTGTCCCATATGTTTTGGTAGGTAGTGTTTTCATTTTCATTAACTTCCAGGAACCTTTTAATTTTCTTTTATTTCATCAATGACCCATTAATCATTGAGCAATGTGTTATTCAACTTCCAATCGTTTGCATGTTTTTTTACCATTGTTTTTGTTGTCGAATTCTAGTTTCATTGCATTGTGATCAGAAAGAATGCATGAGATTATTTCTATTTTCTTATATTTGTGGAGTCTTGCTTGTGCCCTAACATATGATTAGTTTTGGAGAAGGTTCTGTGAGCTGCTGAGAATAATGTATATTGTGCAGAAGTTGGATGAAATATTCTGTAGACATCAGCTAGGTCCATTTGATCTATGGTGTGATTTAGTTCTAGAATTTCTTTATTGATTTTTTTGTTTAGATGACCTATCTCTTGGTGATGGGGTATTAAAGTCTCCCACTACCACAGTGTTGGAGTCTATATATGTTTTAATGTCCTTCAGAGTATGTTTGATGAAATTGGTGCATTGACATTGGGTGCATATAGGTTGATAATTATTTCCTTTTGGTGTATTTCCCCTTTTATTAGTATGGAATGTCCTTCTTTATTTCATTTGACCAATGTAAGTTTGAAGTCTACTTTTTCCGATAAGTATTGCTACTCCTACCTGTTTTCTGGGGCCATGAGTTTGGTAAATCATCTTCCAGCCTTTCACCCTCAGCCAGTGCTCATTTCTATCAATGAGATGGGTCTCCTGTAAGCAACAAATTGCTGGATCTTCCTTTTTAAAATCCAGTTTGCCAAATGGTGTCTTTTGATGGGGAAATTAAGTCTGTTAACATTCAGTGATAGTATTGATAGGTATGTGGTTATTCTTGTCATTTAGATGTTTTTGTTGTTTAAGGGTTTGATTGTGTGCAGTTGAATCCATGTTACTCTCTACTTTCTTGCATTTTCTTCTCCTGTGGTTTGGTATTGCCTGCCCTTTCATGGTTTTGTTTGCTTTCACTTCTTGTGTGTAGAATTCCTTGAAGAATTTTTTGTAGTGGGGACTTGGTGATCATACATTGTTTTAGTTTCTGCTTATTGTGGAAGACTTTTATTGCTCCGTCTATTTTGAATGATAGTTTTGCTGGGTAGAGTATCCTAGGGTTGAAGTTGTTTTCATTGGGTGCCCAGAAGTCCTCACTCCATGCTCTTCTTGCTTTTAATGTTTGTATTCAGAAATCTGGTGTGGTTTTGATGAGTTTAGCTTTGTATGTTATTTGTTTTTTCTCTCTTACAGCCTTCAATATTCTTTCTCTATTCTCTGTGCTTGTTGTTTTAATGATAATATGTTGTGGGGTAGTTCTATTTTGGTGAAGTCTGTTTGGTGTCCTGGAGGATTCCTGTACCTGAATGGACATAGTTTTCTCCAGATTTGAGAAATTTTCTGTTATTATTTTGTTGAATATATTACAAATTCCTTTTTCTTGCACCTCTGCTCCTTCTTCAATACCCATGATTCTCAGATTTGGTCTTTTGATGGAGTTAGTGAGTTCTTGCATATTCTTTTCACAGGTCTTGAGTTACCTGACTAATAGTTCTTCAGTTTTTCATTTAATTTCCATTTCATCTTCAAGTTCTGAGATTCTGTCTTCTGCTTATTCTAATCTGCTAAAGTGGCCTTCCATTTTATTTTGTATTTCTGTTTCAATCTTTTTTCTGACATTTTCCATATCATGGATCACTTCCTCTTTAATATTTTCAATTTCTGCCCTTCATTCATTTATCTCTCTATTTATGGTGTTCTCTGTTTCACTTTGGTGTTTATTTAAGGCTCCTATGAGTTTATTTATTTGTTTTTGTGTTTTCTCATGTTCTTTATTTTTGTTGTCTTGGAATTTCCTGAGTGCATCTTGCACATTTTGGTTGACCATATCTAGTAACATCTCTGAAATTCTCATGGATTACTTGCAGGATTTCTTCTTTCAGAATGTTCTTGTGTGCTTGTTGTGTTCCTTGGTATAGTGTATCTTTGTTTGTTGGAGTCTGGATCTGGGTATCCATTTTCTTCATTTCCCTCTGAATCCTGTACTAATTTACTTTGGGGGGGAGAAGGGTTTCCATCCCTTTTTTGTCTTCCCATCATTCCACTTGGTACTGTTTCTGTCCCTGGTCTTTGTGTAATTTAGTATTAGCTAACTTATAATAGTTAAACTAACAAAATCAGAGAAGGAGACAAAAGAAAAAGAAAGAGAATGAGAAAAAAAATAGAGAACCAAAGAAATCAACAGGGAGAGATGGTGAACAGTCAAACAACAAACAAGACAAACAAACACTTACAGAAAAGAAAAAAAATTCCTGATTCAGGAACAGTAGAATTTCAGTCTTAGTAGTTCTGGTGTTACTCCTTTAGCATCCAGTCCTGTTTGTCTGCATCTCCTAGGAAGGTTTGGAGCTGGTGTCTGGCAGTGCTGGAGCCCTCCTTTTTTCTCAGTGTAATGTGGTGTAGAGAAGCTGTTTACAGGCTGGGGGTTCAGATTTTCAGAGTTTTGTTTCTTCTTTTTCTTTTTCTTTTTTTTTTTTTGCCAAGTGTGACTCCAGCAGGAGAGTATTCTGTTTGGTCTGCTGAAGGTCTCCCAAGCATGTTTGGTTCTGGCAGCCGGTAGACTGGTGGGCAGTTGGTGGCAGCCAGCTGGTCAGCAGGTGAGCAGGCCAATGGCCGGTGTGTCAGTGGGTGGCAGTCTAGCAGGTCTCCACTTCTTTTCTTTCTTGTTTCCCTTTTCCTTTTTTTGCAAACTAAAAGTGTAAAACATTTAAAATATTGAAGAACAATGTCCTAAACATGTAATGTAGTAAAATATGGTAAATTGTGCTCACTTTAGGCTTGAAGCTGCCTTCTACACATATTTCTATGTGCACAGTAGCTAGCATTCAATCCACCATAAGCAAATTCTACCCCTTTATGTACCATTTGGGAATAGTCTTTTAATTAATAAAAGAGAGTGTTTGATATATTCTTCTAGTATTTAAAAATCCAAGCTGTCTTGGCACAAGATTTCCAGAGGAAAATGTCTTACTCTAAATTGTCATAGTAATGCTACAACTCAACCAAACAGAAATTTATGCATTAATTGTAAATGTGTTTAAACTAAACAGATCACTTTTTGATCTCTTTATTTCTGACCATTTACAATAGAGCTCTGATGACATTGAATAGGTCAGTGCTCTCAGTCAGAGCAATTTTATAAAAAGAGTGCAGCTCTTCTGGCTTCCCCATCGAAATTCATTGACAAATGCTACAAAATTATTTATCAATCTTAGGTCAAATGCACAGTTAATTTGCAAAATAAATTCATTTAAAAACTAATGTATCTATAATTAGAGTCTCCTACTCATGACCTACTGCCATGAATTCTTCAATAACATTTTGAAATCTCTCTGATAGCATTCATTAGCATCTGTATCTATTCATTCAGGGGATATTTTTGACTGTCTTCTAGGCTATGAATCTTTTTTCACATCTGTTACACAGATAGTCACACATTCTCATACACCCATACCTATATGGAAACCCTATGGAAAATTCAGCTTTATTATACTCTGTATAAGTTATCAGAGTACCCTAAAAATCAATGACTTAAAATAGCAAACATTTATTGCTGCTCATGAGTCTTTGAGTTAATGCGGTAATTCTGAGATCTTGGCTGGGTTTGCTTATGCAGTTGTAGTTGGCTATGTGTTGACTAGTTGATGTTTATCTGGAAGATAGCAGATTTCTGAATAGTCTAGTTAGGAATGATAAGAGACCTCGCTCTGATATATGTGTCTCATCCTCCAGCAAAATAGCTAGAGGAAGTGATAGAAGATAAACCAAAGTAACAAAATCCAGACCCAATATGCAAGAACTTTTTGTGCTTCCCAATGGCCAATTGTAAGGCTACAAATATTCATCCCATCTCCTTTCTATATGTTATTTTCTGTGTGTCTCTGTGGACACCTCTTGAATCTGGGGTGGCCTTGTGACTTGCTTTGACTGAAAGAATGTGGCAAAGTGATGTTGTTCAACATCTGAGCATAGAACTTGAAAAGTTTCACAGCTTCTGCTTTGTCTTGGAAAAGTCACTAATTTTTGCAGTTCTTTCTGTATAAGTAATAGCTAACTGGAATGCCTATTAGGCATTATGCTTCAAATATTTTGTTGGTTAATTATGTCACTTGAGTATTTTTAGAGTTGGTGAGTAAGGAAAATGTTCCACCCAAAATTGGAAGATTAAAATATTAAGACCACGAATGCAATCAATATACTCTGAAAGAATTTAAAGATAAAAATGAGTGGGGTGACATAACATATATTACATATACATATGAAAATAGCATATTGAAATCCACTAAATCTGATAAAGGGTAACAGGAAGGTGAGGTTTAAGAAAGAATAACATAAAAGGGGTATTTGAATTTCATCAAAGTACAGTAAATACATATATGTAAATATCACAATGAAATCCCTTTGTACAATTACTTTATGCAAAAACATGTAAAAAGATAAAAATGAGAAGCTTAAGTTATTCACACAGTATTGCCCACTTAGTAACAAAAAGTGTTCAGCCTAGCTTATTGAGTTGAAAAGCCTTTGTTCTTTATTTTCTACAACTGAAGAGGATGCAGAACTGTGATAGGATGCAGAACTTCTCAAAGCTAAGAACCTTAATTCCTGTAAAACATGCTGTAACTTGATTCTGCATTATTCTTTCCAAATGAGGGTTTGGTGGAGCACTCAGAGCTAAAGATCAGCTCTAAACTGAAATGTTTAATATTTGCAAATCCGTCATACTCGATAACATTTTTGACTAGGCATCAGGTTGTCTTTGCTGTAATTCTGGCCTCAGTAAAATACTGTATTTCTGATAAATGGGCTTTGACCTTGCTCCAAACATCAGGTTGCTCTTTTCATGTGCTCTGGTTCCCTTAGAGTTGTGTTCTGAAAATCCACTTCTGGTTATGGAGCTATTTCTTCATTGTTCTCTTGCTTTTTTTTTTTTCAGTCCTAGTTAGAAACTAGACATATTTTTTCCAGTTCAAACAGCTATGACTAGAACCCATGGCCTGCCACTTACAGGCCTTCAACGTGTTGCCTACCTAGATTTCCAAGAATCACTCAAACCACCTCTCCATTACTTCATTTCTCATGCTGGAAAGGATGCTTGCATATTTAAGTTTAAAAACTCTATTTCTACTTGTTTTCTGCATTTTTTTCCAGATAAGTTCTAAAACGGAATATTTTGTTCATCTTTGAATTTCCCTGTAGGATTTCACTATACCTTGAAATTAGCCAGTGTTTAATTAATATATGTTGAACAAACAACACAAATAGATGTTTAGAAAAATAGTTTATTTGAAAAGGGTGGTTTCATATTGTTGCTAGAGATAACTCTTGCCATTATCTCTTCTCTCATACTATTTTTACACTGATTGGCTAGTAAGGAATTTAACCACTGGAAACTGTAATTGTATAACATAGAAACAACTTTCATTGCTTCCTGATGTATCTTACTACAATGGTCTATATTTCTATGGAAGGTGAGTAGAGCTATTGATATCTGATTCACAGGTATCAGGAAAATGAAATATGGAAATGTCACAATGAAACTCCTTGTATAGCTATTTTAAACAATCAAAAATGTATTTTTTTTTCAAAAACAGAACAGGAAGGGAAGGCAAAGACAGGAAGACAAGGGAAGGGGAAGGGAAGGGGAGAAGAGGAGGGAGGGGAAAGAGTAGGAGAGGGGAGAGGGAGAGGAAGAGGAGGAAAAGGGAAAGAAAAAAGAAGAGTAGGTAAGGGAAGGACTAGAGGAAGGGAACAGAAAGAGAAAAGGGAAGGCAGAGGGGAGGGGAAGGGAAAATTATAAAGGGAAAGGTGAGGAGAAGGGGAGAGGAGGGAAGGGAAGGAAAGGGAAGAGAAGGGAAGGGAAAGGAAGGGAAGGGAATGGAAAGGAAGGTACACTCAGTGGTCATTGCAGTGTAAATTTGTGATGATTAAGTCCATGACAGTTAATTTTATGTCAATTTGACCAGGCCATGGGGTGCTCAGATATTTGGCTAAACATTATTTCTCTATGTGTATGTGAGGTTGTTTTTGGTTGAGATTAACATTGTAATTGAACTGAGCAAAACAAATTGTCCTTCCCAATTTGGATGGTCCTTACCTTGTCCATTGAAGGCCTGAAGAGAATAAAAACCTGAGTAAGAAAAAATTTTGTGGTGCTGGTGATCAAACTGAAGACCTTCTGCCTGCAGGGCAAGTGCACTGCCACTGAGCTGCATCCTCAGACCTTATTTTTTGAGACACGGTCTTACTCTGTTGCCCAGGATGGTCAGGATCTCTCTATGTAACCCAGGCTGAACTTGAACTGAAGATCATCTTGCCTCTGCTTCCTTGACGTTGGGATTACAGGTGTGCACCACCACATCACTTAAGAAAGAATTCTTTCTCTATGCTTGATTGACTGAGTTGGAATATCTACCTCTGGTCTTTGACTCAAAGTTGAGCTATATTTCAGCTTTTTTGGACTTGATTTTAAGGCAGATCCTTATAATAAACAAACACACAGACACATGACCCATCCTATTGGTACTATTTCTCTGGAGAACCATGAATAACCATGAACAATACAAAGAAAGCCTTTCCTCCCAGAAATGAAAATAGAACCATTGAGCAAAGAAAGCATTGAATGAAGATCTTAGATTCCAGGAAAATTAAAGCTGATCATAATCTAATATTATAATTTTACCTTCAGTTATTTTGAAGCATCTCCCTTATGGAAAAAGGTTTTTGCCATAAAAGACCAAAGAAAAGTAAAGTCTACTTTTGCCTATGGATACTAGCAAGGCTTGAATAAGTAACTAAAATTAATATGTGTCCTTTGATGGATGGCTTGGTACTGCTCATACAGCATTGATGAAAAGAGATGTCACAATTCTCCATGGTATGCCACAACAAGCTTTTATTCCTATATCTATTATCAAAAGATGGAATAATGATTTTAAAAATCTGAGGATACCCTTTATTCCTCCCTTATCCTTTTCTAATAATAATATACCCGAAGATATTTGATGTGATTTAGTGTGTGTGTGTAAAACATTTATTTTAAAAAATCCATTAAAGAAACACATTGATGGGGGAAATAGTCAAAGTAATATGATAATATGCTCCAAAATCACATACCTGGAGGTTGGAAAGGATTTAAAAAATTTAATGGCAGGAAATTTTATGGAAACAAAACAAATTATGAAAGAAGGACTTTTTTCTGCTACTCCAAGTTTAAGGAAGTCAGTCATATAGTGATTGTTACAACAATAATCACAGATCTAACATAGGAATGTCATATGTGCTGAGAACATCAGAATTGTTAAGAATTTAAAATATGGAGAACCTAGTATGGAAACATACTGTGGATGAAGACATTTCCTTATTTCTGTCTTGGTCCAAAATGTATTTTATAAAGAGAAATGAGCAAGAAGCTGGGGTTGGTGGCATAAAACTTCGATCCCAGCAACTAGGGAAGCTGAGGCAATTGTAGTGTCTGGGCAATATAGTGAGACCCTGCCTCAAAATAAAGTAGGAAAAAAAGGGCTGGATGTAGCTCAATAGCTCAGAGGTAGCTCACTTGCCTAGCATGTGCAAGTTCTTGGGTTCAATTTCTACCACCCCTAAAAATATGAACAAGGAAATAAAAGCAATGTTTAAAATAATCTCAGAAGAAAATAGAATTAATTTCAATAAATATACATTTCCTTCTTTGGATCTTATGTACTTAATATAATTTTGTTTGACACTAATCTATCATTCTAACAGTGGCTTTTTATTTAAAAAGAAAAATGAAAAACATCTCAGAATAATTTACTCAGTTGCATCCTCCTCTACATAGGATAGACCCTAGAAATAGTACGCATTTTACATAAACAAATCAATAATCAAAAAACAAAAACAAAACAATCAATAAGTATTTGTTTCCCTACATGGGAGATTTTGGAGTGTTTTCTTAGAACTTTCTCTGAATTTTTCAAAGATTCTCATCATTCCAATTATTTTTGAAAGTTTCAGCTGGATACTAATATATCTGTAGCAGTTTATTCTTTTAACAATTTATTTCAAAATCATCATAAACTCACAAAAGATTCCTGTAGAGTAGTTTCACATACCTTCACCTAGTTTTCCCCAAAGGTTATATCTTACTTGACTGTAGTACAGTATCACAACCACGATGTTCTCATTAGTGCAACATGTGTGTTTGGTTCTATGCCATTCAATCACATGGGTAGATTTCTGTAACCATCACCTCAGTCAAGATACAGAAATGCTTCATCACTACACAGCTCTCCAGTGCTACCCCTTTATAGCCAAATCTCCCTATGTGCTTTATTCCTAACTTTTGACAACCACTGCTGGACACACACACACACACACACACAGCTTGGAACATGCCCTGGCACTTTTTGCTTTAATAATTTTTCAGATAGGGTCTTGGACTTTTGCCTGGGGCCAGCCTCCAACTGTGATGTTCCTACCTCTATCTTTTTCATAACTGGGATAAAGGCATGAGTCACAATGCTTGGACCTCTAATGGCTGAGTTTTAAGAGTTTCTTGTGTATTTTATATAATAATAATTTATCAGATATGTCTTTTGAAAACCAGTCATCTAAATACTTCCCTGTTGCTTCTAGAAATTTTATAGTCTTACAGTTTATGTATAGTCCATGATCCAGGTTGAGCTAATTTTTCAAAATGTAGAGTCTGTGTATATATTTCTTTTTTTATTTGTATATTTACCTATTTAATCATGAATGTCTAGTTATCCCAATACATTTTGTTGAAAAAACTATTTTTCTTCAGTAGATTTTTTGATTATCTGTTTGTTTTCTGATCCTTTGTCAAAGATCAGTGGACTATATGGTGCGGCCTGTTTTTAGGCTCTCTATTCTGTTCCACTGATTCGTCTGTTCTTTTTCCAATGCCATATTGTTTTCATAATGTAGCCTGATAGTAAGTATTGAAGTCAAGTAGTGTTAATCCTCTAGCTTTGCTTTTCTCCTTTAATATTTTATTGACTCTCCTGGGTCTTTTACCTAAATTGTTTTTAAACATTTTTATTGAAATATAATTAACATGCCCTAAATTGTATCAGGCTAAAGAATTTTATAACTTTTAGTATAATCACAGAGATATGTACCATCACTCCAATCTAATTTTATGTATTTCCATTACCCTCAAACATCTGCATCCTCATTATCAGCCATTTCTTGCTTTACACTTCTTTGCCTTCCAGACTCAGACAACTACTAATCTCTTGTATGTTTGTCTATTCTGGACATTTCACACAACATCTAGCATTTTATGACTAGATTATTTTACCTGCAAAATGTAGCCAAGGCTCATTCCTATAGTAGCATTACTGCTTTCTTGTCCAAATGGACCAAGTTTCACTTATCCATTCATCAGTTAATAACCATTTATTTTCATTTTGGAGCTACTATGAATAATGCTGATGTGAACATTTTGTGCAGGTTTCACATGAACATATATTTTCATTTCTCTTGGATATAGAAAAGGAGTAGGATTTATGGTTCATATGATAACTATGTTCAACCTTTTGATGACAGGAAGAACTGTTTTCAAAAATGCCTACCATTTTACATTTCCACCAGTGCAATAGACTAAATGTTTGTGTCCTCACAAAGTTCATGTGAAATCTTAATTGAAATGTTTGGAGGTGGGACCTTTGGGAGGTAATTTAGTCATGAGTTCAGAGTGATTATGAATGGAATTGGCACCCTTTAAAAGAGCTAGTTGTGTCTCTCTTTGCCAAGGGAGACACAAGGTGGCTGCCTATGAACCAAAAATAGGACCTTTGCCAAAATCTGACCCTCCTGGGATCCCAATAGACTTCTAACTTCCAAAACTGAGAGAAAGAAATATATATTGTTTAAACCAAACAATTAATGGTACTTTATTATAGCAGCTTAATCTGGCAAATATAGCCATGAGGCTTCCAATTTCTCTAAATCTTCAAAAATGCAGTGGTTTGTGAATGTGTATAGTTTTGATTTTGTGTTTTCCTTGTTTCTTGATGTCAATGTTCACATTTTAAAAATTAATAGCCTATTTTTAGAGCATGAAGTACAGTGTTCCTATATAATTCCTCCTTTTCCCACCTTCATATAGATTCCCCTATTATTAATGACTTGTATTAGCATATTTATTACAATGGATAAGCCAAGATTGATATATCATTATTAACTAAAGTCTGTCATTTACATTGGGTTCACTCTATGTTTTAAACATTTTAAGAATTTTGACAAATGTATTATGACATGTGTTCACCATTATCATACCAGCCTAAATTCTTATGTGTTCTACCTATTCATCCCTCTGTTCTCCTAATTCCTAGCAACCACTGATCTCTTCACCTTCACCATATTTTTTCAAACATGTTACATAGATCTTTTGAGATTGGCTTCCTTTACTTAGTAAAGGGAGCTCCATGTCTTTCTATGGCTTGGTAGCTCATTTCTTTCTGACACTAAATAATACCCCATTATATGATATATCTATTTACCCATTGAAGGACAAATTGGTTGCTTCCAAGTAAATACTAAGAGGAATAACTGCTGGATAATATGGTTAGAGTATATTTCATTTGTAACAAACCATCAAACTGTCTTCCAAATTAGCTGTTTTACATTCTTGCTACTTATGAAATTAGATATTACGATATCTCCACATCCACACCAACACTTGTTAGTACTTGTCTTTTTTATTGTAGCCATCATAATACCTATCCCATTGTTAGTTTTGATTTACATTTCCAAAATGGCTAGTGATGTTGAGTATCTTTCATGTGTTTGTCATTTATATGTTCTTTTCCATGAAATACTTTTGCCTACTACAATGAAGTCAATTATGAAGTAGTATTTTACTGTTGGTTTTGATTTACATTTCCCAAATGGCTAGTGACGTTGAGTATCTTTGATGTGTTCGTTGTTTACATATTCTCTTTTGTGAAATATTTTTGCCCATTTTCTAGCTGGATTGTTTGTTTTCTACTGTTGAGTTTTAAGAGTTCTTTATTCATTCTAGCTGAAAGTCAAATAGGTGACTTGAAAATATTTTCTTCTAGTTTGTAGTTCAACTTTTTACTTTTCAACAAAATCTTTAGTACAGAACATTTTAGCAGTGTTGAATACAGTTGGTTTTATATGAGTCACACTTTCAATGTCATGTTTAAGATTTCTTCACCAATTTCTAGGCTCTGAAAGCTTTCCCCTCTGTCTTTTTCTAACAGCTTTTTAAAAAAAATTTAAATTAGGATATATTCATTGTACGGGGGATTCATTGTGATAATTACAAATAGGCTTATGTTGTTCACTGGTTAGATCACCCCCACAGTCTCCTTCCTGACTCCCTCTCTGCCCCACTTAAAGCAATTGCAAGAAATGCTCTATTTCACATAAGTATATGAAGTCCATCCACCATATACCCTCACCTTAATCTCCTTCAATCACTGTTCCCCCTCCCACAAGTACCCCCACACACAATTTTACATTTTATATTTAAGTCCATATTCCATTTTGAGTTAATTTTTGTTAAGATGTGAAATGCAAGTTAAAGTTTATATTTTTAGCCTATACAGATCCAATTTTCTGTGAACATTTGTTGAAAATATAATCTTCCCACAATTGAATGTATTTTGCATCTTGTCGAAAATCACATTTATTGGCATCATTCTGGGTTCTCTATTTTGTTCCACTGATTTTGTGATGCTTCCTTAACCAATAACATACAATCTTGATCACAATAGTAATATAATAAATCTCAAAATTTCTTCTGAATAAGCTGCTTTATTTTTCCACTTTGTCTTAATAAAACATTCTAATTATGTAGTTCTTTTACTTTTTAATATCCATTAATTCCTTTACAAATAAAAAGAGTGTATTAGTGGAGCAGCCAAAACACACAGCAAATATTTTAAATATCACATTTAAAAAGTGCAAGAGTGTGTTGTGTGTGTGTATGTGTGTGTATACTGGGAGTGGCTATGGTAAAAGTGAGAATATGGCTTAGAATAATATATGTTGATTTGCTATTTCTAATTAACATGTATGGGTTTTATTCTACTATCTCTTTAATGCAACTGTATAATGTCAATTATAATTTATTATCCAAATGCATTACCTGACACTTTGTAAGTATCCAGAAATGGTAAAAACATCTACATTAACAAAAAGATAGATTTTCTGCCATATATTAACAAATTCACTAAATCAAATATATATGTTCTACCTCATTGGATGCATTACTGAAATAAGGAAAGAATTAGATGCTTGCATATTCATAATTTCAATGCAATTTCATGACTTCTTGACTATGCCTTTTTATGTGAAGCAAGGAAAACTACATTTCTGTAAAAGTCTTATTATTGTATTATTAAACATATATTATGAGTCCATAGTGTATGACTTAGTGTATACTAAGTCAACATGTGTTAATCATATGGACTGTCTCTTATATGTTTATTATTATTATTATTGTTATTATTAACCCCTCACCTTGGTTTTCTTAATCTTTTATCTCATGGAGTCCACATTTTATTGTCTGGTCCACATATCCAGATAAAATTCACTATAGTATGTTATTTTTCCTTCTAACATGATAGTGAGAGACAAGAGGAGAGTTGGGTAGGATAAGAAGCTTCTTAGGATCTTTTTTTTTTTTTTTTTTTTCATTTTTCTTTTATTATTCATATGTGCATACAAGGCTTGGTTTATTTATCCCCCTGCCCCCACCCCCTCCCTTACCACCCACTCCACCCCCTCCCGCTCCCCCCCTCAATACCCAGCAGAAACTATTTTGCCCTTATCTCTAATTTTGTTGTAGAGAGAGTATAAGCAATAATAGGAAGGAACAAGGGTTTTGCTGGTTGAGGTAAGGATAGCTATACAGGGCATTGACTTACATTGATTTCCTGTGCGTGGGTGTTACCTTCTAGGTTAATTCTTTTTAATCTAACCTTTTCTCTAGTTCCTGGTCCCCTTTTCCTATTGGCCTCAGTTGCTTTAAGGTATCTGCTTTAGTTTCTCTGCATTAAGGGCAACAAATGCTAGCTAGTTTTTTAGGCGTCTTACCTATCCTCACCCCTCCCTTGTGTGCTCTAGCTTTTATCATGTGCTCATTGTCCAATCCCCTTGTTGTGTTTGCCCTTGATCTAATGTCCACATATGAGGGAGAACATACGATTTTTGGTCTTTTGAGCCAGGCTAACCTCACTCAGAATGATGTTCTCCAATTCCATCCATTTACCAGCGAATGATAACATTTCGTTCTTCTTCATGGCTGCATAAAATTCCATTGTGTATAGATACCACATTTTCTTAATCCATTCGTCTGTGCTGGGGCATCTTGGCTGTTTCCATAACTTGGCTATTGTGAATAGTGCCGCAATAAACATGGATGTGCAGGTGCCTCTGGAGTAACAGTCTTTTGGGTATATCCCCAAGAGTGGTATTGCTGGATCAAATGGTAGATCGATGTCCAGCTTTTTAAGTAGCCTCCAAATTTTTTTCCAGAGTGGTTGTACTAGTCTACATTCCCACCAACAGTGTAAGAGGGTTCCTTTTTCCCCGCATCCTCGCCAACACCTGTTGTTGGTGGTGTTGCTGATGATGGCTATTCTAACAGGGGTGAGGTGGAATCTTAGTGTGGTTTTAATTTGCATTTCCTTTATTGCTAGAGATGGTGAGCATTTTTTCATGTGTTTTCTGGCCATTTGAATTTCTTCTTTTGAGAAAGTTCTGTTTAGTTCACATGCCCATTTCTTTATTGGTTCATTAGTTTTGGGAGAATTTAGTTTTTTAAGTTCCCTGTATATTCTGGTTATCAGTCCTTTGTCTGATGTATAATTGGCAAATATTTTCTCCCACTCTGTGGGTGTTCTCTTCAGTTTAGAGACCATTTCTTTTGATGAACAGAAGCTTTTTAGTTTTATGAGGTCCCATTTATCTATGCTATCTCTTAGTTGCTGTGCTGCTGGGGTTTCATTGAGAAAGTTCTTACCTATACCTACTAACTCCAGAGTATTTCCTACTCTTTCTTGTATCAACTTAAGAGTTTGGGGTCTGCTATTAAGATCCTTGATCCATTTTGAGTTAATCTTGGTATAGGGTGATATACATGGATCTAGTTTCAGTTTTTTGCAGACTGCTAACCAGTTTTCCCAGCAGTTTTTATTGAAGAGGCTGCTATTTCTCCATCGTATATTTTTAGCTCCTTTGTCAAAGATAAGTTGCTCATAGTTGTGTGGCTTCATATCTGGATCCTCTATTCTGTTCTTAGGATCTTTGACAAAATTGAGAAAAAGAAATATGCCTCTGTTAACTCTGAAAGTGACTCAGTGTATTTACAAAATAGGCAAACCTGTTTATTCTTGTATTTTTATTTTTATATTTTTATATTGTATTTTTATTTTTGTATTGTTATTTAACAATACAAAAATCTTTGTATTGTTAAAAAGGTTTCTACCACTTTAATAGAACCAATAGAACATTATTTTAAAAGTCTAGCTTATGATGACCCATGAACTAGAAAGTAAAGTGAGTATGCATGGTATACCCCATCTACAATGGTTTTGATAAGTGTTCTCAAAGACCTATGTATTAAAGGTTTGGTGACCAGCCTGTGGTGCTATTGGGAAGTGGTGGAGCTTGTAAGAGATCTATCCTAATTGGAAGAACTTTAGGTCAACAGGAATGTACCATTGAAGGGGATATTGGGAACGTGGTCACTTCCTGTCTCTCTCTGCTTTCTGGCCATCATGAGGTGACATCTTTGTTATACTGTGCATTCGTGCCATGATGTACTGCCTAACCTCAAGCCCAGAAATAATAGAGTTCAACTGAACTTACACTGAAATATCTAAAAGTATAAGCCAAAATAAAGCCTTTCTCCTTATAAGTTATGGATCTCAAGTATTTTGTCACAGTGACAGAAAGATGATGCACAAAGACAAATGTTTATGGGAAATGGGTTTATGCTATGACTGTACTTGGCAATGTGGCTCAGAAGGCTTTAAAATTAGTTTGTGGAAGGAATATGGAAAAGTTTGGAGAAGCAGATTTTAAAAAGCCTACAATGCTATAAGCAGAGCTTAATCGATGATTCTGGTGAGGGCTTAGAAGACCAGTGTTAAGAGTAAAACTGTGGATGGAAAAGGTTATGGTTATGTTCATGCTCATGGAACTGGATGAGAAGCTATTATTGCTACATTTTGGCAGTTTAGGTACATTATGAATGCTCATTATGGAAAGCTAATGTCAAAAGTGATAAACTAATTTATATCCTAGAGGAAATTTCAAGGCAGCCCAGTATTCAAGAAATGGCATGTAACTACTGGTTTCTTTTAGTCTGATTTAGAGTGAGAATCAAGAGATTAAAACAGATTTGAAAGATTTGAAAATCTTCAGGTTTGACCAGAAAGAAGCATGTATAAAGCTATGGTCAAATAGGGTGCAGTTGCTTAAAGAGATTAGAACTATTAAAAAGAAACCAAGTACTTAGCACTGAGACAATGGGAAAGATGCCTTGATGGCTTCTCAGTAATCAGAAAGAACCCATCTGTCATAGGCTCAGAGGTATAAAAGTCTCAGATCTTTTCAAAGACTAACCTTTGGCAAGAGAGTTGCAGAGACACCCTGTTTATACAAACATACCTAGAGAATTATTTCTCTGGGACTTACTTCCCCATGTTTAGTTATCAAGGTGCTCAAAGGTACCTGAAACTATGGTTCATGGCAGCAGCTGACTTTGCCATTGTCCATGTGATGCTGGTTTTGCAGGCATACAGAGTATAAGAATTAGGGGGTGATGGACAGTTCCAAGATTTCAAAGGAAAGCCTGGGAGGCCTGGAAGTATGTAGAAGGGTTGGAGTCTGTGCAAGCAGTCCCAGAGTGAACCCAAAGCTTCAACTGAGATCCTAGAATTAGAGGAATATGGAACACTTGCAGACAGCAAGCAAAGCCAACTTGAGAGAGTAGTAATCTTAGCTGCAACAAGAAAGGCCATAGGAATGAGGCTACCCAGGGCCTTTAGAGCTCAGATCATACTACCATGTGCCCTGGATCATGGACATGGACCTATAGGCTTTAATGTTTGCCTTGTTAGGTTTGATCTTACTTTGCTCCAGTTCACTGCATTGTTTTCTTATTCCTCTCTTTTGGAACTAGAATGGTTACCTTTTGCAATTATATCTTTGAAGCAGGTAATTTCTCTTGATTTTTACAAGGGATCACAGATGGCTTTGCCTTGAATCCCAGAAGAAACTTTAGATTTGGACTTTTGAACAATGTTGGAACAGTTAAGACCTTGGAGGCTTTCGGAGATAAACTAAATGCATTTTTCACTGAGACAAACATAAGCCTTTGATAGTCAGGGGCACAATTTGATATAGATAAATGCCCCCCAAAGGCCCATTTGTTAAAGGCTTGGCCACCAGCCTGTGGTGCAACTTTGAGGTATGAGAGCCTTTAAGAGGTGGAGTCTAAGGTTCAGAAGGCCAACACCCACATGTATTTGGAATATAAACCTAATACAAACCCAATATAAACCTAATACAAATACAGCAATATTATGAAAAATAGATCACACTAAGGGAAGGTCACATATGGGTGGGGTTAAAAGAAGGAAATTAAGAAGATGAATATGCTTTATGTACTCTCTATACAAGAATGAACATAAAATTTTTAAACTGGTTGAAGCAACCATAAGAATGGGAATAAGGTGGAAGGAAGAAAAATAGAGGAAACGAACCCAATTGGGCTATAATACATATACACATGAAGGTAACTCCTTGTGTACCTATCTTAAGCAAAAATGTCATTTTTTTCTTCTACAAAATTGGAGAACAGGAGTGTGGAACAGGTCCTGCCTGGGGGGGGGGGTGGTACCAGTGGGAAGAGGGAGGATGTGGGAAAAGGGTGTGGGAGGGTGAATATAGGGTAAATACTCTGTAAACATGTATGTAAATGGAAAAATGATACCTGTTGAGACTATTCCAGGAATGCAGCAGGGCTGGATAAAGGAGAATGGTGAGGGGGCTGAATTCAAGTATGATATATTTGTGGTTTTTTCAGAGAAATTTTTAATACTTATTAATTAATCTTAAATAACATTAATAAACCCATAAAAGATCAATATAAATAGTCTTCTAATGCAAAAGCTAATGTTTGGGAAAATAATATGAAGTAATTTTTATGACTGAGATAAATTTTCTTTTTTATTTCTTGAGATAGGGTCTCACATTGCAGTCTTACTCCTGCCTCCATCTTTCAAGTACTGAGATTATAGATGTGAGCTACCACACCTGGCATGGCCTATAATTTTTGTTGTTTATTTTTTAAAGATATATTTGATATATTGCAAAACATTTTAATTTTTACTTAAAAAATTTTATTAGCATACATTAGCTGTACATGGTGGGGGGTTCATTGTGATGTTTCCATATATGCTTACAATGTACTTTGATTAGTTTTACCCCCTCCTTCAATCTCCCTCAATGTACTTTTGGTTAGATTTACCCCTCCTTCTTAAAACAATTTCAACAGGTTTCATTATCCTATTTTCTTCTTTTAAAAATTTTCTCCTGTTATTTTTATTGTTTTTACATCTATTTACATGTGTATACATTGCTTGTGCCACCTCCTCCACCCTTTCCTGGTTAAACATGTTCCACCAGGTTCAACCTGTTCTTCTTCTCTGAATTTGTCAAAAAGAAAACATAAGAGATAGTAAGAAAGACAAAGTGTTTTTGCTAGTTTGAGATAAAGATGGCCATACAGAAAGATTCCTAGCATTGCTTCCATGAACATGTGTATTACAACCCACATTGGTTCATCTTTACCAGACCTCTTTGATACTTCCTGGTCCCCTTCCCATAGTGTCCTCTGCCAATTTAAGATTATTTTGTCTGCTCCTCAACAAGGAGCACATCAATCACATTCAAGTTTTAGGTTTCCTTTCCTTTCACTATGTCTCCCATGTGTGTTCTCCCCTTAGCGTGTGACCCATGTCCAATAATATTACTACATTTGTTTTGAGTCTATAATCTGCATATAAGGGAGACCATGCAATATTTTCCCTTCTGAGCCTGGCTAACTTTGCTAAAGATGATGTTCTCTAGTTCCATCCATTTATTTAGGAATAACAAAATTTCAGTCTTCTTTGTGGCTGAGTAAAATTTCATTGTGTATAAATGCCACATTTTCTTGATCTTTTCATCAGTTATGGGGCATCTTGGCTGTTTACATAACCTGACTGTTGTGAATAGTGCTGCAATAAACATGGGTGTGCAGGTGCCTTTGTAATAACCTTAGTAGCATTCCTTTGGGTTTTTCCCTAGGAGTGGTATTGCTGGATAATATGGTAGATCTATGTTTAGTTTTTTGAGAAGCCTCCATACTGTTTTCCAAAGTGGTTGCATTAGCTTGCATTCCCACCAGCAGTGTGTAAGGGTTCCTTTATCCCCTCATCCTCACCAACATTTGGTGGTGGTGGTGTTCTTACTGATAATCTTAGTGTGGTTTTGGTTTGCATTTCCTTTATGGCCAGGGATTGTGAGTATTTTTTCATGTATTTTTTGACCATGTGGATTTCTTCCCTAGAAAAAGTTCTGTTTAGTTCAACTACCCACTTCTTTATTGATTCATTGATTTTTTTGAGCTCTCTGTATATTTTGATTATCAGTCCTTTGTCTGATGTATAGCTAGCAAATATTTTCTGCCACTCTGTGGGTGGTCTCTTCAATTTAGAGACCATTTCTTTTATTGTGCAGAAGCTTTTTAATTTCATGTGGTCCCATTTGTCTGTCCTTTCTCTTAATTGTTGGGCTGCTGGAGTTCTACTGAGAAAGACCTTGCCTGTACATATTGTTTCTAGGGTATTCCTTACTCTTTCCTGTACTAACTGCAAGGTTTCAGGTTTGATATTAAGGTCCTGAATCCACTTTGAGTTGATACAAGTACAGGGTGACAGGCACGGATCTAATTTCAGTTTTCTGCAGGCAGATAGCCACTTTTCCCAGCAATATTTGTTGAAGAGGCTGTCTATTCTCTATCATATGTTTTTGGTGCCTTTGTCAAAAATTAGATGGGTCTAGCTGTGTGGATTGATATCCAGGTCCTCTATTCTGTTCCACTGGTCTTCATATCTGCAGTTTTTATTGCTTTGGCTCTGTAGTATAGTTTGATCAGGTATTGTGATACCTCCAGCATTGCTCTTTTTGCTCAGTAGTACCTTGGCTATTCATGGTCTTTTGTGTTTCCAAATGAACTTTAGGGTAATTTTTTCATCTCTATAATGAATGTCACTGGGGTTTTGATGGGAATTGTGTTGAACATGTAGATTACTTTTGGTAGTATAGCCATTTTTATGTTGATTATGCCAATCCATGAGCATGGGAGATCTTTTCATATTCTGTAGTCTTCCTCGATCTCTTTCTTCACTGGTTTGTAGTTCTCCTTGTAGAGGTTTTTAATGTCCTTCATTAAGTTTACTCCTAGGTATTTGATTTTTTTTGAGGCTATTGTAAATGGGATTGTTTTCATATATTCTTTCTCAATTTTTTCATTGTTGTTGTATAGAAAGGCTACTGACTTTTATAAGTTTGAATTTTTATCCTGCTGCATTACAGAAGCTGTTTATGGTGACTAGAAATTTTTGGGTGGAGTTTTGTGAACCTCTGAGATATAGGATTATGTCATCTGCAGATAGGGATATTTTGACAGATTCTTTACCTATTTGTATTCTTTTTATTTCTTCTTCTTGCCTTATTGATTTGTGTATGCTGAACCATCCCTACATCCCTGGGATGAAGCCAACTTGTTCATGGTGAATGATCTTTCTGAAATGTTATTGGATTCAGTTTGCCATTATTTTGTTTAGGATTTTTTGTTTGGCTCTAGTTTTAATGCATTGTGAGCAGATAGAATGCATGGGATTATTTCTGTTTTCTTATATTTGCTGAGACTTGCTTTATGTCCTAAAATATGATCTGTTTTGGAGAAAGGTACATGGTCTACTGAGAAGAATTTATATTGTGTTTTTGTTGGATGAAATAGTCTGTAGACATGTTAGGTTCATTTGGTTTATGGTGTGTCATCTAGTTCTAGGATTTCTTTGTTGATTTTTTTTTGGATGACCTATCTATTAGTGATGGGGGGTATTAACGTCTTCCACTACCACTGTGTTGGAGTCTCTATGTGCTTTTAAGTCCTTTAGTACATGTTTGATGAAATTGGGTGCACTGACATTGGGTGCATATAGGTTGATAATTGTTATTTCTTTTTGGTGTATTTCCCCTTTTATTAGTATGAAGTGTCCTTCTTTATCTCATTTGACCAATGTAAGTTTGAAGTCTACTTTATCTGATATTAGTATTGCTATTCCTGCCTGTATTCGGGGGCCATTGGCTTGATAAATCTTCTCCCAGCCTTTACCCTAAGCCAGTGTTTGTTTCTGACAATAAGATGGTTATCTTGTAAACACAGATTGTCAGATCTTCCTTTTTAATCCAGTTTCCCAAATGGTATCTTTTGATGGGGAAATTGAGTCCATTAACATGCAGTGTTAATATTGATAAGTATGTGGTGATTCCTGCCATGTCGTTGTTTTTGTTGTTTAAGGATTTGATTGTGTGCAGTCAAATCAATATTACTCTCTTATTCCTGTCTTTTCTTCTCCTGTGGTTTGATGCTTCCTGTCCTCTTGTGGTTTTGTTTGATTTCATCTTCTGTGTGTAGAATTCTTTGTAGAATCTTCTGTAGTGGTGGCTTGGTGGTCATATTCTGTTTCAGTTTCTGTTTATCATGGAAGATTTTTATTGCTCCATCAATTTTGAATGATAGTTTTGCTGGGTAGAGTATTCTAGGGTTAATGTTATTTTCATTCAGTGCCCAAAATACATCACTCCATGACCTTCTTGCTTTTAAGATTTTTGTTGAGAAGTCTGCTGTTATGATGATGGGTTTACCTTATTTGTTTTTTTCTCTCTTACAGCCTTCAATATTCTTTCTCTGTTCTCTTTGCTTGTTGTTTTCATGATAATATGCCATGGGGAAGTTCTATTTTGGTCAAGTCTGTTTGGTGTCCTGGAGGCTTCCTGTACCCAAAAGGGCAAAAATTTCTTGAGATTTGGGGAATTTTTTATTATTTTATTGACTATGTTACATATACTTTTGTTTTGCCCCTCCTCTCCTTTTCAATGCCTATGATTCTCAGTTTTTGTCTTTTGATGGTGACACTGAGTTTTTTAATATTCCTTTCACAGCTCTTGAGTTGTTTGACTAACATTTGTTCTGTTTTTTTTTTCTTTTTTCTTTAACTCCCATTTTATCTTTGAGCTCTGAAATTCTGACTTCCACTGCTGGAGTGGCCTTCCACTGTGTTTTTTTGTTTGTTTTCTGTTTTTGCCTATAGGCACTTTTTATTTCCAAGATTTCTGTTTGATTCTTTTTTTCTTAGGTTTTCCATATCTTTGTTCGACTCCCCTTTTATAATGTGTGCTGTCCTCTAATTCATCTATCTCTCTTTTTATATTTTCCTTTGTTTCACTTTAATGTTTGTTGAGGTCTCTTTGAGTTCCTTTATTTGTTTCTGTGTCATCTCATGTTCTTTAATTTTGGTGTCTTGAAATTTCTTGAGTGCATTGTGTACATTCTGGTTAACCATGTCTAATATATTCTCCATGAATTTCTCAGAGATTTCTTCCCAGATTTCTCCTTGGGTTTTGTTGATGTTGTTGTTGTTTTGGTTTTTCTGTTGTTGTTGTTTTGCTTTGTGGGCATCACTGGGTTCCTTAGTTACATTTATTATTGTTTTGTTGAGGTCAGGAACTGCATATCCATTTTCTTCATTTCCCACTGAATCCTTGTATTGAATTATTTTTTTGAGGAGAGTGTTTTCTATCCCTTCTTCTTCCTGCCACTTCACTGGGTGCTGTGCCACTATATTTTTGGTAGGCTAGTTGATCAATTTGGTTGCCTGATTTCTTTCCCTCATTTAATTTTTGTGTTCTGGCTGACTTGGTTATTAGCTAGATTGATGTGTTCTATCTGACTCTGCTCTGGAGGTGTAATTTAGGTATAACAAGTTCACAGGTTCAATGCCAGACCACTTGTTAATGTATTATATTGAAAACCCCTTGATGATAATATCTATAAATAGTTGGAATTTTTTGGCAGGGGGAGTAATGGTTGTTAGGCTAGTTATAGATTTTGGAGAATTGTTAAATGTGACACTAAATGGGGGGGCAGGAAAAAGGGTAGGTTAAGAGGTGTGGGGGCTTCTGAGTTTTGTGGCACTTGTGTGTGTTTAGGTGTATTTCTGTAGCTGTAGTGGAGAGTGTTTGTGTCAAGGGACTGGGGTTTTTTGCAGTAGGTACAGCAGGCTACTCAGCATGTGGTGAGTGTGTAGGAGGGAGGGATATTATGGTGAAGGATAGGAGGGGGAGAGATTGAATGTGAAGAGGAAGAAAGAGTTGTTGGGAGGGAGAAAAATGGATTGCAGTACAGGGGAAGGAGGGAGAGTGAAGAGGATGAGAATAGGGATAAGAGAATTGTGATGATAAGAGTTAATAATTCAGGAATAAAAAGAAGAAAAGGAAAGAGAGGAAGGAAGGAAGAAAGGAAGAAGGAAAGAAAGAAAGAAAAAGAAACACACACACACAAAAAAAAAAACCCACCAGCTTCAGAAACTACAGAAAATTCAGTCTATTAATAAAAGATCTGGAGTTATTCCTTAGGTGTCCGATCCTGGTATTGACATTCAAGTGGAACCTCTGATGTGGTCTCATCTGGTGACTGGCTTGTGAGTGGTATTTGGACATTCTGTTCAGAAGATTAGTTAGAGTTGTGAGGTGATGTAAGACTGTCAGCTCATGTAGGGTAGTCAGAGCTGTTGTTTTCAGCAGGCAGCACCTGTGTTGTTCTTCAGCTGCAGCTCTGTTTTGTCAGCTCCTCCCCCAGCCAGGTGGGACAATTCAGTTTTGAATTCTGCTCTCCGTCCCAGAGATCAGCTCTGGGATCCACCTCCTACCTTGCTTAGGGAGGTTGGCCTGTCATCCCATCCCCTTTCTCAGTCTTTGTGCTTCTCCTGGTCTCTGCTGAGGGCTGTCAGCTCCTCTATGAGGTTAGTTTGTCACTCTGCTCCCTCTCTCAGCCTTATGTCTCTCCCAATCTCTGCTGGGTGCTGGCACCTCCTCTAGGAAGCTGGCTTGTTGGCCTGCCCCTGCTCTCAGCCTTTGCTGCTTTATGGCATGTCACTGAGAGTTTGGCTCCTAGCCACACCTGACAGTTCAGCAGTGAGAGATTGGCTCTTTGCCCCATCCCCATTCTCCAGGGTGGGTTCAGTATTCCACTCCCATCTCTGATGTTGTTGTTAGATTATAGTTCACTGTTTATGGCTTCCAGTTTTGCAGGGGGGGGTAGGGGGAGTGGAAGGGTTCAGTCTACCCAGGGCTGCGCTGGATTACTTTCCCAGGGTGGGTGGGGTTGGGGGATAGGGGAGCCATGTGTGGTGCATGATGCTCACTTGTTTCTTCTGCAGTTTCACACAGGCAGCTTTCCAGCCATCTGATGGTGAGAAATGACATTGTTGCTTTCAGTGTGGGGAGGTGTAAGGAGGCTTTCCACAGGCTAGGGGTTCAGGATGTCACATGGTTTGATTGTGATTGATGCTCTGTCTTCTGCTTGTTGGGAGAAGAAAGAAAAGCAACAACAAAAAAAAAGAAAGAGAGAGAGAGTGAGAGAAGCAGCCAGGGGCTATTCTCCCAGGGCACACATTGTTGGCTTTGCCAGGCAGGATTTTTGCAGCTGTTAGGTGCAATTAAAGGCTGATTAAAGGGTCAGTCTTTGAATTTTATCTGTATCTAAAGTGATGGTGGTTACTACTTTGGCTAAGAGCAATCAGAATTACCCAAGTGTGGCTCCAGTGTCTCAAGGAGGTTTCTGGAGTCATGGAGCTTAGGAGATCTGATTCCCTACCTTAGCCACAATTTTGAAGGTATATAAGAACTTTTATAAATGCCACAATGTACCCCCACCCAGAACAACAATAAAAAAAGAGGTGGAGTCTTGTAAGAGGATGTTAAGTCACTGGGGTATGCTTTGAAGGGAATAATGGGACTCTAGCTACTTCCTGTCTTTCACTTTCCTTCCCAGTTGCTATAAGGTTAGCTAGTTTGCTCCACCATGTGTTTCCACCACAATGTTCTATCAATCAAAGACCCCAAAGCAATGAAGCCAATCAACTAATACCTTCAGAACTATGAATGAAAATAAACCTTTCCTCCTAATAAGTTTTTTTTTACCTCAAATAGTTTATCACAGTGACAGAAAGCTAACTACCACACCATCCCAGCAGAGAAGCAGAAAATAAGTTTATAAATCCTGCTAAAGAACTTTCTTAGAAATTTGTTTTCCCATAGCTCATGTGTGTGTGTTTGTGGAAGATTTATAGTACACAAAGACAGTGACTCATTTTATCCTCATAAATCATTGTTGGAGTAGAGAAATGAGGAATTATTGTTAATCACATTTGTGAGATGAAGAAACTGAGGCTTAAATATAAGGTTACAGAGCCAGACCTTTTGGCTCCAAGGCAATGGAAACTTTTCAACACACTAGATTGTCTTCTTGCATTAAAAAAAATTCATGGATTAATAACAACAAAAAGTAAAATATACCATAGAAAACTTTTTGAAAAGAATAGACAAATATTTTTGTCAGTGAATATAGTAGAAAAATATAGGTTTGGAATTGGCAATTTTATGTTATATCTTCAGACTTTCAAAATACTCTAAAAACCAAATTTATGTTGACTAATAGCCCATTAAACATTTTGCAATACCTACATGTCTCCATACTTAAAAAAAAAAATTCTTAACCAGATGCTGGTGGCTCATGCCTATAATCTTAGCTACTCAAGATGCAGACACTAGGAGGATTGCAAATTGAAGCCAGCCTAGGCAAATAGTTTGTGAGACCCTATCTGGAAAAATCCCCTTCCAAAAAAGACCTGGTGGAGTGGCTCAAGGTAAAGGCCCTGCGTTCAAACCCTAGTACCAAAAAAAAAATAGTAATAATTCTTGACAATACTATGAGGAGAAAAATAAGAACAACAGAGAAAGAGATATCAAGGGTGGGGGAGGAAAACAAGAATTAAAAAGGTCAAACAAATATAGGCATATCACTAGTATCAACACATGTAAAGTAGTAGAAATTTAATGACTAAGTTGTTTCACTTAGAGGGAAGCTATTGATTATAACAAATGTTTATTATTTAAGGGTTGTTATTAAGGGGAATAGGGTCAAACACAGGATTGTTTTACAACCATTGAGACTTCAGTTCATGCCTCATTTCTTGATGCACAGCTTGGTCCAAGCTCTTATAGGAAATAGAAGCACAGACCCAGTGAGACTTACCACACAGATATACAATATTAGACTAACACAAATTGATTGCATGCTAGCTCATTGCTGCAAAACAAATCTATAGCTACTAATAGGTTTTGCTCTTGGGGTTGAAAGTCACAAATTCCTGTCCTTGAGTATTAATTAATTTTTCTTTAGTGACCACTTTGGGAAGTAAAAGACCACAGAAGGCTAAAACAGTCCCATAAATTTCAACTACTTTGTATTTAAAGAAAATAAAGTGGACTTTTATGTCTGGGGTGTGGTTTCTTATAGAACAGCTTTGGTAACTACTAGTGAATATTATTCTGCACATCTCTATTATCCCTAATCATCAACCATGACAATTCAGTTATTCTTAAGAAAATCTTGATTGATGAAAGTAAATACAATCATGCATTGTACATATGGAAATATATTTCACCCTTTTTATGGTATTGAAAAAATATTGCCTATTATTTATTATTTTATTACTGCCTATTATATCTTTCCTAATTAGTAATATTTCAATCAAATGAATAATGTATAATAAAATAAAATCTATAAAAGACAGGATTAAAAATCTTCCTCAACTGATATAAACTTCGCTCTTACTTAATGTCTTCATTGCAGAAATGAATGTTTCAAATGGCAAATGGAATCCATCTGAAAATCAGTAACTGCTCCCAAAGTCACGGATATTATCCATTGTCTTAAACCCTTTTGTGAGGTTTCCTCATCTGTTAACTAAGACAATAAAGATGACTTTCCTCACAAAGGAAGCGTATTTTAATTAGGATATTAACTATACAAAATAAGTAACAAGGACAGCAAAGTTTAAAGTGAAGTGATTATATAATTCAAATAAAATCTAAGCTGGCCTTCTATATAAGGATTCAATGTTTGGAATCAGAAGATACAGAATGAGCATATATAGCCCCAATAATTTGCATCCCTCCCACTTTATAGCTACATACTTGTCATATAACTTTGCAATCCACTCACATATAGGCAGACATGGGCATGATTTCTACCCCTGAGTTCAGACATATATTGCTTTGACAGTAAGATGTTAAAATAGTGCAAAGAGTTTCAAAGAGTTGAAATGGGCTTATCCAATTGTACTCATTCTCATACTTGCCCTCTAATACTGCCATGAAATGGCACAGCTGAGCTAATCTGACGAAAAGTAAGGAATACATGAAGCACAGCTGAGGATCCCCAGTTTTCCCAGGTAAGGTAATGCTATGTCATAAAATAACCAGGTAACCCCCAGGCATAGTAAGTTTCTGAGACCACTCCATTTATGTGAGCAATAAATTATGATGGTCATTTTTCAAAGGAGTCTTGTAGTTGTTTGTTTGTTCCATGTTATTATCAAGGCAATAGACAATGAAAAAAATTGTACTGAAAGTGGGATGCTACTCTTACAAAATATAATCCATTGATCTGAAGACCAGGAAACAGGTGATAAAGATACCATTTGAGGAAGTTTGGAAAACTGGAAACAAAACTGCTATTGGAAAAGTAAAGTATGATAACCTATGTTATGAAGTTGGGTCACATTTAGTAAAACTGTGGCATGTAACCAAAATGTTGGGAAATATACCTAATTAACTATGGGACTTGACTTAAGAGTTCTCCAAGAAAAACACCTGACATGTTTTTGGTTGCTTTTAGCTGTTTGCAGGTAACTTCTAGAAGAAACAGTCAGAATAAAGAGCTCAACAGATTCCAAACAGCATTTAGCATCCATGTAGAGAGCACAGATGTGGTAGAAGTTGCTAGTTTGGAAAATAAGACCACTCTCATACTCAGTTTTTCAAAGAAGAAGAGATTCTCATACATTCCCTCAGAATAAAGACTAAATTAAGGGTCTTTGATTCCCTCTGTTAAACCTCTGGAAGAATTACATTGTTGTCCTTAACTAGACTAATGGACTACTAGAAAAGTTTGGTCTTGTGGCAGTCTAATTTGTCAAAAATATCAGTAATTAAGTATAAAGAGATAGGCATTTCTTGAAAACAAATGTAATGTACCTTTTGATGCATGTATTGAACACAAATCTGTTACATAGAAAGCCCACAGAGTTTTAAAGATACTCCATTTGCAAAATAAATAACATCTCAATAGTGAAAATATCAAAACAAAAATAAAAGATAATTATACTTGCAAAAGTAACACAAGCTTGGTCTAAGGGGGAGTTGCCATTCTCAATTACAGAACGAAGGCTTTTTCAAGGAATATGTTCCATTCCTGGATAGAGGGACCTACAACATTGTTTTCTGCAAGGATTTCAGAATTGAAATGGACTAGGGACTGCCATGGTGCCGCCAACTTTTTCTAATTTACATGAAAGTGTTATTGTAGTTGTCCTCTCCTTGAGTCAATAACACAAAAACAAACAAACGAACAAAACATTTATTAGTTTCATGGATTTAATGGGTCATGAATTTGAGCTAGAAAAAGTGGAGGTAACTTTATTCCATGGTATCTGGAACCTCACCTATAGAACTTGAAGGCTGGAATCTATAATTATCTGAAGGTTTGTCCAGTAAGCTATTCAATGATAGATTTGACAAGGAACTTAGCTTGATCTATTGTTCATAGTATCATCATATGATATTGTGCACTTGACTTCCTCACAGCACGATGGCTGTGTTCTACCAGAACAATTGCAATAGAAGCTTAGAATAGCCTCATACAAATTTACTTGCCCTTGCTATTTCCCTATATCACCACCATGAGCAGGACATGCCTAAACTAGTCTGCTAGCAGATGAAAGACATATGGAGCAGAGACAAAGTGACCCAGGTGAAGCCCTTCCAGATCATCTAATTGCCTGATAATCCAGAAATGGAAGTGATACCACCAAAAGTAGTAGAACTACCAGCCATCCACTTCAGAAATATGAATTTAATAAAAACTTATTGTTATGAGCCAGTGAGGCTGTATGTTCTTTATAACAAGAAACTTGGTTGAAAAAACCTGATATCCTCATAACAAACCCTAAAGAAAATGTATTAAAAGAATTAAACAATTACTGCTCTGAGTTTATACTTCGCTGTTGTATTAGAAATGTACATTGGGATTAATTAACTTTTTACTTAATTAAATTCTATCTTTTCTCTATGTTTACTGGGCACCTATTAAAAAGGAGCAAAAGCTTACTATTCTGAGAAAAATACTAAGATGTAAACACATTACACTCACATACTACAGAGAAGTGGCAAAATTTGTATGAGACTACCATTTGCACTGCTAAGCAGAGTCACCCAGGAAATTATCTGTAGGATGCAGTCAATGTTATCAGAACAGCAATGATGTTTGCACATCTGTCCATGGAGTAAAATTTACACCCTTAACATTTTCTGCAAGAAATGTCCTATTTGAAAAATAGGGAACCAATGAGGTACTTTGCAGTAAAAGGGTCTATATAAATGAAAACAATTATTACTTTATTAGCTTTAAATGAACATCAATTTTGTATATACCTTTGGCTACATAAGTCCATAAAATACCAATGCATATATTAAGAATTAAGACTAATATCCACCATTGTTCTCCATAACTTAATACAGACACCAAATTGATGTTTTCGTCTCAATATCAAGAAGATCTAAATGAGGAAAATGAAAATCACTCTGTGGGTGTTTATTCTCTTTTATGAAGAGACAGTGGAATAAACTGGTTTTATTGTAAGAAGCCAATTATTCCCTGTTTGGAAAACATTCATCCATTTCAAACATCATTTAAATTAGGAACAAGAAGTAACCTAAGTGATACCACTTTCAGAACATCTAAGGTATCATCTAAGGTAGTTCTTACATCATGCATATTTTTAAAAAACTTTGCATATTCCCTTGAAGCCAAAAATATATTCGAGAGATAATACCAGACAAGTTGATGTAAGCGTGGGCTCTGAAATCAGACAGACATTAGTAGCACCAGCATTAATCTACTGGGTAACATTGAATAACTTATTTGACTGCTGTACTTCAGGTTTTTCATCTGAAAACATGAATAATAACTGAACCCATGCCATCTGATTGCTATGAGGATTGAGTTACCACATGCCTAACACAGGGTAAGACCTCAAAAATGTTCACTATTAGTATATCTAAATGTATCATACATTAGTTGCTTCACCATCTGTGGTTATCTATTAGAACTATTAGGAATACCTGTGAGATTTAGCAGATATTTGTTATTAATCATTAATACTCTGACACTAACTGCAATGGTATTAATTTTTCATGTTTCTGAATGCAAAGACAATAGGCAACACAGCTTCTCAAACAATTAATTGATTTATCTCTATAAACCTTGTCATATTTGGGGTATTAAAGAATAATGCTATGGGAAAAATACTCTTATTATAAAAATAAAGGACTGCTCAACTACGCTGTGACATTACCTTACTGTAGGACTTTTGGCACATCACTTATCTTTTCCTTAGTGCATCTGGTCATAAAAGGCATGTATTAGAAGCTTCAGAAGTTTCTTCCAAAGCTAAGATTATAAAACTGCTTATGTTTATTGCAATTGAAGAAAAATGAATGTGAGTTCTAATTTTACTCCTCATGTTAGGAGCTAATCTTTATCAGATTTTGATATTTTGTAATGACTGATACATATGGACACCAAAATATTGATCACCAAGTCCTGGAATGGTGATAAAATTTGAACCTCTGGAGTCAGACTTACTAGATTTAGATGTTGGCTTTTCCATTTAGAAGCTTACTGACGTCTTCAAATTTATTTCTTCATCTGTAAAAAAGGAACAATATTCAGGTTTTCTTGACAGGATTATTATGATAAATAAATAAACCAAGGTGTGAAGAGAAATTAGTACGTTATCATTATTATAAATGTGATTCAACTCCATAAACTATTTAAATAACGTAATGTGTGTTACTGATTCACATTCCTTTGTGTTTCTTCCTCCTATGCCTCTGGGTTTTTTTTTTTTTTTTTTCTTTTAGAGTAATGTGATTCCTCAGTAGATACTTAAGTTAGGAAAACTATAGCAGGAATTGAGACTCCAATAATCATGATATAAGTGGCGCCTAAAAAGCAATGATCTTTGCATTCTGTTAGATACATTGAAAAAAGATTATGTGGTTCCTTTTACTTCTTGGCAAGTCTCTGACCACATTTTCTCACTCACTGTATAGACCTTTGCAGGACATTGTCCACCCAATGGTATTTTTAATGTGATTTTGGCAAATTGTCCACTTAGAGAAAGCTGTGCTCGTGTTCAGTGTAAGCAGATTAGCACTGAAAATACAGGTATTTTCTGTGGCTGCTGAGTGCTCTGTGCAGAGTGACTGATGCCGGGGCCTGTTACAAATCCAATGCCTAAAGAAAAGAACTATTCCTTCATAGGTTTTCTGTCACAAGACTGCCCAGACAGCTGTCAAGTGATTCCCTCGCTCCCAAATCCATTACAGAACCTTCACTAAATGTAGTTTTATTCATGAGTATTGATGACATTTCCATAGGGTTCACTGTATGTATTTTTTCCTTATCTGAAAGGGCATTTTATTTTTCTTTCTCCTCTTTTCAGTAAAGCACATGTTGGTGTTATTTAAGGCCTAATGTTCTGCAGTGGAGTAGTATATGAGGTCATAAATGGCTCTAGCAGTTATCAAAAATCCTCGGCTTCAACCCGAGCATTTGATCATCTGTAAAAGCCAGTTATGGGCTCATATACTTCTCCACCATGAGCATTATTCCTTTATATGACAAGGTAAAAATATTCTTTAAAAGCAAATTAAGAAAATCACATTCACAAAAAATTAATAATAAAATAATGTTGCTCTTCATGAGAATTCAAAAGTTCTACACTTTTGCTGACTTCTTTCATGTGCATCAATCATTCAGTATTTGTTCATTACTTTGAGGAAGGAATCCACTATATAAGTGCTGAGTATTATTAATAGTGTTATTATGTAAGTGTAGTTTGGAATCGTGGATTAGATGAAGAATGGCACAGGGAATGTACTACAGGGAAAAGAAATGAGATTTGTGATAAAACACATTTTAGCTCAAAAGATTTTTCTCTTCTGAGAAGGGGTATTTTTACAATTTTTGAGATTTAATTGGTCAAAATGCCTTGCTTCATATGCTCAGGTTTATACCAGTATTATACCAATACTGGAAGTATGCATAGTGAAGAATGCAGTGGTTCATATATAGAAGAAAAGGTTACTGATCCATCGCCAATAAAACAAGCATTTTAAATCATTCATAAAAACACAAATGATGCATTTGTATTCATGAAGATGTTATCAACTATTTACCTTTTTAAACTAAGATGCTCATTTTACAGATCACACACACACACACACACAAAGTATTAAACCCTAGGATAAAGCATTCTGGCTTTATCCATAGTCTATATGGATTTGAAACCATAGTCTATATTTTATTTGTACTATGGTTAAATAGTGTACAAAGCTCCTTCCAGTGAATAAAATAAAAAATAGAATTTATATTTATTGTATTACAATAATAAATATCACTTGCCTGTCAATATTTGTGACTGTATTTATATCATTTTGAAGCAAATAAGATATGTCATTTTCAAACTCTAAAGCACTTCATAGCATTGTTTAATTTCCACAGTTTAGCATGAAGGTAAAATATTTTATGGCTATCTTAAGGCATTGAGTTCCAGAACTAAAAATGGAGAGATGCAATTTATAAAGATTTTGATAGCAGAGATCCATTTGTGCAGCCAATTTGATCCAGGCACTTCCTGTTTTTTAGATTCAAGTCAACTATGCACTTTCTCCCTTCCCTTCTAATTATTCTGTATTGTTTTTTTAGGGGATAAACTATGAAGAACACTTTTGTTTGTTGACAGAAATGGAACTGAAGAATATTTTCATGGAAGATTTATGATACATAGCCAATTACATCTGGATTGCATATAGCAAATTAGTTTTGGATTTGTCTCATTCAAAAATCATCGACAAGTGTGATTCATCATAATAATTTTACAGAGGAATCATAGCAGATCATAGCCTGCACCACAAACAGTGCTGCTATCCCAATCCATCATGATTAAATAGTGGTCGAGAATTAGATGAATGAGAGCTGGGAATAATGTATAAACATTGATAATTAGATGTGGGTTTGAAGTAGGGGTGTGGAGATTTATATGATTCTACTACATTACTTTATACTAAACAGATTAAATGTTGGCTTTTGCTACTTTTGAATCCTCAAAATAATTCATCCTACAACATACAAATAAATCTCTCTTAACCTACTATTAAAATAATTGCATAAATGTTACCCTTCTTTTATGACAACTTTAAGAAGCACTAGATGAGGTTTACAAAAGCTTCAAATTTAGGAAACATTGCTCCCAAAAGGGTTTTTTGCTCCTCCAGGTCTGACTTACTTCTTATGAGTTTAGAAAGCCATGCAATACTCAGATTACTGTTCTTAGAATTTTCATATGTGAATTGTAAAAATCTTCATATCGATTTCCTTCATACTCTCCTGATGATTCTGATCTATACAAATTTGCAATTTATTTATTTAATAAATATTTATTGAATTTTCTTTATGTGCCAAATACTGTTCCTGTATGAACAAAAGTCTCTGTCCTCTTTGAACACATACTCGAAGAAATCAGAAAATAAACAAAAGTGATTATTGTGATGAAGAGCTGTTGGAGAAAAAGCACAATAATATTTAAGGTGTATAAAATGGAGAAGATACCAAAATTTTGAAATGTACTACTATGGTTATGGGCAACTGAAAAAAATTCCTATTATTTCTTCATTGCATGCCCTAAAAGAAAGTAACTGAGTCAAACATCCATAAAGCCTTTTAGGTACTAATTGCTTCTGACACCTGCAAGCTATTCATTGACTTTTCTCAGAAATACTCATTTTATTGAATTGCTATTTCTAAGTAGGAAGAATTATAGTTAGAGTGCCTAATGTGGACATACTGTGCTTAACACTGGAAAAAACCTTAGAAAATATGTAGTCCTGTCCCTTTATTGTATTCTGAAGGAAATTTTATGAGCTCACAATCCCATGGCTCATGAAGTCAGCAAACAGACCTGGTCTAAGACATGTAACTTTATGTTCAACATTCTCCGCTGATGTTCCATTTTTCCACAATGACTTATTTGAAGGCTTGCTTGCAATATAAAACATCAAATTCTTGGAAAGAATGTCCTCATTGGCTTTGGCTTTGGCTTTGATTAACTACTCATCTGACGTATACTAATTCTGCTTGTTGGATGACACATCACTGACTATAAGAAACCCAGCCCCTTGTGTAGAATCCAATTTCTATTACCATTTATATCAGATAAGGTATGGCAAAGGTTGGGTAAGCATTTACCAAATTCACTTCTCTTTCTCCTGTGAAGTCATGTGTGTCTCCATTTCTATGATCAGGTCACTGGAATGTGGTGAAAGTGATGTTACTACCTTCAGTGCTGGTCTCTGATATCCTCTGAGTGATTCCTCATGCTTTTTCCACTCCACAGCTAGAAGAAAGTACCCTGAGAGGAAGGCCCAAGGCCAGAGCCAAAAGACAAGTTCCCTGGTTTACTTCCAGAAGTCTATTTGCCATACACCACACTGAATTAATATATTAGCAAGGAATCATTTCTAATTTTGAGTTAAGAATTTAGGGTGTTATTTTTTGTACCAACTAGCTTACCCTTATTAATACATATATTTTAATACAAATATAAATTAGAATATAAATATAAATGGATACCACTTACTTTCCCACAGTTTTATGAACTTTCATTTACATTTACATTTCCATATATTGCCAATTAACAAACTTTGGGAGTTCTTATACCAAATTTCCAATGAATATCTCACATTATACTCAAGCTTTTCTTAGTTAGAATACATTTATTTTCCTAAAGTTTCTTCTTTTTTTACTCAGTCCATAGTACAGAAAGCTGACTCTGCAAAATAGCCCATAATTGCTTCCATATTTTGTTTGTATAGAAACATAGTATTTTCACTATTAAGAGTAGAAGATTAAGGGAGCTGGAGATGTAGTACAGTGGGAGAGAACTCGCCAAGCATTCACAAGACCCAGGTTTGACTCCCAGCCCTAAAAAAAAAAAAAAAAGTATAAGATTAAGGAAAATAATTTTAAAATCCCATACACCTCCCGGTAGGATTTGTTTTTGTCCTTTCCAGATAGATTCACTCTCTTGAATTTGGTGTGTAACATCTCTATGCATCTCTTTATCATTTTAATGTAAATATCTAGTCCTAAGAAACAGGTAGTATAATCCTATAGTTTCTTTTTTGTTAATTTGTTTATTTGGATTAATACTACACTCTTAAAATTGGTGCTTATTGATACATGTGGCTTCAGTGTATTTATTTTCCCTACTTCATTTCATTGTATGCCTGTTTCACCATATCCTTCTTGTTGTAATAGACTTTTAGGTTTTCTAGATTTTTGCATCAAAAGCATTTGCTACTTAAAACTTCATTATCCCTATCTCCTACGTACAGGTACAAAAGTTTTCAAAGAATACATGTAAAGACATGAACTTCTGGATTGTAGAGTCTATCAGTCATGATAAACTATTTATGTCACAGTAACTAATTCTTCTAAAATCACAATAGTTTAACACACAACACTTGAGGATTTGCTTGCAAGATTGCTGTCCAAGTGATGCACCATGGAAGTTACAGGCTCAGCATTTACAATGCCTTGACTTCATGGTATCTCCTCACTACTACAAGTTCACATGGCCAGAGGATCAGAGTCAGAGATTTATGGAGTATTGTGAAATAATAGCTCTTAACAACCCGTCTTGAAAATGAAATGCATCACTCCCGTTCACATCTCATCAGCCAATGCTGGACTCACAAATACACCCAACATCAAAGCAGAAGATTTAATCTTCCTTGGGCTAGACAGGGGATAACTGAATATGTATCTTAATTGTATTTGATATTTTCCACATTAATATGAATTGACATTAATGTAATGTTTATTAATAATTCCAAAAATTCTTCCAAAATTTTGTGCTAATTTATACCAATAGTGTAGTAATTAGAAGCATTAGTTATGCTTCACATCACTGCCCACAGTTGATGTTGCGAGACTGTTTTCATTTCTCTTAACCTGGTGAGCATGAAACAGCATCATTATTGTGCTTTTAATTTGCCTCTCCATGACTGATAATGGGGATGACCACTATTTCATGCATTTCCCCTTTTCTAAAGTAGTCTTGCTTTTGGCACATTTTCTATCAAGTTGTCATTTTTTCTTTGATGTACAGTTTTCAAAAAAATTATTCTGGATTCTAATTCAATGTCAACTTTACATATTGCAAATATCTTTACAGAGTTTGTGGCTGGCCGTCATTTTACTTTTATTTATGGTGCCTTTTGATATACACAAATTTTTAATGTAATGTTGACAACTTACCTGTTTTCTCCTGTGATATTTTGCTCTTTCTGTCTTGCTCAAAATTTCTTCTCTAATCTTGAATCATAAATATAAGTTTTACTAAAAGTTTTAGTTTTCATTTTGCATGTAATTATCTAGTCTTGTCCAGTTAGACGTCATTTTGAGAATGATGTGATATAAAAAAATTTCCATATAAACCATAATTTTCATAGTACTATATATTGAATTGTCTGGTTTTTTGCCTTATCATCTACAATGACACCCTGTTTTCATGTATACATGAGTCTGTCTCTTGAACCTTCTGTTATTCTTATCACCAGTTCACAATGCCTTAATTTCTGATGCTTGATAACAAGTCCTGCTCTCTGGCCTCCTTGTACATTTTTTCATTCATTCATATGATCAACAACTATTGATTGTGCATATACTATGTGTGTGAAGCATCTCTAGGAGCCGGGAATCCGTTAGAAGTCAAAAGACATAAATCTCTCTCCCTCCATTAAGCAGATTCTGGCAGATGAAATGGGCAATAACATATTACAGAATATTAGTCATATATTAAGATTAAAGTTCATTCACAGTATGAAAAAAATTTAAACACAGCAGAATGACAAGTTCCATAAATATAACTACTTTTTTTTTTTTTTTGAGACAAGGTCTCCCTATGTAACTCAGGCTGGGCTCAAACTCATGAGCATTCCAAGTGCTGAGGTTACAAGTGTGGGCCACCACACAGAGCTCATAGATACTATTTTAAATAAGAAAAGACTTCCATTTGAGCAGAAATCTGAAGAAGGCAGGGGAGGAGACATTCAAATATGCAGGACAAGGGCATAGCCAGAGGGGAAATTCAGGGCAAAGATTCTGAATTTCACATTCCTCATTTCCAAGCATGTTTTATATACTTTACAAGTGCTTGGAGTATTCCAAGAACATGCCTTATTTTTCTTTAAAATTGCCTCTGCAACTCTTTGCTGTTTGCTCTTCTATATAAACATTTATACATAAATTCTTTAGGAAATGATTTACACTGTTTCATGGAAAGAATTTATTACAGGACTATTATCAAAGTCTGTTCATTCAACACCTAAAATAATACTCTTTTTCTCCACTGGTACTCCATAAAGCAAAAAATAAATAAAATGTTTATGTAGCTCTATTTTCCTCTGTGTTAACAAAGAGTAGCTTAAAAGTTTAGAGATGGATCCTCCACATTCTGGAGTATCTGAGTGGAGGGCTTCAGAGACTTCTGCAGGGAATGAGAACACACTGTCATTACAGTAAAGTAAGCCTGCAAGCTCCACTGGATCAGAATCCCAGTGTCTACATGCTGCTTTGCCCTTCACAGGTCGCACAACAACATCAACCACTTGGATTCTCATTTTCCTCATCAGTAAAAAGAGAGTCACAATGTACCTCTACCCTTAGAACTACGGAGAGGAATAAATAAGATGCATGTTAATCAGTAACCAACTCAACATAGCTTTGTGCAATTTGAATTAGGATCTTCATGCAATCCTTGATGTATGTGGTTACCCATATGTTTAGCAAGAATGTGTTATTTCATTGAGATTTGATCTATGATCTCATCAGAGCAGTAAATATGACTGGATCAAAATATTTTCCATAATAATCCTCTTGCTAAAAGTCCCTCAAGGGTTCATTACCTGCAGAATAAAATCTAAACTTAAACATAAAATGCAACCTGTTCAGTATCTGACTCCTAAGCATTTTGCCAACTTGTCTCTCCATCCACACTTAGGGTCATTACACATACTCTTCCTGCTTCTTAAAATGCCCTGTCCTCCTTGTTCCTTAAGAATAGTGAAAGCTGTGTCACTGTTATTTTGAGGCATAGGTAAGATATGGCCTGTGTTATTTGATCTTTCTTTTTTCAAGTACAAGACATTCATTTTTATGTGTACTGAGGTTTTAGGTAAGGTCCAAGTTGATTGGTTTGAAGATGAAACCTGTGACTTAAAAAATTGGTTGTGTCCTAATAGCCCAAGATAATACTATTATTGGCTAAAGAATTTGGACCAACATCCCTTTTATGACACTGGGGATTTTACAGTGGCCTTAATACAGCACTGTATGATTCCTACAATTCAGTGACAAGAAGCTCATCACTGGATGTTGAACAAAACATCCAGTGGACTGAATTTGGTCTTAAATGCACGTAATGGTACCTATCAGATGAAATCTGTACCCAAGAAATATACTTGCATGCTTTTTCTTGCCCATAAAGGTATCCTCCTGATTCGGTGAGCATATTAATTGCTTTCTTTGTAAGGAGCTGTAAGACTGGCAAATAAACTTGGCTGACCAGCCTATGAACCCAAATCATCTATTTTTGTATTGATTTAGCACTGACTCACTTAACCTATTAAAGCACCTAATTTTGCTGGGCTGTATAGCAGGGTGAAATTTCTCTTATATTTATTGCACCTCCCAATAGCCTTGTGAAGTAAGTGGTCATAAATGATAGTTGCAAAACTTGTGCTCCTAACTTCTCTATTGAAGTTATTAGACAATTTTCTCAGTGGCCAATTGTGTCCTTGGATGTAAATGTGTACTGATAATTATATTCATCTGGGTTCTATTTTTTCATTTTCACTTCCTCCCTTATACTATATTGCAGAAAAATGTTATGATCTTCCTACAATTATATTTTCTCATATTTGTGCATCTCACATACAATGTTGGGGTTATTTTTTATACATTCCAATTTCAAGTTCACAATAAAATTTGATTCCTCCTTTCTCCTCTACCAAATGTATTTCCAGAAATGATGCTAAGAAAAACTTGTTTCTCTGGAAAGCACCATTAAGAAAATTCATTCTATTTGTTTTTTAGCCAACATTGCCCATTTAGCAGACAATTTTATTGAACTATGTACAATGATGTGTGCAGCTTTTTGAAAGTTCATTGTATAGTGACTCCAGCATCTCTTTCTGGCTGCAGACAATAAAGAGAAATTGTGAGGTTTATAAAGTGTATAGTTTTCAGAACTAATTCTCATCCATATTCCAATTGCATCATATAGGAGGTTTTCCTGTTTATTACTTCATCAATTATTTTTATTAACTACTATCTCTTACTCAATCAATTCTTTTTATTGACAGCAAATCTAAAGCCAAGTTTGTAAGATATATATATATATATAATGGCTATGGGTATTATTATGAGATTCCCTACATTAACTGTTTTCTACACGGGAATACATTGTCAAACATCTGTGTCATTATTTGGGTGGCTTCCACAGCCTAGGCCTTGCCTCTACTCCTTCATAGATCTAACTCAAACCCTTTCTTCTAAATTTACCATAAGTGCTAATTCTTCCAAGAAGACATCTTTGATGCACAGGCTGGTTTCAATATTCCTTTCTGCACTCTCGTACCACCCTGTGCACATTTGTGTGGTATGACTTCTTGCCAAACTATAGCTTAAATTTGATTGTGTCGATTTCTCTCCAGAGAACAAACTCTTAAAAGCAGGCATTTTGTCTTATATGGAGTTGTAGCCTAAGCACGGTACCTAGTATACAGTATGTACTTAATAAGTATTTACAGAGTAAAGGCAAATGAATCTCACTATTTTTCCATACATAGCAGAAAGGTCCATTACTCAAGGCATGTAAATCTGTTTAAATGTTTTTATCCAAATGAAATCCCGAACATTACCTTGCATGTATTAGGAGCTCTATAAATATTTGTGTAAGAAATAAATGAATAAATAAACAAAGTATAAATTCCCCAAGAACTCTCAAGCTCTACACAACATTAAAAATAGGAGCGAGGAAAAGATCTTATCACAAAATAAAATTGATATGTTCCTGATGATCTCTTTTTAAATACTAAAGCACAGGTGCAGGACCTTGAGAAGAAAAACTAAAGGAACTGACTTTATAATTCCACCTGTTCTGAGATTACTATAACTTTCATCCAAATTATATTCATTGGGCACAGAAACTACAAATGCTTGCACAGCATGCTTAGATTTTAAAGCTTAGCTATTATGGAGAAAATAGTCTGCCAATGATTAACAAAACATCTTAAATTAGAAAAAAACCTGGAAGACTTTTGTGAACAATTACTTTGTCAAAATGAGATATCCACAGTTGCCAATTAGTACAGTGTTAATGAAAGTCAAGCATCAAGGAGCTCACTGCTTCTTTATGTTCCTGCCCACACATAATCCTCGTTCCACCTTTCTACCTAGCTGTGTAGATTGATCCATAAAAACATGCTGCAGATGAATTGCTCAGAGGGTGTCAGAAGGGAATGTTTCATGCACATCCTAACACTATTCTGCAATTGTTATTTTTCATGGGTGTCCACATCCTGGTAATATATCCCTAGATTTGACTGTAATCTTGCCACTGAGCTAGCCTGTAGATCTCATAAACTTGTTTTAGTGTAGCCCTGTGTCACAGATTCTGTGGAACAAGACAGATAGTCTAGCCTATAACATCCATTAGAGAACACATCTGCGCTTACATCTCCTTCTAATAAATGTTTTCACAGGAGAACCACATTCTGTTCAATGAAAACATACAACATTACAAAGCCACTGACTGGCCATGTAACTATTACTTTTGTCATTGTATTAGCCATTCCTAATACATACTAGGTTTTCTAGGATGTCCTTGTAGACTCTTGATTCATGTATTATGACAGTCACCATAAGATAATAAAGTTTGCTTAAGTTTGGATAACTTTAAAAAGTTAGGTACAAAAATATTTGGTTGTTTTGGGGAGTCTCCCAGTTTTAAAAATCTCAAAAATAGGTGAATCTGAAATTTTAGGCAACTGGGGGATAATATAATGATGCATAAATGATGGAGATTCTGTCTCAACTAAGTCGGTTAGGACCAATATGCTAACTGCTGCCAGATAACATGCATTAATGGCAGTGTAATGGGTCAAATAGTTATCCCTTAAAAGATATGATGACCATTGCCTACTCCCCAGAAACTATAAATACGAACTTATTTGGCAAAAGGGTTTTTGCAGATGTAATTAATTAAGGACTCTGAGATATTATCCTGGATTATTAGGTATTATCCAACAGTGTTTTCATAGGAGACAGAAGAGAAGACAGACACAGAAAGTAGGACACTATATGGAAAAGGTAAGAAAGGATTCTCTCTTTCAGCCTTCAGAGGGAAAGAGTCCCTGCTAATGCTTTGACTTCAGACTTCCTGCTCCCACACTGCTGTAACATGTTTACTCCACTGAGCTCATTGAATCCCTTACAGCAGTCCTAGTAAATTAACAGAGGTGGTTTGCAATGAAGATGCAGCATCTGAAAAGTGAATACGTGCTTTGTAGTAAGGGGTTCTTCTGTCTGGGAGGCACAAAGTTACCAAAAAGCTATAAACACTTAAACTTCATGATCCTTGTTTATATAAGCCCTTTCTAAGTGTACCAACTATGTGTTAATATGGTCACATATTTTTGTACAATTTGTAATTTATAAACAAATAATATATTTTTATCACAAACGGTCAAGATTGCTTTTCCACGCAATCTTTTCTTCTACACACATTTGAAGTACCTCAATAATTTGGGGATTAAACCAAAAGATTTAACTCAACTAAAGTTGAGTTAAAATATGTTTCTTTGGGAATTACTGGGTTATATTTACATATTGTTATTGCAACAATATGTCCTACACAGGAGGCAAGACAGTTTAACTCCTGGCATCCAGGAGTCTCCCTTACTAACAACTTTGCTAGTTAATCTGTTGAGTTAACACCAAAATGTAGCATCGTGATAGGGTCATGTCCCAAAGCTTCTGACATCTGAAATATGGTGGCAGAGGAGAAAACACATGAGTTGAAATATACAAAGACGGAAGCTAGTCTGAAAATAATTTTTCCAATCAGATGTGCAATCAATTCTCATTGATGCCCAGTCAAAATGAAATTTCTTTCCTGTCAGGAATATACAGGATAATACAGTGTATTTTATTAAGAACATACCGTATTATTTTTTTTCATTTATTCACATGTGCATACAATGTTTGGGTCATTTCTCTCCCCACCTCCGCTCCCTCCCTCTTCCTCCTTACCCCCTCAATTCCAGGCAGAAACTGTTCTGCCCTTACCTCTAATTTCGTTGAAGAGAGAGTATAAACAATAATAAGAAAGAAAGCATTTTTGCTAGTTGAGATAAGGATAGCTATACAGGGAGATTCCTAGCATTGCTTGCATGTACAAATGTGTTACATTCTAGGTTGATTCTTCTCAAACTGACCTTTTCTCTAGTCCCTGATCCCCTTCTCCTATTGGCCTCTGTTGCTTTAAAGTTTCTGCATTAGTTCCTTTGCATTGAGGACATCAAATACTATCATGTTTTTTGGGTTTCTTCCCTATCCTTATTACCTCTTTTGTGTGCTCTCGCCTTTTCATGTGACCAAAGTCCAATCACCTTGCTGTATTTGCCCTAGATCTAAAGTTCACATATGAGGGAGAACATACAATTATTGGTCTTCTGAGCCTGGCTAACCTTGCTCAAGACAATGAAGAACACACTGTATTATTTAGTGGAAATCACAACAAAGAAGAAACTGTACTAGTTTCTATGTGTTTATAGGGCATTAAACCATGCAGTCCTGCAAACAGCAAAAACATCTCTGTGTGAAGTCACATGTCTTCTGCAACCTGATTCTCAACAATAAAAATGAAATTTCCATTGACATGTAAGAGGAAAGCCGCTATTTAAAAACTGTTATCGCTATAAACACAGATGTTACAAAATTTTTCATTATATGAAGAGGTGGTCAAGAAGTATGCAGACAAAAAGATGGCTCAAAAATGTGGCAGTTGTGTCAGGTGATAAACTATTTTAAGACAAAATGCTATTTGAATATTATGATGTTTATGGTATTTATTAGCATTAATTCTTGTCATTTCTATCCTAGTTCTAAATGGAAACTCACTCTTACGTCATTTTATATTCTTTTCTTTTAAAAGAACCCCCTAAATTATGTCAGCCTTCAGCAAATCTATACTATCCTTGCTGACATAATATCAGGTTGGATTTTTTTAATGTACCAGAGGCTTTGAAGGGGAGGAAGAAAGGAAGGCAAAGAAAATAAGAAAAAGTCTGATTTTTTTATAGAAAAAGGAATTCTCTATTTTAGAATGATAATTTATTTAGGGTGCCTTTGAATATATATCATCCTGTTGTGCTGATGACAATGCTAAAGATCATTTTCTTTCTTGATGCTCAGTGTCTTTACATGTATTTCAATTTCCTTCCCCAGAGATCAGAAATATGCGCAGCACCGGTGAGGGTTAGCTGAACTAGACAAGTTCACATACTTCCAAGCAGATCCAGGACCTGAATTTAGCATTTTGTCTGTTAGTGTCTCAGTCTTTATGTGATGGCTAACTGTTTCCTTCGTTAGGAAAGAAATTCCAAACACTAACGAACTGAAAACCAATAATTCCACGTCTGAACCAGCTTTTGCCTTCTACTAGTTCACACAGGGATGGCAACAGGCACCAAATCGCATCGTCTTTCTTATTCAGTCACCTGGGCTCTCAAACTCAGCATTTCACATTTCAAAGAAGTTTTTTCTTGTTTGTTGGCTTCTCAGAAGTCATCTACCAAAAATCACATTTGGCATCTCTTCATAAAGGAGCTATGTTCTCATCCCTAAATCTGCCCTACAGAAGTGTTATATCACTGCCTCCTCTACTTGCTTCCCTCCCATCCACATGCATCCAGTTTGGAGAAGATGTGCTCATGAGCAGAGTGAACACACCTCTGAAAGGCTTGAGGGAAAGAGGCAAGTTGCTGTTCACTTGACCTTTGTCACATTGGTGGAGGTCAGGAAAAAAGAAAAAAAGAACCCCTAAGAGCCACTTAAAGAAGGTTTAGGTTTTCTACCTTCAACATACAGCATTGCTTAGGAGGGGTTCTATATAGAAACTAGACTAAAAATAAGGAAGTACAGTTTCTAGTCCAAACTACCCAGCTAAACAGATTGTGTGACACAAGCCACATTCCATTATTCCTGGGCCTGGTTTAATTCATCTGTTAATGAGGCATCTCAATTATATGGTCCCTAATTTTTTTGCCAGCTCTAAAAAAGCTGAGGTCCTATTTGCCACATTGGATCACATCGATGTCCAAAAGCAAACACGGTCTTAGAGATCACTAGAAATGATCTATAAATGATTTCAGAGAGAGAGAAGGCAAACGGCATGAAAAGTAAAAGTCCAGAAGAGTAAGTTCCTGTTTATAGAAAGAGACACAGCCGTACACTCTAATTGAAGAGGCTACCCCACAGAAAAGCCATGCACTTGTGGTCTCCTGGGAGATAAACAACAACATTCCCAGTTTGCTAGTGCTACAGCAAGAAAGTTAAGAAGGAAGAAGACAACCAAAGCCAGAAATGCAGGGAAAAATTAAGTTCAACATTTGTTTCCTTGTTACTATTGTACAGCATCATGTGAACCCACAGTTTTTAAGGCTCAGTCTACTATGAGTCTAGAAAAATCATATTTGTGCATAGTTGACTAAGACTATGTCACAAATTTAGAACAACAAAGTCATTCCAAAAAAGAAAAATTGGCATGGACTCAGGCTCTAAGCATCAGGACTCATACTGGATTTTCTTGTATTTCCACAGAGGCCACAATCCTGTTTGCTGAGAGAAACAAAGGAGCACCAGTCACCAGAAAAGGAAGTGAACAGGAAGCAGCAGAGAGCCTTGCAGACACTCTGTGCTCTTGGTGCCTGTGAAATGTGTCACTTTCTTCATTTTGAAGAATCTAAATATATGGCATTCATTTGGCAAGAATTGCAGTACAGTGGAAAAGTAAACAGTGCAAAATAAATGCTGTTTATTAAATCAGTAGAACCTTTGGATTACTAGCAAAATGCCGTGGAGTGCTGCCACCACAGTGTGCCTCTCAAACAGATAGAAAATGACTGTGCTTTTTGATTGTTTTCTCAAAAAAGGATTATACAGTGCCCTCAATAACAGAATGGTTTTTAAATTTTGATATAAAAGCTATCTTGATATAAATATCCACTCTTTAACCTGGACTAATTAAAATCTGTAGAGACTGAACCAGTCTACCAATTGATTGATTGACTGATTGCCTTGTGATTAAATGAAAAAAATATTGTCCTTGGTAATGATCTCTTTAAATTTTCTAACACAAAATTTTACTTTTGTATATCGCACATTCTGGATAAATTTCAGCATTATTTGATGAGTAAAATCTTGAGATGTTTTACATCCATTATTGGGAATATTTATTGTCATTGTACTAACTCAAGGATGGAAAAAATTAATTAAATTTGGACTTATTTAAGAATATACAGATTGTCACTTTCATACTTTACTGTACTTATGATGATAGCATGCCCCAAGAAACCCATTATACATGGAAAACATGTTTTAAAAAGGTACTTAATACACCTAAACTGAAAATCATGGCTTAGCATAGTCTACCTTATACATGCTCAAAATACTTACATTAAGTCTAATGTTGAACAAAATCAACAAATTTTATTTTGTAATAAAGTGTGGATTATCTCATAATTTATTAACTGTTTTATACCCAAGAACACACTGGTAACTAAGAATTACACAATGTAGATTAGCCTCATAGTGTAATGACTAGGTGTTGTTTATAGGTCACAGTCACTGGTCAGCATTTCAGAGACCACTGCATGGCACATTCCTCGCCTGAGTCAAGATCAAAATTCAAAACTGGAAGTATGGTTTCCACTTAATATGTATCTCTTTTGCATCATCCTTAAATCAAAAGAATTTAAGTCAAACATAATTTGGGAACTATATGTATTTTTAACTCACTAATTTTCTTTCAAATAAGGAGAGAATCTAGCTAACTTCAGTGCTAAATTATATTTCTAGGAGTATCTGGAGATTTTAGTCACCTTTGTTTTCTCCTCTACTCGCATTGTGCTATCTTGTTTATTTCCAAGTCTCAGCTATCAGAAGTAACCAGTCATGCTCAAGGACATCTCCAGGCCAGGTCTCACTTCTGAGCTTGAGATTTGCCTTCTTGAGTGTCTGACTGTGGTCCATCCCCACCTTCATATTCCACAGGTCCCAGTTTTAAAATACACAGACATGGTTCTCCCTAAGCCTCTACCTGTTTTTTCTAGGTCTATTCATCACTATAAATCTAGAAACTAGTTTAGATTCTCTCAGTATCACTTTCTATATTTCCTTAGTCATTGAATTGGCTACTCGGTTAAATCTAATCAGATTCATCACTCTGCACAGGGAAATCAAACTCCTCCTTCTCTACATGTGTAACTCACTATCCACTAACTCTCACCTGACCTTGCTCCTCCAAACCTATCTCCCACACTATGACTAGAGCGCGACTGTTAGAATTAAGTAAGGTATATCATTCTCCTGCTTAAAATCCTTCAGACTCTTCATAATATACAGTATAATTCTTGCACATAATTTGACATTGCACATAAACTTTACCATAATCTGGCTTCTATCACCATCTTCAGCCTCAGCCCTCCCTCCTCCACTTATCATTGAGCTATGTTCTCTCATCTCTCCATACAATACCATGTAGTAGAACATATTATAGGAAATTCTTACTCATCCTTCAATGTTCAGTTCTACCATCCTTCACCAAGAAGCCTTCCATGATACTTCATCAAATTTCTCACTCCTCGTTGATGGCTGTCTCTGTATTTGGTGTGCATTACTATTATTATTCTGTCATTTGATCCCCCTCCAACTTACTCAAGTGATTGCTCATCAAAATTCTTCCCTTTCTCTTCCAAAATCAATTTCTCCCTTCTTAGTGAAGTGTTCCAATAAGTATACAAACATTTTAATAAAATCTTCCTGCTTAAAAATTCCTTTTATAATTTCATATACCTCTAAAACTATTGTCCTACTTCTCTGCCCCTTCTTGCAGAGAAGAGTTATGTATACATGTTGTCTTGATTTCTTCTTCTACTTCCTACTTAAACTCTTTCCAATTCCACTGAAACTGCTATTGTCAATGTCACCAATGACCTCTATATTGTTAATCCAAAGGTCAATTTTCAACCCTCATTTTATTTCTTTTATCAGCAGCATTTGACACAGTTAATTCCTTTCTCCTTTTTCAAACACTTTCTTCACTTGAGTTCTAGGAAAACACCCCCTTTTTTTACTCTTTTGGTCTCTATTTCTAAGCTACCTTTATTGATTTATCCTCATCTACCTGACAACTTAATGCAGGACTCAGATGGACTCCTGTCTTCTCAATCTATGCCTACTCCCTTGGCATCACATCTAACTTCATCCTTTAATTATATCTTTGCATTGACAACTTCCAAATTTACATTTTCTCAGCCACAATGTCTTTCTTGACTTCAGACTCTTAATCTGCCTCATTAGTTGACATAGTCACCTCCAGTCTCTTGATCCATATTTCACATTGTCTAAACTGAACTTCTATCTTCCCATTTTGCAGTCTTCCAAATCTTAGTTGATGCAATACCAACCTTCTCACTTATAGTCATCTTTGCCTCATCTCCTCTTCTTACACTTCATAGCCATGCTATCAGCAAATTCAATAAGCTGTATACCTTTGGGATATACCACAAATCTGACCACTTCTTACCACATTCATTCCTAATATCTTCTTTCCAAGCTACAATGAGATTATTGCAAGCCTCTCAACCTCTTGCTTTGCTTTCATCTGCCAAAATGGTCCTGTTAAAACACAAGTCAAATAATGTCACTACAGTGTTCAAAACCTTTCAGTAGCTTCCCAACTCTCTCATATTAAAAGGCAGAATCACAGAAGACAATAAAAGAAGATGGCTAGTTTGACACGTCAAAGCCACTTGAATATTATCTCCTATTTTAACCACAGCATCCTCTGTCCTGTTCCATAAACAACCCAAACTAATCATGCTTCAAGGTCATTTTATTTGCTATTCCTACAATGATCTTCTTCCGGATATTTGCAATGTTCATTCTCTCCTCACCTATGGATCTCTTCTCAAATGTCACTGTCTCAATGGGATGTTTCCTTGCCACCTTAATTATAATGCAGCCCAATTCCCTCCCACTTATCACTACAACTGTCATCTCTTTTGTCTTTTTTTTCCCTGTAAAGAATGTATCATGCTCTGCGTTTCTATGCATTTTATTTATCTTCCTCCACTAAAATGTGAGCTCCAAGACCTCAAAGTTTTTTATTTGTTTTATTTACCTTGTAGTCTAATGCCAAAACTGTGTAGATACTCCATAATGTGATAATCACTTGTTTGTTAAATAAGCGATTGATTATAGATCATGCTGCCTATTATCTGATAAGGGGACTGTTTAGTAAAGGCAAATCAGTTTAATGAAGTATGCTCTATCTGGAGGAAGATGAATCTAATAAAATAAAAGGAATGATTCAGGAGAAAACAGTAGCTTTATGTAACAACAAAGCAAACACTTTTTTTGTAAACACAGTGTACAATTACGACAAAGTGGAAATATTTGGGAGAAACTGCAAAAATGTGTAGCTGGAAAGAGGAACACACTTTAGGGCACTGCAGGTTAAGGGGAAAGACCTGCTCATCATTCTGGAAACAGAGAGATCTAAAGGGGTCCATAATCCCCTGAAGTAACATACAAAATGATGAAAGAAAAGGAGGAAAGTGGAGGCGAGGGAACGGAGGAGGAAGAACTAAGAGGGCAAGTGATTAAAACAGCATGACTAAGACATGAAACTAGTTAGTCTTAATTGGGTAGGGAAATATTACCAATTCCCTGTGAAACATAGGTCAAAATTAAAATCACTCTAGTATGATAAGTACTATTCTATAAGTACATTCATTTTAACAATAAAAATATTTTAAATATGAATTTTACCATAATATATAAGGAAAGTCTCACTGCCATAGCAAAATACCACAAAATCTGAAAAAGTGTAATCTAATAAAGATTTTTCTTTCTGATACCTCATCACAGTCCAGTGAGAGTCACCAAAGAGCTCTGACTCGTGTGGTCATTTTAGGATCTAGGTTCTTCCATCTAATGACTATAATCCCCTGGAGCTTGCAGTTCCCACACTAGATCCTCCATCTCTGGGCAGGAGACAAAGAAAGAGAGAGTGCATGGAATAGGTTTTGGCCCACCCAAAAGTGGGTAAACATACCTACAATTCATTAGCCAGACTTCAATCCCATAACCACAAAAAATTAAAACAGACTGTGATCTACAGTTTAGCTATATGCCCAAGAAGACCCAGCTAGCCACCTAACAACAACTATCAAGACTCTGTGATTAAAATTTTAACCAACCTTCAAACTAACATATTAGCCTACCACAGTTCAATGGATGCTGATAAAAGCCATGAGACTGCTGTATCAGAGATAAAGAATAGTTTGTTACACACAACAATAGCAGTTGTCAGATAATCTGTTTACTTTATTTTATTTTACTGAATTTATTGCCAGATCCTGGAGCCCTAATGTCCAAGGGGTAGAGCAAAGAGGGCAGGGCAATATCTGCAGTGGATTGCTTCACAGAAGGGGAAGCATGGAATTAGGGAATTTAAGTCTTTCATAATAAGCAGGCCTGACATTTGATCTAGTGAGAAACACTCTATCTTCGATTTTTGATTTCTCTACAAATGTCTTTTAAAGGAGGGTTTGGAACAAATAACAGCCAATGCCACACATGCAAAATAGACAGAAACCATGAGTCAAAATAAATAATTCCTCCCTTTAAGTTGTTATGTCAGCTATTTTGTCATTATGAAAAAAGTAACCAACACAAGTAACTAATAATATGCTTTATGTATTATTTTGTGTTGATAGCAGAACACAATTATATGTAAATTTTTATAGCTTTGTACCAAAAATTTCATATTAGTCTTTAAGGATTCAAAATGATAGAACAGACAAATCCATGGCAGAAGCTTAAGCATTAAAAATTATCATTTAGGAAAAACACATTATCCATATGATAAGAAGCTGAATTGACCCAAGGACACATGCTAACTTAAAAAATTGAAATCCCTTGGAGTATTTTAATATACCAGGGAAAATACTGGTCTTAAATAAAAAAGAACTATTCTAGCACACTAATTTGTTTTTCTTCAAATTTATTTTATTCAACTAATATTTCAACTAATACATCATATTGATGCATACTAATCAAGCACAGAAGCTACAGCAGAAAACCATTGCTCCTGACTTGGCAGAGAACCTAGTCTTAGTGAGAGGACATGCACGTAAATACGTGCAATATGCTCTAATAGTGATATGGACAGAGTGATACAGCAAGTGCTATAACAGTGTTATGAACAAAGGACCACTGAACAATATGTGAAAAAGTCCAAAATTCTTCACAGGAATCCTTCACTAAGTTGTGAGACTTCTCAGAGGAGTGATAATTGAAGCTAAAACATGAAATATAAATTGAAGATTCCTAAAAGGCCAAGGTGGGAAGTAAATTATGAAGAGGCTGAACTATATGTACAAAGACCAGAAGACATGAAAAGGCAGAAAGCTGTTCTTCATATGGGAAGCTTCTGAGATTTGGGTTTGAAAATGTCCTATGAGGTGGGACTGTGATGGGAAACAGACTGTATGGGTCTTGAATGGCAAAAAAGGGGTCAAGATTTATACTGATGGCAATGAGAAACTATAGATATTTTATTCTTAGTACCACTGGAAAAAAAGTGTAGGCTTAAAGTAATTAATCAAGTTGAAATTCAATCCAGTTATTGCCACACTACTGCAACTTTTAATTTTTTGCTTATTTATGTTTTATCAAATATTGTTGAATGCCTACTTTATGCTAGTTACTGAATTAGCTGCTGGATGATTGTAAATTCATATTTAAATGCAATTTTTGCTTTTAAGAAATGCATAAGTTAATTTCTATCATAAATTCAAAAATATAGTTGAAATAAATGAAGGAATAAGTGGATAGCATAGCAAGTAAGTATTGTGATTCTGTGAGACTATGCATAAGGTATCGTAAGAATGCATGATAAGGGAGTTTAATCAGTTCTCAGGAGTAAGAATTTTTTAATATCACTCTAATTGTAATCTTTTCTTTTCTTTCTTTTTGACTTATATATTAATATCAGGGGATTTCATCATGTTAATTTCATACTTGTATAAGGAACAAATTTTTGTTGGAACTGTGTAAACATCCAGGATGAGACAACCATTGGCGGGCATACAGCATCGCCAATAGCACACTCAGTACAGTGCAGTGGGATCTTGCTGGCTGCTGAGCCAAAGGGATCAAAGCAGCAGCATGACATGAGCATAATCTTAGCTCTGACCTTGGTCTTTAAGCTCTCAAATGACCTGGAGTCTACCTTTTCTCTGATCTTGACATTATCTGCTGTTACCCTCTTTCTTGCTAACGATACCCAATCTGCAATGGCTTTCTTCTGTTTTTAAACAGGGTCCAATTCTTGCCTCAAGGTCTTTGCACGTACTGTTTCCTATGTCTAAGAAAGACAAGAGTGCCTTTACATGCTTGGCCTATTCACTCACGTGCAATGTCGTAACACCAGAACGTCCCTTCTTGTTCAACCTATCTAGCACCCTCACAAGTCACTCTGCCATATCATTCCATTTTATTTTATTTATATATCATCTATCACACAGATTTATTTACTTTATGCATACTCATGGTATATACCCCCTCATGGAAAGAATCCAACGACAAGAAACTTAACTCATCTGTTCACAATTCCATTCTCAGCACATAGAATAGTACATAATAAGTACACAATACTTATTGAATTAGATGAACCATGAAGTGAAATAAAGGTATGTCATGATCATGTTTTTAATTTGAAAAGGAGGGTTACATTAAGGAAGCCAATAACAGAGGAAAATGATTTGGGCAAGAACTGATGAGGTTACAAACAAAGATATTATTGCAGAAAGGTAAAGGAGAGGTTAAATATGAAAGAGGAAATGAGTGGCCAAACAGTGGGGCCATTACATAAGACAGGGATCTGAAGAAGAGAAGATGGACCAAATTTTGGACAAACATGAAGGTTTAGGTCAGCTGTGAAAAAAATTTCCTCTGGCTTCATCTTGTGACTAGTCCCAGTGAGGACACAGCAACTGCACGAAATGCTGCTCCTACCCATAAAATGTGTTTATTAATCTCTCCTTCTATGCAATACCAGTGAAGGACTTCTCTTTGTGGGGTTATATTAACTCAATCTCTAGAAAATTGAAATTATTATTATTATAGTTTCATTATTACTACCTGTAGCTACTACAAGTCCTTTCTAGAATAGGCATAATTCACAAAAAATACAGCATAATGCAATTCTCCCTATTTGCTACTTCCCAGAACTACAAATATTATAGAGAGAAGCTCATTTTCATAATTGAAAATATGGAAAATATGGCATTTTTCAACCATACCCAAGCTTCTTATTTAATCTTTGCCATTCCTATTTGTTCTCATTTCTTCTGATTCAGCTCATATTTCCTACACAGAGGATTGTCTCCATCAAGTCCCGAATTCTCAAAATTATGTGAATTAAAATGTACACTTGCAACTATTATTGTCACTGGAGTTATTTTATCTAGGTGCAACTATGAGTAGATAAATAATACCTACAGCAATATTCAATAGAAACTAAATTTCTGAAAAGGGCATGTTGGAAAGACTGTGCATATGTTTAAGGCTTTGATTTAAATTTGTCACCCAGGAGTTAATGTATAGCAAAATATTTTGACAATGTATAAAATGCTATTGTCTAAAAGTGAAGTAAACTGATATAATCACCTTTCCTCCAAATTTGCTAAAGCATCTTATAGTTAAGAAACATCTCCATGTGTTTATAGGTAGATAAATAGCTGTTAATTGTTTAGATCTTCTCTTTGAAGAAAAACATTAATCATAAAACTTAAAATAATATATAAACCAGAATTTTTAAAAGAGCCCTCATGAATAAGATGTAACTCTACATTTTTCCCTTAACCTGCAGCTATGAATCATTTGCTATACATGGGAACAACTTCCTGGAAAGGCAAAAGTCTGGCCATCACAGTATGATGCTATAATATCAGTAAGGCAGCTCTAGGGAGAAAATTCCATAGCAAGCTCTTAAAACTTAATCACTGAAAAAAGAAGAAAGGACAAATAATCTCCAACCTCTTTGCTAACTCAAATCAGCACCTTCATAAAACTTTCCTTTTGCATTTTTTCTGTATTTCTTTTGCATTTTGCATTTTGGTTGTTATATCTAGAGACTATGACATCACTTCAATGGCAATTGAAAAGTTATCTTTTAAAAGAGCAAACAGAAACAAAGAAGAAATAATAATCAAACAGACAAATGAATATTCTAACTTTTGTAATTAAAAAAAGAAACAGTTTTCATGTCAAGTAAGCAGTAGAGATAACAAGAGGCTCTGGAAGGTTTATTAGGGATCAAAAGGATGGAGGCACAGAAAAGGAGTAAGGAGTCTTATGACTCCTAAATGGCTTACAAGCTCAGAAGCACAGCATTTAAATACTTACCCATGGGAAGTCTTATTAATTTAACAAGAAATAGTTATGGTTATTTGATCACAGACTAGCAAAGCTCTATAAAGCTTCATTTACACTCTAGTTAAACTTTCAGGCATTACCTACTCCCTGAAGAGCAGAGACTTAGCTTGGTAAAGGTTAAATTATTCACATGACCTTGGCTGGCTTGGGTTAAAAATGCAGAAGAATCTTGCATATTAACTAAGAGTCAGAGCAAAGGAATCAGAGATGATCATCCAGAGACCAATATTATTTCTCTCAATGAAGAAGTTGTTTGTATTTTGGGAAATCTTGAGAACGGCTTTGTTTGTGATTCAAATAAGTGAGTATATTGACTACAAAGGAGAAACATCAAGGAATCTAGGGCCAATGGAACTGCCCTGTTTGCTGACTATTACACTATTATGTGCATTTTTAATATCCATGAAACTCAAAAACTATTCATAAACTAGAAATTAAATTTATAAAGGGAAAGTGGAAGACTTGAAGAAATTTTCCACACAGTTGTAGCTATTCACTGTGTGATCATAGGCCTTCTTGATTCACAGTTTATGGTAGTACAAGTCTAGAAAGAGCACACTGTTGGCAAACTCTATTCTTTAAGTAGTCAGGTGAGTCTTACTGATATAAGAATAATCTTTTAGAACTCAAAATATTCTGATCCTACCCAACATCTTATTTATTACTTCCACAAATTAGGTCCTATGCAAAGGACTCCCTACTACACTCACCAAGCCCCCCTCCACACACACACACAAACACACCGTCACACATACACACACCCCTTAGGATACCTCTCCTGACAAGCCTCTATTTAGCATCTACTCTGATCCGCTGACTTACACCTTCAGTGACCATAGCACTCAAGTCTACAATCATTTTGTTAGCCAGTTATTTTCCCCTGATACATGCCAAAGCAGCAAAGTTCTCCTGATGTCAAAGTTATTACTTTTAATTATTGTTAATACTGAAGACAGACTATAGTTCATGCATGATATGAAAATAATACTTGGCCTTTTGTACCACTCATAGATAGGCCTGAGGTCAAGCTTGCATTGCTCTCTTTTCTTTCATCCTTAAACTAAGCACACAGAAGCAACATTCGAATATCTGTTCACTCAATTCATTGTCTGTGTGTCTTCAATCAGCACCCAGGACATAGGTCTCCCTGCTGACTCATCCACCATTTCCTACCACCGCTGTACTTCACCTTGGTTGGAAGTTAACCAATCAAACCTTTTAAGGATAAATGGAATTTGTACTAAAGTCCAAGACAACAGAAAACAATAAGTAAGAAAAGGAAAGCGCTCAATTGCTCCAAGCCTTAAGAATATCTCCCATAAAAGCTTTTGACAAATAAGAAGTAGAACATTTAGCTCAGTTGAATTGCTAATATCATGAATAGATTCCTGTGTATTCATTTCTAAGATACTTTATGCTTTCTGCCAACCCAAAAGAACCTTCTAAAAAGGCTTGAGAAGAAGGTCACAGAAAGCAGTGGCCCATGGTAATAGAGCTTATATTTGTTCACAGATATGCCCAAAGAAATACATCACTCACCAATTATGAATCTCATTATTAAGAAGTTTCAGGCTGTCAAAAACCTTAAAAGTCATATTTTCCCTATGACATGCAGATGCATTTTCCATTCACCTTTTCTATAAGGTCTGCATTAGAATAAGAAAGAAACATTAAGTGACAACTCTAAAGAGAACTAGTCAACACTTTTATTTTTCCATGTGACTTATCTTAAAGTTTCTGCTATATATTCCATTAAAGTTGGTATATGAGTTATAGTTACAGACCAGATAAACATGCAAGTTGGCTTTTCTGAGACAATAAGTAATACAAAGAGAGAAACATCTTCCCTGTTATTGTTTTTACTGTTAATAGCTCCCAAATAAATTAAACGCTCATTGTAGTATGTTACTTATCCTAAGTACCTGTGCAAGAATATGGGTCCTATCCAAGGTAGGTAACAACACTCTCCCTGGGGCAGCTAAAATAGTTTGAATTTATTTATGTGTGTTTTCAGTGGTAAGCCACTTTGTGTTAGATGACTTGCTGTCACATCATAGGACCCTTGGCTCTTATTTTGTGAATTGCTCTGCCCCCCTAGATTTCTTTAGTGCCCTCTCCTCCCCTTTCGCCCACCTATGTCTATCTTACTCTTGGCATACATCTTTTTTTTAATTTCTTTTATTCATATGTGCATACAACGTTTGGGTCATTTCTTCCCCCTTCCCCCTGACCCCTCCCCTTTTCCCCATCCCCTCCCTTTCCCCCCACCCCCTCACTACCAAGCAGAAACTATTTTGCCCTTATCTCTAGTTTGTTGAAGAGAGAGTATAAGCAACAATAGGAAGGACCAAGGGTTTTTGCTAGTTGAGATAAGGATAGCTATACAGGGAGTTGACTCGCATTGCTTTCCTGTTATATGTGTGTTACCTTCTAAGTTAATTCTTCTCGAACTGAACTAACCTTTTCTCTAGTTCCTGGTTCCCTTCTCCTATTGACCTCTGTCATTTTAAAATTTCTGCATTAGTTCCTTTGCATTGAGGACATCCAATGCTACCTTTTTTTTGGGGGGGGGAGGGAGGGGTTCTTGCCTATCCTCACACCTCCCTTGTGTGCTCTCACCTCATCATGTGATCAAAGTCCAATCCCCTTGTTGTGTTTGCCCTTGATCTAATGTCCACATGTGAGGGAGAACATTCAATTTTTGGTCTTCTGGGCCTGACTAACCTCCCTCAGGATGATGTTCTCCAATTCCATCCATTTACCTGCAAATGATAAGATTTCATTCTTCTTCATGGCTGAGTACAATTCCATTGTGTATAAATACCACATTTTCTTGATCCATTCATCAATAGTGGAGCATCTTGGCTGTTTCCATAATTTGGCTATTGTGAATAGTGCTGCAATAAACATGGGTGTGCAGGTGCCTCTGGAGTAACCTGTGTCACAGTCTTTTGGGTATATCCCCAAGAGTGGTATTGCTGGATCATATGGCAGATCTATGTTTAGATTTTTGAGAAGCCTCTAAATTTTTTTCCAGAGTGGTTGTACTAGTTTACATTCCCGCCAGCAGTGTAAGAGGGTTCCTTTTTCTCCACATCCTTGCCAACATCTGTTGTTGGTGGTGTTTTGATGATGGCTATTCTACCAGAGGTGAGATGGAATCTTAGTGTGGTTTTGATTTGCATTTCCTTAATGGCTAGAGATGGTGAGCATTTTTTCATCTGTTTTTTGGCCATTTGAATTTCTTCTTTTGAGAAAGTTCTGTTTAGTTCACTTGCCCATTTATTTATTGGTTCATTAATTTTGGGAGAGTTTAGTTTTTTGAGTTCCCTATATATTCTGGTTATCAATCCTTTGTTGATGTGTAGCTGGCAAATATTTTCTCCTACTCTGTGGGTGGTCTCTTCAGTTTAGAGACCATTTCTTTTGTTGAGCAGAAGCTTTTTAGTTTTATGAAGTCCCATGTGTCTATGCCATCTCTTAGTTGCTGAGCTGCTGGGGTTCCATTGAGAAAGTCCTTGGCATGCATTTTTACTAGCCAAAATTCTTTATAGAAAGAAGTAGCACAGAAAGGGAAGTAACATTTTATTAAAAAATTAGAGCACACATGACTATTTCTCTCAGTAGCCATTAATAACAACAGCTAATGTATATTCAGTGCTTTCAATGTGTCAGGAATTTTCCTAAGCACTATACATATATTAATTTTAATCTTTAACACACCTACCTTCAATCCTCATGAAAGCTTTCTGAGGCATTATTATCATGCTTCCATTTTCTATATAAAAAAAAATAAGGCAAAGCAAGGATCAAATATTTGTTTACAGGGCTGGCAGAATGGCTCAAGTGGCAGAGCGCTTGCCTAGCAAGTGTGAGGTCCTGAGTTCAAACCCCAGTACTGCAATAGATAGATAGATAGATAAATGATAGATAGATAGATAAGATATAGATATAGATACATAACAAAAAACTTCTCACAGTTTATGCTGCTTTCAGGTTGAGAGACACAATCTTAACCACTGTGTACCTATATTTGTTAGAGTATACTGACTCTTACAACAAACAATTTCAATTCCTTAGTGGAGTGGTTTAACACAGTAGCCATTTATTTCTAATTTATATTACTGTCCCATGGGGTTGTGGAGTGCAAGAAATTTTGTTCCACACAATCATTCAGGGCTTCTAATTCTTCTGTCTGTCTTTTTCCCATTCCCAGTGATCCCCTGGATCCTCTAACTCTGCCTGGTAGATAAGGGGAAAGAGTCTGAAGATTGCTATGGACCAGATCTAGGTGCACATCACTTGTGTTTACATTTCACTAGCCAGAACCCAGTCACATGACCCAAATAACAGCAAGGGAAGCTGAGAAAGAGAACTGTGCTCCCCAGGAAAAGAGGAAGCAGAGCCCATTGTGCACACATGGACTTCTTGCCCTGTCTCCCAAAGAGTGCTAAAGTAATGAAATCAGAATGGTGCATAGTATTTTGTGACAAGCCAAGGCTACAGAGCTCATGATTGTAATCCCATTGGTTCACCTTCAAGGCAGAATTTAGAATTCCAAGAAAAGATAGAAGCACATTATTTACTGAATTTCCTACCATTGCCTAAATCTAGTTTTATTCCTAAGAATAAAACTTGTATTATAGTTGAAGAATAAATAGAAAATGAATAGGACCATAGTTTTAGAGCAACAGTAAATTGAGAAAAATGAGATGTAAATTTAGAAAAATTGGGTGTTTGGGAATTACAGTCCATTCCAAAAACAAAACACATCTGAAGAACAAACCTTCATCTCTTATGACCTGAATAACATAGAAGTAAAACAACATATTAAGATTAGAGGTCACTAGTTAAAATAAGCCACAATATTCTTGAAAAATCATTATTTCATATTTTTTAGATGGATAGGAAAAAATAGTTTCTGTGACCTCTAAAATAAAATAGTGTCTGGAAAGTTAGAAGCAATTGCTTATGACTATAATAAACCTGAGGGGGGGAAAGCTTTCTAAATACTAATAGGAAACCAATCTTCCATTTATATTTTTAATGAAATATCATTGGTGACTAAATCCCAAAATCTGCCCTTATCAGTAGTTCTAAAGATCAAATCCTAGGACTATCACGAGCTGCTCAAACTTAAATAAAGTGTTAAATTCATTAAGTGTTACTGTGTACACATGTATGTAACTGGGAAAATGATACCTGTGAAGCTATTCCAGGAATGGGGGAAGGGGAGGATAAAGGGGAATGGTGGAGGGGGTGAATTCAAGTATGATATGTTGTAAGAATTTTGTAAATGCCACAATTTACTTCCAACCAGCATAACAATAAAATAAATAAATAAAATAAATTTATTAAGTTCTACTTAAAGCAAAACTACAATAAAACCATGCTTTATTATTCAATATACCTCATTAGACTAAACAACTAAACAGTATTTCTTTTCTATTCATTTTTTATTTCTCTATTTATTTGCTTTATATCAATTATTTCTTGCTATTCAGTCTGCAATATTTAACAGGACTGGCAGGAACAGGTTTCATCTATCTTTCATCTATTTAATAGAAGAAAAAAAGAAGAAATTTCTGGAAAGACCATCAAAACACAGATTCCTAATGTAAAGATTTTTTTCCTCCTACTCATCTTTTCTCAATCTAATTACAGGGCAAAGTGAGTAAGGAAAACTTCCAATTCTCTTCCTTGTCTGTATTAATCCATTTGCCATTACTATAACAAAATATTTGAGGCTAGGTAATGTATAAGAAAAGGAAGTTCTAGAACATGGTGACAGCTACTGTTATTACCTAGTGAGGACCTCTCATGGTCGATGGCATCACAATGGTGGGAGCACATTTGAGAGCTATCACATCTCAAGACTAGATATAGTCAGAGAGAGATCCAGAAGTCCATCTTCCTCTGTTATAACAACCCCATCCTTACAGGAACTAACTGATGTCTCATAGGAACTACTCAATCCTTTCAGAAACAGCACTACATCCCACCAAGAGGGGGGGCAGCAGTGGGATTTGAAGTCAGGGCTTCACACTTACTAGGCAGGAGCTCTACTGCTTGAGTCACTACTCAATACTCAGCCCTTTTTCATGTTGAATATTTTTGACAGGTTTTCACGAACTATATGCCAGAGGCTAGCTTTGAGTTGTGATCCTTCTGATCATGTGATCCTCTTGAGTGTTAGGATTACAGGCATGAGCCACAGGCACCTGGCTACAGCCCACCTCTAAATATTGGATTGAGCTTCCAATACATGAACCCTTGGGGAACAAACCAATCCAAACAGTAGCACCAGTTCCTACCCCTAATTTATCTGCATATCAGGGGTGAGATATGAAGAATGGATCAAATTTGGTATTTTGGGTGGTACCACAGTCCCAAGGGAGGAAACTGGTACCGGTCTCCACATGGTAGGCATTGTGTTGGATGATCTGTCTTCCCTGAGGCTACAGAAGGGGCATGGGGTTTAGGGCCTGGTCCTATTTGAATGAGGTCTGCCCATCTCTTTACTGATGGGTAGTTTACTTTTGAACTCTTCTAGCCATCTATCATAGTCTAAACTTACATTAAATACATATTAAATCCAAGGCTTAAATATAAAATTATCAAGAAAGACAAGCTCATTCTACATGTTAGTTGAATCAAGCCTTCCACATGGCCTAACCAAGGATGTGGGCTGAAGTTTAATAAAATAAATGGTGTGGCCTGGGCTGCTTTTGTCTTTTACAAATCATAAGGGTTGTAAGTGATGGTTGGAAAGTAGAATAACTTTTTATAATTCTAGATCATAATACTATATTTCATTTATAAATATACCTATTTTAATTTTAACAAAAACTTCGAGGACTATTTTTTCCAGATTTGTGATAAGAGGAAGAAAAACTGACCTAAGGATGATAATAAACAAAAAAATATGACGTAGCCTAAAACATTAGACTACGTCTGTGTAAATTTCAAAAAGCACCCTACTTGTATAAAGTTAAACCTAAAAATTAGTTGGCTGACTTTCACATTTAAACTTTCAAAAGACTTTCTAATATCAAGCTATTGCATATTTAGGGTATACTCTACCCAGCAAATACCTGAAAGTCCCAGGGAAAGCAGCTGTCACATTGTTTCAATATGAAATTGATGTCACAAAAGGCTTTCTGCACACCATTTCCTCTTTCTCAATGTCACATCAATTCCCCAGTGATAAATGTAAGCTGATTTTAATCACTCTTGTCAACTAGGCACATACTTCAAGGAACTTATTATCTGAAATCATAAAATCAAAAAGCTGGAATTTTCCTCAGAGATCATATTTCTACTTGGCTCATTTAATGGGAGATGGTATAAATTTTTAACCTTCAAAATTTTTTACCCTTTTTGGCAGTTAGGAATACATTAAAAGCCAGAGCAAATGAAGAATTTAGGTACTGGAAAGGAGAGACCATGACCTAGAAAGTCTAGGAAATAATTGATAATAAATAATGACATATGATAAACATATCATTCTCCAGGAGTTTAGACATGAAAAGAAAAGCCAGAAACAATGGAGATAGATACTGTGGGAGGTCACAAATTAATTGGTGAAGATAATGGCAAGCTATGGTATTTAGTACTTTAGAGGAAATGCTGGCAGAGAATAAGCACCCAATGAATTTAACTTTAATTTCATGAAATGAATATACTTTTACCAAAAGAAATGACATAAAATATGCTAACGAATTTACAATGTTATATCTATCTAAAACATTCTGGCTGGGAAATATTTCTCATCATGAAAAATCACCATACCACTGATGTTCATTATTCAGAGCCTGAGCTATTAGAAAAATCTTAGGCCAAACTCCCTTTATCATTTTAGATCTTGAAGTGGAAATTCTTCTCTGGTGATTGGAAAGAAAGCATTGTAAGCCAATGAAAATATAATAATGTCCTAAACTTTTGTAAGGCCCAGTTGTGCCCTTATTCCTGCCATGTATGTTCACCCATGTGCCTCTGCACTAGAACCGCAGCACCAGAGAAGGCCTCTATGGTTTGATATTTATGCTAATCTGAGAAGCTCTGTGTGAAAAAAATATAACTACCCTTGAAAAAAAGACATTCACCTTAGCTAACATGATCATTACCCCTGATAGTCTGGTGACTGAACATAGCAAAATTAAAATTGAGATAAAACAGTATTGCAATACTGGCTTTCTAGCACACTGATATTTTTAAATTAATGCAAATGCCTATATAATCTCATAGCACACTCAAAGGTATATAGATAAGTGGAATGGACTTCCTAAATTGACTTGCTCTTAAATGTTGCTTACACTGAGTTGATCATTTTGGTTCCATTTGCTTATGGTGTTTTGTTCTAATTTCTAGTAGTCAAGAAATAGCTGTAGTGAAAAGAAGAATATAAATATTGTTTTTATTAGTCTGAACACAGCTCTTGAACTAAGTTAGTATTTTTCACTCATGTTAATGTCACCCAGTAAAAGAAATGCTATGCTTTGTGAGATGCAATTTTTGATGTCAAGTCCAGGAATTAGTTGTGATAAAGTGTTATAATATAAATAAATGTGAATCACAAGCCTAAAAATACCCACAAACACTCATAAAGAAATAAAGAAAAAGAAAAAAAGTGACAAATTATGGTAAACATTGCTGCAAGTGATATTATAGTTTATGTTATTGGTCAGTAATTTAAGACTATTGGTAGGTCAATGCAAATAAAGATGCAAAAATACTCATCATAATTGCTCTGCATTTGTCTATTTTATTAGCACTGGATTTATATTCTTAGAGAATCAAAAAGTATAATTACCCATTACTTTCTCTCTAAGAGTTTAAATTTGGAGCCATGGAAGCATTTTGTTTATAAATATATAGCCATAGTTAACTTACTGCAAGAAATTGCATAAGTGTAATTTAGAATTTTTTTCAACTTTATTTATTCTGGAAAGTTTAAATAAAAATGTAAAAGAAAAAAATAAATTCAGCACACTATTTTCCAAAGTACATTACAGTGGATATTAATACTCTGTTGAAAAGAGATTGGGCAATCTGAGGCAGTTGAGTTGTGTGGAATTAAATCGCCATTCAACCACATCCAGCAATGGCTCTTAGCAAGTCTTGATTTTACTGAGCTGCAATTCCTTCATTCTTGAATTAATTTCCACAGTAATCAGAATAAATAATAAATATATACAAAATTTATTGAGCACTTTTTATTTGACAAACACTGTCCTAAGTATTTTACATGTAGTAATTCATGTAATGGATTTAATGAACCTCTGAGGTATACATTATGTCATACATTAAATATTATATGATCTATTGAATATTATATATCAATATAAGCCTTATCATTGGTGAGATCAAAGAAATTATGGAGGAAAAGCAGATCATGCTTAAAGTCTTGTAACGGACTGTGAGACCTTTCTTCTCACCCTTGGTGAGATCAAAAGCCCAATGGAGTAGGAACATGAACTGATTTCCATTTAAAAGGCTCCTATTGGCTATTGTGTTGAGAATACACTACATATGAACATCAATTCATGAGATAAATGATGGGGACCTGCAATAGAATGGAAGGGTTGAAATGTTTAGATTCTAGAAATATTTGAAAGTTGAGTTGATGAATTTTCTGATGGATTAGATGTGGGATAAGAAAGGGAAAAGTCAAGGATGAGTCAGGATTCAAATAACTAGGAAAATGGAATTACCATTCACTGAAGTGTAGAATATTGTGTTTGAAACAGAGTTGGCTGGGGAAGTTCAGAAAAGGTGACAGAGAGGAAAGGAAGAAAGTCAATCTCATCCTTTTGTATGGTCATATATATATTTTAGAGACCTTAAAAGTAGTGTTATGTATGCTCCAAAAGTCAGAGTTTCTGAAGACATCTTATTAGATTTTATTTACTTGCACTTCTTCATCTCAGATCAAAATAATTTCAGGAGATTGGGCAGAAAAGAGATTTGAGTAAAAGCTCCATTCTATGCTCAAAATCTGATCATGAAGGTATTCTTTGAGTCAAGTTCATTTGCTACCAAAACTGGAATATGTCCCACCTTGAAAAATAATAATTTGCTAGACTAAACCACTAATTGTTCCTAAATATCTAGATAAAACTGAGCTCCATCAGTGCAGGAGATTAAACTCTTTCCACAAAGCATCCTCACGTCCCATGAAATAGACTTCCATTGGACTTGTAATGGCAGTTTCCAGGCATAGCCCATGTTTAAATTCTACCAATAGGTTAAAATAAGACTCACACTGAAATTTCTACTTTGCTTTCTTAGCTCTTTAATCTTCATTTTACAGATGATGTGGTGTAAGAACTGAAATTTAAAACAAAGCCTCTGATGCCAAGAGTCATGGGTTTAATCACTAAATAGATTAGAAAAAAGATTGGGCAGAGTGTAGGCAGAAATAACAGGAAATAAAAGCTATTTATGTCTTTATCTAGTCAAGTCTTATGATATCATTGAATTAAACAAATAGATGTTCAAGTGTATCTTGAAAAAGTTTAAATAACAAGTAAAATTAAGATCATGGCATTTTCCACATTACCGATCAAATATAAGTAATATAGTGAGTAAGGGAATGGTCTCTGTAAGCACACACCTAGGGTGAATTTTGATGCTGCTTTTCACTGATGATATGGCCTTATACACATCATTCACTGCTTCACCTAATATAGAAAGTGGAGTTTTTAATGTATCAGAATAATTTTAATCTAAATTTTAAAACATGGAGAGGATATTGCATGCCTTTAAGAAGTGAAGTCAAATCTAGGCACACATGAATGAAGGACACTAATCAAAAGTCTTCAGGGTTAGCAGAAACAAAGTCAAATAATCAGTAAATGTATAACGGACTTCTTCTGGCTAACCTACATTGGAAATTAGAATCCAAAACTAAGGCAAAAAGATAATATGGAAATGATATTTCAAAAAGATTGAAGTAGTTAACTGCAGTCAGACATTACTTACAAGACTTATTATGAAGAAGTGAAACTGCTTTGTTACCCTTCACTATAAACCAAACCAACCCCTCCCCCACATCCTCATGAGACTTACAGGATACAAATGACAGCAAGAGAGAGAAAGAGGGAAAAAGAGAATAACTGACATTAAAGACGAAGCTTCATCTCTTGAATTCAAGAGATCCTAGGAGAATCACTCATAGGAACTAGGAATGTATAGTGGAAACAGACATCTCATTTTGCTGTTAGATACCTGCTTATTCAGTACATTGGCTGAGGCATCAGTGCCCTAACTCTATTCCAAAGCCTCATGGTTGAAAGAAAGTTAGAGAGAAACAGCTCAATAGAGCAATGCAATAGAGCCTGCTCTTCCACCTGTAGTCAGATGAGAGAACGTGTGAGTTCCCAGCAGGTTTAAGGGTCCCTACAGAAGGTAGTACAAGCTGTGCTGTCTTAAGTCATCTTTGCATGAGGGCACCCTAGTGGGCTCAGCAGCAAGAAATAAGAAGGCATACTGACAGAAGAAAGAGAGGATTTGAATAACTTTGCACTGCAGCTCCTCTTCCATATAAGGAACACGTTCAGAGTAGGATTTTTTTTTTTAATACCAGAATCACCAGAAGAGTTTTCCTTGAACTGCCATGGATCTGCTTGTGATTAAAAAAATATATCATTGAATGCCACTGTGAGCAACAAAAGGAAATTCAATAGAGCATGACTGAAGGCACTGACTGGAGAAGAATGAGACTATTTCCTATTTGTACTTCATAGAGTAGAGCCTGTTCACTCATCCTATACTGGTTGCAAAGATAGTCTTGAGAGTAGGCTTACATTGTTTAAAGCTCAAACACATAATGAAGATAGATTAATCATGAATGACTAGATACTGAATTTCATAGTATCAAAATGCCATAAGAAAGAGAATTTTGGTTGGTATGTTAGTTTTCAGCAACTGTGGCAAAATACCTGCAAAAATCAACTTAAAGGAGGAGGGATTTATTTTAGCTCACGGTTTCAGAGGTTTCAGTCCACAATCACTTGGCTCCCTTGTTTCTGGGTCTGAGGAAAGGCACAACATCAAGGTGTGGAGCACAATGGCTCACTCCATTGCAGACAGGAAGCTGACAAACAAACAGGAAGAGGCCAGGATCCTAATGCACCCTTGAAGGGCACACTCCTGATGACCTCTGTCCTTTAGGCCCCAACTTTTAAAGTGTCCACTATCTCCCAGTAACGCCACCAGCAGGGGACCGAACCTTCATTATCCAAGCCTTTAGAAGACATTCCAGATCCAAACTGCAGCAGTTAGGAATCTAATGTGTAACCCTGATCATGTTATTTAACTTCTTATTTCCTCCATTTCCTCATCTGAAAGATAAAGTTAACAACAGGACCTTTCTCATGGTGAGGATCAAATTATTTAATATAGCAAGCACTCTGAATGGTGTTAGACACACAGAAAGCACTCCCTAAATGCTAGTCATCAGCAGTAGTATTATTATTAATGCAAGACGAAAAAGACAGAAATATATCCATAGCTGGAAACTTTAATGGAGCATTCTCAAATTTTCACAGCTGAAAAATAATCTAGACAAACAAATCAGTAATAAATATTTGGATGGTGTTTTTGTTTGGATCTTAAATGGCCCCCAAACACCCAAATACTAAAGGCTTAGTTGCCAGCCTGTGGTGGCACTATTGGGAGATGGTGGAGGCTTTATGGGTGGATGTAAGGTCATTGGAGGTTTGTACTTAAAGGAGATATCATAATGTCACTCATTTTCTTTCTCTCTCTCTCTCTGCTTCCTGACTCCCATGAAGTGAGCAGCTTTGCTCTCCCACACACTCCTGGCCATGCTGCTCTGCCTAACCCCAAAAGTAAGTGTCCAGTGACCATGAACTAAAACCTCGAAAATGGCAAGCCAAAATAACTTGTCTTCTTTTAAGTGTTTATCTTAGGTACTTATCACAGTGACAGAAAGCTAATTAACAGAGATGGTTAGAATAGCATAAATACTATCAAAGAAAGAAATAGCATAAAGAAATAAGAAAGTAAAAGCTATGAGGCTTACTATGTACAAAGCATGACAGGTGATATAAACAGTAAAACATCAAAAGGAAGATAAAAAGGAAAATAAGAAGTTGACAAAATTATATATATACATGCATGTACAAAAATTACATATACATACATCTATATGTATACATACATATATACATTATATATGTGTGTGTGTATAACATTGCCAATATCAGTTTAACCTAGAACAAATAAAAATAAAGTGAGACACCTTCTAAGTCTAACAAATTTTTAAAATAGAAAATTACAGTCACTGTTAGCTCAATCCCAGGGGAGGGGGGCTCTCTCATGTGATGCTTCATAAATTGGCTCAAACAGTTTGAAAAGCAATTAGCAATATAAACACATGAAATATTAGTAGTAATTATCTAAGTCATTTTTCCTTAGTTCTACTTTCCAGCAATTCCACTTTTCTATAATTTTCTGTATTTCTATACATTTTTGTAACTTATAATGAGAATATTTAATTTGCAATTTTAATTTCAAATAGTTCTAGAGTTTGGAAAACAGAAGCAGTCCACAACCCAGTTTTCTCTCCTCTGTGTATATGTGCTGTATATGTACAGATGTGACCTATCATTCAACAGCATTAGCTTCTATATTGTGAAAGGTATCTTTCCTTAGCTAGGTTGCTTTCTTTGTGCTGCTGCATCAAAATCTTATTCTTTTAACCAGTTTATTGCATTTCTTGAAGATAAATGTTTGCCAGGGATTCATTGCTTTTCCAGGTGAATTTGCTATAGTAGGAAAGATGTATTCTTGAGAGGTCAGAGTCCCCTCACCATAGGTTTTATTTGGTTTTTAGGTTTTATTTGGTTGTGACATGTGGATTGAATGTTTTCATTAGTCTGAACCTGGATCTTTTGCCTCCTAAACGTTTTTCTTTTCCTTGGTTGTCTTGTCACAGTTTATTAAAAGCACATTTTGTTCTGTGGAATTAGATTCCCATCTCCTCAGCTTGATGGGATTTTTGTCTCTTCACCTGAGAATTGTAGATCACAGGATAATTCAGTAATACTTTAAATCAAGGAATTTAATAAAACTGTTATGTTGCATACAATTTAAAGGTGCTCTAAAATAGATTAGTCTAAAATATATCCCTAACCTTCTAGTTTCTATAATCTTGTACAGATAAAGACTGTGAATATATATTTGAGATAAATCCAAATTCAAAATATATACTGTATCAATTTATATGCATATAGACAGGTATACATTCACATCTTTTGTGAGAGCTTCAGTAGAACACCATGGAGTCAGAAGGAGCTGATGGCATTGGTAAGCAGCAGAAGCCCTTAAGTAAACCCCTATCTTATTTCTCCTCTCTCTACCTTCCTTTCTTTCTCCTTTCTCCTCTCCCTTTCTTTCTTGCTGTCAAGTGAAAGGAAAAGAACATTTAGGCTAAAATTTTCTATCATTGTATCATTCCTAAAGCCAAGTGGCCGAAAATTGTCAATTACAATTGGTCATTTTAAGACTTATGAAAATATGTAATCTGTTCACACTGTACCCATTTTAAAGTAATACAATAATAGAAAAATTTCAACTTAAAATATCTTGCCAAAATACTAGTGATTTGGAGAACTCATTTTTTTAATCCTGAAATATTTAAGCCAATTATTTTAAAGCTGTACCAGAAAAGGTACTTAGAGTAAACTTTTACATGACGCAAATCATTTCATTTCTGTAGTTCTCCATTTTTCCTTTTTTAAAGAATATTAATTATTTTCTTCAAACTATAATGCTCATTACAAAAACTTCAAATTTCCAAGAAGACAACAAAATGAAAAGAAATAATCCTTGGTAAGTTTTAGAGAACACCATGGTGCTGGTTTATATATATATATATATATATATATATATATATATATATATATATATATAATTACATATACTGAAAGAAAAGAGAGTTAAGTGTGTTGGAATTAAAACATTGCTTTTTATTATTAATTAAAAACCTAAAATTTATTTTTAGGATAAAAATCAGAAATATAAATAAAATATCTAAATCTCAGTTAAAATACTTTTGCTTTAAAGTTAAGTTCTAAAATCCCCTTAAATATTATAAAAAGGTACAGGATAAGTGTCTCTTAATTGCAATGTTTGAGACCAGAAGTATTTTTGGATTTCAGATTTTAAAATACTTGTATTTAAATAATGAGATATGTTAGGGTAGAACTCAAGTATAAACAAGAAATTCATTTGTGTTTTCATGTACACCTTGAACACACAGCCTACAGGCACTTGTGCAGAGTATTTTTAGTGTACACAAGTCATCTGCATTTTTTACTTTGATCCATCTCATGAGGTCAGGTGTAGAATTTTCCACTTGTAGTATCATGTCAGTGATCAAAGAAATTTCAGATTTTGGTGCATTTTGTGTTTGAGATTTTTGGATTAGAAATACTCATCTCACTATGGACAGAATATGAAGAAGCTCTTGCATATTTGGGGGCCTCAATATTTCAGTATTTAATAGTTTATGTGACTGCACACTGTTACTGGTGAGAAAGTCAACATTCTCCCTCCCTTTCCCATTTTTGTTAATTGTATCATCTTTCTTCTGCCTTGTAGTTTAATTTCTTCAGTTACTCATCTCAAAATAATGCATTTACACATTCTCCACCAACTTTTGTCACAGCCTCTCCATTCCCCACTCACTTGCCTGTAATTGCCAGGGTGAGTGGAGGGAGGATGTTTGTTATTTAGAAAAGACTTCTGGAACACTTATAATTCAATAATAAAAAAACAAATAATCCAATTAACATATAGGCAAAAGATCTAAATAGCCATTTCTCCAAAGAAGGTATACAAGTGACTAATAAGTGCCTAAGATGTCAATGTTATTATAAGAAATGCAGATCCAGATTCCAGGCACAGTGAGAAACCACTTAGCACACAGTAGGGTAGATAAAAACCATATATGAAATGCAAATGTGTATCTACAAAAAGGGCTAATATGAGAGATTATCCTAGATCCTTGCCAGTGTTGGTTATTGTCAATCGAAACTGCATGTATCATGAGCAGGAATGTAAAATGGTAATACTAATTTGAAAAACTGTTTTACTAGTTTCATAAAAAGTTAAAATGCTCTGTGATTCAGTGCTTATATTTGTGTACACATAATTTTTTCCAAAAGACATGAAAACATGTCTACAATAAACCTTGCTCTAAAATGTTAAAAAAAAAAAAGGAGAAACATTTTCTCTAATTTAACTTTGCCATCAGAAACCCCAGAAGGGAGATTATACCTAACAGTCATCTTCAGCACCAGAAGTTAGCATGTATTTCATATACTATGCAAAACAAAGAACTCTATGTGAGGTCAGAAAGGAAGAAAAACAAGCTCAGTTAACTTGGCTGAATTCAATTATATCTGAAATGATTACCAACAGGTATAATTTGTGAATTACCTCTCTTTCCCACTTTAGATTCATATGATGGCTTTATTTAAGCGTCCAAAATATGTTTTATAAACCCTGCATTCTATACAAATAAAGGAGTTCAGATGGAGGAAAAAAATTTTCTTTACAAAACAATTTAAATACAAGAGAGTACTCATTTATTTAAAAAGAAAACCTCTTTAAAAATCTATTGTCTTGTCCAGATTTTTAAGAAACAAAAAGAAACAATTATAACCAAATTCATCAATAGAGTATTTTCAGGCCCAAAAGGTTTGCTTCAAATTTCTCTTTAATGATAGCTGAATTTTATTTTATTTATTTTTGGGGTGAGGGGTGCACTGGGGTTTGAACTCAAGTCCTCACATTTGTTAGGCAGGTGCTCTACTTCTTGAGCCATTCTACCAGCCCTGATTTTCTTTTTAAATAGAAACTTGTGTTCTCAATTTTGGGTTTCTTATTAAGAAGAAAAAGGTATCATCTTGTATCCACAATGCTACATTTCCTGTGTCCTTACATAGTTGAAAATAAATACCTTGAAGATATCCATCTTATCAGAGTATAAAATTCCCCTCATAGACTGAAATAAGTGTTTAGTGATACTATATAGGAATATTTAAAAAGCCAGAGTGTGCTTATATAATTATGCCAGACATTTCTCCTCTTTCATCTTAGTTTTGAAATGTCTTTTAAAATATAATCCTGTATAGCTTCCACTAGTTTACCCACTTCTTTCTTTGTGATTTTATAACTTTAAAAATAGGCATTTTTAAACTTTGAACTTGAAATTTTCTGTAAACATAAAAAATAGAAATGAAAATATGCTTAATCACTGAATAAAATTTTCTTAAACATAAAAATATTAAGTTGACTGATTTCGTGTGTCACCTTGGGTAGGTCATACTACCCAAATATTTCATCACACACCAGCCTGGATATCACTGTGAAGGTATTTTTTATATGAACTTAATGTTATAAATTATTTAAAGCAGATTTTAAACAAAACTTTTTCTTCTTTTCCCTCTAATTTGTTTTTTTTTTTTATTGCTGTTTCTGTTTATCTGTTTGTTTTTTAGTGGTACTGGAATAAAACCCAGGGCCTTCCTAGACAAGCACTCTACCACTTGAGCAAAGCTTCCGACCCTTTTCTCTACAGTTTGTTTTCAGGTAGAGTCTCTCACTTTTGCCCCAGTCAGCCTTAGATAATGATCCTCCACCCTCTGCCTGCCAAGCAGCCAGGACCACTGCCAATGTGCTTTGGAGTTAGCGCATCACTGATTTTTTGCTTGGGCTGGGTTTGAGCTTCAATCCTCCTATCTCTGTCTTCCAGGTAGTAAATACAGCAAATTATCCTCCATGATGTGGATGGACCTCATCTGAAGGCCATAGAGGAGCAGACTGAGGTCCTCTAGAGAAAAGAAATTCTGTCTCTCGACTGCCTTGAGACTCAAACTGCAGAAATCAACTCTTGTCTGTGTGTGTGTGTGTGTGTGTGTGTGTGTGTGTGTGTGTGTGAGAGAGAGAGAGAGAGAGAGACAGAGAGAGAGAGAGAGAGACAGAGAGAGAGAGAGAGATGTATGTGTGTATGTGTGTGAGAGAGATATGTTTGTATATCAAAGAGAAAGATGTATGTGTGTGCATATAAGAGGGTGTGTGTGTGTGTGTGTGTGTGTTTGTGTGTGTGTGTGTGTGTGAGAAAGAGAGGGGAGGAACTTATTGGAGCCTATTGGTTATGTTTCTCAGAAGACCATGAATAATACAAGCATAAAATTAATCTGCAGATCAAAAGAGAATTCCTTATAAAATAAAGCAAAGCCAACAAGTCTAAATTGAGGCATATCCTTAGTGAAGCACTGAAATTTAAGAAAAAGGTGCTATATACTTGTTGTCATTCATTGTTCACTAACTACCTTTTCCTTAACTCTCCATTGTTGAAATCTTGATAAATGCAATATTTAGTCCCCCCTGGATTAATTCAAGGCCCATCTGAGTAGGAACTCAAAAATATATGTTGAAACTATTCCAGGAATGGGGAGATAGGGGGATGGAGGAAAGCAGTGAATTCAAGTATATTTGATACATTTTAAGAACTTTTGCAAATGCCACAATGTACCCCTACCCAGCACAACAATAAGAAAAAGAAAAAGCAGTCTTGAAAAATACTCACATTTACTAGTAATGAAAGAAATGCAAATGAATGTTATGATAAAATATAATTTTAAGATAAATTGCCAAAAGCTAAAATAAAAGATGATAACCAGCAATATGTATATGTATATATATTTTTTAACTTAAGAAAAGTAGTTGAAAATTACAAATAATTATATTCATCTTTATTTTCTCTCATGGGAGGGAAGAAAGTCAATAGTTATGTGGTAGGTGTTAAGAGGTCTCCAAGTGATAGTGAGACATTTGAATTGAATAAGTTCTCTTGACGTAGTTGTACATACAATATTGCATTTGTTGAGCCTTAAGTATCACTGAATACAGTGTTATATTGCTTGTAAACATTGTATTATCCATACAATATTGGATGTAATTCTAAGGATTAATTTCTAACTATCCAATAAAGCAGACTGTACTCTATATTCTGTAGGTAAGAAAATTTGCCCATGGTGGCTCAATAAGTAGAGAAATCAAGGTGAAAAAACAAGAGCATACACTCTTTTCTTCTAAAAACAATCTCTCCTATCACAAGGGATTTTAATTAGTTTAAATCAAAAATGTACAAAGTAAATATAGTGGTCAGGACTTTAAGATAAACAATAGAGTGAAGTGAGGGAGAGGCAAATCAGAAAAGGGCATAGACATGAAGTTTATGTTTTCATGAACCCAAATTAAGTGAAAGAACTTAATGGTAGAACTTCTTTCACAGTAACTGTATGGCTGACCTAATTTTTCAAGACAGACATAGTCTCTGGAGCACTTTATATAAACATCTGCCTTATATATATGGAGCACTTCTTAGTGAACATGGATGCCAAACCTTTTGCTAAAGAGAAGATTGGTTCTGTTTGCAATTAACTATTTTCCTATCAATTATCTTTACAAATTCATATTTAGATAATTAGATTGGAGGTGCTAATGTACTTAATAGTTACTTCCCTTCACCAGGTCTTTGTCTTTTTCCAATACTCAAGAAAATACTTTCACTGATTACCAAACTTGCTCCAAGGTTTTCCTCCTATATAATTTTGTTCAAGCTCTTCTACATCAAGCTTCCTTTTCCTCCCCAGTTTTAGTATGTTCTTACACTTCATCCTTTAAGGACTAGTAAAAATGCTCTTTCATACAATGTCCCTTGCTATTTCAGCTAGATGAAATTTTGCAACTTTTTCTGAACGATGTTAGTGTTTTATCTGACCTATTTGTTTCTTATTACTTTCAACTTCTATTACCCCTATTTTAATGCAGGCATTTTGAAAGCAAATAAACTATATTTTACATTCTTGAAACTCTCACAATATTTTAATATGCTTTTAATACAGTAGTATCCAGTAGAAGAATAATAAATGCTGGCTGAATATTGATGTTGGCATTTACTAGAGTTGTAATGCATTCCCTATAACAAATTTAAATATTGCTGTATTACTTTAAAACTAACCAATATACTAATTCTTTTTCTGCACATACTTTGCAATTGCTATTCTAATACTCTATTATATCAACAAATTATTGGACACAGTGGTAAGCAAAACAGCATTTTTATAAGAACCTAGAAGCCTTTACTAAACCTGCCAAACATATTTTGAGGAAAGTACCTACTTTGAAATACAGTATGTCTTATCAAAATTGTTAAATGCTAATCCTCAAATATTATTTTAATAATAAATGGGTACTCTTTTAGCAACCAGCTCAAGAGCAGTTCTGCTAAATCTTAACCTAAATTAAATGGCTATTTCAGATATGTCAGGTTGCTGATAAGTAATTACTCTTCCCCTTGCACCTGGCCCTTCAGAAATTCCTACAGAGTCTTACACTTAGGTGTCTACTGAAAAGTTTGCATGAATTTTTGAAATGTAATTGAATTATGATGTTAAAATAATTGGTGAATACAATTTACTGAGTTATATTGAGAGTTTAGTGACTTGAAAACAACTTTGAAATTGAATACTCAGATCCAGAATTCCAAGTTGAGCACTGGCTGTGTCAGAATTTCCCATTATCTTTGATAATTTTTGTCCTTTTATGTTTTCCTCCAGCTTAATTATCCCCAACTATGAACTATGAAGCAACATCAACCATGAATCTGGAATTTAAGAGGTCAACTTTCATTGAATGAAAAATATAGAAAAATACATAATTTTCACCTCTAACTCAGAGTCACATCTAACTTTTATAATCCTTCACAAATTAAAAATTGAATTATTTAGCATTTTTAAACTTTTTCTAGATGTACTGAAATATTTTGTGCATTCACCAGCATCATTTATTTTTAGACATTAATGAAATCTTCCTGTATATTTAAATTGGTTTACCCAACAAAAGAATAGGGTTTTCATATAATTATTTAAATGGAAAATGATAATCTTTTTTTTAATTATTTTTATTTTATTCATATGTCCATACAATGTTTGGGTCATTCCTTCCCCTTCCCAACTTCCCCCTTACCCCTCCCCCCTGCCCATCCCTCTTCTCCCCTACCCCCTCACTACCCAGCAGAAACTATTTTGCCCTTATCTCTAATTTTGTTGAAGAGAGAGTATAGGCAATAATGGGAAGGACCAAGGGTTTTTAATAGTTGAGATAAGGATAGCTACACAGGGAGTTGACTCACACTGATTTCCTGTGCATGTGTGTTAACTTCTAAGTTAATTCTTCTTGAACTAATCTTTTTTCTAGTTCATGGTCCCCTTCTCCTATTGGCCTCAGTTGTTTTAAAGTATCTGCTTTAGTTTCTCTGCATTGAGAGCAACAAATGCTATCTAGTTTTTGAGGTGTCTTACCTATCCTCATACTTCCCTAGTGTGCTCTCGCTTTATCATGTGATCATAGTCCAATCCCCTTGTGTTTGCTCTTGATCTAATGTGCACACATGAGGGAGAACATACGATTTTTGGTCTTTTGGGCCAGGCTAACCTCACTCAGAATGATGTTCTCCAATTCCATCCATTTACCAGCGAATGATAACATTTCGTTCTTCTTCATGGCTGCATAAAATTCCATTGTGTATAAATACCACATTTACTTAATCCATTCGTCAGTAGTGAGGCATCTTGGCTGTTTCCATAACTTGGCTATTGTGAATAGTGCTGTAATAAACATGGGTATGCAGGTGCCTTTGGAGTAACCTGTGTCACAGTCTTTTGGGAATATCCCCAAGAGTGGTATTGCTGGATCACATGGTAGATCTATGTTTAGCTTTTAAAGTAGCCTCCACATTTTTTTCCAGAGTGGTTGTACTAGTTTGCATTCCCACCAGCAGTGTAAGAGGGTTCCTTTTTCCCCACATCCTCACCAACACCTGTTGGTAGTGGTGTTGCTAATCATGGCATTTCTAACAGAGGTAAGGTGGAATCTTATGAGGTTTTAATTTGCATTTCCTTTATTGCTAGAGATGGTGAGCATTTTTTCATGTGTTTTTTGGCCATTTGAATTTCTTCTTTTGAGAAAGTTCTGTTTAGTTCACTTGCCCATTTATTTATTGGTTCATTAATTTTGGAAGAATTTAGTTTTTTAAGTTCCCTATATATTCTGGTTATCAGTCCTTTGTCTGATGTGTAGCTGGCAAATATTTTCTCCCACTCTGTGGGTGTTCTCTTCAGTTTAGAGACCATTTCTTTTGTTGAGCAGAAGCTTTTTAGTTTTATAAAGTCCCATTTATCTATGCTATCTCTTAGTTGCTATGCTGCTGGAGTTCCATTGATAAAGTTCTTGCCTATACCTATTAATTTCAGAGTATTTCCTACTCTTTCCTATACAAACTTTAGAGTTTGTGGTCTGATATTAAGATCCTTGATCCATTTTGAGTTAATATTGGTATAGGGTGATAAACATGGATCTAGTTTCAGTTTTTTGCAGACTGCTAACCAGTTTTCCCAGCAGTTTTTGTTAAAGAGGCTGTTATTTCTCCATCGTATATTTTTAGCACCCTTGTCAATGACAAGTTGGTTATAGTTGTGTAACTTCATAGCTGGGTCCTATATTCTGTTCCACTAGTCTTATGTCTGTTTTTGTGCCAGTACCATGCTGTTTTTATAGTTATTGCTTTGTAATATAGTTTGAAGTAGGGTATTGTGATACCTTCAGCGTTGTTCTTTTGACTGAGTATTGCATTGGCTATTTGTGTCCTCTTGTGTTTCCATATAAATTTAACGGTAGATTTTTCAATCTCTTTAATGAATGTCATTAGAATTTTGATGGGAATTGCATTAAACATGTAGATTACTTTTGGGAGTATCGACATTTTTACTATGTTGATTCTACCAATCCATGAGCATGGGAGATCTCTCCACTTTCTATAGTCTTCCTCAATCTCTTTCTTCAGAAGTTTAGTTTTCCTTGTAGAGGTTGTTCACATCCTTTGTTAAGTTTACACCTAGGTATTTGATTTTTTTGAAGCTATTATGAATGGAATTGTTTCATACATTCTTTCTCAGTTTGTTTGTATTAGTGTATAGAAGTGCTAATGATTTTTCTATGTTGATTTTATATCCTACTACCTTGCTATAGCTATTGATGGTGTCTAGGAGCTTTTGAGTAGAGTTTTTTTGGGTCTCTAAGGTATAGGATCATATCATCTGCAAATAGGAATATTTTTACAGTTTCTTTACCTATTTGTAATCCTTTCATTCCTTCTTCTTGCCTAATTGCTCTGGCTAGGAATTCCAGTACTATGTTGAATAGGAGTGGAGATAGTGGGCATCCTTGTCTAGTTCCTGATTTTAGAGGGAATGGTTTCAGTTTTTCTCCATTTAGTATAATGCTGGCTGTAGGTTTGTCATATATAGCTTTTATAATGCTGAGGTACTTTCCTTCTGTTCCTAGTTTTCTTAGAGCTTTTATCATGAAGTTGTGTTGGAGCTTATCAAAGGCTTTTTCTGCATCTATTGAGATGATCAAGTGGTTTTTGTCTTTGCTTCTGTTAATGTGGTTTATTACGTTTATTGATTTTCATATGTTGAACCACCCCTGCATTCCTGGGATGAAGCCTACTTGGTCGTGGTGAATAATCTTTTTGATGTGTTGTTGAATTTGGTTTGCCATTATTTTATTGAGGATTTTTGCGTCAATGTTCATTAAGGAGATTGGCCTATAGTTCTCCTTTTTGGAGGTGTCTTTGCCTGGTTTTGAGATAAGTGTAATACTGGCTTCATAAAACATGTTTGGCAGTTTTCCTTCCCTTTTTATTTCGTGGAACCGTTTAGGGAGGGTTGGCATCAGTTCTTCTTTAAAGGTCTGATAGAATTCAGCAGAGAATCCATCAGGTCCTGGACTTTTCTTTTTGGGGAGAATTTTGATTGCTGCTTCAATTTCATTTTGTGTTATAGATCTATTTAGGTGATTAATATCCTCATGGTTCAGTTTTGGATGATCATATGTATCTAGAAATCTGTCCATTTCTTTAAGATTTTCAAATTTATTTAAATATAGGTTCTCGAAGTAGTCTCCAATGATTCCCTGGACTTCCATGGTATTTGTTGTTATCTCCCCTTTTGCATTCCTGATTTTACTAATTTGGGTTTTTTCTCTCCTCATTTTAATTAGGTTTGCCAGAGGGTCTGTCGATCTTGTTTATTTTTTCAAAGAACCAACTTTTTGTTTTATTAATTCTCTGTATGGGTTTTTTGGTTTGTATTTCATTGATTTCAGCTCTTATTTTTATTATTTCTCTCCTTCTATTTGTTTTGGGATTTGCTTGTTCTTGTTTTTCTAGGAGTTTGAGATGTATCATTACGTCATTAATTTGGGATCTTTCAGTCTTTTTAATATAGGCACTCATGGCTATAAACTTTCCTCTCAGGACTGCCTTTGCTGTGTCCCATAGGTTCCGGTAAGTTGTGTTTTCATTTTCATTGACTTCCAGGAACTTTTTAATTTCCTCTTTTATTTCATCAATGACCCATTGTTCATTAAGCAATGAGTTATTTAGTTTCCAGCTGTTTGCATGTTTTTTGTCTTTACTTTTGTTGTTGAGTTCTAGTTTTATTGCATTGTGATCAGATAGAATGCATGGTATAATTTCTATTTTCTTATATTTGCTGAGGCTTTCTTTGTGCCCTAGGATATGATTAATTTTGGAGAAGGTTGCATGGGTTATTAAGAAGAATATATATTGTGTAGATGTTGGATGAAATGTTCTGTAGGCATCAACTAGATCCATTGGATCTATGGTATATTTTACATCTAGGATTTCTTTATTGATTTTTTGTTTGTATGACCTATCTATTGATGATAATGGGGTGTTAAAGTCTCCCACGACCACTGTGCTGGAGTTCATATATGCTTTTAGGTTCTTCAGGGTATGTTTGATGAAATTAGGTGCGTTGACATTGGGTGCATATACGTTGATGATTGTTATTTCCTTTTTGTCTATTCCCCCTTTTATTAGTATGAAATATCCTTCTTTATTTCATTTGATCAATGTAGGTTTGAAGTCTACTTTGTCAGAAACAAGTATTGCTACTCTTGCCTGTATTTGAGGGTTATTGGTTGGTATATCTTCTTCCAGCCTTTCATCCTAAGCCTATGTTTATTTCTGTTGGTGAGATGAGTCTAATGTGAGCAACAAATTTCTTCCTTTTTAATCCAATTCATTAAATGGTGCCATTTGATGGGGTAATTAAGTCCATTAACATTAACTGTTAGTACTGATAGGTATGTGGTGAGTCCTGTCATTTAGTTGTCTTAGTTGTTTGAAGGTTTGATTGTGTGTACCTAAGTTGAGGTTACTCTCTACTTTCTTGCTTTTTCTTTTCCTGTGGTTTGGTGCTGCCTGCCCTTTCATGATTATGTTGGGTTTCACTTTCTATGTGCAGAATCCCTTGAAGAATCTTTTGTAGTGGTGGCTTTGTAGTCACATATTATTTTACTTTCTGCTTATCATGGAAGACTTTTACTGCTCCATCAATTTGAATGATAGTTTTGCTGGGTAGAGTATCCTGGGGTTGAAGTTATTTTCATTCAGTGCCAAGAACATCTCACCCCAAGCTCTTCTTGCTTTTAATGCTTCTGTTGAGAAGTCTGCTGTGATTTTCATGGGTTTACCTTTGTGTGTTATTTGTTTTTTCACTCTTACAGCCTTCAATATTCTTTCTCAAGTGTCTGTATTTGTTGTTTTAATGAGAATATGCTGTGGGGTAGTTCTGTTTTGGTCAGGTCTGTTTGGTGTTCTGGAGGCCTCTTGCATCTGTATGGGAATAGATTTCTCTAGATTTGGGAAATTTTCTGTTATTATTTTGTTGAATATATTATGCATTCCCTTTGCTTGCACCTCTTCTCCTTCTTCAATGCCCATGATTCTCAGGTTTGTTCTTTTGATGGAGTCAGTGAGTTCTTGCATTTTCTTTTCACAGGTCTTGAGTTGTTTAATTACCATTTCATCATCAAGTTCTGTGATTCTGTCTTCTGTTTGTTCTATTCTGATGGATTGGCCTTCCATCTTGTTTTGCAATTGTTTCGTTCTTTTTTCTGATGTTTTCCATATCCTGAGTCTCTTCCTCTTTAATGTTGTCTTTTTCACCCTGAGTTCATTTATCTCTTTATTAATCATGTTCTTCATTTCACTTTGGTGTTTATACAGTGCTTCTATGGTTTCTTTTATTTCTTCTTTTGCTTTTTCAAATTCTCTATTTTTGTTTTCTTGGAATTTCTTGAGTGTCTCCTGTACATTTTGGTTGACCATATCCAGTATCATCTCTATAATATTCTCATTGATTACCTTAGGATTTCTTCTTTTAAGTTATTCTTGTGGGCTTCATTGGGCTCTTTGGCATAGTATATCTTCATTTTGTTGGAGTCTGGATCTGAGTATCTGTTTTCTTCATTTCCCTCTGGTTCCTGAACTAATTTTTTGCTCTGGAGAAACTGGTATCTGTGTTTTTTCTGTCTTCCCATCATTGCCCTTGGTGTTGTTATTGTCCCTGTACTGTGTGCAATTAAGTATTTTCTAGCTTATAATAATAACACTTGTGATATTTAGAATGGAAGGGTGAGAGGAGATGGAAAGCAAACAAGTCAAAGAAAAAGGGAAAAACAAATAAGTAAAAAACAAAACAAACAATCAGAAAAAAGTTTCAAAGATATAAACAGGGTGAGATAGTATACTAATCAACAGTAAGCCAAACAGTCATTAGAGAGATAGAGAGAGGATCGAAAAATTAAAAAAAAAAATCTCCAATTTCAAATGCAATAAGGTTTCATTCTTAATAATTTTGGTGTTAGTCCCTCAGCCTCCAATACTGGAGATGGTGTCTCAGAAGTAGTTCTGTCATTGTCTCATCAAAGGGGAATAAAACCAAATAAATCAAAACAAAACAAAACACTGCAAAGTGTCCCAAGTTCAAATGAAATACAGTTTCAGTAAGTTTTTCAGCATGCAGGTGTAGTCAGTTGTTGTCTCATCAAAGGAAGAGAGAAAAAAAAAGAGTCTGGAGACAGTTCTGTGAATGGCTATCTGTGGCTGTGGCTTGCCTGCCCGCTTCTGTCAGCCTGCTATTGCTGGAGGCTTTATATATGCAGATCTCAGGAGTAAGCTTAACACTCACCTAGCCCCTCAGGCTTTGTTTACTCAGAGTTCTCCTGGGTGAGACAGCCATTGCTACAAGCTTTCCCCTTTCCAAGCACACTGGGGGAGGTGACACTGCACTCGCTTTCTCTGGCCGGCTTGTTTATTTACAGTTCATGTGGGACATGGGCCTTCCCCCCCTCCTGTGGAGTTTTCCTCCCACTGCCATTTTCACAAGCTTTCCCGCTCCTGGTTGCTGGATGTGTGCCACCGCTCCTGCCTTCTCTGGCAGGCTTGTTTATTTGCAGTTCTGTTTGGGATTTCCCCTCCTTCTCCTTTGGTGCTCAGGATGCCCAGCCCTCTTTCTACATGTCTTTTTTGTTGTTATTGCTTATTATTCAGTTTTTTTTCTTTTTTCTCTAGGTGGGGGTCAGTCTGTCCAGGGGGCTATGCTGATCTGGGCCAGGGTTGTCTGTAGGAGTACCACATGCTGCTTGGCTCACCTTGTGGTCCACGTCTTCCCAAGCTGTCTGGGCGCTGGCATCTGGCTGCAGCCTGGGAGCCCTCCTGGTTTCTCTGCTTAACGTGAAGTGGAGATGCTATGAGCAGGCTAGGGGTGTGGAGGAGTCAAAGTTTTGCCTCTTATCAGTGGTTTTCCCCGTAAGGTGTATCTCCAGCATCTCTCCAAGATTTTACTTTAGGAGTCACACTTTCTGCTTCCTCCCTCTAGCCACCATCTTGGAATCTCCTTGGAAAATGATAATCTTAATGTAACATCAATTGTTGTCTCAGTATGTTTGTTTATTTCTGTATGCTTGTATAGTATTCCTTTACTTACAAAGCATTTCTAATTAGAACATCCCATTCTTAGCAAAACCTGTGAAGTGTGCAGGGTGGGGCTCATCTTCATTTTGCAACTAAAAAGTCTGGGGGGCTATAAAAATAAAAGTGAATTTCCCCTACTCACAGCAAAATAAAAAATAAAACCTGTACTGGAGCCAAAATCAAGTCTCAGTTAAGAGTCTTCTTTTCTTCTTTGTTTGTTTTGCATTTGGGACTCATGATCTTCCTCCTCAGGAGTGTGGGGATTCTAAGTATGCACCACCACTATTCAGAGCTATTCAATGCTTCTCCTAATGCCTCACTCTGCCTATTGATAAAAGGCACAAGGAGCAGTCATTGCAGGTAAGGTTTTACCCAATAAAATTAAAGGAATTGAACAGAATATTTTAATAATTTCTCATCGATTTCTCAAGTGCTTATAATGTTCTAGTTACTATTGGGTATGCTATGGAAAATATACAGATCCTATTTTCATGTACTTACTCATGCATTTGACTATTTATTCAATATTTTTCAAACATTTGCTAAGTTCAGAAACGTTTCAAGTACTGAGAAACCAATAAGATACATTACCTTTGTATACATCACCTTAGAATTATTGGGATGTCAATCATAAAAAATTTTAACCATAGTGGCTATAATTGATCAATCAATACAATAAGTGTCATCAGTATCCTAATAGATTTATTTATTAAGCCTTGGGATATCATAATTGGAACAATTACCTCTGCCATGAGTTCAAGATATGCTTCAAAGTAAAAGTAACTGCTAAATTGCAACTTTAGAAAAAATGCATTTAAATAATTTGATATACAAGTTAAAACATAGTTAAGAATAAAAAACCTTGCTAAACCCTAAGACATATAAAAAGAAATACAGTAATATCTTTATTATCAAAAAAAGACTAGTTTCTCATAGAAATTCCTTATCTGACTCTTCTGTCAAATGTACTGAAAACATGAGACAGAGTGGTTTGCATAGAAAAAAAAGAATCAGGAAATAAGATATAAAGCACTGAATCTATTTAGAAGGCCTTACAGAAGGTAATCTAGACGTTATTTTTCATTAATTAAGAAAAATAATTTTTACTTAAAAAGAGGGAATAAAAGAGGAGAATGGGTGTTAGTTTACAAAAATCTGAGACTAGAGTCAAGAAGAAAAAATAGTAAGAAACTGTTCTATTAAATTCTGTGATATTCTCCTCAAAAATTAGACCTATAAACAACTGTAACTAATATATTTAAAAGAGTATAGGAAATATCCAATAAACTGCAAACAAGTAAAAATATCCTGCAATAAGTGAATGCTGATAAAGGGAACAATCCATCAAGAAGAGATAACAATGTAAACATAATAGGCCCAATTTCATAAAACAAACACTATTATACATGCAAGCACAGATAGATCCCAACACAATAATATGTGACTTCAATATCCCACTCTCAACAATAAATAAGTCATCCAGATGAAAAACCAACAAAGAAATTTCAGAATCAATCGACACTATAGACTAAATGGACTTAACAGAAATCTATAGAATAGTTCACTCAATAGCTGCACAGTACTCACTCTTCTAGCAGCCCATGGAACTTTCTACAAAATAGATTGCATTTAAGGACATAAAGCAAGTCCTAACAAATATAAGAAAATTGAAATAAACCCCTATGTTCTATCAGACCACAATGGAATAAAGTTAGAAATCAACACCAAAAGAAACTAGAAGGATAGTATATAGAAGAACAGGATGGACTTTAAAGACACAATTGACAAAATCCCCTTATACCATTAATTTATACTAATAAATTTTATTTTAAAAGACAGTTTGGAGGGAGAGAAAAAAATCTTAATATAGAATCATAGCAAAGGACACAGTTTCTCTGCTCCCGAATCTTATTCCATCCAATTGGTGTGAGCAATTTAACTGTGAAAAATGGATTAAATAATGTAGCTATGGAAACAAAGCACTTGGGTACAACAGTCCAGAAATAATGCATGACCTCTAAACATTTCTGATCATAAATTCTTATCAGTGAAATTCTAAACCCACATCTTGTATGTGTACCTTTGGATATATTCATATAAAATATACATTATAAAGGTCACACTTAATTAACATGGATAATAAATAAAACAATAATTTTGAAAAATAAGTATTTCTGTTTGATAAATCTACAAAGATATTCCAAACTGTTCTTCCTTAACTTTCACAGACCATCATTAAGTGTGTTTATGTCCCTCTTTGGAGATCACTAGACTACATAACTGAGAATTTATGAGAACAAGTATAGCAGGGAAGGAAGAAAGAGAAAAATGATGAAAAGAATTTACAAATCTGACTCCAAGGAAAATGACAGCTAGATATAGGGGTAGAAAAAAGGAGAAGCTGAAAGTTTGGCTAACAGGTCTGATATTTTTATTAGCCAAACTATGGCAGACAAAAAGAGCAGCAGATATAGGGGTTTGGAATAGGATAAATGAGGAAAGTAGATAAATTCATTTAGTATAAATGTCCTTCAAATAAAGATCAAGAGCTCAGGAAAAAGAGCTTGAGATACAAATTAGAGAGGCAGAGGCAATAGTTGGTAAGTGAGACTCAGAAAATGAGATTGTGCAGAAAAGGACTGCAGAGAAAGCTATTCTTCAGCACTGTGGGGAGGGGGTTTCTGTAGTGGAAATGTTTGTATGCTGCCAAAAATTCTTGCTGGAATTTAATACCCATGGCAATTGAATTAAGAGGTGGAGTCTGTAGGATGTGAATAGGTCATGGAAGTTCCATCATCATGAATAGGATTAATGCCCTTAATAAAAAGGGCTTGAGTTAGTCTCTTTAGCCCATTTTGCTCTTCTCCTTAGTGAGAACATAACAAGAAGGTGCTAAGTTGGAGCAGAGGAACTCTCACCAGACATTGAATCTCTTATTTCCTTGACCTTAGACTTCCCAGCCTTTAGAACAGTAAGAAACAAATTTCTGTAATTTATAAATTACTAAGGCATTTTGTAATTGCATCCAGAAAGGACTAAGACAGTGCCATACTTGGATCTGAGAAGCCAATGATACTTTGGATCCTCTCTTGACAAAAATGCACAATATATATTTGTAAGTGATTTTAGAGATTTCCAAATCATGCAAAGAGAAGAAAAGAAGGTATAATGTAGAACAAGGAATGATGGAACCCCACATAATGCACTATAGTACATATGTCATATTGTAGAATATTTTAAGGTATCAATTTTATTTATGGGTTTAACATTACAGTTACATGAATATTAAGCAAAAATAAAAAGTAAGCATAGAAAACAGATTCTTTTAAACTCTAGTTCCAAATATAAATTGGATAGGAATACAAAAATTGAATTATTTCTTAGTGGATAGAGTAAGGCAAAGAGTTGCCCATGGCCACCTTAAGAAAGGAAGATCACATACCTTTATTATTATTCTTAAAACCCTTCTCCTGGATGACTTGCCTAAGGCAACAAAGAATTAATAGCAAAAAGGGGAAAATGCATAATATACTCTTTCTTATGAAAATACTGCTAAGGCTTCTGACCCACCATGGGTTGAGCATGTACTCCTGAATTATTTCCCATGGGTAGTGAGAGAGTTGTGTTGATCCAGCCACAATATCTGTATTTAAGAGCACTCTGTTTATAAACACTCCACATCTTCCCATTTCAACTTGGAAGCTCTCCAAGGCAACATTGCAACCTCATTCAATAGACCCACATTGCTGGAATCCACTCTATACTTAATAGTAACTTAACCTGCAGAAGAAAGAAAATTAATTAAATTCTCACTGAAACCTCAGTCCCTTGTGAAATTGAATCAAAACAATGGTTGCCCTTTGGTTTCATCACACTTGACTGTAATTAATACTTTGAAGTTTTATTTCAAAATCTCACAGGAAACAAGAATGAACTAAAACTTTCCCCTTCTATTTGCTTGAGGCACTAGCTGTGATTAACTACAAGTTTATGCATTTAGAGAATCTTCAGGTCTTTAAAAACTACTATACAGATTTCTATTCAATAACAGAAGCAAATAAAATGAAGGAAAGGAAGGTAAAATAGCCAGGAGCAGGTATCAGTGGGAAAGGAGAAGGCAAATGAAGAGGGTGAATGAGGGTTGATATGGTCCATGTACCTTATGTACTTGTATGAAAATAAAACAATGAAATCTGTTGAAATTACTCTAAGTAGGGGAGGGAAGATAAGGCAGAATAATAGAGGGGGTGAATCTAATGAAGATATTCATGATAAGCACTTACATGTTACAGTGAAATTCCCCTATACAACTAATATATGCGAATAAAAATATTTTTTAAAAAAAGTTAAGCATAAAAAACAGAAGCAAATAAATATCTAAAGGGGAGAAAAGGAAAGAAAGAAACCACTATCCTTCTCAAAGCTCCACCACAGATGGACAAAATGACTTTAGTTGTGCTCTTCATTTCTTAGACTTTGTTATCTTTTCACCTATTACTTCCCAAATCAAACAGCTTAGCAGGCAATGTCATTAGAAGTTGACTTCTTCCAGACTCTTTCATGAAAATAATCAAAGGAATTTCAGGACGTAAACACCCATCAGCATCTCGTGTCTGACGTTATTTAGCTAGCGATTCCTTGGCCTTGGTACCCCTTTAGAAAAAGCATGACTTTGAGTGGGCCAAATGTTTTAGATGTCTTTTTCCTAACACTTATGCTCTTGAGCTAATAACATTTAATAAAAGATGCCACTGATTTTTGTTCTCATAAGTAATTTATTTGAGTTACCATGTCTTTTTTTCCTTACTGCCTTCTACTGACTGGAAAATGGATGTTAGACACTTCTCTGGTTCTCTACCTTGGGCAGCATGACTCTCATAAATAATTCAATAGCATTTTATGGTGGTTGGAGGGGAAACAGTGCATGCAGATAACCATTGTGGAAATAGTGCTGAGTTTTCCAGAAAGACATTAAATCTAATAAGAATATCTAGGTATTAGGATGAATGATCTGTGAGAGGAAGGAAAAAGTGGAACACAGCCTATCTGGATAATAACATTTGGTTTGTTTCTAGAAAATATTCATTGACTTTCAGAGTGCTTGTTTGTTAGAAATGAAAATTTAGTAAAACACTAAAATTTATTTTGATAATTAGATAATATTAAAAGCGTTAAGGTACCTGTTCATCACAGACACTGGTCAAAGCATATATATAATCACAAATATGTATTTTTGTGTGTAAATAGATAGATAAACAGATATACACTCAACTTTTACTGAACTCCCAGTATTTATCTGAAGTGTTCTAGATGGTTTCATGGGACCCAAATACAACTAACTCTCACTGCAATCCTCCTGAAAAGTACAATTTAATTTTTGTTTTCATGAGAATAATGTAAAAGATAAAATTCCATCCCCAAGATTATGCAGCTAATTGAGGGGAAGATTTTTAAGTCAAGTTCCTCAATAAAATACAATGTCTTTAGCTCTCACTGCTATATCTCTCACTTTTCTCCCTTTCTCACACATACATACATAGTACACAGGCATGGACCCAGATGCACAAAAGTTTCCAAGTCATCTTAGCCCCTGCTGCCTTTTGTTCTGAAATATTTACATTGTTTCATTTTCTAAGGTGTCTGGTTTGCTTGTCTATTTATCAAATTTCTGATATGAGGAGTTGACAGGAAGATGTCTCATGTGCCAGTTAGTTCCATAAGGTCAAACGAAAGCTCCATGGGCCTGGCTACTTGATTTTGGATAATTATTCATAAGCTATGATCATTATTCTTCTTATATCTGATTGTTTCTACCTCATAGTTACCTGCTTCAGACTACCGTACTCAGTATTCTTGATGGTAATCTTGATTTGAGCATTCTGATATCTTATAATAAATACCTAAGCTCTCTCTATATAATACACACAGTATAGAGTTCTTTGGGTGATGTTTTTCAATTCTTTTCAGGGGCAAAAGTCTGTCATAAATATCTTAAAGCATTTTTGTATTATTTTTTGGCCTTAATTTGTACTAAATTATCCTTATCTAAAAATGGAATTAACCACCAATATTATTGAGACCACAAATTGCCTTTGCCTATGCAATCAGTGTGCATTAACTTTCTCATTTAGTCCCCAACAAATCTTTCATGAAAGATATTATCATTCTCATTGACACACACAAGAAAGAGACAGATTCAAAGAGATTATGACCTCTACAAGGAGAACTACAAACCTCTGAAGAAAGACTCTTCCTCTGAAGAAGACTACAGAGGTGGAGAGATCTTCTGCGCTCATGGATCGGTAGAATCAACATAGTAAAAATGGCTATACTGCTAAAAGCAATCTACATGTTCAATGCAATTCCCATCAAACTCCCAATGACATTGATCACAGAGATTGAAAAATCTACCCTAAAGTTCATTTGGAAATGCAAGAGACCACGAATAGCCAAGGCAATACTCAGTAAAAAGAGCAATGCTGGAGGTATCACAACACCCGACTTCAAACTATATTACAGAGCAATAGCAATAAAACAGTGTGGTACTGGCACAGAAACACATATGAAGACCAATGGAACAGAATAAAAGACCCAAATATGAATCCACACAGCTATGCTCTCCTTAATTTTGACAAAGTCACAAAAAAACATACCATGGAAAATAGACAGCCTCTTCAACAAATGTTGCTGGGAAAAGTGGTTATCTGCCTGCAAAAAACTGAAACTAGTATCAACTCAAAATGAATCAAGGACCTTAATATCAGACCTGAAACTCTGAAGCTAGTACAGAAAAGAGCAGGAAATACTCAGAAAGCAATAGGTATAGGCAAGGACTTCCTCAGGAGAACCCCAGCAACTCAGCAACTAAGACAGAGGATGGACAAATGGGACTTCATAAAATTAAAAAGCTTCTGCACAACAAAAGAAATGGTATCTAAACTGAAGAGACCATCCACAGAGTGGGAGAAGATATTTGCTAGCTATACATCAGACAAAGGACTGATAACAAGAATATACAGGGAGCTCAAAAGACTAACATCCCCCAAAATCAATGAACCAATGAAGAAATGGGCAACTGAACTGAACAGAACTTCTTCAAAAGAAGAGATCCAAATGGCCAAAAACACATGAAAAAATGCTCATCATCTCTAGCCATAAAGGAAATGCAAATCAAAACCACACTAAGATTCCACCTCACCCCTGTGAGACTAGCTATCATCAAAAACACCACAAACAACAGGTGTTGGTGAGGATGTGGGGAAAAAGAAACCCTCATACACTGCTAGTAGGAGTGCAAGCTAGTGCAATCACTCTGGAAAACAATATGGAGGCTTCTTAAAAAATTAAACATAGATCTGCCATATGATCTATGGTATAGATCATATCTCCTACTTCTGGAGATATACCCAAAGTAATGCAACTCAGGTTATTCAATGGCACCTAAACAAACCTATATTTGTTGCAGCTCTATTCAAAATAGCTAAGTTATAGAAACAGCCAAGGTGCCCCACTACTGATGAATAGATTAAGAAAATGTGGTATTTATGCACTATGGAATCTTACTCAGCCATGAAGAAGAATGAAATCTTGTCCTTTGCAAGTAAATGGATGGAACTGGAGAACATCATCTTAAGCAAAGTTAGCCAGGCTCAGAAGGCCAAAAATCGTATTGTTTTCCCTTATATGCAGACTTTAGACCTAAAACAAATGCAGTAATATTATTGGACATAGATCACACGTTAAGGGGAGAACACATATGTGAGAAATAGGGAAAGACAGGAAACCCAAAACTTGAAAGTGTTTGATGTGTCCACTGTAGAGGAGCTAATGTGGTAACCTTAAAATGACAGAGGTCACTATGGGAAGGTGACCAGGAAGTAGTGAAGAGGTCTGGTAGAGATGAATCAGTTCTGGTCGTAATACACTTGTGCATGGAAGCAATGCTAGAAATTTCTCTGTATAGCTATCCTGATCTCAAACTAGCAAAAACGCTTTGTCTTTCTTATTATTGCTTATGTCTTCTCTTCAACAAAATCGGAGAAGAGGACAGAACAGGTGGGAGGACAGGGAGGGAGAAGAGGGAGGGGGCAGGGAGTAGAAATGGCCCAAACAATGTATGCACATATGAATAAATAAAAATAAGGAAAAAAAAGAGATTCAAAGAGATTAAGTAAATTATGTAAGGAAGCTGCTAAGTATAAAGTTAAATCTAGCTAGACAATCTGTATTCTCTCTTCACTAAGGTCCACTTTCATGTGAGGTGCTTAGTCTTCATTTTTAAAAAATTTTTTGTTATTGTGCTGGGTAGGGATACATTGTGGCATTTAGAAAATTTCCTACAATGTATCAAATATATCATACTTGAATTCACCCCCCTTTACCATTCTCTTTTATTCCCCTCTTCCACATTCCTAAATAGTTTCAACAGATGTCATTTTCCCATTTACATACATGTGTACACAGTATTTGCACCATATTCACCCTCCCACACCTTTTCCCCACCTCCTCCCCCCTCCCACTGGTACCAACTGACCTGTTCTGCCCTCCTGTTCTCTGACTTTGTAAAAGAAAAAAATGACATTTTTCTTTGTTTAAGATGTTGTCTATCCTTTAAAAATTGAAAGCACATGAAGATCACCAATGTTAATTCAACTACCATTTAGCATAAACTTCTTTGAATGGACATTTCACCAAGTCAGTGTGATAGAAATATATATCACATGAAGAAATAATTATTGCTTACAGCTTTAGAACAAATTTTGTGACTATGTTTATGCTATTTCATGTATTATATCTGATGAAAAATTTAATTTCATCAAAGAAACTTTCTCCCGATAAGGCATATTCCATGTATACAGAAATGTGAAGGTACTTGTCAACATAATATTTTCTTTTATTCTTACTGTCTTGAGAACACTTTTAAAATATGACCTTAAAAGGAACCAAGAAAGTTAAGTACATTGGATAAAATATACTGGAAAAAATTAGCACCTCTTCCCCTTAGTTTAGTTTAGTTTTATCATTTGGTCATTATTCCTATTCACACTTGTATGCAGTGATCATATGTCAAACATATTATTCTTAACTCTGGGTCTTTCTCACTCTGCTGATACTGTTACTGATAGTCACCTTTCTATGAATAACTGTAAGAACTTTAATTGACGATCTTGTCAATATCATTGAAAGATCCATTTTTTGAACAACTGAGTTATACTACAAGCCAGAATCCTTGGAGCAAATTTAGAGACCACTCAACTTGGTTTTCTGACAAGGCCAGAGGCCAGAGCTCTTCAAAATTGCTTTACATAAAGATGTCATGAACCAGACAATCATTATTCTTTTTGGGCCACTTAGCATATCAGCATCACTCCTATATGGGGCACATCTATACTTTATGAGTCTTCATAGCAGGAGAAATATGTTCCCATCTCAGAAGTGAGAAAATATGTGATGCTCACCTCCCTGACTCCCTTGTAGTTAGGTGAATAACGAGCCTAGACTCTGCCAATCACGTGCAGCCATGTCAGCTTTTAATCCAGAAGCTGATGGTGTAAGAGGCAGGTTCTCTCTAGTTGCAACATTAACAACTGCAATAAAGTTGAGATGTTGGCAGAGTGTAAGCTCTGGCACCTTACACTCAATAAAGGCAGACAGTTTCATTATCAGCGCCATACTGAGGTGTGGATTGGTGTAAGTCCTGCTTTTAAGTATTAGTCTGGTTCTCCATTCCTTCCAGTTATGCTTAGAGTTCCCTAATATATCTTTGATAAATTCTTTAAACTTACCTGGGGTTTATTTCTATTACTTGCTACTAAGAAGCAGTTGACACAAAACTGTCCCTATCTTATAATTGAATCAATAGAAACTTTTTGCTCATGGACAGCAATTGAAAACAATTATTATTGAATCAGAAAAGGAATGTCAAACTGTTTTTAATTGTACACCTAAGTCTGCTCAGTATTGCTAACTCTGCTAATTATGATCAGTAGGCAGAAGACTGAATTTATAAAATCTTCTTCAAAGTCTATCCCTGTTGAGTTTCTTTCCTTTTATCAAGAGCTGGATTTACTCCATCTGCTTCTTTCTTCTAACTTAGCCTGTTTTTATGATGTATTAACTAATGCTAAAATAGTTGGCTCAATATATCCCAATCCATTGATATGTTACTTACGGGGAATAGGCTCCTAAGGATCACAGGTGGTAAAGTGGATCCAAGAAAACTGGCTGTGCTAATATTCAGCCCTAAATCTTACACATTAGTACCATGAGGCTCAGCTACAACCTATCCTACATTCTCCTTGAGAATTTTTCTTAGCAAATCAGGTTGTTGGGTTTAGCCAAACTGTGTTTAGCCCACCTTTTCCTCTTTATTATTTACATTATCTATATCTATATTATCATTCTCTAACAACTATAACTGACCTTCCTCCTCCCTGCCAATGCCTCCTCCAAACTAAGTCTTGACCATTATTTGACTTTGGTATAATTAGCATTTGTGTATAGACATCTACTCTTATATAAAAAGTTTTACATATTTAAATCAGCAATCCTAATCAGGGCAAAGCCAGACAAAAATTAGTATTAACTAATATTTGTAATAATTTGTCTTAACCAATAATTTTATAATTAACAACTTTGAAATCAAAGTAGTATTGGGAACGGATTGGTCTTTAGAGTCTGAGTTAATAGCAATGTGGGAAAAAAACATGTTTTTAATTTGGGAATAGTTGCATTTTCATTATTTCTTTTTGCTCTCAAGAGAAGTGATACATTTTAAATTTAGTTTTCATTATTTTTAATCACCACAATATTTTTTTCATCACTACTAAGTCAGTTCCCTCTATGTAAGGTAAAGTCTCAAATAAGGTTTCTGCGTGTTGACATTAACCTATTAAGTAAAGTTGCTTTAAATGCTTTAAAAGATCTTGGGTTTTGAATTTTACACATAGCTACAAATTCAAAACATTTTTACATGTACCCAGAAGAAAGAATTTCTGTATCTATCAACTGTAGCTTTTTAAACTGTACTTTTATCACATCATTTGAAAGAATCTGGTGGAATATTAAGATAGTGTTTAGATCAAAGACTCCACAGAACTTCATAGATTTAAAGTCTTCACCATTTATTATCTACTTGATCTTGGATAGATACTCAACCTCTCTATGCTCTACTTTCCCAAAATGAAAAATAGAGGTAATAATAGGACATGCATCTGAGTTTGGTATGGGAATTAAAGGAGTTGATACACATAAAGTACTTGAAATTGTGTCTAGCACAAAATAAATGTGCAATAAATGTGAGCTACTATTGGTAGTATAATTATTCTTATTATAGATAGACACAAAGAAGAACTAGCAAAATGCAATGAATAGAGGCCTTGAAGTCAGAACTACTTAGGTTCAAATAGTGAGACCCTTTGGGAGATGTGAAGCTGTACACTTCACATTAGATCTTGATAATTACATTTGTACTCAAGAGCCTCCTACTTCCTAGACCACCTGTACACAGTGGGCATTGACAATTTTAAGAAAAAATACATCCTCTATTTTTAACGATTTGTACATATCATAGATTTTCAAGTGTCTACTCCAAATTTGCATGAGCAACCCTTCTGCAAATGTCCACACCATGTCTGCACTGATCCCTGCATACATCTGCTCTGTTTTTTCTTAAAGTGATACTATTTGATCATTCACATTTGAGCCCTAATACCATAATTTTATACTCAAAACCATTTCCTTTTTCAGTAAGGAAAAATAGATCCTATCTTTTATAGAACAAATATTTTGTGAAATGAAGTTATCATTATTGTGTCTTGTCTTTCCAAGGTACATATGCATTCTCTAGCTGAAATCAAGGTGAATGTTGAAACTTCTGTACTCAGGCTCAGAACTATAACATTAAAAAATCATTCAGAACAGTTTTCAAAGCTATCCCTCTTGGATGTAGTTGTACATATGATTTTATGTCTTGGTGTTTCCCTTGCTTTGCATAAAAGTAGTACCTGAAGCAAAGATAGACCACTCTATAGGAGAATTGGCTCTGCCGTGGTGGTCTTGTATGCCTTCACACAGGTCACACAAGCATGAATCAGTTATGATTTGACCTAGGTCTTCATGGTACATCCTATAAATCTTACAAGGCAAGATTTACTTTTCTTCTCTGTCCCTGTATTGCAGGAAGGACCCTACCTTGCTGAGGCTGCTATGAGACATGAGACTTTCTCTCTTGCTCTCCCTTTAGGTACACCTGACAACTGTGCAAGTGCCTGGCTATAATTAGGGTTGGTTTCTCAATGAAAAGATGACTTTTTGCCCATGTGTCTTGTTATCTGGCCCCTTTTATCCTAAATTGTCCTGTGATACAGTTATGGACATGAGGAAATGACTGAGGGTTGATCTTGCTTTTTCTATCTAAGGAATAAACTTTCTAACTCCATCTGAGTTCATTTTCTCCTTGCCATCCAAGTCTATGGAAGTGGGCAAGTCAATTTAGCATCTACCACCACACAGCCACTTAGGGACTGCTTGACTACCTGATGCAAATCAGAGATAATTGTAAAGGCAGCTGCCACAGAGCAGGCAACTAAAGCCTTTCACTCAAGAACTGATATAAAATGCATACATTGAAATTATCCAAGAGATTAGAGAGCTGATATTGAATAAATCCTCCTTGGAGGGGCCATTAGTAGCCAGGCACTTCTGGTTGGTACTATGAGCCAGTAAAGTGTGTGCCAGCAGCCCAATTATACAAAGATTAACCATTTCAAACCAAGCTTGCACACACACAATTAATAAAGGATCCATGAGGATACTGGCAGACCATGGGCAATATCTACTGTGCCCTGTTAGATCACTGGTCACACACAAATGATATTCTATTACAGAGTATAACAAAGTTTGCCTCAAAATTTTAATACTAACCATCTCCTCATAGAGAAGACAACATAAGTAAAAATATTCTTACCTACCTTACCACTCCTATCCTTTCATTTTCTTTTTTACTACAAATTTATATAAATTTTTCCCTTTCTCGTCACATGGCAGGGGTTTCATATAACTTCTGTGCCACTGTATCTCCAGGGTTTGGAGGAATGTTTAACCCATTGTGAGCAGTTAATATTTGCTGAATTAAAAAATGTATAAGTGAATCAATTATTTTATATATTTTGGCTAATGTGATCCACAACCTCTATTAAAACTGTATGATTGAACATCATGCTTATAATTATTGGATACTGATTCTGGTTCTAAGCATCTGAAGGCTTACAACTATATTAGGTTTATTTTTATCTTTAAGCACCAATATTAGAGTCTTATATAGTAGATTTTACATGTTTCTTAGTCATTACAAAAATATGTTTTCCCATTCATCTGATGACTTGATATTTTCAAACATTTTTAATCTTATTATTTTAATTTATTTTCTCACATTGACACTCTGAAATAGGTTGATGATTGTTATAATTCCAGTTGTGTATATGAGGAAGAATTTAATTTTTAAGTGTGGCTAAATGAGTTTTCTATGATGCAAAAGAGCAAAGAATAAACTCATGATGAATCACCAATCATTTACTCAACACAGATGCCCTGAATATCTTTTACAAGTCAAGCTTCATCCTAAGCTCAGGGGATAAAAACATAAAAAACAGCCTCTGAATATAAGAGTTTTCCCTCCAGAACAGGAGATGTCTATCTGCATAAATCGTTTTAAGGGAGAAATGCAAAAAAGCAAGGTTAGGATCTCAAAGTCCAGTGCAAAACCACTTGGTTCAAACACTAATTTCACTGATTCTAGTCCATCTCCCACAGTGGACAAGCTCCTGAGCCTCTCCAGGCTTTATTTTCTCCAGTTCTTTTAAATAAGGGCAAGAATAATACAAATTATATATTTTATAAGTAAGTTATAAAAACTAAATAAGTCATGTAGAATCATGCCAGTCACATAATAAGTACTCTTAATAAATATCAATGGGTATCATAAATGTTGGATAGATTGTTATATTGCATGGTAACACTGTGGATAAAGGAACTGAATATAATCCAGGAAAATAAACTATCATGGATTCCCAGGAGGACCCATAGTTTAACAATCATGGAAGGAGAAGAGAGGAAGCAAACATTGGGTATGTCATGAAATGCAGTAACTCTGACATGCAATATTCATCACAAGGAGGTGAATATTTTTATAACTCAGGAACAAATGAGGGTATTTGGGAAAGAAATAGTTTTTTTAAGTAGCAGAATGAGAAAATATGTAGAACTGACTATTCTAAAAAAAAAAAAAAGAAGAAAAATTGTGTTTGACCAGGTGGCAAATAGGAAACCATTTGTGGTTTTAAACAAGAAGAAAACCATAATCTAATTCAATTTGGGTATCATAATAATATAACTTACAAGATCATGGCAACCTGAAGGCTTTCTTGGAGGTGAAGTCTGAAAAAAGACAAGGAAACTAATCTAGGGAAGAGATAATGTGAAGACCTGAGCATAAAGGAAGAGTATGAAGAGGCAGTATCAGATTCACATAGCAGAATCCAAAAGGCCTGGTGATGAGGTGCTCATGTAAAATGGGGGCAACAATAAATAAAAGATGATAATGAGATTTTGGGACTGCATTAATGTAAGTATAGAATATTCACAAATAACATAAATATTTAAGAATCAGATTTAGAGACAATGGAGGAGAAGGCAGGGATATAGCAGACAATAAGCTCAGTTTTAGATATAATCTAGTATTCTTTATATATTCTGCTGCCTGAAAAAGGTTTGTATGCTTTCAGATTTAATTTTAAATAAATGTAGAGAATATAAACAAAAATGCAAAATGGTAAGAGTTCGTGTATGGCAAAAGCCAAATTCAAAATGAAGAACAGGATAACTCCATTGCCAGAGTCTAACAAGTCATTCGTTATCAGGAGCCCAGAGCCAGTGCCTCAGTAAGCATTCATCCAGTATGACCATACAGAGACACAAGCACATTCAGAAATTACCTGAAAATAAGTATAAAGTGTTTGTATGTGTGCATATATGTGTTTTCAACAGTTAGTATTCAAGGTATTCTGCACCTCTCAATCATAAATATTTTATTTGGAAAGATTTGATGATCATTTGCCCACATTACCAAAGAGCTTTATCAAAGGGTTTCAAATAGAATTGTTATTATATCTTTACTGCGAAAGCATTTAAAACTAGAATTTTTATTTTGTGCTTGTCACATTTAATGATAATAATCAGCTCCAATCCATCAAAGTAATTTCATATTCAAGTGAGCGACAGTTTTTCTCTTAAAATTCTGATAAATTTGTTGTGATACAATTGCATTGACTAAGCAATTAACAAGTAACAGCGTTGAGATTGCAACCGTGGCATAAACAACAAAGCAATTTCAAGTGACAGAGCTGTCAGGTGAGTGAATCTCATTTGACATTCTTACGCAGTTTTAATATCTTACTATTTGTGTTCTGGGGATAATGTAAATGAAGCATGAGAATTGGTTTGTTGACTTTTTTTTGCATACTTCTTCATGTCACAGCTAGTCATTATGCTGAAGAATTTTAAAAGGTTATGATGAAATGGTGTTTACCTTGGCTTGTTCTTCTGAAACTGTGTATAAAACATGCAAGCTAAGGTTCAGATACAAAACACTAGCTCACCTCTTTCAAAACAAACTCTTAGAATGTGCAATGAATGTCATAATCTATGCAAGATTTATTTAATATTTTGGCACCAACTTTTACAATAAGAAAGGCTTCAGGTTTGACATTCATATGCCAAAAATATGGAAAACAATCTCACATGTTGCATAGGTGTCACATTGACATGTGTCACAAAGCTTACTAGAGAAAAATGCTTCCTCTTGAGTTGCATTTAATATATTCATGGGAAAGTTTGTTTTAACTGCATTGTAGATATAACTTCTTTTCTCCACTAAACATACATTCTCAGTTGCACACACACTCTGTCTTCAAGCAAATGTATTTTCAAAGACAATTCTGGCCAAACTGAAAACAGCTTTAATTCTTCTTCCCTCTACTAAAAGAGAAGATTGTGATTTACAGGAAAAATAGCCCTGATAAAAGTTTCTGCAGGCAAGAAAAGTCAAGTATTCTGTTTTCCACATCTTTTCCTAAAACATAAATGGATTTTCCCACTGAGTCATTCTAAAGGGGCTAGAGCATACTGAATGCAAATATGTGTCATAGTGCTGTAACTCACCTGTAATTAACAGGAACCAGTGATTGGTACATGCTTTAGCCATAGTTATGAGCAACCAAATACTTTCTATTAAATTCTTGATTTCAAGTAGTCAAAATGCTCCTCATGTACTTGGGCAGAAACTAGAAGTATAAAAAGAGAGAACCAAGGTAAAAGGCAGAAGCCATCTTTTCCTTCTGCCTAAGAAGCTGTTTGTCCCCTCAGGTGGGGAGGGAAAATCCATAGGACTTATAACTAATGAAGTTGGTAGCTCATCCATTGGGAATAATGGCCCTAGGGACTACAATCTAGCTCATGGAACATTTGGACCACTTATGTTATACATTGTGAGTCTTTGTTTCTGTGAGTTTATAGCTATAATTTGATAAATATTTAGACTCCTTAGATAAAAATATTAAAAAGAGAAGACTCAGGGTGTAGCTCAGTAGAGTACTTGTGTGGTATGTGCAAGACCCTGGATTCAGTCTCCAGTTCTGAAAATAAAAAAGGCATGATCTTGAAGAAATGCAGTTAGTTAATCTATATTTTTCAATCCTACATCTCTTACCATATTTTCAAGATCTTTTTTCTTTTCCTCAATAAAAGACAAATGACCAAGAAAAATAAAATGAAGCTGCTGGATTTCTTCATCTGCCAACGTCTGTTTCATCTGGAATGGTGAAACTACAGGGATATGGAGCACTTCAGTGAGTGGAAAAAAGAAAGTATACATGCCAAATCACAAGACTGTGGTCAGAATTTTGGTCACCGCAATGTGTTAACCCTTCTGAGGAAACCATAGAGTATGTCTGTCACCTTTGCAAAGCAGATCCTGAGACTCCCAAGACAAACTTGACCATAACCTAGCAAGCAGATTCCTACAGACAATCTATAGCACAAATCTATAGCACAAAAAATATAAATCATGAACAAAAGCCTAAATACTCATTCAAGCCCAGAAATTAATAAGGAAGAAGCCATAAATAATCCATTCTTCTCCTGAGACAAACCCTAGATGGTAAAAGGAGCCAGCAGTGATAGGTGAAGGTATTTACTGACATGATGGACATTTTGAGTACTAGATCATTCATCAGGAAGTTCTCTGACACAGATAAATGAAGACGTTTGGAAAGACAAATGTGGTCCATATACCACAAGAGGCCATCAAGCTATGAACAGCTCTCATTGTGAAATCTTCTCCAGTGCTGTCCCAGTTCTCCTTATTTTGTCAAGATCTGTGTGGGGGGAAGAGCGCATAAAGGAATGGCCCATAATATTTAAATATCTAAGAAAAAAATCTACTCCTCTGTCCAACAACTAGCTTTATTTAATTAGCTCTCACCTCAGCATTAATAAGAAAACAAAAATATAACTATATAAATATGTGGAACTGAACTGAATACACTATGTCAGTGATAACTTGAACAGTAACCATCTACTACAATGAGCAGATCAATTTGCTTCACGTGAATTTTTTCTGTGTGAGGAACATCCCATTGCCTTTTACAGTCACTGTAATGACTATACTGGTAATTGTGTATTGGTCAAAAGAAATGTCCTCAGTCCCTTATAGATATGATTATTGCAACTCTGCTTAAAAGATGAGGGTAACAACTTCTAGGTGGAAGACTCAAATCAGGGTCTGCATAGACATACTTTAACAAATGCATTTTAATGAACAATAGCAGAAGTCAACTCAAGCGAGGGCTTGAAATTCAGATACCAGCACCCATTCTAAATAAAGCATCTTAGAAGCTTTTGGTTGAAGACTATGGCTAGGCTCAAAATTCTTGTAAATGATCTGAGAGGCTTTAGCACTAGTTCTTCAAAGACAACAACTTTGTAAATAGCAAATTAACTAGAATTGGGCCAGACATGGTAGTGCATGCCTGCAATCACAGTTACATGGGAGGTAGAGAATAGGAGGATTACAGTTTGAGACCAGCCTAGGCAAAAAGTTAGCAAGACTCCATCTCAACCAACAAGACAAGTGTGGTGGTGCGCAACTGTTGTCCCAGCTACACAAGAGGCATAAGTAGGAGGATTACAGTTAGATGCCAACACTGAGCAAAAAAGTAAGACCCTATATGAAAAGTTACTAAACCAAAAAAGGGCTGGGAGCATGGCTCAAGTGGTAAGGCACATGTCTAGCAAGCATGAGGCCCTGAGTTCAAGCCCCAGTACTGTCAAAAAATTAATTACTACTTAAGAAAATTATTAAGTGATGACTAGAGAATTACTAACTACAACAGCAAACAAGTTTTGTGGACATTATAATCTTGAATCTTTGGATATTTAATGTTTGCTGCATATCATTGAAGCAGAAGCATGTAAAGACAGTGTCCTAGAGACTGCATGTGCTTAATAGACAAATGACACTACTGAGAACTGCTTGAAAAAATAAGTGGTTAGCCAAGTGTCCCTTTACTTTCTCCTCTTCACAATGTGCCCTCTAAAACCTCCCAAAGCCCAAGGACATCCCTAGTGCTCTTAACTTGTGAGGGAGAAAATCAATTATATGATCTCATTCTTGTTAACAATAGGATTAAGCAATTAATTCTTCTTGGAGTACTTATTTCTTAAAAGAGTGCTTCAAGAAAATGGAACTTCAAAGTAAGAGAGTGAATTATGAATGGTAGTATTTTAGTCTCCATCTGGGAGAAGATTTGGTCAGTGAGTAATCCAAGGGCTCACCAGATAGAAGAACAGTTTCTTCTGTTTTGTGTAGAAATGACCCCGAATGCATATTCCTCCTGGGCAGGTATTATACTTAACAATAGTGTTCTCTTTTATAACCTGATCTCTAACTCTACTACTGAGTTCTTAATGTGTTAGACAACAAAGAATTGATGTGAATGTGGACAGCAGGAAACATTTCATTCTTTCCACTTTTATTCAACCAACAAATACTTTAGTGCCTGTTACATTTGATGTTACAGCTCAGTGGTTCTCCACAGGGGATGATTTTGCTCTCTGGGAGACATTTGACAATTTCTGAATACATTTTTGGTTATCACAAATAAGAAGATGCTCCTGGCATCTAATGAGTAGAAACCAACGAACATTGTGCTAAACACCCTGTAATGCACAAGACAGTTTCCTACAACAAAGAGTTACATAGTCCAAATAGTGGCTCTGTTGAGAAGCTCTAAGAATTCAATAATAAGTGCATCAGTCAGCTTTCTTTTACTGTGACATAATGCTGCAATAAGCAACTTATATGAAGAAAAGACTTATTTTGGCTCAAAGTTCTGAAGGTTTGAGTCCATGGTCAGTTGGACTATTATTGTCTGAGGGGCTTGTAGCAAGGGGGTACCTGGCAAGAGTATGTAAAAGAGGAATATGCACAGCTCATGGCAGTTGGGAAGTATAAGAAAAAAGAATAGGAGGGGCTAGGGTCACAATATTACCATCAAGGTCATGCTCCCAGTGACCTAATTTCCTTCTACTACACCCCATCTTCTAAAGGTTCTACCACTTCCCAAAAGTTTTATAAGCTGGGGACCAATCCTTCAGCACACAAGCCTTTAGGAAACACCTACTCAAACTATAGCAGAAAAGCAAGACAAATAATTGTTTCTATATATATTGTTTTCCACTATAATTATACTAGGATAGTTTTTTTTCTAGCTGCCATTGGTAACCTATGGAAATCTAAAATTTGTAGGCACATTGATAGTTGGCTAAAGAAACTAACTAACCTGTTTTGGCCAAATGCTATATAATATTGGATACTATATATTATTAGGCATATTCCTGTATCTTTCAGTACAGAGCATATATTTCTCTCTAACTGGATGAGCTTTTCAGGTCACTATGGTAGCAGCTTTATGAGTTGCAATCCTAGCATCCTAAGTAGAAATAGTTTTCACATTTTTTACTAATCCCCTGATTTCATAGCATGCCCTTAACTATCTCTTTTTCCTAGTTGCACAATTGTTGCCCAAATCTCTCTGAATTGTAATGATGTTTATGATTTCCTTCTTAATATCAAAGGACTCCTCTCCTTCATTGTCTGAAAACCTTTACTGTCTATTTCCATTACCATTGCTTAGAAGGAAACTTAAAGGTTATACAACTTTTCTTGTTAACATCCAGTTCAATATTTGTCCCTTGTTTCTTTGCATCAGATTGAGGTCACCTTCTGCCAGTCACCAAGGGTCAAATATTCTCCATAAGAACATAAGAAAGGGGTCAAAATGTAAACCACAGGCAACATGCATTTAACTTGAGATACAGTCAAATTCTCATTAACTGATGACTCTCAGAAACTGTAAATATATGATGGATGATATTTCATTTATAAACAGATGACAGACAGACAGATAGATGATAGATGAGTACTTTAATGGATTGTTTTCATATGTATGGAAGGCATGAATTTGTTAGGAATTTTTAATATAGTGGACAACACAACCAAGAACACAAAGGGATCTTGACAGTTTTAAGAAATTGCAGCAAATCTAATGACAGGAAATTTCACCAGGACAATAAAAGGCCATATATTTGATTGCAGTGGACCTGAGATCATTACAGCATAGTGTTTCAGAGCACAAACTCTGGAGCTGAACAATCAGGTTTCAAATCCTAACACTGCCCCATGAGAAGAACTGTGTAGCTTTGACACATCATTTGATCATTGTGACTTGCTTTCTTTATCTATAAAGTGGAATTAATCATAATCCCAGCCTTCTAGTGTTATTTGAGAATTAAATGTCATAATGTATTTAAAGGCTTAGAAAAGTGTACAACACAAAGTCTAAGTGAGAGTAGTGATGGAGGAATCATGATTCCATTGCAGCAAATAAGAAGGGGAAAATAATAAGAAATAAAAAGTTGGTCATTAATTTAACTCAATTCAAGTTTTAAAAAATAAAATTAGAAAAAAAATTAGCGTTAAAAATAAAGAATAAAAAGATGATTGAGAGTGTGGCTCAAGTGGTAAGAGTGCTTGCCTAGCAAGCATGAGACCAATCTTAAGTACCACAAAAAAAAAAAACAAGTACAAAAACAGAAAGGATCTTACAATGTAGACCAGGCTCCCTCAAACTCTCAATCATCCTGTCTCCATACTGTAGGCAGTGTGTATTTTAGTCACATAGACTGCATCATGAGTAGCAGTTAGACTGAGAAGATGCAGCTGCCTTTCTTTGCTCTCTGTTATTTCTACCACATCTAGAGAATTGGCTAATGACAAAGTAAAGGGAATGTTGAAAAGAAAAAGCAGAAGAAAAGAGATTCAGGAGGAATGATAATTCAAGTGATTGATTCATTGACTCAGTAAATATTCACTCAAGAAATGAATGACAAATGTCAAGGATGTTAAATAATTAAAGAACTAAGTCAGCAGAGGCAGTGGAGGTCACTGAGAGAGCAAGCTGCTGCTTTTTCCAGAAATAATTTAGAGCGTAATGAGTGACCACCTGGCTTACCTATTTCAAAGGGTGGTTTGGGGATACGTGATATGACACAGAAAATTAGGGATATGTGAGGAAATCAAGAGTAAAAGGTGTCTAAGGAAGTTTCAGGCACTGAAAAAGGGATGGAGGTGATGGACTACATTAGTCATTTTTGGCACATCCCAGAATTGCAGCACCAGAATCACCTAGGAACTTTGAATACAAATCTTTACCTCCTGATTTAGACCTAGTAAACCAAATTCTGAAGACTGGAGCTAGCAATCCATGCCTAAACCACCTCTCCCTAGCTAGTCACAAGAGACATTATGGTCTGAGAATCACTGGGCTCCGAGATCTTTACAGGCCCTTTCAGTTCTCAGGTTCCATGATTCCATGAGAAACAGAGAGAACAAGAATAGGTTCCAAGTGGTAGGAAAGAATTCCTAGGACATCCTTACTCAATGTGGACCCATGGAATTTCAGAATAACAATAATGAAATCAACCAGGATAATTTCTCATGGTGTTTATTGTTTTGAGTAAAAAAATTCCATTGAGAAAAACACTACATTCAACAATATATTTCTTTCCTGCAGGGTTCTCAGAGCCTTAACACTAATAGAAATTGTTACTCTGTAAGAAAATTGAGGTATGCTTTTTACTGTTTTCCATGTATACTTAATTAAAGATTCCCATTTTTACAATGAGTCTTTTTGAAAGAATGTTTTTGCTGAATGCTACCTAGGAAACACAACCTCAGAATGACACGTTTTTATGAGAGACAAGTATCAAAAAGCTAGAATGACCAGAAGAGGTGCTGATGAAATACAAGGGACAAGCTTTTGTTCCTGATTAGCTATGTCTGTATATTTGAATGCTCTTTTCTAACAGTGGGGCATTGTGGCTCTGCTGTAAGATGAAATTGATATTTACGTTTTCAGAAAATTATGTAGTCTACCATTGGCAATATGAAGAACAGTCACGTAAGGCAGGGATTGTTTTCTGGCTAATGAAAAGCCTCTCCATTCCACATTTTAAAGAGTATTCATATAAATGAAAAAGAAAGGAAGTTTTATTTTATTTTTTTCCTTAGTTTTAAGTGCTGAAATTGTGCCTGGCTGTGATTCATTAAACAGTATTACCTGTGTCAGGCATTAGAAAATTGAACTTCAGCTGAGGACATGAAAATATGCATATGAGTTACAGGGATGGTAAACAACTTTTTTAAGTGTTTGCAATTTTCAAAGCAGAAGGAACAATATGGAATGCTGAACAAAAGTAATCTGTACCTCTAACACTCATTAAAATGGAGGAAGAATTCAATGCTGTCTCCCCAAAAGTACTATTCAAACTGTGTTAAAACAAATACCAGGAGTTTCATAGTTTCTATAAAGTACACCAAAGGAACTTAATGAACACTAATTAATCAAGGCAATATTTAGTTCCATTTCCAATTAACTCCTGCAATGAATGACTGTAGAGAGAATATGGATGTCTAAAGACAAGTCTATTATTTATTTAAGCATTATTTATTTATACCCCCAACTACATCCAAAAGTAATTGATTCAAACCACAAATGCAAGTAATCAATACAGGAAAACTATTTTCAAAAACACAGAAAATAATGAGTCCAGTTATAAGTGGGAAGGGAGAAGAAAAGGAAGGTCATTATAGAATAAAAAACCAAGATAAAGAAAGTTACCACACAAGTAAAAGTTAAGCTTTAAACTTCCTGGTTATTACAAAGCAGTGGACCAACTTCATCCTAAGCTTAAATTCAGAACAAAAATACATCTCATGAGTCCTCATATAAGACATTAGAATAAATTTAGTTGCTGTTTTATTAAAAATGTGATTTTCTACATAGGACCATTTTTCATATGACTCCAATAAAGACCAATTTTTATAATTTTGCTCAATAGTATATAACCCAGTATGTAGTGATCCAATATGATTCAGGTTTAAAACTTTGGGTCAGGAGGAATATACTTACGATGTGCCTTTTAGTGTAAATGACACATTTGTGATAGAAATTAAAGAATGCATATGTAGAATAACTAATATAAGAAAAAGAAGAGAATAGTATTTTAGTGAACAGAAAAACAAAAGCAAAGGAGATGGCACAAGGAAATCTCGGCTCCTGGAAGCTGTTGGTAGGCACAGATGAAGGGCAAGTGTAAGTTATTAAGGCAGGACAGGTGGGTATCATCTGAACTTTCAACAGGATTCTGTGACAGGTTATTCAAACATCGGAGAAGTCGCCAAGCATTTGAAGTTTATGCATTCTGGCTTGTCAACTGAGTCCTGCACTGTGGATACATGTCCAATGACATTGTTCTCATAAGGTTAAATCTACTTCACAGAAGAAACAGTTCCTGATATCTGAAAAATCAAGTATAAGTTAATGATGTCAAACAGGCCTTCCAAGGAAGCCAGGCCATATTGATTTTAGCAGGAATGCAGATCAGGCTCAGATAGATTTTATGATTCCTTTATGGACAAGTTAGGGCAGGGTTTGACCTCCTGGTGTCAACTAAAACTAGACCAGCTGGCTTAATTTATTTTGTCAATTGGCTGGATTGAATAAAGGCTTTCACTCTTAGATGGAAGGAAGTTACTTTCATTTTTTTCTCCACCCTAGCATATGTTCAATATAGTTAGGGACCAATGTCCTTGAATAATAGCTTTTATTTCGGGTGTTTTAGACATTTGTTATGTTAGGAGACTTATTAATTCATTTGGTTGACATATATTACTTACCTTTCCTGCTCCAGGTACTGTGTCTGCTTCCAGGATGGAATGGTGAGCTAGACAAATAGTATCTGTCTGTACAAAGAATAGTCAAAAAATAAGCATTCAAATTAATACCTTAATTTCAACCATGAAATTTCAAAAGAAAAAATAGAGGATGTTGGAAGAGCAAATAGGACAGAAGAGACACCATAAACACTTGCATTTAAGGATGTAGGAATTTGTGGATAACTTTCTCGGGAATGGTGGGAACCAGTTCATCTGAGTGCACCAAATATTGTGCATGCATTTACTACGTTATGGCCCTGGACTGGTCACTGTGGGGTTCAGGGAAAACTAAGATACAACCCTTGCACTTAATAACCTCAAAATTCAGTATAAAGATGTGTTCCAACTATAACTGAAATAAAATGTGTTAGCTGCATAGAATAGAGATCACAAATCCACATATAAGGTTCAGAAGATGAAAAGTCTCTCACAGTTGAAATGATCAAAGAAATTTATGAAGAAAGAGACATCTAGGATAGGAATTAAAGAATGCATATGTAGAATGCTGGTTTAAAAAAAAAGGAGGAGAAGAGTATTTTCGTGAATAGAAAAGAAAAGCAAAGGAGATGGAATGAGGAAATCCAGGCTCCCAGCAGCTGTCAGTAGGCACAAATGAAGGACAAGTGTAAGTTAATAGGGGGCATAAGGCAGGCCAGGTGGGTTGCAGCCAGTTCAGAAGACTATTAGATGCCAGACTACAAACTCTGTTCTACACTCAGTACATGATGGGGACCCACTGGAGACTTTTGATCAGAGGAGTGACATGATATAAAGGGAGCTTTAAGAACCTTAAACTCTGTAGGTGATCTTTGAGAGATGTGAGGCCAAAGTCAATCAGACCAGCTGGTAGTCTAGACAAGAGGTAATAAGGGCCTGAACTATGACAGTGGGAATGGAAATGAGGAATTAGTAAAGAATGCTGAGCTCCGAACCCATTAGGAATCACCCGCAGTAACTGATCTGATCACAGCAGCAGTGACACCTCCATCAACTCCATTGCAAAACATCTACAGGAGCACAAGAACTGATTGGTCCTAAAGCAAATTGCCATTCACGCAAATGTGAGCTTATTCTGCCACCATCTGCATGGATGGATTCAACTACACAGGACTATACTGCCTTTGATTTAAGTTTAAAAACACATAATATATTAACAATATTGCATTTTTTTCCCACTGTGCTCTTTTGCATATCATTAAAGTTATTCAAATACTTGCCATTTTTTCCATCCCTCTCTCTGCTTTATTCTAAAGAAACTTTATTTTCTTCAAAACAATTATTTTTCTAGTTCTATCTTTAGCTAAGACCATCCCTTACATTTCCAAGCCTCAGAAACAAATACAAGTTGTAGTGTTATATCTTGGATGAGAAAAGAATGGAAAGAAATTCCATACTTAAACAGTAACTGGTAAACAAAAGTGTCTAAGAAACCTGGACATCTGTAGCCACAGAAGTGCCTGTGGCTTTTAATAAAGACAATGACAATTTTTTTTACTAGACATGTTTTTTTTACTAGACATATTTTGTTACTAGAAACTCTCTCACTGATGAGAAATGGTACATAGAAAGCAAACTTCCAGGGGCTAAGAATGTGAGCTCGGAATTCAAAATTCCTGTATTTACCCCTGGCTCCGTCATTATTAGCTCTGACATCTGGGAAAGATATGCAACTTCTCCAGGACTTTGTTTCCTCATCTAAAAATGAGAATAGGAATATTACTGACCTCCTGTGGCTTTTTAAGGATTATATGAAATGATCCCCATAAAGCACTTGAACACAATGCCAAGCACATATCACATAAAAATGTGAGTTAGCAATACTGTGTTGTTTCTTTTTATAATGTTATCAGTCAAATCATACTGCAGCTTCTTATCTTCTGATCCCTCTATGACAAAATGATTTGTTATAATCTTAGTCTATCTTAGGGTAAATCAAGATCTGCAACTCAGTGATTCAGAGGCCACATGTCTTGACATGTAGAAGCCAAAGTGTAATTCTTCCCTTGGGACCCAGCATAACTCTCCTCCCTCTGCCCATTCATCTTTCTGTGTCACTTATGATGACTGGAATTTCCAGTCATCTAAGTAAAGTTCATGCAAAAAAAGTCATTCAAAGATAATCTATTAACTTATCACCTTACAAGCTAGCATCAAACTGACTTTCAGTTTTTTATTTTAAATTTAGAAATACATTCCATTACTTCACTTCAGATTGTTTCACCCTAAAATAACATTTTACTGTATAATAACACAAAATTTTGATACTTCTTACATAAAATATAGATTCTGTGTCCTGAATGTATAATCAGAAACTCTAACATCTTCTATATCAGCTTTTCCCTAAATATATTCTACAGAATAGTCCCCTGAGATGTCTCACTCAAAAGTACTAAAACAAAGTGGAAAATTCCCCATGCCTTCTCCCTTAGAGAATCACAATGAATGCTACCATTTTAAAGAATCTTAGAAGTCCCATCAAAATAGAATCATATTAAACTATTCTTTGCCAAGAATTTTTGTGTTAGTAAGCTTTTCATTGCTGTGACAAAATACCTGAGATAATTTATAACAAAGAAAATTTCTTTTTGGCTCATAGTTTCAGAGGTTTCAGTTCCCGGTCACTTAGCCTCGTCATTTTGGGCTTGTAATAAGACAGAACACCATAGTGGGGACAGCATAGTGGAGAAAAGCTTCTCAGCTCATGTTGTCCAAGAAATGAAAGGAAAAAGAAAAGGGCCAATGTTCCAATATCCTCTTCAAAGGCACACTTTCTAATGACCTAACTTCTTTCCATTAGATCCCCCACCTCTTAAAAGTTCCACCATCTCCCAAGAGTGTCACATGTTGGAGACCAAGCCTTCAAACATGACCTTTGGGTGACATTTATGTTGCAAACCCTAACAGTTTTTTCTAATAACAAAACTTTTCAATATTACAAACAAAACTTAACATGCAGGAAAAAGTGATGGTATAGATATGTGAACTAATCTACATTTTAATTAAGTCAATGAGAATCTTTGAACTACTTTTTAAATTAAGTAAACCCTTGAGAAATAGTGTAAGAGATTGAAAACAGTCATTTATATCTTCAGTCCTATCTACCATTGATCTTTTTAAGGGATTGCAATTCCTAAAATTGTTGAAACAAATTATAATAGGTGACCAGAATTTAATTAAAAAGTTAGCATAATGAATATTTATGGCATTCCTGTGCAAACTATTAGGGAAAACTATTGTAAAAGCTGTCTTGAAATCTCAGTAAAGAGCTCAGCAGGACAGGTTCAATTTATGATTTTTTACATTTTGCTGCAAGCACTGGAGGAGATGCTTGTACCTACTGTGTGCCTAGACCTTGGTATCTGAAAGTCCCCTTGGATGCATGCTGACAGCTTTTAATCACTATGGGGCTGTGTGTCCCCAAACATCTGTCATGGAAAGGGACATCATGGTGAGTCAAAGGGATTCCTAAGAAATGCTGACTTTTGATCTTCTCTTAATTTAGGGGAACAGATAAATATAGAGCAGCTTTTTTTTCAGGCTGAGCTAAGTACAGTTTTCCAGAAACACATGTTAAGAACTCATAATTATGTTTCTGCAAAAAAATTCTCAAATTCTCTAGGGCCAGTAAGTCTAATTAAAAACCAAGTTAACATCATACATGTGGGTGTTCATAATTGCAACTGAAGCTAGCAGCACAAAGTCAGGTCAAAGAACTTCACAGAGTTTTCGTTGGCTTCCACGTTAAGTCTACCTAAAACTGGGAAACAAGCATGTACAGGAAAGAGAGAAAATATAATAAAATCTAAGTATGGAGTGAAAGGAAGAGAGTCAGGATGTAACTAAAAATACTTTAAAATCTTCAACTCTGAAAGAAGCCTCGGTACAAGTTTCCTCATGTTGTTGCCTTTTTCAAAGATGTTTTTAAATTAATATATGAGTCCCACGACAGTACAGAGTTTTATCGGGAAGTCGTATAAGAAATGTGTATCATTCATTCACATTTTCAAGTGATTGTTCCTCAGGGCTTTGACTATAGAGGGCCAAACATGGTAATTTCAATGAGAATCAATGTAGGATGACATTTGATTGCTTTTTTAAAGTTTTATTCACTTTCTTAAGAAATTCAATTACTGTCTGTTTGCACCTTTTTTGATCTGTTAAAAACAAATCTGAATTAAAGAAATCCTGCTTTGTGTTGCTAACTTAATCACTGATTTAAAATTAAACCCAAACATAAAAAGTGTTTGAGTTCCCCCCAAAAAAATCATAGATTCAGATCAGAAATCATATTTTCAATAGCCCATTTTGTTTAGCTGGCTCCCATTTACTTTTGCTTTGAAATAGCTGAATTTACATAGCAATCAATTAAATGCTAGTTATAATAACTTTTTTACATTATACTTATGGTAATTCAATAATATATTTTATTAAAGCTAATGGGACTCACAGACAGATATGTGATTTTGCAAATATTATCTAACTTCTTTATAATCCATATGGAGTCATGATCCCTCAAGCTGTCCCGCCTCAGCTGGTATTTGTTTCAATCTTCTATTACCCTTGACTCCCAATACATGGTTCTTAGCACACGATGACCCTGGCATTATTTCTGGGCAGAAATATAAGCCATGACTTATCAACACACTTAAGAGAAATATCTTGTATGCATGGTTATCCTCTCATCCTTCACTTTAGACTCAGAGAAAAGATCCATCCGTCCCTTTGTAAGTCTCTACTTCATCTCTCCATGGCTCTTCTCAGTTTCTATAGGGCAAGACAAGTCCCTCTTTATTAAGACACTCATTTCTGACCCAGAATCTGAACTTTATGTCTGGCTCTTTCTCTTCATTACCTTTGAATGACTACAATATCATATAACAGAAGTTGGTGGTTCAGAAAGCCTCAAAAGAAAAGAAATCATTTTCTCTCACCAAAGCATGAAAATAGAGTGAATGGCATTAGAAATATTTTCAACAACATCTTATTTTAATTTGAGATTAGAAGGGAAGATAGTTCATTGGAAAATAAAAAATATATATAATTTCATTAACCTACCCCAGAGTAACACTAGAGTAGAAATCAGCAAACTATCATTCTACTACACTTGTCTTTTGATCTTAAACAAGTTGCTGAATTCCAGTCTTTGCATATGTGAAATGAGGGAGTTTCTCTAAAGCAGTGTTGTTTAACTTCTGGCCACAACACATTCATAGGTGATAAGCTTAGGCTGGCTTCATGGGTCCACAACCCTTGCAGTCCCCATGTGCTCAGAAATGTGTTTGCTCAAAAGAGAACCACCCTTGAACTTGTGATCAACTATTTCTGTCTTGAAATTCTTCAAAAAATTTTAATACCAGAACCCCAAAGTTTATTTTTGCTTTGGTCCCTGCAAAGTATGTAGCTGGTCCCACTGATGAGATCAGTTTGGCCAGTTAGGATCTGTATTTTTTCCTTAAAAAACAAGATGAGAAGAGAAAATGCCTGAATGCATTTGCATACATTCATATGGTTTTGATGCACATGCTTGTGTATACAAAGCCTAAGTATTTTTTGAGAAATTCTTGCTTCAGTTGTATTTATATGAACGTGAATGTGTGTGCTTGTGTATATGTGAGAGAAAGAGAGATGTGGCAGTGGGTTGTGTGTCTGTTTGTGTGATTTTGTTGAAAATAAAACATATTTTATGCATATAGGATCAGGAATTAGACAAATAGTAAGCTTCCTACCAATTCTAACATTCTAGGATTCTATATTTCTTGTTATCAACCATGAGAGTGTAATTAACAAGGTCTTTTCTACGATAGAAGAAAACCCCATCATTAGTAGAAAACCTAACCATTCCAACGAAAGGACTTAAATTCAAAGCCAGTTAGTGCTATTTTCCTTTTGAAATGTTTCTACACACATACACATGCACACAAATCAACTTAAAGATAAGCATTCTAAATATGAAAACATAAAGTAAAATGCCTTTTAAATACATCAAGATCAGTACCACATAGGGTATCACAAACAAACAAGAAAGGTAGAACCATGCTATGTCGTCAATAACATCAAACACATATTCTACAGAGCTGGTGACATGCCTCTCATTCTAAGTTTACCTTTCAACATCTCCATCATACATGTTAATATACTTATTTTGAACCATCAATTATTTATAACTTCTATTAGTTCTTTTTTTAGAGATTACATTCAGAAGATTGAACACAACACTGTGATACCTATTTATTTAGCCTGTGCATTGAGCCTGGGATAAGGCATGGTATTTATGCAATAATAAGCACTTTTCAGAGATGGAGATGTTGATATAAAACTGCCAACTGTATCTAAGCTATATAATTTGTTCTTGTATTTAGAAAGCAATAGCATTCTCTTTCTCTTAAAGAAACTACTTTTACAACCCACATTTTAAAAATGTGAGCTTTCCAGAGATTAAAAGCTTTCTCTAGCCAAGCAGAAATAGGATGGAGTTAAAACATTTTCCTGACATATTCTGGACTTGACAGAGTTCAACAGAAAAGCTGTTAAGAAAGCCCATTCAGCAGTAATACTCTTCTGAGAGAATGTTCGAAATATAAAATTATGACCCCAAGGTGAACTGAGAGCCAAGGAGGACTCTGCTTATAATTATAGCTCCAAAACCATTTCAATTCAAGTACAGTTTGGAAGCTTCCTATTTGTGAATTATTTGTCAGACTACTTCCATTACATGTGTCTTAATGTGTATTTTAGGTGCTTAACACAAACACTTTACAGATCAAATATAATTTGGATATACAGATTCTAAATGTGATAACTTGCTGTCACTTCTGGAATTAAAGAAACCATATTCCTATCCTGTCTGATAAAACAGTGCAAAAGACATTCCTAAGTATGGTAGGTATAAAACAGTATTAGAAAAAACAGCATTAGACAAAAGATCACTAATGAATAGCCCAGCAATAATACAGTAACACAGTAATACAGTTACAGAGTAAATCTGTGTTATATATGTGTCAAGAAACTGGCTACATAGTTATGTAAAGAGAAGTTGTGTATAAAGTTGACAGCTTGCGAGTAAAGAAGCTAAAAGATATGTGCTTGTCTCTTGTTTCAACTCTAGCCATTATTTTGTTTTCCCTGGTGCTTCAGCACACTTATTAGCAAAACTTTCCTAGAGTTATCTTCCAAAATTACTGTTAGAAGAACAGAGAGGTGTATGATATAGAGGAAACCTCAGACTGAAGTACTCTTATCATAGCTCAACCCACTATGTGAACTAAAATTACTCACTTAGTAACAGAAAGCTTCAATAGTTTCTCTTCTAGAAGATAGAAATTCTTATAAATTGCCATCAATAAAGTTAATACACAAATGGAGTCATTAATTCTATGAGAAAATTTATTTATAAATAGTAAATTGCTATTTTACATACTAAATTTTTACCTTTGGGTTATATGAAAAATACCTCAGAGAATATTTAGATATCCTCAAAACTCCTAGTTGCCCAGAAAAATAAGAGAAGACATAATTGTAGTATTTTCAGAATATTAGAAGAATCAGCAATAATCAAAAGATGAATAAAGTTAGTGTGAAAAAAACAGTTAGTAGTCTATTTCTTCTTACCCATTTGAAACAACAGCAATGAAAAGCTGCAATCCTGAAAGTAGAAAAAATAAGTAAAAGGATCTGTACTTGGTTAGATCCACAGAACTTTCACCAGCTAGGCATTGGGAATTTATTTATTCTTATCCTATAGAACTTCACTTGTAGTAAGCTAACCTAAGGGACTGTTATTTCCTTCCATCTCTTCCAGTTCAACAATCCCTGTTATACATCCTAGTATTTATTATAAGTAGTTGGCGGGAGTGGGGGGCGGTGGGCAATGGAGGAAGAAAGGAAGGAAGGAGGGAAGAAAAGGAAGCAAGGAAGGAAGGAAATAAGGAGGGAAGGAAGGAGGGCTAACTTTGGTTAGATGGCTGGGGATGTTCTGTTCTTACTAGTATATCCCACATAATATGCATGGATGTGGGGTGGACTGAACATCACCCAACATGACAGACATGAAATGGAGAAATAGTGGACACTTCAAAACAAAGTTATAGTGCTCATTCCAAGAGAAGAGTAAAGAGATGTCAAGTAGCATCTAAAGCAATAAGCACTGGTCTTCAATAGTACAATTCAAGCCCATGATTTTCACTATTTCATACAGTTTTCATGATCTGACCTCGTCTTTCTCCAGTGTCTTCTTTTATCCTTTTACATTAGAATTTACTTCTGGAAATATTTAAATGATTCTATTTCTTTACTAAGACTACACTGTTTTCTGTATTCTATCATTTGTCTTAAAAACAGATTCCCCTTCAGGCATATGCTCCCCTACTTATTATCTTCTTATGATTAAGACTCATTTCAGGTGATTGGTCTTTCAAAAGTCTTGATTTCATGGCCTTTTTTCTGTGTTCTATCCATGAACTTGTGCCCCATTTATTACCTCATGATTGCCTATATATCTCTGCTCCCCTGAGTGCACAAGATAAACCAGTTTCTTGGGGGCAAAGATTGTGTACCAGCATCCTTTGTTGATAAAGTCCAAACATAGCTCTTGTCCACTTCTTTCATAGATAAACAGTTCTTAGAATTTCAAATAGTGGCATGGATTCTAAGATTCTGGACCACACACAGATTGAAGTAAACTCACAAATGCAAACAATTGTGAAGGTACTGACATGTAATATCAAATATCTGTAAACCTTTACCAAACTAAACAAAAAGTGACCGCATGTTACAAGTATAAACTAAAGGGGACAAATAAGAAATTAAAACCTCAGTCTTCTAACCATAAACCCATCCAAGAAATAGTTCCAACCCATAGCACCATAAAAATATGTTAAATTAACTCCCACATTTATGAGAGACAGTAAAGGATTAAAATTAATTCATAAAAATGATTAAATATGTTGGTTTCAATGCCTTGTAGATTGTTTTTAGATAATTACTTATATGCAGTTTCAATGTATATGAAAAATGGCAGGTTAAACTAAAAATGTATTGTACAAAAGATAAGCACACATAATATAAACTATCTGATTTGTGTTTGTAATAAACATGTGAATTTTAAAGAGCCAGAGGGAAAAGTTAATGTTGAATATTCAGAACAAGGAATAGTTTTATCCAAGGGAATTTTTCATAGGCAGATGGAAGTGAATATGCAAAATTGTTCCAGTTAAGCAAATGTTCCAGATAAATTTTCAAGATAAAACATGTTAGCAGTCCTGTGCAATTTGCACTATTTTTAATAGTCTGTTACTAGATTTTTTTATATGACTTAAGTTATTTTATCATCCTACTCCTTTGAAGCAACACTGAGTATGAAAAACAACTGCAAGAAGAGCTTCTGGCCAGGCAGTGCGGAGAGGTACAAGTGGAATAATGATGTTTTAATAAGACTGTGAAAGGATGACAGATGTACAAGGGAAAGTTCTTAAGCATGTTGGAGATGGAGCCCATTAAGCCCCCAAACCTTGTGATATCTGTCTTATCAATCATTCTGGGATTCATTATACAAGTGATTCAGTATTTCCAAGATACATTAGAGATACTGCCCTAGTGCTATTACCTCATTCCTGGAAGAATCCTATTGAATTTATGGGTGGAATTTCTGAAAAGAAAAAAAAATATGTGATACCAAGACCAGAAAGTAATACGTGTCACAGTGTTAAGAAATCAAAATCAATGAATTTGAGTCTGAGTTCTACTAGTTGTACGATTGACCTTGAGCAACTTGGTAAATGTCCTACACTTCTGTTTCCTCATCTGTAAGTGGGAATAGTAATGTCTCATCTCACAAAGCTACCTTGAAAAATTATACAATGTCTGTTAAATGACGTCACATAGTAAATCCACAGATGATGACAGAGACAAAAGGCTGAAATAATCAAGATTCATTCAAGTGTGTTTCTAGTGCAATGATCATCTTTAAGAACTCCTATTTCCTGCTCATATCATGAAAATGCTTCCTTTCCCAAATTCAAACCCAAAGAGCAGAGAAAAGAAAGGTTTATGACTTTTAGTACTTTATACTAAATCAATGAGCTCACACTTAATGAAAACAATTTAAAAAAAATAAGTCTCAAACTAATTTAACATTAACCAAAATGATTGTGGCCAAATGTTAATATGAAAAAAGAATATTTTAAATATTTATGCTATTTTATGAAATAGATACAAGAAAGAGTATCTTACTTCCACCAAGTTGAAAGAAAATTCTCTTGAATAGTCATCAGAAATGTTTAACACCTACCAAATTTATTTGAAAATATAAATAATATCAAAGTTAAAATGGGTCTTTGATATCAAGTCCAAAGCACTTTCTTTATAAAAAGAAATTAAGTCCCAAATATACGTGACTTGCACAAGATACTAAAGGGTGATGATCAGAGTTCAGGTACTAAAGACCGAGTCCCCAACTCAATAATCTTGTTCATTGTAAGATATTACAATGACAGTGGGATGAATTTACAAGTACAAACTATAGAGAGAGTATGTCCTTTGATACTTTCTTAATATATATCAATTCTTACTGCAAGCCACATATATACTATATAATGTGTTATAAAAAAGATATTAAGAAATTGGATATCTTCCAAATATAAAAAAGAACTAATTCAATAACTAATGTTAAATAAGATTGATTTAGCATTAGATATCCCTGGATGAATCAAAATGAAAGAGAAAGTAAAGACAGTTTTCTTCGGGACTTTCTTCATGATGTAGAAGGTCATTTTCAAGAGGAAAATGTCAGTTCCCTTCCAAATTCAGGGCCAAAAAATAAAGAGTATCAAGAGATTTTTAGATCAACGTGGCAGATTGTGTTTACAAAGATGGCCACAAAGTATCTCCTATTTTACAAATTCATTTACAGAATGATCTTGCCATTTTCACATCATCAGATGAAATCTGCTTCCTTTCTCTTTGAAGATGTGTTGGTCCTGTAATCTGTTTTTAACTGTAAAATACATTGGAAGTGGTACTATTATAATTTCTGAGGGTAGGCCTTAAAACACATGCACAACTTCCAGACTTATTGCCTATAATACTTCTTATAAAAACCTGGTTACCATGCTATGAGGAAGCACAAGCAGATGTGTGGAAAGTGCCCATGAATGACTGAAACTATTTGCTGAAAGCTAACCTGAGATCCCAGAGCAAGCACTAACTTGCCAGCATAAATATTTAGTCCTGCCAACTATCTCATAATCTCATCAAAAGTCACATGAAATAGAACTTCTCAAAAGTTTTCTGATCAAACTCTTGGCCCAGAAAACATTGAAGAGATTAAATGAGTGTTATAAATCATTAAATTAAGCTTCCAAAGGTCACCTTCTTCGTATTTTTAGGCTAGACCAAATGCCCGCCCCATGGGCACCTGAAGCACACAAATGTCTCCCTAGTACTGCACTTACCATGTTCCATATTAGTTCCTACTTACCTCCACATCTCACAAGTGGAGGTAAGTAGGAACTAATATGAAAAAAGTAAGTTTACACAGTAATAGATCACTGAACAACTAGAGAAAGTGCTATAATCCTAAACATTTATTTAATGCTTGGACAGAACTTATTCTTATAGATAACATATGCTTTCTAAGATATGTCAGTCTAGATAAGATAAACAGGATCACAAATAAATTTTAAAGAAAAACAAAAACACATTTATAGATCTATACCTTCCAGCAACCCCTTGCCCCAACTCCATCTAGGTAATTCTGGTGCTTCCCAAGGAGTGATTCTCAGACGACTGATCCTTTCAAGGTCGTGCTGGACTTTTGCTTTCTTTTCATTCTTCATTTTGCACAAGTAGTATGTCTTGCTGTTACAAATGCCACATATACACTGAAGTAAATCACTGAAGTACTACTGATTCCTGCTATTTTTGAAATTTAAGGACTTAAGATCTTTGCAAATGATACTGATAGTCAAGCATGTTGTCTTTGGTATCTACTCATACCAGGATAAAAGGTGTGATGCTAATTCTCCTCCTGTAGCTACTAGTGGGCCATACCTTTAATATACTACACTAATTTAAACAAAATAATTCTGGCACTTTGCTAATTAAAATACATATTGTATATGTGTACATGTACCAAAATATCACACTAAACCCAAAAATATGGACAATTATGTGTTGATTTTTAAAATACACACAGTCTTGCCCTAAATTGAGTGACATTCTCCAATTTATTCTTTAAACAAATAGTTATAAATTGTCTTGGCACTAGAGTACAAGAGAAAACAAGAAAGACAAGGATTCTGCTCTCATAAGTAGACTTGTAGTCTACTTGAGGAGGCAGATCAAAAGCATTTATGGAAACATTATTCCATGATGGAAATAATTACAAATGGTAATAAGCTGGAAAACTACAGAATGCTGGGATAGAACAAGATGGAGAAGACTTACTTCAGTCACAACTTTAGAAGCTAGGGAGGGCCTTTTCATGGAAGGCACACTTTGGCAGACTTCAAAAGTGTGAGAAACAGCAAAAAAAAAAGTTAAGTTTCAGGAGAAAATACTTCTCCTGAACAATATGTTAAAGACACTGCCATTTAAAAGAACTTGGAATATCCTTGGAGCCAAAAGGAAGACAAAGATCTTGAAGCAAAGAGTTCTGGGATAAATATATCAGATGGAATAAGGTGGGTAAGCAAGGGATAGATTCTACAGGGCCCTGAAGGCCAGAGAAAGAAGTTTTTACTAGATGTATAATGGAAAACTAATGGCAGCTAGCAAGAGAATGATGTGATACTATTTAACTTTTAGAACTATGTCTGAAAAAAAAAACTATGTGTGACTACCATGTTGAGAACGAAAGAGAACAGACTAAAACAAAACAAAAAAATGGAAGAAAATTATTTGTCCAAGGGAATATTGTCTTAGACTAAAGAGTGGAAGAAGAAGAGACAAAGAATAAGACATGTTATTAGGGGTGATTCTTGTATTGATGGACTTCCTTGAACCAAATAGTGAACTTCAACTATCTTTTCTGGTTCTCAGGCCTTCATGTCTATGGACTCCTTATTGAGCACATTTATTTGTCTTTTAGTTCTTCCTAAGACTTTGATGGAGATAGCATTGCACGAGCCCCAGCTGCTGCTCCAAATCTACATATTCCTAAGCACAAAACTAAGGGACTGCATTAATAAAATTTTGTGAGCATTATCAACTCTTATCAAATAAATCTAGTCATGTTAACTAGATCAAATATGTTATCTGAGTTTATATCTTCCACTGAATTTTCTATGTACCTAGACAAAAATAATCCCGTCTACTTCTAACTGATGTCACCATACAGCAAGCTTGAACTTCATGCATGACAGGAACCCAATTTTTCTTTTTTTATGTTTATTTTTTTATTGTTATGCTGGGGGTACATTGTGGCATTTACAAAACTTCTTACAATAATCAAATATATCATACTCAAATTCACCCCCTCCATCATTTCCTTTATTCTCCCCCTTACCCCCATTCCTAGAATAGTTTCAGCAAGTCTCACTTTTTCATTTACATACATGTGTACACAGTATTTACACCATATTCATTCTCCTACACTCTTTCCCCACATCCTCCGCCTCCCACTGGCACCAATCTCCTCCCCCCCACCCCACCCCAGACTGGACCTTTTCTGTCCTCCTGTTCTCCAAGTTCATTTTTAAAAATGCCATTTTTATCTTTTTAAGATAGCTATACAGAGAGTTTCCCTGTGACATTTCTACATATATATGTGTGTTATACACCAAATTGGTTCATCTTCTCTATTTTTTTCCTTTCTACCTTATTCCCCTTCTTAAGGTAATTTCCATAGGTATAAAGATTATTGTATAGGAAGTACAATACCATATTCACCTTCTTAAATTCCTTTTACCCTCCCTCTCTTGTATGCAACCTTCCCTTAGCATGACCTGTTTTTCATAATACTGCTATATTTGTATTAGGTCTGTTTTCCACATATGAGAGAAAATGGAGCTCAAGTTTCTTAAATCATCTTTCCTCAATTTTGTGCTTCCTCCTAGATGAAAAGAAATTGATATTTAGCTTTTATCCTCATTTAGTGTACTGCCCCATTGTAACTCAACAGCTGATATTCCCAAGGTAAAATTTTAAAAAGAGAAAAGTCAGACAAGATAAAAATTCTGAGCTCAAGCCAATCCTACACTATTGGGCAAAGGCCAGGAGCATGACCAAGATTCTGTAGGTCTAGTATTAAAAAAAGAGATAAGTAAAAATGACTTCAAAATGGGAAGGTCGGCCCAAGAAAGTAAATTCAACATGTCATAAGTAGCAACAGTCAAGGTTGAAAAGTGAAACTGTCCAGGATACCAAAGCAAGGAATCACTGGAAGTACAGGTGGTCAAGTGTTAGCATCAGGAAGATATGACAATGAGAGAATTAAAGCCCCTGAAGAGCAATGGACTCCACTCTCAAAAGGCTTCTTCCTGCTACTTCTTTAGTTTCAAAGTATTGCCCATTTATGTAGCATATTCTTAGTTCCTTATCACAATACTTATACTCCATCTTAACTGCTATATTAATGAGTTTGGGCTGCTAAAACAAATCATCACAGATTGGATGATTTACAAATAAAGAAATGTACTTTTACATCTCGATTAAGATATCAGCGTGATCAGGTTCTGCTGAGGGCACTCTTCTGGCTTTCAGACTGCCAACTTGTCATTCTATCTTCATGTGGAAGAAAAAAAGGACGGGAGAGCTCTCTGATATCTCTTTTATTATAAAAAAACAAACCCGTTCTTGAGAGATTGACTCCCGTAATCTAAATTACCACCCAAAGGCCTACCTCCTAATATCATCACATTAGGGGTTGGAATTTCAACAAATGAATTTGGAGGTAATACAAACATTCTGTTCATAACAGTTGTCCCTATCTTTATAGTTCTCACTAGATTATTACCACAACTATTCACAAATCCATCTCCAGAACCTTGTATAGTGTCTGTCACAAAATAGATTCCCAATATACACTTGCTAAATGAATGATTAAATGTCTTCATTCTACTGTTAAAATGAAAGAAAAACATATGCCTTCAATTATGAAGTCTTTGTATATTTGCATAAATGTCCCCCCAAGGTTCATGTGTTAAAGGTTTAAGACTTGATTGCTAACCAGTGATGCTACTGTCGCTCCTTTAAGAGGTAGGGCCTAGAAGGAGGAAGCTAGGTCACTGGGGGAGCGCACTTGAAGAAAATATTGGGATCCCAGTCTTTTGCTCTGTGTTAGGTAAACAACTTCCTCTGCCTCATGTTCCCACCATAAGGATGTACTGCCTCAGCACAAATCCAAAATCAATGGGGCCAACCAACCACAGAATGAAATCTTCAAAACTATGCAAGAAAATAAACCTTTCTTCCTTTTAAGTTGATTATATCTGATATTTTCTCATAGTGACAAGTAACTAAGACATCCGCTAAGGAGAGAATTGAGTTTAATGATTGTCTAAATTTACAAGTAAAAATTATTATTCATTTGCTCAAGTTAGAAACATTCGGAATCCAAAAAATAAAGAAATCATTTGTAATCTCAGAACTCAGATTTTTTTAGGGTATATAAAATTTACTTATATATCTAGTCTGCCAATATCAATAATTGCATGTACATTTAAAATATATGTTTTGACATTGAAAGTTTTAACTAGAAAGGTATTATGAAGTCTAAAATATTGATTTTACCTATGCTTAGAAAGAAATTAAAAAGGAGAATTTCATTGATAATGCTCTGAGTAGTAGGCTAAATAAATTTATGGGATTTTGTTTCTTTTCTCAAGGAAACTCCTTGAAGTCAATAAACTATAAATGTTGATGTAGACACAAAGCAAGGCATTTATGAAGCCATTCAGAGGCACTTCTTTACTTCGTTGTGAGTCACAGTGTGTGAATGAAGTGCATATAAATTATGATGCCTTGTCTGAGATCCAGATAGAGGTCAGGACTATTTTGTGATTTCGTGACACCAGATGATTAAATCCAATAAGCATGAAGAGAAAGAGATTTTAATCTAGAAGATCCTGTGGAAGAATGAACAATAGAACAGATGTTCAGAAGGTTGGGACTATAGCTATGAATGAAGGTAAATGCCTTTCATCATTCAATTTAAATTGATAATGAAACATATAATCTATGACATCTCTGAGTTAAAAATTGTGATAATAATTACAGGTAAATTTCAAAAGTGGGACATGCATCTGTGAGGTGTTCATGTATGCTCAAATCTAAAATAACAGTTTCACCAATATTCCACTGGATTATGAAATTAGACATAACTAACTCTTCACACATGATCATGCTATATGTATCAAAATTGCCTTTGATAAGGTTCTTCTAGTTTCTCTCAAATGTTGGTGTGTAAGCATAATACCAAATGTTAAAAGAGCATGGACTAAATATTCCTTATTCTAGTGTAAATTCAGTAAATAAATCCTCCTTTTCTTCCCTGAGACAATTTTCTTTCTTTATTTCCAAATGGATAACAAGAGTTGACATATGTTAATTCAGAACAAATGTGCTCTTTTGCTCTCTTCTTCACTAGCAATCTAGCATCTCTCTCTCTCAATATATCTCTTCCCCTTGCTCTTTCACCCATGTGTATGTGTTTTCTCATGCGCACACTCACACACTCACACACACACACACACACAGATGCAGGCAGAGAGGAAAATACCATTAGCTAACAGATGCAATAGGAGAAGAGAAATCAAATCGAGAGCTCAGAAGGCAAAGAAAAGAGAAGATAAAATGCTCCTGACCCCACACAGAGAAGAAGCTGGCTAATTGCCAATTCAGGAAATAAATTGTTTGCAAATTATATGCCATATTTTTTATGACTGAATTAAAAATAAATAAGCAAGAGCTCAGAGCAGCCCAAAGGCTTCCATACTGTTCCTGGCATCCTCCAAATCTTCAACTTCCTCTTCTTCATACACGTGCCAGTCAGGTTTATATATGAACACAGACCAAGTGCCATGAAATGGCAATCCATTTTCTTTAAAAGAACTGGACATAGTTTGTAAGCTATGTTAAAAAATAAAATCACAGTTTATTTGCTACTTATGAATGTTCAAATTTTACTAAATTCTTTTGATGAAAACTACTATTATGCACTTATTCATATTTCCCCAAAACTCATATGCTGAAGTCCTAACCTCTAGTACTTCAGACTGTCATTGCATTTGGAGACTGGGCCTTTAAAGAGGTGATTAAGTTAAAAATCATGTCATTTGAGTGTACACTAATCCAGTGCAAAGAGACTAGGACACAGATAAAAGGGTCACATGTGAAGATATAGAAAAAGACAGTCATCTTCCACCCAAGGACAATGAACTCAGGAGAAACTAATCCTGCTGACACCTTGATCTCAGACTTCCACCCTCCAGAAGCATGAGAAAATTAGTTTCTGCTCTTTAAGACACCTAGTGTGTGATGCTTGGTTGTGGCAGCTCCAGCAAACCAATGCAGCCACAAGCTTCCTAAATTCAAGGCAATAGCACTTAAGAATCACTTTTCCATAAATATCACCTGTACCAAAATGGAAATATCACTAAGCAAATTTCTTAAAAAATAAACTATGGCATATATGTGCCTTCTTCATAAGTCTGTACAAGGTTATAGAAATGGTACATTCAGGAAATCCAGGCAGAAAGTCACAAAATTAGAAAAACCCAGAAGTGGGATATGGAATTTTTTTCCCCTTTATTTTCTTTTCTTTCTTTCTTTATTAGCATATTGTAGTTGTACTGGGAGTACATTGTGACATTTACAAAAGTGTTTATAATATACCTTAGTTAAATTCACCCCCTCCATCTTTCTTCTCGATACCTATCCCCTCCCCCACAGAACAATTTCAACAGGCCTCATTGTTCCATTTTCATACATGAAGACATAGCACTTCCACTGTATTCATGCTCCTTCACCCTTTTCTTATGCTCTTCCTCCTCCCACTGGTTCCAACCCCTGGACAGGACTCGTTTCACCTTCCTATTCTTCAATTTTTTAAAAAAGACAGTTTTGTTTGTTCATGATGATTATACAGGAAGTTTTACTGTGAAATTTCCAGCAATGGGCTCGCTTCCTGGATCTCTGATAAGTTTTCTTAAGTAGGGGAGATCAAAACAAGTTGTTGATGTTAAAGTCACCTTGACTCCTAACCCCTGTTCCAAAATTTCCTATAAAACTTCCAGCTAAGGTAATAGTTCATTCTAGACCATTGTTTACCTGACTGCCTTAACACACTAGACAAGAAGTTCCTTAAGTACAAAGACCATGTGTTTAGCACATTGAAGGTATGTGTGTTTGATAAGCTGATGAGTGAGTGAATGAATTATGGCAGAAATTAATGAATGAAAATAAACAAAGATCTGGGCATCTGAGAAAATTCCAAACAGCAGGCATTCATCAGAATATGTAGATGAATTATCTAACAGAAGCTATCAGTGTAACATAGTCTTTGGAAACCACCATGTATTATTCAGCCCCTGGAGGCATTATTCAATCTCATTAGAAGTTAGTCCAAAGATTAGACCCAGTTACATTCAGGTTTTTTTATACGGTTATTTCAGATCTAACAACCAGACTAAGTTAGTGCTACATACATGAGCTTCAGTTTCTCTTTCTAAAGAAAATATTGATCCCAGAGTCCATAGGGATAAGGAGACCTACACTTGGAAGGTGATTAAGAGCACAATATAGTGACATTCTATGAGGACAAGTACAGGCTTATAGTGTGTTTCTGGTCATGACACTTACAAGTGTCCAACACAAATTTATTGATCAAATCAACTAGTGTCGATTTACTTTCAAAATATATTGATGCTAGGTCAGATAAATAATACTTACATATTAATAAAAACTGGACTGTAAAATAAATTTCAATATTGGACTCAAAAGTACCAAATGTGAAAAAATGGCCCCTGTAGAATCATTCCCCTCTAGTCATGCAGAGCCTGCCAGTCATCCTCACTCACAAAGCTTTACTCAGTGTTTGGTCTGCAGCCACTAAGAAAGCACATGGGTCAAACAGCTTCATCAAGATGTGTTCTCATGAACTCTCCATGCCTGCTATTTTAATGTGAGCTGAGCATTCATCATTTTAATTACATATTCACAGCATCTTAGCCATCTATGTGGTAATCAAATGACTCAAAAGGTTAACTACTTGCTTTTCTGAACCAAGAGAAAAAGTTATAGAGAGGAAAGGGGTGAAAGGGGAGGTGGGGTTGATAAAAGGGAAATAAAAGGAACTGAAATTAATTAGGCACATGCTATATACCAGCCATAGTAACAGGCTATTAATATTGTGCATATCATACAGTTCTCATAACAACCTGGTGGGGCAGGCATAACCATCTCCACTGCACAGATAGGGTACCTGAAGGTCAAAAGAGTCACTAAATTAATTTAGTGATTTTGAATAATAATCATTTATACATCTCAGAAATCCACAAGTCTGTAATGGAGTCTAGATTCAGCTAAGAGATGCTGCAGGTATCTACTAGGCTCTGTTAAACATATGCTAAACTTGTGAATCTGCTAGTAGGTTGGCTCCTTCTTGTGAGGGACAACCAGTTGTTGGCTGGGGACACCTGTCTTTTATGTGTCTCTTATATGTGTGTAGCAAGAGGTCTGAGCTTGGAAAAGCCATGTAGTCACTCATTCTGTTGCCCTCCCCCCATTCTTTTGAGCAAAGAAATATTAAGTCCAAAACCATAGCCAATAGGTGAAGCAATAGTACCTCTTTTTTTTTGATAATCTTGTGTATTTATTTACATTACTGTACCCCAAGTAGTATGCTTTTACATACTATTTCAAATACTTATATACAGAAATGTATAATTTACTTTCTTACAAAATGGGGTAATGTAACAGATATTATTCAGCAATTTTTTCTTTTCAATTAACAATGAATAATAGACCCCTTCCTACATTATTGAAATATATCTTTTTGTACTTGATCTTTGATATATTCCTACTAGAAGGAATCTGTCATAAGTCATTCAATCATTTCCACCTTGAATATGTTTTTTTTATTGTTTTATTATTCATATGTGCATACAAGGCTTGGGTCATTTCTCCCCCCTGCCCCCACCCTCTCCCTTACCACCCACTCCATCCCCTCCCTCTCCCTCCTACCCCCTTATCTCTAATTTTGTTGAAGAGAGAGTATAAGCAATACTATTTTGCCCTTATCTCTAATTTTGTTGAAAAGAGAGTATAAGCCATAATAGGAAGGAACAAGGGTTTTTACTAGTTAAGATAAGGATAGCTATACAGGGAGTTGATTCACATTAATTTCCTGTGTGTGTGTGTTACCTTCTAGGTTAATTCTTTTTGATCTAACCTTTTCTCTAGTTCCTGGTCCCCTTTTCCTGTTGGCCTCAGTTGCTTTTAAGGTATCTGCTTTAGTTTCTCTGCATTAAGGGCAACAAATGCTAGCTAATTTTTTAGGTGTCTTACCTATCCTCACCCCTCCCTTGTATGCTCTTGCTTTTATCATGTGCTCAAAGTCCCATCCCCTTGTTGTGTTTGCCCTTGATCTAATGTCTGCATATGAGGGAGAACATACTATTTTTAATCTTTTGGGCCAGGCTAAACTCACTCAGAATGATGTCCTCCAATTCCATCCATTTACCAGTGAATGATATCATTTCGTTCTTCTTCATGGCTGCATAAAATTCCATTGTGTATAGATACCACATTTTCTTTTTTTTTTTTTTCATTTTTCTTTTATTATTCAAATGTGCATACAAGGCTTGGTTCATATCTCCCCCCTGCCCCCACCCCCTCCCTTACCACCCACTCCGCCCCCTCCCTCTCCCCCCCCAATACCCAGCAGAAACTATTTTGCCCTTATTTCTAATTTTGTTGTAGAGAGAGTATAAGCAATAATAGGAAGGAACAAGGGGTTTTGCTGGTTGAGATAAGGATAGCTATACAGGGCATTGACTCACATTGATTTCCTGTGCGTGGGTGTTACCTTCTAAGTTAATTCTTTTTAATCTAACCTTTTCTCTAGTACCTGTTCCCCTTTTCCTATTGGCCTCAGTTGCTTTAAGGTATCTGCTTTAGTTTCTCTGCGTTAAGGGCAACAAATGCTAGCTAGTTTTTTAGGTGTCTTACCTATCCTCACCCCTCCCTTGTGTGCTCTCGCTTTTATCATGTGCTCATAGTCCAATCCCCTTGTTGTGTTTGCCCTTGATCTAATGTCCACATATGAGGGAAAACATACGATTTTTGGTTTTTTGAGCCAGGCTAATCTCACTCAGAATGATGTTCTCCAATTCCATCCATTTACCAGCGAATGATAACATTTCGTTCTTCTTCATGGCTGCATAAAATTCCATTGTGTATAAATACCACATTTTCTTAATCCATTCGTCAGTGGTGGGGCATCTTGGCTGTTTCCATAACTTGGCTATTGTGAATAGTGCCGCAATAAACATGGGTGTGCAGGTGCCTCTGGAGTAACAGTCTTTTGGGTATATCCCCAAGAGTGGTATTGCTGGATCAAATGGTAGATCAATGTTTAGTCTTTTAAGTAGTCTCCAAATTTTTTTCCAGAGTGGTTGTACTAGTTTACATTCCCACCAACAGTGTAAGAGGGTTCCTTTTTCCCCACATCCTCACCAACACCTGTTGGTGGTGGTGTTGCTAATGATGGCATTTCTAACAGGGGTGAGGTAGAATCTTAGTGTGGTTTTAATTTGCATTTCCTTTGTTGCTAGAGATGGTGAGCATTTTTTCATGTGTTTTTTGGCCATTTGAATTTCTTCTTTTGAGAAAGTTCTGTTTAGTTCACTTGCCCATTTCTTTATTGGTTCATTAGTTTTGGGAGAATTTAGTTTTTTAAGTTCCCTATATATTCTGGTTATCAGTCCTTTGTCTGATTTGTAGCTGGCAAATATTTTCTCCCACTCTGTGGGTGTTGTCTTCAGTTTAGAGACCATTTCTTTTGATGAACAGAAGCATTTTAGTTTTATGAGGTCCCATTTATCATGCTATCTCTTAGTTGCTGTGCTGCTGGGGTTCCGTTGAGAAAGTTCTTACCTATACCTACTAACTCCAGAGTAGTTCCTACTCTTTCCCATATCAACTTTAGAGTTTGTGGTCTGATATTAAGATCCTTGATCCATTTTGAGTTAATATTGGTATAGGGTGATATACATGGATCTAGTTTCAGTTTTTTGCAGACTGCTAACCAGTTTTCCCAGCAGTGTTTGTTGAAGAGGCTGCTATTTCTCCATCGTATATTTTTAGCTCCTTTGTCAAAGACAAGTTGGTTATAGTTGTGTGGCTTCATATCTGGGTCCTCTATTCTGTTCCACTGGTCTTCATGTCTGTTTTTGTGCCAGTACCATGCTGTTTTTATCGTTATTGCTTTGTAATATAGTTTGAAGTCAGGTATTGTGATACCTCCAGCATTGTTCTTTTGACTGAGTATTGCCTTGGCTATTTGTGTCCTCTTGTGTTTCCATATAAATTTCACAGTAGATTTTTCAATCTCCTTAATGAATGTCATTGGAATTTTGATGGGAATTGCATTAAACATGTAGATTACTTTTGGGAGTATAGACATTTTTACTATGTTGATTCTACCAATCCATGAGCATGGGAGATCTCTCCACTTTCTATAGTCTTCCTCAATCTCTTTCTTCAGAAGTGTATAGTTTTCCTTGTAGAGGTCGTTCACATCTTTTGTTAGGTTTACACCTAGGTATTTGATTTTTTTTGAGGCTATTGTAAATGGAATTGTTTTCATACATTCTTTTTCAGTTTGCTCATTGTTAATGTATAGAAATGCTAATGATTTTTCTATGTTGATTTTATATCCTGCTACCTTGCTGTAGCTATTGATAATGTCTAGAAGCTTCTGAGTAGAGTTTTTTGGGTCTTTAAGGTATAGGATCATGTCGTCTGCAAATAGGGATATTTTGACAGTATTTTTACCTATTTATATTCCTTTTATTCCTTCTTCTTGCCTAATTGCTCTGACTAGGAATTCCAGTACTATGTTGAATAGGAGTGGGGATAGTGGGCATCCTTGTCTGGTTACTGATTTTAGAGGGAATGCTTTCAGTTTTTCTCCGTTAAGTATAATGCTGGCTGTAGGTTTGTCATATATAGCTTTTATAATGTTGAGGTAAATAGTACCTCTTGATGGGATGAATCACAAAGTGCCATAAAGAAAGGAGGATAAAAAATTAGATATATTTTGCAATCAAATATTCATAGATATCAAGTGAGTTTTTTCAAAGTAATCGTTAGTACTCATTAAGACAGATTTTGAAATGAAGTCTTGAGTCTTAACTTTATACTCTCTATTCTTTCTTTCTTGTCATTGTTCTGCCTTAATACAAAATGCAATTAGGTATATGGGAGAAAATTCTAATTCCAATTGCAATTCTACTCCTCACCATTTGTTTTTAAGTAAACAAATGCTTCACCCATATAAGGATGAGTTAAACTTCTTTGCTGGATTAAAGTCAGGCTATCTTTCACATCATCAAATTGAGCAACTGCTTTTTAACCATTGTATCTGAAAATCATTACATACCGAACTATACAACAAATACTAAAAATTGGATTCAAACTGAGAAGCATGATTTTCACTGCATAAGAGAAATAGAAACTTAGTGTGGACTAGTGTTGCACAATAACACTTCAGTTAACCACATTTCAAAATACTGCTTACACATGTAAAGAAGGTACTAGGCCTAAGAGAATCTTTCTGTCTCCCTGGTCCCTGTGTCCAATGCCCAATTTTCATCTGTCCTTTTTTCCCTTCATCAGACTTTTCTGAATCTTCCATATTCCTCAAGTGGTTTCTTTCAACTTTACATTAGTTTGGACTTTCTACATTAGTCCAAGTTGAATTGTACTCATTAAGAGTAAATTGCTTCATTTTGTGGTGCTCTTAAGAATGATAGCTGTCTACTAAGCAAAATAAATTTGGCTCCTGAAGGAATAAAATAGAGATAAAGCAAAAAAAAATTTAGGATAAAGAGACAAGTTTGGATAACCCACAAATACTCTCACAGCCTGAATAATGAACAAAGATAAATATAATCTCACTTGCACTATATATAAAGACAAGGCAAAACTAAAATTCTACACTTTGTCTCTGTTGCCCATGCATCATGCTCTTGCTCACCAACTGTAGTTTTCTCTCACTATTATATGTTTTTGGATTGATCTTTCGTCTGCTTGGTTAAATCTACTGCAGACTATTGTCTATTATACTTTTTAGTGAACTCATCATATCCTTCATTTCTAAAATTTCTGTTTGATTCTTTTTGTTTTCTACCTCTTCATTTAACTTCTAATTTTGTTTTTGTATTATTTTCCTGATTTCATTAAATTGATTACTTGTGTTATTTTGCAGCTTGCTGACACTCTTCAGAATAATTATGCTTAATTTTTTGTCAGGTAATTTGTAGATCTCCAAATCTTTGGGTTCAGTCACCTTAAGTTTACTGTGATCCTCATAGCCTGACATAAGTGCCTTTGCATTTGAAAAAGCAGTAACAGACTTTATGGATTGGCTTTGGTAAGGAAATACTTTCACTGATGGGATGGGGGGGGCGACAATGGAGTGTGCAGCAGCACCAGAAATAGTGATAGATGGTACCAACTATGGGGAGTACAATGATTCCAGGTCCAGAAAACCACAGACAGACAAAGTTGCAGCATCAGCAATTGTGTGGTACTTGCTGGAAAGAGCTGTGGATAGCTTGAGGTACTGGGGTCCTTAGTAGTATCTATATATCTAGCAACAAGTGACAAAGGCGAGCAGAGGCAGGGGCTGAGGCTAATAGTGTACATGTGCTCAGCTACAGAGAAAGGCAAGCTGCAGTCACAAATGAGGTGGTAGATGTCAGTGGCAAGGAGTAAGGGCTGATGGTATGCATGTATATACTTGTAGGGAACAGCTGTAGGCACAAGTGCAAATATAGAGGCTAGAAACAGGGGTTAAGCCAACTGTATATGGATATGCACAATTATGGGGACCCAATTTAGTAGTGTGAACATACTTCAGAAGCCAACTACAAGTGCAAGTACAGTGTAGGAGCAAATTTGATTTTCCTCTAAGATGATTCTCAGCAACTGCCACAAAGTTGCATAAACAATGGATGCTCAAAAATGATTTTGTACAATGAAAAAATTCCACAATAATGTTTGTGTACTTATCAAAAACTTGAATTCTCAGGCAATTTTTGCTCATTTAATCAATTTCCCCAACACCTAACTTAGTTTAAAGGGCAAGAAATAGTCTTCCCCAAAATAAAACAGGATTAATAGTTCACTGTCTTTAATAGCCTTGACTTTCCCAGTTGGAACCTGTTAGAGATGCTATATGTGGACTGCATTTGTTGTTCTATTTGATTTTTTCCAAATTTTCTTTAATATTTAGAAGAAGGAAATGATTCATTTTTTTAAAATGAGCTAGATTTTAAAATAGCAATTATGAAGGTTCCAATCAAACTAGTCAAGCCACAAGAGACCATGTTGAGAAGGAAGAATATACAGTGTTGCTGTAGTTTAAGATAGAGACTCCAGAAAGAAAAGAAAAGCTTTTGGAGAGCCGGTACCCTCCAAAAGACCCATGAGTTGTCCCAACAAACACAAGACAACTGCTCTGGGCAGGGGAAGTCAGTCAAGATTAGGAATGGCTTTAGAAACGAATCATTGCAAACAGGACATGTGCCATCAGCATCAACCTTGCTCCTCACCTTGTACCTCAGTGTGGCCCTGAAGGTGATGTCTTATAGGAAAAGCAAGGAATTTCAACCACTGATCTAAAAAAGACCTACATAGGAGAAACTGAAGATAGTTCTTGTTGTGAGAAATAAGAATCCTTGCAGGACACTTCTTCATTACCGAATCTTCAGAAAATAATAGCAAATTGCTAAGAAAGGTAATTTTTTGAAGAATGACAAGGTGAAACTGACTGCACAAGTGAAAGGGAGTTATAAATACCAATGGCTAACTTTATCTGACCCCTGCTTGTGTCAGACACACAGTAAATGCTTTACTATAGCAACACTAATCCCCACACTAACTCTAAAAGTTAATACTACCTTATCTCTATGTACAGATAAGAAAATTGAGCAAGATGTTAAATATTGTTCCCTAGGTCACACAACTAGTACACAGCAAAGTCTGGTTCTGAATTCACAGCTCTGTGAGCCCACAGGTCATGCCTTTATCCTGTACACTTACTGCCTTTTAGGTACACCCTGGGGATAAGCACAATTATCTCTTCTTTACATAAAAAATTAAGTTATTGATACACAACAAAACAAAAATAATCATAGCTATGGATATTTTGCTTAAAACAATAATTCTAAGCAAAGTATGTTGCAAATGAAGATAAATTAATGTGTTTAGATACAAGAGAACTGGATAATCCTTACCTTTCAATACAAAGAGAGTGATTATTCTTTCACCTTGCAAAACAGAGCAGCAGCCTTTTCCATGACCATATCTGTTCTTCAAAGTACATGTCCTTCAGAAACCAGGTCAAAATTCCAAAACATCGGGTCATAATTAAGGGTATGACCTTGAACGAAGTCAACATTTACTGTCAAAATCCATTCAAAATCTCACCAAAAATGGCAAGATGCTATAATTACAGCCACAGTTTCTTGAATATTTATTAGGTGTCTAATGCTATAGACACCTTAGCTGTAATTCTTACATAGCAGGGTTATACTTTTATGTTGGTGAATGTGCTGGATTTTTTCTTGCTCTTTTTTACGTTGAAAATTTAGCTACAATTTTTTTTATTATTCAATTATTCAAATGTGCATACATTGTTTGGATCATTTTCCTCCCTGCCCCTGCAACCACCTTCTCCCCCTCCTCCTGCCTCCCTTCCAGGCAGAATCTGTTCTGCACTTTTCTCCAGTTCTGTTGAAGAGTAGAAATAAGCAATAATAAGAAAGACATAGCAGTTTTGCTAGTTGAGATAAGGACAGCTATACAGAGAGATTCCTACCATTGCTTTAATGTACAAATGTGTTATAACTCAGGTTGATTCATCTCTAACTGATCTTTACACTGGTTCCTGATTCCCTTCTCGTGTTGACCTCTGTCACTTTAAGGTTTCTGTATTAGTTCCTCTGGAGTGGGGACATCAAAGGCTTTCATGTTTTGGATTTTCTATGTAACCCCATACCTCCCGTATATGTTCTCCCCTTGTCATGTAACCCAAGTCATACAACATTGCTGTATTTGCCCTAGATCTAAAGGCCACATATGAGGGAGACCATTTTTGGTCTTCTGAATCTGTCTAGCCTCGCTCAGAATGATGTTCTTTAGTTCAATTCATTTACTTGCAAATGATAAGATTTCATTTTTCTTCATGGATGAGTAAAATTCCATTGTGTATAAATACCACATTTTCTTGATCCATTCGTCAGTAGTGGGGCATCTTGGTTGTTTCCATAACTTGGCTATTGTGAATAGCACTGCAATAAACATGGATGTACGGGTGACTCTGGAGTAACCTGTGTCACATTCCTTTGGGTATATACCCAGGAGTGGGATTGCTGGATCATATGGCAGATCTATGTTTAGATTTTTAAGAAGCCTCCAAATTTTTTTCCAGAGTGATTGCACCAGCTTGCTTTCCCAACAGCAGTGTATGAGGGTTCCTTTTTCCCCACATCCTCGCCAACACATGTTCTGGTGGTGTCTTTGATGATGGCTATTCTAACAGGGGTGAGATGAAATCTTAGTGTGGTTTTTATTTGCATTTCCTTTATGGCTAGAGATGGTGAGCATTTTCTCATGTATTTTTTGGCCATTTGAATTTCTTCTTTTGAGAAAGTTCTGTTTAGTTCACTTGCCCATTTCTTTATTGGTTCATTAATTTTGGGAGAATTAATTTTTTAAGTTCCCTATATATCTGGTTATCAGTCCTTTGTCTGATGTGTAGCTGGCAAATCTTTTCTCCCACTCTGTGGGTGTTCTCTTCTGTTTAGAGACCATTTCTTTTGTTGTGCAGAAGCTTTTTAATTTTATGAAGTCCCATTTGTCCATTCTTTCTCTTAGTTGTTGAGCTGCTAGGGTTCTATTGAGGAAGTCTTTGCCTATACCTATTAGTTCAGAGTGTTTTCTGCTCTTTCCTGTACTAACTTCAGAGTTTCAGGTCTGATATTTAGGTCCTTCATCCATTTTGAGTTGATTCTAGTACAGGGTGATAGACATGGATCTAGTTTTAGTTTCTTGCAGACAGATAACCACTTTTCCCAGCAGCATTTGTTGAAGAGGCTGTCTTTTTCTCCATCACATATTTTTGGCCCCTTTGTCAGAAATAAGGTGGGTATAGTTGTATGGATTCATATCCGGGTCCTCTATTCTTTTCCACTGTCCTTCATGTCTGTTTTTGTGCCAGTGCCATGCTGTTCTTATTGCAATAGCAATAGCTTTGTAATATAGTTGGAAGTTGGGTCTTCATTTTTATTTCTTTTACCCATAATCTTCCCCCTACCATTCAGTGGTTATTCACCATAATGCTCTTGGTTTATAATTTAAGACAAAGAGAAAAATAAGTCAAATTCATGACTTGCAAGCACTTTTACAAACTTTTCATGCATTTAACAGAGACAATAATATTTAAGGTCAGTTTTCAATGGCAAAAAAACAAGTTTTTAAGAAAAAGTTCCTTTTTTCCTTCCTTTATTTCCTTTTCTTTCTTTTTTCTTTCCTTCTATTTTTTGTCTTTATTTTCCTTTCCATTCTCTTCCTTTAATTCCTTTCTTCCTTCTTTTTTTATAAACTCTAATCACTTGGCTTTTCTTTTCAAGAGTAGAAACCATAAGGTTCACAGCTAAGAATTTATCTATTGAGCACAGATGATTAAAAAGGAAAAAACAGTGAGGAATGATATAAAGTCCTTTATCCCTTAGGGTTATATACCTTCAGATTGAACTGAGGTGAGAGCTAGAGTTCCCCATGTCCTTTACCACCACTCGGAAATTAACTGCAGCTAAGAATGGTGAAGTTCTAGGAATTGCAATAAATTATCACATTAGTCTTGAAAGATCCCAAAGTATCAAAGATAATTGCCTAATAAGCAAAACATAATATATACATAAAATGGGCTATTAAGATTTAAAAGGAAGGAAATTTTTGACACGTAGATGAATTTTGAAGACAATATATTAAGTGAAATAAGCCAATTAGAAAAATACAAATACATAATTACACTTATATGAGCTTCCAAGAGTAGTCAAATTTAAAGAGAAAAAAAATTGAAAGGTGGTTTTCAGGGTTATGTAAAGAGGAAGTGTGGAATATTATTTAATAGATATAGAGTTTTAGGTTTGTAAGATAAAGAGAGTTGTGAAGATTGGTTATACAACAATGTACTTACACTACTGAACTAACTGTATACTTAAAAGTAGTTAATATGGAAAATTTTTATGTGCATTTTTCTATAATTAAAAATATACTCTGAGTTTCTAGGGTATCCCCTGAGAGTATATAAGTCTTATAAAGAAGCCCCATATCCTACATAGCAGTAAGAGTAGTAATAAATGAGGAAGAAGTATAAGAAGATAGGCCTAATGGGAAATTGATAGAAAAGAAACTCTTCCTAAACCCCTGAGAGGGACATGGAAGAGGAAGAGAGTGTTGATGGACCAGAACCATAGTTCATATGGACCAGGACTCATAGTTACCATAAAGGGTGAATAAACTTTAAAACTGCAAACCATGGAAAGTCCAAAGAAAATATAGTCATTTGCAGTAGTACCAAAAGTCAACCCCTAATACCTGGGGCATGTAACACCTCAATAGATGCCAGCAACACCAAAAATACACAATACCACCAACTAGGATCTTCCCCTACTATCAACAGCATGCCTTCTTGTTACATCAGCTTCTCTCAAACATAGGATCACCAAAAGAGACAGAAAAAGGCAGATGAAAGAGAGAAATCTAGTCAACCTGAACAGTTACTCAAATAGATTGTTAAGCTTCAAGTGTCTTAGTGATTATGAATGGGTAGCACTGATTCTATTTCTCACTATGAACAGAAACACACATTCTTAATATATATTCTGTCACCATGAAATAAAAAATAATATGTGTTTTGCATATCCAATATTGCTATAAATGTTGTACCAACTGTATTCAGTACAAGTCTCCAAGGAAAACAATGTTATTTTCACTACAGACTAGACAAACTTTACACAAAATTAGAGATTTTCACAGTTCACATCACTGAGTATGTTCTTACCTGAAAACAATAAACTGATCTCCAGATCCTCTTCTTCCATGTGCTCTTCCAAGAGGAAATCCAATGCTAATCATTCTAGGAAGTGTAGCTTTTCAAGAGCACTCCCTGGTATAGCCAACTGAATCTCCAATGTTAGTTCCTGCAATTGGATCAATTTCCCAAAAATGTGAATTACATTTATCCAGTTGTCTTTTATTCTCTCTTCTATTACCACTCTGCCTCAAGAGACCATCATACTTTAATTTAATTTTTTTTGGCAGTACTAAGTTTGAACTCAGGGCCTTGAACTTGCTAGGCAGGCTCTCTACCTCTTGAGCCATAGTTGCAGCCTTTATACTCTATATCTCATTTCTGATCTCTGACATTACAAATTTTGAAAGCAAACACACACATGCACACAAAAGAATGAAGAGATTGTTGATTATGTAAATACAGTAAAATCAATGTGCTATAACAGCATACTGGCTTATTTAATAATAAGCATATCCAACAATGATTATGGTTTTCTGTGTTTTTCAATATTATTTACTATGGAACATTTTAAAAACTATATCACAGGGCTAGTTTCCAAGTCATATGCTTTTGAAAGTGATATGTTGATGAAAATATGTAGTTTATAAATGACAGAGAGACTGAATGTTTTTCTCTGAGTCCTCAATTAACTGCATTGGATGCAAAGGAAAATGCTGAAATCATACTACCTTTGTCACATTCATTGTTTCTGCCTCCCCAACATCTATTCCTCCTCCTTCTTTTTTTTTAAATTGTTTTATTATTCATATGTGCATACAAGGCTTGGGTCATTTCTCCTCCCTGCCCCCACCCCTCCCTTACCACCCCGCTCCACCCCCTCCCTCTCCCCCCCCACCCCCTCACTACCAGGCAGAAACTATTTTGCCCTTATGTCTAATTTTGTTGTCCTCCTCCTTCTTGAAATAATTCTCTGACTTCCCTTTCAGGGAAGTCTACCTGGCTTGAGAATAACTGACCAACAGCCACAGCATCAAGGTAAGTCCTATGAACAAGCCTGGCCAATCAGCACATTCTATCCAACTGGACATAGTAATTGGTCCAGTGATAGACACATGATCAAATCCAAACTAAGTTTTTTTTGCTATTGTTCTTGGACTATTAAAAGAGAAACTCTTTTAATCAGGGTTGCTACACTTACAAGATGTCAGTCTAGAGCCATGGTGGGGAGCGGGGTTCACCTTGTGAAAAAAGTCAACCTAAAATGGATCCCAAACAGGAAAGCAGAGACAAGAGGTAAAGTACTCAAGAACATGTTTGAGAGGTTGGAGGTGTGGCTCAAGTGGTAGAGCATCTGCTTTGCAAGTGTGAAGCTCTTAGTTCAAACCCCAGTCCCACCAAAAACTAAAAAACTGCATATTTGAGTCACTGAATCTAGGTATAGACAGGATATAACTGGATTTTTCAGTTACATCAACCAATTTCTTTTTCTTACTTGAGCCATTATTAGTCAGGTTTCAGTCACCTATGACCCAAAAAGTCCTGATTAATACATTGCTCTGCAGAGGCAGTACTGGTGACAAATAGCACAGGTAGCATGCTTAAGAGAAGTTAATTCACTTTCATGAATTTGGTCTTACATCTTTTATCCTAATGTGAAGAAAATCCTCAATGTCACAAGATTATTGAAAAGGAAATCTCTTTCTTCTACCGTCAAATAGATGACTCCCTACCCCACCACCCGCTCCACACACACATGCATGCTTCAGTTTTCTGCTTCTATTGGCTTAATTTATTGAGGCCTCACAATTTTCAAACTGCTTCAAATTAAGATCCAGTTTGTGAGTCTTGCAAATCATAATTAATCTTTACAAAGCACCTTCAGATTCTTAGGTGAGAAACCAGATAAAAGACAAAGCATCATTATTAAATAATTTAACCATTATTATTCTTTCAAGGGAAAATACAAGAATGAAAATCTTTGGGGAACTTGATAATTACCAAGACAACAATGGAGAGCTGATTAGGAAAAAAAAGCCTCCTTGTCCCTGAAAATAACAAAATTTTCCAGGGGCTCTCAGTGGGTGTGTGGTTTGTGTTTAATATCTTTTTATTCCTCATACACCCACTCCTCCACCCCCTCAGCACAAACACACACACAGACACAGACCCCCAAGAAAGGGCCTTTATGCACATTTGAAAAATGGCTCTGAGGAAAACATGTAATAATCTCCCACACTATGGTGGAAATGCCACTTCACAAAACACTTCTCCAACAAAGAGCTGCCTTATAGAGATGAACATTTAAAAAGGAATAATCAAACAATAGGGAAATCTCAGAAATATCCATTCTAACCACTCACCAGAAAGCAAGAAGCCAGCAAAGCTAGAAGCTAGATAAGGAGCAAATGGATCATTCTACAAAAAATTTTTACTTTGATGCTAAGATTTAGGGCATGACTTGTGATTTGGTAGGTAAATAAGTTGTGATTGTCCTAGAAACAAGTTTAGGGGACACTTAGTGGATGCATCTTCTGCAGACTTCGTGTTAGGATTAATTCCTTTGGTGCTACATCACTTCATACAAAGGTCAGACAAAGAAACATTCAAGTGATAATAATGAAAGAACAGGTCATCTCTTAAGAATTAATGACTGGAGGGAAGGAATTGATGGACTTTGGCTCTACTGCCAGCCATTAATCCTAAGGAAGTACCCTGTACCGGGATGTTATTGCTGTTATAAACTACAAATGCAAGAAATTCCACATTCTCAAACATCAGTGCAAGAAATTTAACTAAATGAGTGATGTGTTTTGAAAAGTTTATTGACGATAGCTCAGAGAAATAGTTGATCTATGCATGACTCAGGCAACTTGCATCCACTGGCTCCTTTTAGTTAGGTTAGAACTAAAACTACAAATGGTGCCCAAGCTAGACTCCAAACCTGACTGGGTTTGCATATGACTGCTGTGATTGATATTCCCTTATTGTCAGTGTTCTTGATTAGTGCAATGTAATTACAGGGTTTATTGCTTATGTCAGTGAAATTACAGAGAGATTAGCAGCTAGCAAAGGGTTTTGCAGACATTTCCAAAGGTCTGTCCGCCCACTGATTAGTTGATGGAGTTGGTATTTTGCTTCCCACAGAATTATTTGTAAAAGGGAGCTGTACTATTTCATATGCCTTTCTGAGTGACATTTCCGGAACTGTCATCCTTATGCCTGAGGTGATAATTCCCCAAATTGGGTTTGCATGCTGAAAAAAATATTCAAAAGCTAATCCTCATAGGCTGCTTGAAATGCCATCTCTGCAGGGACTTATTTTGAGGCAGTACTTCCAGAGTGACATGAAAGGATTAAGAGGTAAATAAAGGAATTGGACATGCTCCAAAGTCAATTCATTCAAATAGTAGGAAAAACAAAATGTAAAAGTAATGCCACATTGGGGTTAACAGTGAGGAGTAAATTCATTGAGACATAACAAGAGCAGTATTAAGCAACAGGAAGAAATATCCTGGACCAAAATGCAAGATGTTAGCTGGAATTTTGAAACAACTCAAAGGTAATTTAGTTTCTTAATGGATACCATTAGGTGATCTTTGCTAAATGCTAATTTTTGTGTGATCCATTTTCAAATGGATAAATCAAATCAGTTGTGCCCTCTTGGTTAAAGAATAGTAATGAACCTGGTTGTGGAAGAACTCCCTGTTACATAATGTCTAAATCTTCTAAGAAATTTTATATGGTATTTTCCTAATTTCTATATTTTCTAAGCTTAATAGCGAAGTGCATGACAGATATTTTGCTCTAATTTTAAAGACGGGGGGACCCTAACTCAGTAATTGCTGAAGACTCCATGGAAAAGGAGTCTTGAGCATGGAAAAGGAGCAAGACTTGAACCTAAAGTTTTCTGACTCCAAATTCCATACCCTTATCTCTGTGTTTCTTTGGAAATGACACCTTCACCTAATTTATGACTATTTATAATGTGCATCTGAAATATCTCTTCCAGGACACGTTGAACATGCTCCAGTCAAAATAACTTTTTCCCATTTTTGAAAGTGTTTTTATCATTCTTCCCATAATACTGCCATCACCTATGGAGTCCTGTGTTAATGCTCAGTGCCAATGTGCCTCCTTCTCTAAAGAGCCTCTCCTGATACTCAACAATGTCATCTTTCCACCGTCTGACCATCCATGTCACTACAGAGGCACTGACCTCTGATAAACCTTTTTGTTCTATACTTATTTATGTATTGAATACATTCACTTTTAAGATGTAAGTTTTTTCAAAAAAGAATTTTACATTTCATCTTTGTCCCCTCCATTCCTACAACACCTTACAAAACAGTTTGTTGCAAAACATGCCATCTCTTTTGTATGTTTCATTAGTATCTGCAAGCTAAACAGATTCCAAACAATGATGTCATCACATGCTAGAGCTTTTGTGAAAAGTTTTCTGATTAAATTATTTATTCTGCAGCCTCCAAGATAAATCCTAATAACTCTTGACAACTTTATAGCTCTGTAATCATTGGTACAGTCAATGACCTATCTAAAAATGACACTAGTAGAGCAACAAGTGATAAACTTTTGCCAAGAAGACTGCAGTAGGTGAACAAGTAGATGAACCTACACCCATTTCAGACCAACAGAACTAAGATCAGATTTGAATCTATCATTCCATTAATCTCAAGTTTTCAAATAGAGTCAGAATGTACTTGAATCTGTGAAAACCACCTCACCATGCAGACACACACCATTACATCTAACCAGTGTACATGACATACATGATGTGTAGCATGTGGCATTCTCTAAACCATCCTGCTTGCATCATGAATTACCTCTGTGACAAATCAGTAGACAGCCACCTTGAAAACCTAACTCAAGTGTCATAAGGGTAAAATAACGACATTTCTCACTCTCTGTTTCTTAAGATGTCTCCTTGAAAATGTAATAGAGTTGATATGAGGCCTAATCTTTTGATTTTATAGTGTAAGGGTGCAGGCTTTCTGACCCTTGAACCTATTAGCGTGAAAGTCCAAAATTAACTTTTTCACAAGGTATACAGGAAATACAAGGGACATCTTTGTATCTCCTAAGGATACAAGAAAGATTTTGTTATTTTTCTACATCATGGTAAACATTTGTGTGAAATTGTGTTCAGACTTCGTAGTCACTTAGGTGTTGTGCTGCACAAATGTAACTCTTATAATTCTTGCTCCATAATAAAGTCTGATCCCTGTGTATCTATATTGGTATAGAGGGTTTTATTTGGCAATGTTGTTTTATTTCTCATTAGTGTCCTAATAAGAAAAATAGATGGATAATACACATATAGCCAAGAGCGTAGTAGCTTTGACATATGAATTTCTTTATCCATGAGAGCACAATTTTTAAGATATATGAAGTTCCCATTGATCTAGACAGTTCAAGCTAAACACTTAGCAATTTAGCAAAGAGCAGCAGAAATAGAAGGAGAAAGAGGAAGGAGGAGAGAAAAATGAAAGAAAGATGAGAAAGAGACCAATTTCTACAACATGAATGATTTAAGGTTGAGATGGCTTCATCTGTATGGGATCATAATCCAATGAAATCTCTTCAAAAATGTTAAAATTACATATTAATCACATCAGAAGATTGCATATCCTGCATCTATGTACTCCAAGAAACAAAAATTGCTAGTAGCCAGGGAAGGTAATTTGCCTTATTTTGATAGGAAGAGAAGATGTTTTCAAAATTTAAGTAAAAAACATTATATAAATAAAGGATATAGACATTTCTATAAATAGTTTGTCAAACTATATCTTTTCATATTTTCATTAACAGAAAACATAGAGCTAACAAAGCATACTGCCAGCAAATTTAAATGTATTTTCTGGAGGATCTATTAAATCCAGACTAAGCTATCTGAGCTGTCATCAGTTTTTAAAGTTATTTTATTGACACATTAACTGTACATATTCATGCTGTTCAATGTGATATTTTCATATATGCATATAACATGTCATCTGTTTTAAGGGAATATATTTATAAAAACACTTATGTTTTATGATAGTCTTATGTCATGGTTTTGAAGTTGTTGAGTCACTAAGGAGAAACTTTGTCACACTTGGCTTTCTTTTAACCAAAAGTTGATCCTTCTCATGTCACATCTCCCCTCTCCCCTACATCTTGAATCTCCAAGTAAAAATATCAAACATAAATCCATTCCTTTCTAATATTTTGTGTGCTAAGTACTGTACTGGCACTGAAATTTATGCCATCATACCCACTGATATCTTTTAGGGGAACAGAAAAAGATCCACACGCCCTCCATAGAGTTGTTTCATTTTCCTGAACAAGAAAGTCCAGGCTTTTAAATAACAATGTAAGTCACCACCAGCACCCAGCTCCTGCATTTGTTAAAGCCTAGTCTCAGGAGAAATGAGTCCTCTTTCCTCCCTTCATCCTGCTTCACAGAAAGAGGACCCTAAAATGCCTCTACTGAGGCATTTCTTAGCTCCCACCCTGGCCGTCAAATATTGTATATGGGATGGTTGACTGCTTAACAAATAGACACTGAAGTTCTACTCCATTTTCCTGTAACTTTGTGTAAATTGAAATTGGGTCATGAACACTGCCTCGTATAAAAGCAGTAGGTCAAGAAAACCATTTCATAACTTAATGTGAAGAAATAGTCAAGCCCAAGTTACCATGGCATTTACTTTAAAAAAGAGCAGAAAGAAAACAGCTCAAAAAAGGGAAAGGCAAGATTCTTCCTAAAACAATTCTTGTGTCAACATGTTTTCATAGGAAAATGTTTTGGTATTCAATTATGTTTTTGCTTAAGAGAAGAAGATCCTAGAACTCTTCTATTTGAATACTTCCTGGACAAAGGAAATGTATCCACACGAGACCAATCACAATTTGTGGCACAAAAATCTTTCCCACCCCTCCCCCAACATGTTATCTAGTTAAAATCTGGCTAAAATGAATATCTGAGACAACCTTGAAGAGTAAAATGTGTGAGATCTTTTCTTGCAACTTGCAGAAGTGAAAGTATACCACATGATTGACTCAGTCAACTTTGGCAAATTGATTAGATGCTTTCAAGGTAGGAGCCATAAAAGAGTAATGTAAGTTGGGTAGGAGTGATGGAGTAAGTTGGATAGGGAGTGTGGCCCAAAGGACAGAAAGCATGACCAAATCCACTCTTAATAGAACCTTACAGAAGACAGATACTTCAGTTGCTGCTTAGTTTATGATCACTGCTATATGATTTTCTGCAGAGAAAATATAGAGTTTGAATCTAGAATCTTTATAGAGTAAGCAGAGAAGTGACCTATTTCCACCATACACTGTGCTTAACTGAGTGGCTCCACTGAAATCCTGGGCCCCAGCAAACTTTTTGTCCTGAATTCCTTTTCCCTGTCAAGAGAAGTCTCTAACTCTCTGCTATCCACTCCATCCTGCAAACAGAAGCTATAGACACCTGAATCTATTTTTGTTTTTTATTATTCATATGAGCATACAATGCTTGGGTCATTTCTCCCCCCTGCCCCCATCCTCTCCCTTACCACCCACTCTGCCCCCTTCTTCTCTCCCCCCCACCCCCTTGCTACCAGGCAGAAACTATTTTGCCCTTATCTCTAATTTTGTTGAAGAGAGAGTATAAGCCATAATAGGAAGGAACAAGGGTTTTTGCTAGTTGAGATAAGGATAACTATACAGGGAGTTGACTCACATTAATTTCCTGTGCATGTGTGTTACCTTCTAAGTTAATTCTTTTTGATCTAACCTTTTCTCTAGTTCCTGGTCCCCTTCTCCTTTTGGCCTCAGGTGCTTTTAAGGTATCTGCTTTAGTTTCTCTGCATTGAGGGCAACAAATGCTAACTAATTTTTTGGGTGTATTACCTATCCTCATATCTCCCTTGTGTGCACTTGCTTTTATCTTTTGATCAAAGTTCAAACCCTTGTTGTGTTTGCCCTTGATCTAATGTCCACATATGAGGAAGTCTTTTGGGCCAGGCTAACCTCACTCAGAATGATGTTCTCCAATTCCATCCATATACCAGCGAATGATAACATTTCGTTCTTCTTCATGGCTGCATAAAATTCCATTGTGTATAGATACCACATTTTCTTGATCAATTCGTCAGTAATGGGGCATCTTGCCTGTTTCCATAACTTGGCTATTGTGAGTAGTGCTGCAATAAACATGGGTGTGCAGGTGCCTCTGGAGTAACCTGTGTCACAGTCTTTTGGGTATATCCCCAAGAGTGGTATTGCTCTATCAAATGGTAGATCAATGTCTAGGTTTTTAAGTAGCCTCCAAATTTTTTTCAGAGTGGTTGTAATAGTTTACATTCCCAGCAACAGTGTAAGAGGGTTCCTTTTTCCCTGCATCCTCGCCAACACCTGTTGTTGATGGTGTTGCTAATGATGGCTATTCTAACAGGGGTGAGGTGGAATCTTAGTGTGGTTTTTATTTGCATTTCCTTTATTGCTAAAGATGGTGAGCATTTTTTCATGTGTTTTTTGGCTATTTGAATTTCTTTTGAGAAAGTTCTGTTTAGTTCACTTGCCCTTTTCTTTATTGGTTCATTAGTTTTAGGAGAATTTAGTTTTTTAAGTTCCCTATATAGTCTGGTTATCAGTCCTTTGTCTGATGTGTAGCTGGCAAATATTTTCTCCCACTCTGTGGGTGTTCTCTTCAGTTTAGAGACCATTTCTTTTGATGAACAGAAGCTTTTTAGCTTTATGAGGTTCCATTTATCTATGCTATATCTTAGTTGCTGAGCTGCTGGAGTTCCATTGAGAAAGTTCTTACCTATACCTACTAACTCCAGAGTATTTCCTACTCTTTCCTGTATCAACTTTAGAGTTTGTGCAGACACCTGAATCTAAAATCCTGCTGGATCCCAATACAAATGATCCCCAAAGAAGGATAGCTTGCCTTAAAGATGTTTGACTTTGTGATAGTACAAAATCAATACATTTTCAGTAGAAACCATACTTCAAACTTTGAATTCTAATCTTTGTCCAAACTAGTAATATGTAGCAGGATCCTCCCTTGTGATACTGAGCAGCAGGAGTAACCATGGCTCCCAGTCAACCACAAGATCAAGGGTCAATGATAATCTACAATACACTGTGTTGCTCAGTTATGCTCTTCAGTAGGTGAGGTGTATGTTCAATGCATTTTTTGACTCATGATGTGTTCAACTTATGATATTTTATCAGGATGTAGCCCCACTGTAAATTGAGGAGCATCTATATTCCACGACCTGGTATATGAGGACTGAATTCTTCCTTCAGTGCTCTGAAGTAGTCTCATGTTAGAGGACCATTTTGATACATTCTCGGCTATAAGATTCTTCTGTCTTCTGCTAGCTGGCACATGGATGTGTGTGGCTGGTCTCAGAAGACATGGCAGGAGAGCATCTATGGGTCTGAGTAAACAGTTTTCCTTTAGTGCTCTTTCTAGACCTTGAGCTTAAATTTTGCTCATTATCAAAACCTCCTTCTTGACTCTTTGCATTGTGGTTTTTTTCTGAATATTCTACTACATCTTGGCCCTTCACTTCCCTGATGAGATGCTTTTTCTCTTCTTTTTAAACATGGATGTTCCTTAGGATTCTGTCCTCAGTCTGCAGCTATTCTGCAGAATCTCCCTGCATGATGAGAGTAGTGAAATAAATGAAAGTCTATATAGGAAGTGGGTAAAATGGTTTCCAGGAAGGCAAGAGGGTTTGCAAGAACCAAAGCCAGTAACAGGAGTCTGCCAAATGGGATGAGATGGAAGGGTGTGAGCTTTCTGGAAGTAGCATAGAAAACACTTGGGAACCAAACATTGTGCATGTCAACACCTATTGAAAAGCTATAGTTATAATGCTACCATGTACTAAGATGCTGCTCTGTGCTAAGCACATACATGCATTTCACAAGCACTATCACATTACCTAATCACCAACCCAATTCTCCTAGACATTAACTCTGGCTTACTTTGCAGAGGGAATGGAGAGTCTGAGAGGCTCAAGAAAAAAACAATTTAATGAGAAGGATTCATCTCAAAGCCTAGCCGAATTCAAAGCTGATTTTCCACTTTATACCATGACAATACCTCTGGTAATGAGAATTAATCTTTCTACCTCAGCAGGTGAAATCTCTAGCCAGTGATACATCTGTGATTCTAGAGAACTTCAGAACTCAGATTTGGGAGTCAACATTAATAATTATGAAAGGAAACTGATCTTTTCCCTCTCACCATACTTCTACCCTTATATCCTCTTCTATAGAGGAAAAAACTTCCCTTATTCTGCCCCAGTGCAGGGAGTTGTTAATATTGTTGGTCAAAACATGGAACTTTTGACTCCACAGTTTTGAGAATTCTGATTCTCTTTCTCTCCTGAACTCCTGCTACATTCATGTGCTGATCTTGTCCAGAAATGTCCTAATACTCAGATTTGAGGAAAAGTTATGAAAAGCTTAACCCTACATATACAATGTTGTCCCATCTAAGGGTATTTTGTCTGGATTTGGGAACTGTTCCTTCCCAAATCAGGGAAGGAACAGGTGCCTTTTTGGCAAGAAACCTCCAAGAGATATGGGAGGAAATAGACTTCCAAGGTCCTATGACTGTTTAAACATGTTGATATTTCAAAATAGCAAAATAAACTTGATTACAAGTAAAGAAAGAAAGTCAACTATGATAGACAGAAGATAGCAATTAAAGCTATTTTATTAAGAATGCTCATAATTTAAGCCTGCTTCCAGGATTAGAAATCAGCCAATGTATTCAACAGCAACCAACACCTCAATGTGACCACAATTCTTCCACCTTCCTTGAGCTTTTTTCCCTGTGGTATCTCTCTCCCTAGGAAACTACCTCTTCCCTTGCCAATAGGAAATAAGAAAATATGCCAGAAAGTTACAGTTTTTACTTTCTTTCTCCAGCCCTAGAGCCAAAAATGACATACTGAATTTCTCAGAAACCACAAATTAGTTTTACCCAATCTCAGGGAGGTCAGGATGCAGATAGAACCTTAAAAGGGAACACAAACGCTTCTTCTGAAGATCCAAGAGTTGCAGTTTAACTGGGGGAAGAACTCTCTGAAAGACAAGGTTTAGGGTGAGAACTCATCACCTGGGTGAGAACAGTATGAATTGCCAGGAATGCCAGACCATCTGCAGCCTGAACTGAGGAGCCACATTGAAATTTATAGACAATCTTTGTTTCTGAAAAGTTTTCTGAAAGTATTGGAAAAGATACAACACCAAGAAAAAGTACTTTTTAAAGTAAAATTCTGACTTCTGGAAAGGTTTTGGTTACCTATTTTCTGACTTGGCACCAAAGTTTTGAGAGGTAGAGAGGATCTACACATTACAAATGTTTGTTTGTAATCCAGGATGTTAAACTGGCCATTTTAACTGGGTTACCTGAGAGAAAACTCATATGTATGCTCAATTTTGAATATTGCTGACAAAGAACATGTTTAATGACTCACATGGCATTTAAAAATATGTACAGTAAGAGATGATAATAGATAGATGATAAATTAGATAGATGATTGACAGATGGATATAGATTAGATAGATGATAGATGATAGATAAATAGATAGATAGATAGATAGATAGATAGATAGATAGATAGATAGATGATAGAAACTGATATGTAAGCAGGAAAAAAAGATTTGAAGAGGATTGCTCTGGACAAAGTGTGCCATAAGTTTCATCTCAAGGAAATGCATTTTGTGAGAAAGGTTGCCTCTCTCTCACCTCAAGACTAGTGAGAGGGTGGTCAAAGGAAATGACTTGGAGAGCTTGAGCTGTGCTTCCTAGAGTTTAGACCATACACCAGAGTGTCAGAGACATGCCTGGAAAATCCCCATAGGAGAAGCTGACTGAAGTAGCCTGTGTCAGATGAGGAGGCTGTGTCATCTATGATAACTGTGCCCAAGATCTAATGATATTCAGCCAAGATGTTATCTGTCATTTTCTTAGGACTGCCTTAACAAACTACCACAAACTTGATTACTTAAAGCAATAGAAATTTATTTTCTCAAAGTTCTCAAGATCAGAAATCCAAAAAGCAAGAAATCAGCAGGGTTTTGCTTCCTCCAAAAGTTTTGGGAGAAAAATCCTTCCACACTTCTATGAGTTTCTAGTGGCACCAGGAATTCCTTGACTTGTGGCTCTATAAATCATTTCTGCCTCAGTTTTCACACTGCCTTTTCCACTGTGTCTCTTTTCCCTCTGTACTTCTCTTACAAGGATGCTCCTCTTAAATCCTGCTTCATTGGTTTTAGGGGAATCTTAAGTAAATCTGCAAAGATCCTTTTTTACCAAATAAGGTCACATTCACAGGTTTTGGGCTAAGATATGGACATTTTTTTTCAAGGTCATCACTCAACATTGGTCCAGATAGGACTCTGCAGGAATGTTGGTATGAAACTATTTTAAAAGAAATCATTTGAGTGTGTCAGGCATGAAGTAAAGTGACAGTGGAGGGTCTTTACAGAAGAGTAACCAGAATATTAGAGGTGTTTGGGGAATAAGATACAAACAACAAAAGAGAGGGAGCTGGTAATTTTTGGAGAAGTAGTTGATGATTTACTCAGTTGTTGAGCTTCCAGGAAAAAAAAACCCCACAAAATCACATAGGAAAAAAAGAATAAGTCTAAAACCTCACCACACCCAGCAAAGACACAGCCAGTTTACTGACATCCTCATTGAAAAGACTTTCCAGGATCTCCTTTCCTCCCTCCCTTTCTCCAAATCCTACAACATAAGAATATTTGTTTAACCAGAAAAGAGAGCTGGAAGGAGGAAAAAAGACCACCCCACCAACTTTTTCAAAGGCAAAGACATCATAAGTGCTAGCTGTCTCAAGAGAAGTTGCTCAGGAATCTTACCCTTGAGTGAAGACTAGAGAATTAGTCAGTATACAAGATTTGAGATTAAAATTCCTAAATTATGACTATTTTTCATCTTAATGACAAGACTTTCTATTAGCTAACAATAATCAAAAACATATTCAGGTTACCTAAAATCTCATCCAGAGGTCCCACTGACTACATATTAAGGAAGCAAGAAACATTAAAACAAAACAAACATTGAGAGATTCCAATGGTGGCTAGAGGGAGGAAGCAGAAAGTGTGACTCCTAAAGTAAAATCTTGCAGAGATGCTGGAGATACACCTTACAGGAAGAAACACAGAGAAGAGGCAAAACTTTGACTCCTCCACACCTCCAGACCACGCATAGCATCTGCACTTCACATTAAATGGAGAAACCAGGAGAGTTCCCACATCACCAGGTGCCAGCTCCCAGACCACTTGGGAAGATGCAGACCACAAGGTCACCTAAGGAGCACATGGTACTCAAACAGACAACACTGGGCCAGATCAGCATAGCCCCCTGGACAGACCAACCCCCACCCAGGGAAAAAAGAGAAACTGAATAATAAGCAATAACAAAAAAGACATGCAGCAAAGAGGGCAGGGTGCCCTGAGCACCAAAGAGGGGGGAAGGGGAAATCCCTCACAGAACTGTAAATAAACAAGCAAGCTGTAGAAGGCAGGAGCGGTGGCACACACCCAACAACCAGGAGCAGGAAAGCTTGTAAAAGCAGTGGTGGGAGGAAAACTCCACAGGAGAGGGGGGAAGACCAACTTACCATGTGAACAGTAAATAAACACGCCAGCCTGAGAAAATGGGTGAAGTGTCATCTCCCCCAGTATACTTGGAAAGGGGAAACCAGGTAGCAGTGGCGGTCGTATCCAGGAGAACTCTAAGTAAACGCAGCCTGTGGGGCTAGGTGAGTGTTAAGCTCACTCCTGAGATCTGCATAAAAAAAGCCTCCAGCAACAGCAGGCTGACAGCAGCAGGCAGATGAGCCACAGCCTCAGATAGCCATTCACAGACCTGTCTCCAGACTCTTTTTTTTTTTCTCTCTTCCTTTGATGAGACAACAATCAAACTACACCTGCATGCTGAAAAATTTACTGAAACTGTATTGCATTTGAACTTGAAACACTTTTGGTGTTTCTTTTTGTTTTGTTTTGCTTTGTTGGTTTTTGTCCCTTTTGATGAGACAATGACAGAACTACTTCTGAGACACGATCTCCAGGATTGGAGGCTGAGGGACTAACACCAAAATTATTAAGACTGAAACTTTATTACATTTCAACTTGGAGATTTTTCTTTCAGTCCTCTCTCTGTCTCTTGAATGCCTGTTTAGCTTACTGTTGATTAGTACACTATCTCTCCCTATTTATATCTTTGAAACTTTTTTCTGTTTGGTTTTTTTTACTTGTTTATTTTTTTCCCTTTTTCTTTAACTTCTTTGCTTTCCCTCTCCTCCCACCCTTCCATCCTAAATATCACCATTGTTATTATTATAAGCTAGAAAATACTTAATTGCACACAATACGGGGACAATAACAACACCAAGGACAATAATGGGAAGACAGAAAAAACAGGGAAACCAGTTTCCCCACAGCAAAAAATTAGTACAGGAACCACAGGGAAATGAAGAAAACAGGTACTCAGATCCAGACTTCAACAAAATGAAGATAAACTATGCCAAAGAACCCAATGAAGCACACAAGAAAAATCTAAAAGAAGAAATCCTTCATGTAATCAATGAGAATTTTATAGAGATGATACTGGATATAGTCAACCAAAATGTACAGGAGACACTTAAGACATTCCAAGACAACAAAAATAGAGAATTTGAGAAAGCACAAAAACAAATAAAAGAAACCATAGAAGCACTGTATAAACACCAGAGTAAAACAAAGAACACGATTAATAAAAAAATAAATGAACTCAGGATAAAAATGGACAACATTAAAGAGCAAGTGACTCAGGATATGGAAAACCTCAGAAAACAGAACGAAACAGAATTGCAAAACAAAATGGAAGGACAGTCCAGCAGAATAGAACAAACAGAAGACAGAATCTCAGAACTCGAAGATGAAATGGTAATTAAAGAAAAAGCCGAAGAACTATTGTTAAACAACTCAAGACCTGTGAAAAGAAAATGCAACAACTCACTGACTCCATCAAAAACCCAAACCTGAGAATCATAGACATTGAAGAAAGAGAAGAGGTGCAACCAAGGGAATGCATAATATATTCAACAAAATAATAACAGAAAATTTCCCAAAACTAGAGAAATCTATTCCAATACAGATACAACCCTAGGATAGTCTATCGAGCAAAACTATCATTCAAAATAGATGAATCAATAAAAGTCTTCCATGATAAGCAGAAACTAAAACAATATGTGACCACAAAGCCACCACCAAAAAGATTCTTCAAGGGATTCTGCACACAGAAAGTGAAACCCAACATAACCATGAAAGGACAGGCAGCACCAAACTACAGGAAAAGAAAAAGCAAGAAAGTAGAGAGTAACCTCAAATTAGGTACACACACTCAAACCTTCAAACAACTAAGACAACTAAATGACAGGAATCACCACATACCTATCAGTACTAATGCTTAATGTTAACGGACTTAATTCACCCATCAAAAGACACCGCTTGATGAAATGGATTAAAAAGGAAGCTCCAACAATTTGTTGCTTACAAGAGACCCATCTCATTGACAGAAATAAGCATAGGCTTAGGATGAAAGGCTGGAAGAAGATTTACCAAGCCAATGGCCCCAGAAAACATGTAGGAGTAGCAATACTTATCTCTGACACAGTAGACTTCAAACCTACATTGATCAAACGAGATAGAGAAGGACAGTCCATACTCGTAAAAGGGAAAATAGACAAAAAGGAAATAACAATTATCAACCTATATGCACCCAATGTCAATGCACACAATTTCATCAAACATACCCTGAAAGACATAAAAGCATATATTAACTCCAACACAGTGGTCGTGGGAAACTTTAACACCCATTATCATCAATAGATAGGTCATCCAAACAAAAAATCAATAAAGAAATCCTAGATGTAAAATATACCATAGATCAAATGGACCTAGTTGATGTCTACAGAACATTTCATCCAACTTCAACACAATACAGATTCTTCTCAGCAGCCCACAGAACCTTCTCCAAAATAGAACAAATCCTAGGGTACAAAGTAAGCTTCAGCAAACGTAAGAAAATAAAAATTTTACCATGCATTCTATCTGATCACAATGTAATAAAATGAGAACTCAACAACAAAAGTAAAGACAAAAAACATACAAACAGCTGGAAACTGAATAACTCATTGCATAATGAACAATGGATCATTGATGAAATAAAAGAGGAAATTAAAAAGTTCCTGGAAGTCAATGAAAATGAAATACAACCATCCAGAACCTATGGGACACAGCAAAGGCAGTCCTAATGAGGTGAGAAAAACCCAAATTAGTAGAAACAGGAATGCAAAAGGGGAGATAACAAAAAACAACATGGAAGTCCAGGAAATCATCAGAGACTACTTCAAGAACTTATATTCAAATAAATTCAAAAATCTTAAAGAAATGGACAGATTTCTAGATACATATGATCATCCAAAGCTGAACCAAGAGGATATTAACTGAACCAAGAGGAGATCTATGACGCAAAATGAAATTGAAGCAGCAATCAAGAGTCTCCCCAAAAAGAAAAGTCCAGGACCTGAAGAATTCTCTGCTGAATTCTATCAGACCTTTAGAGAAGAAATGATACCAACCCTCCTTAAACTGTTCCACAAAATAGAAAGGGAAGAAAAACTGACTAACACATTTTATGAAGCCAGTATTACACTTATCCCAAAACCAGGCAAAGACACCTCCAAAAAGGAGAACTATAGGCCAATCTCCTTAATGTACATTCATGCAAAAATCCTCAACAAAATAATGGCAAACCAAATTCAACAACACATCAGAAACATCATTCACCACAACCAAGTATGCTTCATTCCAGGAATGCAGGGCTGGTTCAACATACGAAAATCAATAAATGTAATAAACCACATTAACAGAAGCAAAGACAAAAACCACTTGATCATCTCAATAGATGCAGAAAAAGCCTTTGATAAGCTCCAACACCACTTCATGATAAAAGCTCTAAGAAAACTAGGAACAGAAGGAAAGTACCTCAACATTATAAAAGCTATGTATGACAAACCTACAGCAGGCATTACACTTAACGGAGAAAAACTGAAACCATGCCCTCTAAAATCAGGAACTAGACAAGGATGCTCACTATCTCCACTCCTATTCAACATAGTACTGGATTCCTAGCCAGAGCAGTTAGGCAAGAAGAAGGAATAAAAGGAATACAAAAAGGTAAAAAAACTGTCAAAATATCCCTATTTGCAGACAGTATGATCCTATACCTTAGAGACCCAAAAAAACTCTACTCAAAAACTCCTAGACACCATCAATAGCTATAGCAAGGTAGCAGGATATAAAATCAACATAGAAAAATCATTAGCATTTCTATACACTAAGAATGAACAAACTGAGAAAGAATATATGAAAACAATTCCATTTACAATGGCCTCAAAAAAAATCAAATACCTAGGTGTAAACTTAACAAAGGATGTGAATGACCTCTACAAGAAAACTATAAACTTCTGAAGAAAGAGATTGAGGAAGACTATAGAAAGTGGAGAGATCTCCCATGCTCATGGATTGGTAGAATCAACATAGTAAAAATGTCGATACTCCCAAAAGTAATCTACATGTTTAATGCAATTCCCATCAAAATTCCAATGACATTCATTAAAGAGATTGAAAAATCTACTGTTAAATTTATATGGAAACACAAGAGGCCACGAATAGCCAAGGCAATACTCAGTCAAAAGAACAATGCAGGAGGTATCACAATACCTGACTTCAAACTATATTACAAGCAATAACAATAAAAACAGCATGGTACTGGCACAAAAACAGACATGAAGACCAGTGGAACAGAATAGAGGACCCAGATATGAAGCCACACAACCATAACCAACTTGTCTTTGACAAAGGAGCTAAAAATATACGATGGAGAAAATAGCAGCCTCTTCAACAAAAACTGCTGGGAAAACTGGTTAGCAGTCTGCAAAAAACTGAAACTAGATCCATGTATATCACCTATACCAATATTAACTCAAAATGGATCAAGGATCTGAATATCAGACACCAAACTCTAAAGTTGGTAAAGGAAAGAGTAGGAAATACTCTGGAAGTAATAGGTATAGGCAAGGACTTCCTCAATAGAACCCCAGCAGCTCAGCAACTAAGAGAAAGGATGGACAAATGAGACTTCATAAAATTAAAAAGTTTCTGCACAACAAAAGAAATGGTCTCTAAAATGAAGAGAACACCCACAGAGTAGGGAAAATATTTGCCAGCTACTCATCAGACAAAGGACTGATAACCAGAATATACAGGGAACTTAAAAAACTAAATTCAATCAAAATTAATGAACCAATAAAGAAATGGGCAAGTGAACTAAACAGAACTTTCTCAAAAGAAGAAATTAAATGGCCAAAAAACACATGAAAAAATTCTCACCATCTCTAGAGATAAATGAAATGCAAATCAAAACCACACTAAGATTCCACCTCACCCCTGTTAGAATAGCCATCATTAGCAACACCACTAACAACAGGTGTTGGCAAGGATGTGGGGAAAAAGGAACCCTCTTACACTGCTGGTGGGAATTCAAATTAGTATAACCATTCTGAAAAAAAAATTGGAGGCTTCTCAAAAATCTAAACATAGATCTACCATTTGATCCAGCAATACCACTCTTGGGGATATACCCAAAAGACTGTGACACAGGTTACTCCAAAGGCACCTGCACACCCATGTTTATTGCAGCACTACTCACAATAGCCTAGTTATGGAAACAGCCAAATGCCCCACTGTTGACGAATGGATTAATAAAATGTGGTATCTATACACAATGGAATTTTATGCAGCCATGAAGAACGAAATGTTATCATTCGCTGGTAAATGAATAGAATTGGAGAACCTCATTCTGAGTGAGGTTATCCTGGCCCAAAAGACCAAAAATCATATGTTCTCCCTCATATTTGGACATTAGATCAAGGGAAAACACAACGAGGGGATTGGACTTTGATCACATGATAAAGCGAAAGGGAGGTATGAGGATAGGTAAGACACCTAAAAAACTAGATAGCATTTGTTGCCCTCGAAGCAGAGAAACTAAAGCAGATACTTTAAAGCAACTGAGGCCAATTGGAGAAGGGGACCAGCAACTAGAGAAAAGGTTAGTCAAGAAGAATTAACTTAGAAGGTAACACACATGCACAAGAAATCAATGCGAGTCAACTCCCTGTATAGCTATCCTTATCTCAACTAGCAAAAACCCTTGGACCTTCCTATTATTGCTGATACTCTCTTTTCAACAAAATTAGAGATAAGGGCAAAATAGTTTCTGCTCTGTAGCATGAGGTAAGGGGGGTAAGGGGGGGAGAGGGGTAAGGGATGGGGTGGGGGGAAGGGGGGAGAAATGACCCAATCATTGTATGCACATATGAATAAAATAAAAATTAAAAAACAAACAAACAAACAAACATTGAGTTTTGACTGACTTCTATAAGTCTTCATTAGTCAAAGTGTTAACTGCACTCATAAAACAATATATGAGAAGCTCCCTTGACTCAGAACATTAAAATGACCAATGGTATTGATTTAATATTTGTTCCGAATTATTACCCTACCGTTTGGAAACAGAAAATGAGAATTAGATTCAGTTTACTCTGCAGACCAATATACACATGAGTGCTAAAAGATATTCAGTGGAATCTGATGTCAATCTTCAATCCATCCTCATAGAGAAGATAAACTTTAATCGGTGTGTTGAGAGAGAGTTTGGCTTCACCCCAAGCCCTCTTCTTTGCAACATAGACTGCCGTTGAGCAGAATGATTTGCACTGAAAACCCTGCCACTTGCCTGAACAAAATTTTTAAACAAATACTCTTGCCAAACAATTTTGAAAGAATGCATTTTTCCCTTCTACTACTCTGCAAAAGTCAAATTAAGGCCATTGTTGTTACAGCCCTGGGCAATCTGTGCTGAACTGTATGTGAATCTCTGTTGTCACTTTATCTGTGTACTTCTCTGGGGGAGGGTCAGTATTAGTTTTTGCACACTGTGATAAGAAAATGTGAGTTTAAAATGCATTTTTCACAAATAGTTATTGCTTGTTTCAAGTGAAATATTAAAATACATTTACCCACCCATTATACTAACATATGAATGCCATGGTAGTTCTTACCTAATAAATATGCCCCTGGCAGAAGATAAACACATTGTTTAAATAACCAAGAAAACTCAAGTAACAAACATCTACACGTATGCAAAATAAAAATGTTACCATTTCACAGAACACTTGGTGTTCTATAATTTCTACAAATTCAAAGTTTGGGAATATGGAAAGTTTGAAATATAAATATGTGGGAAGCTTATTTTTATAAACCTTTTAAAATATATTAAGAACCTTCTCTGAATATTAAGATATGGACCCCTGGTGAGATTGCATTTGATGATCTCTATTAAGTAGTTATATGCTAAATATTGCTTCCCAGAAAGTACAGGAGAAGTCAACTCTCCCAATTGATTTTCTATACCATGAAACATGAAGGACAATTTGGTCATTAATCAATAACTAATTTAAAAAATACCACCTGTGCAAGTAGATCTTGAATGCTAGAACCTTACAACATTTATATGCAATACCTGATAAGAGTCTCATTGTCCACACAAAGTAAGAATCTGCTTGACAATGTGTATAATTCTTCCTCTAATATTACCTCACTCTACTTCGAGTACATGCTAAGGGCTTAGAATGCTCTGTTCATTTAATCCTCATCATCAGCCCAGGAAGTAAAGCTCTCAAATTTATACAACCAGACAGGAGAACAAATCACAAAAGATTTCTGCTTTCCCCCTAAGTCCTGGTCAAGGGCAGTCCAGTTCATTGTTCAATTTACTAAACCATTACCTCTTGGAAAAAGAGGGAGGCATTAATTTATTTTTAAGGAAAGCGATTATTCCTCCAAAGGAAAATTAATTACCCTCCAAGTATCACCATCTGTTTTAATGTTTTCAAGCCTAAACTTTGAAAAGAGACACAGTAACTTTAATAAGTCCCCAATGGTAAAGTCCAAATGACTTTTGTCATTAAGACAAAGAAGAATCATCCTACCTCAAGAAACAGAGTGATAGTCTGTGTGGTGTCAGGGAGCTGCCTCCACAGCCTGTGAAGAGATTCTCTTAGTGCACAGAATAGCTTCTTTTACAGAGCCCAGTGGCCTAGAATTACCATGATACTACGAGATGGACAATGCAAAGAGAAGCTGGAATAATCTGGATTCTAGGAAAAATAATTTCTAAGATGTTTTCAGTTGGTAGGGAAACAAGTTTATATGCCCATAAACTTTCATTATGCATTTACTATAAGCAGTTATGCTAGCTTACAGAGATACATTGCTGAACAAGAAAGTATCTCCTGGTTCTAAACAGCTCACAGGCTACCCTACGAGGATCTTCTCTATTTATCCCTTAAATCAATCCTGTGAAATAGGAATTACTGTATTTTGCAGATATGAAAACAACAGCTCATAGAGATGAATATGTTCAAGAGAGTTACATTTTGTAAATGCTCTGTAATGCTCTATTTGAAACTGCTATTGCTACTTGAAGAGTACAGAAAGATTTGAAAGCAAATGATTATCACCTTAGTAAAAATCAGTTTCAATTGTGGTCTTAGAGCTGTTTTTGATCTCAAATTTTTCTGAATGAGATCCTGGGTTCTTACTCATCCAAATCCCAGTAAGTCTTTTATGCACTCAATGTTTTGAATTATTTTAATAAATTTTTATTTAGAATGATTTTAAATTTACAGATAAACTGCAAAGATAGTATAAAGAATCCCTGAATACCTCTCATCTTATTTCAGCTTCTCTTAGTGTTTTCATTTTACTCACCAAATCTAAGAAAACAACGTTGGTACTTTTCTATTACTTCAGTCCCAGACTTCATTCAAAATTCACCTGCTTCTCCATCAATGTCCTTTTGCTGTCTAGGATTCTATCTGGAGTACCACATTGCACTTAGTTGTCATGACTGCACAGTGTCCTCCATACTGTGACAATTTCTGAGACTTTCGTTTTTTATTCATGAATCTGACAGTTTTGAGGAATACTGGTCAGGTATTTTGTAAAATGTCCCTAAGTGTTGAATATTCTTTTAAAATCCTATCTTTTCTCAATGTGAAGAGCATCAGTGAACTTTTGTGGCTTACAGATCCAAAACAGCCTGAGAAGGGAGATGTTTAAAGGATAGAATGTTTATAGGGTATAAACATAGTGGAACTTTTTGGAATAATGGAAATGCTCTGTGTGTTTTTAGTGCCTGCAGCTTGACTGCATGGGTTTTCTTCTCCATCCAAAACTGCACTCTGTGCTGGCACAAATGAGTAAATACACTGAAGAAAATGATAACCTGTTTCCTCATTGTTTGTGAAGGGACCTGCAAATAAAAGGAAGAGAAAGAAAAACAGAGTACCAACAGAAGTTCTAAAGTTAGAGCAGCACGAGGAAGTCAAATAGTCCTGACCCTCAGATAAGATTCCACCGTCACTACGCTTTGCTTAAATCTCATATTGTTAGCCTCATCCCATATTTTGTTTGGTTGCTTGGCTGATTGATTTTTTTGTTTTTTTTTTTATTAACTGGTGACAAATTTTTAAAGGTGAACTTTTATTTTGGCTGAGTAATGGGGTAGCCCTTAGATATGAAAGAAAAGCATGGTGTGCTCCTGCCCTTTGCTACACTCAGCATTTGACATTTGCTAACCAGTTGTCTTTTCTAGATGGGGCATGGGCTCTCTACTCTAACCAGCTCCTTTCTTTAATCTTTCTGTCAATAGTCATTTGAACAGTAACCTCTACGTAAAGCTTAAAATTTACTAAATAGTTAAACCTTGGCTAAATGAGTGAATTTCTCTCGAATTGAGATAATTCTGAGAGAATAGTGATTGCCCTAGAGAGAGTGTAAACTAACACATGTCTAGACAGGCACTAACAATCTCTGCACACAAGCTGTTTCCATAGAATGTGTTTCTGTGTTTGATGGTTACACGCCTCCATTCTCCTTGGCCCTTGCCTGAACTCTTCATGTCAGAAAAAGCCTCACCGAGAAACTGGCATAAAGACAAAGCAAACAAGCTTTTGCATGTCATCCGTCCTTGTTCAGGAAGGTGAATACAGTAAGGAGGAAAAAAACTCTTCTCACTCAAGTAATTCTGAATGTGCAGAGTGAAAAGGATTTATAATGAAGTCATGTTGCTTCTTATGTTCTTTAAAGATCAGTAGTGATGTGTTCTGTGACATCTTACTGTTAAAACATCCCAAACATAAACCATTTGTTTATGGATGAGTTCCAGTTTTCATTTTCCTGCAGGTAAAACAGAAACCTGCTCTCTACACCCATCTTGGAATTAATGCAGTATATTAGAGATGGAAAAAAGGTGATTTTTTTAAACCACAAGGGTTATAATGTGGATGAATCCTGATAAGGGAAAAATAAAAAGTGAGGATACCCTTTGTGTTTCTAAATAAGTCAATGTTTCTTTGGTTTGACTGAATAACTATATGTGTTTCAGACAGGCAAAAGAGGCAAATTTGGGGATAAGAGACAGGACAGAAGTGAATTGTTCTGCCTAATTCAGTGGAACTTTTGAATTCTTAGAAGCAGTGCAGGAAGAGAGGGTAAGAGAAGTAACATACAGTGGCACAAGTAGGACCCTCTGCAGTGACTGTGGTGGTTATTGAACATCCCCCCCCCCCCAACACACACACAGAGGCATGAAAAGCAGAGATGACCTATATGGGATTCTCGTTTCAATAATGTGTTTCTGGTATATACAACTGTTTTGAGTGTCCATGGTCACCTTGACACAGAACCAGTGAGGGGCTGTGTACCCACTAAAGTCATTATCAGCAAGTACAGGTCTGTAGGAAGTCAAGGAAGGAAGAAAGGACATTGGAATCACATACCATGAAAGCATAGCCTTTTTGGAATTTAAAGCAATCTTAGAAGAGGCAGTGGACACCCACAAGACAAAGAATGAGGAGGTAGTCCAGTCTTGCCTAAATCCTAAGAGGCAAGGTGACCCCAGCTCACATTTTAGTTACAAATACATTATTCATTGTCTGTAACTGCACTGGTACAACCAAAGACTTATGAACCTTATCGAGAGTTGAGATCTTCTGTGGTTCTAACCATCTGTTTTCAGACATCTTTCTGTGCCCTCCTATTTTTAAACATGAGTAGTTTGAGTTCAAGTACACTAGTAAATTTTTAATGATCTATCTCTCTCTCACACACACACACACACACAAATATATATATATATGATTACCCAGACTTTCCAATAACTCCAAAATCAATCCAGGCCTGAGCCTCACAGGCTCATATTCATACAATTAAACAGTCGATTTTTCTAGGATGTCCACAACTGTTAATATACTAGTAGTCCTCACATTGCAGTGTTCAGGAAAAAATATCTGAAAAAAAAAAAACCTCAGAAACTAAAAACTGAAAGTACAGACAAAAAATACCACCAGCTGTATAAAATCTATTTTACCTGACTTGCTCCATGTCAAAGAATCAATGCCTATCCCAAGAGATAAGCACGAACTAGTGCATGAAGAGCAGCATACTCAAGATTGTTACGATTGCTAAGTGATAATTCATGAAACACAGAACTCAGGGTTACAGTCATGCTTTCCTCCCAACATTCAATTCATGGAAAGGGATTTTTGTCCTTGCCTGACAAATTCAAATCTCTGTTTCTGTGCTCTATACTTCTATCCAGCAGCAGTTCATTCTACCAACAAATGTATTTGTTCAGTAAATGTTTACTGAATACCTATGACAAGACACCAAACATTATCCCTGCCTACAAGGAGCTTATGGAATGGTAGTCGACAGACAATTGCCATCCAAGGATAGAGGAAGGAAGAGTAAACAAACACATATAAGATGGTGACAAAGAGAGGAAGGTAAGAGGCAACCATGAACTTGAACATAAAGAGTTCTGAATGTGGGTCTTTGCTGTGGAGTTAAATAGATCACTCTGGAGTCAGAGCTCATCAAAGAATGTCAGGGCTAGAAGCAGAAAGACCAGTCAGAAAATAATAAGTCAATTGTGATGGGAATGAAGGTGATGGAACAGCAATGCAAACAAATGAGTAGATAAATAACAGGATTTGACTGACTGGATGAGAAGTATGAAGTGGTAGGATGAGGCAAGGATAATGATGAGCTGCATGAACTGGATGAGTAAAGAGACCACTTATTGAGCAGTGGAGGGGAAAGCAGGCTTGGAATTGAAGGTGCTAGTGAAGGGCGAACTACAAACACATGACCTAGGAGTAGAAATGTCCAGTAGGAACTTTTTTTGGGCTAAAAGTGACAGATTTGAATCAAGCTAGTTTTAACAAAGAGCACAACTTAATGTAAATGTACTGAGACAGGAATGCATCTGTACTGATTACCTGGAGCATTCGGGGACTTCAACGCCTTCAGAACTCTTGGCACTTCTCATCTCTGTTCCCTTCTCTATTTATGATTTATTCTTTAAACATATTTTAAAACATTATTATTAAGATATTATTTACAGTTAAAAAAAAAAAAAAGACCTGGTCATCTCTGATTTAGGTTGGCCTTCTCAGCTTGTATAGTACACATGAAAGTAAGCATGCCTACCTGCAACTCCCAAGCTTCTTGCCCTACAATCGCAGGTGATATTTAAGGTATTTAATAACCACTCAGAATAGATGGGTCTCTTATATCACATTACTGGAAGAACCTGAATTCCAGACTAGAATCTCAAAGAAAAGTCCTGACTCCTGATTGCAAACCCAAAATTCTTAAGACACAAATTAATTGGCCAACCTTGAATCAAGTCATATGCCTGAACAAATTAACTGTGGTACAGGAAAAGATGTGACAGTAACAGGACATGAAAATGCAAATGGAAAAGAAACAGCATTGCTACAGAATGGGTCCTCATCAGAAAACCCCTCCGTTGTTTACTGCAAACATCTCAGCTGATCTTAGGAAAGAAGTCAGATTTCAGGATCCATCAGCGTATGAACAGTAATGATGCCATGGGAAAATGGAGATCTTCTATGGTTGGCATGTTTCCAAAGCTCATCCTGGAACTTTACCTGAATCATGAGGTATTAAGAGATTGAACAAGGAAGGAGTATTAATATGTGATTGAGTCATGAATACTCTGCTCCCATGAATAGATTAATTTAGTCACAGATTAATGGATTTGGGATTAACGGGTGTCTTCGGAATGGCTCTGTGATAAAAGAAAGCTCTGGAGGCCCAGCACAGTGGATTTCAGTAGTTATAATCCCAGCTATTCAGGAGATGGAGATTTGCTAGATCTTAGTTTCAGACCAGACTGGGAAAAAAGCTACAAGACCCTATTTCAACAAATTGCCTGGGTAAGGTAGATCATACTAATCCCAGCTACATGGGAAGCTAGGTAGGAGACTCATAGTCCAAGGCTGGCAACAGGTAAAAATGCTAAGCCCTATCTGAAAAATATCCTAAAAGAAAAAAGGGCTAGGAGGGAGGTGTGGCTCAAGTAGTGCTTAGTAGGCACAAGGCAAGGACTATCTGGACTGTTTTCTCTGTCCCACCACGTACCATGTGTATATACCCCCTGCCATGTCATGACAAAGAAGGAAGGTCTTCACCAAAGGCCAAGGTGATGTCAGTGCCATGCTCTTACACTTCCAGAATTATGAGCTCAATAAACCTCCTTTCTTCATAATTTATCCAGCTTCAGGCATTTGGCTATAGCAGCACAAAGCATACTAAGATATGGGCATTTAGGGAAGATCTACATAGATGGAAGAGAAGGCCAAAGAAAGAGCTTTAAGATCTAACATTAATGACAATGAGGACCAAACAAATCATCTGGAAGAAGACTAAGAAAGAATAACCAAAGAGGCAAGAGGCAGACAAAAAGAACACATGGAAAACATGTTGTCATGAAGGAAGGGAAGGAAGGTAAGGGAGAGGGTGTGCCAAGATTTGACTCCATGTAAAATATTCACAGAAGGCAAGGACACTTCAAAAAAGAGCAGGAAGAGGTCTTGGGGAGATAAATAAGCACGATTTTGATAGGACCACAGGAACATGAGGGTTGAGGCGAGTGGAAAGTGGGTGAGTGGTACCCGCTCACTGCCCTTGTCTCAGTAGCTGATGCCCCTAAAATGCACAGAAGATACTTTTGTGTGTGTAGATATGTGACTAGTGGAATTTGCCACAGCTGTGGTTGTTTTTATTTATAATTTTTGACACTCTGAATCATGAATTCTAGTTCTAGTTCTGTACCATGCTTTATGCAAATATGAGCTTCTGAGACATATGTTCCTTATGAATATAGACTTTTTTCCTCCCAATGCAAAATCAACTAAGTTGTGTAGTAAAATCATAAAATGTCCACTAAATATAATAATCCATACACTACAGTGTGCTGCAATTCTCAATGCATTTTTAGTTTTATACATCATATTATAAACTATCTCTTGTTTCCTTGGAAACAACCTAAGCTGCCCCAAATATGGTGAGATCTTCCTCTGTCATTCAAGTCACTGACTAGACCTTCCACACACAGCTATGACTGAGGGCAAAATAGAGTTTGGTGTGAACTGCTTATTCCAAGTAGACTGACATATACACAAGCAATAATCTGTGTCTATGGAAGAAGTAAAATATACCAAAATTAAGCTTTTGGAGTTTCTAAGATTCAGAATTTGAAACTTCAAAATTATTTACTCAAAATTTTAAATGTCACAACTCCTCTTCTTTCTTTTTGGACTAACTTAAAGAAAAATGGCATTAGCCCCTTTTAAATTTTTGGTAGCTCCTTTTACTTTCTCTTAACTTCAGGATTAAATTTCTTTAAAAAGCTTCAGCTAAAATGCTAAACACGGAGAATAAGTAAAGACCAAATTGAATAAATAAAAACATTCCCTAGTATACCCAGCCAAGTCCAGTTTCCACAGACCAGAATGCCCACATCTCCTAAAGTCAGCCTGAAAATATTTGGAGATTGGCAGAGTGGAAGTTATGAATAATTAGGAAAAAATATTTTCTCAAAATTCTCATAAAAATCCCATCATCTCGATACAATTCAGTTAGCTTTTTCATAAAAGCCTAATAAGCAAATGCTAAAGGCTCAATTTTCTACTGCCTCAAGGGTGACCATACACACTGTAATAGGAATTTCTTCTAGATCAAGTTATTCCAGTAGTAATTAACTTGTGCACCATCCAAGTTAGCCCTAACATAATGTGTTAGAAGCCTTTTTCTTAAGATTAAAAGTATCATGGTCATATATACAGTCTTGTATTAAGTGCTAATTGATGTAAATCTAGATTAGTATCCCGAGATTAATTTTATTTGATACATTAGGCTTTACTAATTCTTTACAGAATTCAACCCTCAGCCAAGTTACTAAAAGGATTTGGCAGGATTAGTATCTCATAGCTGAAGTAGCAGAGAGACATTTCCAGTCCCAAGAGGCAGAAGATCAGGTACATACAGAACAAGTAGTATTAGGTCTTAGACAAAAGCACAACATGATGCAGAGTCAAATATGCTTTCCCCTTATAAAAAAACTATATCAGCTAAGCATAAAGGCTTCTGGACATTTGATGATTTGGGATTAATCAAATGTAGAGTCAAGACCGCACCATGCTCCTCAGTAAACAGCAGTCATCTTTTCTGCACTGTCTGTGCTCTTCATTTCCACAGATGCCTCAATATTCCTATGTTCTCTGGACTGTGCCCCAGAGGTAAAAGCAGTTTAGAGAAATTTGTTCATTCACATACGAGATAACAACCATCATAGATTTATCTTATCAGTGAAGATGACTGCATTTCATTTTAAGAATAGTATCCCTGAGAACTTGCCCGATTTGCAGGAAAGAATTTTCTTCTCTGAGTCTTTTGGCATTGGTAATAAGGTGAGTACTTAACTCCTGTTATATATCCATGGTGTTCTGAGCAATGCAGAAAAAGTATGGCTGAATCATCCTGCAGTGAAGAAATAGTAGCATGAGAACAAGGTTAGTTAAATTTTCCTGGTGAACACGCAGAAGGTTGAGCAGGGTTAGGCAGAGGCAGAACCCTGCTTATGAGTTCCACATGAAAAACCAGGCTCCACAAATACCTAAAGCAGGACTGTGCAGTGAGTCAACAGCCAGTATGCTTAGTGGAAGGTCTGTGTTGGCAACCACTGAACCCAGCAGGGTGATTTCTGAGAAAAGCAAGTTGTCTAAAGGATTGCATAAAAGGCATAAAGAATCTTCTTGATAATTCTTACTTCTTGGTAAGTGAATTATCACCAGATTTCAAAGATCCCAGAATGACTAATTCATAAGCAGTAGACAGTGAATGAATGTTTCAGAGCAGAGGAACAAAGCAGTCAGGGGTTGGTTGCACCAAGGGAGTCATGGGTGGTAAAGACTGGGGAAGGAACAGATTAGCAGATTAGAAGGTTAAAAATAGCAGTTCACTTTGGTATATGCTAAATTAAGAATGAGAATTTTCAGACCCTTAAAGACATGCCTTTATGAAAACAGTTTTGATCAACAGCTTCCAAGGCATTCAGCAATTTGTTTCCATCTGAACAAAATATAAATTCTGATTGTGGTCTACCTGAAGTCTGGTTCTTCAGCCTGCCCAGGCAAAACCAAAGGAAATAAATAGACAAAAACTCAAAGGGAAAGGGAGAGGGAGAGAGAGAGAGAGAAAGAGAGAAATTGACTACTTGGCTGAATTATCCAATCAATTAATTCAAAACAGTCAATTTAGCAGTACCATTCAATCTAGAGACATCTCTTTTCAGGACTGTAGGAAAGAGAAGGGTCAAGACCTCTTGCTCCAAGTTTACTATTCTAAAGGATGAAATAATGCTGTTATCAAACAATTAGATTACTCAGCAAAATCAATTACTGATTGTATCCCTGATTCCTGAGAGAACTGCATCATAAAAAGTGGTCCTTTGTAAGCTGTCAAGGGCAAGGACACAGTGGTTTAAAAATCATTTTCTGAAAACCATAGTGGTTATTAATGCATCCTTTATAAAATGAAATACTTTGATCTTTATATTTCACAAGGAAATGGAAATGTATAGCAAACAGACCATTGCCTGATTTTTTTCATTTTTTAAGATAAATGCATTCATTTTTAAAATAAATGCAAACAGACTCTTGTCTGATTTTTCTTATTTTTCTTTAGGATAAATGCATTCATTTTTTCAGGATAATGATTCTGGAAAAGATTATTATTTCTCAGAAGAGTTGCTAGCACGAAGGATTCTTCTGTATTATATTTCCTGTTATGAAAAAGGTTTCAAATATTACATTTTGAAATTCTAAAAATTCTTAATATCATGTTAAGGAGGCATAGTTTACTCTGATTTTAGAAGGACTATGGGAATCTTCATGGAAAGAAAGTGCTTCTTTCCCATAAATATAAAAAACAATCACTTATGTAACCTTGTGATCTTTATTGTAATATCTTTTTCCGTTATTGTTGTGCTGGGTGAGGGTACATTGTGCCATTTATATTTACAAAGATTATTACAATGTATCAAATATATCATATTTTAATTCATCCACTCCACTGCTCTCCTTCATTTGCCCTCTCTGATTCCTGGAATGGTTTCAAAAGTTACCATTTTTTCATTTACGCATGTGTAAATTACTCGCACTGTATCTATCCTTCTGCTCCCTTTCCCTGCACTTTCCCTCCCCACTCCTCACCCTCTCACAGAACTTGTTCCTCCCTCCTGTTCTCCAATTTTGTAGAAAAAAAAGGATAAAAAGAAAAACATGAAGTTTTTGCTACTTTGAGATAAAGATAGCTACACAGGGAGTTTCCTTGTGTTGTTTCCATGTATATATGTATTACAACCCCAACTGGTTCATTTCTGCTAGTCCTCTTCACTCTTCTCTAGTCCTCTTCCCATGGTGTCCCCAGCCAGTTTAAGATTTCTATATTCATTCCCATACAGAGAGCACATTAACCACATTCAAGCTTTTGGTTTCCTTCCCTTGTCCTATCTCTCCCATGAGCTACCTCCACTTAGTGTGACCCACATCCCATAATATTGCTGCATTTATTTTAGGTCTATAATCTGCATATGAGAGAGAACATGTGGCTTTTGGCCTTCTGAGCCTGACTAACGTCACTTAAGATGATGTTCTCCAGTTCAATCCATTTACCTGTGAATGGCAAAATTTCTTTCCACTGTTTGACTGAGTAAAATTCAGTTGTGAATAAATACCACATTTTCTTAATCCATTCATCAATAGTGGGGCATCTTGGCTGTTTCCATAGCTTGGCTTTTGTGAATAGTGCTGCAATAAACATGGGCATGCAGATTCCTTTGTTGTAAGCTAACTCACATTACTTTGGGTACATCCCTTGGAGTGGGATTGCGGGATCATATGGAAGATCTACTTTTAGTTTTTCAAGAAGCCTCCATATTGTTTTCTGTAGTGGTTGTACTACTTTTCATTCTCATCAACAGTGCATTATGGTTCTTTTTTCCCCACATCCTCGCCAATATTCATTGCCGTTGGTATTCTTGGTGGTATCTGTTGTAACAGGAATGAGGAGGCATGGTTTTGATTTGTGATTTTTTTTGCACCAGTTCTTATTTTTAGAATATCATAAATTATCTTCTATTTCTATTCCTTTGCTCTAATAACTGAAAGCAGGAGGTATATTTTAATTGAATAAAACAATTCCTAATGGGAAGAAAGCCTTGTTCTGGTGGAGCTAGTTATGGATTTGGTGACAAATACTGCAATTCTGGAGTGAAATTGCTCCTTGAATTAACAGTCCCCATCTCAAAACCAGAAATATTGATATCTTTTCACAACCACTACTTCAAGATTGATGCATTAGAAAGGCAATGGAGAGAATTAGGTTTAACAAATCAGAAGAGTCTCAGAACAAAATGGTTGTTTTAGCAAAAAGAGAGCATATTAAATTAAAAGTAAAAGGAATGCTTACTTCTTTAAGCAATTCTTACACTCAGTAGTTCAATAAGCCTCCGAGGTCCCAGCACTTTCCATTGTGTTATTCCTACTAAACCACTTCACATATATTTTTATTTAGTTCCTCTTACTGAAAGCTTTCTGCTTCTGAGATTGTTCTCTGTGTTAAAGGTTAGAGCCAATGCAATCCACAAGTCTACTCTTCGAAAATTTACTTTTGTGTTGAATATGTGAATACTTTAAGAGAAGACTATGGGAAAAGATTTCACTTTTTTTTTCCAACTCCTTTTGTTAGGAGCATTTTATTTTTTGTGTGTTTGAGAGAGAGAGACAGAGACAAAGAAACTGAGATAATGTTTTGGAGTGGAGAATACAATTAGTCCTCCACACTGTTGGGTTTCACATTGCAATTCAACCAAGCATAGATCAAAAATATTCAGGGAGAAAAACATTGTGTATGTACTGAAGGCATAGAGATTTTTTTCCTTGTCACTTTTCTCTGTAAATAAAGTATAACAGCTATTTACATAGCAAATACATTCTATTGGATATTATAAGTAATCTAGAGATTATCTAAATTATATGGGAGGATGTAATAGGTTATAGGCAAATAGCACATCACTGTTCTTTTCAGTTTGGGGGAGTTTTTTGGTGGTACTGAGGTTTGAACTCTGGGCTTACTAGGCAGGTGCTCTACCACTTGAGCCACAACCCAGCCCATTTTGTATAAAACACTTCAGCATCCATGGAACATGGTATCATTTAGGGGGTCCTGGAACCAATACCTCATGGATACTGAAAGACCACTACATTGTTTATTTATTCGTTTGCCATTCCATTGCTAACAGATGCTTTGTTAACCTCAAAACTTAAAGACAGTCATTATTTTTGTAAAATGAACAAATATATATCTGTCTTATTTCTTTAAGTAGATATGAATTACTAAGGTATCTAACTTATAACTTCTTAGAACATTAATAGAGACATACAAAACCTTTATGAAATTATTCCCCAAATAATCAAAGCCTGAATTAACCTTGAACTATCCTATCTGAGTCGAGAGCCAAAACTTCCTTGAGAACAGGGACCACCTGGATCAGCTTCAAAGCTGAATACCCTTTGGCTGGCCCAAAGTTTTATTTGCAAAAGATATTCTATAAATAAATGCTAAAATGAAAGCCAACTGAATCAGTGAATGTACAGGGCCTCCTGCTGTTTGTCTGATCAGCCTCATTGGACTTCTGTGTGGTTCTAATTGGCTTTCTTAATTAAGTATTCCATACTCGAGTTTTGCTCAATGAGAACAGAATTTTTCATTTTAATGCCTTCATAAGAGATACACATTCACCCAGTCTCTATCCACTTGATTCCACCACCCCTGTGAATGCAGAGCTCAGTATCGTTACCTACCTGACTCCTAAATCCAATTTTTTGTTTGTACCCCGTGATTATGTGCTCTGTAAGGGCTCCTGATATTCTTGCATGGGAAACTTGTTTGTTTTGGCTTGATTTGATTTTGGTTTTGGTTGGTTGAGACAAGGTCTCACTATATAACCTAGGAAGGCCTCAAACTCCTGAGTTCAAGTGATCCTTCTGTCTCAGCCTCCTGAGTAGCTAAGACACCAGCATGCACCAACACCAGGCTGTTAACACCCTTATTTTTAAAACTGCAAATAAAGTTGAATTACATTATTATTGAGCAAGAAAGAAAAGTTGAAATTTCTTGACAGTGCATCAAAATTAACAAAATTTCAATATCCCTAATTAAATTATTTTATGAATTTGAGTATAAATGCCAAGATGAAAATATATCTTTTTCTTTAACAAAATAGTACATCCATCATTGCCTTGTTACATGATGGTGGTTAAAAATGTAGCCAACGTGAAAACCCAAACCACAGATTACAGAATCTTAAATTCCACAGTTTAGGTAGTTTATGTGGAGCATATTTTCAGATTGTCTCCCATGGAGCCTTCCCAGACATTTTCTCATATTATAGGCACACAATAAAATTCTGAGTGAAATGAACTGTAAGAAAACTATAATCTGATATGAATTTCCCACCAATAAAACAATGCAAATTACATTTCCTTAGCAGAAAAAGAGATCAAGAAAAAATTACTAAACCAATATTTTCCATATCTGACATCTAAAAATTATGAAAACTTCCTCTTACTGCACATTAAGTGGATTAAAAACTCATCTGTAGCCATGCACATATTTAGGTAATAAATGTAAGGTAATATAATATCATGTGTTACCTTCTGAACTATTTAGACTTAATTTAATAGAGCAAGTAAAATTTTTCATGATAACATGCATATGTTGGCATACATGTGCATATAAATTTCACTATTTATGCATAGCAATAGAAATTTTCAGAGACAAACAAGTACAATTCTGAAATTTTAAAATCTATTTTTAGATTTTAACAAAATTCTTTAATTTTCTTACCAATGTCATATACTGATTTCATGAAGTTAACTTAATAGACTATATGAAAAACATCTAATATTAATATTTTTAAACAAATGGCAAATACATTGACTGGAAAATATTCCGTTTACAAAGAAAACATGGAACAGATTCACCCATTCTATGAGTAAGTTTCCCTAAGTGACTAGAGTATTGTTTACAAAAAATGCAATATTAACACTGAAACAATTACATTTCAAATACAGCAACCAAATTCTAGCAAAAGCACTTAGCACAGAAAGCCACTAATTATTTATTTTCTTTGTTACAACATCCCAAACAACACTGGAATTCACAAAGCTAAACATGTACCATTGTCTCTATAATTGAAGTTGCAGAGAGCGCTGTCAGGAGTGTATTTATGATGATGCAACTGGTCCACAGACAGAGGACAATGAACCAAATTGCACATCCTGTTCTCTTTTGGCATTAAGTTTGCTCTTGTTTCTCGGTATGATAAAGGGGTTTCTACTCTTCTGGCTGAGCAAAGTCGATGCCACTAGAACCAATTTATCACTGGGTGGAAGCAACGTGCACTAATGGAAATGGCGCACATCCAGGCCTACCCTTCTAGTAACACGAGAAGCTAATTTTCTGTCAGCTACAAGGTGTTGAGCACGATAGTATTGTGTGGACTTGTTTGTTTTAATAGTGGCTCCTTCTCTATTGTGCTGATTGATATACTGGGAGAACTCTTCCGGAAAAAGACGATTGTGAAAAGTTTCTGGTAAAGAATAAAAATGAGGATTTTTTTTTTAGAGTAATGCATCCAAGGAAAATGTATAAAAAGAATCCAAATAAAGAGAGGAATATAATAGATTTTTCTAAATAAATAGGATGTACAAATACTTTCAGTGTTTTAATGAAAAACATTAATGGGTTTTTTTAGATTGACCAAAGTTTGAAACCCCTACTATTTTCCAATTATATAAACTTTTTGACATGTTGTTAAAACTCTGAATTTAGAAGGTTTTTGTTTGGTTGGTTTTTGGCTTAATGATGTAAGTTGAAAAATGAAGCAGACTTTTATGAGAATTAAATTAGATAATACATGGCACAATCCCTTACAGATAGCATACAATGAGCAAAAATACCCTCCCTATTACCACTACAAATAGAACTAACTGTTGCTTGCCTCAATAAATTATATGCTGTAATATACCAAATATTGTATCTTCTTATGCTTCACTACTTGAGAGAGGAAACACAGATCCTACCACCCATCTGAGAAAGGGGCACAAATAATCAGCAGTGAAAAACCCTCTGTCCCACACAAACCATCTGGTTTGAGATAAGGCTCTGTCTACTGCTTAGAGTTGGCTAGAGATGGACATGTGGAATGACTAAAAGGGTGGCCCAACACAGGTCTGTCTGAAAGGGAGATGCAGTTTCATTACTGAGTTTGTAGATGAAAATGTATTATAACTTGAAAGAGGATATCTGTCAAATAACTTGCATCAGGACCTGAAGAAACTCATGGACAGTTATTTATTCCAAAGATAAAAGAAGAAGGCAAATAAATCTGCCTTGGACAGCCAGGGATGCAGGTATTGATCACAAATACATCACTGACCCAACTGGCCAAATTTATCTCTAGACTGGACCCATGGACATGTCTAAGCTCTGGTACTTAGAGAGAAAAAAATCTGTCAATAAAAATTTGCAAGAATTTTTCCACATCATAAAATATTTTATACACAATATTAGAACTTCAGAAGTAGTCTAAAACAGAGTAGAGAATTTTTTTGTTGATTCCCCAAAGACTGAGCACAATTAGGCACTTTCTTAGAGGACAGTAATATATCACTCATGGTGCCCAACACAGCAGTGTCACTTCCTAAGAGCCTGGGATCTGTAGGAAAAGTAAAAGGACCAAGAAAGAGGGCGGTAGCACCAGGCTTGAGGATATTGACTTTACCTGGAACTTCAACATAAAGTTTTGGAGTAAGAAATAATGACATTCGGGCTAGTATTGTTACTGTTATGGTCCCATCTGCAGTCCAGGTGTGTGAAGTCTGAGGAAACTCAAATGACATTTCCTGGTGAGCTTCAAACTGATAATACATACATTGTGATTCTCCCATCTGTACTCACTCTACTTCTTCCCAAAAGGCAAGCACAAGAAAAGTCAGATACAAGGGTTTTCATTTTTAATTCTTGTGCTTTTGTTTACATGGCTAATTATACTTTCAGCCCTTCATCTAAACCATAACTCATACATTGTTATGGTTTTGTTTATCATCATTGAAATGTTGTTTTCAAAGAAGCCAAGTTGTCAAAGTCTATTTTACACAGCAAAGAATCTGAATTACCAAGAAACTGAGTGGTTTTACAAAGCATTTTACTAGTGAGAAGAGCATAACCTATGCTTTTCTGATTGTTACCCACCAACCTATCAACTAAACAATATGCTTTTCAAAATGAATGCTTTTATGCAGAAGCTTAAATTCCAGCAATTAGATCTTTCTGGTGGGACTTTGTTAACTCTGAGCTGCAAACCTTTGATAATCTTCCACTTTTTACATTGCATTTATTTTTACAGTAGCACCTTGCTACTTGTTAAAGCATACTTGCTTTAACAAGTCTTGTATGTGAAGGACATAAGAACACAAGCATTGCAAGAAGTCTTTTGATTTCTTTTGTCTTATATTTTATTCAGTAATTTAGCTGCCAGGCTACATCCTAAAATACAGAGGTGTGCAGCCATGTACACTTTAGCATGTACAAGCAGCTAAGTAGGGCACACATGGCCCAAGCCCCGGCCTGCATCAGAGAAAATTGACTCAACCCAAGAACCCTCATATCCTTCAAGTCCTTTAAAGTCATAGGGTGACATTTCTCATAGTGTCAGGAGCCTTTCAAATACACTGAATTAGCCATACAACTTAATGAGGATTAGGTTAATTTGACGGAAGATGTAGGACACTTTCTCCATATGTCCCCACTTTAATTTCAATCTGATATCCAGTATCTAAAAGTGAAGGAGTTTGCGACCTTTACCAGCAACTTTGAGTCTCCAACTTGACAGAGTAGAATTGCTCATCTTCAGGTGTCAGGGTAACAACGATGCATGATCTTGATAGGGGTCAGATTGCCCGAGATATATATTTTCATTCACCTCCTTAGAGATTGGACCTGACAAAACTGTAATAGCTTATTAAATGACAATGACATACTGGATATTTTCAAGCACTTTTATTTCTCTGATGTCCTGTGACTGGCTAGGAAAGAAAGTCATTATTTGTACAAAGTAATTATCATGAAACATTAAAAATAATTTTTCAAAACATGTAATTGTATGAAACAGTTGTATGCCTCATCCTATGTTATATGCACACAAAATACGAAAGCCAACAAGTGAATAAGTTCACAACTGCTTTTCCATGAGTTTAATTAGAATCACTATGGAACCCCTATATAAGCAGCATTAAGACTATACATCAGAAGGCAGCAGCAACATTTTCTGTAAAGGACCAGATAGCAAATAGTTTTAGCTTTATAAGTTGCAACTTCTCTGTCCAAGCAATCAAGCAGCCATAACCTTATGTAATCAAATGGGTGTGCTTGTGTTCCTATAAAACTTCATCTATTAAATTTTGATTTCATATAATGTTCATGAAATATTCTTCTTTAGATTTTTTTAAATCATTTAAAAATATAAAAACCATTCTTAACTCAGAGGCCACACAAAAATGGAGCAGGTCAAATTTGGCCAAAGGCTACAATCTAGAAATCAAAGTATACAAATATTTTCTGAATTGTCATTGTGTTGTCCTAAGTTCTTTATATTTTAGATAATGTTTAGTGAGACTAAAATTTAAGCATCTATGGCTTAGAAGAACACCAGGTGTTTCTCAATCTTAATGTGTATATAAGACACCTAGGAGATAATCATCAAATGTGGACTCTGACTTAGTGAGCCTGAGGCCAAACCCAACTTCTATATTTCTAACAAGCTTCTAGTGCGGCCTATGCTTTCAGTCTGTGATCCACACTTTGAGTGGCAATTTAGAGGATACACAACTCTCCAGATATTCTTAGGTATGGCAATTGAATCATGCAGAAAGTATACAATGAGTACATGTCCACTGTTACAGGTGTCAAGATGGACTCCAAAAAACATAGAATATAATATTCTAACACAGGAGTTTGCTATCAAGATAAACACACAACAAGGCTAAATTAAGGAGACTTTAAGTGACAAGGTAGTTCAGAAAAATGGAATAATGAATAGAATCCAGGGAAGTAAAATAGAATAGCTAAGACTCAGCCTAAACCTCTAAGAAAGAATAGTAAAAGAGGGAAGGCTCAAAACAATACTAGCAAAACCCTGAAAGCAGAAATGCACCGGTAGCTCTAGAATATCTTCAAAGAAATAGTTGCCAGAGCCATCTGGTTAGAAGGAGTGGCATGTGAGGTTATAATTTAGATTATGTTTATTTTAGGTGGCTTGGGGAATTGTTTATGGAAATAGACAGGAGGCTTATGGGATTGTGCAATAAGACCCGCCCCCCATGGTACCATGCTACAGGAACCTCATAGCAAATCTCCTAAAAGCTTGGTTTCTTTCAAAACATGTTTCTTTAGGAACATAGGTAGGTATGCTGTGTTATTATAGTGGAGTTGGAGCAGAAGCTGTAGCTTCGGCAGCTTTCTGTGGGAAATACCATGCTCCAGTGCTAAGTATATTTATCTGAGCTGCCATTTCTAATAAGAAAGGGTTAAGTATTACTCTCTGTCTCCTAAGCAAAAATATGTCTAAAATCCCACTTTTAGAAATTGCTTATTTTATATTAAGAACATGTGTCACCAACTTGGGAGAAATGCAATGTGCATTTTTCCTTACACTCCCAGGAAAAATAGTAAAGCATCTCCTGACAGTGGCAATTTCATTGACTTAATGAAAAGAAATGATAAACAATTTACCTGTAATCCAAATGTTATTTTTATATTATAGTAATCAAATAGTAATAGAATTCAAAATCTACATTTCTTTTTAAATGGTCAGATTATTTAAAAGAAATATGGGATTTGGATTTAGAGCTTTGGGTTCCCCTCTGAGAATCATTAGGCTGTAAATTCACTCAAATGGGCTCGTCTAAGCCTCTAGAAGTCCTTTGATGAAAACGTTGAAAAACCGTGGGTTGAGGCCCACCTGGGAGTACTAAGCAACAGTTAAAGATAAAGGACTGAAATGCACCTAACAAGTCGGCTGCAACTGAAAAACATCCTGTGCGTGAAAGTGGCACTTAGAAGAATGAGATCTACCACACAGTATGTCATTTTTACAAATTAAGATACATGCTAATAAGGTTAAAATATACAATCTACAGGAACACAAAGAGAAGAATGAAAACTAACTACATTTAAGTGATAGCTACTAGGGTATGGAAAATAGAAATGGAGAAAGACTAAAAATGCAAGTAAAAAATGGCTGTCTTGCATGGATAATGAACTGAAAAATAATAATGAAGTAAATATATGAATTAAGTCAAACCTCTGCACTTGAGCTTCAAGAAGGACTAGAGGGTATTATCATCACTGCATTGTTTGTCTTTTTGAATGAAGCTTTCTACATAAGCAGCTAAATAAGAATTAATTATCAGAACCAGTTTATGTGTGCTTGAGAAGGGTGAACAAGAAGAAAGAAAGGAGGAAGAAAAAGAACGAAAGAGAAGGAATGAAAACACCTAGTGCTCAGCCAGTGCCTAAAGTTTTCTAGGCATTTGGTCCAAGTCTTTCACATCAGTGATCTGAAAGAAATACTGTTATCATCCCAGTTAACAGATGGAGAAGTCAAAAAAGCCCACCCTCCTCCTAAGAGTCAGGTGGTTTAGCTTATGACCTCTGACCCAAGTTGCTTCTACTCATGACCTTGCACTGCTTAGAACGAGAAGGACAGGAGTCATGGGGTGGAAATACTGACTCAGCCCGGGGAGATAATTGCTAAAGAAGGAGCAGATGGGTGAGGAATGGAGGCAACTGGAGAAAGCAAAGAAGGAAGCTGCACCTCTCACAACCTTGTCCTTGACAAGCCTCAAGCGTTACAGTTATTCCTCAAGGTCAGTGACAATTTACCTACAGCTCCCTACAAATAACTAATCATAGTTTTTCTCTTTTTTATTCCTCTTCAGCAGATTTGTACCAAACATTTTGTCACCTTTCAAAAATAAAGTTGAACTTGAGACAATTTTTTTTCTTAATTCCTACATTTGAGAAAAATTGTTTGGTTTTTGCTGTTTTCAATGGGGATTTTTGAAGAGAAAATCCTTGAGGCTGATCCTAGGAGCTCCAAGTGATCAGCCTATAGTTTTCTGGTTTACATTAACTCCTTAAGAAGCTTTGCAAAATAATTACTTACAATTCAAAAAAGTTACTCATCATTCTTAAAAAGACAAATAACAATTATTTTTTATGATAGTGCAGGAATCAAAGAGTTAGTGTTTGCATGGTGCTTTTGACAAAGAAAAGCCCTGTGTCAGTGTTAGCAATCTCTGTGGAGAGCTCCCATGGAGTTTTCTTCAAGCCTACTTTTTAATTTTGCACACCTTAGCCCTGGATTTGAAATTTCAGTTCCTTGATCACCTTTCTGATTCTTCCTAAAAGACCACACACAACTGAGGTCTCTGTTCAGTTCTTTGACAAAATAAACAGAGTTTTCAATGCCTTTGATGTAGCTTCATGTAATTCAGCAGAGTGTATAATTATTAGGTGTGGCATGAATTTTCATATAAAGTCCAGCTTGTAGATGTCTTCTTTGTTTACCCATGTCAATAATCTAGAACTAGATTATTGGAACTAGAGAAAACGTTAGTTCGAGAAGAATCAATTTAGAAAGTAACACATTTGTACATGGAAGTAAAACTAGGAATGTCCCTATATAGCTATAAATTCAACTAGCCAAAATCCCTGGTCCTCCTTATTAATGTTTATACTCTGTCTTCCACTCTTGAAGCAGGGGGAGCCGTGGGGTTGAAAGGGAGGGAGTGGAGGAACCCAATCATTGTATGCATAAATGAATAAAGGAAATTTTTAAAAGGCTTATTTTTTATTTTTCATATTTTTTTTAGAGTTTGGTCATTGTAGTTATGGCTTGCATATACATTGGCAACCTTTTATTTACCAAAATAACAAGACCAACTATGCTTGCTACCACAAACCTAATCTTTCAGGTTTCTGAGAGCTTGGTGTTCTGGAGTCAGTCAGCAATCACCATCTTGGAGCCCAGGAAATGTTTTATTGCATGGTTGGAATAGACATATTGTCTGGGGAGACAAGCAAAGGTGCAAAATCTATTAACAAATAAGCAAAATAACTAACTGAAAATACAATTGCACAGAAGGAATAAAAAAATAATAATCTTTTGATTATTTATGAAAACAGATTTTTTTTTAAATTTCTTCAGTATGCTAATAAAATAATTTTGGCCAGTATACATTTTTCTTTCTCCCTTTCTTTCTTGTCTTTCCTTTTTTCTTTCTTTTTTGAAATTGTTATTAATTTTTTTTCTTGGCAGTACTAAGGATTGAACTCAAGGCCTTACCTAAGCCATGAAGCCATCCCTTTCAGCTATAGGTATTTTTCATATGGGGTCTTGTTTTATGCTTGAGCCATCCTGGACTGCAATCTCCTATTTACACCTCCTGCATATCTGGGATGACAGGAACATGCCACCCATGCAGCTTTTATTGGTTGAGATGGGGTCTCTTGAACCTTTTTCCCCAGACTGACCTCGAACCACTGTCCTCTTCATCTCTGCCTCCAGAGTAGCTGGGAAGCTGGAGCCTCTGTGCCCTTCCTGTTCTTTCTTTTGCTGAGCAAAATTTGATGTCCAGAATGCTATGCATGTTTTCTATAATTCTTTAAAAGTCTTGTTTGCTTTCACATCACATGTTACCTAGAATAAAAGGCACCAAGAACTGCTAAAAACACTTGACTTAGAACATCTAACTTCCTAAATTTGGGGAATAGCAATTTCCTATAAAGGATAAATAAGAGATAGCAGAATGCTTTACTATCAAGGTGCTTAAAATCTTTAATACAAATGCTACCAAAGTACATAAATTGATACTTTTATGTTAGAAAAATATTACGAACATTTAGAATTACTTAACTGACAGCATTTTAATCATAGTATGTTTATGATATAAAGAAAAGTGGACCTATGCAAGTGAAGACAGAGATTGAAGGCCAACATACACTTGAAGTAACATAAGTCCCATTTTAATAACATTTAGAGCCAAAAATATTTCATGGACTAAAATGCATACAATATTAATATTCAGCATTTTTACAGAAAAAAAAAAGACAAGTAAATTTTGAATTGACATTTCCAAAGCATGTGTCACTGCTGTCAAATGTGAAGTGAGCCAGGCTAATCACGATTAAGGTTTCACATTTGACTAATCTGAGAACATCATTCTGAAACAACAAATCAGTTCTTCATCTGTCTCTCTGTTTCTCCTCAATATCTTGCACTTCTCAGCATCACAAATGCTCCAAGAATAGAATGGTGACAAGCTATTGGCACTGACATTTATGCATTAAACATCTGGACACATAAAATAATTCTCCCATTATTTTTTTAGTGATTCAAACCTTCATGTCAATTTGCTTTCCTTAATTGCTTTTTTATTTAGTTTCCAGGATGTTTTTAAAGCTTGTGATAGTATGAAGCAATGTTTGAAGATATTTGTCATCTTAAATAGCTCCCTTTTTTTACTTAACACTTAAGGGCAGAAAGAAGTTTCAGTATATTAACTAAAACACTGTGGTTTTAATAGATGTAATTAAAAGAGATACTGCTTGAAGACGTAGCCATTCATTCATCCATTCATCTATCCATCTGTTCTACAAAGTTTTGAGCACTTATTCGATACTATGCTAACATAATGAAATATCATCTTAGGGATTTCCAAGTCTTTTAGAGGAAAATAAGTGAACAATAATTACAATAAGCCTGAGAATTGTTATAATAGAGATTCGCCCACAGCATAGGAAATAGGAGTAAAAATATCACCTGTATGATAAGAGTGGTTAAGTAGTTCACAGATGCCACAACTAACCTATATATACATTGAGATTGTTCTTCTGAAAGAAACTTCTATCACTCAGGATTCAATTCTGACTCTGGAAAATGAAATAGCAGAGGAAAAGATCATAAGGACAGTTGTCATTTCTCAGTTTCCCAAGGAGATTACTGCAAATGACTATTCCAATTTACCATTTTGACTTCTCTTAAATAGTTTTTCCCATTAGTTTAAATATATCAGATATAGGAAGATGTAAGAATCCCTATGGGAATCTCAAAATTTATCTGGAAAGAAAGATTTCTTCACAATTAGTCATAATATAATTATGAGCATAAAGAATTTTAGGCTTCCTGGTGCTTACCATAGGTCGCATTCTTATTTTGAGTGACAAAAAGAGGAAACAAAGTAAACCTACTTCATATACATCTCATCCCAGGCCCTGTGCCTGGTCTGTATTTTAATGGGGAGACATGGGAAAAAGAAAATAGAAGAGACAGAAAACAAAGAATTATAAGATAACAAAGAAAAACATTTTTATTAGAATAAAAAGACAAAGGTGAGTATTCTGAGAGTTCCAGACATAAGTTACCTCAGGAGTAAAAATGAAAGATAGACCTAGAAAGGCAGATTTGGGCAAGATAAAGCATCATGAACTTAAGACTTAGAAATTTGGATCATATTCTGTAATAACCTACCAATACTGGAGTGATGATATAATTTACTTTAAAAGTATAATTTAAGTAGAAGTATGGAGAAGGCATGGGAGAATTCAGGGTTTAGTATGAGAAAGCACAAGAAAACTCTTACAATAAACTATATCAAAACAGTGGGGGCAGAGAATTTGAGGAATATTCCTAGAGGGTGAAGGTATCTGATGGAGCCTGAAGAACACACCCTGAAATATTAGGGACAGGGATAAAGTGGGTAGAACAGATGTCTCTGCAGAAGAGCTTCCCCAGTTGCTATACCACAAGACTAAATGGAGAGGGTAGAAATGTTCAGCTGTTCCTGGCTTTGAGAAAGCACATGAACAAGAAGGACGGTACCAACAACTTTCCTGAATGCCTAGCATGCTCTGGATATGATGCTAATAGTCTCATGTATTTATCTCATATAAGCCTTATTACAACAGTGAGGAAGAAATAATTATGTTAATTTTACAGATAAGTAAATCTATGCACAGAAATAGCATGACCTGTTAAATGTCTCATGCCTGGAATGCAGTACAGATAGATTTCTAAGTCTACATTTGGCTCTAATGAAAGGGATGGACCCATTGGCCAAATCTGGCCAACCACCTACATACAAACAGTTTTGTAGGAGCATGGCCATCATCATTCATGTATATATTGCCTATGCCTGCTTTCACATCTCAGCAGAGTTAAGTAGTTCCAACAGCAACCAAATACTTGGGTTCTAAAATGCATACTGAAAACATTCACCATCTGTCCTTTACAGATATGTTTGCCAACCTCTGCCCTAAAATCCCCACTTATAACCATTAAAAAAATATGTGCTGACCACATGTTTCAGGCATTGGGTCAGGCACTATTTCTTACAGCTATTCAAGCAAGTTATAATTAGTTAGAAGTGACAAGAATGCTTCTGACTCTAAAACACTCAGCACATGAAGAAATACCCCATCTTGACCTTGACACCCTTCACTTTCAATGGCACTGCTAGGCAGTGGAGTCCACGAATAGAAGAGGGAACAGTGGAATCACTATCATTCCTTTCCTCTCTGGCCCTAGATGTAAGAAAGCCCTTAGATTTGCCAGAAATTTTACCCAAGCCTTCACAGCTCATGTTGTCAAATAGAACTATGGCAAAAACTCAATTGAGTCAAATATAATTGAACATTTTAGATGATTTTTTTCAGACCAATAATGATTCTATAAGTACAAAGTTACCAATTATAAAGCTATTAAGTGAATTCTACAAATAAAATAGATAACAAATTATAACTGGTTTAACAGAACGCTGAAATGAGGCTCTCAGTTTCAATAGAACTGTCAGCAATTGGACAGCAACATGCAAGTGAACAAACTCTCTTTAATGGAATTTACAGGAAATGTTTCAAGCCTACTTATTGCTTCTTGTGCCCTGCCCTCAGGAAGCCTTCACACACTTTAGAAAAATGGTCAAGAAAGGGAAATGGGGGGAGGCAGGAATGACAATGCACGCCCATAATCCCAGCTACTCTGGAGATCAAGGTAGGAGGAATGTGGTCCAAGGCCAGCCTGGGCAAAAGTACAAGACCTTATCTGAAAATAAACTGAAGCTAAAAGGGCTAGGAGGCATGGCTCAAGGGGTGGAACACTTGCATAGCAAGTTCAAAACTCCCTACCAATACCGCCAAAAATTAGAGAGAGAGAGAGAGAGAGAAATGGCAAGAAGTTTTGAGCTGGAGAATTCTTTGAAGATGACTGTGTTGTGAGCCCTCCACCGTCTCCTTTCATCATTGAACTGACTCAAGAAAGGATCCAAAGGGAACCCCTAAAGATGACTGAGAAAAAGAATCAATTTTAAACATTCACCAGGCCCAGAGACCACAGTAATATCTTAAGTAACAAGGACAAACAGTCCAAGTAAGAAAAGCCCTGCCCTTGGTTCTAGGTTGCTATTACTGCATAGCAACATTCTGAATTTAACATTGATTTTATTATGATCATAGATTCTATAAATTGGGAAATATATGTTTCTTCTCTCTGATATCTGGAGCCTCAACCAGGACAAGACTTGAATGACTGGAGACATTTCAAATGACTAGGGACCTTAGAGAACTAAGTAAGGTGCCTAGGGTATAAAATTTGAGGCACTCACACTCACTTTCACACAAGTGTGTTGACCTTGCACTTAGAAGACTCCGAAAGTGAATGCCTCCTTCAACTTGCACCTGTACTGACCCTGGGACTGGCATCATGAGGATGCTCAAAGGCTTGGTTTAGCTGAGACAGGTAAGTGAAGCAACCACACCCCACCTGCCTGTTTGGCTTGGGTTTTATCAGCATGGTAACTGTTCTCTGAGAAGCAGCATCCCAAGAGAGCAAAGTACGACAAAAGCATCAGGCAGAAGTGGCATGACCTCTTACGACCTACCTCAGAAGTGATATTATAATACATCACTTCCACTACATTCCCATGGCCAAGAAAGTCATAATCCCACCAAGATCCTAAGGTATTAGACGCCTACCTTCCCTCTACATAAGAAGGGTAGAAAAGGATTTGTGGTCATGTTTTGAAACCACAACACCCTCTTTTGCTCTCCTCCATGCACCCATGAAACGTGAACCACAGGAGTGGGGAGAGGAAAAGAAAAGCTGCCCTCCCCTCTGACTATAAATGATCTTCCCACGCGGGCCTGATTGGGAGAGTGCAAAGACTTGGTTTCATTTCAAGTTCAGGTTTTATTATAAAGGGTAGGATGTTCAAATTTTTGAAGTTAATACAACTTGACAGATAAGAAAAACCAAGGAAATTGACCAAGTTTTCATTCAAGAATAAACTGTAAAGAGTCAGTGAGAGATCAAAATAATGTCTTGTTTTGGTTATACTGCATAAATTATGTCTTTCTATCAAATTTGTTACATATGTCATTATTATGGTAATATTAACAATAAGCTTACCTGAAACTGCAAAATTGAAGTGATATTGATGTATCTTCATGACAGTTACTGTCTACCACTTGCAACTTGTGAATGAAGAGGACCACGCTAAAATTCACCAGACTTTTCCAGCAAGATGAAGTCATGAGATTTAAGTTCTACAAGGCCTCTTATTCTTCACTGAATCAGTGATATCAATATTGGTAGAGAAAAGGTAATGTAAATAACATAGAAGTTAAAAGAGAACTCTGAGAGTCAGAGAGCCAAGGACCAGCCAAGGATGCCCCAGCAGAAAAGAACATGATGACTGGCAACACTTTTCCCTAACTGTAAGTCTACATGACCTACCAGGGGTTTTGAATGGAAGAGTGACATGATCTGATTTTTGTTTTACAGTTACCAATCTGACTGCAGTGCAAAGAATAGGGGAATAGTGTGCGTGTGTCTGTGTATGCATATGTGTGTGCACACACTTAGAGAGAGAGAGGACAAGACAGAGGGAGAGAAAGAAAGAAAACAGTAAGAGTGAAAAAAATGAAGAAGGTTTGGGATAAAGTGAAAGATAAAGATATAACACTAGTTGGGAAGAAGGTGTGAGCAGGGGACATTGAGAGAAGCAGTGAAACGGCATGTTGCAAAGTAGTCTGAAAGTGGATGTATGTTACAGTGAACGCTAAATGAACATTCCAATGGATCAGATGCAATGTGTAATGTTTGTGATACCATTTAAGAAAGACTTCTAAAGGGGACAAGCAATAAATTCTACTCTTCACTGGGAGGAATGAATCAACTCAGAATTAACACATGTGAAAATCCTTACATAAACTTAGTTTATATGAATATTTATTTGCAATTCATATTTTCACAATAATTTTATAGGTTAGAGCACCATTACACAAACTACTTACTTTGTCTCTGAAATAACTCTATGCTCACTAAATTGATTTCAAATAAATAAATTTAGTCTTTGGGTTTTTTTTCATTTATTCATATGTGCAAACATTGTTTGGGCCATTTCTCCCCACTATCCCCTACCCCCTCCCTTTCCCTTCCACCCCACCTCACTTCCAGGCAGAAACTTTTCTGCTCTTTTCTCCAGTTTTGTTGAGGAGAAGACATAAGCAATAATAAGAAAGAGAAAGCGTTTTTGCTAGTTGAGATAAGGATAGCTATACAAAGAGATTCCTAGTATTGCTTCCATGCTACAACCCAAATTGATTCATCTCTACCTGACTATTTCACTAGTTTCTGATCACCTTCCCATATTGACCTCTGTTGCTTTAAGGTTTCTGTATTAGTTCCTCTACAGTGGGGACATCAAACACTTTCATGTTTTGGGTTTCCTACCTATCCCCATTCCTCCTGTATGTGCTCTCCCCTTAGCGTGTCACCCAAGTCCAACAACATTGCTGCATTTGCATCAAATCTAAAGTCCTCGTATTAGGGAGAACATATGATTTTTGGTCTTCTGAGCCTGGCTAACCTCACTCAGAATGATGTTCTCCGGTTCCATTCATTTACTTGAGAATGATAACATTTCATTCTTCTTCATGGCCTATTAAAATTCCATTGTGTATAGATACCACATTTTCTTAATCCATTCGTCAGTAGTGGGGCATCTTGGCTGTGTCCATAACTTGGCTATTGTGAATAGTGCTGCAATAAACATAGGTGTGCAGGTGCCTCTGGAGTAACCCGTATCACATTCCTTTAGGAATATCCCCAGTAGTGGGATTACTGGATCATATGGTAGAGCTATGTTTAGATTTTTAAGAAACCTCCATATTTTTTTCCAGAATGGTTGTACTAGCTTGCATTCCCACCAGCAGTGTAAGAGAGTTCCTTTTTCCCTTCATCCTCGCCAACACATGTTGTTGGTGGTGTTTTTGATGATAGCTATTTTAACAGGGGTGAGGTGGAATCTTAGTGTGGTTTTGATTTGCATTTCATTTATGGCTAGAGATGGTGAGCATTTTTTCATGTGTCTTTTGGCCATTTGAATTTTTTCTTTTGAGAAAGTTCTGTTTAGTTCAGTTGCCCATGTCTTTATTGGTTCATTGATTTTGGGAGAGTTTAGATTTTTAAGTTCCCTGTATATTCTGGTTATCAGTCCTTTGTCTGATGTATAGCTAGCAAATATTTTCTCCCACTCTGTTTGTGGTCTCTTCAGTTTAGAGACCATTTCTTTTGTTGTGCAGAAGCTTTTTAATTTTATGAAGTCCCATTTGTCCATCCTTTCTCTTAGTTGCTGAGCTGCTGGGGTGCTATTGAGGAAGTTCTTGCCTATACCTATTACTTCCAGAGTACATCCTGCTCTTTGCTGTACTAACTTCAGAGTTTCAGGTCTGATATTTAGGTCCTTGATCCATTTTGAGTTGATACTAACTAGTATAGGGTGATAGACATAGATCTAGTTTCAGTTTTTTGCATATGGATAACCACTTTTCCCAGCAACATTTGTCAAAGAGGCTGTCTTTTCTCCATCATATGTTTTTGGTGCCTTTGTCAAAAATAAGGTGGGCATAGCTGTGTGGATTCACATCTGAGTCCTCTATTCTGTTCCACTGGTCTTCATGTCTGTTTTTGTGCCAGTACCATGCTGTTTTTATTACTATTGCTTTGTAATATAGTTTGAAGTCAGGTATTGTGATACCTCCAGCATTGCTCTTTTTACTGAGTATTGCCTTGGCTATTCGCGGTTTCTTGTGTTTCCAAATGAACTTTAGGGTAGATTTTTCAGTCTCTGTGATGAAAGTCATTGGGATTTTGATGGGAATTGCATTAAACATGTAGATTGCTTTTGGTAGTATAGCCATTTTTACTATGTTGATTCTACCAATTCATGAGCAAGGGAGATCTTTCCACCTTCTGTAGTCTTCCTCAATCTCTTTCTTCAGAGGGTTGTAGTTCTCCTTGCAGAGGTCACTCACATCCTTTGTTAAGTTTAGTCTTTGATAGAAAGTATAGAAGGTAGAGAAGGAACTAGGAGCTTTTGCTTCTTCTGTGCTATCTCTTAACATCCTATTATTTTCCCTGAGTTTGAATTTTTCTTGTTTTTCAGTTTGCTCCAAACAAAACTTTTAGGGCTTTTGTGGTCATCAGCATTTCTCACAAAGTCTTTCTGAACTTTAGCCTTCCTGACCTACTGTTTAGATTGGGCCATACTTTTATGTTTATCCTTGGGCCCATGCCTCTTTTGTATGTGATCTTTCATGTCTGAGCTTAAGAAACTCACATATTGATCTTTCAAAATTCCCTCACCTTCTTTCCAAAGATTATTTATGATTGCACAGCTAAAAAATCTTGTTTTAACTGTTTGAAAAAGGGGAGAAGAGAGGCAGCATGAACTTATTCAAGGTACACTGTATGCATGTACAGAATTATCACAACAAAATCCATTTATACTACTTATGTATGATAATTCAAAATAAAATAAATTTTTTAAATAAAAAATATTGTTTTAGAACCATTGATTCCTATTTATTATATCTACCCACAGAAACCTTCTGATATTTTTCACCAAGTTTTTGGAAACTTTTTCTTAAAGTTCTAGGATATGTTTTTGTCTTGTTAACTGATCATTAAATTATGTAACATATTACTGATTTGTTGCAGGACTACATTTCTGTTAGGACACACTAACAACATCTTTATTAATTATACAAGTATTATTTTATTCGGCATTTCACTTCATCATGAGTTCTATCATTAATCCTAGTATGGATTCAGCTTGACCTAGCTGCAATCATCTTGAGTCAAACCCACAGTGATTGCCCCTGAGTAATCCTGGTCTGTATTCCTCACATAGTTTCACAACACACTATAATGAATATGTGGGATGTGGTGCTCTGGACCCTGATGCTGTTAGTGCCAGGAATGTACTCGATATCTTTGATATAAGCTTAAGTTAAATTAGGTGCATTCTGGTTTAGATGAAGTCACGTTTGTCCTGACTTATGAGCCTTAACACTATGACCATAATTTTGAGGAACAAACTTATGCTTGATGTAAAGGCCTAGTAAGATTTTGTGATAACTGGTAAATCATTATCAGATCCCCTTGGCTGCTGGTACTGACACAAAAGTATTAGCATACACACACACACACACACACACACATATTCACGAAGTTAAAAAAAAATGTCCTTATAGAAACAGTACTAATTTTCCAAAACCAGCATATTAAGACAACAGTGAAAGATTTATGTTTCTTCTCCCAGGCACACATATGCCTTCTACATAGCAAAATTTGGGGTTCTGTTTTCTAACATTAAAATCAGCACTTTGCTCCTCATACTGTATTAATGACAAGGGTATCTGCCCTGACATTTCAATCTCATTTTGGAAGAGTCCACCTTCGCCAGTTGATTCAACACTCAATTTTTTTAAAGTTCTCTTATTGTTAGCTTTCATATGCAAACACTCTGAAAAGTTCTGTGACCAGTTTTAATGAAGATATGCTCCAAAATTACATCATACACCTCCATTTTCTTTATCTTCTACTCAAACCACTTAAAGCATCATTGTCATTAAGTAACCTGGTGTTCAGTTTTACTTCTTATTTCTTTACTTATTTTCTTTTTTACTTTTTATGTTTGGGTTTTAATATTTTCCTGTGCTCTGTCTCATTCACATCTGTTAGTGCTCATCTTTTTCCACAAATAATATATCTAACTGCTGCTTTCCATTCAAGAGTTTGAGATGTTAAACCTATAAGGCAACTGAGGCACATTAATTTTTCAGAGTCTCCTTTCATTTTCTTGCACATACAGAAAAAGATAGTTTTAAGTTCCTGTGCTCTTCATCTGGAGAGCTTCAAAAGAAAACAATGTGGTTTAGAAGATGTCTAATTTTTAAAATCAATCTATCCAAGTTTAATATATGCATATTAATGTACACATGTATACATACGTGTGCAATATAGATATACCCAGCATGTTATAACCTTATGTTTCCCAAGTCTAGTACTTACACATTTTGCCATATTTTCCTTCCATTTACTTTAATATACACCAAAAATAATTTGACAGAGAAATTAAATAATGTTTTCAAAATATCTTCTACTTTCACAATTGCCTGAAAATGGGAAGGTTATAGATAGCCAAAACTTAATAACAAATAACTCAGCATTTCTGTTCTCTTTCTGAGGCACAACTGTCATAAAAATATACTCTCCACTTAGGGTTACTGTGAGTAATGTATTATAAATGACAAAGAGGAAAATGGATATACTCCCTAGCCAAACATTTTCATCATTAACAATAATAGAAATGTTGCCTCCAACAAGCCCCTGGGTATTGCTAGCACTCAGAACTAGAAAGTAATTGCTTATAGACAGGGCTGGTCTGGCAGGAAAGCCTCTAGGACTTCTTTTTTCTTAAATAACAATTACATAAAAATGATTCAAATATTCCTCAATGAAACATTTGTGAAAAAAGCAGGTATAGCTCTGGCTCAGAAAAACTACCTCAAGAGACAAGATACTGCTTTGTAGTTGTAGGGGAGAAGTCTGCTGTAGAAGTTCATAGTGTAAATATTTTTGGGCTTAGCTGCATTAAAAAGGTGGTAACTTACACTTATTTCATGGTAGTATTCCATATGTTATGAGTCAGCTACTTGATAAACTGACGTGTATACACGCTTTTAAATGAGCCCACTCATCATCGCTGAGAGAAACAAGAGTTGGCAGGGTATGAGAGGAGAATTATATGTTCAGAAATGGCCAGGTGAGTTTCCAGCTAGTTCTATATCTAGAGGCCTCCTTTGCCAACCTCGCCATGACACACTTTGTGACTTGCACTACCTTTTTAAGACCCAAATAGTGAGACCCAGGGCAATGAGAGCCAGATTATTTCTTTCCTAAACGGCTTGAAGTAGACATGTTGCTCCTATCTGGCTCTTTAAGTTTTAGGTCTTTACACTCTTAAAAACAACCCAGATGCCTCTAGAGTAACAGTCACCTGCACATCCATGTTTATTGCGGCACTATTCACAATAGCCAAGTTATGGAAACAGCCAAGATGCCCCAGCACTGACGAATGGATTAAGAAAATGTGGTATCTATACACAATGGAATTTTATGCAGCCATGAAGAAGAACGAAATGTTATCATTCGCTGGTAAATGGATGGAATTGGAGAACATCATTCTGAGTGAGGTTAGCCTGGCTCAAAAGACCAAAAATCGTATGTTCTCCCTCATATGTGGACATTAGATCAAGGGCAAACACAACAAGGGGATTGGACTATGAGCACATGATAAAAGCGAGAGCACACAAGGGAGGGGTGAGGATAGGTAAGACACCTAAAAAACTAGCTAGCATTTGTTGCCCTTGATGCAGAGAAACTAAAGCAGATACCTTAAAGCAACTGAGGCCAATAGGAAAAGGGGACCAGGAACTAGAGAAAAGGTTAGATTAAAAAGAATTAACCTAGAAGGTAACACCCATGCACAGGAAATCAATGTGAGTCAATGCCCTGTATAGCTATCCTTATCTCAACCAGCAAAACCTCTTGATCCTTCCTATTATTGCTTATACTCTCTCTACAACAAAATTAGAGATAAGGGCAAAATAGTTTCTGCTGGGTATTGAGGGGGGGAGCGGGAGGGGGTGGAGTGGGTGGTAAGGGAGGGGGTGGGGGCAGGGGGGAGAAATAAACCAAGCCTTGTATGCACATATGAATAATAAAAGAAAAATGAAATAAAAAAAAATAAATAAAAACAACCCAGAGAGCTTTAGCTTATGTACATTATATCTATTGATATTTACTGTGTCCAAAATGAGAATGAAAATGTAAACATTTATCAATTTGTTAAAAGAAAATAGTGAACCCATTGCATAGCAATATAAAATATATATTTTTATGACAAATAACATATTTTCCAAAAATATTAGCCAAAAGAGCTGCTTTGGCTTATATTTTTGTAAATCTCTAAAAGTATAGTTTAATAAAACACAGTTGGATTCTTTATCTGCTTCTGCATTCCATCTGTTGTGACATCAAACACTTACACTTGTAAGAGGATCAGTAAAAACTACAAGAGCTTAGTATTACCATGAAGATAGTTGAGCCCTCACAGACCTCACCAGGAGGGATCTCTGAGGCTCTCAGGGGTCACTGGACCACACTTTGAGAACCACTGCTCTACACAAAGTCCAGTACCATGAAAATAAGATTAAGAAATCAAAATGCCTATGGTAGGAAAAGGAAGTTGTAACAAATTACCACTTTAATTGGAGGATAGTGGGAAAAATAAAAAAAACTTTCTGTTAACAAATACAAGTTGACAAATACTTCAAACTTTTGAAAGCTTGATAGATAATGATGTGATCCCATGGAAGACTAGAAGTTGAACTTTTTTTTAACAGTAGAGACTGTTGAGCACAGGCTCAATGAGCTTTATTTAGGTTGGAAGACTAGTGACTAAGATTGTAAAATGTAAGAACATCTGTGTTACACAGGCCCATAGTGCTTGTCTTTCATCATCTTTACTGCTTTCATTCTCTTTTTTTTTATTCTTTAAAAATTTTTTTATTGCTGTGCTGGGTGGGGGTACATTGTAGCATTTACAAAAGTTCTGAGCCCAATAAGACTTTTAATAAGGTAACAGAACTCAGAATTCCTAGATCCCAAGTAAGCATTCTTTACTTTGTGCCTTGCTATGAAACTGAAAAGTAGCATTTCAAACATCTTCGGCACCAACTAATCTAATTGTTCTTAGTGCTTGGAGAAAGGGTAGAATATTTTTATTAAATCTAAGAATACACTCCCCAGTAAAATATTCATATCTATGTATATAGGTCCCTGAATCCCAAGCACAGAAAACCTGGGGCTCAGTGTAGCTCCAGTTAACTCCTAGAACAAGTTTTAAAATTCTATACTCATTCTTGTGTAGAAAATACATCAAACATACTCACTTTCATTACTTCCTTCTTTTACTCTTCCTTTCCCATAATGACCTCCTCTTAACATGACCTGTTTTTCATTCTTGCCCTTTGTTGTTTAAGTAAACCTGTTGAAATCACCATAAGGGGACTAAGGTAGAAAGGAAAAAAAATGGAGAGAATGAACCAATTTGAGTTATAACACATACATACATGGAAATGTTAGAATGAAAGGCCCTGTATAGCTAACTGAAATAAGTAAAAGTGTGTTTTTTCAAAAACAGAGGACTGGAAGGTAAAACAGGTTGTATCTGGGGATTGGTATGAATGGGAGGGGGAAAGATATAAGGAAAGGGTGTAGGAGAGTGAATATGGTGGAAATATTATGTACTCAGCCAGGTGCTGGTGGCTCATGCTTGTAATCCTAGCTACTTGGGAGGTTGATATCCAAAGGATCGTGGTTCAAGGCCAGCCTGGACACATAGTTCATGAGACTCCATCTCCAAAAATAAAACAACCAGAGCAAAATGGATTGGATGTGTGACTCAAGCCATAGAGTATGAAACCCCAAGTTCAAACCCCAGTTCCACAAAAAGAAAAAAGAACTCTTAAAACAGCATAAAAACACATACAATTCTGACAGACATACAATTGGAGGATGATGAAAAGTTATGGGAGTTAATGTTATTTACCAAAGCAAATTTTATTAATATAATATAGATTGATGTAGTATGAAAATGCTAACACTAATAAACCTCTTCAAGAGAAAGATTTATTCACTCATTCACAAATATTTTAATGCTTACTTAATGCGGAGGATTTTGCTAGGTCCTGAAGGTACAAAGTGAGCAAGGCCGAAACATTCAGTTCCACAATGGAGTTTTCAGTATAGTGGAAGCAGCAGACACTGGATAAGCACACAACATATATCAATAAGAGTTTTCCCATCGGGGTTTTAGCTACTGTGACTTTTCCCAAGTGACATCCTAAGGTGGACACACCAGGCCAGTACCACTTCAGAGACCATCCACCCATCCCCAGTACCAGTTAACCAGTTTTACCGTCAAGTTCACAATGGAGCATTCACAGGGACAGATAATATTCTGGTCTAAAAAATAACCCATGCTGATTCTAAAAATTTAAGTAATACAGAGTATAATCTCTGACCATAACAAACTACTAATTGATAATGAAAAAGTATATGAAAAATACCCAAATATCTGGAAATTCAACAATATGCTACTAAATTACTCAGAAGTCACAAAAATCCAGGAGGAAGATAATATAAAGATGAAAATGTAACATATTTGAATGCATGGGATACAGCTAATGGTAACTTAGAAGAAAATTTGTAGCATTAAATGTATATATTAGAAATCAATAAATTAAATCAGTAAGTTAAGTTTTTACCTTAAAAATCTAGAAAAATGAGGAATAAATTAAAACCAAACCATGTAGAAAGAAGGAAATAAAAACAAAAGTCATTAAAATTTATAACAGAAAATAAGTTAACCAAAAAATCTACTAAACCTCTATACCCACCCTAAACACCCTACACACCTCTCTAGGTGAAAACTGTATATCATTATCAAGTCTTCCTCAGAGATATGATTGCTTTCTACTGGTCCCTCATAGAGACCTCGGCTGTTCTCTAAAAGTAATTTTTAAATGATTATATTTTCTCTCATCAAGATGACACAGATGAGAAACTGGTCTTATTTCCCATAGGTGAAAGGAAAATTCACTTTCTGAAACTGCATCAGTGGTTCGTGGCTTATTCTTCCCTACAAGTTAATACATGCTAATGACATACATATCACCCTGGAGAGTCTTCCTTAGAGCATCTAAGTTTACCAAGTATAGAGTGATCAATTCTGATCAAACCAAATCCTCAGCATATGATACACACTTTGGAAATGAAAGAAAAATATTAAATCTCAAACAAGCAAAAATCGAATTCAACTATAATAAACTTTGATTCTCCATATTTGGTCATTTCAAAAGAGAAAATGCTACAGGCAAATTCTACTGCTATACAACCAGATAAGATAATTAAAGAATAACAGTCTAGATAGATAATGGTTTTAACAGTAGCAATGCTACCTGCTGGATGCATTCCCTAGATTTTAAAGTAATTTTTTTCAATAGTCTGCATTGTGTGTAAGGCACCCACTCCAGTGAAATAATTCATTTTGAATCAAAATATTTAAAATGAAATGACATCTATTCTAACCCACTTCTTTTACAGATAAGGACAAAAAAGAATTGAGTTTAGTGACATTTTTCACAAAGCCAGCCTAATTTACTAAAACTTAGTAGCAACACCAAAAAGAACTAGGTCAAGTGTTCTCACCATGGTGCATGCCCGCCAATATTTTCCACCCTTTCTGGGAAACCTTCCCCTACTGTTCAAGTAAATCTGATCATTTATCCTTTGTGCCACAAATGGGCCAAGTACATAGATCTATCATAGTAATTACTCATAGGATTACAATTACTTACAAAGACTAAAAGTAAGGACACTGAAGCTCTTATCTCAACCACTTCCAAGCTGGGTGGCTGTTTCCATTTCTTTATCTACAAGATGGGGATAATATGATACCCAACTTATAGGGCTATTAATAAGATTTAAATAAGAAAATCCATTTATAGTGTTTAGCACAGTGCCTAGAACAAGATAAAAGATGGAGAAAATCAGCTACTTTTAGTTTTATTATTTTTAATATTTCTTGAGTGCCAGAGCAACTCTGGTTGTCCAATCATAAAATGCACTGAGCATCTAATATATGCTGGGTGCTATGCCAAGCACAGGATATTCAAAAATTAGTAAAGTACAGTAATCAATGTGATAATACTTATATCTGAAATGGGTTAAATTTATCATGATAAACACAAACTTCACAGAGTATGAAAACAATTCCTGTATTAACTATTCCTGTACTTTGTCAATTTTTACTGTGGCGAGAGAAACTGAAATCTTTTGTATACCTCTATAAGGGCTGGAAAGAAATCTGAGGCAAGGAGAAGTTAGTTGGGCAGAGTAGCATGGTTACCAGCTAATGTACATGAGTTCATAATATGATATGAAGCATGAAAGGGCAAATATCCTCTGTTACTGCAAGGCCAGGAACAGTGTTTCAAAAGAAAATGGTCTACATCAAATAATCAAAAAAAAAAACCCAAAAATTACTCATGAAAAAGAATGGTAGAAGGTAACACCCACGCACAGGAAATCAATGTGAATCAATGCCCTGTATAGCTATCCTTATCTCAACCAGCAAAAACCCTTGTTCCTTCCTATTATTGCTTATATTCTCTCTACAACAAAATTAGAAATAAGGGCAAAATAGTTTCTGCTGGGTATTGAGGTGGGGGGAGAGGGAGGGGGCGGAGTGGGTGGTAAGGGAGGGGGTGGGGGCAGGGGGGAGAAATGAACCAAGCCTTGTATGCACATATGAATAATAAAAGAAAAATGAAAAAAAAAAGAAAAAGAATGGTCTTTGTGGGGAAAAAGAATAATCCCACCAATCATTGGTGTCCTGTTCAAGAAATACCCAACAAAAACCCATTATGGAAGCCTACCATTTTCCTTTATCCCCAGCCTGATCAGAGAATCCCATTTTGTGTCCCAAATACTCATTCCCCAGAGACAATAGACAGTGCTACCACATTGTCTTTTAGCTGCTTGGGTTACAGGACCATTAAAAAAAAGCATAGTTTCTATGATTTACTAAATTTTTGTTAGATATGTATTACCTTAATGTTGCTGGAGTGCACAGAACACCAACTGAAGCTCTTCCAAATTGCTGTCTGAAATATGAATATCACATCAATCATTAATGATCCCATCCAAGCATAAGTTGCACAAAATTTCTAACCAAGGTGCTTCATTGAACACTGGAAAAAGTATAGTGGTGAATTTTATGATATGTGTACCTGCTCAGTTGAAGGTGAGAAAATTCAATTAACTCCTTTTTCATAAGCCAGTGTATTATTCCCATGATCATTACTTAGCTAAGCTACTTAAGGATAACTGTCCTTTAGAGAAAGGACTTTGAGACTCATTAACTAGATTTCTGACCCATAGAGGAGTTTTAGCATTTCTTCTCAAGTGCTTTATTTTTTTTCCATTGAGCACTTCATCAAAATTAAAAGTAGTAGGGTGATTTAATATTTTATCAAAGGTCCTTATTAATTAATCTAATCATACCATTGGCTTAAGTCCAAAACATAAAGGTCAGGCTTCCCAAAATAGCTATTCTTTGAAAATTTATAAAAACATATATAAACTGAGATATTCTCCAAAGATGTACTTTGAAGGAGGTTGACTTTAAAGTTTAGAAAACTACAATAATCAACAGTTACCCTAGTCTCTAAGAGATAAGAAAGAATAAAAAAAGCAGAAAACCATAGTTGAAGTACTACACCCATGTCGTAGAGATGGTTTAACAACCCAGTACCAAGGAGAACCAGGACACGGCAATTATTCTAGAACACAGAAGCAAAGGTATTATGTTGGAGACCACCAAAGAGTGTGTTGACAAGGAATGGCTGGCATTTACACACTTCACTCCTTCAGTGAGAATATAATAATCACAATTTCACGCTAACCCTTGGTAGTATGGCTTTGGGACTTACTAGCACAATATCTTCAAAATAAAATGATATGGATTTGAAACATATATCTTTCCTATAACTAAAATTCTGCATTTTTTGTAGCTCTTCTGTATTCACTTTAAAATTTATGATCGGTTATAAATTTCAAATGTTATTACTTCAAGTGACTGGTTCCACACACCCTCACCAAAAGGAAAAAGAGTGAACAGTAGAGAAGGTATAAAAAGGAAAATGGTCTCTCGTGTATGCTCTTCAGAAACAAAAATGCTATGTGTGAGTTACCATATTTTGCCTTTTCCCCCAGATTTCCAGACCTCAGATATGGAAGTCACTTTTAAGTCTTTGTAGAGCCAGAAAAGAAAGGTCAGAGGCACGTTTGCAAATGTGCAGAGGTGAGAGTGAGCATAGCCAGGTGCCTGGAATGTCAAGCTGTTCAGAATGCAGGAAGTGTGTGTGGAAAAGAAGACAGCAAAAGGAGGTGAGGCTGAGAGGCGGCATGCTCAAAGAGCTTGAACTTCAGGCTAAAGCAATGAGGATCTATGTAAATTTCCACTATGGAAAAACTACCAGGGCTGTGCTCAAGAAAGATCCCTCAGGCTACTGCATGGTCAGTGAAATAAAAGGAACAGTGAGCAAGAGGGTGTTAAAACTAAAATCTCCTGAAATTAATGAACCAATAAAGAAATGGGCAAGTAAACTAAACAGAACTTTCTCAAAAGAAGAAATTCAAATGGCCAAAAAATACATGAAAAAATGCTCACCACCTCTAGCCATAAAGGAAATGCAAATTAAAACCACACTGATTCCACCTCACCGGTGTTAGAACAGCCATCATTAGCAACACCACTAACAACAGGTGTTGGTGAGGATGTGGGAAAAAGGAACCTTCTTACACTGCTGGTAGGAATGCAAACCCTTTTACACTGCTGATAGGAATGCAAACTAGTACAACCACTCTGGAAAAAAAGTTGGAGGCTTCTTAAAAATCTAAACATAGATCTACCATATGATCCAGCAATCCCACTCTTGGGGATATACCCAACAGAATGTGGCACAGGTTACTCCAGAGGCACTTGTACACCCATGTTTATTGCAGCACTGTCCACAATAGCAAAGTTATGGAAACAGCCAAGAAGCCCCACCACTGACAAATGGAGTAAGAAAACGTGGTATTTATACACAATGGAATTTTATGCAGCCATGAAGAAGAATGAAATTTATCATTCGCAAGTAAATGGATGCAACTGGAGAACATCATTCTGAGTGAGGTTAGCCTGGCCCAAAAGACCAAAAATTATATGTTCTCCCTCATATGCAGACATTAGATCAAGGGCAAACACAACAAGGGGAATGGACTTTGATCACATGATAAAGCAAGAACACACAAGGGAGGTATGAGGATAGGTAAGACACCCAAAAAGCTAGATAGCATTTGTTGCCCTCAATGCAGAGAAGCTAATGAAGATACTTTAAAGCAACTGAAGCCAATAGGAGCAGGGGACCAGGAACTAGAGAAACAGTTCGAGAAGAATTAATTTAGAAGGTAACACACATGCACAGGAAATTAATGTGAGTCAACTCCCTGTATAGCTATCCTTATCTCAACCAGCAAAAACCCTTGTTCCTTCCTATTATTGCTTATACTCTTTCTTCAACAAAATTAGAGATAAGGGCAAAACAGTTTCTGCCTGGTAGCGAGGGGATGGGGGGAGAGGAAGGGGGTGGGGTAGATAAGGTAGGGTGTGGGGGGGAAGGCAGGAGAAATGACCCAAACATTGTATGTACATATGAATAAAAGAAAAAAAATAATGAAAAAAAAAGAGGTAGAAGCTTCCAGATTTGGAGACTGATTGGGCAGCAATGAGGTGTGGCACAAGAATGACACTCAGGCTTTTCCCTCTAGCAACAAGATAGATGATGTTGCCTGGGTTTCCGTTGGAGCAGCCTGCAATAACATCAACAGAGCATCTTGATATGAAGTCCAGAGCTCAGCAGAAAGATCTGGGCTGGATCGAGAGACCCGCATGGGGGATGCATTTCTTCTGGACTTCTAAAGCATATTGTATCTATTACTACTGCTATGTTAATCACCTTATTGAAATTATAGGTTTTCTTTTCTGCTGTACTGTGCATTCACTAGGAGAAAGGATCATTTATGCCCATTTTTCTATCTTGGATGACTAAAAAGCAACTTTAAAGCCAACTATGATTAAGAGCTTATTATTTACCATGTATTGTTCTTGCATGCATAGATTGATTTAATCCTCACGATGACACTATGAAGTAGCAGTTTTGTATGCCCATATTACAGTTGAAGAAACTGAGACTGAGAGTGTGGATAAATTTTCCAAAGCCATGCTGCTAGGAAAACACTGACCATAGGTCATCTGGCCAATAGGCCAAGCTCTAGGTGGAACATCTCCATTTCTCCTGGGAGGAAAGGCTGGCAACTTTGCTTCCAAGCAGCAAGCAGAGCTTTGCAGGTCCTGCTCAGTTGCTGGAAAGCTCTGACTTGCTTGCCCTTTTACCAGCTCCTTCTTCAAGTTCTAGGTTTATCCAGTCACCTCAAGTGAGTTCCTGTGAGCAAAGTGACACTGTGACCTTTACTACTGGCTGCCCCTAAAAAGGATGAATCCTTCTTCTGGTAATTTCTCTACATGCACAGCAAACCTTAAACCACTGGGCAACCACAGCCATCTTTCCCATATCCACATCTAATAATCTTGTTCCCTATTGAATTTTTCAGAGGCATGTTTTTATTCTTAATTAAAACAAGGGTCAAAATTCTCAAAAAGATCTACAAACTCTGCTTAATTTGGCCCCTGCATCCTTTCCATCACACCCCAAGCCACCCTACCTTGTGTAAAATGCTTCAGCCACACTGAGCTGCCTCTAATTTCTCAGAGATACTGAGGGCTAGTAGTCACATGTGACTTTGCACATGCTATCATCTCTACCTAATTGGCTTCCTCCCTGTTCTTTCCAGGTACCTCTCCTCCAGGTACCAGTAAAAATGCTGCCTATTGTTAAAATCTTTTCCAGCACCTCCTTTCATAAGCCCCCAGACCTTTCCCTTTATAGAAGTTTACAATTTTCTATTTACTTATAGGTTTTTCTTTATTTATCTGTTTCTCCCACTGCTTCCTCTATATGGTACATGAAAGCAAGAGCAGTCATTTCCCATCTTTGCAATCTAGTGCTTAGTCAAGGTCTGGTGCACAGTAGGTCCTCCACAAACAAATTCTGTGGATCTCTGCTCAGCTCTCTTTCTTGGCTACATATAAGCTTCTGAATTTCATGGATCAGCCACAGCAGTTACATATTCCAACAAGGCTTCCCAAGTCTGGCACCACTGCATATCGGACTAGATGCTTCTTTGTTAGGGAGAGAGGCTGTCTTGCACAGTTAAGGTTTAGCATCTTCTCTGGCCTCTATCCACTAGATGCAATACCACCAACCTTCCAAGTATGGCAATTAAAAACATCTCCAGTCATTGCTAGGTGTCTTCTAGGAACCAAATTATCCCCAGGAGAACAGCTGTTTTGGGGGCTGAAGTGAAAGGTTCAGGAAAATAGACTTATATTCACCTTAGGAGAGGTGGGATCCTAATGCGGTCTTTGGACAAACCATTTACAAACTTGTGACTTGTCTCTCCCATCCCACCCTTGACTTGGTCCTGAATTCCCTTGAATTTTTTTTTCTACGTACATTAATGTTTTCATTCCTCACGTAAGTCTTTGACTTTCCCCAATGCTTTGATTTTATTTATTTATTTATTTATTTATTTATCCTTTTTTTTTTGGTGGTGGTGGTACTGGAGTTTGAACTCAGGGCCTTGCACTTGCTAAGCAGGTAGTCTACCACTTGAACCACCACCCAGTCCTTTTTTGTTTTAGCTTACCTTCAGGTAAAAACATGATGTTTTTACACAGAGCCAGTCTCAGACCAAGATCCTCTTACTCATGGCTCTCTGCATAGCTGGGAGCACAGTTGTGCACCACCACGCCCAGCTTATTGATCAAGATAATGTCGTGCTAACATTTTTACCCAGGCTGTCCTTGAACCAAATCTCTGCCTCCCAAGTGTCTAGGATTACAGGTGAGCCACTATGCCCCATGTCTTATGTTTACATTTTAAAATAAAAACTCTTGTACAGAATTATTTATTGATCCAATGTCACTCCCTCTCTCTCTCTCTCTCTCTCTCTCTCATCTCATTTTCCCCCCAGTTACTAACATTACATAGGGTATTACTGTTGTGTTTTTTATTTTCCATGTTAGTTACCTGTTGTCACATCATTGTTGCTCCATAAACCACATCAAACCTCAGTAGTTGAGGGAAAGTTGGCTGCTCTAGACTAGGCTTGGCAAAAGAAATCTGGTTCTGCTCTACCCATCTCTCACCCTCTGGGACCATAGGACTGACCACCGTGTGTTTTTCTCATTACAAGAGGAGAATAGAACAAGCCCAAGTGATCAAACACTTTTTAAGGCTTTGATCACATCACACCTACTAATGTAACATTGACCAAATCAAATCATATAGACAAACACACACATAAGGGCAAGAATAAAATGGCAAATTCTCATGGCAGAAGATGTGGCTACAAAGAAGGATGAGGAACTGAGGGGGCATTTTAACCTGCTACATGCCCCATACAAATTGTCATGATTTCCAATCCTTTTATCCATCCCCTGAGTCGCCTAGATGTGCTTTACATCCTCCTAAACCTAAGAATTGCCCACTTGTGCCAGCAAGTGTCATAATAAAATAATGGACCAGTGTTAAAACACTAAGCCTTGCTTATTAATATTCAGTGCAGGTGCTAAAGGCCTACCTATCAACTTTGGATTTATAAATAGAACCAATCAGTCCCCTGATGCTGCTGTGTAACTTCACTCAATTTTCAGGAGATAATGCTTCACTCCTACACAAGAGGAATAATTATCACCATTTCTAAAGCTTTGATTGTACATTTTTCCTTTTCAAATTAGTCATTTGCTACAAATGGGAAGATTAAAAATGGCCAGAATATATAATAATAATCAAACACAGAAGAATAAGAATGTCGCACCTACAATGTTTCTTTATTAAATATGGAAGGTTTGCAGTAACTATACAATGAGAAGGAGAAACAAATGACAAGAAATACCTTTTGCAGGTTGAGTGAGTTACAGCTAGGCCACATGATCATGTGTGTCAAACAAAGTGCTTAAATATTAATTATATTTAGGACAAATAATGCCAAATTGTTTATTTCTTTTCAAACTTGGTTATTATTCTGCTGTTAGGATTCTGGATTCCCCAGGTTAAAATTCCTGTCCATTGTCTGCATTTTGAAATAAGAAAACTCCTGAAGTTCAGCCCCTTCCTGGTCTAGTGTCGCTGTAAGCAGCTAAGCATACACCTGTAGCAAAGCAACCCGTTATCCCAAGCAAGAACAATGGGAGGATGAAAATAAGCAATGCTCCTGCCCCAAAATTTAAATAATAAGTAAACGGAGCAACCAACAAGGCTTGGCCCTCTTCTTTGATGCCTGTTTCTTCTTAAACTGCCCAGTTCATCAAACTATCCAAGCAGTAGTATTGGCTCTATAGCAACCTGGATCAGTGCAGAGTCAGTCTGGGACCCTGCTTACTTATCACCACTTCCCCTACAACAGGCACACAAACATGATCATATCCAAACCAAACTCATGGTCATCCCAATAAACTTAACCTTCTTTCTGTTTTGTCATTCAATAAATAGCTCTACAACCACCCAGATGTTCAAGAGTGACATCTTTGCATGATTGCTTCTCCCTTCACCCCAATCCATATCCAAGCTATGCCCAAATGCATTTAATTCCATCTCCTAAATGTAACTTCATCACCTTTTTCTCTCTGTCCCATGGCCATCATCTTAGTCCAATCCACTACAAGTTTTCACTAGGAATTTACAGTACCTTCTATTTTATCTCTTTGCATGAAATTGTATCTTCTTCTAATACACTCTTCATCCTACAAGATGAGGGATCCTATTAAAAAGTAAGCATTTTTCTACCTGGATGAAAATGCTCCAATCTGTTTTAGTTCATTTTCTTATTACCATAACAGAACATCTGAAATGGGTAATTTATAAAGAAAGAAGTTATCTTGGCCCACAGCTCTGGGGCTGGGAAGCTCATGATCAGGTGCTGGCAATGGCTCAGCTTCTGGTGAGGGCCTCATGGCAGAAGGGCAAGCAGGCGTATGCAGAAGGGAAGACAAAAGGCCAAACTCTTACAATAGTTGACATCCTTCTGTAAGAAAAGCATTAATCCATTGATGTGGGTTCTTTCCCTATGGTTGAAATATCTCCTACCTCCCAAAAATGCAATATTGAGGAATTTAACATCACATGAGCTTTGGCATGGACAAATTATAAATAAACCATAGCACTTTGCCATTGCTCATAGGATTCACCTCAAAATCCTCCATCTAGACATTTGGTTCAATTTACAAGGTAACTAATGATAGTGAAACGAGAAGTTTATTAACAAAATTTGCAACAACATAAATGGCTTGGTTGGTCTCCACATCAATCAAAAGCTTACTGTTAAAAGTTGTCACTTCTACTAAGAGGTAGCCTTTAGACCACCTTCCTAACAGGTGTTCATACAGAGACACAGGAAGTCCAGGAGATTCCAAAGAGAGAGATACTCAAATCCACCTACCATAATAGTGCCAGACACATAATAAGTAGCCAATAAATGTTTACTTAATTAATTAAAAGTGCTATGCCAAAGATATTATTGTCTTTACATTACGGAATAGGAATTAAGTTTAGTTAAGTAGCTTGGCAAAGATAAAAGTTCTTGAATGACTGAGACAAGTTTGCATTCTGAGTCTGTCTGCAGGTCTCATAGATAGCACCTGCAAGGATAGTCAGTTTATAAAAATACACATCCTCCAGGGAAGGTTGGAGAAAGAACCAGAAAGAGAGATATATCAAGACATCATTGAGCTAGTAGTATTTAAAGTTAGGGAACATTGGGAGATTTCCAAAAAAAAAGATCCCAAAGAAACGATTATTTCCTAATTCAATTCAACAAACACCTGCTAAAGTTAAAGAAGACAGTGGTCTGAGCTTTCAAGGCTCGCACTCCTGCAGAGACAATAGGCATGTAAACAATGACTGTGATAAAACTCCATGAGAAAAGAAAGAAACACTATAAGGCAATAAATGATGAGTGAACATATGACCCATGACTTCTGTGGAGTCACTTTAAAAATCTGACCCAAAAATAGTAGAAATTATGTAACTCTCATAAGTAATATGTATTTGACCAAATGAGACCAATCTGGAGTAAGTTATGAGGTATCAAACAGCAATGATTCATGATCCCTTTTACAGTTCAGCAAGATAAATTGATGATTCAGAGCAAGAGCTCTGCTTCACAATTTACTAGATATACATATTTGAATATAGAATACTTCTTAAACTTCAGCTTTCTCATCTATTAATAATGAGGAAAAGATTGATAAGTAATTCAGAATTTTTGAGTTAAATTATAATAGTACTTAAATTTTATAGAATTTTTACAATCTTCAAGATATAGTTTTGATGCATTGTTTATTGTACCTCATTAAATCATTGCAAAAACTCTTAGTAGTAAATACAGTTATTGGCCACCTTTCTTTCACAGGTGAGAAACTGAAGTACAGTAAGTAACTTACCCAAATTCACATGGCTGGTAGGTGGCATGGCCAAACTTTGAACACAGGCAGTCTGACTCCAAAGTTTGCACTCTTTGATTACCTTTTGGGTTTATCTTATCTTTCAAAGAATATAATGCCTCTAAGTGTTTCCACATAGTGTTTGCCACTTGGTAAGAATTCATTAAGCTTCTCTTTCAAAATGGCAATTACTTCTCAGATATCAAGTCCTTGTATCATTTATCATCCTACCACTGCCATTTGCCCATCAGTAAAGAGAGTGACTAGACCCCAGGAGGAGGTGCATTCTCTACAGGACAAAGGGGAAGTGAGCACGAGTGAGGGAGGAGACTCAGAGGTAGAAAGGGAAATTCTAGGGTGAAATCTCAAGTTGAAATGGGCAAAGTAAGTAAGTATTAGAGTCTGAAATGAAGGCTGAAAGCACGGGGGCTTGCTCTGCAACTTGTCTGAAGCACCAGGAAAAGACTCTCACTAGACAGCATAGAAATAGTTCTGGGTTCTTGTTAAGTTGAGTGAGGGTCTAATTCATGTTCTGATCCTGCCTTGCCACCCACACAGGTGGAAGGAATCTAAGTTCTATGGAGGAAGTTAATAGGGAGAACTGGTGGGGACAAAGAACCACGAAATCTTCTAGATAACACCTGAGCAAAGACAACACTCTTCTGTGATTCCACAGTGCCAAGGAGACCCAATATCAGACCTGTCCACTAGGGTGGACCCCAAAGCCTTGGTTAGACCAATACTGCTCCATACCTGCCACTGTGAAGCAGAAACCAGAGGTCGCAGGGATACCCCAGAAATCTGAAGCTTCTCTCCTCCCATCACCACATCTCACATCTCACTCATACCTCATACTTAAGAGCTACTTAGACTAAAAAATTAAAATCCATCATTAGACTGAAATGCAAATTATAAGAGGTAGCTTGTATTTTATCTGGCAGCCTTATTTTCCATACAAAATTTTAAGGAGAAACTACTCCTTGCACAAAGAAAGTTACACCTCTATACTGGATTCTTCTAGGCAAAAATGATCCCTCATGAAGTCTTTTGCTCCTTCACAGGTGGAGACAAAACATAGGGCAAGAAACAGGAACTTGAGATGGGGATAGGGGAGGATGGTTTAGATCAGTCATGCTATACTATTTTAAAAGAATTGCAAACAAGTATCATAAATATATAACAGACAGTAGGAAAAAGATTCAAATCAAATAAAATCCACCTTAGCAAGGCAAAAAAGAAAAAAGATGAAATATGTCATCAAATAAAACACTATATAAGCTTTTTTTTAAGCAAAATGTCAAAAATCCTTAAGTAAGCTATGTGAGTATTGCTGCTTCCATTCCACTTTCCATAGAAGTCAGATAAACAGTTTGGGTGGGCCAGCAGGGTTTGGTTGAATTTATTACTTTTAAGCACAAATAATGCAACTACTAATACAAACTATATTAAAATACTATTAATAGAAACAATATTAAAAGCAATAGAATATATAAAAGCCAGAGTTTGAAGTCCAACTTGATTTTGCCTTGGTTCTACCATGTTGCCTTGTACCTTTGGAAAACTACTGAATTTTTTCATATTTGGTTTTAAACTTGGATTAAATAATTCCTACATCACATGTTTATTTTAAGGGATAGGTATACTGTAGATGCTCCATAGTATAGAAGGTATAGGTATATTGTAGATGCTCTAGCACGTTTAGCAAGTACTCAATAAATGCTACTATACTGTCTCATGATAGTATGTAATATTATGTGCAATATAATATTGTATGCATATATACATGATATTTACAAATGCTTAATTTATTTTACCAGTCCATCATTGGTCATATTGTCCACTTCATTGACCAATTGAAGAAGGGGATTAATCCAGGAATCAGTCCAGAATGGAGTGTTAGACAAGATACAGGGGAAAGATAAGCAATTCTCAAATACATTCTCCTTAGAAAATGTCTGATGCTCTGAGTTACAGGCAAGTACACTGGCACATTCTGAGATGAGCTAATTCTGATTTAATGTAGAGCATTCACTGAGTTCCTCTCTATTTCAGGTTACCTTTCAACTTAATTTCTTAGACATTGAAACTGTCACACACAACAGTGGAGGTGAGAAAGTTCAAGAGGAACCTGTTATAGCCTCTCACTTCCAGACATAAGACAACTGATACAATGCATGGTATGTGACTCCTTCTTCTATGCCCCCCAGGGTAACTATTGGTTGAGCAAAAAGACCTGAGTTTTCAAGCCAAACTAATTCTCCTCCTACCTTTCTTGCATTTTTTCTAAGGCCACAGTCTCAATGCACGGAAACATTACGTGCATGACATATCCCTTCTCAAGGAATCAAGGCCATTCACTGTTATAGGTCACAGTGTTTAACCTTCCTTCGTATTCCTTCGCTTCCTGGGCCACACACTCTCAGTGAGAAGGTTCATTAACTCCCATCTCTTCACTGATCTTCCCATAGAACTACGGAAACTAAGTTAAAATTGGAAGTTGGCACCCTCCCCAACATCCTGATTCTCTTTCTGTGTGTTTTCTGTGTGTTTGATGTTGGTATTAGGCAGCAGCATTCACCCTGTGAGGCTTTCTTAGCATTTCTTGTACTAAAGCTAGATTGACTCTTACTAAAACTCAGTAGTCCCAATACTCATGAGGGAAAAATCCCTAAATGACTCCCATTCACTTCAATATGTAAGCCAAGACTCCAGTCAGCACTCTAGATAGTTCCTTCCAACTGCTCTCATCGCCCCTTTGCATGTCTCCCTTGGAGCAGTGCCACACAGTTCTGAGGTCATCTACTTACTTGTCAACTTCTTTAGTGTCAGGCACAAGTTTAGCCACAGTGATTAATTATCTGGATGAATGAATGGATGAATGTGAAAGTTTTAGGATCTCTGTCTACTAACTGCAAAATCTTGTGAAGATGATCACTTAACCACTGTTTGCCTCAAATCCCTCATCTCACTATGCCATAGTGAGGATTAAAGGAAGATAAACATGGATGGACTTTGTAACAAAGAAAGTACCAAGTGGTGTCAGTTTTTTTTTTTTAATTTTGGTACTTTATAAGTACCATTTTGAGATTGGTAAAAAGAACATTTCCTGGGATCTACTACTTAACTGCAAGAGTAAGTCCTTGAAATTTTCCTAGTGAACAAAATTTCAAGACATAAAGTTCTAAGTGCCAGAGTCATCAGTGTCCTTAATTACAGAGAGATAAGAAGTGGATGAATTGTCAAGGTTAAAAGAGCACGATTTCTTCCCACTCCACCACACTATTTATGTAGTAAAGCTCTCGTGCACTTGCAGTTTGGTAGGGGAAGAGAAGTGGAAAATGATACAAGGTATTATAACAAAGTCCACTTTTAAATAATTATAACTTAATTACATTGACATTTCTCAGCAAGGATTAAGTCAGAAGGGGGTGAAAAGCATGTGAGAAAATAAAAAGCAAGGGTTGGACTACAAGAACATCTCTTTTGTCTCTCATTCAAGAGTGTAATTAAATTAAACAGGATTGATTGAGTGTCAAACATCTGTGGGAGGCATTTCCTAACTTCATTAATGCTATTGTGCCTGAAGATGGCTCGGTGGTAATTTCTCTCACAAGGATCTAATGAGAGTCTACTGATGTGATATGAAAGCATGACACCGAGTCGAGCCACTGGGCTGCCTGTCTGTGTGTGAGGAATTTATTAGAAATGCTAGCCTGGCAACAGCAAAGCTACATTATCCACCTCAGCAGTGGGAGTGGGACAGCAAGCAGCAGAGAGCAGGGGTAATGGAGTCATAAAGTTGAGAGTTTAGACAGCAAGCATAACAGAATAAAAATAGGCCTGCTAAGGAGAACTAAATGGTCATAAAATAGATCATATATAATGAGGTACAGCAGATAATGAGGTGCATTTATATGGAAAACACTAAATAAAAATTATGACCATTTCCTCTTTAACCCCATAACCATCAGAGCTTCTCCCAGCATCTGGCTTTGCAAGGTAAACAAGGGAGAGTGAATTAATCGGAAGGAAAAATGTGTATATATATATATATATATATATATACATATATATATGCCAGATTAATAAGCATGGCTGATTGTACAGTGAGCCCCAGCAGAACACTTGGCACTGGGAAAACCATTATGAAAGATCTATAATTCCTATTCTTTTTATGGAATTATGATAAAAAATGTTATAATACTGTTGCAGTTATAAAGTAATTAAGTGAGGATAAATGTAAAGTTAGTTCTCTTCTACTCATTTTATCATTATGATCAGAAGTTGCCTGCTCCCAAGCTTTGTTCATTCATTCATTTATCAGTTAATGAGCATTTACTCTGTGCTGGGATTTCTGAATGGCTCTAAGGATGCCAAATTGTATAAGAACAGTCTCAGAGCTTTTATTTAGTCTCATACAGAAAACTTGAAAGCAATCAAATCATTAAAATAAAAATGTAATAGGAGGTATAGACAGGAAGATTGTGGTTTGAGACCAGCCTGGACAAAAGCTAGCAAGATCCCAACTCAAGAACAACCTGGATGTGGTTGTACATGCTTGTCACACCAGCTACTCAAGAGGCAGAGGTAGGAGGATTGCAGCTTAAGACCCTATCTGAAAAACAAGCTAAAAGCAAAAGGACTGGAGGTATGGTTTAAATAGAAGCCACTTGCCTAGCAAATATAAGGCACTGAGTTTGATCCGCAGTACCAAATAAATAAAAATAAACAAAATTTTAAGTTGAAAAGCAGAGGTTCAGATTGGACCATGGCACATAAAGGACACAGCATTTGGCAGAGTTCTGAAAGATGAATAGATGTCAACTTGGGTTGAGATCATGTACCCTGGGAGAAGGAATGGAAAAAGGAAGGTTAGCATTTCAACTTGGGTATGTAGCAGTTACAAAGACACTCATGTGTGGAACAACAAAACAAAATTAAGGAAGGACTAGGAGTAGAAGGACCAATGTGAGGAAGCCCTAGGTTTTGAGGTTGGAGAGACTTAGCTTTGGACCATGATGTGAGCTAAGATTTTATTCTACAGGTGGCAATGGGACAGATTGGCACATCCCCCTCCTGAAAATTCATATGTCGAAAACTCAGCCTCTAATGTTTCTGTGTGTGGTGTTAGGATCTACAGGAGGCCAGGTTAAATGAGGCCATTGGGTGAGGTTCTAATCCCATAGAACTAAGGCTTCACAAGAAGAAGGTCTCCATTGAGCTATCTCTCAATCTATCTATCTATATTTCCTCCTTTCTTTCTATCTCTCCACCATGTGGGACAACAGCAAGAAGACAGTTGAACCCTAGTGGAACCTCAATCTTGGACTTCCCAGACTCTAAAACCCTGGGAAGTAAATTTCTATTGCTTAAACCACTCATTCTATGGTTACTCATTCATTCACTTCTTTGGTAGAACTAGCTGACTAAGACAGGAGCCATTGAGGGGGATGTGGAGAGTTTCAATTGTTCGTTGTTGCACACCTTTCAAATATAACTTTCTACTACTGACCTTCCTCTCCCCTAAGATACAATGGAGCCAGCTTTTAGATTTTTTTCCAGGTAGATAGAATCTCATAATTTTGCCCAGATCACTCTCAGACTGCAATTCTCCCTACCTCCACCTTCTGGGTAGCTGGGAGATGCATGGTGTGCCCTAGTGCTCTGGGCAATTTGTTATATGGCGTAGAAGTCCAATATACCTTCTCTCTCCAATGACAATGGTGGCAGAGCCAGATCCTTTTCATATGTGAGGACATAGTGAAAAGACACCAGATGTGAACCAGGAAACAAACCTTCACCAGACACTGTTGAGAAAACCAGGTTTAGAAGAGACAATACATAATTTAATGAAATGACCAAGTTTACACGGTTCATTTCATATTGCATGCAAGGCCCATCTTTTTGCTTTTCTATCATACATTGTTGCTTGAAAGACTAAGGTAGGAAATGTCCCTATTTCACTGAATTTTCAGTAATTTCTTGGTGCTAAATCCCACTTAAAAGCATCTTTGACATGTAATAACATAAGACACTAAAATGAACAGAGCTGCTCTAACATTTTATGAAGTTATTGTCATGTAAGACTTTACCCCACTAATAAATGGGAAGTTTTACTCATTCAAAGCCAATATTGTAATCCAAGAATAATTAATCTCCAAATTATGATCTCAGATAATATGATGGTCATACTTATATTAATTTATATTTTAAAAAGCACCTTGAATGTTTAGTGGCATTATACTACTTGCATTAGGAGGCAGCACTGGTATTTCTTGCTGTATGTCATGTTTTCCTACAAGTAGCTGCTGATCTCTAGCATTAATAATCTGTTTTGTGACAGGGCTCTATAGTCTTGTCCTAGCATAGCTGCTGAGCAAAATTTACCATCTTAGAAAATGAACATACGGTCAATTTATTCAGACTGTCAACATTTTGAACATAGAAATCACCACATTCATCTTTGTCAGGCTTGACAGAGGCTCAGAAATGTGTCAGAGTGCTGTCCATCCTTTGCCATTATTATCCCGTTTGTACTCCCTTCCTATTGTAGGGGAGGGGCCTGGAATTATACTTCCCACAATTCCTTTTCCATATTTTTCTGGATTAGAAGCTGCCAGTGTGGCATTTGCATGTCTTGGAAAACTAAGGAGCCATTGTTCTGGCAGCCACAGAAGAACCTGCCTGAGACAACACTGCAGGGATTCCAGGCAAATGCTTGAGCACCTTCTTCTTGATGGGAAGACACCAGACCCAGGAACTTCCCTGGCTTGTTCCCTTAGCCCTTCTAATAATGATGCAGACCTCTTCTTTCCTGTATTAAAACTTTCCTGTTTAGAGGATTTAAAGTAGCTGTGTTTTCCTTACGTTCATCTGATTGAAAAAAAAAAAAGCTTCGTAGAAAGGAAAGAAAAAAATAAAGATGGAAAGAGAAAAAGTGGAGAGAAAGGAAGAGATATGAAATAGTGGCTTGGCTCAATGCTGCCAACTGAAGCCAAGTTAAGCTTCCCTAATTCTATGGGCATCTGCCTCCTAGGAAACCTGTGTGAGTCTTTCAGTACTTTGGAATTATAAAAATATTAGGAGCTGTGACTGAAAACCAGTCTTCCTCAGCATTCACCGACACCAATAAAGCAAATCACTGAAGACAGGCCTCAAAAGAAAGTGTTACTAATTCTCTAAATTAGAAAATGTGAACAGGTTGGCAGATTGATAATCAAAGCTGACAGAATAATGGAGCCACTCAGAGGACAGACTGGTTGAGCAGTAAGAGTGTGTACCTAATCCCACAAGGAGCTTAAGGGGAACAGCACATAGTGCCAAACACTAATTCTTCTAGAGAATTTTCTGTTCTGAAGAAAAAGAAGAGGATGACAGTTCAGAAAATAGAACAATGAAGCTTCTCTGAATCAAACACTTAACTTCTTTGTTTTTCACAAACCAAATGTTAAGGAAATAAAAAGCAAAATATGTTTGAGGTATGTGTTAAACAAAGGTGTTAAACATACGAATTTGGACACATTTAAATATAAACGAAAACAATTTCTGCTTGTAATATATCCAATTTTTGGAATGATTACAGACAGAATGATGATGACAGTGTGTTTGTGCGTATGAAGGAGTGTGTTTATGTGTATGAATACATGTGCATATATGTATATATGCATATGTTTTCCATAAAGTCTTAAAATTCTTTCTGCCCCACAAAATGTGACAAATCTCTCCTACCCCTACTATGGTCAACGAAGTGACAAAGCTCTTGTAAGCAAAGATCATTAATTTAAGCCATGAAGTAACAGGCTTTAGAATCATTTTCAAATTTATTCATAGGAGTCATGAGTTTTCAGTTCATTGTCTTGGAAATGTAATCTGTTGCCTATGGTTATTTGCTGAGCCATGGTACATGTTTCTCAACCAAAAAACAACTCCTTTGACTTCTGTTCATTCTTTCAGTCACAGAAACATAAGTTATCATTGAAATGCTCCTCTCCTTTATTTCCTACCTTCAATCTGAAGAAAAAAAAAAGTTTGAAATTTTTCTACAACCTTGCTGTTATGACTAAGATACGAGGTATCAGTTCATGTTGAAGGCTTGGTCTCCAGCTGGCAATGCTATTGAAAGGTGACTGGACCTTGACTCCTCAATGGATTAATGCATTGATGGAGTCGTAATTTGATGGCATTATTGAAAAGTGATGAAAACAAGAAGAACACTGGGAGTGCGTCTTTCAAGTGCTTAGCTGATCCACAAACTTTCTCTATCTCTCTGCTTTCTGACTGCCAGGAGGGGGGCAGTTTGGCTCCACCACACTCCATGCCATGATATTTCTACCTTGCCACAGGCTTAATAGCAATGGAGTCAGCTGCCGTGGACTGAACCTGTGAAACTCTGAGCCAAAATAAATCTTCCCACCTTTAAGTTGATTTTTTCAGTTATTTGTCACAGTGATGGAATACTTACAGACTTCCCTTCTCTCTCATTCCTGCAATACTTTACAAATTGGCCTTCCTCTTCATTCTACTACACAGAGAAATAACTCAACAAGTCACAGAAGTGTTTGATGCATAAAAGAAGTTCACCAATGTTAGTTCCCTTATCTTTTCCTTTCAACTTTCTGCTCTAAATTCTAAACTACCTAAAGCACAAACTCTGATCAGATTACTCTTCTGCAGAAAAACCTCTGAGCCCTCTTTCCTGAATCTGACCTATTCAGTTCAACATCCAATTCACACTTTCAGTATTCTCTTTCACTGCCCTATAACCTTTATCCCTAGCCAAATAAAACCACCACCCAAAGACACACAAACCTATATGAGCTTCAGCACTAATCAGCCAAACTTTTACTGAAAAAACCAAATAGCAAATTAGTTCATTGCAAAAAATCAGAGATTGTACCTACTTATCGCTTTTTTTTTAACTGTTCCTCTGGTTTTTTGTTGTTGTTGTTATTTTTTCTTTTTCTTTTACTATTCATATGTGCATACAGGCTTGGTTCATTTCTTCCCCCTGCCCCCACCCCCTCCCTTACCACCCACTCCACCCCCTCCCGCTCCCCCTCCACCCCCTCAATACCCAGCAGAAACTATTTTGCCCTTATTTCTAATTTTGTTGTAGAGAGAGTATAAGCAATAACAGGAAGGAACAAGGGTTTTTGCTGGTTGAGATAAGGATAGCTATACAGGGCATTGACTCACATTGATTTCCTGTGCTTGGGTGTTACCTTCTAAGTTAATTCTTTTTAATCTAACCTTTTCTCTAGTTCCTGTTCCCCTTTTCCTATTGGCCTCAGTTGCTTTTAAGGTATCTGCTTTAGTTTCTCTGCATTAAGGGCAACAAATGCTAGCTAATTTTTTAGGTGTCTTACCTATCCTCACCCCTCCCTTGTGTGCTCTTGCTTTTATCATGTGCTCATAGTCTAATCCCATTGTTGTGTTTGCCCTTGATCTAATACCCACATGTGAGGGAGAACATATGATTTTTGGTCTTTTGGGCCAGGCTAACCTCACTCAGAATGACGTTCTCCAATTCCATCCATTTACCAGCGAATGATAACATTTCGTTCTTCTTCATGGCTGCATAAAATTCCATTGTGTATAGATACCACATTTTCTTAATCCATTCGTCAGTGGTGGGGATCTTGGCTATTTCCATAACTTGGCTACTGTGAATAGTGCTGCAATAAACATGGGTTTGCAGGTGCCTCTGGAGTAACCTGTATCACAGTCTTTGGGGTAATATTGGTATAGGGTGATATACCTGGATCTAGTTTCAGTTTTTTGCAGACTGCTAACCAGTTTTCCCAGCAGTTTTTGTTGAAGAGACTGCTATTTCTCCATCGTATATTTTTAGCTCCTTTGTCAAAGACAAGTTGGTTATAGTTGTGTGGCTTCATATCTGGGTCCTCTATTCTGTTCCACTGGTCTTCATGTCTGTTTTTGTGCCAGTACCATGCTGTTTTTATTGTTATTGCTTGTAATATAGTTTGAAGTCAGGTATTGTGATACCTCCTGCATTGCTCTTTTGACTGAGTATTGCCTTGGCTATTCGTGGCCTCTTGTGTTTCCATATAAATTTAGCAGTAGATTTTTCAATCTCTTTAATGAATGTCATTGGAATTTTGATGGGAATTGCATTAAACATGTAGATTACTTTGGGGAGTATCGACATTTTTACTATGTTGATTCTACCAATCCATGAGCATGGGAGATCTCTCCACTTTCTATAGTCTTCCTCAATCTCTTTCTTCAGAAGTGTATAGTTTTCCTTGTAGAGGTCTTTCACATCTTTTGTTAGGTTTACACCTAGGTATTTGATTTTGTTTGAGGCTATTGTAAATGGAATTGTTTTCATACATTCTTTTTCTGTTTGCTCATTGTTAGTGTATAGAAATGCTAATGATTTTTCTATGTTGATTTTATATCCTGCTACCTTGCTATAGCTATTGATGATGTATAGAAGCTTCTGAGTAGAGTTTTTTGGCTCTTTAAGGTATAGGATCATGTCATCTGAAAATAGGGATATTTTGACATACCTATTTGTATTCCTTTTATTCCTTCTTCTTGCCTAATTGCTCTGGCTAGGAATTCCAGTACTATGTTGAATAGGAGTGGAGATATTGGGCATCCTTGTCTGGTTCCTGATTTTAGAGGGAATGGTTTTAATTTTTCTCCATTAAGTATAATGCTGGCTGTAGGTTTGTCATATATAGCTTTTATAATATTGAGGAACTTTCCTTCTATTCCTAGTTTTCTTAGAACTTTTATTATGAAATGATGTTGGATCTTATCAAAGGCTATTTCTGCATCTATTGAGATGATCAAGTGGTTTTTGTCTTTGCTTCTGTTAATGTAGTTTATTACGTTTATTGATTTTCATATGTTGAACCACCCCTGCATTCCTGGGATGAAGCCTACTTGGTCGTGGTGAATAATCTTTTTGATGTGTTGCTGAATTCGGTTTGCCATTATTTTGTTCAGGATTTTTGCATCAATGTTCATTAAGGAGATTGGCCTATAGTTCTCCTTTTTTGGAGGTGTCTTTGCCTGGTTTGGGGATAAGTGTAATACTGGCTTCATAAAATGTGTTTGGCAGTTTTCCTTCCCTTTCTATTTCGTGGAACAGTTTAAGGAGTGTTGGTATCAGTTCTTCTTTAAAGGTCTGATAGAATTCAGCAGAGAATCCATCAGGTCCTGGACTTTTTTTTGGGGGGAGACTCTTGATTGCTGCTTCAATTTCATTTTGTGTTATAGGTCTATTCAGGTGATTAATTTCCTCTTGGTTCAGTTTTGGATGATCATATGTATCTAGAAATCTGTACATTTCTTTAAGATTTTCAAATTTATTTGAATATAGGTTCTCAAAGTAGTCTCTGATGATTTCCTGGACTTCCATGGTGTTTGTTGTTGTCTCCCCTTTTGCATTCCTAATTCTACTAATTTGGGTTTTCTCTCTCCTCATTTTAGTCAAGTTTGCCAGGGGTCTATCGATCTTGTTTATTTTTTCAAAGAACCAACTTTTTGTTTCATTAATTCTTTGTATGGTTTTTTTGGTTTCTATTTCGTTGATTTCAGCTCTTATTTTTATTATTTCTCTCCTTCTATTTGTTTTGGGATTTGCTTGTTCTTGTTTTTCTAGGAGTTTGAGATGTATCATTAGGTCATTGATTTGGGATCTTTCAATCTTTTTAATATATGCACTCATGGCTATAAACTTTCCTCTCAGGACTGCCTTAGCTGTGTCCCATAGGTTCCGGTAGGTTGTGTTTTCATTTTCATTGACTTCCAGGAACTTTTTAATTTCCTCTTTTATTTCATCAATGATCCATTCTTCATTAAGTAATGAGTTATTTAGTTTCTAGAATTTTGCATGTTTTTTGTCTTTACTTTTGTTGTTGATTCTACTTTTACTGCATTGTGATCAGATAGTATGCACGGTATTATTTCTATTTTCTTATATTTGCTGTGGCTTGCTTTGTGCCCTAGGATATGATCTATTTTGGAGAAGGTTCCATGGGCTGCTGAGAAGAATGTATATTGTGTAGAATTGGATGAAATGTTCTGTAGACATCAACTAGGTCCATTTGATCTATTGCATATTTTAGATCTTAGATTTCTTTATTGATTTTTTGTTTGGATGACCTATCTGTTGATGATAATGGAGTGTTAAAGTCTCCCACAACCACTGTGTTGGCGTTTATATATGCTTTTAGGTCTTTCAGGGTATGTTTGATGAAATTGGATGCATTGACATTGGGTGCACACAGATTGATGATTATTATTTCCTTTTGGTCTGTTTCCCCTTTTATTAGTATGGAATGTCCTTCTTTATCTTGTTTGATCAATGTAGGTTTGAAGTCTACTTTGTCAGAGATAAGTATTGCTACTCCTGCCTGTTTTCAGGGGCCATTGGCTTGGTAAATATTCTTCCAGCCTTTCATCCTAAGCATATGCTTATTTTTGTTGGTGAGATGGGTCTCCTGTAAGCAACAAATTGTTGGATATTCCTTTTTAATCCGTTTCATCAAGCGGTGTCTTTTGATGGGTGAATTAAGTCCGTTAACATTAAGCATTAGTACTGATAGGTATGTGGTGATTCCTGCTATTTAGTTGTCTTAGTTGTTTGAAGGTTTGATTATGTGTACCTAACTTGATGTTACTCTCTACTGTCTTGCTTTTTCTTTTCCTGTGGTTTGGTGCTGCCTGCCTTTTCATGGTTAAGTTGGGTGTCACTTTCTGTGTGCAGAATCCCTTGCAGAATCTTTTGTAATGGTGGCTTTGTGGTCACATATTGTTTTAGTTTCTGCTTATCATGGAAGACTTTTATTGCTCCATCTATTTTGAATGATAGTTTTGCTGGGTAGAGTATCCTGGGGTTGAAATTATTTTCATTCAGTGCCCAGAAGATCTCACCCCATGCTCTTCTTGCTTTTAATGTTTCTGGTGAGAAGTCTGCTGTGATTTTGATGGGTTTACCTTTGTATGTTACTTGTTTTTCCTCTCTTACAGCCTTCAATATTCTTTCCTTAGTTTCTGAACTTGTTGTTTTAATGATGATATGTCGTGGAGTAGTTCTATTTTGATCTGGTCTGTTTGGTGTCCTGGAGGCCTCTTGCATCTGTATGGCAATATCTTTCTCTAGATTTGGGAAATTTTCTGTTATTATTTTGTTGAATATATTATGCATTCACTTCGCTTGCACCTCTTCTCCTTCTTCGATGCCCATGATTCTCAAGTTTGGTTTTTTGATGGAGTCAGTGAGTTCTTGCATTTTCTTTTCACAGGTCTTGAGTTGTTTAATTAATAGTTACTCGGTTTTTCCTTTAATTACCATTTCATCTTCAAGTTCTCAGATTCTGTCTTCTGTTTGTTCTATCCTGCTGGATTGGCCTTCTGTTTTGTTTTGCAGTTCTGTTTCATTCTTTTTTCTGAGGTTTTCCATATCCTGGCAGTTTTCCTCTTTAATGTTGTCTATTTTTGTCCTGAGTTCATTTATCCATTTATTCATTGTGTTCTCTCTTTCACTTTGGTGTTTATACAGTGCTTCTATGGTTTCCTTTATTTCTTCTTTTGCTTTTTCAAATTCTCTATTTTTGTTGTCTTGGAATTTCTTGAGTGTCTCCTGTACATTTTGGTTGACCCTATCCAGTATCATCTCTATAAAATTCATTGAGTACCTGTAGTATGTCTTCTTTTAAATTATTCTTGTGGGCTTCACTGGGTCCTTTGGTGTAGTTTATCTTCATTTTGTTGGAGTCTGGATCTGAGTTTCTGTTCTCTTCATTCCCCTCTGGTTCCTGTACTAATTTTTTGCTGTGGTGAAACTGGTTTCCCTGTTTTTTCTGTCTTCCCGTCATTGTCTTTGGTGTTGTTACTGTCCCTGTACTGTGTGCAATTAAGTATTTTCTAGCTTGTAATAATAACAATGGTAATATTTAGAATGGAAGGATGAGCTGAGATGGAAAGCAAGAAGTTAAAGAAAAGGGGAAAACAAATATACAGACAAGAGGGAGAAAGCAGAACAAGGTTTCAGATAAGAAAGTTTCAAAGGTATAAACAGGGAGCGTTAGTGTACTAATTGACAGTAAGCTGAACAGACATTAGAGAGACAGAGAGAAGATTGAAAATCAAAGATAAAAAAAGAAAAAATAAGTAAATGAAAGAAATATCTATATATAAAAATGAATTAAAATAAAATGGAAAATAGAAAATTAAAAAAAAAAACCAAAAAACTTCCAAGTTTATATGCAATGCAGTTTCAGTCTTAATAATTTGGGTGTCTGTCTCAGTCTCCAGTCCTGGAGTTGGTGCCTCAGATGTTGTTCTGTAGTTGTCTCATCAAAGAGGATGCATAAAGTAGAACAAAACTACACACACACACACACGCAAAAAAAAAAAAAGCCCCACCAAGTGTCCCAAGTTCAAATGCAATACAGTTTCAGTAAGTTTTTCGGCTTGCAGGTGTAATTTGGTTGTTCTCTCATCAAAGGTAGGGAGAAAAAGAAAAAAAAAGCATCTGGAGTCAGTTCTGACAATGGTATCTGCAGCTGTGGCTTGCCTGCCTGCTGCTCTCAGCCTGCTATAGCTGGAGGCATTATTTATGCAGATCTCTGGGGTGAACTTAGCACTCACCTGGTCCCACAGGCTTTGTTTGTTCAGAGTTCTCCTGTGCGGGAGCCTCTGCTACAGGCTTTCCCCTTTCCAAGCACTGGGAAAGGTGACACTGCCCCCGCGTTGTCAGGCCTGCATGTTTATTTACAGTTCATGTGGGAGGTGGGTCTTCCCCCCTCTCCTGTGGAGTTTTCCTCCCACTGCCACTTTCACAAGCTTTCCTGCTCCTGCTTACTGGGCAGTGCTGCTGCTCCTGCCGGCCGCCATGTTTGTTTACAGTTCACGTAGGAAGTGGGTCTTCCCTCCTCTCCTGTGGAGTTTTTCTCCCTCCACCACTCTCACAAGCTTCCCCACTCCTGGTTGCTGGGTGCACGCCCCACTCCCACCAGAGGCTCTCCGGCCTGCCCGGCTTGTTTATTTACAGTCCCAGGAAGGATTCCCTTCCCCAATCTTCGGTGCTCAGGGCACCCCACCCTCTTTCCAGCATGTCTTAATTGTTCTTATTGCTTATTACTCAGTTTCTCTTTTTTTCCCCGGGTGGAGGTCAGTCTGTCCAGGGGGCTATGCTGCTCTGGCTCAGGCTTGTCTGTGAGGGTACTGCGGTACCATGAAGCTCACCTGGTCCGCGTCTTCCCAAGCCGTCTGGGTGCCGGCCACTGGCGGCCCCAGGGGCCCTCCTCGTTTCTCCGTTTAACGTGAAGTGGAGATTCTCTGCGCAGGCTGGAGGTGTGGAGGGGTCAAAGTTATGCCTTTTCTCAGTGATTATGCCTGCAAAGTGTGTCTCCAGCGTCTCTCCAAGATTTCACTATAGGAGGCTCGCTTTCTGCTTCCTATCTCTAGCCGCCATCTTGGAATCCTCTGTACCTACTTATCTTAAAGTTAAAAATCAAATGTGTGGCTTTGCATATCTGACTTTCCCTTCAAGAGGAGAAGCATCAACATATTCATGCCCTATTAACCAGGCAGACTACTTATTATCTATACCATGGGTCAGCAAATAGTGATTCACAGGCCAAATCTGATCCATTGCTATTTAGCCTTCAAGCTAACAGTGTGTTTTTTAATTGTTGAGAAAAAAAATGAAGAATGATACATCACAACACATGAACATTATATGAATTTCAAATTCCAAAGTCCACAAATAAAATATTATTTCAACACCACCATGCTCAATCACATATACAGATGTTTTTGTGCTATAAAAATAAATTTGAGTAGTTAGAACAGAGATCATATAGCCCAAAAGCCTCTACTATTTATTAGCTGACTCTTAAAAACTTGTATAACCTTGAGTTATATTATTAATTAGGTACTTAAGTAGTACCACTTAATATAATATTTATACTTTTAGATATATTTCCCATTTCCTCAACTTTTTTAAGCTCTGTGACAATAAAAATTTTTATGCTACTTTCTAGTATTCTGAGGTACTTGTGTTTTATATGGCTAAGGCTCAATAGAGGCTTGTTAGGGATTCTGAGATTTGTTCTACACATATGTGCTGATGACCACATAGCAACTTCCAGGCCAACTGGGAAAAAGAGAAAAAGCAGCAGACTATGTTAACTATAGTCTTAGTTGTATAAGATGTATTTTCTGCCATTATAAAAGTAATTGTACTTTTGCTAATCCTATTTGAGTATGTCCCTGTTTTTCATTTTCCTTGTACTATTGTACTTTGAGATAACACAAGGCCATCTTGACTTCTATTGCCATCACTGTGACTAAATTTAAATTTTGACCCAATTATTCCTGGCAAAAAAATTTTAGGTCTGGGACACAGTTTTTTGAATAGTGAAATTATCAAATCCAAATTTTTTCATGGATGAGGGCATAATGTCTCTAAAGATACCAAAATAACTGACTGGTTGAGTTGGTTCAGTTCTATTGCCTAGTAATTCACTGGGGTGAAAGCAAAATTGATCATTTGGGTAGAATTTGCTTAATTCTATCCAAATATTTTATGCCTAGCATCACTGTGAAGAAAAGACATGTTCTGATTATTCTAATATTAATACTCTTCCATAAAGCACAATGCATGTATACTCAAAGGTATCTTATTTAAAATGACCAGATAAAAAGCAATGTTTAATCCAAAATATCACCATGAAATATACTTCACACTTTTGGGCCCATGTAGACTTTGCCTGTGATTTTTTTTTCTTTCTTCCCTCTGAATCTCAAAGACCTGTCTGAGCTGTTGACAATATTAAGCCAGTTGTTTACAAAACAGATCTCTTTCACAGGAGAGACAGAAGCCTAATCCAGTACTCTGAAAAGCTGGGAAAGAAAAAGAAAAAAGGAAAAAAAATGAAACACTGACAGTTGCAGATTTTTATTTGAAGTAGTAAAATCTAACGAATAAATAGATGTCAGCAGAATCTGTGATTTCCTTTCTTGGTTATAGGCTTGTATTGAGAAATAATGTCACAATGTTGTTTAGACATGAGAAACATTTTTAATGGTAGGATTCTTGAGATAAGACAAAATTGATAAACAATGGATGATATAACTTCAACATCTATTACAATTTCCCTTTGCTTCCTTGACTTCTTTCTGTTGTTCCATCTGTATTTCTCAAAACTTTGCAAATTTAATGTTAAGACCATGTCTGGTCACTCAAAACATCTCAAAACTTTCAAGTGATCTCAGTTGATGTTTTTATATCACTTAAAACAAGAGCTATAAACACACATTTCCAACAGCTATCCCAAGTATTTAATATATGTGATGTTTGATAGTTATATTGTCATCAGAAATCTAATATAGAGTTGAGCTGTGCCATATAGTATATTAATTCTTTTTAAAATTTTTATATGGAGAGAAGGTTGGTAGAAGCTTTCCTTTATTATATAACTTCATTATTCAGGTACCTTGATCTTGTGAAATATAAAGTCTTTCTCTAACTCACTGCCAGGAGAAAGTACTGGAATGACTCTGATTTTCCAGAATCCATTTAGCCTATCTGCCAGCCACATTTCCATCTTCACATGTGGACTCACCTTTCATCCACAGAACACATAGTTGTGGGAAGCTAAGTTCACTTCTGGTTTCTGGGGTAGCATGTAATCCTGTGCTGGTCCAGAAAATCATTTTGCTTCCTCTGAGGACCAATTGGTCTTCATGAGTTTGGTTGAGTCAATCATATCCAAGTAGCCTCAGACCCCAGCTTGAGTGATGTCATACGTAATCTGATCAGGTGAGAGGCTGATGCTGGGCCCTGGAGCAGGGTGCCTATTGGTGAATAGAGCCCATGCTAGAAAGAGAATATGAAGAAATAAAGAATGAAAATCTCCGTTCAAAATCATTTCAGCCTTCTTTTGTCAAAAGAAACTTTACTCACAGACTTTTCATTTTCATGAGTTAATAAATACTCCCTGTATTTGTTTGACTTGGGCATTCTGTCAGTTACTATTAAAAAAAAAATCATGATACAGAAATTGGTGACTCTCGCTTCCTCCTGTTCCCCTGACAGACACAAAGGATGGGAAATCTAGTGATCTTTTTATACCTCTATACAGGAACCTCAGGTCCCATTCTCTGGTCTAAGAAGCATCCAAGAATACAGAGAGACATTCTCTCCATATAAAGTAAAGAGAGGATAAAGTAGAGATCTCCATTCCTGAAACATCTCCAACCAGCTTTTTCTACCACTTTCCCTTAGGTTCATCAGTCTTCCAGAAAGTGAAAGGAACTTTGCTGGTTTCCTTGAAAGACTCATTCAAAATGAACCACTGTATAGGACAAGTGGTAATTTGTGAGAGGACATTAAAAATAAAGAGAAATTTCCAGGAATGGAGTTAATGGTCAGTCATTCATCACATGTAGATATTTGGCCTTTATTGTCAGTTGGGAAGAGCAACAGCTTTGGTGCTTGATTTTAAAGGAACTCATTGAATTTCCATGCAAAAGACAATGGGTGGTAGAATTGATCTACTTATTCTACCTGGCAAATGTGTGAAAAATATTGATACCAATATGAAATCATTCTTGTTAGACCTGTATGAAATCAGACTGAGATTATTGAAGAAGGAGAGCTCATGCCTGCATGTCTAAGATAAATACTACCTCATGTACTTTCTAAAGGCCCACAAGAGATCTCGTCTCATTCTGCATGCACTGTATGTGTTGCATGCCTTGCACATCTGCAGATTTCTGTAACAAACTTTTTCTTTAATTTTTTTAAGACTGCAGCAATTCAAACAGAACACTCGCCCAGTAACTGCAGTTTCACCAGTGAACAGATACCAAGTTCTACCTGTGAACCAATGAACTTTATACTCAAGTAACTCATGTAAGTTTCTACTTTTTTGCTTTTAAAAACTTAACTTGCCTCAGTCCGCTATGGGAAGGGGACTAGGAAGTAGTGAAGAGGTCTGATAGAGATGGACCAAGGTGAATTGCAATACACAGTGCATGGAAGCAACGCTAAGAATCTCTCTGTCTAGCTATCTTTACCTCAAACTAGCAAACACACTATGTCTTTCTGATTATCTCTTATGGTTTCTCTTCAACAAAATCAAATACAAGAGGGGGGAACAGGTTCTACCTGCTTGATGTGGAGTGGGGGAGGTGGCCCAAACAATGTATACACATGCAAGTAAATGTAAAAATGATAAAATTTACAAAAACAGTATTATTGCCTTATGAACAACAAAAAAAAAATTGGAGTTGGGTTTGGGAATGTGTGAACTGAAGCTGACTTTAAGATCTAAGCAGTGATTGGTAAGTGGCTGAACGCTCTTTGTTCAGAGCCTCAGCGAACCTCCAAAAGGACAGAAAACCTGCTAGTGCTGAGGCACCAGTCTGTATCAAGCAGTTCCCCACAAGGTATGACACTGTCTAATTGAGGAACTGTCCCCCATGTCCTTTCAGCACACCTAGGAGAACTCTTATAAGGGCATTTAAGGGAAAGAAGCCCATTTCCAATTCATAGCTGAAGAAGTTCTTGCCTAGCTTTATAGAAGCCTGGATGTCAAAATCACTTAATTTCAAAGAGCTGCTACATTTAAAGATGCTTCAGAAAACTCCAGAATGCAATTTGAAAAATACTTTCTAGCCCACTTGGCCATTGAATGAGCAGGTGAAATGTATTTTCTGGTGATTCATTGTGGTTGGGGATGAAAAGCTTTTCTTTTGCTCCTTCTCTGACCATATACCTCAGTCCCTGCCTAATTCTACAGAAGTAGCTGATCAAATATGAAAAGCATTTCAATTTTAGTACTTTGACTTATTCATTTTAACCCATTTTTTCAATTAACACTATTGTTTTTATGCTGCTGTTTATTTTTAATGAAACATTCTTTCTAAATTCAAATTCAAAACTCCCCTTACAGTACTTACTATGCCTAAATACTATTTCATTATGCTATAAATTATTTCTAAAGAAAGTAAAATATTTTCACTAGTGATAGAAATTTTAAGCAAGTAATTAGCCATGGACTTTAGATCTAGGGCAAAGGCAGTAATATTGTTGGACTTGGGTCACATGCTAAGGAGAGAGCACATAAGGGAGGAATGGGGATGGGTAAGAAACCCAAAACATGAAAGTGTTTGATGTCCCCACTGCAGTGGAGCTAATACAGTAAACTTAAAATGACAGAAGTCAATATGGGAAGGTGACTGGGAAGTAGTGAAGAGGTCAGGTAGAGATGAATCAATTTGGGTTGTAGTACACTTGTGCATGGAAGCAATGCTAGGAGTCTCTGTGTATAGCTATCCTTATCTCAACTAGAGAAAACACTATGTCTTTCCTATTACAGCTTATGTCTTCTCTTCAACAAAATTGGAGAAAAGGGCAGAAAATGTTCTGCCTGAAAGTGAGGGGGGGGTGGAAGAGAGAGGGAGGAGGCAGGGGGCAGGGGGAAGAAATGGCCCCACATTGTATGTACACATGAATATGTGAATAAAGAGAAAGAAAATAAAGTTCAAATTGACCCCAAAAAAGTAATTAGCCACTAATATAATATACATATTTAATTTAAATCTACAGACCAACTGAATGTAGCTTTAAAAATAGAGTAAAATAACCATTTTATAATATTTTAACTAAAAATGTTAGCATATAAAATATTAAAGTTCATAAAATTGGTAGATTAAACTTAGAATAGATGTGGATGCTATAAAGATATGTATGTATTTCTATAATATGCAAAGATACCTAAGATGCATGCTATATAGGAAATTAAATGTGAAAGCAGTATGTGTATAATCTATATGAAATCAGACAACTTTCCTTACAAGAGCAACTTGTATCTTATGTCCACTAGATGTTTGCATTTTTAAAAAGTTTTGTTGGCACTACTAAAAACAGAACACTTACAAGCCCAAACTAGACAACAGTTGGATATCAACTGTAGAGACTTTTTTGACCTAGTCAAGAAACCAAACATATTTTCCTTGCTAATTTACACTTCACTTCACAGTTAAAGGTATCTTGAAAGTGTTCAAGGTAACAGTAATTCTGTGATCTGATCAAACTTGAAAGGGCACTGTCTTTCCTCTCCTTATTCACAAAGAAAATTGAGAAAGGCATTTCATAATCACAGGAGATTTTTATAAGCAAAAGATTTCACTTCCAATACTGACTGCACTATTTGCATGGATTACAAAGGCAGCAATGCCTACAAAATATAGCTGTTCACAACAGACCCAGTACAAAGCATTATCGCGTATCTGTCATTAAGGACTCTTATCCCATGCCAGCTCCTGATCCATGGCACCAGAAATAACTCCTCAACAAATTCCAGGTCTCAGGAAAAACCTGCATCATCTTGAATCCCCAAGCTGTAGAGAAGCTGCTGCTGGAGCCTCTGATGAGACTCACTGTGTACAAAGTGCCATGGAAATTCCATCCTGCTATCCCCAGTCCTAAAATGCAGGTGCTCAAGGCAATGCTGCAGAAGGAAGACCAAGAGTGATATGCATGAGCCCTAGGAGCACATCCTCACGCACCATTTCTCTTTGGCAACCTGTTTTGTATCCATAAGCAAAATTGAACAAAAAGCATTATGTGACCTAAAACTTCCCAAATTTGCAATTTCTGAAGACTGTCCCAAATATTCCTTTTTATATTTCCTCCTTTGAAGCAGTATTACCCAGCCCTAGATTTTCTTTATTATAATTCAAATGTAAGATTTACACACCTATCCATTGTTCTTCTTATTCTGTACCCTATTAAAACACTTTGGTTCTCTTATCCTACTGCCCCCACACTGCCTCCCCACAAAATACCATTATCTCTGAAATACTATAATAACCAAGTTCCCTCAATTCTCTAAGTAATGGAGTTTGGGTTATTTACTATTGCTCTTTTAGTCCCTCTTTTCACAATCTCCCACAAATGGTACAGTGATGTTATTTTAATCTATGCTTTTCTCACCTCTCCCATAGTAACCCAGTCCAGGGTCCTTATCAGCTCAGGTCTCAATGGCAGTGATGAATGCTGAGTAGGTCTTTCTGTCTCCACTGTCTTTCCATCAGATCCCACCTACTCACTGACACTCTGATTTTACCTCCTTCAGGTGTCTTACATGCTCAGCAATCTCTTATTATGCACATTGCAAGCCTGCTCTGGCCTTTGGGGCTTTCCACTAATATTGCACCCCCCAGGATACCATCCCACCTTCATTTCTCATTACTTCTCACTACAGCCTCCCCACTCCCACCAGCATTGTCTGCCTGCCACCTTCCATATGAGATTTGCTCATTTTCATCTCTGTATCTTTCCGTATGCAAACCCTCACCACATCTCTTCAGAAGCTCCTTCTTAATTAACTGCAACAAAATATGGGATTCATTTTTACTTTTATCCCCTCAAAACAGGACAATCCTCTGGGGTGATTGTGGTTGATGATGTGAAGACACAAAAGAGATGCAGGACAATGGATAAATTTTTGGTGCCAAATCTCATAAATAGTTTGATCTAAACTAAAAACAATGAAAATATCTTGCAAATAAAGACAATGATCACAATTGAAGATCCAAATAAACAAAGTTCTTCTACTCATGGAGGCCTTTAGAGTTGAAATGCCTACGCACAATAGCAATAGCTACCATTTCCTTACTTTTGTTTTCTATTGAGGGCCATATGTACATTGACTCATTTAATTTTTTACAAACATTATAAACGTATTTGTAGTAGTATTTCAGAGAAGAAAATTGATCCTCAGAGAAGTAAAATAATTTGCCCATAGTCACACACCTAGAAAGAGATAAAGGCAGAATTTGGATCCAGAATTTGAGATTTGTCCTCTCTCCAGAATCTGTTGTAAGCTACCTAAGCTACTGTCATACAGTTCTAGAATATTGTATTCATAAAATCTGTTCCAGTAGGTGCTAGCAAAGAACTCGATACCTGAGATGACTGGTTTCACTCTACAAGTTGGCACTTGAAATTGCCCACATTTTTTTACCTTCCCTTACAATTCTTTCTCTTTCTTCCATACTGACTCTCCTCTCTCTCTCATAGTGAACCTGTCTTTTCTAGAAGCAGAACACTGGAGCCATGAAATACAAATCCCTCCTTCAAAATGCGATTGAACTTGACCCTTCTCTCTCTCATTATGTTGTCTGTTCCACATAATATTTCAACCCATTCCATGTGCTTTGATGCCATTCTCCTCTTTTTTTTCTCAAAGCCTTTATCCATCCTTTAACTCCTCAATCCACAGCATAATCAATTTTCTACTTCCATCTTCTGTTGGTAGCATTGCCAGTATGTTCAAATATGCTCTGGTAGTTGTCATTATTGTAAAGCTAAATAATTTTAATTTTTAAAATTTCCATAACCCCAAATGTTGGCTTATGTACACTTTCCTTCCTTTCCTAACTAAACTCTCTAAAAGGATTGCCATTTTATCATTCTCCACCTCATCTCCTGTTCATTGTGAAGTCGTTCATAAACTGGTCTTCCTCTCATTCCACAGCCAAGTCTTCAAGAACCCTCATGAATGTCAAAATCCATGTAGCCAACTTAATGAGAATGTCCTTTCCTCATTTCATTTAATTTCTCAGAAAAGGACAGGAGAAAAGAAAGGAGAAGGGGGGAGACGAGGGGAGAAAAGGTGTGAGGAAAGGGAAAAAAAAGGAAAAGAGAGGAGAGGAAAGTTTATTTCTTACTCATATAAATTCCAAAAAAAATCACTCTTCATCTGTGGCAAATCTCTTATAAATGAGCCCACTGTCTTCCACACACTTTCAAAGTCGCCATGCTCCAGTCATCAAGCCAGCAAAAAAAAAAGGGATTTGAGACTACATATTAGTTTTTAGGGATGAGTTTTAGAAATAGAAAATGACATTCAGTTCACATTCTATTAGCTAGAATTCAATCACATGGGTGCACCTAACTGCAAACTAGTCTAGAAAATACAGTCTAGTTATATACCACAAAAAAATGGTTCTGATCAACAGATAACCTGGGCTGCCATAATCATGTATATAGAACTTCTAGGGTTTTTTTCCCTATTCTTTATTTTGTGCAGTTACTGGAGAAGCCATAGCCCACTGGGATAGATTACGACACTGTCTGCTAGTAAGTAAGAACTGTAGACATAGTTCACCAAGTGGCAATTCCTTAATGTTACCCCTCAGCCAACAGAAGAAACTGGAGCAATCGTTCTACTTTCTACTCAGAGGATAACTCAGAATAGTCTGTCCTACATCTGAATTCACATCATTCAAGGTTATTCAGTGTTTTCAATGAATTTGACAATTTCAACCATGGGTGAACTCCTTCCCAGAAATTATTGCTAATATAGGTGTTATTTTTCATTGCAATTTTGAAAACATTAAGAAATGACATAATTTAGGTTGTTGAGGTAATTACATTTTAATGGAAATTATGTCTTTAAACACTTTGCTTCTAAAAAGAAATTGTCAAACATACTGCATTGTCAAATTTATTTCTAAATATAATGAAATCAATTTTTCCATCTCTTATGAAAATAATGTTTATGGTAAAGACTGGTCCCTTGCAAAACTTCGTATTTTAAAGTCTTAATCCTCAAATGTGATGGTGTTTGGAGTGGGGACTTTGGAATGGAATTATATTTTAAGTGTGGAACCATCATGAATGAAAAGAGTACCTTTTAGAAAGAGGCACGAGGAGATGCTATCTCACTAGGTCATGAGGATATAGCATGAAGATAGTCACTGCAGAGAGCCCTCACTAGGAATTAAATCAGCTAACACTTTGATCACTTTGAACTATGTGAAATAAATGTCACTTTTTTTAGCTTCCGAGTCTATGGTATTTGTGGTGGCAGCCCACATTGACTGAGGTCATCTTTCTCCCTCAATCTCATTCATTGTTCCTAAATACTTTGAGTTGAACATTTTTTATTAGTGTGCTGATACAATCTTAGTTTAAGATTTCAGCTCTAGGTCCAAAAGCTGCCCTTGGCTTCTATTTCTATATGTATTATCTCTGTCTGACCTTATTTTAACAGATATTGCAAAATTCAGCACTTTCTTAAGCTTCTACAAGAAATGCAGTGACATAAATCATTGGGGTGAGGGAATAATCACAGAAAATGGCCATATCATGTAATACACAGCATTCTGGCAGTTTGCTTCCTCTCATTTTATTATTCTCCTCCCTCACTATCTCTCTTCTGGAGGCAATGCAAATAATTCTTCTTATATCATTCCCTGATGAAGGACTATTTCCTTTATCATCTGTACATGACCTTGGGTTATCACTATGTACCAAAATTGTTTAATCAAAGTACTTCTATCAGACAACGATTGCCCCAATAGAAAATCCAATGAATAAATTATCCTTAAGTACTTACATGATAATAAAAATATATTTTACCTTTTTATTTTGCCCTTACTCTTTGAGCTTCTCCATCACCACTGAAGATGAGAAAACTATCCCCAGTTACGTTTATTAATAAAGCAGTTAGTTCTAAAAATGCTCACATTTTGGCCAGCATGAAAATGGACAAGTACTGACAGTTCTGGGAAATGTAGTTGTTAAGAGATTAAAAATAAACTCTTAAGGATGTTTTTAAATGACAATTTAATCAGTCCAAGAAATCACATTTTTTTAAAATGACTGAGGTAAATTTAGTGTATCTGAAATAGCTGGTGTGATGTTTGTGGGAGAAAGAGACAGATTGAAAAGATTCAAAACTTAGGAAATCTTTCCAAAAGTCTCAAAAATTTGGTTTTCCTATTAAATCAGCCCCAAATATTCATGTTATAGTCAAAGAACTCCAGAAGGATGTGCCTTTCAAATGTCTGATAGAATAGTTTAGCCCACTATTAAGAAAGGTTATACAGCTTATTTACACTCTGGTGATTATATCTTTAAATATAAAGCACTAATCAATTAGTATTAAAGATTTATGACGGGACAAGTTAATAATTTTCCACTCAATTCCTTCCTACTAATTAAAGATTTTTCACCATTAATCTTTGTCCTTTAGCATTTAATCTGAAGTAATGCTCGTCCTCTAGCCTTAGAATTAATTTTAAATAACATATTTAATTTCAGTATAGAGAGCTATTTTTACAACTGCCTTTCAGATTAAATTAAGAAATCTCTAAAAGTCTCCTATTTAATTTTACATACAAAATGTCATTTGCATTAATCTGATGATTTTTAACTACACATTTGGCCCACAATATCTAATTAATTTGGCAAGAGAATTGTGGAAATAATAAAATTACTTCCAAATTTCAAGGAACACTTCATTTTTAAATGCCTAATTAAATATATCTTTACAATAAAAGAAATCATTCAGAAGAAATGTAATAGTATTTTAATTTCCCACTAACAGGGATGCTGAATGTTAATTCGTCCTACTTTGGCATCCAGGAGACAAAAGCATTGTCTCCTCAATGCGAAATGTAAGTAGTACATTCATGCAACCTGGAAAATGAAAATCAAAGTTGTTCAGCAGAGAATACAAAATAAATGAGTTGACAAACTGAGTTATTCATTTAAAAAAAACTAACTGGAATGCATGATTATCTTTGGTTTTTCTGGCATTCCAATAAAGAGATAAGTGAAGACCAATGATATTTAAGACAATCAAAATCTTAGTTACTCATTTGTCATTTATTTATTTTGTGGTGCTGCTTCTTACTGAGGGATGCTGCTTCAACTTGGCCTCAAGAATAGTCCAAAAAAAATTCCAACTATTCCCATCATTAGTGAGGCTGGAGAAAGTGGAAGACCCTTCTGCTTCAAGAATGTTACAGCTCTCCAGCCTGCTCTTTTACCTGCTCTTATTTCAAACATAAAAGTCAATTTATACCCTAATTTTTCTAGTAAATTGTTCATAATCATTCAATTTTATATGATTTTGTTCTCATTTCTTTATTAAATTCACTCCAAAATCATTTCACTTCCCCTTTCTATAATTTTCAAGCTCAATGTCATTTAAAAGCTACACCAACAATATACCTCATGCCACAAGTACAAGACAAAATTTGGGAAATTGATGATTTTTCTAACCCTTAAATATAGCATTAAAAAAAGGAATGCAATTTCAGTACCAATAAGCTTAAGGTTAAATACTACTGGATTAAGATGTTTTAACTATGGCATATTGGAATGTTAGTAAGCATTATTCTAGCTCTGAATCATATAGGAATCGGTGTATGGAAATCAATATATAAGTATTCTAAATAAATATACCCATTAACCTACTAAATATTTGGAAGCAACTTATCTAAAAATCATTTTCTTTACCCTATTTCACATTTAAGTATAAAAAACTTTGGGCTCATGTTTGAAATCCCATTTCTCTTCAGAGCAGAAAAGAAATCAAAAACCTAAAGAAGAATCAAGACATGTCATTTTGAAACATCTTTATCTCCATCCGTTATCAGAAGGCTAAATTCCCCATGCCTTGCCATGCCAAAGAAGCTGAGTATCATTGCTTAATAATATTGGGCTTCAGGCCCCTGCAGTTTTCCAAGTAAATGAAAGGTCAATAATGCAGGCTACCTGCTGGCTTCAAGCTGGCAGCCTTGCCTACCAACTCAGCATTGCCCACGGTGTTACTGCTGTGGTCACATGGCTATCCCGGAGGTACATGGAGTTCATTCCCTATTCATTCTAGCATAATCCTCTCACTTGTTGACCATTAGCAGTGTAATTAATGGGCATTTTCTGATCAATGTACCCTTGCAGATAAGCATTATAATAAAGGGTGATTACAGTGAAGAATAAGATAGCCAAAATTCAGCACCTATTTGTCACCACTCATTGACAGCACCAAACAGAATCACACAGTGAGACCAGACTGCATAGAAATGATATCAAATAAAGTAATTCCTCCAATTTATTGCACTTTTAATTATGCCATATTTAATTTAAAGATCTACCTTGTCCCCATATAATGTAGTCCTGAAACTAAAGGGAATTAATCTAAGGTTAACTAATACTCATTTCCCCCCAGCACATTTAAAATCAATTTCACCCTAAGCAAAGTGTTTTATGAGAGTTTAGTTTACCCTGGGCATTATGCATCTTCATAATTCTCTAATGAGCTTAAGATATCCATGAGCAGAAGCCATGAATCATACTTTGGGTGGCCCTTAAAAACAAGTTTTCCAACACTGCTATAAATTAAAAGAGATGTGAGAAAATGAGAATAAAATCTCATTACCACTGACAGCCTCACGGCTCAATAAACCTGTTTTAAATCTAATTAAAGGGTCAATTATTTGTCATTTTGGTAATCTTCATCATCACAGCCAATACTATGCCATTTAATCTTTCTTTAAAATATCAAGGCATAGAGGTCACACAAAAAGCTGGGGCCATGAAGATCACTGCTGGCAGAGAACATAAGAACTAGAGCTCTTTCAGGGTCTTCCATTTAAATATTGACAGGTACTGAGCTGTGATATTACACAGAAAGGGTTAGAGAAGAAGATCTAATAAACAAAGCCTGAGAAGATCCTGTGCTCACTGGGGTTTCCTGATGGCCAGAATCAAGAAACATGATAGTCATTTCACAAGTAAGCCCTGTAGAACACAACAGCAGAAGCCTTCATCATCACTTAATGGATGAATAAAAGCAAAGGGAAACTTTAGATTACAAGTAGCTACAAGCTTTGTGTATAACAAGTTTTCTACATGCAAATTGAATTCACTGTGTGTTTCCCTAGGCTGAATTTTAATCACAACAGATAATCTTCTATCGTTGACCAGTAGGCTTCAAAGCTAGTTTCCTTCCCCTCTCCTGGATATATTCATGAGAAGGCAGAGGATTTTAATATGACTTTAATTCAATCTAATAAATTTTAACTTATTAGAATTAGAAAATTTTAATATAATTTAAATAAACTGGGGTAAGCACACACACATACATATACAAATATATATATATATATATATATATATATATATATATATGCTAACTAAAATAAAAGGAAAAAACGATTCCAATAATTTAAGCAAAATTAAAACAAATTTTTACAAGTCTGTGACTGGTCTAGCCACAACCATTCCTTTCCATGTGGTACATAATAGAGTCAACCATAAACAGAAGTGAACTCTTGCTTTTAAATTGAGTAGTTTTTTTTTTTTTCTTGATTTCTACTCAGAGTAAGATGGTCTGTGTGCTACTAGCAGGGGATAAATGGAGACATTTAAGAGAAGAAATTTCTGTGCTCCGGAAGACAGGTGGAAGGGTTTGTTTCATTTTTGTCCTTGTTGTTACTATTATTTTTGCTGCTGTTGTTTTGGTTTGCAACTGGATAGGAAGAGCTTCTCACAAAATTCTTGAGGGGTTCTTGAGCACCCCTTTCTCCTTCTGTCCTTCAGTTTTGTCCCTTGTCAGCACATCTGATCTAGCCAGCCTTATCCCTTGACTAAAATTCACAGGTTCTGAATAAGAGAAGGAGGTTAATAGCAAAATCAAAGGCACTGAACACTTACAATTTTGCTTACAATTCATTAGATATAATTATCAACTCTCCCAGCAGCTTGCTACTCTGATTTCATTCATTTGGAGAATGTTATCATAGCTTGATAGCCCTTAATTATTTCAAATAATTGGTAGTAAAATTTTTCATCCTGTTGTAGTTTACCTCTGAGAGAATTCTAATGTCAACAAAGTTTACTATTTGCCTTAATTTCCTTGTCCTCTAATTGCCATGGTGAGACAATGTGTTTTTCTACTTGTTACAATAATATAATACCATGAAGTGGATGGTTTAAGCAGCAGAATTTTATTTCTCACAGTTACAGAGACTTAAAAGTCCAAGATCAGGATGCCAACACGATCAGTTTCTAGTGAAGGTCCTCTTCTGTCCACCTTCTCACTGTGTCATCATATGACAGAGAGCAAGTTCAGTGTTTCTTCCTCTTCTTCTAAAGGGCACCAATGCTAGCAGGCAATAACCTCACCTTTACAGCCTCATTTAGCCTTTGTCAATTCCTCCTAGGCTCTATCTCCCAGGGGTTAAAACTTCTCATGGTCTAACCAACTCACCTAACCTTTCTGACCTTCTCTTATATTCTCCATCGGTCTTCCATAGTCTAGTCACACTGGCCTCCTTTCTGTTGTCAGAAATTGCCAGGCAGAGTCTTGCTTCAGGGCCCTTGCACTTGCTTTTCCATCTGCCAAGAACACTTCACCAAGGTGGCCTTATGGCTTTCTCACTTGCCTCCTTCAGGTGTTGCTAAAAGGTGGCATTCTCAGTCAGCCTTTCCTCATTTTGTTGTCAGTATTTATCACCCTCACTGCAATATTTTCTCTCCTCCCTTCCTTTATTTTTCTCTATATTTCTTATCACTAACATATATGGCAGGTCTGAGATTCATATAGTACACTTACTAGTTAAGGTACCTCATTTTGCAAGTAATGAAAACACAGCTCAAATTAAACACAAGGAAATCTATTTACCCAACTAAAACATCCAAAAGTAGGGCAAGCTTTGGAAGAATATATTTGAGCAGACTTTGTTTCCTGTCATTCACTTTATTATTTATACCTCTGTATAGTAGTTTTATTTGCAGACTGTCATCTTCCATGGCAGTAAAAAGAAAAAAAAAAGCTGCTGCAGATTCCCAGACTTTTCATCTTAAACCTCAACATTCAAGGCAAGAGGGAATATATGTCTTCTGAAAATTAATTGCACCTCACTCGGATTGGACCACCCTTATCCAATCACAGATGTCAAGGCAAAGCTATGCACTGATTGGAATAGGCCCAGGTCATTTCTCATCTCTGTATTGATCTGTGTGGCAAGGACTATAATTGTCTCATATCAAATAGAGCCCATGCATGGAGCCCATGATGTCAAGCTTGCTCCCAAGGAGTGGAATAATGCTGGCAATGTAAGTATGATGTCATTACAGCCACTATGCTATATGTATCTGTATATACTCAGAGAAAACTGTATGGCATAGGTCAAGGTGACAGAGTCAATAAGTAGTTCAGTCTACACTCCAATCAAGGTCTTTCTGAGTGCAAAGCCAACACTTAGCCATTCTACATCTCAGCTACCATTCATTTCTATAAGCTGCCTACAATTCCTCACTCTTCTCTGCATTAAGAGGACTCTTGTCCAAATGAGTTGATCAAAATGAATGTTCAGGAAATCCACAGGGTACAAGAGTGGATAGATAATATCCATTCCCTTATCATACTTTTTACTACTTCCTCTTATCTTCTATAGAATAAAGTGAGTTTTCAGCATAATGATACACTCCAAAGTCATGCTATGAGAGTAAAATCTAGCAAAGGAGGGTTGATTTGTCTCACATATGCACCATTAAAATTGAACAGTTAACTGACAGGTGAGATCTGTCTCTGCCTTCTCAAGACAATCTTGAATTAAGACCTTGCTGGGATGAGTCAGGACATACAGACAAAGATCAAGGGTAAAGGAAGGTGAACATGGTAGAAATATTATGTACACTTATGTGAAAAATGAGACCTGTTAAAACTATCCTAAGAAGGGGGAGAGAAAGAGATAAAGGAGAATAATGGAGAGGGTGAATTTAACTAAGATATATTGTAAGCACTTTTGTAACTGTCACAATATATCCCCAGTACAACAATAAATAATAAAAATATCTTTTTAAAAATAGAGGCAACAAAAGTGAGATGAATACCTGATGCACCTGCTTCTCAGGAGACTGATGGGCACCTTGATGAATCATCCTAAGAGCCCCATCTGTGCTCCTGACCTACTAATACCAATTATGCTTTTCTTGTCATGCTTGCACTCCATTCCAACATCACAGGTGCATAATGGGCATTCTTGCTGCTCAGGCCACCCTGAATTTTTTCTTAAACATCTTCATGAATAAGTTATATTTGTTTATCTTTTTCCTTTGAGTATTTCTTGATTAGGACAAGAAGTACAGTCCTTTCAGCATTATTTTTATAGTGTAATTTTTTCTTTTTGTCACTATATTATTGTTGTACTGGGGGTACAGTGTGGCATTTACAAAAGTTCTTACAATATATCACAGCTGAATTCACCATCTCCATTATTCTCCTGTATCACCCCCACAACAAAGTTAGAAGGTTCAAGGTAGTTGGCAATAAGAATCAAAACCCAGGGGCAAAACTGGTATCTTATTTCATGCTATCACTATGTTCTTTCCTGATGATAGTAGCTATTCAGACACAAAAAATAAGATTTTTCTGCCACTTCTCTATTGACTCAGAGAGCCTCAGAAGAATCTTCTCTCACTTATTCCAATAATCTTAGCATTTGTCTACCTGATGAACCTAATACCAAAAAATTCACACTCTGCACTCCCTTTCCTAGAACTACATGAGCTTCACCTCTTCATGACATAAGGGCCATTTATTAGCATTGTTTCAGTGACAGTATATATTGATAAAGGGAATGTATTTTGTGCTGAATATTTGAAAATATAGTCAAGAGAAGTGTAGATCTACTTCAAATAAGTTTAGTTTAAGAGTACCTCTTTATAGGGTGAATTCAGGTATGATATATTTGATACATTGTAAAAAGTTTTGTAAATGCCACATTGTATGCCCAGCACAACAATAAAAAAGAGTACCTTTCTAGGTCAGTTATTAAGGAAAGATTTCACAAAATAAATGAGATTTCAGGACCTCCTTGAATGTTAAGGGAAAGAAAGATTAGATAGGTGAACTAAAATTTATGTTAGACAGTATGTCATTTACTTTATTTCTTTAATTTTATTTGAATTTGTCTTTTATTATCATATTATTATTGTACACGGAGTACATTGTGACATTTACAGAAGTTCTTACAATATATCATACTTGAATTTACCCTCTCCATCATTCTTCTTTAGCCTCCCTCCCCCTATTCCTGGAAGTATTGATATATTTACCAATAACTCTTTAAGGTAAATGGTCCCACAAGAAGTCTTTGGCTCATAAAGAACTAAAGTTGTAAAACTAAAATTCCAGCTTGGTCCAATTGGACTTAAAAGCCACTGGATACTGATAAGTATTTATCAAAGTGTTTCAAGAAATTGGATGCCATAAGAAGTAAAGAAGCAATAATCTTAACTTGGAAGAACAGGTCTGGAAAACTCTGAGTTAAACGAAGTTCATTAGTTTTTTCTCTTAATTACAATTGAGCACTCCATATAGTAATGACAGGATGAATCTCTAAGACAAGATATATTTTACAGTATTTCCACAACTCACTTAACTAAAACACTTTTGCACAAGCATTTTCAGATAATGACGCATATTCTGTGGACCACTCTTTGAAAACCACCCTGATTCTGCCTTGCACTTACAAATAGAATCAATATTAATATTAGAAGTTCTGGTGAATATTTACGTTTACAAGTTTACATTGAGTTGTGTGTGTATGAGCATTACACTCATTCCAAAACCCAATAAAGATATAACTAGAGGAAGATTCCAAGATGATGGTTAGAGGGAGGAAGCAGTAAGTGTGCCTCCTAAAGTAAAATCTTGGAGAGATGCTGGAGATACACCTTACAGGAAAAACCACCAAGAAGAGGCAAAACTTTGACTCCTCCACACCTCCAGCCCACACATAGCATCTCCACTTCACATTAAATGGAGAAACCAGGAGAGCTCCCATGCTGCCACCAGACAGCAAACCAAGATGGCTTGGGAAGACGTGAACCACAAGGTGAGCTAAGTGGCACTAGGTACTCCCACAGACAACCCTGGGCCAGATCAGCATAGCCCCCTGTACAGACTGATGCCCCACCCAGGGAAAAAGAAAAAAAAACTAAATAATAAGCAATAAAAACAAAAAACACGCATAGCAAAGTGGGCGGAGTACCCTGAGCACTGAAGGGGGGGAGGGGAAATCACTCACAACAAGCCAGCTGGAGAAGGCAGGAGCAGCGGCACATGCCCAGCAACCAGGAGCAGGAAAGCTTGTAAAAGTGGCGATGGGAGGAAAACTCCACAGGAGAGGGGGGAAGACCAACTTCCCATGTGAAGTGTAAATAAACATGCAGATGTGAGATAGCTGGTGCAGTGTCACCTCCCCCAGTGTGCTTGGAAAGGGGAAAGTTTGTAGCAGTGGCGGTCGCACCCAGGAGAACTCTAAGTAAACAAAGCCTGAGGGGCCAGGTGAGTGTTAAGCTCACTCCTAAGATCTGCATAAATAATGCCGCCAGCAACAGCAGGCTGACAGCAGTAGGCAGGCAAGCCACAGCCTCAGATAGTCATTTACAGAACTGTCTCAAGACTCTGTTTTTTCTCTCCCTACCTTTGATGAGACAACAACCAAACTACACCTGCATGCTGAAAAACTTTCTGAAATGTATTGCATTTGAAGTTGGGACACTTTGGGGGGGGTTTTTTGTTTTGTGTTGTTTTGTTTTGTTTTGTTTTTAGTTTTTTACCCCTTTGATGAGACAATGACAGAACTACTTCTGAGACACCATCTCCAGGATTGGAAGCTGAGGAACTAACACCAAAATGATTAGATTGAAACTTTATTGCATTTGAACTTGGAGATTTTTTTTCATTTATTTATTTTTTATTTTTATTTATTTATTCATTTATTTTATTTTTTATTTTTTATTTTCAATCCTCTCTCTGTCTCTTGAATGCCTGTTCAGCTTATTGTTGATTAGTACACTATCTCTCCCTGTTTATATCTTTGAAACTTTTGTTTGTTTGTTTTGTTTTTTCTACTTGTTTATTTGTTTTTTGCTTTCCATCTCCTCTCACCCTTCCATTCTAAATATCACCATTGTTATTATTACAAGCTAGAAAATTCTTAATTGCACACAGTACAGGGACAGTAACAACACCAAGGGCAATGACAGGAAGACAGAAAAAAACAAGGAAACCAGTTTCCCCACAGCAAAAAATTAGTACAGGAACCAGAAGGAAATGAAGAAAACAGATACTCAGATACAGACTTCAACAAAATGAAGATAAACTACGCCAAAGAACCCAATGAAGCCCACAAGAACAATCTAAAAGAAGAAATACTACAGGTAATCAATGAGAATTTTATAGAGATGATACTGGATATGGTCAACCAAAATGTACAGGAGACACTCAAGAAATTCCAAGGCAACAAAAATAGAGAATTTGAAAAAGCACAAGAAGAAATAAAAGAAACCATAGAAGCACTGTATAAACACCAAAGTGAAACGAAGAACATGATTAATAAAGAGATAAATGAACTCAGGACAAAAATAGAAAACATTAAAGAGGAAATGACTCAGGATATGGAAAACTTCAGAAAAAAGAATGAAACAGAATTGCAAAACAAAATGGAAGGCCAATCCAGCAGAATAGAACAAACAGAAGACAGAATCTCATAACTCAAAGATGAAATGGTAATTAAAGGAAAAACCAAAGAGCTATTAGTTAAACAACTCAAGACCTGTGAAAAGAAAATGCAAGAACTAACTGACTCCATCAAAACACCAAACCTGAGAATCATGGGTATTGAAGAAGGAGAAGAGGTGCAAGTAAGGGAATGCCTAAGATATTCAGCAAAATAATAACAGAAAATTTCCCAAATCTAGAGAAATCTATTCCGATACAGATGCAAGAGGCCTACAGAACACCAAACAGACCAGATCAAAACAGAACTACCCCACAGCATATCATCATTAAAAAACAAGTACAGAAACTAGAAAAAGAATACTGAAAGCTGTAACAGAGAAAAACAAATAACATACAAAGGTAAACCTATCAAAATCACAGCAGACTTCTCAACAGAAACATTAAAGCAAGAAGAACTTGGGGTGAGATCTTCCTGGCACTGAATGAAAATAACTTCAACCCCAGGATAATCTACCCAGCAAAACTATCATTCAAAATAGATGGAGCAATAAAAGTCTTCCATGATAAGCAGAAACTAACACAATATGTGACCACAAAGCCACCATTACAAAAGATTCTTCAAGGGATTCTTCACACAGAAAGTGAAACCCAACATAACAATGAAAGTGCAGGCAGCACCAAACTACAGGAAAAGAAAAAGCAAGAAAGAAGAGAGTAACTTCAACTTAGGTACACACAATCAAACCTTCAAACAACTAAGACAACTAAATGACAGGAATTACCACATACCTATCAGTACTAACACTTAAGGTTAATGGACTTAATTCACCCATCAAAAGGCACCATTTTACAAAAAAATAAAAAGGAAGATCCAACAATTTGTTGCTTACAGGAGACTCATCTCACTGGCAGAAATAAGCATAGGCTTAGGATGAAAGGCTGGAAGAAGATTTACCAAGCCAATGAGCCCCGAAAACAGGCAGAAGTAGCAATACTTATCTCTGACAAAGTAGACTTCAAACCTACATTGATCAAATGAGATAAAGAAGGACATTCCATACTAATAAAAGGAGAAATAGACCAAAAGGAAATAACAATTATCAACCTATATACACCCAATGTCAATGCATCCAATTTCATCAAACATACCCTGAAGGACCTAAAAGCATATATTAACTCCAACACAGTGGTTGTGGGAGACTTTAACACTCCATTATCATCAACAGATAGGTCATCCAAACAAAAAATCAATAAAGAAATTCTAGAATCTAAAACATATCTTATATCAAATGGACCTAGTTGATGTCTACAAAACATTTCATCCAACTTCTACACAATACACATTCTTCTCAGCAGCCCATGGAACCTTCTCCAAAATAGATCATATCCTAGGACACAAAGAAAGCCTCAGCAAATATAAGAAAACAGAAATTATACCATGCATTCTATCTGATCACAATGCAATAAAACTAGAAGTCAACAACAAAAATAAGACAAAAAATATGCAAACAGCTGGAAACTAAATAACTCATTGCTTAATGAACAATGGGTCATTGATGAAATAAAAAAGGAAATTAAAAAGTTCCTGGAAGTCAATGAAAATGAAAACACAAACTACTGGAACCTATGGGACACAGCTAAGGCAGTCCTGAGAGGAAAGTTTATAGCCATGAGTGCATATATTAAAAAGATTGAAAGATCCCAAATCAATGACCTAATGATACATCTCAAACTCCTAGAAAAACAAGAACAAGCAAATCCCAAAACAAATAGAATGAGAGAAATAATAAAAATAAGAGCTGAAATCAATGAAATAGAAAACAAAAAAAAACCATACAAAAGAATTAATGAAACAAAAAGTTGGTTCTTTGAAAAAATAAATAAGATCGATAGACCCCTGGCAAACCTGACTAAAATGAGGAGAGAAAAAAACCCAAATTAGTAGAATCAGGAATGCAAAAGGGGAGATAACAACAAACACAATCGAAGTCCAGGAAATCATCAGAGACTACTTTGAGAACCTATATTCAAATAAATTTGAAAATCTAAAAGAAATGGACAGATTTCTAGATATATATGATCATACAAAACTGAACCAAGAGGATATTAAAAACTGAATAGATCTATAACACAAAATGAAATTGAAGCAGCAATCAAGAGTCTCCCCAAAAAGAAAAGTCCAGAACCTGATGGATTCGCTGCTGAATTCTATCAGACCTTTAGAGAACAACTGATACCAACCCTCCTTAAAATGTTCCACGAAATAGAAAGGGAAGGAAAACTGTCTAACACATTTTATGAAGCCAGTATTACACTTAATCCAAAACCAGGCAAAGACACCTCCAAAAAGGAGAATTATAGGCCAAACTCCTTAATGAACACTGATGCAAAAATCCTCAATAAAATAATGGCAAACCAAATTCAACAACACATCAAAAAGATCATTAGCCATGACCAAGTAGGCTTCATCCCAGGAATGCAAGGGTGGTTCAACATACGAAAATTAGTAAACGTAATAAACCACATTAACAGAAGCAAAGACAAAAACCACTTGATCATTTCAATAGATGCAGAAAAAGCCTTTGATAAGATCCAACACCATTTCATGATAAAAGCTCTAAGAAAACTAGGAATAGAAGGAAAGTATTTCAACATTATAAAAGCTATATATGACAAACCTACAGCCAGCATTATGCTTAATGGAGTAAAACTGAAACCATTCCCTCTAAAATCAGTAACTAGACAAGGATGCCCACTATCTCCACTCCTATTCAACATAGTACTGGAATTCCTAGCCAGAGCAATTAGGCAAGAAGAAGGAATAAAATGAAACAAATAGGTAAAGAAACTGTCAAAATATCCCTATTTGCAGATGACATGATCTATACCTTAAAGACCCAAAAAACTCTACTCAAAAGTTCCTAGACACCATCAATAGCTATAGCAAGGTAGCAGGATATAAAGTAAACATAGAAAAATCATTAGCATTTCTATACACTAAGAATGAACAAACTGAAAAAGAATATATGAAAACAATTCCATTTACAATAGCCTCAAAAAAAATCAAATACCTAGGTGTAAACCTAACAAAGGATGTGAACGACTTCTACAAGGAAAACTATAAACTTCTGAAGAAAGAGATTGAGGAAGACTATAGAAAGTGGAGAGATCTCCCATGCTCATGGATTGGTAGAATCAACATAGTAAAAATGTCTATACTCCCAAAAGTAATCTACATGTTTAATGCAATTCCCATCAAAATTCCAATGACATTCATTAAAGAGATCGAAAAATCTACCATTAAATTTATATGGAAACACAAGAGGCCACAAATAGCCAAGGCAATACTCAGTCAAAAGAACAATGCTGGAGGTATCACGATACCCGACTTCAAACTATATTACAAAGCAATAACAATAAAAACAGCATGGTACTGGCACAAAAACAGACATGAAGACCAGTGGAACAGAAGAGAGGACCCAGATATGAAACCACAAAACTATAACCAACTTGTCTTTGACAAAGGCGCTAAAAATGTACGATGGAGAAAAAGCACCTCTTCAACAAAAACTGCTGGGAAAACTGGTTAGCAGTCTGCAAAAAACTGAAACCAGATTCATGTATATCACCCTATACCAATATTAACTCAAAATGGATCAAGGATCTTAATATCAGACCACAAACTCTAAAGTTGATACAGGAAAGAGTAGGAAATACTCTGGAATTAGTAGGTATCTGTAAGAACTTTCTCAATGGAACCCCAACAACATAGCAACTAAGAGATAGCATAGATAAATGGGACTTCATAAAACTAAAAAGCTTCTGTTTATCAGAAGAATGGTCTCTAAACTGAAGAGAACACCCACAGAGTGGGAGAAAATATTTGCCAGCTACACATCAGACAAAGGACTGATAACCAGAATATACAGGGAACTTAAAAAACTAAATTCACCCAAAACTAATGAACCAGTAAAGAAATGGGCAAGTGAACTAAACAGAACTTTCTCAAAAGAAGAAATTCAAATGGTCAAAAAACACATAAAAAAATGCTCACCATCTCTAGCAATAAAGGAAATGCAAATTAAAACCACACTAAGATTCTACCTCACCCCTGTTAGAATAGCCATCATTAGCAACACCACCACCAATAGGTGTTGGTGAGGATGTGGGGAAAAAGGAACCCTCTTATGCTGCTGGTGGGAATGTAAACTAGTACAATCACTCTGGAAAAAAATTTGGAGGCTACTTAAAAAGCTAAACATTGACCTACCATTTGATCCATCAATACCACCTTTGGGGATATACCCAAAAGACTGTGACACAGGTTACTCCAGAGGCACCTGCACACCCATGTTTATTGCGGCACTATTCACAATAGCCAAGTTATGGAAACAGCCAAGATGGCCCACCACCGACGAATGTATTAAGAAATTGTGGTATCTATACACAATGGAATTTTATGCAGTCGTGAAGAAGAACGAAATGTTATCATTCGCCGGTAATGGATGGAATTGGAGAACATCATTCTGAGTGAGGTTAGCCTGACCCAAAAGACCTAAAATCGTATGTTCTCCCTCATATGCGGACATTAGATCAAAGACAAACACAACAAGGCTGTTGGACTTTGATCACATGCTAAAGTGAGAACACACAAGGGAGGTATGAGGATAAGTAAAATACCTAAAAAACTAGATAGCATTTGTTGCCCTCAATGCAGAGAATCTAAAGCAGATACCTTAAAGCAACTGAGGCCAATAGAAGAAGGGGACCAGGAACTAGAGAAAAGGTTAGATGAAGAAGAATTAACCTAGAAGGTAACACACATGCACAGGAAATCAATGTGAGTCAACTCCCTGTACAGCTATCCTTATCTCAACAAGAAAAAACCCTTGGTCTTTCCAATAATTGCTTATGCTCTCTCTTCAACAAAATTAGAGATAAGGCCAAGGGCAAAATAGTTTCTGCCAGGTATCGAAGGGGTGGGGAGTAGAGGGAGGGTGTTGGGGAAGTGGGGAAAAATGACCCAAACATTGTATGTACATATGAATAAATAAATAAATAAATAAATAAAGATATAACCAGAAAAGAGAATTATATACCAATACCTTTAATGAATATAAATGCAAAGATTCTCAACCAAATACTCACAAACAGAATTCAACAACACACCCAGTCAGTTTCATTCTAGGAATGCAAAGATGGCTCAACATATGTAAATCCATAAACATAATACAGAATATAAACAGAAGCAAAGACAAAAACCACATATTACTCTCAATAGACACAGAGAAAGCCTTTGAGAAATCCAACACCCTTTTATGATAAAAGCTCTGAAAGAACTAGGAATAGAAGAAATGTTCCTCAACATAATAAAGGCTATATATGACAAATCCAGAGCCAACATCATACTAAGTGGAGAACTGAAACCATTCCCCTTAAAGTCAGGAGTGAGACAGGGCTGTCTGCTTTCCCCACTCCTATTCAATATAGTTTTAGAATTCCTAGCCACAGCAATGAGACAAGAGCAAGAAATAAAAGGGATTCATATAGGGAAGGAAGAAATCAAACTATCCCTATTTGCAGATGACATGATCCTATACATAAGAGACCCCAAAACTCTACCAAAAAAAACTATTGGAAATTATAAACTCTTTTGACAAAGTAGCAGTATACAAAATTAATATACAGAAATCAGTACTAGCTTTCCTACTACTGATTGGTATATTATATACCTATAATGCACAGACTGAGAAAGAAATCAGGGAAACAATCCCATTTGCAATAACCTCAAAAACAATGAAGTACTTTGTAATAAATTTAATGAAAGAAACCAAAGACCTTTTCAATGAAAACTATAAACCACTGAAGAGAGAAATCAAAGAAGACATCAGAAGATGGAAAGGCCTTCCATGCTTATGGATTGGTAGAATCAGCACTGTGAAAATGATCATACTACCAAAAGCAATCTGCATGTTCAATGCAATCCCTATCAAAGTTCCAATAACATTCTGCACAGAAATAGAAAAAACAATCATGATATAGAAACACAAAAGTCCTCGAATAACCAAAGCATTTCTAAGCAAAATGCCCAATGCTGGAGGCATCACAATACCTGACCTCAAACTATACTACAGAACTATAACAATAAAAACAGATGGTATTGGCACAAAAACAGACAGAAAGACCAATGGATCAGAATAGAAGATCCAGACATAAACCCATGCATCCACAGCCAAGTCATCTTCAACAAAAGTGCCCAGAACATATGATGAAGAAAAGGCAGCCTCTTCAAAAAATGTTGATGAGAAAAATGGATATCCACATGTAAAAGGCTGAAACTAGATCCCTGTGTTTCTTCCTGTACCAAAATCAATTCATAGTGGATCAAAGACCCTAATACAAGGCCTGAAACTTTGAAACAACTCTAAGAAACAGTAGGAAATATACTGGAACACATAGATATAGGGAATGACTTCCTAAAAAGCACTCAAAAGGCTCAGCATCTAAGAGAAACAATGAACAAATAGGACTGCATCAAAGTAAAGAGCTTCTGCACAGGAAAGGAAATAGTCACCAAACTCAAGAGACAGCCCACAGATTGAGAGAAAGTCTTTGCCAGCTGCTCATCCAACAAGGGACTAATATCCAGAATTTACAGGGAAATCATAAAACTAAGCACCCAAAGAATCACCACCCCAATGAAGAAATGGGCACATGAATTAAACAGGGAATTCTCAAAGGAAGAGGTAAAATGGCCAGTAAATACATGAAGAAGTGTTCATCTTCCTTGGTTATAAAAGAAATGCAAATCAAAACACTTAGATTTCATCTCACCCCAGTTAGAATGGCCATAATCAAGAGTAATAACAACAAATGCTGGCAAAGATGTCACGAAACAGGAACCCTGTACACTGTTGGTGGGAAAGCAAATTATTACAACCACTATGGAAAGCAGTACAGATATTCTTCAAAAAACTAGAGATAAAACTGCCATATGAGCCAGTGATTCCGCTCCTGGGCATCTACCCAAAAGAACATAAGACAGGATACAGTCGAGACATCTGTACACCAATGTTCATCATAGCACTATTCACAATAACCAAGCTCTGGAAACAATCCAAATGCCCTACAACTGGATGAATGGATCAAGAAATTGTGGTATATATACACAATGGAATATTACTTAGCCAAAGGAATAATGCTATGTGGTTTGAAGGTAAATGGATGCAACTGGAGGACATCAAGTTGAGTGAAGTTAGCCAGGATCAAGAACACAAAAGCCACATGTATTCTCTCATACAAGGAAGACAGATCCAAAGATAAGCATATACACAAAAACAAGCATGATCATATACAAACTCAGGTATAGAACATGTTTGTAGCAGTGGAACTACTCTATGGAACGTGGGGAAAGAGGGAAAGGAAAAGAGAGTGATAGAGCATCAGTAATATCACATAGCATAAGATGTGAAGGTAGAGTATATAAGGGTGTGTACTGAAAGCTGTTAAAAAATGAGGGGGAGGTAAAAGGGGTAAGGGAGAGCAATCAAAGGGATTGAACAGACCAAAGAAAAGCACACCCACAGAGGACTTACATTGAGTCATCCCTTTGCACATCAACTTAAATATTAATAATGAAAACCAGAACTGTAAAATAGGCACAGTGTTGTGGGGGGGAGAGGAAAGGGTACTAGTGGGAAGCAGGAGGGTGAAAGAAGGAGCTTAAGGTGACAGTATATGGTTGATGGACTTCATATACCTATATGAAACAGAACTAAAAAACCTCTTGCAATTGCTTTAAGTGAGGTGGGGAGGTTGCTGAGGGGTAGAGATGATGGGGGAAATGTAAATACTAAGACTAATCGGAATTGTCACTATGAATCCCTCCCTGAAGATAATGAATATATCCCAATAAAAAATTTTTTTAAATAAATAAAATACAGACTCAACATAAAAAAAATGTGAGTTAACACTACTGCCTTGTTGACTGTGAGACTCCTGAGCTGGAAGGGAGAATGTTAAAGATACTTGTTTTGATTCTCTCCTGTACACCTGACAAAGTGATGTCCAGAGACAAAAAAGGGTGTGTGTGTGTGTGTGTGTGTGTGTGTGTGTGCGTGTGTGTGTGTGTGTGTAGATCAATGAGGTTCAAGTGTGTCAGTGGGAAACGTGTTAGGGCACATTCTTCTTGCCTATTGTTCTCTAAAGTGAACTACTTTAAGCCAAATAGCCAAAATGGTTCACTTGCAAAATAAATGAGAAAATGCGTCAAAGGTTTAAAGCACAGAAAAATGAAATAAAACTCTTGTCAAGTCAACCTTTGCAAAACAGAAAGGAAAATGTGATGGTGGTAAATATTTCTATCAATGAACTTTTAAGAAAGGCATTTAATGAGTTTTCTGTTGTAAATAATGTACAATAAACAGGCTATTTGACCTTCTCCAATGATTTTAGTTGAAGAGCTATATTCCAGTGGATAATGTTCACGGCAAATTACCCATCACGATGCTGGCATTCATTGTACTCACCAATGTGCACTGAGGCCTAAGTAGATCATGACCTATGCAAAGTGGATAAACTACTTCCATTTCTGAACAAAAGCTGGCTGGTTTTAAAACTGAATTGGCAGAAAGTAATATCACAACTACAATTTTAAGATACAGGAATAGTTTATAATTCACTTCAAGTAAGTTGTATATATATATTTTATATGTGTAATATGCAATATGTATGTGTTTATATACATGCACACACATATACACACAATGTTACTCTCCTTTCATTTTTCTCCCTTCTTCTTTTACCCTGAAATTCCTGTAAGATGTCAAGCTGGCTCATACTAATGGAAGCTACTGTCTTCAACTGTCCATAAAATTCTCATCTTGAATAAGGTTATTCTGAATGATTGCACTGTAGTAGTTAGGAGCACTTTAGTGCTTTGCCAACTTGGATTGGAGTCCCCAAACAAAATAATTGTGAAGACTTATACAAGTTCTTTAACTTTTAAAGATTTGGGTTCCTCTTCTCTAAAATAGGCTTCCTATGAATATTAACTTACATGTAATCACAAAGTATGTAGGAGAGCTGAAGACATAAAGTATAAGCACTCCAAAACGATAGCTAGTGCTGTGCTTGGCTCTTGTAAACATTAACCCATCTAGCTCTGCACAGGATATGTACAATTCTATCATCTTCCCAAATGTTTCCACAGAGGTATCTTTTAAGACAGAGGACAGTCACTTATGTTCCTGATACCCAAGGAATTGAAGTCGATGCCATGTAAATTTTACTACATATTCATGAATATATCCCTTGTTTTAATACAAAAATGTTTTCAACTACCTGCCACAAAGAGTAAGTATTGGTTGAAGTAGACATTGGGCTGAGAAAAGCTAACTTTGAGAAGCACAAGTTTAACAATCTGTGTTAGGTCAAACAAACAAACAAACAAAACTCCCCTTCACTATGAAGTTATTGTATTACTGCTTGGAGTGGTTCCACAATTTCTTAACCATAAATATTTACTGAATGGTGTCCTGACCCTTCTCAAAGGGCTGAGGTAAAACTAGTGAAAGCTCTTCTCATTAAGGGTTTTGGTGAAAGGGGCAGTAAGTTTAAATAGCATCACTAGGAGTAAAATAAAAATCATAGCCCCCAAGAAGGAAGAAAGGACAGTCAAACAAGAGCCTGAAGACAATACAAAATAATGAGGTCAAAAGGAAAGTTAAAGACACCAAAAACTGAGTCCAGTTAATTAAGGCAGGAATAAGGCTGGGAATGACAATTTCCTACTGGCAGTGTGATATGAGACAGGTATGGCAACGAAATGCTCACCATGAGCATGGGACTATGCTAGGGGCCATAATCAATGCATGCCTAGAAGACAGGTTCTTTATCCCTGAAAAACATCAAATCAAAGCTCAAAGAGGTTAAATAATTTGTCCAAGATTGCACAACCAATACATGGAAGAACCAAAATTCAAATTCAAGTATTCTAGGTTCGGTATCCTTGTGTTTAACCACCCGGCCATCATGTATTAAGGAAGTGAAATGGAACCTCAGGAAAAAAGAATGAGAGAAAGAGAATCCTTGCCAAAATACCTTAGATAACAGTGATGCATTGTGAGAGCACATTAAGGTTAAAGAGAAGGGAGGCAATGAAAAATAGTTTAATCCCCACAAAAAGAAGAATGGAGCCTAATGCTATTTCTATGTCATTACAAAATTATCTATGGATTTCATCAGTGTAGCCACAAAGTCAACAACTCAAAAAGTCCATTAAATGTCTCTAGCATCTCATCTCAAAAAATCATTTTGTCTCTCCACCATCCATATACAGATCTTAGGGAAGGATTCTGATTGGCGCTACTTGGATCTCTCCCCCCAAAAAAATTATTCTTACCATAATAGTGGAGAATTAAGTTTGGCAGTTCTCAGTAACACTTGTGGCTAAGTAGTGGAGTCTGTTTTTAAAAAGAGACTAGGAGCAGGGGTTTAAGAGAGATGGCTACTTTTAGCCAGAAACAATAGCTACTAGAATCTAATACTAAAGGCATATGGAATTTGCTGGTCTTGAACTAGGAGACAATATGATAATTCTTGTAATTTAAGCTGAGTCAGGCAACTAACTTCCAAACTGGCCCTAAGAACAACAATAATACCTGCAAAAGTAAAATATTATGTTTATCTTTACAGTTAAAAAAGCACTTTCTGTACAACACTTCTCTTATAAAATAATTTACTTTCCTTACTAGAAGAAGAGATCTAATTTACTGTCATCACTTCATGGGTCTACTCTTATGTTGATATCTAATGTTTTACTTCTCAAAACAACAGCTCTGTTAGATATAAATGATATAGACACTCCAGAATCTAAACAATTTACTCTTGATGTCAACATCTATGACCTAACTCTTGAGTCTTCCCACCTCTAAAGTTGTTCTTGCTGAGCCATTGGTCAACACCTGAGAATCCACAGGATAAAGTAGTACTGCCAAAACTGAGGCCTTAATGTCTGAAAGGGGACCCATTAGTCTCAGCATATAAATGTGTGCATGCTATAATGTGAGGCTGGGACTATAAAAAGAGTGCTGATGTCAAAACTGTTTTGAATTTGTAATGTGAACATGAAGTATCTCAACACAGAAAATGAAAATAAAACATAGGCAGATACCAGCAAAATGTTCAGGGAGCCAACATAGATTAACAACATAAGTAAAATGATATATTTCATTTTGTTAGTTTAATAACCTGCTATGGACCAGGCACTGTGCTGGTCACTAGGTCTAAAAATATAAGTGATATAATCGCTGAATATGAGTAGCTTAATATTTGGGGAAGGAAAACAATGCATACAGATAATGACAACCTACCATGCCAGTTGCTGAGCTACTAAGGGAGTCTTTGGTATTAAGAGATCACAGGAATAGGGAAATTAGTCTGTTTTAGAGGTTAAGCATAGACTTCCTAGAGATTATAACACATCAGCTGAGTTCTGAAAATAGGGTAAAGCTAAAATAAGCATCCAAGGCAGAAGGAAAAACATGAATATATATACAGAAGTATGGAACAGCTGGAGGTATCTTGAGACAAGTGCATATTTGCAAATAAGTCTTAACTCCTAATGCAATGGTATTAGGTGATGGAATATTTAGGAGGTGTTTAGATGATTTCTTCAGGGTATGATCCCTATGATGAATTAGTGTCCATATAAAGAAGGGCAGAGATACCATGTGAGATGACGGCAAGAGGGCAGCCACCTACAAGCAGGAAGTGGACTTTCACCAGAACCCAATCATGTTAACACCCTGATCTCAGACTCCAGTCTCTAACACAGTGAGAAGTAATATTTGTTGTATAACTCACCCAGTTCACAGTATTTTGTTATAGCCCAAGTAGACTTAGACAAGCAGCTAGGAATCATTTCATGGAAAGCCCCAAAAGTCTCATTCAGGATCTTCTGTTTTACTTTATAAGCAGTGGGAAGTCTGAAGGTCATAATCAGAGGCCAAGGTCAGAGCAGCTTTGCTGAGAGTGAGCACAAGTCCCATGGCAGTAATTCACAAGGAGGTTGTTGCAGTAGTCAAGGAGAGAGGTGTTTGCAGCTTATAGTGATATAATCAAGAAGAGACAACAATTCAACAAACTCATGAAACAAAATTAAGATAACAAGATTATGCTGATGACAGTATGGGTGTGGAGCTGGAATATTATACTGGACCTGAGTACTAAACAGATAAGAGAAAATTTCTGGGTGTCCTAAACTTAATTGTAAGTTTTGGAAGTTACAGGAATGAAAGATAAGGGAATGTTAATCAGAATGAAGCTAAGGATTATGAACAAGAGATTATGTCACATTCTTGAATGCACATCAAAACCCTAACTCAAATCAATCCAAACACTGGAGACATAACTTATCCTGCTGACAACTCCAACCAATCCAGAGCAATAATTATACTTCTCTTTTGTGGACTGTATCCTATGCTAAAGATGTCTCTATTTTGCATACCCCCACTCTTCTTATCTATAACCAATATAATTCAATGTAAACAACTTATGCCTTCCTTCCCCATAGTTTTGTCTTAAATAATACACTTAGATATAGTCCAGCAGACATATTTCTAACTGGTCCTTTTTCTGGCCCAATACCCCCCTGTAATTCAGAGATAACTCAATCTTAAGAGTTTGGCTCAACCAGACCTAGGTAAACAGGAAGATGGCAGTGCAAATAAAGAAAGCAGGAATATAGGCAGGGGAGAAGGATAAGAAGCAAATGTGGGAGAAAGACGCATTTTTGACAAGAGATGGTTAAACTACTTGTGTACCACCCAAGTAAGTATGGCAAGAAAGTTACTTTTGAGACTCCTTTTAAGATGAAAATTAGAAGGCTAATTTGTAGAACATGGGAAACAAAGAGGAAATTTCACAGACTTTTAGGGATGAAAGAAGAAAAGTTATAAAGAATCAGGAATCACTGTGGCTTTAGTTCTCTTAGGAACAACACTCAAACTCCAAAGATAATGAACCTTCAGACTAGGATCCCACACAAGCCTCATATGCCAGTACTTGTAAGTAAATCTAGAAAAACAGACATCTTCAGAATAATTGTGGGTGTAGTTGTTGTCAAATGGTGTAAAATGGAATCAAACACATAAAGATCCAGTTGAATGTTTGTAAGAGCTGAATTGGCAAGAAAGACACACCCTAAACTAAAAGCCAGTGAGCCTGTTTAAGGTGGGGAAAAAAAAAAAAAAAACTTCAGATCTCTCAACTTTCTAGAGGCAGGAAGCAAGCCAAGCAGGATGCTTAGGTACCAAAAATGGCATAGTCCAATGCCCTCTCCAGAAATAGCCAAGGACAACGACACAAAAGGAAGAATGATTGAGAAGGCTGCGAAAGTCACCAAAGTAGACTTTTTAAAAGTGGAAAATAGGCCAGAAAATAGTAGGAAATTAGAGAACAAGTATCCTGTAATAGGAGTTCCAGCAAAGGAAATTGGATAAAAGAGAGGAGGAAATTATTGAATTAATAATTCAAAAACATTTCTCAAAACTCTTTAAGACATGAGTCTCCAAACTGAAAGATCTCACAATATATACAAATAGACTCACATTGAAGCACATATCATGAAATTTCAGAACATGGAAAGAAAGAGAAGATTCTACAAGTTTTATGAGAAGGAAAAAATAGCTCATATGATGAAGATAGAAGTCTGGTTGCTTTCAGAAGACTCACAGCAGCACATGAAACTAAAAGATAGTGGGAAATGTCTTCAAGTTATGAAAAGAAATCATTCCTATATATAGTTCTCTATCAATCAAATGTGAGCGTGGAATGAAATTGGTTTTTTAGATATTCGAGGTTTAAAAAAATATTTACTTCCGATGTACCACTTCTTGGGATTTGCTAAAGGAGGCCCCACAAATACAAGAAATGATCCAAGAAAATGAAGTTATGGAACACAGGAAACAGAAAACTCAGTTCCAACAAGAAACAAGAGGAATCTGAGAGTAATGACGAATAGATGCTAACCAGACAACTGCATTAAGGGGTGCCTGAGCAGGTTTGAGAAGTGTCCTCAAAAGTTGAACCTGCACAGTGTTGCATTGTCACCACCAAGAAGGCTTAATGGACCAAACGCTGGTGAAGTGCTGTCCTCTTCTGGAACAGGAGGGGATACTCAGGACACCATGAAGGAAGTTTTGCTCTGGCATACTTCTGAAGTGTCTCTACTGGCTAATATGAATCTGGAATCAGAAAATACAGAGCAACAAATACACCTTGACCATATTCCTACTAAATAACCGGTACCAATAATTCAATGCAAGGCTGCTGATAATCCATATTCCCAATACAAGCTCATGGTCATGCCCACTTACCTTCCTAGAAGACAAGCTTGTGAACTGGCTGCAGCCAGAGTATGACCTGCAAATGCCATCCAGATTTTCTTCTTCTGAAAGGCTGTATCTCCCAGTAGCAGAATTGTCCTTTCCTTTACAGCTAGGTTCATATTCGAAATTCTTTTTTTTACATGCTCACTTTTTATATTCTATTTATATGTAATAATCACTGATTAAAATATTAATTGAGAATAAAATAGGAAAACAAACATCTGTAGTAATACAGATCAATCTGATCATGGTGGTATATCTGTCAAAATTCAGTCAAGAAAATAAAAAATAATTTATTACTTTGAAAATGGAGGAGATTTGATACAAAAAGTAGAAAGCTAAGCGATTACAAAGGAAACACTGAGAGAAAACAAAGGTAATAACTGTAGGAGAGAGCTACCACCACAGGTTTGAGGAAACAAAAAAGAAGAGATGGTGTCACCAAACCCTAGACACAGAGAAGTGTGCTCAAACATTTGTGGAGGGAACCGCATCTGTTTCAGTTGCATTTCTGTGGAGTCCCTGCAGTTGGTTCTGGAGTTGCCACGAGAACATGGATACTTGGGCAAATTGCCACTGGTGAAACTAATACTCCAGGAATGGGAGAAAACTGAGACGTTCCTTCTTCCCTCCCCACACTCGCTGTTGGTAAAAGCTTCCAGGAAGCCATCTGATAAAGCAGTCTGGGAAACACCTTTGGCTGAGCCACAGTACCCAGCTGTGGTTCCACAGGTAAAGTAAGGGAAGGTAAATTTGTTGCTGAGAACAACAATTTGTTGCTGATAAATAACTAGCTGTAGTTATTTATCTTGTGGCTGCATCTGACAATGGGACTAAAAACAGAGGCAGTCATTGCTTTCTATGTCCTTTGAATCTTTTATAAGAATATATCTACAGTTTCTTTGAAATTTAAAAATTAACAGATGTTTAAAGGAAAATTTTAGGTTGATTATGAATTGAAGAATCTTTACATTTGTTCAAGCATTCATGAAAGAAACAAAAGCCTTTCTTAAGAAAAATACCATTTTGAATTTTATTCAGCCATGAAGAAGAATGAAATTTTGTCATTCACAAGTAAATGGATGGAACTGGAGAACATCATCTTAAGCAAAGTCAGTCAGGTTCAGAAGGCCTCCCTCATATGCAGATTATAGACCTAAAACAAATGCAGTAATATTATTGCACATGGGTCACACACGGAGGGGAGAATGCTCATGGGAGGAACAGGGAAAGGGAAGGAAACCTAAAACCTGAAAGTGTTTGATGCGCCCACTGTAGAGGAGCAAATAAAGTCATCTTAAACTGGCAGAGGCCACTATGGGAAGGGGACCAAAAGTAGTGAGGAGGTCTGGTAGAGATAAACTAGTGTGGGTTGTAATACATATGTGCATGGAAGCAATGCTAGGAATCTCTCTGTGTAGCTATTTTTATTTCAAACTAGCAAAAACACTATGTTTTTCTTATTATCTTTTATGTCTTCTCTTCAACAAAATCAGAGAACAAGAAGACAGAACAGGTTCTGCCTGGAAGTGGGGGTGCAGGGGAGGTGGCCCAAACAAAATTTTTAAAAAGATACCATTTTTTCCACAGTATATAGTTCCTACTACAGTGTTATATAGCATCAAGAAATTTCTGAATAATTCTAATGGAAATTATTATACTCAAATTTGCTTTATAGTGAATAACCAAGAATAGAAGAGGCAAAGTCTCCATATGGAGAGAACTGTCAAAGAACTAGAATTATCCTTTGCCATGACAGGAAAACTCAAGATCAGGCATGGAGATCATGCCAGCTGCTCGAGAGACAGAGGCCTGAGGATTGTGAATTCAAGGCCAATACAGCCAAAGTTATCAAGATCCTACCTCAAAACCAAAATGAAACTAAAGGGCTAGGGTAGTGGTTCAAGTAGTAGAGTACTTAGCATGACAGGCCCTGTATTCAAACCCCAATACTGTTAAAAAAAAAAAAAAACCCCAGGAAGTCCTTGCCTTCAGTCTTCTCTTCTATCACTTTCTGGTTACATCTTGGATCAGTTGTTTTGTATTTTGAAAGCTCATTTTCTCATCCATAAGATGAAGAAAAGATTTCCTGATGAAACTATAGCAACATTATAACTCCAAATATATTAAGTTGTTGTCATTAAAGGAAGAACAAAATAATAGGATTTTAGAAGTCATTGAAAGTTATTTAAATAGATAAAAATCATTTCACCCAAGAAGCGTATTTCTCTACATCTGGTTGATATTATAGCTCTTTCAATGGAGCACACACGTGCTGGCAGTAAATGAGGTGCTCATTCAAGATCTGGTACTCCCACTCAAATATATCTATTTTATAGAAAGCATAATGAATTGGATGCTGTGCTAATTTTACCCAGGAAAAGCCTAGCTGGTGGCTTGCACCATCACAAACCCAGGACAACACCAGCACACACGGAAGCAAAGTGTGCTCTTGGCTTTGGGACTGCCATTGCTATTTACAGAGACTAGCAATGTTTGTCTGATTCTGAGACAACAGGAATTACTTTAGTCTTTGTTCAAATTTCATTTTGGATTGCTGTATGTCAAGTTTTTCATTTGCTGACATTGTTTTCTAGCCCTGCACAATTCTGTCATGTAGTGTGAGGCTGAGCGTCCATCTGTCCCTATATTTTTCTCTTCTACTTTGAAGCTACTCACTGCATTTTCTGATGCCTTACGTAAAATGGAAACTTTTATATTCAAATATAAAAATGTAAATATAAACTAGTAAGTGTATAGCTTTAACATTAAGAACATTGTACATGTTGGCATATGTGTTAGTAACTCACCTTTTCATGCTTTATTTCAAGCATTTTATTTCAAGCATTAAATTTCAAACATTTATTGAATGTTTTGCAAGTATCATGTTATGGATACAAAAGTAAGATAATTGCACTTAAATACATATAGACCAAGACACAGAAATGGAAAGTTTAAATACAGTGAATGTCACAAAAGGCAAAAAAAGAACGTCAGAGAGTTAGGGAAGTGGGATGAAGCTCAAGTTCAAATTCATGGCAAATCCAGAAATTTTGGCAGTAGAAATGTTATACTCCTTACTCACCAATCTAGACATCCCTAGGTAAATTTCATTCTCTCTCATCTCACCTCCATTGGTTTTGTGGGAGGGGCTATATGGTTATATGTGTGTGTCTATATGTAAGTTGTTGTTGTACCACTGATATTGTTGTGTTGTTTTGTTAATATTTCCCTTTTAGTTCTTTGTACACAGATAGGCAAATTTGATAAATGCTCTTTGTCCTGTTCTGCCAAACAAATCCTCAGTTGTGTGAAAGGTTCTCTCTGAGCCAGATTGATGTTCTTGGTCTCTAACTTAGAATCAAAATCCTATTAACTCAGTGAATAGTATGGAGACAAATGGTTTAAAAATAAATTGAATTTGAAACCTGAAGCAGTTAGATAACCTAGTTCAGAGTTAATCAACATCAGCACCACTGGAATTTTGAGCACGTAGCTTTTTGCTGTGAGGCAGTGTCCCATATATTATGCTTGGCAGCATCCCTAACTTCTAACCATTACCTACCAATAACTTCCTGTCACCCGAGTTGTGACCAAAAATGTCTCCAGACATTCCCAAATGTCCTTTCAGAGATAAAATCACCCTTAACTGGAAAAACCACTGCCCTGCTCAAACTATATTATGTCAGTGATTCTCAAAACAACTGTGAAGTGTAGATTGTAGAGCTAGTTCAATAGTTTGGGCAGTATTTGCTAAAATTCTTGATATCATTTCCAATTGTGAATAGATAGATCTGAAATGAGTATTTATGCTAATACACATAATTATAGATTATAGTAATAGATTATTGGGCTTCTGAGATTCTGCAGGAAGTATAGCAGCTGATGCACATGGCTATAGCGTGCACTGAGCAATTACTATGTGTCCAGTTAGTAAGTGTTTTACATTCACTATCTCATTTAATCCTAGCAACAACCCCACAACATACAAGCCAACTTCATCTGAGTCAGCAGATAAATAAGAAAACTGAGGTTTAGAAAGATTAAGGGAGAATTTATAGTCAATACAGTAATCTAAACTGACACAGGCAACCAACATCTCTCCTACTGCAACAAATAGAAGTGCTAGATCGGGGGCCAGTGAGATTTTAGTATTTACTTTTTTAATTTACATAAATTGTATCTATTATGTACATGATAAATCAAGACAATGGATTTATGGGTAAATCAAGAGAATTAGCATGTGTATTACCTCACATACTTACAATCTTTCCATGACAAGAACACCTACAATCTACTCTCAGCAATTCTAAAGTATATAGTATATTGTTATTAACCACAGTCACCATGATGTATAATAAACTCTTGAAATTATTCCTCCTGTCTAACTGAAATTTTCTGTCCTTTGATCAAAGTCAAAAAACAAAGTTTTTATCTAAAATAAATACTAAACATTCAAAGCAAGAATGGTGCCAAAAATGAAAAGGGAATCCATAGTAGTGATGACATTGAAATCAGGTGGCTATAATGGAATTATTGGTGTTGGAGGCATTAAGACTCCAACAGAAAACCAAAAGTGGAGTCTCTGAACAAAGTCAGATAGGGAAATTCCCTTGGTAAAGTTTCATCCCTGCAGCCATGATAAACAAATGAGCCATTATCCCTGAGCTTTGAATGGAAAAAGTCTACCTCAAGAAAGAAGATTCCCCAAACTTCAACTTGCAAATGTGTGAGATCCAAACGCTCTCATGGAGACCCCAAGATAGAAAAATAATATACTAACATGCCCAGAATGAATAGATGTATAGGTGTACCCAACAGAAAACCATGATTGTTCCAACAAGATTATGTCTATAAAATAGTATATGAAGCCCCAACAATAAATAGTTCCATTAAACCTGAACTGAAAAAAAATATAAAACATATATGAAAATATGTTGTCATGCTAGTAGTCAGAGACTGAGAAATTATCAAGAACAAGGCAATCTGAAAATTAAAATATAAAATTACCAGTGTGTGACTACCAATGAGGTAGGTGGAAAGAAACAAAACCACAGAGTATTATGAAAGGCAGATATGGAAAACAAAATTTTAAATGAAAATTATAGACATTGAAATTTAAGAAAAAAAACTCAGTGGCTAAGATAAATAAAAGATTTCCCTGAAACAGGACTGTAAAATAGGTACAGTGGAGTGAGGAGTACTAGTGGGATGGAAGAGGGTTAATGAAGGAGATTAAGGTGAGCGTATATGGTTAACAGATGTCATATACCTATAGAAATAAAACAAAGAAACCTCTTGCAATTGCTTTAGGTGGGGTGGGAAGGAGGTTGAGGGGGAGAGACGATGGGGATGATGTAACTAATGTACAATATAAGTCTAATCAGAATTGCCACTATGAATCTTCCCCTGTATAACAAATATAGCTTAAAAAATTAAATAAAAAAAAAGATTCCCCTGAGAAGAGAATACCTAAACAGAAAAGAGTTCTATAGGAATTATCCAGGACATATTATAGGGGGATACAGAAAGGGGACCTGGAAGATAGAAAGAAGTTTCAATTTGCATGGAATTGGCATATTAAATTGAAAGAATAGAAAACAACTCATGATTTAAAAGATGCTGGCTGAGAATTTTTCAAAATTTAAAAAAAGGCACCAGAAGGCATGGGTCCTCAGAGAAATGAGGAGCTCCTACCGAAGTAGTATGTTACATATTACACCCTCACAAAACATACAGGGTATAGCTACTATTTATTTACCATCCACCATTACCAGGTCACTTCTGAATTCCCAGAAGGCATGTAACCATGTCTGGAGATGATTTGGGGGTTGTCAAACTGGTGGTGGCTGGGAAAGTTTGTTTGCCACTCTCTTATAATGGATAAAAGCCATGAAAGCTGTTAAACATCCTACAACACATAGGACATCCTTCACAAAAAAGAATTATCTGGCCCAAATATCAATAGTGCCAATATTGACAAACCCTCTTTCACATAATACTCACTCCAATCAATGAGTATTATTACCTCAAGGAAACAAAGAGTTTAAGTAACTTGGCTGAGGTTGTACATCAAGTAAAGAATAGAGCTGGGACTTAAATCTATGTTGGTCTCACTCCAAAGCCATGGCCTTTACACTGTATTGTTTCACTGAAGTTCAAGCCAATAAAGACGGATGGTGAATGTTAAAAATAAGTGCAGCCACCTACAATGCACAGAAATTCTACTACTTAAACTCTTTCCTGAAATGGTAGCCTTACAGATTAACCAACCAGGCTTATCTCTCTTATCTCTTTTTCTATTTCCAGCTCTGTGTGTATTCATATCCCATGATGAAAAAGAGGGTGATGTAATTTTCTGCTCTTTTAAAAAAACACTGCCTAATGCTCACCACCACACCAATGCCCCCTACCTTACTACTGCTGGTGACCTAAAATTTGAAATAGACTCTGCTTTTAAGGAGTCTCAGTCCCCTAGATTTACCATCTATTCCTTGATGGGATAACTTTGAATAGTGAATATTTTGCACTCATATTCTTCTATCAAATGGGCTCTCCATATGGTCTATGTCTTCTTAGCTCAGCCCAAACACACACATGAATAAATCAGCAGCAAATTTGGTAACAGGACACAACATTTGAATAAAAATGATGAACTGACACTACTGTACTGTTTCCCGGGCATGCTTTGATCTCTTAAATCATAGTGAAACTCACTTCAAAATAAAAACATGTTTAAATATGTCATTCTATTTGTATTCTAAAAATTAGACTCTTGAATGCTTTTCAATCAAATGAGTAGTTTTATTATGCTGTGTAGAAATTGCCTATGTTTTTGTTATTATGGATAGCTCAAAACTCTCACAAGAAATCAAAGTTCATCCCAATGTGATTCTTTTAAAATTAGAAATATTCTTTTTAACTGATGGAGTTGTTCTCTTTTCAAAATCTTTTCCAAATGCAGTTCATCTTCTTCCATAAGTTTTGCTATTACTGTCTTCAGACATGGGTTTCCTTGGAAACTGGACCTCTAATGGACTTTAGCTACAAATAGGCTAAAAAATCCCTTTATTCATTTATCATTTCATTATAATTAAATCTTCTATATGATGTGGCCTACTCTCATGTATGGTATCTTGTTTCCATGGTAACAGAAATTTTCTACTATCCATGGTTCGAAATGCCTTCACAGTGTTTCTTGATGAACTGTGAGCCCAAAATTGCATTTTGTATACTTACATGTAGTGGAAGTTATAAAGAAAAGGCTGCAAAAAATTATCTTGTTTTCCATTTCTTTGAGATTTGCTTTTTGTTTTTATGATTCTTTTTCCTGATAAGCTGTCCTCCTAGAGCAACTTAATTTTGTGCTGCTAGGAAAAGCAAAATCCTCTACTAAATTGAGCAAACCCTATCATTTTTGTGGCTGGATTGCCATCTACAGTTCTTAAGACCCAGTGGCTGAAAGAAAAGAATACCAACTATGACATTTATATAAGACGGAGACAGAAAAAAGGATTTGAGAAACAATTTTCAATACTTCTTTATTAATTTTTAATAATCTATTAATATTACTTATTTACTAACAAAGGGAATATCACACTTTCATTTTTTACGTCAACATGGGCATTTGTGCATTCTAAGAGTTTGAAAACAATTCAGAAGAACTATAGTTACTAATTATATCCATAATACTGGAATAAAATTATGAATCCATAAATCCAACTGTTGTGTTAATTACATTGTAAAATTAACAAAGTTTTTATTTGTGCTATAGAATAATAAGAAATAACAATTAACCATACTTGGAATCGTTCCATAAATATTTATCAGTCACCCACCATAGCCAAAGCTTTCTTAAACCAGACTCCGAACAGTTCTAAATTCTAATAGCATCCAATTTGAAAAGTTCATGGTTTAAAAGATTCTCTTAGCCTGGAGTGCTGTTATTTCTGAAACCGTAAGACTGCAATAATTGAGGACTAATCGTACGAAGAATGTGTTGTGGATTGGACTGTCCTACTAAATTCCATCATGTGAACACCTTATTAGGACTTCAAGTCAAAGATGGATCATGTGCCATCTTGCATGGCTTCCTTTGTTCCCTGAATACATGGGTACAACTCATATGCACTTCAGAGTCATTAATAAATTAAATCCCCTATGGTTCTAACTGTGGAGCCTAATTGGGAGGAACCAAACTATTGAAGGAAGTGTATTCTTTGGAAAAGATGCTTTGTCTCTTTAAATCTCAGTTTTACAACAATGAAAAAGAGGTAACCAGGTTAGAGTACTTACTTTACAAAGCTGTCATCATAAATAATGAGATAAAATGTGACAATGGATTTTTATAAACTACAAAGTATGATATAAAAGATCAGTACTAACTTTGTTGAGGTTAGTGGCGATATGTAGGAGAAACTAGGGTTTGAGCTTGCTTGAGATCCAATAGTACAGAGCTAGGCACCCTGTACTGAAGACAGAGGGAAGTTGAACTTCAGCAGTCAGTAAGCCTTCCCTGGCCTCTGTAAACCCACAGCTCTTGCTAGCAGTGTATCTCATTCTTTGGGAGAACTCCAGGGAGAGTCACCTCTGCAATGGCCTGCTAATGCAATACTAACTGCTCTTTCATTTCATCTGAGTGGCCTTAAAAATTTAATGCCTCTGACTACAAACAAAATGAAGATCCAAAAGAAAATCTGATCAAGTTTGCTCTCTCTTCAGAAGCTGACCAATAAAAATACATTGTGCATGAATAAGAAAAATTTTCACTGACAATTGTAAAAGTGCTCTATTTTTTTCATACATATAAGTAACCTTTTAGGAATCCTTAAAAATTAAAAAAGAAAAGAAAAAAGATAAATCTTCTACCTCTCTGGTAATAATCAAATAAAGGACAACAAGAAATGTTCACCTCCAGAGATGCATCCAGCAGGAACTAGAAGGTAACAAAACTACAGCATGCCCTTCCTACACAATGCTTCCAAGGAAAAATCTGAAAGAGAAATCTATGCTGCAATGACCAAAAAAATGAGAGGAAGTTGAAAGTAAAAATTTAAATACTTACATTTCAAAATTAATTTTTTCTATTGCCCCCTTACACAGATGAGATGGACCTAGAAACTGGTAGAAGGTTAGAGGGATCTTTCCAGAAAGTTAGAACTATTCTATATTTTGATCAAGGTGGGAGCAACATGAAAACTCATCAAGCTGTACTTCTAAGATTATACTCTACCTAAATTACATATCAATGTTGCAAAAATGAAAAAATATTCTCCCAATCAGAATGTGAGACATAAAATTGATGTCATTTAGTCTATCGTTGATCTTAGTGATTTGTTTGGAGAAGCTCTAAAATGCTGTGTATCCCAAGAAAAGAAATGTGCTGGAAGTCTGCAATGTGATAATCTTTGATTTCTCAAAACACAACACAGGGAAGTAGTCAATTTGTTTGATCAAACCCATACAGGGATGTTTCATTATTGAGCTGATATTTGTGTGTCTTTTGCTATAATAATATTTGGCTCTTTTTCTTCTCCAAAGATTTTTTTAAAAAAATCCTATGTCTGCCTATGACTATTACTGGAACCAGAAAGCAGTTATAGAGCCCCCAAAGACCCATCTTTTAATGACATTGTGGATTAGGGCAGGAAAAATGGAACTGAATATGGAGGCTCACTAACTGATGAAAGTAGGGGGATAAACAAAACAGAAGGGAAATAAAGAGGGAGAGTAAGGAGTTTGCTGCAAGGAAAACATAATTCTAAAAGTAGTCCACTAAATTAAAACCCTGATGAAAATCATTCCATCATGGGTTAAAGAAATAGTTGATCTTTCTTGAGCATGGATTGACCCCCAAAAGATTTTATATTGGCACCAGCTGGGTTAATCATATTAAACTGATATCAATATCAACAATCCATGATGCCTTCGGCCTTAAAATAAAAAATGAAAAAAATTCTGCAATGTGTCCAAATGTAAACTACTAGAGAGAATATGTGTAAAGGCAAGCAGATTCCCAGAAAATGTCAGCACTTTGTAGGATGAACACTGGCAGCCATCTCAGTGTTGACAATATGCTAGAGAGGCTCGGAACATAAATCAATCTACATTTGTTCTCACAGGGACTGGGAGCTGGAATTACTGTTTCTGAAACTGGAGCCAATATTGTCACGGCAATATAAATGATGGAAACTTTGCCACTGTAGTTTGCCTTATCCATTGCAAGAACCTCCTGGCAAACGGTACCCTGGAATTTCATTAATTAGTGCTAACTATGATTGGCACTGTCAGAGAGGACAATAAAATAACCACAGTGTTTTTAGGAACATATGAGTGGCAGAGTCACTCGCAGGATAATACAAGGGCTTCCAACGTATTCAAGCTTATTTATGCTGCACATGATTTACCTAATTTGTCCTTTCTTAAGTTAACTTATAATTTTTTGCAGATTGAATATTGAAGGGTAAATTGTTTAACAAGTAGAAGCTATGAAACTGTTTTTCTCTAAAAATCATCAGATTTTAGATTGGGGAGGGCCCTTTGAAATTATCATACTCCACACCTTTACTTTACACATGAAGAAATCCAGTCCAGGAAAGTTAAGTGGCTTTCCCAACTGCACAAATTTAGTAGTAGAATTAAGACTAAAACCCAGGTACTCTGAATCCAGGGTTTATTTCTTTTTATCACATTATCTCTTAACTTGCAATTGTTTTCACTTGACTGACATTGAGGTGACATGTACCAGTTTGGAGTTGACATTGAGCTTCCTACAAGCCTTTTAGCTAATCAAATTGCATAAGGTCTTCCACTTCCATACAATGTCCTTCCGCAGAAGTTTTTTTTTTTTTTCATTTTTCTTTTATTATTCATATGTGCATACAAGGCTTGGTTCATTTCTCCCCCCTGCCCCCACCCCCTCCCTTACCACCCACTCCGCCCCCTCCCTCTCCTTCCCAAATACCCAGCAGAAACTATTTTGTCCTTATTTCTAATTTTGTTGTAGAGAGAGTATAAGCAATAATAGGAAGGAACAAGGGTTTTTGCTGGTTGAGATAAGGATAGCTATACAGGGAGTTGACTCACATTGATTTCCTGTGCGTAGGTGTTACCTTCTAGGTTAATTCTTTTTGATCTAACCTTTTCTCTAGTACCTGTTCCCCTTTTCCTATTGGCCTCAGTTGCTTTAAGGTATCTGCTTTAGTTTCTCTGCATTAAGGGCAACAAATGCTAGCTAGTTTTTTAGGTGTCTTACCTATCCTCACCCCTTCCTTGTGTGCTCTTGCTTTTATCATGTGCTCAAAGTTCAATCCCCTTGTTGTGTTTGCCCTTGATCTAATGTCCACATATGAGGGAGAACATATGATTTTTGGTCTTTTGGGCCAGGCTAACCTCACTCAGAATGATGTTCTCCAATTCCATCCATTTACCAGCGAATGATAACATTTTGTTCTTCTTCATGGCTGCATAAAATTCCATTGTGTATAGGTACCACATTTTCTTAATCCATTCGTCAGTGCTGGGGCATCTTGGCTGTTTCCATAACTTGGCTATTGTGAATAGTGCCACAATAAACATGGATGTGCAAGTGCCTCTGGAGTAACAGTCTTTTGGGTATATCCCCAAGAGTGGTATCCACAGAAGTTAATAATATACGTTCCCTGATAAACTCAGGAAAAGCATCCATGAAAGAGAAGACTCATTTTAATCTACCAGGCTTGTCACATTTGGTATGACAATTGCTAATTTTTCTTATTACATTCATCTTTCAATTGGAGAAATCATTACAGAGAAAGGCTATATTTTCCTCTTTATACACCAATAAGCAAAGTGCAGTTTAGTGAACCTTTCTGGGTTTGATATTAAGTTGGAACAGGGAGAAAAATTGATGGGAGGAAATTTTAGTTATTTTAATCCTGAAATTTGCAAAAAAAAAAAAAACAATTAAAAAATCCTATTTCTGAGTCACACTTGCCTACCACGCTTCTGGAGAATAGGGGCTGCCACAAAGCCAATAGAATCTCCTGGGTTAATCTCTACCTTAATCAACACCAGGAATATAAGGGCTTGCACTAGCATTTTAACAGTATGCCAAACAAATGGTAAATACTAAATGTTGCATGCATTCAGAGCAATATAGCATATCCAGGTAGGTTACACAACAACTAGGCACTTAATTCAAGTGACCATCAGGGAGTCACAAATTCAAAATACATCATTTTTATCCAGTTTTAAAATTGCTTTTAATGAACACTACTTTGTCTTAACTGCATTAAGGGACCCTATCGGAACAGTACTACAATATTGTCACTGTCTGCATATCTTCAAAGCAGTTGTCTGCTATCTCACACAGCATCTCTTTATGAAGACTAACCAGAGACTTTTCTCTACATCTCAACTCAGGAAAATCTCTGCAGCAAAGGGGGAATTTCTTGGGTGGGGGGAGGTGTTGTTTTTTATTTGGTAAGCCCCATGAAACTAGGGAAGAAGTTTGTTTAGTTTAAGGTAGGATGGACTTGCTCAAGATCACATACTAAAGGAGAAAGACTTAGCTCCAAGATAAGACAAGCCACATGGTAAAAAATATTCTATGAATGGGGATAAAAGTGTTAAAGACTAAAGCTGCTCACTTACCTTCTCTGAAGATCAATGTAGCAATAAGGCAAAGAGCTTGGCCTGAGGAGGTTTTAAATAGTAAGTCAAAGTCAGTGGAGTGAAGGAGTCATAAATCACATAGGTCTCAGGACCCTCTATCAGCCCAACTTTGAAAGAGAGGTTGTATTTCTGGAAAGACTTCCCTTCAGCTCTCTCTTCCCAACTCCACTTAGCCCCTGGCCATTCCAAAGACCACTGCAAGCAAAAAAAAAAAAAAAAAAGTAGTTAGACTCCATCTCAATAAATAAGGTGAGAATGATGGTGAATATCTGTAATCCCAGCTATGTGGGAGGTGTAGGTAGAAGAATCAAGGTCCACGGCCACCCCAGGCAAAAACACAAAACCCTACCTGAAAAAACTCCACCAAAAAAAGAACTGGGGGAGTGGCTCAAGTGGTAGAGCTCCTTCCTAGCAAGTGTAAGGCCCTGAGTTCAAACTCCAGTACAGCCAAAAAAAAAGTTTGGGGGATCTGGGGTGTAGCTCAACAGTGTAGTACTTGCCTAGCTTATTGGGAAGCTTTGAGCTTGCTCCCAAGCACCACACACACCAAAAAACAAAGTTTAAAAAAAAAAGTGTTTTGTGGGGGCTGGGAAAGTAGCTTAGTAGTAAAGCACTTGCCCAGCATGCACAAAATCCTGGGTTCAACCCCCAGTACCATTTTAAAAAGAAAAAGAAAAAGTAACAAAAAAAAAAAGGTGTGCATCTTGGAGTGACTATTCTACTTTGTGACAATAGAAATAATTTCTCCTGCAGCCACCTACTTTTCTGCTGTCATTTTTAAATCCATGGTTTTCTCTGCTGTTGTCTTTCTCTGATCTCTAGGGATTTATTCATTACAGCCAAAAAAGCCAGCGTAAGAATTTTTAGTCATAAATTATGAAATAATTATTGAAATAATTGTTAAATTATTAACTGAACTCACCTATGCATCACAACTTTCTTTTCTGCTTTTTTATGCTTCATCCACCTGCTGAAGTCCATGACATCAGGTTAAACTGTTCTCTTGCCAACCTCATTATCATTACTGGCCTCTCGTCCCATGTCCACCTCACATTTCTTAAAGATCAGAGTTGTCTTTTCTGCTTAGTAACCTACTGTCATCCTAAGTGATTTCAACATTTATTTGACCACCCAAAATCCCGGTCTCATTTTATGATGTCCTCCACTTCAAACTCTTACTTCTGCCCCACAATCCACTCCCATTATCTTAAAATCAGTTCTCTGACCCCTTCAGAAACTCTGCTCTTCGATTTCATTGGTATCTCTGCTGATTGCCCTATCTTATTTCTCCAAATCATCTGATCTCTTCTTTTTATATCAATCCCTATGTTTTAAGAACAACCATTTTAATAACACATAGTGTCACCTCAATTCCTCTATTTCTTTCTTCAGGACCCTTGTGCCCTCCTTCAATAGCTCATTTACTTCCCTTTTCCCTGGTTAGCCAGAACCGAGTGTGAGTTTGCAGTGTTTGCCCTCTGTGTTGTTGTTCATGCCAGGGTATGAAAGAAGAACTACTTACCAAGCCCCAACCACTGCCTTCCAGTTGAGGGCTGTGCTCCTTTGCCTGATGCACACAAAGGTAACTCTGCTCCCTGCACTCTTCTTGTTTTACAGAAAGGCACTGTGAGCTAGCCATGGCCCAGGGTAGCTAAGAACATCTGGAAACAAATTAAAAGATGTTTTTATCCTTAGACTTTCTTTGCAATATCTGACATTATTCAACACTTCCTCTTCTTGAAGCATCTTTCTATATTACTCTCCAAAACATTACTTTATGCTGGTTCTCCTATTGCCTCTTTTGAAGTTCCTTCCCTGGTTCTTCTTCCTCAAGAGTGCCTCCCTGATGAGCTTTCTGTTCCTCCCCACACCTTATTTCTGGAAGGATTCATTACCTCTCATTTTCTCAATTGTTCATTACATAAGTTACTCCCCAGTCTATCTCCTTACCTCTGATCTCCCCTCGATGCCAAATCTACTGCCCGACTGCCTACTGAACATTTTCATCTAGCCATTCCATAAGCATCAAAAATTTATGTCCAAACATAAATGCAACATTTCCCCAAATTTCCATTTCCCTCCACCAAATCCATTAAGATAGAAATTCCCAAGATTTTCTAAGATTGATCTCATTCACTAGCTTTCTATGTCTACTCATGAGTGAGCATCTTCCAAACCACTGACAACCCTGCCAAATGGAACAGAAAAGGAGGAGGAAGGACACACTGGCATTCTCTTCTTCAACTAAAACATCTAAAGCACCAATCTCCTCTGACCCTTAATCTTTGGAGTTTCTGGTTCTCAGCCTTCAGACTAGGACTGAGAGTTATACCACCAGCTTTCCTGCACTCTAGCTTGCTGTTGGTATACCAAGGTACTTCTCAGCTTCCATTATCACCTGAGCCAGGTTTCCAGATAAATGTTCTCTTTATCTGTCTGTCTATCTATCTATCTATCTATCTACCTATCTACCCATCTATCTATCTTTCTTTCTTATTGGTTTTATTTCTCTGAAGAACTCTAATTAATATACCTAGGTCATACTCCCTTCACCACATGCACTGATACATTCTGTCTGCTATGTACAACACATCTCAGCTTCACAGGACTCATCTCCTTTTATGTACCTATATCCATGATGACTGCATTTTATCTTCTCCATTCCATATATTCTACTTCATCCTTCACAATCAACTTAAAAAAAAAACAGAGCTGTTACACAGAAAAGGTCTTACTGCTGTGTAACATGTCAGCCATCTCAGTAGAAACACAGCAGCCTGTGGATTCTGTGACTGTCAGAGATGTTTTTTTCCAGTTAAGATGTTCTTGATACGAAATGATCACATGACCCCAGAACATGCCAGCAGTTTCCTAGCTTCCAGGTAAAAGCTTTGATTCCTTCCAGGTTGAATTTTCCTTGTCAAAACCACAAGGAATCAGAGGTCACCTAGCAGAAACCACAGTAAACAAATAAGGCTGTCAGGGTGTATATTGGTAAGATAATTACCCTCTTCTCTCCAGGAGGGATTTTCACCACAAACAGTTACATGTGAGAACTCTCTCATCACTTTTCAATTAACATTTCTATGATATCCCTTTTTATTTCAGATGGGTTTAATTGGAGTGACGTCTGGACTGTACTGATTCCCAGGCCCTCTACAAAGAGCAGACTCCCACAGCTGACTTCCACTGGTGAGCAAGAGCTGTGGAACACTGTCAGACTTCACTCTCCACTACTGCCAAATAAATCACTAGCTTTGTCATGCAATGTCAGTCCCCAGGTTTATGCAAATGAGGGGGCTCTAATTTTCACAATGTTAATTCAATCTTTTCAGAAATCATATCTCTGAGCTCATAATTTTATGTTATGACTATATTGCATGCAGATGAGAACTATGTTTTGTTACTTTCCGTTCCTGCAAAAACTCAGCATTTCTTCAACAAATAGAAACATTACCACATTACACTGCTGCTACCCAGTTTAGCTACACAAATTGTTTTGTTCACTCAAAAAAGAATGCATAGAAATTCTGTTTAAAATCTTATTCCTTGGTCCTTAGGTGGTTGATTTTTGGAAAGAATAACTCAACATGCTAAATTCTGCTGCTACACTTGTTCTTTGTTGGATAAAAACCACCACTTTTGTGCCTATATTTCATTAAACTTTTACGTAACCAGAAGGTAGCATTTATATTAGCAAAGATTCTGTTATATGGAAAATTACAGTTGTCACTCAACCATCAACCTCATGCTGATTTTTCTTCCTCTTCCTGATGTTCTTAAACCATAATAAGCCAGAACTAAAAGATATATTTAAGAACCTAGGTGCAACGTAGCATGAAGAGAATTGCTGCTGTCATAATTTCAACAATTGTATTGGCTTTAGGTTTGAGAAAACAATTTGGTATTTTTTTCCAAAGACCTCAAAGTCTCTGTTCATGAACCAGCTGGATATTCTCCCTTGAATTAACAAGCTTGATGAAAAACATTTGAGTCTCTGCATCCAATGATAATCATACCTAACGTTTCTGAGTGATAACAATTTGCCCAGAACTTCAAACACATCCTGTCAACATCCCTGTAAGAGGAATATTTTCATAATTCCCATTTTACATATGAGACATCTGAAGCTAAGGGAAGCAAAGGGATGGTGTGAGATGCACTAGAAAGTGATGGAACTGCAGGGTGAAGCTTTGATTATTTGCATCCTCATGCCAAAGAATGCCCTTAAGAGTGGGTTTTCATTTCTGCTCCTTCCCACCTTCAGATTACACTAATAACTGACTCATCTTGCTCAGATCAATTTATTATATCCACCACTACAGGGCCAGGTGTATAATTACCACTGAGGTAGACCTGCCGTGAATGAAAAGCACTTCCTGAAAGGAAGAGGCTCTGGGTCAGCCTAAGTTCTGTATTTTGTCGTTTACAAAGTGGGAGAAGACACTCGGAGAAATGTTTGTGAAGAATTTCAATTTAAGCCACTAGCTGTTACAATTTTGACTGAAAGCTAGAAGAATGTGCCAGCCGAAAATTCCACAAAAGAGACCAACTTATTCTCTTTTCTTCAATACTTAGGTCTCTTTTCAATGCTGACTAGAACCATTAAAAATTCTTTTAGGAGAGAAGGACCCAGTTCGGTGTTTCTACACAAAATATTTCTTCCTTTTATCCCATGAGTTTATTCATTCTATGGAGTGTGTCATTTCTGAAGGTCTTAGCTAATCCATCATCGTACAGTGGCACTTCATCAAATTGCCCATTTGTTCAATATTACAGGAAGACATCTTTTCACTTAGCAAATCTAATTTCTTATTTCTTGATTGTGGGTTAAACTTAAGGATAATAAGTTGCATAAGTTCAATTTCTCCACCTTAAACGCTCATGAAGAGCTACTCTGCCAACTCTAATTTTTACTTCTTGATTGTGGGTGGAAATTGGAACAGGTTCTCAAGTCCCTTGATTCCTGTATTATAAAGGGACTTTAGTGTACATTTTGTAAAAGCAATTCTTTGTGCATTTGTGGCCGTGAACTGGAGCTGTACAGATGAACTCAGAAAAGCCCCTTCTGTATATATTTTCCCAAATTCACAAGAACAGTAAGCTCACACACATTAACTTTAGCTTTAAACTAGCTCCCAAAATTGTTTGAAACAAGTAAGAAAACTTGTTCCAGAAGCAGATCTTTGCAAAAAACCCCATGAATGGTGAAACAAACATTGTGAACACTGCTTATTATTAACACAAGACTTCAGTGATGTTGCAATGTACATCCATTTGCAAATAAAACTATAATTCAGTTAACTTCAACAAAAAAATCATTGCCATTAAACCTTCTAATAAGCTATGGTTAAGGCAGGCTGTACTGTCGCTTAATGAGGAACATAAGCAATTCATGCCAAAAACCAGTTGGAAGGGCCTGGAAGTATAAATTTGATACTACTGGACTGCAATTGCTTGTAAAGAATGTAAAGTATACTTTCCACCCATAGCATTACATGGCAAGTTGGTTCATCAAACTCACAGTTTGGCGTCAATGAGGGGGGTCAATACAAATAGGTTGGAAAATCCATAGATAGCTATATGATTGATATTTATAATTATAGGAATTTTGATATTGAGGGACGTTAAAGAGATTCTGAAAGTAGTTGCATAAAGCAATAATTACATAAGATATCAAAATGTATTATGTTTTCTATTCTTCCCTAAAGAGCATTCCTGGGTCAAAAGTTTAGAAAGAGATGGATCAAGCAAAGCTAGACAGGCATCTTTACTTCAGGACTTTTTTGAACATTTTCTAAGGGAGGAGTATTTTTTGCAGCATTGTCTAAGCTTATTTAAATATAACATGTTATATAACATGTCTAAGAAACATACTTTGTGAAATCACAACATAAATCATCCAATTTACTTATGTAAACCAAGGCAAAGACTTGTTAATGGAAAGTTGGTATTAGAACCCAAGTAATCTAAGTCCTAGGATTTTCTTCAATACCACAAAACTGCTCTATGATATGTAGAGCACAGTGTTTCCAAGTGTCTACCACAGAATCTCAGCTGGAATCCTCCAATTCAGTCACTTACTGGTGGTGGTCCTCGTAATCTTATCTATAAAATGATAGAATTGTTACAACAGTCAATGAGTTAGTTAATCCGTGTGAAGTGCTTATACTTCACACTACGAAGAGTGTTCACTGTTTATTACTATGACTATTGCTGTTGCTGTTGCTATAAATGGTTGTCACCTCTGCGTAGCTATAAGTAACCAAGGTGACAAAAATTTGGAATATGAAGAATGTCTTCAATTTGCTTGCCAAAAAAATAAGTAAACACTAATAAAAACTTCAGTTACATTATTTTTGAAGAAATGCAAATTTACCACAACAACAGAAAGCTAACCATATTGCCTTAATAAAAGATATGGTTTTAATTAGTAGTTAGTAATTTCAATTCACCAGTCAAATGATGTTAGTCCATGATTATACCATCTAGTTATATTTCTGTTCCTTGATGTTACTAATTATTTACCTAATAATTTTAAAGGCTCATTGGCACTTACAGAAAAAAATGAAGTAATGAAATTCTCATTAATAAAAAACTGCTTTATATCATCACCAATCATTTTAACTGGGAAAAATCTATTCTCTTCTGCCTGCAGCTCCCTCTCCATGTCCCTTCAAAGTTTCTGGTTATAGCTTTTCTGTTTATCTGTCTCTTTTGAGATCATAAACTCCATGAGGATAAAGGCAATCTCTATTATTCAATTACATTCCTAGTATCTTTTTCAGATATTTCTATTTCTGTCACGTAGTAATATGTGATAGAATAATTTATGAAGAAAGGATGGAGAGAGAAAAGAAGGGAGAAAAGAGGGAAGGAAGGAGGAAAAGAGGGAGGGAGGAAGGAAGGAAAAGAAAGAGAGAAACAAAAGGAAGAGAGAGGGGGGAAGGAAGCAAGAGAGGGAAGAAGGGTGGTAGGGAAGAAAAAAGGAATCAAAACTGAAGTCAAAGAACTACACCATGCTTGAAAGATTTTCAAAGTTGACCCTTTTATAAATTTCTTATGTACACTTTGTTCTCATTATGATGTTTTCGCCATCATAAATTTCCCCTGGTATGAGACTCTTGTACTTTTAGCCTCTACTTCATTACTTCCCATTATATTAATTATCTACCTACTGATAGCAGCATATTTCTAGAGAGAGAAAGTTCTGAACTCCCATTGGCTGTGTTACAGGAGGGCTCTAATCTTGGTCCTTAAAATCAGGCATTGGCTGAGTGTTAAATTAATGTACTGCATTACGTTGAAGATTGAATGAGACCTGTAACAAGTAACCTCAATCTAAGTGAAGAATTTCTACATTATTGATTCATGCCCATAAAATTTTAAGAAAAAATGAAGAACAAAATAGAGAGGTTCTAGATACTTAAACGAGAAAAATAGTATTTTTTCAAAATACTTTGGAATGGAGGTGTGGCTCAGGCATTAGAGTGCCTGCTTTGCAAGTGTGAACCCCTGGGTTCAAACTCCAGTGCCATCAAAAAAAAAAAATACTACAAACACATGAGAATATAAAGCAAGAAAAATGGAACAAGCCAAATGGAAATGGCCAGAAGCAAGAAAACAGCAATATGAACAGATAATGATAGCTTTAATTATCCATGGCCCAAAAAAAGAGCTAAACACAAAATGTAACCAAGCGTATACAGATCATTTTAATTTTGTGAGCTCTTCTGAAAGTTCATAAAAACACTGAACTAGGATTGAAATGGTATGATTCTCCTTATGTGGACTTACTATTGTGTAAGTCTATTCCAAAGAGATCCAAAAGCCCATGTAAGTAAATAAACAGAAATACCATTTGTTTAAAAAGTAAAAATCATGAAAACTGAATCTTGGAAGTTAACTCCAATGCATTTTTGCTTCATAAAAATGGAGACCTTGTATGTCTTGATCACTTGCATTCCCAACATCTAGAATAGAAGTTACTAAAAAGCAAGCTTTTTCAGTAAAAACCCAGATAATAAACACGTCAGGGTTCAAAAATATGCTATTTCTATCACAGGTACACAAATGTGCCATTGCAACACAAAAGCAACCACAGACAAGTGAGTGTGACTGTGTTCCAACAAAACCTTATTTGCAGGCCAGATGTGGCCCTAGACTGAAACATTCTCTGGCAGATATGTGCTTAATAAAGATGTGTTAGATAAATGAATGTTACTATTACCTAGAACTCCACCTCTCTCTCTAGTCAAAGTGTCCCTGGGCAGTGCACTAACAATTTTTAAAAAACAGTTGTGCCTACCCGCTGAAGAAGGTAAATTTAGTACTAGGGAACTGTATGCACAGATCCATTGATACCCTTATCTCTTGCTCTGTGATCTGTAGTGGGATAGAATGAAGCCCACTGGTCAAGAGAAAAAGAGACACAAAATAGCAAAATAGACTCTTCACTATATTCAAGGATCGTGATTCCTACAGTGGAGACAACTATTTGTCCCCAATACCCTTTCTTATTCTTCCTTTTATTAATAGTACCCCCCATTTTAGTGGGGTGAAAGATACTATATTAGACACCATATTCCCCAGACTTTCACACTAAGTTCACAACACAACTAAATTCAAACAAAGAAATAAGAGCAGAAGAAAGGTAAACAACTTGTGTGACATATTCTTAAAAAGAAATAGTATGCTTTCCCCCATGTTTTTCCTATTGCCAGGGACAGAAGTTTAGAACTGATAGGAAGTTATCCAAAGTAAGATATGGAGAAAGTATAACACATCCAGGTGTGGGGAACAACCTGATAGAAGGAACTTTGGACTTTGGCTGACATAGAAGAGTGACTTCTTTCCCTAGGCTGCCGATTCAATCATGTTTTTACTGATGAGATAAATAATCTTTCTATTGTACACCAGGCTTTCTATTAAAGCAGGTGAATTGATATCCTACCTAAAAATATCCATAGACGTTTCCCAAGTTCCTGCCTTCTAAATCTTGGTTGTTCTTCAACTCCATTGACTCTGAGAATTATACCAGGGTCCTTCTAATTAGTCATTCTTCTGCTTAATTTACTTCCATTTGGATGTCTATCATTTGCAACCAACAATCCAGAGTAATATGAAAGATAATGCTAATATCCAGATGCTATTTCCATTAGGAGATAGTTTTTTCCTCCATTGCCACTCTTGCAAGTTAAGGTTTTCATTTTATCAATTAATGTAGCAATTTATTCACAAATACTGTTAGCAAGCTAAGGGTAATTATCTGAATTCTAATGAAAAACACCATCAAAGTCAATGATCTCTTTGGAACCAAGGAGGAAATAATGCTGGAAGACTCTTAAATGAGTACATTTCCTAAAGCAGTAATTTTTCTTCTAACTGTTTCCAAGGAGCATCTTAAAATAGAATGAAGCCTTGATGGATGCATTCAATTTATATGTTCCTCCTGACTTTGAGTAAATGTCTGTCACATGATTATATTGGTAAACAGAGCTTCTAATCTGTATGCAAACACAAGTACACATGCACACGCACATGTACACACACAGAAATGAAGGAAGCTCACATGGACTTTCACTCAATTGCATAAAGATTTACTAATGCTTAATCTTAACACTTTCTTAAGCTTTATTAATATGTAATTGGCAAATAGAAGATGCTTTCTTACATGCATGCATTGTGAAATAATTGATACAATCAAGACAATGAACATGCCCCTCACCTCACACTCTCTCTCAGCAAATGTCAAGGACACAACGCACCCTTACCTGTACTCCTCATGAGACATATGAGGTCTCAAGAATTTATTCATACTGTCACTTCAAGTTGTACCTTTTCTCCAACAGGTCTCCATTTCCCCAAACTATTGGTAACTATCCTTCTAGTCTCTGTTTCCATAAATTCGCTTGCACAGATTTCACATATAGGTGAGGTCAGGTAGTATTTGTCTGGCTTATTTCACTTTACACAGTGTCCTCCAGGTTTATCCATGTTATCACAAATAGCATGGTTTCCCTTTCTTTTTTAAGGCTAAACAATACTCCAATGTAAATAGATCCCATCCTTTCATTATCTATCCATCCACTAATGAAAACTAGGGTCTTCTCCTTATTTTAGTGGTTATGAATAATGCTGCAATGAGCATAGGAGAGCATAAATCTTTTTGAGATAGTCATTTTACTTCTTTTGGGCATACACCCAGCAGTGGGACTGCTGGATCATATGATAGTTCTATTTTTAATTTTTTGAGGAACCTTCCTACTGTTTACCATAATGGCTGTGCCAATTTACAGTTTGACCAACTTGGTATAAATCTTCTCTTTTCTTGACAACCTTGATATTTTTTCTTTTTTTAATTTTTGATCCTAATAGGTATGAAGTGATAACACATTGCAATTTTAATTTGCATTTTCCTGATGATCATTGTTCAGACTGACCTGGGCAAAAAGTGAGATTCTATCTCCAAAATAACTGGAGTAAAAAGGCTGGTGGAGTGGTTCAAGTGGTAGAGGGCCTGCCTAACAAGGGTGAAGCCCTGAGTTCAAACTCCAGTACCAACAGAACTTTGAATATCTTTGATTCCTGATCATAACCATAAAGAAAAAGTTTTCAACTTTCCAACATTGAGTATAATGTTAGCTGTGGGCTTTCACAGCTACTTGGAAGGCAGAGAGCAGGAAGACTGCAGTTTGAACATACCCAGGCAAAAAGTTAGCTAGATCCCATCTCAACAAATAAGCCAGGCATGGTGGTACACATTTGTAGTCCCAACAAGGCAGGAGGCATAGGTAGAAGGATCAAGATCCAAGGCCATCCCCAGGCAAACAAAACATGAAAGCCCATCTAAAAAATAGCTAAAACAAAAAGGGTCTAGAGGCATGTCTCAAGTAATAGAGTGCCTTCTAGAAATCTCAAGGATCTGAGTGCAAAACTCTATTACCAAACTGAAGTTCATGATACTAAGCAAAGCAGGCCAACTTCAGAAAAACAAAGATCACATGTTTTCTCTCATATGTAGAAGACAGATCCAAAGATAAACATAAACACAAATATAAACATGATCAGCTAGATGACAGATAGTTACCTGATAGATAGAAGACAGACAGATAGAAAGATAGATATGAAATAGTGGGATTGTTTGAGGAAACTAGGGGGAGACTGAAGAGTAAAAGAATGATAGAGAGTGAATAATATTGAAATACATGGTATCTGAGTCACAAGGAAACACACTGAAAGCTGTTGAGTAATAGAGGGAAAGGAGAAAGAGTGAGGGAGGTAAACTGATTAAAGGGAGAAAGGGTAACAGGGGATAAACTGATTAAAGTACAATATATTCACAGGTGAACTACCATGGTCAAATCCCTTTAAACAGTGAATATATACTTAAACAATAAAGGTCAGAAATGTAAAATAGATCCTGTTAGAAAGAGGGTAGTGGGAGGGAGAAGGTGAATAAAAAGATTAAATGAGGGTGAATATGACTGATGTACTTTATATACCTATATGAAAAAAGAAAAATGAAACCTGTTGAAATGGTTTAAGTAAGGGGCAGAGAGATGAAGAAGAATGATGGTGCAGCTGAACCTAACCAAAATACATTGTAAACATATATGGAAATTTCACAATGAAACCTCCTTTACAATTAATATATGTGAATAACATGTTAAAAAATAAAATAACAAAATATAAAAAAGAACAAATTTGCTACAAAAAAACCCACTATCACCAAAAAGAAAGAAATAGAGGGGGGGAGAGAGAGAAAGAAAGAAGGGAAGGAAGGAAGGATGGAAGGAAGGAAGGAGAAAGAAAAAGAAAGGAAGAAAGGAAGAAAGAAAGAAAAGAAAGTTGCTGTTTGTCCAATGTTTCTTCTGCATCTGTTGAATCATATGGTTTTTAGCCTTCATTTGTGAACATGATATATTATATTTATTCATTTGCATGCATTAAACTTTGAATTCTAAGAATAAAGCCCTAAATTGTTGAATTTGGCTCACTACTATTTTGTTGAGAATTTTGCGACCATTTTAATTACAGATTATAACCTGTTGTTTCTTTTCTTGTGGTTTCTTTGGCTCACTTTAGTATCAGGGCAGTGCTAGCCTCATAAAATGAACTTGGAAGTGTTTCTTCAGATTCAAAATTTTGGAAGTTTTAGAAATATTGGTTTCAATTCTTGCCTCAATATTTCAGGGAATTCACCAGTAAAGGCACCAGATCTTCAGTGTTCCTTTGACAAGAGAGTTTTCATTACTAACTCAGTCTCCTTACTTGTTAACTCTCTGTTCAGATTTTCTGTTCTTAATGCTGGAGGTATCACTGATACCTGACTTCAAACTATATTACAAAGCAATAACAATAAAAATATCATGGTATTGGCACAAAAAAAGACATAAAGACCAGTGGAACAGAATAGAGGACCCAGATATGAAGCCGCACAACTATTACCAACTTGTCTTTGACAAAGGAGCTAAAAATATATAATGGAGAAATAGCAGCCTCTTCAACAAAGACTGCTGGAAAAACTGGTTAGCAGTCTGCAAAAAACTGAAACTAGATCCATGTATATCACCCTATACCAAGATTAACTCAAAATGGATCAAGGATCTTAATATCAGACCACAAACTCTAAAGTTGATACAGGAAAGAGTAGGAAATACTCTGGAGTTAGTAGGTATAGGTAAGAACTTTCTCAATGGAACCCCAGCAGCACAGCAACTAAGAGATAACATAGATAAATGGGACTTCATAAAACTAAAAAGCTTCTGTTCATCAAAAGAAATGGTCTCTAAACTGAAGAGAACACCCACAGAGTGGGAGAAAAAATTTGCCAACTATACATCAGACAAAGGACTGATAACCAGAATATATAGGGAACTTAAAAAACTAAATTCTCCCAAAACTAATGAACCAATAAAGAAATGGGCAAGTGAACCAAACAGAACTTTCTCAAAAGAAGAAATTCAAATGGCCAAAAAAACCATGAAAAAATGCTCACCATCTCTAGCCATAAAGGAAATGCAAATTAAAACCACACTAAGATTCCACCTCACCCCTGTTAGAATAGCCATCATTAGCAACACCACCAACAACATGTGTTGGTGAGGATATGGAGAAAAAGGAACCCTCTTACACTGTTTGTGGGAATGTAAACTAGTACAACCACTCTGGAAAAAAATTTGGAGGCTACTTAAAAATCTAAACATTGATCTACCATACGATCCAGCAATACCACAGGTTACTCCAGAGGCACCTGCACACCCATGTTTATTGCAACACTATTCACAATAACCAAGTTATGGAAACAGCCAAGATGCCCCAGTACTGATGAATGGATTAAGAAAATGTGGTATTTATACACAATGGAATTTCATGCAGCCATGAAGAAGAACGAAATGTTATCATCTGCTGGTAAATGGATGGAAATGGAGAACATCATTCTGAGTGAGGTTAGTCTGGCCCAAAAGACCAAATATCATATGTTCTCCCTCATATGCAGACATTAGATCAAGGGCAAACACAACAAGGGGATTGGACTTTGATCACATGATAAAGCGAGAGCACACAAGGGAGGGGTGAGGATAGGTAAAATACCTAAAAAACTAGATAGCATTTGTTGCCCTCAACGCAGAGAAACTAATGCAGATACTTTAAAGCAACTGAGGCCAATAGGAGAAGGGGACCAGGAACTAGAGAAAAGGTCAGATCAAAAAGAATTAATCTAGAAGGTAACACACATGCACAGGAAATCAATGCAAGGCAATTCCCTGTATAGCTATCCTTATCTCAACTAACAAAAACTCTTGGTCCTTCCTATTATTGCTTATACCCTCTCTTCAACAAAATTAGAGATAATGGCAGAATAGTTTCTGCCGGGTAGCAAGGGTTAAGGGGGGGTAAGAGAGGGAGCAGAGAAGGGGTTAGGGAAGGGATGGGGGAAGGGGGGAGAAATGACCTAAACATTGTATGCACATATGAATAAAGTAAAAAATTTTTTTAAAAGATTTTCTGTTCTTCTATAATATGCAATTTGTTGGGTTATACTTGCTCCTAGGACTCACTTATTATCCTTTGTATTTCTGCCATATCAATTTTAACATCTCCTCCAGTTCTGACTTTATTATGTGAATTATTTTCTCTTTTTTCTTATTATAACTAAAGATTTGATAATTATTTATCTTTTCAAAATTCCAACTTTTAGCTTTGTTAATCTTTTCTATTTTTGCAAGTCTCACTTTTATCTCTATACTTACCTGTACTATTTTTCATTTTACTAACTTTGAGCCTAGTTTGTCCTTCTATTTCTAGTTTCTGGAGGTCTAAAGTTAGTTGTTTGAGATTTTTATTATTAATTCATATAAATATTTACTGCTAAAAGCGTCCCTTTAGCTGCCTTTCACAAGTTTTGACATGCTGTATTTCCATTTGCATTTGCCTTAAGATATGTTCTAATTTTCTTTTTACTTTTTTTTATTAATACATTTGTTGTTCATGAGACTGATGTTTAACTCCCACATGTATGTGAGCTTTGCACTTTTACTCTCATTACTAATTCATAGTTTCTACCATCGTTACCAGAGAAAATACCTGAGAAGATTTCAGTCTTCTTAATTTGCTGTGACTTGCTTTGTGACCTAACATATGACCTATCCTGGAGAATTTCGGTGTGTGCTTCAACGTTATATACACATTTCTGATCTAAAGCATGGTTCAAATCCAATGCTTCCTTGTTGAATTTTTATCTGAAAAATCTACGTATTGGTGAAAGTGAGTCATTAAAGTCCTCTACTGTGACAACATTGCTGTCTCTCCCTCCCTTCAGACACGTTAATTTTTATCTGCTTATATGTTTACTCTAATGTTAAATGTTTACACATTTACAACTGTTACATCCCCTTGATGAACTGAGCCCTGGATCATGAAATAATGAATTTGTCTCTTTCTAAAATTTTTCACTTAAATTCTATTTTGTCTGAGGTAAGTATAGCTACCTTTGCTGATTTGGTCTACATTTGCATAGAATAACTTTCTCCATGCCTTCACTTTCAGTCCATATGTGTTCTTAGAGGTGAACAGAGATCTTTGGAGGTTATGCACACAAAATTTCAAGTTTTATTCATTTATTCTTTCAGTCACTCTGTCTTTTAATTGAAGAATATAATACGTTTACATTCAAAGTAATTATTGCCAGCCAGGCATGGTGGCACACACCTATCTATCATTTACCTGGGAAGCAGAGATTAAAAGAATCAGTTTGAGTCCAGCCCAGGGAAAATGTTGCTGAGACCTCACCTCAAACAAGAAGATGGGCATGATAATGCATGCCTGTGGTCCCATCAATGTGGGAGACAGGTAGAAGAATCACGGTCTGAGGCCAGCCCTGGACCAAAAAAACGATGAGACCCTATCTAAAAAGTAAGTGAAGTGAAGTGAAAAGGCTGTGGCTCAAGTGATAGACCACCAGCCTAGCAAGCATGAGATTCTGAGTTCAAAACTCCAAAACCACCCAAGAAAGTTCATTATTTTCATTTTGTTAAAATATTATGGCTGTTTTGAAGATGTTTTTCTTTTTTCTACCTCTATCTCTTCCTTTGTGATCTGATTATTTTCTTAAATGATATGCTTTAATTCCTTTCTCATTATCTTTGGTGTTTCTACTACAGATTTTTGCTTGGTAGTTACCATGAAGCCTATTAAAAATCTTATAAAAGTTAATTTTAAGTTAATAACAATTTAACTTCATCACATACAAAAACTTGAAAATTTTTACTCCACCTGTCCCTACATATTTACATTTTTAATATCACAACTTACATAGTTTATAGTGTATATTCATTAATAAATTTTAGCTATTGTTCATGTTAATATTTTTGTCTTTTCATTTTTATACTACAGTCACAAATCTACACATCAATCATCAGTATTAAAACTATTCTGAATTTGACTGTGTACTTTGATTTATGAATTACACACTTTCATAGGTGTGCACATTATTAATTAGCATTTGTGTTTCAGCTTGAAGAACTCTCTTTGGTCTAGTGGTGATAAACTCCATCTTTCAATTGTTTGGGAAAGTCTTTATCGCTCTCATTTCTGAAGGGCAGCTTTTCTAGGTATAGTATTCTTGGTTGGCATTTTTTGTCTTTCAGTACTTTTAATATATCACCCCACCCTCTCCTAGCCTAAAAAGTTTCTTCTAAGAAATCCACTGGCAGCCTTTTGAGAGTCCCCATCTAAGTCACCTCTTTGTGACTTTCCACATCTTCTCTTTACTTTGTATTTCTGATTGTTTGATTATAGTATGTCATTGATCAAAAATGAGTTTCATGTACCTGGATGTCCATGTCCCCAGATTTAGGGAGTTTTCAATCATTATTTCTTTTTTTTTCTGACTGTTGTACTTGGAATTGAACTCAGGCTTGCTAGAAAGTCTTGCACCCAATTGAGCCACTCCACCAGCTGTTTTTATATTGTTTATGTTTTGAGACGGGTTCTCACTATATGCCTGAACTGGCCTGGACCACAATTCTATTTGTTCTTCTCCATGTAGCAGGTGACCACCACATCAGTCACTGGCAGAGATGGGATCTTGTAAACTTTTTCCCAGGCTGGCCTTGAACCACAATCCTCCTGAGTAGTTGGATTCCAGGTTTGAGCCACTGTGCCTGCCTTCACTATTTCTTCAAATAAGCTTTCTGACCCAATCTCTTTTCTCTTTCTGATAAAACTATAATATGAATATTGCTGTCCTATAGACTTCTTTCTGTTTCATTCTTTCTGCCTTTTTTCTCCAACTTAGACCTATCTTCAAGTTTATGGATTCATTCTTCTGCTTAGTCTAGTCTGCTGTTGATTTTTCACTTCAGTCTTCAGTTCTGGAATTTTTGTTTGCTATTTGTTTGACTTCTCTCTTTATTGAAACTCTCATTTTGTTCATGTCTTTTTTTCTGATTTCATTGAGTTGTCTATCTCTGTTTCTTTGTATCTTCCTATGCACCCTTAAATATTTCTGTCAAGAAAATGCCTACTTCCTCATGTCTTTGGGGTCACTTACTGAAAAATTACTGGATTCCTTTGATAGGAATTCCTTAATTTTTAAAGTTTATTACTATCTTGTGTTAATGTCAGAGCATTTGATAGAGAAGTTACTGCTTTAAAGACTGGTTTTGATAAAGAAAAACCTCAGGGCACTGACTGGGCAAGGTGCAGTGGTTCCAGCTCTAGTGACAGTGCAGTGATTCAACTTCCATTCAGTTGGATCAGCTGAGGAGCATCAGTGAAGACTGCCAAGGCTGTGGATGTGCACAGCCGCAGTGAGGGCTGTTGAAGTCTTCAGAGGTGAAGGCTGTTGGAGTCCTACTGCTGCTTTTTCTTTCACAGAGGAAGAAAGGCCAAGAGGATTCCTAGACACCAGGTCTGGTTTGTAGACACACACTCACAGTGGCCATTGCACCAGGATCTGATGTACAGCACCCATGGATGGCCATAGATCTTAGGTCTGAATCTTGGGCATATGTGAAGGGGCTGTGGCACTATGGTCTGAGGCAGCAGTGGTAAAAGCGGCTGGGGAATAGGCACATCAGTGCAGCATTAGCAGTGGTCTGAGAATTTCAGGTGTTTATGGATCAGCCAGGGAACTGGAGTCTATGATACAACATGCCCACTTGTGCAGTGGCTTTAGTGTCTAAGGAGCAAATGTGTGCAGAGCAACCATGAAGTCAAGTTGTAGAGTGTGGGACTGCACAAAGCCGCACATAGCTGCATATCATGACTGATATTGATAGTCCTGACCTTTCTCCTTAGTTCCTAGCCACCTCCAGATGTCTCAGTTCTCCAAACTCCCCAGTAATCTTTCTATTTTCCATTTCTTGCTCCACTGTGTTGCTGTAGATTCTGAACTGAAGAAAGATCTTCCAGGGCTATTTTCATTTGTAGATAGCTATTATGCTTGCTATTTTTTGTAAGGGAATCAAGGCTAATATCCCCTGTTCTGTCATGTTGCTGACATCACTCCCTAGAGACAAACTATAGAGACCAGAGCAGGAAACTCAGCAGACTCAGGCCTGAGTCATGCAGGAGCTACTGATGCTGAAGTGAGCCTAACATGCTCCAGGGTACTTTTATCAGAAACCTTAACAAAAAAGGAAAACAATATATAATTGCTTCATGAAAGAAACACTTGATATTGGATGGAAATAAAATTCTCCACTGCAAACAAAAGGTAAAGACAGATGAAATATGTAATTTGTGACATGGATAAAATAAAGGTAATAATAAGACAGTTTGAGCCAAAGGTATCCAAGTTATTCAAAGAAAATAAAAGGGTAATTCTAAAACACAAAAAGGTGAGCTAAGGTACTTAAAAGAAAGAAGTAGTAGTAGTGTGCAGGAAATAATAAATTGATATCACTATGAAGAATAAGGTATAATGTGTAAAAGTCACAGATATCTATACAGTGTCTGGATATTGAGCCCACCATTTAAATGATGTAATTCCTACTCTACCCCATCAAAAAATAAACAATGAACTTGAACAATGGGGAAACTTCAGATTTTGTGAACTCACAAAGTTAGATCAGAGGAAAACATATTAACAATTTTAACTGTGTGGTATAGCAAATTCTCATGATAGATACACTCTGTTGAAAGAAAAATTAGTATTATTTATTATTGTATCCACAGCAGGTGGCACAATGCTTGCCACATTCTAGGTGCTGGATTCACTTGAATGAATAATAAATGATTCCATAAATCAATTATGGAATTACATAATGCATATAATATTTATATTAGTACCTTACTATCACATTTATATATTAAGTGTTTCATTTGACATCTAGCATCCTACATTTTACATAGGAGATGCATAACCTAAAAGTTATTACCAATGACTTTTTTAAAAAGAAAATCAATCAAGTAAGTACCAAACACAGTCAGAAATTGAAACCCAAGTTTCCTTGCTCCTAATTTATCACCATGAATTAATGAAATAATGTTTTTAAATCTTTGGTTCATGGATGATATCACATATACTTCCACAACTAAAGTTGGGATGTAAAGCAAATCATAGAGCAAATTGTGTTTGAAGCATACGTAAAATGAAATAATGGACCAGCAGTCATATCAAATACATCTTATATGCACAAATTACTATCTTCTCTCTCTCTCTCTCTCTCTCTCTCTCTCTCTCTCTCTCTCTCTCTCTCTCTCCTCTATCTTCTATACTGAAGTTGCAATACAACTCTTATATCCATGTATGCTGTAATTCAAGTAAGAAGAGAGGATTGAGAGAGAGAAGAGAGAAAGGGAAAGACAGAAAAAGAAAAGTGTTTACTGATTTCAAAACTTACTTTCATAAAAATCCTAAAATATACTTAAACAATATTTTTGGTTTTGTTATTTTAAGCAATATTTTTGATAGGAAAAAATCAAGAGTCAGTCCCTTTTCTTTTTCTGAACTTATTGTTGCCACCATATAAGACAGCCAGGAAGCGAAGTTAATTCTTGAGCACTCTTGTCACCATCTCTCTAGAGGAAAAATAAAAAGAGCTAAATTGTTGAGCCAATGATTATCCCCTCAGAAAAGCCCTGGTTTTTAATCATCTGGATGCCAGTAGGATAGAATTGTGTTAGAGAATGTTCAACAAATAACAGAACTGATTACAATATTGAATTAAGAGAATAAAGAAGCAAAGCCAATTCTTTATGTATAAATTCCTATAGGAGTTTTTCTTACTACATACAGTACAGATGTTTCAAGTAGCAAAATATAAACCTTGTCACAACCACTCAATGTGTCCAGAAAGAGCCTCCAAGGAAAACAGAAGGGAGTACTATGTTAGGAGGGGAGGAATTTATTTCTTTTAGAGTTTAGGAAGATTTGTATCAATATGAGACCCATCAATGGTAATGGCTATAAACGTGGAATGGGTATGATGATATGTCACAGAAAAGCAGGAAACTTTTGGCAGAGACATGGTGCAAAAGCCAGCTACAAGGCAAGAACTTCTATTGGCAATTTTTCTCATGTACAAAGCCAAATTAATCCAATTCAGATAATTGTATTGTTTTTTTTTTGCATATTTCTAATTTCTTCTTTTTGAGGAGGATAGAAACTTATGAGAACCAACAAGTATAAGCTTCAGCAATATCCTCAAAATATGTTCTATTAAGTAAAAGCTCTGCAAATTCACCATGACAATAAGAGCAATTAATATAAGTAAGTTTGGGAAGCATTGCATAAAACATGCCCCTAATATGGAATTATAGTCCATAAAACCATACTAAAACTTCTGAGAAGTCCTACAATTAAAATCCAAAATAAGCATGTTTGAGCTAACACTGGCCAAACATTTTGACATAGTACCTCCCCCAATGTAAGACTAACTCATATGCTAAGATCTGGTATTCCACTGTACACCATTTAAGAAATGCTGAGCTAAAGGCACTTGAAATGTAGAACCGACCTATGCTTAGGGAGCAATTGTTGATTTTTTGCTCTTCCTAGTATCTAGCTTTTACATGATTGCTATGATGTTATAGTCTTGAAACAAATTGTCAATTTAGTCAACTGTAAAGCACATTAGAGACAAATAAATTATAATCTTTTTACTGTTCCTGGATATTGAGAACTTGGTTATAAAGTAAGAGAAAATCATATGAGAGAATGTAAGTATATTTTATTATGTTTAAAGTAAACTAGCAGGAATTTAAATTGCTATGTGACTTGTTTGTTAATACAGAAATTTCATCAAAAGAAAGTACGATGACTGTTCTGTGTCATCATTTGTTATTCTTGAGGGAACAGCATTTGAGTGATCAGTCACAGTGATAAGGAATTCACCACTACATTGCTAGACTCTCACTTGCTCACTATCCTCCCTTAATTGTATTATAGGACTTAGAGGAATCTGGAAGCCTTATGAAACTTAATGGGAGGTGAAGTTCTTCACCCAAGAATGCATGGGAATCTTTGGCAAGATGGCCATGCTGTTTGGGGGATAGGGAGCATATGAGACGGCAGACACTGACTTCATTAGCTACCAATATGGAAGAAAATGAAGGTCCCCCACAAAGCACATAAGCACAGTCCTCATACAATAAGTATCTAAATCTAAATGCAAAATGATTTTTTAAAAACTATAAGAAACTTTGGGACAATATCTGAAAAATTCTTTGGGTTGAAAAGAACCCAAAAAGTGAGATAGGAAAGCTAAAAGTCACAAACAGAAAATTTAATGCATTCTACTACATAACAACCTTAATTTTTACGTGGAAAAAAACATATAAAAATGAAAGACAAATGATGAATTGAGGGAAATATTTGCAATACATAGAATACACGCAGAGCTGGTATATCTAACATGAAGAAACAAAGAAAAATGAAATAAATGAAGAAAAAATCAAAGGAATATAGAGGGCCTGAAAATGGCTAATAAGTATGAAAAGAGCTTCATCTCACTAGTAATTAGGGAAGTGTAAATTGTATTCAAAATAGCACTCCATTTCTCACGAATGGCAGCTTGTGAATGGCAAAGAGGCTCGCTTTCCTGGATGAGAGGAAACAAGCACTCTCCAACACTTTTCGTGGACATGTGTGCATAAGGATACAATAATCTTTAGGAAAGCTATTTGCAATGCTTATTAAAATGAAAATATATGTTTTTCCTCAAGCAATTTCAGTTTTGGAAAACCTACTCTATGAAAGAGAAAAGCACTCCTATATAAGAAGATCTAAATGAAGATGTTTAATATTGCATTGTTGACAACAATAATAAAAGTAGAAAACATGTAAATATCTATTGGTAGGAAAGGAAATTACAAGATTCTGCAGCCATTTTTAAATAACTTGGTTATGTATATACTGACCTGAGGAATATCCAACATTCACTGACATGTCTGAGGGCAGAAAGTTATCTTGCTGACAATCAGATTCCCAGTGCCTAGACCACTACCTAGCATATAAAGACATTCAATGACTACTTCTGGATGAATAAAATTTAAAATGAAAAACAGAAAAACATATATATTTATATTAGAGTAATATGTAGAATAATATTTATTTTTTCATATTTATTAAAACTAGTAAAACATAGAGATACATGTGTTTGTAATATTACTTATGTATTTATATATGTAAATGTACTATACATGCACACATATATGTGCAAATGCATAGAAATGTAGATACAAACAAACAACCCTAAAGGTCAACATTGGCTTTCTACTTAAGGAAATAGAAAAAGAATTCTTAGCTTTCTCTTTACAAAATCTTTTGATTTTTTTCATTTCTTATAAGAAATTTCATTTGCATAAGCATGTTTTTCCTCCTCTAGCCAAAAAACTTCTAAAGAGAAGAAGTCTAGTTTATAAAGACAACTGATGAGACAACATAGAAAGGACAACCCAAGATAAATTCTTCACGGACCGTGTTTTGCTCGCCCTATCTGAATCTAATGTCACCAGACGAGTTTGAACAAAAAATAATCTACACCACCAAGCTGATGAGCAAGTGTCTGTTTGCTACTGCACATTTATCAGGGCACCCTATTAAGGTAAGCAAATGAGCAGGAAAATAAAAACCTAGATCATCTATCCTAGATGGCACACAAAGAGAGCCATCAAGTCCGTGCAAATGAATCCTTGTTCTACCTATTCATCTTCCCTGTTAATTATGTGGCTAAAGATTGAAAATGAATCTGCTGGTGTCTCCCATGCTGGCAGAACTCTAGTGACTGCAGAGAAAGGAAACACAGCACACTAAGATTACCTTAGCCCAGAGAAAGGGGCTAAAATGTAGGAGGCAGTCTTGGCTGGCTATTCATACTCACTGCAGAGATGAAAGAAGCCTGTTTGGAAGTCAAAAGGAGGGATAATAAGCCAGCAACAAGGCAGCTGGAATCTCTTTAAAAAGAAGGAGCCTGGTGACACTGCTCTTGGGTAGAATAGCAATTAAATAGAGAAATGCTACTTGTCGCATTGAATATTGAATCAATCTAAGAAAAAATGAAAAACAATTAAATGTCTCCGTCTCTGAAAGAGTGTTGGTAGACTTCTAAGCATTTTAGAGAAAACATCTTTGGGAGTTCAATTTTCTTGTCTTCTTAATACTGAGAGGATGGAATTAATCTGTTCTAATTAAAGAGCTCCTCAAAAAAATCACTGTCACCTTTCTCCAATAAAATAACTTGTCATAAAAGTACAAAGTAGAAATAAAAGTTGTAGAGTGCATCATTTCCTTATAGTGTTGTTTTATATTGTCGATAAATTAATATTGTTAATGTCATTCATTTTTCAAGAAGATGACACGAGGATTTATGCTGCACTTTGAAACATTCTGCTTTCATCTTAGGAGGGAACCAGTTTAAGCTTTGAAATAGGGAAGCTTGATCATGGGCTTCTAGCCAAGGTGCACCTAATTAATGGGAAGATCAAATGTGTGCTCCATGGGAGGCACAGCTACAAACCACAGGTGGTCGCCAACAGCTCCATTTAATAAAGGTTGCACAAACGGAGTGCTGTTCTGGGGCTCCTGTCACCTGCCTATGGCTTTGCTGCCATTTTGTCATTGACATGATAACAGTTACTGTGTCATAAATAGATCCCAAGCTTCTCATTCCACTGAAGTTTAACTCTCTGCTCCTTAGAGCAACTCCATGACATAACTGAGAATATGAAATCTGTTTGTTTAGTTGTTGTTATTGTTGAATTTATTACTGGCTTCTCCCCAAAACATAAAAACTAATGATCCCATTAAACCAATAGGCAGTGTGGTAGCAAGGGCATAGGTTTTAGCATGAGATGGAAACGGAGTCGGATGGTAATAAATTAGCTCTGCTAATTATGGGCTTTGTGATAACAGAGAACTTAGCCTCTCTAAGCTGATTCTTGCTCATCTATAAAATGGGAAGAATCAGACCTACTCTGAAGGCCACTGTAAGAATTAAATGAGACAGCATATTCATTGTATACAAAATGCACTGACAAATGGTAACTTAAAAAAGCAAACTCGGAAGCCAAAGGCTGGAGAGAGAAGACAGAATGATGAGTTTTCTTCAGGTGTGAGTTTAAGAGAAATCCAAGCACTACACACACATTATTTATTGCAGATTAATTTCCCAAAATCATAATCCTCTAACAGCCTCAAAAGATCTATTTCTCAATATTTAGTCTTAAGTCCAGAGAAATTTTTGGTAGACCTTGAAAAATAAGGCAGGTGTTTGCTTTTAAGTGGTTACTATATCAGGTATTTTCTTTGATGTAATTATTTGATATGTATTTTTATTCAATTAGGAAAAGATATAATGATAGAAGGAGCAGAATTTAGAGAATCTAGATTGTTATCTCTTATTGAAAAACTGGTAAAAATCTAATTCATATGAAAATACAATAACCAAGTCTTATACCTAGGTCATTGGGCAATGAAAATTAAACTTGTCCTTACCCATCAAAGGGCACAATACTGGTTGTTTCATTTGAAGTATTATAAAGTCCAGACTATATTTGAGTTCCCACTAAAGCAATAACTGTGGTCAAGTATTTAACCATTCTGTGCCTCAGTTTCCACATTATGAATATGAAGCTGTAATAGCATCCACCTCATTGGAGGAGCTATAAGAGCCACATGTTTACTGATCTCCTGGATGATTTTTATGCTCTCTGAAATTCAAAACATCAAATAAAGTATTTCTAACACCCGAAGTAAGTGAGTTGATGTGTTAATATGCCTTTGAATCATTATTCTAGGTGCACTTAGCTAGAGCTTTCATCACAAGTAAGAGAGCTTGGCATATACAGTATGTTTTTAAGTGTGCGTGTGTGTGCATGTGCTCAGCAAGGCGAAAGAAGGAAATGGGAGAGAGAGAAAGAAAACACATGCTTCAAAGTGGATTTTTCCATTAAGTGACTGGTGGTTGTAACTGCATGATAACACTTGTGAATATGATACTAATGATGCAGTTGCCTAATGGGCTCGACACAAATAATGCAGAAAATTACAAATAATGCAGACTCAATTACCACCGAATGCAGGCAAAAGGCAATCGAAGATATAACACACTCCATTCTATGTTATCCCCATTCCTTCTACTTGGTTAAGATAGGCTTAGGGCTAGAGAAATTCCCTCTTCCAATTATTTCCCATGTCCTCTCAAAGGCATTTTCCTCCCCCAGGTTCTCTGATTCATTCTAATACAAAGGCCAACAGTTATTAGTATGATACTTAGATAGCCTAATTCTTTCATGAAAGAAGCAAAGACTTCCATATTGGCTTTCAGGAAAGAAATTAACCTGTCCTGGATGTTCATCAGAGATGAGATTTGTTGATAGGCACTTTCAACACATATTATTTTGCTTATTCTTTATAATTACCCTATAAGGTATTATCTTTTCCACTTATGGATAAATAAACTTAAAGCTCAAAGTGCAAGAAATTTGAACTTGGGCTGATAAATGACACAGTAAGATTCAAATTAGATTTTTCTGATTTTTGAAATTTTTTTCATGCATTTTATTACTAGAAGTAAAGCCAAGACTGTTGAAATAGTAAAAGTTTCCAAATAACAAAAACTACTTGCTAAACAAGAAATTGAATAAAAGACTATTGAACAGGTCACAGAATCATGGGGAGGGCTGAAGAATGACACTGGAGTTCCCCTGTAGGAGCAGTGCCTTCACATATCAAGTTCAGGGAGGAATCAGCCCACACAGGAGCTGGCCTGGACCCTAGGACCAGAGCTGACATCACTGCCAGGATGTCAGTCTGGGATCCATCACTCCCAAAGAGCACTACCCACCACCTTTGCTTCTCTGCATGACTAACTCCTATCATGTAGTCCTGGTTTTATACATTGCCTCATTTAATGTATTTTTTATGCATTATCTCATTTGCTTCTCACAAATGCACTCTCATTATCCTCAATTTGTAGACCAGGAGCTGAATTTCAGACAGGTTAAGTGACTTGCCCAGGATTACACAACCAGTAAGTGGCTAAGGCATTTGGCTCCTGCTTTAGTGAAACAGTCAGCAATGCTTTTAGAATTACAAAAAAAAAAAATTGAAATTAAAATTCCAGCCACATTCCTATTTGGGAGGAGGGGAGGTGTGCCGAATCTGATACCGTGCATTTAATTGGTGGAGACTAGATTATGTAGTCATGTGCTACATTTTAAGGAGAGGTAATATCCGTATTTCTAGCCCTTTTGGTAGGAAACTAGTTCTGCCTCTCAACTAGACTCATGGAAATTATAAACAGAAAGTGAATTCAGATGTGGAAAACTGGGGGGAGAAAAGGTAAATAGCTACTACATTCTATCTTTCTGGCTCCTCAACACCCAATATATACCCCTTCTGTCCATACTGATACACTCCATGTCTGTTATAGTTTAATTGGGAAATGTCCCCTTCAGGCTCAGGTCTCCAGGTGGCAGGACAGTTTTGGGAGATGCTGGAAACTGTAGAGGGTGGGGTCACACTAAAGGAATTAGGTCACAGGGGCATGTCCTTGAAAAATAGACCTGGTCTTGGTCCCCTTCCTCTCTTTATCTCTGCTTCATGGTCACCATGAGGTGGTAGCTTCTGCCTCATGCCTCATACTCCCGCCACTGTGATCTACCAATGGATCCAGCTGCTCACAAACTGAAACATCTGAAAACATGAGCTAAAGTAAATCTTTCCTCCTTTTAAGTTATCTGTCAGGTATTTGTCACAGAGACAAGAAGTCTAACACAAAGTCCTAAATTTCTAACATGCAAACTTAACTATTATATAACAAAAAAAATGTGTTTATCATCTGTTCCCATCAACATTATCAGTTGTTATATCCATGGTCAAGTCTAAATTCTCTGGATGATGTCCACTTTTCATCACCTATGTTTATTAGGTCCACTTTTATTACTCTATAACCCATAGTTTTGATTGTAAAGGTAAGCTACTACCAATAGATGCTTTACAAAGATTGCAGAAAGCCAGGCATGTACCTGTAGTCCCAGCTATTCAGAAGGTCAAGATAGGAACTTTCAGGGCCAACCTGGGAAACATAGAAAGACTCCATTTCAAAACAGATATTTGGGGAAAAAATGTGATATTAAATAAGAAAATTTGGTACAGTTAGTAACAACATATTAAATAAGTCATAATATTCTAAGTACAGTACAGTATCAAAACCCAAAAACCTCAGTGGCTTTCAACAAAGATTTATCACTTGCATTACATGTTTATTGTAGGTTACCAAAAAACATTCCACATCGTCTGTATCCTACGTTGATACAGCAATCTTTATCTGGAATATTGCTGCTCTTGTGACATAGAAAAAAGAGAAAACAGAGAGCCACTCACTGAGTTCAATTTCTGCTAGTAGTAATTCATGTCACTTCTGCTCACTTCTCACTGGCCAAAGATTTAAGATGTTCATGCCTGAAACTATTAGGGTACAAAAGTATATTTTATCTGTTTAGGGAGAACTAACAAGCATATGGGAACAACAATACAATATGCCATGCCTATAGTTTTAAATTCTAATCACAGCAAGGAAAATGAGATGTGTGTATGTTACAGATCCCAGTTTGACTTGTTACTTTTTCCCCCACTCCCCATTCTATCACTGCTTTGCCCTCAACCAGCATTTCAGATGATTAGAATTCTTTAACCGGTAGACTTAACATAATGATAATGAGAAATATCATAGAAAAAATTCTGGATTGATTCCTTCTTAGTCAGTTTTGAGTTACTTAAACAGAATACTTAAGCCAGGTGATTAATAGAGAACAGAAATTTATTTCTCACAGTTATGGAGACTGGGAAGACCAAGACTAAGGTGTTAGCAAGATCATTGTCTGATGAGGGCTTCTTTCTTCTTTTAGGATGTTGCCTTGAGTGCTATCCTCTTTAGAAGGCAGAACACTGCCCTAACATGACACAGAGCAGTAAGGCAAAAAGGCCAACCTTCCTCCATCAAGTCCTTTACAACGCTATTAACCCATTCATGAAGGTAAAGACCTCATGCCTTAAACACCTCCCAAAAGTCTCTGCCTCCCAAGACTGTTGCATCAGTTTTGGTTTCTAGCACATAAACTTGGTAGGGAACACATTCAGACCATAACATCTCCATTCTTCCTTTGCACATGGTCTAGCATCTGCCATATTTCATCTTAGACATTCAGAACCAATCGTTGTGGCCACTATGCTCCTTTTCCATCTACTCACTAGGAGCTCAAATTGTCTTAGCTTTCAAATTATTGGAACTGTGGTAGTAATCCCAAGTGGAAATTTTCCCTATTTGGGTAGAAAAAAATTTTTAAACTAACAAAATCCAGAGAGACATACCACATCCTCTTCATGTTAAAAGGGCTACCAGGGACATAATATCTTATTTGAGACTCAGAATTAAACCTTGACACTAGCAGGGGTAGTAGTCAAATCAGATTTGGTGAAGGGTGAACAATTTTGTCAATTTCATGAATAGTCACCATCCTCATTATTCATGGAAAATTTTTTCAAGAACTATTAAAAAGTACTTCAGAGTGTTTAAGAGAGAAGGAAGGCTTCTGATAGACATAGCGTAAATTGTCTTCTGCTTATCATTAACAGCCTTCTCTTCATTGAGGTTCTTTTTCATAAGCGTCCACAGAGAACCTAGATACAGATATGGCAATGGAGTAGAGATAGACATATATAGATACTGGTGTAGGTATAGGATAGGTATGGATAGATATTGTAAACTAATTCCCAGAGGTCTATCTACATACTTCCTCAAATCTCTTTATCATCAATCCTTCAAAATTTCTGGCCATCTAGCCAAATCACGTGCCACTGTCTATGAATAGATGTGTACTTACATCAGGATATCTTCCCTTTCAGATAAATTAGGTAATAGTGTACATTATTCCAGCTGTTTTTCCTTGAAAATTTTTTCTTCTTCATTTTTTTACAAAAATACCATTGCATGGGACCTATCACAGCAGTGCATACAACTAGTGTCAGCATGCTCTGTTGAGCCATCTGTAGCATAGGCTCAAATATTTTCTTTCTCAACCAATGATCATATGGAACTCAAAATGATGCTCTAAATATAGATTGAGAGTAAAGACCCTAGAGCTAAATAAACACACTGAAAGTGAATCACACGGGCATCTGAGTTTGCCTTCACTACTTATCCAGGCCCAGTCACAGATATTTTACTACAGCTAACAAAAGAATGTTGCTGGATATACCAAATTTATTCCTCGTGATTCAGATAATATAATATAATACATATCGAGCAACTTGGGAAGAGGGCTGATCACATCATATCTTTAGACAGACTTTAGTCTCTACAAGGGTCCATTAATAAGGCAAGATTTGGTTTTTAAGAGAGAGAATACTTTCTGAAAAGACCATGGGCTTCTCTCCAAAACCTTATGTATTTCCACCCTGATGTCCTTTTTCCAGTGAACATCCAGTGGCTTTCACCACCTGGAAAAGGTTCTTTTTTTTCTAGACACCACAAAAAGGCTGGTAGCTTTTGTAAATGAGTCATATATTGATTTCAAAATTAAAAAAAAATAAAAGTTCTTTAAGTATGACCTCTTCCTTACTAAGGAAAAGGAAAAGGCCTAGCAACTTTTTCCCAGTTTGAAGGAGTTTCCAGACAACTCTCAGAACACCAAAGCTTCTGAAATTGTAGAATCCTGTATTTGAGTGAATGTGGCTCCCACCCTCTAGCACTTATGTATGTTGCAAGGCATCTGTTCTAAAGGTCCTCTCAGCATCATGCCATGAATATAGTACATCACCATGAGATCCTACAAGATGGTAGACAATGAAAGTCTCCAGAAACTAAATTGTGGCACACAGCTGGGGAGGAGATAAAACTCTAAAGCAAAGGTGCTCAGGGCACCACGGCTCACCTGCCCAGGTGAAAGCAAACCTCTTCTGTGCCCTGAGAGAGAGAAAGTCCAGTTAAAAACTCTCTTCCCACCCTCTGAGAGGATGGTGACCCCTGACCTAAGGGACGTAAAGTGGGGAAGGGAATGTCATCCACTCTTTCACTTCTGTAATGCTAGCACACGTGGGAGGATAGAAATATGACAACTTCCAAAATTTCTCCTTCCTTTCCTACTACATCTAATCTCTCACATTGCTAGTGGGGAAGGATGGATATAGAAACAATTCCCCACTTTACTCAACTCCCAGCACTTAGAGTTCTTTCTTTGGTGTCACCGCCCCCTGAATCAGATTCTCCATGTGGTAAGCACCTATCTAATTGCTGGCTCCCTGTGGGACACAGGTATACATCCTTTGGTGAGTCATGCAGAGCTGCCTCACTTGCAAAGTTTCTCAGTATGAGACCAGGGTCCAGCTCAACCTCTTCTACTCAACCTCAGCATCCTCTATATTTGTGGAATATTGCACCCTCACTTCCTACTGGGCTCCCTTCAATATTGTTCAAGTGGTTCAAGCCCAGCTATCCCCCATGACTTGGCAGGTGGGAAATTATAGTGCTGTTATACCACCCGACTTGAAGAGTACAGTCCTCCTCCTCAGGGGATCTATGAAAACTTGTCAAGTGTCTGTATTTTGGTATTCCCAAACTCAGAATGTTCCTCTTGAAGATTCCCCACACTTGGCTATGGGCAGGCCTAACTATCCCATCCTTCTCCTACAGTACAAATACTGCTCCAAGACTGACTTGAAGACTATTTTTCTCCTCTCCATATTTTTTATATAAGCTGAGGAAGGCCTTATCCAATAGTGGCTACTTAGTTTTACTTCTATTCATGGTTAGCCCTATAAACATAAGCATAACTCAAAATATGATAATTTTAATGTGGAATATTTAAAACCCGATATTTTCATCTCTAGGCCCTGATGTAAAATCCTGGAAATACCCATCCACAGAGAAAGACAGAAGAAGAAAGAACTGTAAAAGTGTTTTTATAAAATAGTGAACAAATCCAGCAAAATATTTAGTTAGGATAACTTTCAGTCATTTGTAATTTTCTTATAACTCTTTAACTCTATTAATGGCTACCACTTAATATGTCCTAAGCCATACACTATACATTTAAAATGTCACTTCATTCTATTTAATTAAAATCCATTCATTTTACTACCTGCATCTTACAGATGAAGAAATTGAGACCTACAGGAACTAAAGTAATTTGCCAGCCAGACAGCCCTTCTGATATCATGTCACTCCAATGTCATAAATCATTCCATTCTGCCACCATTCAAATGTCTCTTTTTTCTAATATCTGTTTTACTTGATGCCTACTAACAAATAATTTTCATCTCTAAAACACAACAAAACTAGGGGGCCGAGTTCCCAGCCATGCATAAATATTTTGCACAATGCACTATTTTATAGTTTGTATAAATCTCTCCCTATTCCTAAACAAAAGCATACACATCTACAAAATTTATGCAAAAAGAAAGAATTACAAAATTTTGGTCTGCAGGCAGTTGCAGCCACAGTGCAGTTGCCCCTCTCCAATAAGTGGAGAGAAAGGAGAAAGGAGAAATGAAGGGTCCTGGTACCCAGAACTCCCATCGTCTCCTTAGCCAGTAGCCTGAGACTGAACGCTGAATAAACTTGACTTGATTTCCCTGGGGTCATCATCTTGCCCCACAGCCTTTCTGGGTGAGAGAAGAGGATGGCAACAGTAGGCTCACCGACATGACACTTGGCACACATTCCAAGTCTCTTTGATTGCCCAAGGGCATACAGCATGGCCTTGAATAAATGCAGATTGAGCTAAGGACTGTGCTTCCTGAGCTCCTTGCCAAAAATCGCTGTCTTTTGAAAAGGACTGGAAATGTAGGAACCTGCAGTTCTGACTTCCACAAAGAGCACCTTTAAGTAGAAGGCTTGCTGAGGATTTCATTTCTTAATAGTCTGATTGCCAATTTTGAAGGAGGAGAGAGGAAAAGCAGAACTGAAAATTGATGAAGGGATTCTGATTTGGGGAAAGAAAGAGAGGAGAAAAAACTTGCCAAATGATGGTATAATTAATCCATTACAGCCCTTGTTTTCTCAGTGAAGAGTTTATGCTCTCCAGTGTTCATCTTTAGGCATAATTTTAATTAAACAGAGCATAGTCTTTAACTATTGTAAGGGTTACAAGGAGCATAATTCTGCTCCCAAAATTCACACAGTGCAGGCGGCTGGGTGTGACTTTTAAATTCATCAAAAATGTGTGAAATAAAATACTTAAAATCATCTGTTTTGTCAATTCAAGATTATTCAACCTTTTGCTAGTTGGGGCTTTTACTGTACACTTGAGTTGCTCACTTGATAGTATTTGCCTCCAGTGAAATCCTGTTTGGGAACTCATATTCTTTTATATGCTGAGATCCAAACTGTTTTGAACAGGGCTGGCTTCATTAAAATGATTTCCTACCGTCACACAGTGACCCAAATGACAATTGGCTTTTGCCTTCCATTAGCAGAATGCATTCGGATTTCACTGTCGTGTTGGAATGCAATTCATGATTCACATCATGTTATTTTAAACAATGCCACAATGGGATTCATGAATAGTGCTTTAAAATCTGTTTCCAACATTGGCATCTTTTAAAGGATAGACTGTAAGGAGTCCTATGTCCTTATGAGTTTTAATCCTCTGAAAATGCATTTAGAGGTGATTAGCCTTATAACTCTTAGTGCTCTACCAGCACCTATTGGAATGTGTTATGAATCAGAAACAAAGGCTTTCTCCCTCTCTTCTCCCACCAGGAATTACACAACAAGCGGAAGCAAAAGAGTTGAACTAGCATAAAAATGTCTTTTTAAAAAGTCATTAAATAGCAGGAAATCCTTGCAATTATTTCCTAACATTTTACACATTTTGTTTTATTCTATTTCCTACACTAATTAATAAAAACAAACTGTTTGTACCAGCCAGATGGATGACTCAAAGTTTTACCTCAATTATAGAAATAAGAGATGGATTTGAGAAATAAGTAAGGGAAAAAAATCCTTTTTTTCTTTCAGGTCCTTCATGTCCTCCCTGATTTTTCAGTTCAGATTTTATTTTGTCGCAGTTTTGGAACTGAGTGTGTTACTGCCGTTGAATTCTTCATGAATACAAAAAGCCCACAATGGGTATTTATTTGATCAAATGCATGACTAATGTGGTGGATTGTATGTAGTCCCAACCTTTTAAATCTCTCTGAAGAATTACATTTCCGTCCACAGGCATGTCACTGTTAAAAAATGAGCCACCTAATAAAGGAACACACAGTATATTAATATGTAATTTCTTTCCCAGTATGGATGCTAATTACTGACAGTGCAGACCTTATGCTTGGTTCGTGATACTGATAGACTTTCTCACTATCTTGTTTGGTCGTCATCATTCTTAATACTCCTAATTCACCCACATTTTCATTCTAAAGACTCCTGAAGGTCTCAGGGGGGCTATTTAGTGTTTTACTAGATCTAACACAGTTTAGTTCTATAGGGAAGGGGAGGGAGCATATTCTAACTTGCTTACAGAAATTAATTTGGTTTTCATGAAAAGAAATGCCATTACATTTAAAAATTCCCCTCTTGAAAGTACTTTCTTAGTTGCTTTCTGGCACTCTCATTAACCTGGAAAGATAATTCAGTTGACTAACATTTTTTTTTCCTTGTTAACTTCCAGTTCAGCACTATGTAAATGAGGGCTTTCTATGAACTATAGAGCCTCAGTTGTTTTCTGCTTGGGGACTTGTTTGTTTGTTTGTTTGCCTGTTAAATACCAGAATCTGGTAGGAGGGAATGAGCCTCACATATAGTTTGCATTGTTTGACTTGCCCATATAGTTCTCTTTCTTCTTCAAGCCCTTACATTAAACCCATAATCTACATGCCACAAATTTTCATACCCCAACAGGAAGAGTTTTCAAAAGAGGTTTAAGCCTCAAAAGGCAAACTCTTGGATACTTGCTACTGTATATTTGATGTCTTAAGTACATCCAAAGCTCTTAAGGATGCTTACTCTTCATAGACTTAAATTTATCTTTATCCCCCAGTACCTAGCATAGTGTCTAAGATTTATAAAAATCACTACTTATCTTTTCCTCCATCTTACCCAGCCCAGAACCTTGAAATACTCAGCAATCCTTATGGTCACATCATCAATTTAATGAATACCCACATTAGACCAATTGTCCATTGTAAGTGGGTTAAAAACCAAACTTTATACTGCTTTGACCAACACATATGCTTTTTTTTTCTAATTTTTTATTATTGTTGTGCTGGGTGGAGGTACACTGGAGTATTTACAAAGGTTCTTACAATGTACCAAATACATTGTACTTGAACTCACCCCTTCCACTGCTCTCTTTCATCCCTCCTCCCCCAATTCCTAGAACAGTTTCAACAGGTATCATTTTTGTATTTACATATATGTGTACACATAGTCCTTGCCTATACCTATTAGTTCCACAGTGTTTCCTGCTCCATTCTTTACTAACTTCAGAGTTTTGGGTCTGATATTAAGGGCTTTGATCAATTTTGAGTTGATATTAGTACAGGATGACAGGCATGGATCTAGTTTCAGTTTTCTGCAGACAGATATCCAGTTTTCCCAGCAACATTTGTTTAAGAGGCTATTTTTCTCCTTCGTATGTTTTTGGTAACTTTGTCAAAAATTAGGTGGGCATAACTGCATGGATTCATCTCCGGGTCCTCTCTTCTGTTCCACTGATCTTCATATCTGTTTTTGTGCCAGTACTATGATATTTTTATTGTTTTGGCTCTGTAGTATAATTTGAAGTCAGGTATTACAACACATATGCTTTTAAGTGCAGGGAATGCAGCTAACCCTATCTATTTTTCTTCTTCATTTTTGGTAGTAGTGGAGTTTGAACTCAGGCTCCCACTTGCTGAGCAGGCACTCTACCCTTGAATCACACCCCCAACCCTTTTTTGCTTTAGTTATTTTTCAGATAGGGTCTCTAATACATTAGAGTAGAAGAAAAACCTAGCATATACTAATGAAATCTGCCTTCAGTAACTTCACCTTCAAAACAGACAAGAATCAAACCCCTGAAAAAGTCATAACAAGAACTGTCAAAAGTTACGCATTAATTGAAGCTACTTTCTGTGGTTGGTTCAGGTCCTTCCAGGTGCCCAGGCTCTACTCCCAAGATACAGAGTAGACATGCAAGTAAAGATTCATTGCATGAATATGTTTGTTCTTAGGTAATTAAACTTATACTTGCCATCTGCTAGCTTAGATGACATGCATTTTGCTTTTAAAGGCTACTAGACTTACTTCATTACAAACTGTGTTAGAAAAGAGCTTAAAGAGCTGCGGGTGCGCCAATTGGTAGAGCACTTGCCTAACAAGTGGGAGACTCTGAGTTCAAACTCTAATACCTTGTAAAAAAGAAAAAGAACTTAAATGTAGGGCTAGCCTTTCAGAAGATGATTGGCTAGTTTCTAGGTTGGTTACTTAGTTTTTATTTGGTTTGCTTTGGTTTTGGGTTGTTAGTATTCTCAGGCATTACAACTACCAAAGAACTCTTTATTTCCAAGCTTTCCTGCTCCCTATGTTCTTGCTTTTTCCTAAAAGGCCTCATTGTGATAATGTCCCCTGGCCTCTGAACCTTGCAGCATAGCTGAGCTTCCTGCCAGACTCATCACCCCTGCCTCTTATAAAAGTCACCTCACTCCTCCCATTCTGAAAAGTCATCTGAATGACTCTTTTCCTTAAAACCCAAAGTTCCTAACCAACACCCATAGAAAAAGATCTATTTATTTTAAATTCAGGAATGCTAAAAACATCAGATGGTGTTTTATATCAACCATTAGTATTCTGCCTTCCTTTATACAATTTGAACATCTTTTGATAAACATTGTCAGATGAAAAATATCTTATTCCTCAACTTCAATAGTTTACCAAGTAACAAACAGTTACTGAAGATCCATTTTAGAATACTATAGAATATGAATAAGATAATAAAATTATCCCCTCCCCAAAAGATCTGTTTGTTATAATATTTCAGTAATTAACCCATAAACTTCCTTAAACAGCATGTTTAAAAGACCCAAATCACCCTGCTCTACCCAATACCCCCTTGGCTTGACCCCCAATTGTCCACTCCCCCTTAGCTTTATACAACAAAGAAATGTTCTATAAAGTGACATCTATTGATCTCTAACTCTGATGCTTGAAATAAAAAGAAAGTAGGAGTAAAGGAGTCAGTTTGGGGAAGGAAATGAAGAGAAAAATTCATCTGAGCCAGAAATGGACAATTTGTAATAGCTGGTTTCATTTCATCATTTTGCCATTTTATCTCTTCTCCTGAATACCGGGCTTCACACATTTTCTTACAATTTTTACAAAGCATGCATCGTTACCTTTACATCCATAAAGAAAATATTCTACCTGTAAGGGTGGCCAAGTTGTCTCCAAAGACCTAAAAAGGTTTGCTAGTGTTTATACTTTCAGTAGTAAAAGAGATACAAAGCCAATGATCCATTGGTCTCCAAACACTTCTCTGGGGGGTTTTCTCAGTTTGTGTCTAAAACATTTGTGTTTACCACTTCCTGAATGAAGAGTTAAGGTGTATGTCTTCTTTGGCAGCATTTTAATTCATTCTTTTATATGCTGATTGGTTGCTTAATATCCAGTAATCATAGCCTAAAACTACTTCGCATACATTTTTTTCAGCTGGCTAAATTTAAGCATGTTTACATAGTTTGACCTGATGAAATTGTAGTAATTTTTCAAGATTTTATAACTGCTTGTTTTATGGGTCTCTTCATGTCTCACTACCAAATAATTAAGAGTCAAAGTATATCTGTTTGTTTGTTTGACTTTAAGGTCTTAGTATGTTCATGTCTCAGCTGTTTAGCAATGGGATTGATTCATCTGTGAGGTTGTGCTGGTGTTAAACATGGAGGAGATCAAAATATTCAGTTAAGTGTTTCACAGTTGAAAATGTTGTAAGAGTACCCTGTTGTTCCAACAATATGAATTTCCAAAAAGTGACAGTCATGGGCAGCTCAGCTCAGTTGCATCCTGGGAGACACTCCCAGTGACAGAACTATGCCTTGGCCTTCTGACCTGAATACTCAACATGGTTGGACTCTAAGTGCAAAGGGGCCTCCTACAGCCACAGTGATCAGCCACCATCCTGACCACAAATTGTGGCTGTCCACTTGGAACAGGTGCCACCTTCCTGTCTCAGACTAACTGGCGACTGAATGGTCAAAGCACAACCAGTGGTAACTCTCTGGTGGTAATCTGAACATCTTTTAGAGAATAGAGGACTTTCACCTTCCTTGATTCCATTTGGCTCTCTCTTTTTACGTTTTTCAATGACCCAGTTCAGCTCCCTGAATCATCCTGATTGCCTAGTGGAAAGCTCTTTTAGTGGTGTTCACTTCATTGACCAGACCCAAGTGTCAGCATCCAGTTCATAGCAATTCAGCATTGTGAGGAAAGGGTAAGTCTGGGTTGTTTTGTTATTACTTTGGTTGTTTTCAGCATTAGCCCCAATAACATATTTTCTAACACAAAACACCTAAAATACTAAACTTGCTGGGATGGGAAGAAATTATTTCCAATTTCATAATAGGACTGAGTTTTTTCTTTTCACCCATTGTTTTGTTTCCATTTTTTATAGATCTGAGAATCATATCAAGTTTCTTTTTTCTTTGGCCACTGGAAAGCTTAAAGCCAAATTTGCAACCTCCCAAGTGAATGACTTGTTTTTCAAACCACTTGTTGCATTTACTAACCCTTCTGGAGCTTTCTGTTATTTTTCTGCCTTCATTCTCCATTCATTCTGATTTCATTTTTATTCACCTTATCATGTGGTTCTATATATTCATTCATTTTAAGGTTGGGGTATTGCGTTCTTGCTGTTGCTGCTAATAGGGTAGGTTATGTGTGCAGAATTAGAAACATACGAACATGTGCTTACACAATGGAGAAAGTTGTTCAGAATATAATAAAACTTCTTTTAATGTCCTCTTTATGATATGATAGCACTCAAGTACAGACAGATTCACAAACAGGACAAAGCTGTGGATTCATGTCTGCTGGGAGTATTATTATACGAGAGAACATTGGAGGATACTGAAAATCTCTCAACAGCATCTACATCCGACCTGCAGGGTTTTAAATCACTGCCTGCTGTTGGCTGATCTTTGTTCATTTGGTCAGTACAACCCTGAGCGATTTCAGATGTCCCCAAACAATCAGTACTCTTAATAAAAAGGATTGAAAAAGAGAGAGAAATGGCAAGGAGGCTCTGAGACTAATAAAAACAAGCACCAATTGCCCAAAAATTGACTTCCTATTGACAAACATCATGATGAGTGAATTTTTCATTTCTCTGATGTTTCTCCATTAGGGTCCCCTAAGGTGTATGCTAGAATGCTATTTCTTTTAAAGGAACTAAAAGAGCATTTTGTTTTTCTGGCTTTAGGCTTTATTTTTTTTCTCCCTGTTGGCATAATATGGCGACACTTTTGAATACACTTTCTTCCTCTTCCCTCAAGCAACAGTGACTAATTCATCTGGCCCTCAAACCAGTACAACAAATCACCCAGCATCCCAGTTCAGGAAGCATAGTTCAGCCACTTTCCCAAGAAGCTAACGCAGATACAAATGGGCCCTTTAAATTGAGGTGATTGTGTCCCAAAACACTGAAGGCTTGAACAGTCACTGCTATTAGTATTGTTTCTCTGACAGTAGTAATTTTTACTTTGAGTCTGCATGTAAGTTAGGGTAACTAGCAGCCACAAGAATGAAATAGTGAGATAGCATCTGCCCCCCTGCCCAACCCAGGGCCAAACCCCCATCTCTGGTAATCCTGCCAGTTACCTTTACTTGGGAGCTGCCTGCATCATTTTAAGGAGGAGTGAGAAGTATTTGTCTTTGTATACAAGGTGCATTGCTTTGTCTCTGCAGCCTAAGTTAGGAAGACTTTCCTGGGAATGATGCCACATGTCATGTGATTTGGGTGAAAAAACTTCAGATGAGGAGTGTCCTCTCGTACACTCCTTCCTCATGTAAAAATAAATGCTTTCAAGAGTTTCCACCCTAATGTTTTGAATATGTGTTCTAGAAAAAGGAAAATAAATAACAAGGAATTGTATTTAGTCAATAACATAAAGCAGTTTACACACAGGAGAATATTCTTCCTCCCAGATTTTCATAGACTCCAAAATTTTAACACCAGATAGAATTGGTGCAAATAGTGATGACAATAGTTCTTTTTTCTAATGAAAATTGCATCCACTATACAGTTAGTGGATTTTAACCACATTGCAGCTTTCTAGAAAAAGCAACCAATCAAGAATTTTGGCCGTCCTTCTGAGAAAGAAGGATAGTCCTTTCTTGTTCCTAAGAGGAAAATAGGAAGTAGGAAAATGTCAGAACTGGCCATGGAAAGGGATAACAGCATCTGACTTGGAATACAGAGTGGAGTTTATCTATCACTGTAATTGCAACTGACCTTGAAGCTTGGCTCATTTGATTTTTCCTTTTTCATTATATGCCTGTAAAAGCTAAGTACTCGCTTCTTCAGCCTAACTAGCAGATAGGAGTGGTTATTTAACAAAATTTTATCCAACCAAACACAAAATCAAAAGCAAAAAGCACCTTGACAGAAAAGCAGCTTGACCAGAGGGGAAGTTAGGGAGGGAAACTAGTCAGCTATCCACTACTGTGACAAAATGTCTGAGATACTCAACTTAAGAAATAGAAAGTACTACTTTGCCTCATTGTTTCAAAGGTTTTGGACTATGATCTATTGGTCTATTTGCTTTGGTGCCTGTGGCAAGACAGAACAACCTGGCAGAGAACACATGGTAGTGAGCCACTCACTTTATGGTGTCCAGAAAGCAGAAGAGGGGCAAGAAGGGGCCAAGTTCTCAAAACTCCCTTCAGTACTCTCCCAGTGGCCAGACTTCCTCCCACGAAGCCCCATCTCTTAGAGGTTTCACCACTGTGTTTTTCTCCCCCAATAACTGCACATGCTGGAGACTAAGCCTTTAACACACTTATCCAAACCATAGCTGGAGGGCTGCTTCTTTTCCAATAAAAAGGGCAGACAATGCTGGCCTGTCCCATTTTCCCCATTTCCCCTTCTCTCTGAATCATACAAAGTCTCCGTGTATGAGGCTGCCACCATCTTGCAACCGTAAAGCAACAGCACGGAGGGTTAAAGCCAGCACATTAAAGATGGTAGGAAAATCTCATTTCTTTTTTTTTTTTTCATTTTTCTTTTATTATTCATATGTGCATACAAGGCTTGGTTCATTTCTCCCCCCTGCCCCCACCCCCTCCCTTACCACCCACTCCGCCCCCTCCCGCTCCCCCACCTCAATAACGAGCAGAAACTATTTTGCCCTTATCTCTAATTTTGTTGTAGAGAGAGTATAAGCAATAATAGGAAGGAACAAGGGGTTTTGCTGGTTGAGATAAGGATAGCTATACAGGGCATTGACTCACATTGATTTCCTGTGCGTGGGTGTTACCTTCTAGGTTAATTCTTTTTGATCTAACCTTTTCTCTAGTACCTGTTCCCCTTTTCCTATTGGCCTCAGTTGCTTTAACGTATCTGCTTTAGTTTCTCTGCATTAAGGGCAACAAATGCTAGCTAGTTTTTTAGGTGTCTTACCTATCCTCACCCCTCCCTTGTGTGCTCTTGCTTTTATCATGTGCTCAAAGTCCAATCCCCTTGTTGTGTTTGCCCTTGATCTAATGTCCACATATGAGGGAGAACATACGATTTTTGGTTTTTTGAGCCAGGCTAACCTCACTCAGAATGATGTTCTCCAATTCCATCCATTTACCAGCGAATAATAACATTTCGTTCTTCTTCATGGCTGCATAAAATTCCATTGTGTATAGATACCACATTTTCTTAATCCATTCGTCAGTGCTGAGGCATCTTGGCTGTTTCCATAACTTGGCTATTGTGAATAGTGCCACAATAAACATGGATGTGCAGGTGCCTCTGGAGTAACAGTCTTTTGGGTATATCCCCAAGAGTGGTATTGCTGGATCAAATGGTAGATCGATGTCCAGCTTTTTAAGTAGCCTCCAAATTTTTTTCCAGAGTGGTTGTACTAGTCAACATTCCCACCAACAGTGTAAGAGGGTTCCTTTTTCCCCGCATCCTCGCCAACACCTGTTGGTGGTGGTGTTGCTGATGATGGCTATTCTAACAGGGGTGAGGTAGAATCTTAGTGTGGTTTTAATTTGCATTTCCTTTATTGCTAGAGATGGTGAGCATTTTTTCATGTGTTTTCTGGCCATTTGAATTTCTTCTTTTGAGAAAGTTCTGTTTAGTTCACTTGCCCATTTCTTTATTGGTTCATTAGTTTTGGGAGAATTTAGTTTTTTAAGTTCCCTATATATTCTGGTTATCAGTCCTTTGTCTGATGTATAATTGGCAAATATTTTCTCCCACTCTGTGGGTGTTCTCTTCAGTTTAGAGACCATTTCTTTTGATGAACAGAAGCTTTTTAGCTTTATGAGGTCCCATTTATCTGCTATCTCTTAGTTGCTGTGCTGCTGGGGTTTCATTGAGAAAGTTCTTACCTATACCTACTAACTCCAGAGCATTTCCTACTCTTTCCTGTATCAACTTTAGAGTTTGTGGTCTGATATTAAGATCCTTGATCCATTTTGAGTTAATCTTGGTATAGGGTGATATACATGGATCTGGTTTCAGTTTTTTGCAGACTGCTAACCAGTTTTCCCAGCAGTTTTTGTTGAAGAGGCTGCTATTTCTCCATTGTATATTTTTAGCTCCTTTGTCAAAGATAAGTTGCTCATAGTTGTGTGACTTCATATCTGGGTCCTCTATTCTGTTCCACTGGTCTTCATGTCTGTTTTTGTGCCAGTACCATGCTGTTTTTATTGTTATTGCTTTGTAATATAGTTTGAAGTCAGGTATTGTGATACCTCCTGCATTGTTCTTTTGACTGAGTATTGCCTTGGCTATTCGTGGCCTCTTGTGTTTCCATATAAATTTAACAGTAGATTTTTCAATCTCTTTAATGAATGTCATTGGAATTTTGATGGGAATTGCATTAAACATGTAGATTACTTTGGGGAGTATCGACATTTTTACTATGTTGATTCTACCAATCCATGAGCATGGGAGATCTCTCCACTTTCTATAATCTTCCTCAATCTCTTTCTTCAGAAGTGTATAGTTTTCCTTGTAGAGGTCTTTCACATCTTTTGTTAGGTTTACACCTAGGTATTTGATTTTGTTTGAGGCTATTGTAAGTGGAATTGTTTTCATACATTCTTTTTCCATTTGCTCATTGTTAGTGTATAGAAATGCTAATGATTTTTCTATGTTGATTTTATATCCTTCTACCTTGCTGTAGCTATTGATGATGTCTAGAAGCTTCTGAGTAGAGTTTTTTGGGTCTTTAAGGTATAGGATCATGTCATCTGCAAATAGGGATATTTTGACAGTTTCTTTACCTATTTATATTCCTTTTATTCCTTCTTCTAATTGCTCTGGCTAGGAATTCCAGTACTATGTTGAATAGGAGTGGAGATAGTGGGCATCCTTGTCTGGTTCCTGATTTTAGAGGGAATGGTTTTAATTTTTCTCCGTTAAGTATAATGCTGGCTGTAGGTTTGTCATATATAGCTTTTATAATGTTGAGGAACTTTCCTTCTATTCCTAGTTTTCTTAGAGCTTTTATCATGAAATGATGTTGGATCTTATCAAAGGCTTTTTCTGCATCTATTGAGATGATCAAGTGGTTTTTGTCTTTGCTTCTGTTAATGTGGTTTATTACGTTTATTGATTTTCGTATGTTGAACCACCCCTGCATCCCTGGGATGAAGCCTACCTGGTCGTGGTGAATAATCTTTTTGATGTGTTGCTGAATTCGATTTGCCATTATTTTGTTGAGGATTTTTGCATCAATGTTCATTAAGGAGATTGGCCTATAGTTCTCCTTTTTGGAGGTGTCTTTGCCTGGTTTTGGGATAAGTGTAATACTGGCTTCATAAAATGTGTTTGGCAGTTTTCCTTCCCTTTCTATTTCATGGAACAGTTTAAGGAGGGTTGGTATAAGTTCTTCTTTAAAGGTCTGATAGAATTCAGCAGAGAATCCATCAGGTCCTGGACTTTTCTTTTTTGGGGAGACTCTTGATTGCTGCTTCAATTTCATTTTGTGTTATAGGTCTATTCAGGTGATTAATTTCCTCTTGCTTCAGTTTTGGATGATCATATGTATCTAGAAATCTGTCCATTTCTTTAAGATTTTCAAATTTATTTGAATATAGGTTCTCAAAGTAGTCTCTGATGATTTCCTGGACTTCCATGGTGTTTGTTGTTATCTCCCCTTTTGCATTCCTAATTCTACTAATTTGGGTTTTTTCTCTCCTCATTTTAGTCAGGTTTGCCAGGGGTCTATCAATCTTGTTTATTTTTTCAAAGAACCAACTTTTTGTTTCATTAATTCTTTGTATGGGGAAAACCTCATTTCTCACGGCATTATTGAGCAGTTGAGCTAGTGCCAGAAAGCAAACAATTATAGACTTTTTGCTATGTTATAAAAATTGATTCTTATTTGCTAAGATATCCTTAGTTGGATATATTATAAGCTGTAGCCAAAGCATATTCCTCATAGAACCTAGAAGTGAGGCCAAAGGTTTATACATTTACAAATACCAGCTGCACTGTGAGTGACTTAGTGTAAGCTAATGCATATGAAACTCTGGACGCTGGAACTTGCAGAATAGATAAAACTTGTTCTGTCCAGTGCTCATCAGATCAGAGACTTTGAGTAAGAAGGGAAGAGCAAGATGTGAGCAGTTAGTCATTCCATCATTTATAACTTTCTTTCAGATATCTGGCTCTGGAAAGCAGGAGAAGAAAAGTCAAAACAGTGCTGGAGAACAGTCCTCTTACCTTGATAAAACTCTCTACATCCAGATTCATATGGGAATGCCAGAATTTCTTCCTCAGACTTGAGATTCTCACAAAGATGTACCTAAGGTTCCATCTTACACCCCCAACACATACCCATCCTTGAAGGGACTCTGTCTTATAAGTGACCATGTTAGGCATTAGAAATAAACACCCTGTTTTGGAGCTATGTAAAACACTGAAATTTTCTGTTTGGTCAAAGGAAAATGGTGTATGTGAAACAGAGAATCTGGCACTTAGCAGAAAGATTCATTGCTGACGTTTTCATTTGGTTGTTATGGCGAGAAAATTCACAGCCAGTAGCTGTCAAATCTCAACATACAGAAGTTAACATGCTCCAGTAGGTTGACAGATGCACTCATTTTTACCTTCATGAAAGAGAACAAGACAGGGTAGAGGGCTCAAAGAGTGCAGCAATGACCATATCTGATTCTTTTTGACACTCACGGTTATAAAGTTTGGGACAAATTCACATATTAACCCCTAAAGAAACACAGACTTCAAAAGGATGGAGAAAAGCCAAAAAGTACACCATTCTTTTTACTCTACTTTCACCTCTGCTTACCCTTTTACTGAGTCTTATCAGATGAATGCTACAAGCAACATAATTTATGTAAATAGAATCCATTATGCAAATGCTTCCAACTTGCTTGCTACTTCGAAATTTTATTCTTTTATGTTTAAGAAACATAGCCTTTATCCCCTGGAATAGACAGATTGGTTATGTTTATGTTCTTAAAACCTTCTGCTACTGTTCTGGGCTTTGAGGAAAAGTCATTTTTTATTTTAAAAAATGTTTTGCCTTGCCTCTCATCCCTTTCTGCAAAAATAGCCTCTTTGTTTAATTCGCTGGTTTGCACACTGGCTTAACGAGTGCAGTGCTTTAACAGAACCTTAGTGAGAAGGGTAGTACAGAGATGAATGCATAGATTATACCCCTACTCCACAGGGAATCTGTTGTTTTGTTGAGTTAGTATGAAACTGAATAATTCAATTAATTCAGAGATCTCTGTGAGCTTTGTTCCCTACTCTGTTTTTGTCATAGTTCCAAACATGAGCTTGATGAAATTCTTCTGTGGAGTCGTAAATAAGGAGAGGAAAAGGTGTATGTTCTTCGTGCTTAGATTCACTCCATGCTTTAAATTGCAAGCCAAATTTTAATGAAATGTAGAAGAGCATGCGACCCAGTACACATGAACATATTAAAAATGTTCTCGCTACTAACAGAGACCGTATTACAAGCTCTTATTTATACATACGCACGAGCGTGCATAAAACATGCTAAAGAAAAAGGAAAAAGGCATAATGTCACAAAAAGGGAGATTGTAAGAGAGTATGTCTGCATTTTAATAAATGAACACTGCAACAAATGATTATGAAATTAAAACTCTCCTCCCACCCTGAAGAAAGACATTTTTCAAGTTGATGAGTCAGTCATTGAAACAGAACTGCAAGCTCCAAGTCATTTGAAAATAGTGCTGTTTTCATAAAAGAAAACAAAACATACTAAAACTTTCCCTCCACTGAAGTTTATTTTGCCACTTCATGATCAACCCAATACAACCAGCCATGACTTAAGCACATTAATTTTGGATCTGTCCAAAATAAGCCCCGCTTGTTTCATTTGAACTGCGATCATTCCATCAAAACACTCTTTCATGCACTGTCCTTCTGCTTTGCTAGTTGCTTACAAATAATATTCATGATGATTTTATTGGTGTTCAAATTAAGCAGGTATGTTTTCTAGTGCTATCCTTCAAATAGTTAACAAATATTTACTGAGAATCAACTAAATGGTAAAGTATTGTTCTAGGATCTAGGATTGCAGCAATAGCCAAGAAAGACGATGCTATGCTTCATGCAGCACGTGTATAGTGGGAAGTGACAGATAATAAATACACAAATAAACAAGTGAATGGGATGATTTTAGACAGTGATAACACTATGAAAATTAGAATGAACAGAGAGATAGCTTGAGCAAGGAATAGGGAGGAAACTGGGTCAGAGAAACCCTCTCTGAATGGGGGCATTGCACTCAAACATAAATTCTTGGAAGGAGGCAGATCTACAGGAAACCTAATCCTGGCAGAATGAGCAACTGGAACAAAGACCCTGAGATAGAAATAAACATGTCCTGTTTCAAATACAAAGGAAAAACTCATTGTAGATAGAATTGAAGAGATGAGGGAGGTAAAAACCAGAAGATAAGATCACTAGGGAAAACAGGGAACATGTTGCTCAAGACTTAGATTTTATTTTTACAGGGTTGGGGAGCCATTGAAGGAGTTTTGAGGGGAGAAGTGATATGACATCAATTAGTTTTTGAGTCCATAATTCTATGAAGAGTAGAAGGGTAGGGTGTAAATGTGGACATAAAAAGAATAATTAGGAGACTTCTGTAGTATTTCAGGAAATGAGGTGATGTCTTGAGTTAATGTTTGAACTGTGGATTTGGTGAGGAGTGTTAAGATGCAGGATATATTTTTGAGATCAGAATTAGAGGACTTGATAAGTGTTGGATGTGGATTGCAAGGTAAAGGAGCAGAGAAGCATATTCCATTGAGACACATTTTCTCCCTAGAGACATTTCCTCTCATGAAACTATATTGGTTCTTAGAAATAAGCCAGATCAGATTTCAAGAAACCAAATTGGTCTTGGGCACTTATTTCTCTCCTCACAAATCCATTTCCTACACACCATTTACTGTATAGTTGGGATCTCAAATGTCCTCCAAAGGCCATGAGCTTGATCACCTGCCGGTGGGCTAATTAGGAGGTAGTGGAATCTTCAGAAGGTGGGGGCTTAATGGGAGGAAGTAGGTCAGTGATGCTTCTCTCTCTCTGTTGCTGTCTCTCTCTTCCTCTCTCAGCTTTGTTTTATCATATGCTCCCCACCATGATATTCTGCTTCACCACAGGCCTAGTAACAACACAGCTAATCCACCATGGACTGAGTCCTCTGAAACCATGAACCCAAAATAAATCTTTCCTCCTTTTCATTGATTTTGTCAAATACCTTGTCACTGCAACAGAAAGCAAAATAGCACATTTACCAACCTAGTTACTAAATCTATTGAATAAGAAACCTCCCCACAAGGTCTCTGAGGAAGTGCTAGTTGTTACAGAAAAATTAAGAGCCAGTATTAATAATAAAATTCTTAGAAAAGTCACATTTTATCCAACCTAAAACTACATATATCCTAACTGAGGTTTCTTTTCTTTTGATTAAAATTATATTAAAACATAAGATTGTCAGTAGAAAAATAACTGGATAAATTCATTTTGATAAATATGGTCTTTAATAATATATGGTTTATAAGTGAGGAAATCTTAATAACAGTGATTTGGTATCCCAAATAGTAGTTTTGTAATCACTAGGCAAATATTGGCTAAAATTCCACACTTAGACATCCCTTGCCTGCCTTACTTTCAGGCCAGTTTCAAACACTCAAAAAGTTGGTTACAGTTGAAAACTTATGAGCAATTTACATTAGAGTTAGTAAGGGTATCAGAGCCTTTTCTGTGGACATATTCCGTAAAAGAGAGCTGGGCTTCTGAGGATGAAATAGGAAATGCCTACCCTAGAAATATATAAACAGAAAAATATGTCAAAGCCTGAAATTCCAAGTAAGAAACTCACCTATGAAGTTGCACCCCTCCAGCTCTACCCAAGACAGCAGAAAGGGAAAAAACAAGCTGTATGTCAAAGGCATGCTTTAAGAAGAGGTGAGAGCTTTATTCACCTTCTCCCTTTACTCACCAGGGAGCCAAGGATAAGACTTTAAAGGTGTAACTGGCCCTATGCCTAGTTCAGGTTTCAGGGGACATGCAGGAGACTGAACCTTGGCTCCTGGTACTACTGTGAATGTTTAAAATTAGCAGCAGCAGCTAAGAATTAAAAACCAGGCTGGGTCTCCAGCACATGGCTCCCCCAGGTGAACCATCCACTCTCATTGACTTCAACCATGGGGTGATGAAAAATGGTCTCAAATGCTCTCCGTAAGCCCAGACACTCTGGCCTCCTGTGTACCTGAGCTTAAATGAGACATGGAGAGAGAAAGCCTCTGCCAAATTACTCCTTTTTAATGTCTTGCTGGTAACATCTTGTTTCTTGCCTTAACTCTTCTGATTTTATACTTAAAAATAATTGCCTCCACATTCCTCTTTGGCGCACACTCTAGTTTCCAATTTATATGACATTCCCATTTGTGTATCAGGTCATTATGCGATTCTTTGTTCAGCTAATTTGGCTCCCTCTCACCCTTCTTATTTTTCTTATGTAAAAGGTTATATTCTCCTTTCTTAGGCTAATTTCAGACTGTTATATTGTTCTTCCTTTATGTTAAATTATTAAAACCCTTGCTGGAATTTCCATGCAGAGTGAGAAATACTAACATGGAAACACAAATATAGCCACAAATCTAAGGCAGTTTCTACACCACAAAACAAAGGCATGAGGAAAGGCTCTGGGGGCTGATCCAGTCTGCAACTATTATTTTTAAAGCAAACAACTGCTGATTGTTTCATTTCTGGGCCTTTTTCTCTGAATTTTAAACATAAAAGAAGTCTAACCATGTGGTAGTAGTTTGGGGGGCAAAGAGAAAAGAGGATCAAGCTGAATTTCATGACCTAAAATAACCATTACTGGTTTTGAATATTTAGCTCCTCTGTGTTGTAGCTCTTGTTCTTATTATTTTGCAAATAATATGGTAAGAATGCATTCAACCATTTGGGTTTTACTGAGGGCGGTTTCCAAACCAGTTTGTGTGTGAAGTCTGAGAAAATATTTCTTGTAGTAGTACTAAATTATTTAACCATCATTAGATGTCAGAATGTGGTGGGGGCAACACAGAGAGCATTAAGGCAGATGGAGTCGTGCTTATTCAGTCTGTATCTAACTTACATTAAACTAACAAATCGGACAATGAAAATTATGAGGAAAGGAAGCCCTATGTATACTGGGTAGAAGGAAAGTATATGTCATAGTCAGCCATTTACAGAGGGCCCAAAGCAATACAAAAAGATTTTCCAAGTTAGAAATGGTTGGAAAATAAACACCAAAGCAGATGAGAGAAAGATACCTTGACAAGTTCACCCAGGAGACATGCACAAAGATATATTATTCATGGCACAATGTAAATACTTCATTTTTTCAATACTTGTACAGTTATCTGCTTGTCTTTTTCTTTATAAATCTCTGTGTCACGTGTCATCTGTCTTAGATGGTTAGTTCTTAAAGCAGTGATCCCCAACCTTTTGAGAATTGAAAATTCCTATTGTTTGTCATATGACAACTGCCCTATCCCAACCCTGCTACCACCACCAATAACTGTAAGGAGAAGATCAGGGAGTTTGGAATTCTATGAACTTTAATTTTATGTAAATTGAAACAGTTCTGGTTTAGAAGAATTTTATAGTTCCAGCTGGGATAAACAAGTACTTCTCCCCACCTTCTTCCCAGTACCTGTTGTAAAATTGAGTTTGCAAACCATTGTCCTTTGAGAGAAGTTGTACCCAACAAATCTTTCTTTCTGAATTTTAAATATGAAAGGAGTCTAACCATATTCTAGGAATTGTGATGGGGGAAAAACAGAAGGAAAAAAATCATCCTTAATCCCACAACCTAAAATAATTGTTAATTTTTTATTATTTTGCTTTTATTGCTTTATGTCTTAGCTTTTGTTCTTCCATTATTTTAACATTACCCAAGAAACACATTATTTTAAGTCCTTTGTTTTAAAAATTAACAATACAGAAGTACTTAGACAGCAATAAATGAAAATCCCCATCTGCTTGCCAATTCCCAAATCCTCCCCTTCCCAGAAATCTGAGCTGTTAGCATCTCAGTCTGTGTTCTCCAACTTGCTGACTTGCTGTATAGATTTATGTATAGCTGTGTGTTTCAATTATACCTATATTTGTTTTAATAAAGTTAGGTCACATTCTGCACACTATTTAGTAACTTGATTTTTTTTTTTTAAAAGAAACAGGGCTTCCTGTTGCCCAGGCTGACCCAGAACTCCAGGGCTCAAGCAGTCCTCCTGCCTCCACCTCCTAAGTAGCTAGGAGTGCAGTCATACCCACTGTACCTGGCTTGACTTTTTTTTAACTTAACAATATATGTTAGAAATATTTCCATGCTGCATTTTTTGGAGGGGGGTATTGAAATAGGGTCTCACTATGTAGCCCAGGCTGGCCTTGAATTCAAGATCCTCCTGGCTTAGTCTTTCAAGCATTAGGATTACAGTTGTGTACCACCATGCTTGGCCCTGGCTTATCATTCTATTCATTGACTGTGTAATATTACTTTAAACTAAAAATAAAAATTTAATTCAACCACACTCCTATTGTCAGATATTTAGATTCCTTCTATTCTAAAAGTCAATACTCCTACAAGCAATGTGAATACTGTACGTGCATCTTTTCAAAAAAGAGAGAGCGCACAACACTAAGGTGATGTAGAATATTTTAACCCCTGTGATGTGTGAAAATTATAATGAATATTTCAAGGTTAAATAAACAAATAACATCTTGTGTATATAGTCTGTAAGATAGACACATCAAAATACATGTCGGGGATATTTTAAATTATGCTAAATACTGCCAAATAATCTTCCAAAGGTAATAGCATACATATATACACATACATCTGTATGTGTGTGTATACATAAGATGTAACCTATCTTTTTCATAATTATGTAATGTTGGGCACAAAGGTAAAAGTATTTCAGCCATTTCTTTATTGCTATACTTTTTATTTAATGGCATCTAATTTTCCACCAGTATGAAAAATCATGATGTACTGAAAAGCTGACGTGTGGACTTGTGGGTCTTCAGCATTTTAGATGATGAGATTTCATAGATAGTTTGTCATTTATGAGTGTGTTTATTGTACTACTCACTGAACTCAATAGATTAACCACAGAGAGTGAATATTTTTTCAATATATATGTTCTCAGAATTTCTTCTTTGGTGCATTATAGCTAGGAGGTCTTTTTTGCCCATTAAGAATGTAAACTCATTAATAAGACTATTGACTAACATCTGTCTATGGAAAACAATATGAAAATGCCTCAAAAAATTAAAAATAGGACTGCCATATGACTCAACAAGCCTACTTCCTGAAATACACTCAAAGGAAATGAAATCAGTATCTTTTGTTTGTTTTCTTTTATTTTATATGTAAAATTTATTTTTTTATTGTTTTATTATTCATATGTGCATACAATGTTTGGGTCATTTCTCCCCCGTGCCTCTACCCCCTCCCTTACCACCCACCCAACCCCCTCCCTCTCCCCCTAACCCCCTCGATACCTGGCAGAAACTATTTTGCCCTTATCTCTAATTTTGTTGAAGAGAGAGTATAAGCAATAATAGGAAGGAACAAGGCTTTTTGCTAGTTGAGATAAGGATAGCTATACAGGGAGTTGACTCACATTACTTTCCTGTGCATGTGAGTTACCTTCTAGGTTACTTCTTTTTGATCCAACCTTTTCTCTAGTTCCTGGTTACCTTCTCCTATTGGCCTCAGTTGCTTTTAAGGTATCTGCTTTAGTTTCTCTGCGTTGAGGACAAGAAATGCTAGCTAATTTTTTAGGTGTCTTACCTATCCTCACCCCTCCCTTGTGTGCTCTCGCTTTTATTATGTCCTCAAAGTTCGATCCCCTTGTTGTGTTTGCCTTTGATCTAATGTCCACATATGAGGGAGAACATATGATTTTTGGTCTTTTGGGCCAGGATAACCTCACTCAGAATGATGTTCTCCAATTCCATCCATTTACCAGCGAATAATAACATTTCGTTCTTCTTCATGGCTGCATAAAATTCCATTGTGTATAGATACCACATTCTTAATCCATTCGTCAGTGGTGTGGCATCTTGGCTGTTTCCATAACTTGGCTATTGGGAATAGTGCTGCAATAAACATGGGTGCGCAGGTGCCTCTGGAGTAACCTGTGTCACAGTCTTTTGGGTGTATCCCCAAGAGTAGTATTGCTGGATCAAATGGTAGATCAATGTTTAGCTTTTTAAGTAGCCTCCAAATTTTTTTCCAGAGTGGTTGTACTAGTTTACATTCCCACCAACAGTGTAAGAGGGTTCCTTTTCCCCGCATCCTCGCCAACACCTGTTGTTGGTGGTTTGCTAATGATGGCTCTTCTAACAGGGATGAGGTGGAATCTTAGTGTGGTTTTAATTTGCATTTCCTTTATTGCTAGAGATGGTGAGCATTTTTTCATGTTTTTTGGCCATTTGAATTTCTTTTGAGAAAGTCTATTTAGTTCATTTGCCCATTTCTTTATTGGTTCATTAGTTTTAGGAGAAATGAGTTTTTTAAGTTCCCTATATATTCTGGTTATCAGTCCTTTGTCTGATGTGTAGCTGGCAAATATTTTCTCCCTCTCTGTGGGTGTTCTCTTCAGTTTAGAGACCATTTCTTTTGATGAACAGAAGCTTTTTAGTTTTATGAGGTCCCATTTATCTATGCTATCTCTTAGTTGCTGTGCTGCTGAAGTTCCGTTGAGAAAGTTCTTACCTATACCTAGTAACTCCAGAGTATTTCCTACTCTTTCCTGTATCAACTTTAGAGTTTGGGGTCTGATATTAAGATCCTTGATCCGTTTTGAGTTAATATTGGTATAGGATGATATACATGGATCTAATTTCAGTTTTTTGCAGACTGCTAACCAGTTTTCCCAGCAGTTTTTGTTGAAGAGGCTGCTATTTCTCCATCGTATATTTTTAGCACCTTTGTCAAAGACAAGTTGGTTATAGTTGTGTGGCTTCATATCTGGGTCCTCTATTCTGTTCCACTGGTCTTCATGTCTGTTTTTGTGCCAGTACCATGCTGTTTTTATTGTTGTTGCTTTGTAATATAGTTTGAAGTCAGGTATCGTGATACCTCCAGCATTTTACTTTTGACTGAGTATTGCCTTGGCTATTCGTGGCCTCTTGTGTTTCCATATAAATTTCACAGTAGATTTTTCAATCTCTTTAATGAATGTCATTGGAATTTTGATGGGAATTGCATTAAACATGTAGATTACTTTTGGGAGTATAGACATTTTTACTATGTTGATTCTACCAATCCATAAGCATGGGAGATCTCTCCACTTTCTATAGTCTTCCTCAATCTCTTTCTTCAGAAGTGTATAGTTTTCCTTGTAGAGGTCATTCCCATCTTTTGTTAGGTTTACACCTAGGTATTTGATTTTTTTTGAGGCTATTGTAAATGGAATTGTTTTCATATATTCTTTTTCAGTTTGTTCATTATTAGTATATAGAAGTGCTAATGATTTTTCTATGTTGATTTTATATCCTGCTACCTTGCTGTAGCTATTGATGATGTCTAAAAGCTTCTGAGTAGAGTTTTTTGAGTCTTTAAGGTATAGGATCATGTCGTCTGCAAATAGGGATATTTTGACAGTTTCTTTACCTATTTGTATTCCTTTTATTCCTTCTTCTTGCCTAATTGCTCTGGCTAGGAATTCCAGTACTATGTTGAATAGGAGTGGAGATAGTGGGCATCCTTGTCTAGTTCCTGATGAAATCAGTATCTTGAAGAGACATCTCTACCCTTATGTCCAATTCAGCACCATTCACAACAGCCAAGATATGAAAATACCATACATGTCCATGAACACGTAAATGGATAAGGAAAGTGTGAGATGCATATATGTATATCTGTATGTATACATATAATAGATTATTCATACAGAAAAAGAAAATCCGACCATTGTAACAACATAGATGAAACCATGTAATGTTATTGGTAAGTGAACTAAACCAGACACAGAAAGACAAATCTTATTTCATTTATATGTGATATCTAAAAAGATTCAAACTCATGAAAACAACGAGTAAAATGGTGGTTGCCATCAGCTGAGGTGAGGGGCATGGGCGATGTTGATAAAAGCTCACAAACTTGTCAATCATAAGACGAACAAGCTCTTGGGAACCTACCATACAATGTGGATGGTGATGGACTTACTGATTAAGTTAATTGTGATAATCATTACATTATATATACATATAACAAATCAACATGTTGTACATCCTGAATATATGCAATCTTTATTTGTCAAATATTTTTAAATTAAGAAAAACAATTAACTTCATATTTTTCATGTCTTCTGTTTTGAAAAAGTTTCTCTAGGTTGCTCTTCCCATTTTTATTTTGACCGTTCTTTTTCATCATCACAATTCAATTTTAAGACAGTAATGGTAATAAATAATATTTTTGGGTATTTATGCCAGCCACACTTAGCATTTTGCAGAGAAGGGAACTAAGTATTTTATCTCTTCCTAGTAAGTTTTTTCTCTCACATTAAAGCAGAGAGAGTCCATCTGTTTTTCAGAATTTTAATATGGATATAATTCACTTCCCTCTACCTTCAAATACTTGTCTTTCTAAACTCTCTATATTTATCCTGTTGTATAACATAGAGCATCCATGTGGATTTTTTTCCCAAAATTGTTAGCACTTTTTCAAATCGCCCATCCCAACAGTGTGCAATGACACCACGGCAAATGCAAAGAAGCAATGGTGACAAACAGAGCAAGAGAGGAAAAAGGTCATGTAGTTGTGTTCATAATAAGTCCAAAGAAGGGAAGAGAATAAATATAACACATAAGCTGTAGAAATTTGTCTATATGACTGACATAAATTTTCCTATTTATGTACTTCTATTAATAACATTAATATTACTCTATTAATACTTGTGATTTTTGAAGCAGTGTGCTTTAAAAAAAAAAATCGATGTTCTTTTTCAAATCCCAAGATCACTTTTTTGATGAACTAACTTTCCCAAATCAATTGTGAGCTCTTGGTGCTCTTGTATTGCTGTCTCTCTACAGTCCCTATATTGCTCAGAGCCCAATACAGGGCTCACAGTTATGCATTCAGCGAGTCCAGGTCAGGAAGTTTAATGCAGCATTTCATAAATTCCTTCTGTAAATATTTCTGGAATCCACTGCCCGGTTGTCAGTGGCCACAAAACAGGAGGTGATGCTGCCTTCATGGAATCTGCCTTCTTGAGGGGGAAGATTGTGTGGTCCCCAAATAAATGCAATTACAAATCATGAGAAGGAAAACTACAGGGTAAGGTAGAGGAGGTGTCAAGGGTGGCTTCCCTGCAGGAATGACACTGAAATGATAGACAAAGCATAAGAGCTAACAGGTGAGGAGGAGCGGCAATGAATAGACAGAGGGAGGAGTTCATTCAAAACTCGTGATGTACTCTAGAGGCACGTCTTTCAAATGACACCATGTTGCCTCCCAAAGAGAGGTGGGAAAAGGCAGTGGAGAAACTAGGGGCACAGCACAGGGGTGGGGAGTGTTGGGAGGGATAACAGGAATAATGATACAATTCCATAAGATCAAAGAAATTAGATGAAAAGCTTATTTATTTAATGCTAGTTTTCTATGCAACAGATGTGAAATAACTGCTTTATCTGTGTTCTTCTGCGCCAGAGATGCCCCAGTCTGTGACATTTTAGCCACTCTGCAATCATGGACTCCTATATGGCTTTCCAGTGGTCAGCAAGCTTTACCATCCCAAACATGCTGCTAGCAACACAGGCATGGGTAAGGCAGTGTCTTAAGCTCAGCACAAAAAGTGTGCTCTCTGACAAAATTGTAGAAAGGTTAAAAACCCTTTGCCATATTTTCTCAAACTCTGCTCCTCCTTCCTTCCTTCTCCGTCACTATGTCACCATATATCCAAAACGAATAGCACAAGTATGGGAGAGAGGGAGAAAATGAGTCTAAAAAATATCACTTCCACTCACATGGAGGATTCTAGTCTCCAGCGGTGATGCTCGTGTCCTTATCATTGCTTCCTAGGCTCTGGGCATGGCTTGATATCTCCCAGGAGCACTGCAAATGTCTCAGATGGAATCAAGAGCTCCTGGAAAGGATTTCAAGTGCTTTTCCCTGCTATATATTTATATCTATAGATATGGATATATAGAGATATAGATATATGCAGGATATTAGAGAGAATTTATAGCATTTCCAGGGAGGAAAAAAAGAGAGAAGGAAATATAGGCCATGGAAGACTAAAGTCCTGCCTCTGGACGGGACTTTGAATATCCTCCTTTTTAGACCTACCCTTAATAGAGCTGGGGTGAGGAGTGGTTATTTTTATTCTACTTTAAAAATAATGGCTTTGGTTTGTTGAAGTCCAAAATGAAATGATCTTTCAAACTGAGTTTCTGATATATGTAACACTCAGGGTACATCCTTGTTGTGAAGAGCAAGGCAATTTTCCAGACCCTTTTTTCAGCTGCAATGAAAGCCCTTTTTTCAGTGGGAAGATGGATGGAAACCCAGACGCAGTGCACCATCAGGCAGCCCGCTCTCATTGGAGAGGCATCTTCAGTCCCCAGCGGGGTGTTCAGTGTCAGAGGCTCCGGGCTTGATCAGCATCCTACACATTTTCTTGACAGATGGGTATCTTTGGCAACTCAGCTAGCAAACAACAATGCCTATGACCATAATTACTTCCTCATCTCTCCTGCCAAGCTATAGGAAAGAGGATTCTCTTATCCTAAAACAAATGTGTAAACATCATTCCTTACTTTTAATTTTTTGTTGCTCTAAATTAGAACCTCAAGAGACCACATTCAAATTTTGATTCTTTAATGTATGTGCTGTAATGCATGTGATTGCACAGATCACACCCATGAAAGACTTGAAAGCCACTAAGAAAGAAATAGTGATGTTTCAGGTTTGCAAGTTGTTCTGATGAGCAGCAGAGCACAATTGGTACCTTCCCTTCTACAGAATGGGAAGGAGTTCTGGCAGATTTGGGGGGATCCCAAGTTAAGATTGTCAAACAAAGAACTGTTAGCATCACTGGGGGGAAGCTTTACAAACCACTCATGTATTCCCACAGACAGTCTGCATGTCCTTCCCTCACCATGTAAAAGCCAAGGAGGCAGATGATGTGGCTTGGTGGCAATGGCTGACATGGCCTAAAAGACAAGTGATGTCACGTACTTCTTGTGTAATACCATACAAGATATTGCCTTTCTTTACTCAGTTCTTTGTCTAGGAACATTGGACCTTACAGAGTTATCATAAGACTTAAATTAAATGTGCATGGCGCTTGGTGTACCATAAGCACTCCACAAATGTTATTTTTCTCTCTCCTTGCTGGAGCAAGATTTTCTCTCACTTCTTGGTTATTACTGGACCTAACTGGGCTTAACTGGGGGGTGACTGGAGATTTTAGAAAAGACACAGGATGGACAGACAGACAGAAAGTTGGGGTCAGGTACGCTGTATGCTCAGATGGAGAAGTACAACCCTTATTGATTCTTTTCTCTATCTTGATCCTTTAAGGCCTTGCTCCTTTCAGTTCTTTTAAAACCTTGCTTAAAACCTCTTTCCTTAGGCTGCACTGTCCCATGTTTGCTCTTAGCTTATCTTTAGCTTAATCGCTCTTAAAGTCTTTTGCCCCCAGGCTTGCACTGTCTCATCTCTCTTTAGCTCTCTCAAAGCCTTGGTGCTCAAACTTACAAACCAGCAGCCCAGCCTAAAAACTGCACATACATAACTCTTAAGGTCTTGGTCCCTAGACTTGCTCCATGCACTGTCCCATGTTCTCTTTGGTGTTTCTTTAGCTTTAGCTTTCCTAAGGCTTGTGTTTGAAGTTATTTCTCAGCTTTGTTTTCTGAAGCCTATGTTAAAGTTCATGGTGCAGATGTTCTACTAGCCCCTCTTTAGCATTTTCCCTTCAACATCTCTTTTCCCTTCAGCAATTTTTCCCTTCAATAATTCTTTTCCCTTCTAAAAGCTTCCCACACCAAAAGGCCCAAAGTAAAAATCTTCTTCCCAATACTCAAAGGCAAAAAGCCCCCCAAAGCAAAAAGTCAAAAGCCAAGCAAAAAGTCCAAAGGCCCAAAAGACAAATGTAAAGCCCCAAAAAGCAAAAGCCCCTCTTCCTCCTTCAGGGGTCTTTTATAGCAGCAAACAAGGTGGCCCCACGGGGAGGGGCATGACATTGTAACAGGAGAAACCTGCATTCCTGCTTCTCTGAATGCAATTTGGAAGAAACAGCTGTTCTGCCTTTCCCTGTTTTGTGACAGAAGCTGTGCCTATCTTGGCCTACAGGTGAAAGCAATTAACTCCATCTCGCTTTGCTTATGTCCAGTTCTCATAGGCTATAATCCACTCCCCACACCTACCTATCCCAGAAAATAAGAAAGCTTTGGTGTCAGACAAAACTATCATTCCTTTGACACAACAAATATATCATTTCCACATTTAAAAGTCAGAATTATCTTTTTTAAGAAAAAATGGGCAAAAAGGGAAGACAAAAAAATAAAGAAGGGACCAGAAGAAAAGCAGAAAGCTGAAGAAAACTAAATGGTTTTGAGCAAAGCTCAGCTGTCTAAGCTGTCTAAGTACTTGCTTCTTCTTTATTGTTCACATTCCCATGTGAGACAGGCATTGTTAGCCCTGCTGTAGAAATAAAAAAATAACCTGAGACTCAGAGTTTAAGTGACAGACCCTGTCACTTCATAGCTAAGCTGATCAGAGCTTAATCGTCATCGCTCCATACCCTTCAGTATTTTCTCTCACTATACAGTGCCCTTTCTTTCTTTTTAATTCTTGTTGTGTGTTTCCTGCATGGAATTTAACTAGTATCAACAATACATCTTGTAAAATAACCTGGGAAAAACTCGTATTACTTAAAGTAAAACTCCATGTCAGCTAAAAGCAAGGTTTCATCCGTGCTCAGTAGATTATGGACATTGACGTCTCTTATTACTAATATTGTCCCTAAAGATACAGGACAGAGAGTTAAAGAAAATAGATCAGTGGTAAACATACTCAGTGTTTAGCCTGACAATAACTAATAAGGTATATGGAAATCCATCTTTATGAAGTTGTTTTCCTTAAGTGGATTATCGATGTGTTCTAAGTATTGAAAATCAATGCTACATGTGTCCATACTTTCAAATATTTGATTCACTACTTCCTTAGCACTCTTAGTACAAGATGTTTGGCAAGATGATTGATTGCTTTAAATTACAGTGATGAAATATAGTCTGACTGATAAATTTTATGGGGTGGTCCTAAAATACTCTTGTCATAGTCTCTTAAAAAAAAACCTACAACAAACAATAATGTGGGCTTTTACAAGTAAGTATCCATTTGCTATATAAAGATCTTCCATAAGCTTCTAGAATAAGGCTGGTATTTCAAAGAGGCAAAGAAAATGTTAAGAGCAGAGAATTTCATGGACAAGAGCCACAAGCAACCAAGTCACCCAGAAAATACAAGGAAGCCTAACCCCTTGTTGAGCATGTTATATAGAAAAGGCACCATTCTTAGGGAAGGAATTCCCCACTTGGAATGTCCATTCACTCAGGGCACAGGGGAAAATGAGGAAATGCTAGAAAGAATAGAGCCTAGTGACTAGAAGTTATGGATTTTCCAAACTAAACAGCTCTAAGAATTATTCCTTATCAGCCTACAAAGAGTGACACAAGAAATTCAAAAGTGCTCCTAATTGCTCAGTATTCACCTCCCAATCAAACAAGCAGATGAAGGAAAAGTATGTTATTACAATGGGGCATGACCTCACCTCTTTAGCCTCATCTCCCCAGAGGATTACAAACTCATTGCTAAATGTATTAGGTGGGAATAATCTAAGTATGAACCTGTAACATTGAGCTTCAATATTGGAATAATGTCAAAACCACATTCAAATGAAATTATGATATAAAAATGGAATTCTATATAGCAAATCAGTCTAGTCTTGTCCTAACCTCCTCACCTAGAATGTTCTCCATAGGGCTTTCCCCGAATGAAAATCCTACTAGCACACATCAAAGTCCAGCTAAAAATTTCACCCTCTTCACAAAGTCTTTCTTTACTACTTGGCACCATTTCGTTCCCACATAATGAATTATTTGTAATGGTCAATGACTCCTAGAGACTCCCTGCTACTACTCATTAACTGAATATACATTTAATTCAGACTATCATGTGTAGTCACTGTGCTAAATATGAGAGGTACAAAAATAAATTATATCAGTCAAGCAAATTCTTAATTCATAATTATACTGCAATTCACTGAATATATTTAGAGAAATAGATATGGTTTTACAGAGCATATTATGTAATTCATAGGGTCGGGACTAACTTGACATCAAAGGATTGGGCTTAGGGGCTCTAACTTACAGGCTGCTATACTTTACCTCTGCACAGAAACACAAGATGTTAGATACTTGCATGCAGTTTGATATTACCCAGCAAGACTGAAGGTGTATTGTGGGCCAAACCATGCCTTTAATTTCTGTAAGTTACTTTAAGTATCTTCAATAATATTTAATACTAAATATCCCCCAAAGAATTGATGATAGATCAGTTAATAAGTGTTTCTAGTCATGAGAAGTAAGTTTCTGGAATGGAAATATGTGGAGTTACAAGTTGTAAACTAACAGAACACCAGGCCAGTCTGAAAGAGTATTTTGATTGTTTGTGTATTTGCCCGCACAAAATTTTTAACCATATTAATTATATCAGACTTGATATGTTTAATATAAAAATCCAGATTTCTGAACTGCCTTGGAAAAACTGGACAACCTTGTAGAATTTGAACAAATTCTCTTATAACTGACTGGATTTGAGAAGGAGTTAGAATCAGTAGCATCTACCCAGGAGACTTTATTCATTTGCATTTCCTATGTGGCCTTAGCATGTACTGAGCATGAAGATCTTAGCAGAAGCCAGGTGTGTGGTACACACTTATAACCCAAACTACTCAGGAGTCAGAGGAAGGAGTATCACAAGTTCCACACTAGCCCAGGCAAAGGTACAGAAACCCTCATCTCAAAAACAAAAACTACAAAACAAAACAGAAAGGTTGTGACTCAAGTAGTATAGTGCTTACCTATCACGCTTAAGGACCTGGGTTCAATCCCCAGTACTACACGGAAAAAAAAAGCTTAGTAAAAGAGTTGTCATCTCCAAATTCCCATGTATCCTAGTTAGACAGATAATTTGCAGTTTGCATGTCCTTCATCCTTCACCCCACATGTGAAAACACAGTAATGGGCTTAACCATTATTTATGAGAGAATAAAAGTGACCTATAAAGATACAGAGTGTGCCTGAGGAAACCATGGAAGAAATTGTTTCTCATTTTATTCTCTGATTGAGAGCTGGCATATGTTATGTTCTCAGGGGAAAAAAGACAAGAAAAGAAAAGGAGGAAGGGAGGTGGGAGGGAGGGAAGAAATGAGTGAGGAAAGAAAGGACGAAAAATAGGAAAGAAGGAAGGAAGGAAGAGGGAAAGAAAGAAAGAGAGAGAGAGAAAGGAAAGAAAGAAAGAAAGAAAAGCACACCAAATCCAGTTCACAGCTACTGTTACATCCAGTGCATGATTGTATGATCTCATTTGGGCTCAGATATTTTGTAGAATTTTCTGGACTTTCTCACAAGAGAAAGACAAAGTGCTTTAAGTTGGCCTTTTGCTATTAATGGAAAAGAGTATTAATGCACAAGACTCATCCTTTAATCCTCAAAGAATCATGTCACCCATTAAACTACAATAACAGGAGATGTTTCCTTACAAAAGCCATAGATCTCTACTTCATCATCATCAACCACAGAAATAATCCCCTTGTTGAATAACTGAAAGGATAACAAACTAGCAGCCAAAACAACCAAGATAACATTCATTTCTCTGGGCTTCAAGTTCTGCATCCATCAAATGAACAGAATTGGATGGGTTCTGAAGTCCCTTCCAGTACCTCAATGATTTGTTTGAGGTACTGTCCAAGATGCTAAAGATTTAAAGAAATATGGACATTTCCCTATCTTTCTGGAGTTTAGTAAGGGAAAAGAGTTCATAAAGAAAAACAACAAATAGCATTTCAAGTCAGTTCTACTCTACGCCCAGTAAGAGCACAGAAGTATAAAATTTCAAAGGAAGTGGCAATTTCTGATTGGGAATAATAGAAGGCTCACAAAGAGTTTGGGCTGGTCATTGAAAGGTGATTGGATATAAACCAGCACAAATGGAAGGCACTTATAGGCAGGACTTCATCAGAGAGAATCATGTGTGGAGCACTTCTTTGTTGTGACTATCACCATAGAACATAGAATGTTCTTATGAAAGTTGTCTATTTTTCTTCATTCCTTCAAATCCATTTTCCATACTACTGATCCTTCTAAACGATAATAAGACCATCAAACTTGCCTGCTTAAACTCTCAATGACTTTTGCCTATAGGATATAGTCGAAACTCTCAAAATAGCACATGGTCTGGGGTCAGACCATAGCTAGTTCCTTTATCCCTATGTCCTATACCTCCAGGAATTGTTCTTACACTTCAATGACATGCACCAATGTCTTTGAGGGGATCACATGTACATTCGCTAAACATATTCAGCATGAATTCACTTGTCAAAGCTGCTCCCTCACTCTTTCAAATGCCTCCTTCAGCCTCATCATATGACTTCCACCTATATATTAAGGCTCAGCTTGCAAACCCTTCCTGTGTTAAACTTGCAATTACTTGATCAGCATCTTTCTCCACTAGATAGTAAGTAAAGGGAATCAGTTGATGTTATTTGCCCCTGTATTTCCAGCACCTAGAAGTGTACAGCTTGTCTCTCAAGAAATATTTGTTTGGTGAATGAATGAGTTGGGAAGAAACAAAAGGAACAAAGAGACAGTCATGCAAGGAGCATGCATGGTAACCAGCCTCAGAGTTCAAGGTACATGGGAGTATCTAAAATTAGCATCACCTAACTTTAAAGAGTGCATGATGTAGCTATAAATACTTCCATTGATAGTCCACAAGCCAGAAGTCATGCAGGATCAAATGCTGTACAGTTTCACACTGCGTGCTTGCTCTTCCATGGTATTAAAGGTGCCTCTGTTTGGGCATTTGAACATGAATGCCTTTAGGTTCAAACTTCACTATGAAACTCAACCCTGTTGCTGTAGAAAAACAAATCTCACTTTTGCTGCTACCATCTAAACCTCAAATCTTCTGTTATGATATTTTTAGCTATAATAGAAAACAGGTTGATACAAATAAGTCATAATTATGGCAGGGGCACTGAAGATGAGCTAAAAATTCAGCATTTTCAATGTCAATGATGTGAATCATTGTCAATTCAGCTTTTAAAGGAAAATAAGAGCACAGGGCAGGTGATGGCCACTTATGGAGTGCATGTAGATGGCCCTAAGTGTTTCATACTGGCTGGCTTAAAATGGTTTTGACTTTTGTTTGCTCCATCCCTTGGTGGAATTGAGATGTAGGCTTAAAATTCCCTCTAATACCAAACAGCTGCTACTTTGGTTTGTATCAATTAAAATTGAATGTTGCTTCCCCAGATGCCCTGCCCATGTGGATCTGCAGAAGATGTCAGTGAGCATCAGCACCAAGCTCTGAAAATGGCATTACAAGTGTATATGAATGAGCCACCATGTGTTTGGGAGACTGGAGTAACTCTGACCTTTATTATATTACAGCTCCATGTTTAGCTATCAGCATACTAAATTGTTATTCATATGACTTGGAATCAAATATTTAGAATTAGGCATCTTAGAAATCATTAGTCAGATCCCTTTACAAAGTTAAAAAACTGGGGTCAGAGAATCTTAGTAATTTGCCAGTGTCATATCTGATCTTCTCCCATGGCAACACATCCAACACACACTCTCATGAGAGACCATTCTTAACCTGACTTTCATTCAGCATCTGCCTTAGCACTCCACCATCACCTAGTGAGTTTCCACTTGTACTCCCTCCTTTCCTCAGCATCACTGTTCCCCCTTAGCAGAAATTCTGCTTTGATCTTGGTAAATGTTCTTTATATCATCCTGAAAAACAGATAGAAGCAACCACAATGATAATTTTCACTCCTATGATTAATTCAGTTAGTTCCATGCTAGGCTTTAACATTATGAAGTGTCAGCCAAGAAAATGTGCTAATGAAATATGTTAAATAAGTTGGGTGTGGTGGTGCATGCTAGGAATCTTAGCACTGGGGAGCCTGAGGCAGGAGGATCAAAAGTTTGACTAGGTTGGCCTACATAGTGAGACTTTATCACAAAAGAAAAGTAAAGATATATATCAAATATCCTTTTGTGCTTCTTCATGCCTTTCCTCAGTCTCAACTGCTTCATGGAGCCCAGTAAATATCTTGTTACTGATGAAGGCATAATATTTGGATAGAAGAGACTTAACGCATCCCCTCTCATCCCTGGTAATAGAATGTATATAATAGGGTAATTAACTGTAACAAATAATCCACAAAATGTGTAATGGTGTTAATAAAACAGAAGTTTATTTCTTACTTACTTACTTAATAGTCCTGGACAATGAATAAATCAGTAAGCTGGCCCTCCTCTAAGTAGTTGTTCAGAGATCAGTTTGAGGGAGATGACATAGGCTTTTCTGCTTTCAACATGTAGCATCCAAGTTGCCCCTGGCCATCTGCATTACAGCCAGTCAGAAGGGAAAAGGAACATGGCAAAGAATGTGAGAGGTTTAATGAGCCAGGCAAGGGGATGGAACCAACAACATTTCATTCAGAGCCCACTGGCTGTAGTTGTGTCATGTGGCCTCACCTAACTGCAAAGGAGGCCAGGAAGCAAAGGCTGGTTGAGAATATGCCACTTGAGTGATACAGAATCTGCCTTAATCCTTGTGATGTGTCTAAATAGTGAACAGTATCCCAGGATCAAGTAAATAAATAACAGCTTTGACTTAATCTTATTTATATGCTCATATTCTTCCATGGTTATGAGGTTGGAAAACCAGAGAGACACAACTGCTCCTCTCAAGTAAACTAAGGACTTCTAAAATTAAAGATGTAGCTAATATCATAAGATAATGAATGGATGAGCTAGGCAATAAACCATATATTTATGGCGAACATTATAGTCCAGAATAGCAAATAATTGGTTTGATTTTTTTCATGAAAACATCATAACTGCACAAATATGAAGGTGTTTAATCAAACTTTACAGAAGGTCAACTTCAAAACTAAACATATTCAATTTGTTCTTTTTGACTGGATTGACCATTTCTTTAGAAGCTTCCATTTACTGACCAATTGTTCCTCTCCAGATATACATACATAGAGTATGATCTTTCCATTGCTATTATGTTACCCATTTTGCAGTCAGGAAAACAGACTAAGGGATGAATAACTCGTTCAAGATAAGTTACAGGGTTGAGCTCCAAACCCAGGTCCCCCTGACTCCAAAACCATGTGATTTGCTCTGTGGCACACTGCTTTCCAGTCAGTGACTTCAGCTGTTTAGATGCATTGCATATAGATTCAACCTGAGTCATGGGATACTCTGAAAATTAGCTCCAAAGCATTTGCAGAGACAGGATAAATAGCACTGTCATGACTTAACAAGGCATATCACCTCCTTCCATGCCCATCCACTGCTCACCCATGAGAGGAAGGACTAAGGAACAGGGAGAATGTTGATGCCTTACTCCTAAGAGTACACTTTTTAATCCAAACTTATTCCTTTCCAGCCTCTGCTTTGGGAAATGCAGCTGGGGAAGGCAGGATCAAGCCTACTCAGAAGTACAAGCTGAGGTATTATCCTAGCAACTCCCCAAAGCAATTGTACAACATTGTTTGCCTAAGCCTTAAGTGCTGATGCCTGGCAGTGTAGAATGCAAAGTTCAAAGGGTTGTTCATTACCATAATGGGATATAAGCCTTTGCTGTTGACTGTGGAATAATGAAGATAATTCTTGCGAATTGTTCCTTCAATCTGTGTTTATTTAGGTTAAAGAAGTTTGTTGCAAAGCTGTGCTCTTTTTCTTTCTTTCTTTTTAAATTTTTTCTGGAAAAAAATCTTTCTGTGATCATTTCTAAGAAACAGTCAATACAATCATTCATAAGGGACAGAAGATTATAATTTGAGTTTTTGTCCCATGAAATATCTTACCTTTTAACTTTCCATGGTCAATTAATAGCACATTACATTAGTATTTCCATATTTGCCAATAACAAGAGACTTGTTAGCCTAACAAAGCCAGATTTAATTAAAATAAACACACACATCAAATATGTTCTCAATACTGCAAAACATTGGCAAGAAACAAATGAGACCATATTGAAAAAATAGAACATCTCTTTCCACTACTTGATAACTTTAGCTGCAGCAGTGATGGAAAACTCACAAAGCAAGATAAAACAAAGGCTTTCATTGGCATATCTCTAAGGTTAACTTTTAAAAATAAGTTAATTTACCTCTTCAGGTGTGCTCTGTGCACTCAGACCCAGAGCTAAAAACCTAGTCCAGGAACAAAAGCAAATATTGCTGTTCCAACTTTGTTTCCTTCATCTTGTTAGACACAACTGCAACTGGTTTTATCACTAACTATTTTACCTGAGAAACAAGCATATGTCAATACAAGCAATTTTTCCAAGAGGACAATCAAATCTAAACTTATGAACAAAAGACATCCCTTCAAACAACATGATCTGGGTGCTGCCTTTGTGATACACAATGCCTGATATTTCAGAATGAGATGTTTTTGGCTGTTTCCTGAGTGAAGCTTTCCTTACAGGAGCCATCATGGAAATAGGGACAAGCATTTTCATTGCTATCCAAAAAAAAAAGGTTTTTAAAAAATGCAGGAAAGGAAGGTAAAACAGGTCTTGTCTGGAGGTTTGGTACCAGTGAGAGAGGGGAAGACATAAGAAAGGCCTAAAGGAGGGACAATATGGTGTATATATTCTGTATTCATGTTTGAAAATAGAACAATGTAACCTGTTGAAACTGCTCTATGAAAGGGGAAGAGGAATAAGGGAGAAAGATAGAGGGGTGAATCTAATTAAGAAACATTTTAAGAATATATGTAAATGTCACAATGTGTCCTCTGAACAACTATAAAATGCTAATAAAAATTTAAGAAAAACAAAAGGGATGGTACAGATTCTAATTAGATCTCTTTATTCCCGATCTCCCCAGATCAGTAGCATAAATGTGAGGGATGGCATTTCTCCCTGCCACTGATACAAAATGTCCTGGCTGATGATGCAAATGAAAGGCAAAGAAGATTCAGTCTACAAGTGATTTATAACCCAATAGGACCATGTTAGCTATCTATTGAAATATAATAAATTGCTCCAAAATTTCACAGCACAAACAAGGTGATAGCATAAGAACAAATATTGTATCTCTGACTTAGTCTGTTTGGCACTGCTATCACACAATACCAAAGACTGAATAATTTATAATGAACTGAGAAGAGAAGATTTTAGACTGAGAAGTCTAAAATCTAGTGGCCATATCTGGGGAGGGCTTTCTGCGGCACACCCCATCATGGAAGGGCAAAAAGAAAGAAAACATGAGGCTGAACTCACCACTTTATAAGGAGGAACTCATTTCCATGAGAACTGAGCCCCCATGACATAATCACCTTCTAAAGATCCCATCTCTCAACACTGTTACACTGAGGATAAGCTTCTCACACAGAATTTAGAGGACACATTGTGACCACATCTGTCATCACTTCTGTGAATCAGGACCTATCTCTTATGAGATTGCAATCAAGCTGTCAGCTGGGACATCCATTTCCAGTCCCACTCACATGGACCTCTATCCCTTACCACACAGACTTCTTCACATGGCCACTTGCCTTCCTTAGAGCATGAAATCTCAAAACAGAATAAAAATACAGTGTTCAACATGTAAGTCACAATCTATTAGCTACTATCAGAACTGACATCCCATCGCCTCTGCCTATGCTATACATCAGAGAATTAACAAACCCAGCCCATGTTCAAGGAGAGGGGATAATGGAAGGTATGAAGGTGGGAAGTAGGGTATCATCTGAGAAGCTGTCTACTGTGAAGATGATAAAGCAAATGTAAAACAAACCAGTAAAATTACCTCACACACAAAAAAATGTAATTTTTAAAAAAAGAGAAATCACACTTGTTGGAAAATTGGAAGAAGATTTCAGCATTTAAATCTGGCCTTCCCCTGTGGGCAGGGCTGTAGTAAATGGTGAGGAATGGAGTGTTTCAAGCTAAAGAAAGGCATAAGCAAAGACAGAGAGGAGAGCCTTGGTTGGTTTGTTTTATTTTTGTAGGTATAAGATTAGCTCTTTGCAACTGAAAAACAACATGATATGGGAAAAATAGGCTTGGCCCAATGTCAGCTCCTCCAATTAACTAAGCTACCCATATGACCTCCTTAGGCACATTATGCAAATTCTGTGAATTTCAGGTGATCACCAGAATTAAATGTATAGAACATATTAGCATAGCCTTTGGCACATGGTGTGTTCACTCCTGTGCAAGGCGAGCTCCCTCTCTCTCTCTCTCTCTCTCTCTTTCACTTTTTCTTACCCCCTCATCTTCTCTCTCTCTCTCTCTCTCTCTCTCTCTCTCTCTCTCTCTCTCTCTCTCTCTCTCCTTTCTCCCTGTTTTTCTCCCTCTCCCTCTTCTCTTTTTCCTTGAGCCAGGGACTTGCTATGTGGCCCAGGCTGGCCCAGAAATGAAAGTCCTCCTGCCTCAGTCTTCCAAGATCTGAAATTACAGGTTTGCACTACAATGCTCGAGAATTTTCTTTTATTCTCTGTATCTCCCACACAATGGGACCAATCTCTGACTGTAATAAACACTTGACTGATGATGGTTAGATAGAGAGAGAGAGAGGGAGAAAGACAGATGGATATGACTAGAGAATATTTTAAACTAAAAGAAAACATTAACAAAGGTATAAAAGTGAGGGAGTAGGGCATAGCTACGTGTTATGAATATAAGCATGCATAAATAAATAACTCAATCTCTGAGCCAAATGGTGAGTTTCATCATTACAGTGCTATTCCTTAGGCATCCATTCCCTGCTGAAGTAATGATGCATATTTCATCTACCTGACAAAGGAAGAATGGTGATTAATTAGATAAATGAGTGAGCTTCAAATAAGTGATCTATATAGATGAGTATTATTATTTGTTAAGAGTAGCTAATACTGAAAAATGGGAAGTAGTAATTAACTTGATTCCTGGGGCAATTTTTGACTATTTTCTTTATAATATTAATACCCTCACTTCAGACTTCAGGAGTGTTACAAAAATAAAACCAATACTTCAAGACTGCTCAAAAGAGAAATAAGTAAGGGATTGTATCTATAAAGGCAACAGGACCTTGTATTTTATGGATTTAAAATGCTTTGTACCACAACCATATCTTTTCTCCCTTTTCCTCCTCTTTCTTCATCCTCTGTCTTTTCTCTCCTTTCATATTCTGACTTTCTTCCCTCTTCTACTTCTCTATCCATTATTTTCTTCTTTCCCCCACCTTCCTCATTAATGTTTCCTCATTATTGTTTCAATTCTGCTTATTCTTGGCCTAATCTTATCCTTGCCATCAGCAGGAGGGATGAACAGTCATTCTATTCTCAGATCAATAAAAGACAGTAAGGATATTCGCTCACCCTGGTTAAACATCTCCAGCATGGCCAGTCCAAGCCAGGAATGTTCTGACCTGCTATATGCACTGTCTCTGGATAAGAAGACTAGGAGTGCCAGAGGTCATATATCTGGAGTCTCTCTTAAAATTCCCTCCAATCTTCTGACTCCTGGGATCACTACGGATGAAAAAAATGTGTGACTTTGTCTTGTCTCCAGGAAAAAAAAAAATTCACTTTGTCAAAGTAGACAGGAACCCTGTAAAAAATCACTAGACACTGACAGTTATTTGAAGCAGAAAGCACCACTATCCATAATTACCACAACTTTAAAAACTGTCTTGAGTCTCAGGAAGAGAAAGAATCAGATCATCAATCATGAAAATTTTGCATGGCACTATTACTTGAAGTTATAACAAATGTACTTGGTTATAAACACAGGAGATGCAGTGGGGATTCCAGCCGTTTATAAAGCTCTTTTGTCTTCTACAGGAACACAGCTGGACAACATTTCCTAGCTTCCATCATGAATATTATTTTTTAAAAAACAGCTTTATTGAAATGTAATGAACATACAAAAGACTGTATACATATTTAATGTATACAATTTGGTAAGTTTGGAAACATGCATGTAACCATGAAAGCACTGTCACACTCAAGGTAACAAGTAGGAACATTTCCATCACTTCAAAAAATTTCTTTACTTCCCTTTCTTGGGTTTAATTTGGTTTCATTTGGTTTGGTTTCGACTTGGAGGTTTTGGTTTGTTGACTTGTTTTTTGTTTGTTTGCTTGTTTGTTTTTAATAATAAGATCTACCCTCTTACTAAATGTCCATTAACATAATGGAAAAGAAAATGTAGATAGATAGATGATTTTGCACACATATGTACAATGGAATATTATTCAGCCTTTAAAAGAAAGGAAATTCTGCCATTGGTGACAACATGAAGGAACATGGTAAGTGAAATAAACCAGACATGCTCAGGATTTCACTTATAAAAAGGACCTAAAATAATCAAACACAGAGTAGAAGGGCTGGGCTCATGGTTCAAGTGGGAGAACATCTGCTTTCTAGTGTGAGGCCCTGAGTTTAAACTCTGGTACCACCACCACCACCAAAAAAAAAAAAGAACAGAGAATTGCATGGTGGATCGCAGGGGGACTGGCGGGGAGGGGAACATGGAGAATTGTTCAAGGTAGATGTCACAGTTGTGGAAAAGGAATTAGCTGTAGAACTCTCCTACACAGCAAATTGCCTAAAGTCAACAATACTGTATGATGCATCTAAAAATTCCTTTTGGTTGAACTCTTGCCAGCAGAATGTAGAAGATAATTAATATGTCATGACGAATTAGCTCATGCAATTATGGAGGCTGAAATACTATGAAAAAAACGTCACACTAAGGGGGTCACATACGACAGGAGGAGGGCAAAAGAAGGAAGTTAAAAAGGTGAAAATGGTCGATGTACTCTCTATACAAGAATGAATATAGAATTTTTAAACCAGTCAAAATCACCATAAGAAAGGCTCTAAAGTAAAAAGAAGAAAAATAGAGAAGATGAACCAAATCGTGCAATAATACACATTTACATGGAAGTGCCACAGTGACACTCCCTGTGTAGCTATCTTAAACAAGCAAAAACAATAATTTTTTTCATCTTCTTTTTTTTCTTATACAAAATCAGAGAATAGGAGGATGGAACAGGTCCTGCCTGGAGGAGTTGATACCGGTGGGAGAGAGGAGGAGGTGGGAAAATGGTGAAGGAGGGTGAATATGGTGCAAATACTGTAATACTGTGTACACATCTATGTAAATGGAAAAATGATTCCTGTTGAAACTATTCCAGGAGTGGGGGAGGGGCTTATGAAGAAGAATAATGGAGGGGGTGAATTCAAGTATGATTATATTGTAAGAACTTTTGTAAATGCCACAGTGTACCTCCACACACAAAAAAAAATGTTATGGAGTCTGAAGTCTTATGGTCTATCATGTGCAAGATGGAAACCCAGAAAAGTTGGTGTATAATTCAGTCTGAGTCTGAGTCTGAGAACAGGGGAATTTGTGGTGTAAGTCTCATTCTGAGGAGAAGAAATATCCAGGAATAATCAGAGATGGGAAAAAAGGGAAGGAGCGATTCTTCCTTCCTCTGCCTTTTATTCTTTCAGTCTCTCTGTGGATTCTGTGACAGCCACCCACCTTGGGGAGGGTAGTGTCACTACATCCACTGATTCCAGTGCTGATCCATCCAGAACCACCCTCACAAACACACCCAGAGAAAGTGTTTAATCTTGGAACACTATGGTCCAATCAAGTTGACACATGAAATTCACCAGCAACACTTGCCCTTGGGGAGCTCACAATTTACCAGACTTAGACAATGAGGTATTGTTGTCTATACTCTAAGTCACCTTGATCTCTCAAAAACCACATGCAGTTTAGCTCAAATCCTCATCTAGCCCTATTGCCTTCCAAAATCACCACCAGTATCTCTTTCCCCCACATACTCACCCTTTCCCAACCCCAGTCCTGGCACCACCTTCTGCTCTCCTTTTCCCCACCCCTAAGCCAAGCTTCTCTACAGAAACTGGCCCCAGGAAACTGAGGAAGGCAGGTTTGCAAATGGGCTTCTTCTGCCCTCTGCTGGCAAAATGCAGCAACTGCCTAAAAAGCATAAAATCCTGAATGTCCTGGCCTTCTCTGCACCCATTATCCCTTCAGTGGTACCCTTGTACCACTGCAGAAGAAAACTGGAGGGGAATATGACCAACACCTCAGAGAACAGACAGACAGGAAGCATCATGACCTGCCCCAGCTCTGCATGGCTCTATACTCTTTTCCCACTTCCTTTCCTACAGATTTCTCTCCATCTTATTCTTTCCTTTGTCTTGAATTCTTTGTTGTTTGACCCCCTGTCCATATTGAGCTTACCTCTGAGGTTTCTATCACCATTGCTTAAAGACAGATATTCAGTTCTATTGATAAGTAGAGGGAACCATGACCTAAGGCACATGATTCATGAGCACAACAATAATAAAAAACAAACCAATAAATAAATTAATTAATTAACCCAAATTCTACATTTCTCTACCCTCAAAAACTTCTTCCACACCATCCATGACAGTAGATATTGCTTTAATTAATTTAATAAAGGTGTATGCAGCCTCTACAATGTGACAGGCACAGTTCCAGGCACTGTGGATAGAGCAGTGAGCAAAACATAGTAATATGAGACAAACACTTTTATTCAACATTTACAGCTTTCTTTAAATGCAAATATTGCTGAGAGGTAACATGTAGATTTACATAAACGCTGAATTATTCATGCATGCCATCAAAATTCTCTGTGAAAGTTGTGCATCAGTAGATGGAGGGGGCTATTTAAAGAGCAGTGCTAGCCCTTTTCTGGTTCTCTTACGATCAAATCACAAAAATTCTTATGACAACAGAATTTGGTAGAAAGAACACACTTTGCAGTTACACCGAGCGGGATTTAACTATTAGCGCTCCGTTACTTGCAAGCTCTGTGACCTTGAGCGAGATAATTAACCTTTCTGAATTTCTGGGCTTTCATCTGCAGAAATAGAGAAATCAATATCAATTTGTCAGGATTGTAGAGCGAGATCATATGTGCAGCCCGTGTGTACCATCAGGCACAGAAGAGCTTCTGCAAATGTTTAGCTTCCTTGCTGTTCCCAAAGCAGCCCTGTTTATGGCCAGACACCAGTGAGCTGGAGTGACTCTAATAACACCGGCACCTAACGGCTGGAATTGATTTAATAAGAGATCAAGTCTTTGATTTCACAATTAGTTGTTTCCATGATTAGCAAAATTGCTACCCCTCGTTTGTGGTCAGACCATACCTACTCCTTTTGCAAACACAGCCTGCCCTGGCAACTCATGCCGCCAAACACAGCAGGCTAGGTCCCCCCAGAGCCCTGGAACCTTGCACAGGGCATTGGTCTTTCCTGGAATGGGTGTGAACAAAGGCCTGACTGAGGAGAGAGTGTTTGAGGGAAAAGGTAGTCAGACCTCAGGAAATCCAGAGAGGGAGAAAGCAGGCACTGACGAGAAGAAGAAAAGCACCTACCTCATGTCATTTCCCCCATCTGATGTCATTTTATTTACTGCCTCTAGGAAATCAATTAAAACAGCGCTAATTTATGGGTCTTAATGAACAAGGTATTATGCAAACTGTTTGTAAGCGTGGCAAGCTTCTTGAATTGGAGAACACTCAAAAGCACAATCACCTGATGTGACATTCTTTAGCTGCCTTTCCTTCCAGATTCCAAAATGGAATAGGCAGTGAACACAGTCAATGCACGTGCGTGCGTGCGTGGTGCAAACTGCATATAGTCTCCACCTCTTTCCACTCCTACTTCTCAAAGATCCCGGGGCAGAACATTTATTAAAAACCACAAAGATTATCTTTGTACTATGCAATGGTGTATTCTTTCTATATCACTTCTTGGACTAACTGAAGAATGTATTCCCTAATCATCTTCTCATGATAGGCATTTTTGAGTCCCTACTATTATAAAGCTTCCATTCTAGGTGACAAAAGTTAAGATAAATAAAACTCAGTCTTGCTTTAGAATTCTCAAGCTGGTTGAGGGGCCAGACACCCTAAACAGATATAGCATGTGAGTATCCCACAGAAGAGAGGTAGTGGCTTTGGGAAATAGAGACTATGGCAAAGTCAGGAGGAGTTTCCCTGAATGACTGGGAGGAAAAGCATCCTCTCCCTCTTCTGTACTGAACGGCCTATGGCATGTTTCCCTAGAGCCCATCTCTTTGTTTAGTACTGTGTGGCTCCAGGAGCTGTGCACTGTCCCTTTCTAAATCCTATTTCCTGCTTGGACAGCTTCCTGGCAGGATCTGTGACAAGGAGTGTTTGTCAGTGGACACCTCTGGCCTGACTGTCCTTGACTGGCATGCTTGTTGCCAGAAGACCTGGTCACAGCCAAGTCCCCTTTATCAGAATCCAAACATACCTGCCTATCACCCAAACTGCAGCCTTCTGGGACCTTCATTTGGATTGGAAGCTGAACTTTGAGCCAGTAGACAAAAATCATTAGCCACTGTCTGTACAGAAAAGAGACCAGCCCTGCTGAGCAAAGCCACTTCACAGTTACAGTGACTTGGGTCAGGCAACCTCAGGTTCACTGGCTCATTCTCACTTCTCTGCATGTCATGCCATGAACCTTCCAAAGCTCATCTTACTAGAACAGGCAGTGTGGTTAGGAACCTAGGACCTGGTGCCAGTCACCTGGTATTGAATCCTTGCTCTACCATTTGCTTATTATATACCCTTGGAAAAGCTACCTGGCCAGCCTGTGCCTCAGTTTGCTTGCCTATGAAGTGGAAGTAATGACAATCCATCCTTACAGGCTTACTGCAAATAGTAGAGCAGAGCAGAGTTCCCATATGGTTCCAGGTAGCCCTCTGCCTGCTCTACTTCTTTTTTCTGGTATTCATCCTCTCATGGTTTTGCCTTCCCTCTCCTCTTCCTTACTTCCACCCCCATGCTTAAATCTAGTAAGGTCATTTTCTTTCTTCTCTTCCTCCTTGGTGGCATATGTGATCTGTGATAGGACATTTATGTGCATACACCTTAAAATGTCAAGATTACAAATCAGGGGATGGATTTCTTTAACAAGACTGACCTAATGACACTTGACAGTAGCAGAAATGTTCCAGAAATGTCTTTCTGGTAGTATTGACAAATAAGCAGTAGAAAATGCTTTTGAAATTAAAGCTTCATCTATCCAGTTCATAGATGTGCACAACTTTCTCTCCTTGCTCTGCTAGAAGTTTATAGTGAGGTATAGTTTGGTATATCCCAAAACAGTTCTTTAGCATAGATGGTAATTTCTCTGGTCTAGTACCTATGGTCCTGTTTACTAAGATTCTGGGTCATATCCCAGTTATAAGAACTCTACAGAGGAGTTTCCCATCTGTCCCCTTGAACATAGCCGTGGGGAACAGAGAGATGGATTTTGAGCACTGCCTTATCTATCTCCCCCTTCAGATCATGAAGTACTAAGACCTTGCCTTATGAATTGCCATATCCCCAGAACAAAACCTAGTGCAATAGACCTTAAGGTAGTAGAAAATTCATTAATATTTGTTTAATAAATTCATATAAAGGTAGGGGCTTTGTTTCATTCATCCCCAGGGGCAGATGAGATGGGCATTTTTGTTTCTAATGGTAAATTATGACTCTGTCATTGTGGCCAATGGTACACAAGATGGCAAATCAGGGTGGCCTTGCTGGAAGAGCCACCAATAATGCTAGTATTTTCTGCTGTCTGTAGCATTTAATCCACTTTCCCTCCCAAGGCCAATCACCATGGAGACACTGAGGTAGAATCACCTCTTCATACTTTCTGTAAAGGTAAATGGTCCTCTCTACTCACAGAAAGTGGCTTCGGTGCTCTCTGGAAATATCTCTGGAGCGTGGACCTGAGACGTGTGGATAGGAGCCACAGCCTGTATTCCAAGCTCAGCCCAGCTCTGCCAATCATTAGTTATATGACCATGAGCCTGGTGTTTAAACTTCTGTGTCTCAGTTCCTTGATCTGAAAAATGAGACTCACACTGTGATCTTTCTCAAAGGAATTCTGAGAGATGAGATTTGAACAAGGTAATATGTTTACCATATGTAAGGAGTTCTTGGTGTAGGGTGTTCTACATCAGGGTTTAGTAAAAGCATTATCCAGGTTGGAAAGCCTGTATGATGAGAGTAAGAGAAAATGCCAAGAAGAAAACCCAGCTAATGAAGAATGTTCCCTGTCTCTGGCCACTATGGGCTAGGCCTGGCTGAGAGCAGTAATTATTGTCATTAAAACCAAGTTTCAGTGTTTCAGAGACCCAGGTAGGATGGAACCACTTGTCAGAATGTTAGCGTCGTGAGAAAGCAGCACTGTAATAGGCCATAAAATTGCTCTAACCTTCCCTCCCCTAAGCTGTCACATACAGCCAGATCGATGGCTCCCTGGCACCTGCCGTTGGTAGTAACTCATGCATGCTTTCAGCAGTCCCTCTGGGCTGTTGCATCCATGCCAAGAACAGCTCCGGGGACTGACAAAGAGACCCAAGTGCTAGGGGCACACACCCAGGGCTGAAATGAGGAGGGGGAGGGAGGGAGTGGGAGGAAAATGAGAGATGGAGGAAGGAAGTCAATGTGGCCAAAAGAGTGCCAATCTTATTTCAGTATCCCTCTGACCCAGGGAAGAGAAATGATAGTGGAAAGCTTGTTAATATCAACAGGATACAAAGCCAATCCTTTCTTTTCTCCATTTTCCAAGAGACCTAGGTGACACTGTAACCTGATTTGTGTTCTCTGTGCTCCCTGGTATTTGGCCTACAGGTCTCCGCATTTTTTTCTCCAACCTTTTAAAGTATAATAACTGCCTGTGCCTTTCTGAAGCATGTGTTGGAGACAAAAAACACAGGAATATGTCACTTCCCATAAAGGCCAGAAAGGGTGTTGTGACCAGCGAAGTGCTAAAATGACATTTGCACTTAGGTGACAAACCAGCCCATTCCTTCCCGGTAAAGGCCATGGCTTTTCTCAGCAAATGTTAAAACTCAGGAAAGTAAAGGCTGCCCTCGTAAGGGCACTTTGGGAATGACAACTGCTGCTTCAGAAGGCAGCAAGCATGGCTCTGAACACAGACCACTGATGAAGGATAAGCTACATCTCCTTTCAGGTAGCTGCTGCCTAACCTCTTAACCTTGACCAACATCTCCTAGAACATTAGGAAAGAAACAGCCAGGAGAGAACCTTGCTTATGCTGGCCAATCCAGCTGCCTTTTTTCACATAAACAAAGCCTTCTTAAAAATCCAATTTCAAACAAATTGAATTTGAAGGGCAACATTTTTAACATCATAAGAATTTTTAAATGGATGCGTTAGATTGATTGTAGTATATAGTCTGTGGCTGAATCCAGTGCATTTTAGAACTAGAGAGACAGGCAGCCCTTCTTCACATGAAGAAAAATATGAAAGTGCCAGCTGAGAAACATAAGGACGCCCATAGCTCCATCACAAGACTAGCTGCCTGAACTAGGGCAAAATACTTTCCAGCTGTTGGACTCAGTTTCTTCATCCGTAAAATGAGGTACCTGGACTAAAGGATGCCCAGATTCCTTCCAGCCGAGACATGTTATGATCCATGACCTTTATTTTGTACTCTCAGCCAGAAGCATAAGTGCTCTGCAAGAAATAAATGGAGCAGAGGAAAGAGCGAAATAAAATAAGAATGTCACACAGCCCATCCATTTGCTACAACTCATGGGCTCACCCCCACTGAGGGTCTTCAGAGTTAAGGCAGAAGGGTCTACAGTCCTGTCTAGTGCACAGAATAGCACTCTATGCATTTTAAAGTACTAGGATGAGTTTTTCAAGTCATTTACCAACACAGTAAAGCCATGATATCTTTTTGAATTTTCTTTGGTATTTTTTAAATACCAGAAATGTGACTGTTAGCAGAAGATGGAAGCAAAGTTTTGGTTTTTCATAAAAGACTCTCAACTAGAAGAGTTTAGAAGCTCTTTTGTATAATTCAAAACTCCCTAACAAAATTCGCATTTGAGAGCATTACACACACACACAGAGTACTAAAAGCAATCTGCAATTAAATGTAGAACAAAGAACCTCTGTAATGGACTGTACTGACAAGCCAGCTAAATGTTGGGGACATCTCTAATTGCTGAGGAGGAACATCTATAACCACGATAAGCCGTTCTCAGTGGATAAGCACTTGAGATGCTCAAGGATGCTTTAGAAGCTGGTGTTGTGGAGCCTGTGCCCTTCCCCGAACACCAGGCGATACTCTCCTCTCCTGTACCCCACACACCTGTAATGTATGTGAAGCATAGAAGCACAGTTCTCTTATTTTAATCAGCCAGATAACAACGTGGTGCATTCAGCTCCGAAGCTCTTGTCTTGGTTTTTGCTCTGAGGTTAAAGGAAGAGTCACTGCTCCAGATAGCTACACTTTAAGAAAAGGTTAAAGCAGCAACACTGACGGGGTTGCTCTCTGCTATATTACTAAAGGAAAAGTAAATATACACAAGTATTGGCCCCTTTGCCAACTCATCTCTCTACCCTTCTCCTGAACTCATAAGAAAACACGAAGCATGAATGTACACTCACCCAAAGCACAGCGTGGTAGAGTCCTGTTTGAGACACATTAGCTCTGATTGAATCAAGTAACAGGCACATTTAGGGGGGTCTTGTCCTCTCCCACAGTATGTTACACTCAGTCCCTCACACTGAAGCTCTAGCCCAACTTTCCCTGGTTGCACCAAAAATTTCACAATATAAGAAACATCTCCTTTAGTAATATGACAGAAATTCACTTGAGCCAAAACTGATGTGCTTCCTGTTAGGAAAAAAAGAAAAAGGTAAAACAGGAGGGGAGAGAGAGGGTTGGTGAGTACAGGGAAAAGACAGCTGCAATAAATGGTCCAAAAAAGGTGGTATTTGGAGGCACAGAGGCCTTGGGATGGCTTGTAGCCTGGGGAAGGAAGGCCAATACCCAAAGAGATGAGCAGTAATAACTCAATTGGTCTACAGATCCTAGGTCAGAATGAATGCCCTCTACTCAGGATCATCAACACCAACACTGAGGAAGCCCAAAGGAAACGTGTCACATGGTCACATGGTCAACCTCAAATGGGATTTAACACTCTGTGCTTTGGGTGAGAGTACGTTCAAGCTTTGTGTTCTTTCATGAGTTCAGAAGGACAGAGAGAAGAGTCAGCAAAGGGGCCAACATTTATGTATGTAAACATCTCCTTTAGTAGTATGACAGAAAGGCATTAGAACCCAAACTGATGTGAAGTGTCTACTCACATCTATTACCCATTTTTCACTGGCTGGTTTTGCTTTCTCTCATTGAATTGGAAGAGTGCTTTGTATATTATAATGCAAGTGCTTTATTGATAAGTACTTTGTAAATATATTTTTTGGTCTGTGGTTTGTCCTTTCATGTACTTAATAGTGACTTTAGAAAGACAGATTTTCTAAGTTTATGGAAGTCCATTTCAGCAATTTTTCTCATTTATGATCTATGGTTTTAGTATGCTATCTAAGAATGCTTTGTTTGACCCACCATCACAAAAATGCTTTATTGTATTTTCTCCCCAAGTTTGTATAGCTGTAGGTTTTATATCTAGGTCTATGAATCATTTTAAGCTAATTTTTGTATGTGATATTAGGAATGGATCTGAATTTTTGTGTTTTCATTTGTTTTAGTCTATTAATGTCTAATTGTCTCAGCCCCATTTGTTGAAAAAAACAAAACTATCCTTTTCTACATCAAGTTACCATGGTACCTTTGTAGGAAATTAATTGCACATATGTTGTGGGCTATTTCTGGATTCTTCATCTGTTCCATTGATCTATATGCTTATTCTTCTGCCAAGGTCACACACAGCTTTCCAAAGAAAATATACAGATGGCAAATAAGCACATGAAAATATGCCCAATACCATTGTTCACTAAGGAAATACAAATTAAGTCCAAAATGAGATATCACTGCACACCTATAAGAATGGATAAGAATTTTTTAATGTTGAAAATACAAAGTGGTGGTGAGAATGTAGAACAATTGAAACTCTCATGCCTTGATAGTGGGAGTACAAAATGGTAGAGCTGCTTTCAAAAGAGAGTTTGGAAGTTTCTCATGTGCAATTATCCATGTGACCCGACCATCCCACTTCTAAGTTATCAAGAGAAAGAGATATATATGTCCACATAAAAATCTGTAGATAAACTTTAATCATAATTGCCAGACAAAACAGAAAAAAAACTCAAGCATATCTATACTGTGGGAAATCATGCAGCAATAAAAGAAACAAAATGATAACATCAATAACATGGATAAACCTGGTTATGATCATGGTGGATAGAGAAGCCATGCTCATTTGACTATCTACAGAATTGTTTCACTCATGTAGCCTTGAGGAAAAGGCAAAATCCCAGTGACAAGAATCAGTGGTTGCCAGAGGCTGATGTGAGAGGAGGGCATTGACAATAAAAGGGGTGTGACAGAAGTTTCTGGATAATGGAAATCATGTCTACAGTGAGTATGATGATTGCACAACTGGATACATTTGTTAATACTCATAGAACCATGCTCCTCACAATGGGGATTTTGCTCTATGTATATTAGACTTCAATCAACCTGGCTTTAAAAAAAACAATGTTCTCTGTCAGATACTCACAGGATCAGCAATGTGCTCGTGTGAGAAAAGGGAAAGCTCTCCAGCCTCAGGTGCCAGTGGCTGAATTAATGTTGTTTTATGTTAATTAAATTTATTAATATAACTCTGTGATAAGAGTACCTGTCTTCTAGGTCTGTTATTCCCAAGAGCGATGGAAGGGAGGGAGATATGCCAACATGGCAATATTCTATGAAACTAATTACCGCAGGAATTTGTGTAAGAATGAACCAACACAGGTGTTAAACTCACATAACAAATTAAAAATACCAGTCTACAGAGAGATTTTGCAATATACCCACAGAGCTTGAACCTCACAGATAAAGTAGGCATCGTGGTTATTCTGAGCTTTGGCCCCCTTTCTTTTCTATCCAGCACAGTTGTTGGAGAGCTCGTTAGCAGCTGCATTTTCTTTTTACTGTCTTCCTGGGTTTCTTTTGATCCTCTTGTCAAGAGACTGCTGTCCATGGTCTCTGCATGATGACTCACATGTATCACTTCAGTGGAATTAATAACTTCCAAGAGATCTGGTGAGCCCCATGGAACACAGTCCATCAAAATAGCTATACAAACAACACAACCCTGAGGATTCCAATTCTAAACAGAGGCCCCAGGGGGGAAAATTTCATGAGCTCTGCATATTCCCACTTGGCCACAGTCATAGAGCCAGCATCTCCCAGGCCCAGATAGTATCAGACCAGGAGGGCTGTGCTACTCACCTTCTTAAACTCCCCAAGATGTACATGCTTTTGGATCACAAGGTATTTGAATCTTTCCACTCCCAGGCTCCAACCTCCCTTTTAAACAGTATTTCGTGGGGGCTTTCCATAGCCCCATCCCACTGCATTGTGCTCCCACCCCACATTCCTTGTACACAGATTACTGGGTTGACTGTAAACCCACTGGGACTTACTCACTTCCATTCCTTTGTCTCTATTTCTTCAGCTCAAATACCTTTCTCATGAAAACGCTCCACCTATGAAAAGCATAACATTTCTTCAAATTCCAGCATACATTCTCTGGGAACTCCTCCTGACTCTTCCAATCAGACTTATTCTCCACATCTCTGCATATTCCCCCCACCCCTTTGGCACCTTCTGACCCTCTATGCCTAGCAGGTGCCCTACACAGAAAAAGGACACTGTCAATGTTCGTTGACTCCACCTAGACTCTTAGCTCTATCACAAGTATCCCTTACTTAAACTGTACTCTGAATATTTCCAAATAAAATAATGTCTTAAATATAACTGTTTATTAGACAATGCATGGTTTCTGTGAGAAAATTTTCACTCTCGTATCAAGACTTTGAACATAAGACTCTAAAATAAATGTCAAAGGAAACTCAACCCATCCAAATAGTAAAGCTTATTGAACAATGAAATAATTACCTTGCTGAATTCAATTACTTTTTTTTTCAATTTCTTAAAAAAAAAAACTAGCTGGAAGCTGGTGGCTCACACCTGTAATCCTAGCTATTTAGGAGGCAAATAGTTCTTGAGACCCTAGCTCAAAAATAACCAACATAAAAAAGGACCAATGGAGCAGCTCAAGTGCTAGAGCACCTGCCTAGTAATCACAAGGCCCTGAGTTTAAATCACTGTACCAAAGACAAAGCAAAACAAAATCCAACTATATTCCATCTCATTGATTTGTGTATAAATGTAGACTGCTGTTTCTATTAACTAGTCCAGGACATGTCTTCCCATTTTTAATCCACTACATCATTTTGAGATGATTCTTACAGAGCATTTCTACATGTCCTGGAAAAACAACAGGATATGAAAATGTTAAGAGACTTTTTATCAGAGAAAATGTAGTACCTTTATTTTGTCTATAATCTTGTCTTGCTCCAAACTTCCACCTGCTGGTTAGAGAAAAATAAATTAACTACATGTCTAACCTGGTTTAAATTTAGCTTGATCTGATAATTTAAACAGCCGCTTTAGGGAATACCAAGTCTCTCCTGAGTAAAATTGCTCTGTCTTTCAAACAGCCTTCCCCTCTCCCTGCTTTTCTGTCTATGATGGCTATCAGTGTAGAGTGTGGTGGGGTGCAGAGGGAAGGGGCTCCAGTGCCCTATAACTACCACATCAGATCTGTGGGCTAAGGACTCAGCAGCCTCATTAATAAGAAACCAGAGTTCCTCAAGAGAGCCAGTGAAGCTAAACCCTGTCCTGGCCTGGCCAGCTGTTTCTTCTCTTAACTGCATAGGGCCATCCATGCTGACGTATGGTCGCTCCACTCAGAGTCTCAAAGCAACAACCCATTCTCCTTAAGGGTGTCTTATATGCCTTCCTAATCTAGGCAAATGATAAAAAAGAGAACCCAGGGGGGCAGGGTGGAGAAATGACCCAAACAATGTATGTACATGTGAATAAATGAACAAAAAAAAAGAAGAGAACCCACACAACTGGACACCTCACTTCTTCCCACTCCCTGCAGAATAGAAAACTCAGCTGAACTGCAAAAGTAGCCCCCATCTGTGGGGCTACTTCACTAACTCTGACTTTTGCCCTATTCCCATACAAACCATGCTGTAATTTGGTGAAAATTTGGGGCTTCCAGGGCCTAGGAGCCTATGGCCCATGATTGAAATCTCTGATTAAAAGCAGCTATTCCTTGAAATAAATGCCGCCTGCCTTGTTTTATTTGCCATTGGTTCAGGCAGACAGTGGACAAGCACTTCAGTCATGTCTACTGAATATGAAAGCATTGTGCCACAACAGTACTGCAATGCCTAGTGACAAGCTGTTAATTTTCCTAGAAGAGGCATCAGAGTTATACTGACCCTTTGTGAAATGCATTTGAGTCAAACGCATGTCTGACCTTTCATCTCCTGTCTAACATAAATTCTGCCATGACTGCACCTGGTGTGGGCTTTCTCGCCATCTACCCTCTCCACTCCTGTGTGTCCCTATTCCTTGGATCAGCTGGGGGACTTCCTTCACTCTCCTGAAATCTGGAAGGGCCACTTAGACAGCACCTTACAACTGCTCATGACATTAAATTTTGCAACCTGGGAACTCAACTTTCTTAGGTTCCTGATGAGACATTCTATCTACTAAAATCTCTATTCAAATGCAGATCCTAAAATACATTCATATCTCTTTTTCTAACCTTAAACTTCTTACCTTGCTTATTCATCTCTGACACACAAGGACTGTTCTTTGGCCAAATGATCAGGAAATCTAGAAACATCTGCCTCCAACCCCAAGGAGCTAGGTGACCTTCAGTGCATCATCTCACCCTTGTACACCTCAGCAGAGTCATCTGAAAATTAAGAGGAGGAGGTGATCACCAAGGCTCATTTCTATTCTGTGAGACCATTTGTTTCCATGAATTTATATCCTTTTAAACATGAGTCTTTGCATTCAGTTGAAACAAATAGTAACAAGACCTTTCTTTTCTTTTTGTACATCTCCCACCCCACCTTTGACTTAAAATGACTCAAAAGCAAAGCACACAACAGTATAGCTTTTCTTTCTTTTCTTGAAAAGTCAATTGACTTTTCAACAGGTATCATTTAACCTGCTCTTCACATCCACATTTTAGCAAATAATATTCACCGCATTTGTCAGTCTGCCCGTATTTTTGAAAAATAAAGCAATGAAAGTTAACAGAGATAAATAAACACAAGGAGCTATTTTTATTCAGGACATTCTGTTATATTAAGATAATGGATAGATCAATCAAAAGCACAGGGTTTTGTTTTCTTTTCTTTTCTTTGAATCTCCTTTTTTCACTTCTTATACCTATTTCCCACTTCACACTGGCCATTCTAACTCTCAGAACGTGCTTCTAAACTCCTGATTTGCTTATCTATTACATTGTCTTCTGAAAACTCCTTCAGCCCATGTGGGAGTTTGCTTGTTCCTTTTGTCATCACTGTTGTTGGTTTTCTTCCTTTCCTCTTAGTAACATGCCTGCTCTGTCATTATTTTATTCTGGTTAATTTCAGAGAGACAGGGAGACCAAGAGAGAGAGAAAGGGAAGGTCCTTTGCATCACTTACCAATATTTTAAAAAAGAAAAAAAAAAAACTACCTACATCTTAACAAAATTAAATTAAAATTAAAGTTATCCAAGAGATCCAAGTATATAATAATTCAAACTTTCCCAATCACTGCTTGTTAAATTTTTGCTTGCATGCATTTTTAGAGATGGAAAAAATTCACATGGAAACAGTTTACATAATTATAAATACGTACCTTTAAAAGAGAAAAATGTGTTACAAAATTCACAAAAGGAGTCAGGCCAAATTCTGGTTGTATCAAACAATTGGTTAATTGAATAAAGTTGCCAAAAAATAGCAATCAATTTAGTGAAAAGAAAATCAATCACAGAGGTTGTTTTGTTGTTTTGTAGACAAAACAGTCAGTAGAGTGATTGAATTTTTCACTTTTCAATGAGTTGTTTTGGCCTTGTGTGGATGTAGCCATTAACTCATTAATCACCCAGAACTCCTCCGTGGCTGAAAAAGGGAAATCATTATTTTCCAAGTATAGATCGCATATTAACAATATGCAAAGGCCTGCCAGGGTGAATGTGCTCAATGACCCCATTTGTGAAAAATGAGTTTCACAAATATTTTATAGCATGTGGAAGTAAACTGTACCTGATTAATACTTCACTTTCCAATTGTGAAACTCTATGTCCTTTGGTATAAGTTTACAGAGAATTTAATGCATATGAAGTGTACATATTTAATCCTTAAAGTGAAGTAAATTTAAATCGTGGGGTGCTAAAAAATTATCTTTTCAATGTACTGGGTTTCCCTACATTGATTTTTTTTGTGCAATATCAAAATGAAGGAGCTTTGCACATACCCCAATTAGCTCCTGCCATGCAGCAGACATATATGCCATGCTGATAAATATGAATATTTTCCCATATGGTGTTGAATGTTAGCTTCTAATTTACCTCTTAATTTTTAATTAATTTTAAATTACATTCTAAATGAAGGCGACAGGAGTCTAATTTGCATGCTTATTTGCATATCTGTAAACACACTGCTTGCATTGTTTACCTAGTCCCTGTCCCCTTGACATACAGAAGTTCTTCTCACCCCATGTGGTGAGTTGGGACCACCAACGCATCAAGGTGCCCTTTAAGACTTGCAGAGACTGTTCTAATCCAGAATGGATGATGCCTGCTGTCTTTTCTCCACATTGGCCACAAAGGACTCTGAGAGGCCAAGGTCAATTATAGTAGTTATGCCCTGTGCTTTCTCAGAGGGATAGCAGTACCTGTGCTATAGCTTTAGAAAATAAAACTATACACTTTTGCACACAGTGGATTTTTAAAAATATACTAGGCACGGAACTCCTGAATTATTAATACCAAATCAGAAAAAAAAAAAAGTCACTTCCTGTCATACTGTCTGTTCCCTGGATTGATGAGTTCCTATCCCAGTCATTTTGAGGGCAGCTTCCTATGTGATAAACAAGGGACGAAGTTTTTTTTGGTTTTTGTTTTTTCTGAACGGGCTGTCCTCTGGCAACACTAATGGCAACTGTGGTCTGTTCGTACCTTGCCTTTTGATCACAAAACACTACACATGCAACTCCAATCAATCAATATACAAGCCACCTCAAAGACCTTTTGAAAGCTGACAAATAGTCCAGGATTCAAAGAGATTTGTTGCCTTCCAGTACACAGCCAGCAGACAGCACCACAGAGGTGCTGCCCCAGCCTAGAAGAGCTATGACTTCCCTCTTTATTTGTGGCTTTGAAACGCTAAGGTACACAATCTCGTCTTGCTATTAGAAAGGCAAGAACCAGGTTGTATGCTAACAGAAGCTTGGTATTATGTTTGGCTCCTAACTATCTGATTCCTAATCCCAGTTGTCTATGACCTTAGGAAGTTTGTCTATGACCTTGGGAAAGTCCCTTAACCTTTCCAAAGTTTTATGATTATCTTTTAAATTAGAAGGAATTATCTTTTAAGGTTGTAGTAATGATTAAATAAGATGTAAATTTCCTGGAACATTTTTCCTTATTTTCCTTTCTTCCCCAGTAGAAAATAGATAACAAATCCCTCACCTGGCAGATGTTAAATGTGGTACCTCATGGTACATAAAGGGAACAGATAGACCTAGGGGAATTAGACATCGGTGTCTTGATCTTTACTCTGAGAAGAACACCTGCTTTCTTGTTTCAATAAACTTCACTGGCTTCCCTACCAAGAGGTATGCCTTCCCTTTTAGTCAAGTGTTTATCAAAATACAGCCAGCCCTCAGTGGACTAAATGTAATATTAAATGTGTCAAGATGATGGTCTTTACAGCTGGACTGCCATCAGGCAATCAGTCAATCAGCCACAAGAACAGCAAGGCTTCCCCTACAAAGAGCAAAACAAGATTCTCCCTCCCAAAATAACTAGAAACATTTACATCAAATATCAAATGGTATCCGATTTGCTGTACCTGGTCTGTCTGCACAGTGAACGGGATGGCACAGGAGAAAAGGGAGTCTGCTCAATGCCACTCTAGGAAACTGTACCTTCCAACTCACCCACTCTGCCCTGCTACCAAGGACTTGAGTCAGCCAGCAAGAATGCATGCAATTAGACGTAAAATGTAAATATACAAAGAAATCATGAAAAAGAGAGTCCAGAGGAAACCAGCTCACAAAGTGATTGTACCCAATTACAAAAGTAGGGACCCCAATGCTATTCTTAGTTTGTAAACATACAAAACAAAAAGATCACTTAATTCGTTACTAGAGATACACTGCCCATAAAATAAGACAATATTGTGTCTCAAGAAACCAATGTTTTGAGGCATTAAACTTTTAGAGATGTATCTTCCACTACTCCCCAAAAAAGGAAATCTATGAGTTTGAAATTGCTACCCATGTATCCCCTAACCCTTAGAAAAATAAAAGGCTCAAAATTAATCTCTCAGTTCTCTCTGCTATTACGACACTTTCAGCTAAGGCACTTTTAAAAACTACCTTGCTTCAGGGGAAGCATTATATCTTGGAGTATTCAAGGGGTGCTTTGTCCAGCTGTCCAGGCTATGGACTTACCTACACTATGATGAGTGGTGCACCCTCGAGTTTAGTGATGCAGCTTGCAATACCCCACACTGAGCATTCCCTGCAAGAAGCACTAAGTCAATATTTGCTTTATTACCTGAACATACTAGTGCTAAAGAAGCAACAAAAGTAGGAATTATGTATGTGGCCCTACCTAAAAATGAATTCTAGCTCTGTCTCTTGCTGTATGACCTTGAAAAAGTTACCTTAACTTTTGGTACTGCTATTCCTCATCTATAAAGTGGAGATAGTAAAATTACACACTAATAAAATTAAATATTTTATGCATGAACTCAGAATGATCCCTGGTACAAACATTCAGCTTTGTATTTTTATGGATTATTCCGCAGGAGAAAATATACAGGTGGGTTTCTATTTTAATGTGTTAATGTGATATTCAAACTGTTACGCTGTTCCTAAAAAGTATATTTTAGATTGAATACTGCAGTCCAATGTGGCAGTCAGTCTATTTCTAAAAGAATGAGGAGAGGGAAAAGATTAACCCTTTCGCTGTTCACTTTATGCCACTCACTCAGTAGATATCTCACATACATGTCTCATTCAGCCCTCACAACTATCCAATGAAGTAGAAGTGTAATGCGCCAAAATTAGCTGAGCCAACCTGCAAGAGTGAATTGTGTTATGTGCTCAGTAGTTATTCCACTGTTGTAAAATCCAGCCCCACAAATGCTTCCATACATCCCTGACTGTCTCCTGTGACTCACACATAAAGCCTGGTGGTCAGATACCTCTTGCACTTGCCAAACGCCCCTTCTGCTAGGCAAGGAGAACAGCTACCAGTTTTCTGACAGCCTCTGTGCCTATTCAGCACTGCCATCTTTGTGGGCTCCAGCCTTTCTTTTGTGCACTGCCACATACGCTGGGTACCATCACTGTTGAGAGGCCCTGTGCATTACTTACTGGGTTCTAGATGCTCATCAGACAGCTTGGCTGCTATCATGTGTGTGTGTGCATGTGTGTGTGCATGTGTGCATGTGCATGTGTGCGTGCATGTGTGTGCATGTGTGTGTGTGCATGTGTGCATGTGTGTATGTGTGTGTGCATGTGTGCATGTGCATGTGTGCGTGCATGTGTGTGCATGTGTGTGTGTGCATGTGTGCATGTGTGTATGTGTGTGTGCATGTGTGCGTGCATGTGTGTGCATGTGTGTGTGTGCGTGTGTGCGTGCGTGTGTGCGTGCATGTGTGTGCGTGCATGTGTGCGTGCATGTGTGTGTGCATGTGTGTGCATGTGTGTGTGTGCATGTGTGTGTGCATGTGTGTGTGCATGTGTGTGTGCGTGTGTGTGCATGTGTGTGTGCGTGTGTGTGTGCGTGTGTGCGTGCATGTGTGTGCGTGCATGTGTGCGTGCATGTGTGTGTGCATGTGTGTGCATGTGTGTGTGTGCATGTGTGTGTGCATGTGTGTGTGCGTGTGTGTGCATGTGTGCGTGCGTGTTTGCGTGCATGTGTGTGCGTGCATGTGTGTGTGCGTGTGTGCGTGCATGTGTGCGTGCGTGTGTGCGTGCATGTGTGCGTGCATGTGTGAGTGCATGTGTGTGTGCATGTGTGTGTGCATGTGTGTGCATGTGTGTGTGTGCGTGTGTGTGTGCGTGTGTGCGTGCGTGTGTGCGTGCATGTGTGCGTGCATGTGTGAGTGCATGTGTGTGTGCATGTGTGTGTGCATGTGTGTGTGCATGTGTGTGTGCATGTGTGCACAGTGCTGAAGTACAGGCTGGAGGGGAGTATCCCTCTCTACTCCATTTTCTCAGAAGGCCGTCAAGATAGGAATGCCTGTGCCCTGGTGTCACTCATTTCTTAAGAAAATACCAGTTTACATTTTTCATCCAATCTTTTCTATTTCCAGAACTCAGAAGTGGGAGTTGGATCAGAAATACATCTGACCCTGTGGGCTGTACAAAGAATTGCCCTGCCTTCTAGATCTTAGGGCTTGCCACCAGAATAACCTGCAAGGTATTTTACAGTTTGAAACACCTTTGAAGGTGCCATGGTTGCTTTATTAATTTAAAAATAATATTTTCTTCTTAATATGTCTTTCTAGAGTCAGGTAGAAACTATACAAGTGAGTGCTACATTTATCTAAGGGTCCCTATACCCTGTTGAAACATTAATACCATCTTCAGAGTCAGGAAAAATGTAAGGATAGTGTGATGTTGACAGAGCCTAGGAAAATAAAAATTATCATCTCTGAAAGCAAATAGATGTGGGCTTCATCCCCCAGCTCTGGGTACCCTTATATCAATTACTTCACCTCATCTTTCTCATCTACAGAATTGAAATAATAAGATCACCCTTGCAAAATCCAAGATACAGAGTTACAGTTTATGAAATGCCTGGCACATAGCAGATGCTCAATAAATGGTCGTCATTCTTTTTCCATCACCATCAGTTTGTAATCTTCTTTGGATATGGACTTTGAGGATCTCTAGGCCATGAAAAGCAGCACGCAGCTGAGAATGACTCATTGTTACCGAGTGTGTCCTATGATATTTACCTATTCTATCCTAGTGTAGCCCTGTGTTAGTTCACAGGGCCATAGTGGAGAACAAGATCAAGCACTCTCCTGCTCACAAGGGTGCCTACAATGTAGGTGGGCAGATAGAAAAGAAATAAGTAAACTAATAAGCAGGTAAGAGCCTTGCAAATTGCTGTAAGTACTCTGAAATAAGCGTATGAAAGATGTTGGCTAGATAGAAGGAGAAGCTTGTGGAGAATTCTGTGCGGAGGACTAAAATTTCGTAACTTAACAATTCTAATTGTCACTGTGACAGTTGGGGAGATTGTACTGGGAGCTGCACATGTGACTGTGAAGAAGTACAGTCACTCTCTCCTGCAGGGGGGCAACCCAAGCAAGCTCGATTGACTCAAAGATAACCTTCAAAATGACAAATTAGCCATTTCTAGGGGTAGGGAGATGCTGTTCAAGTTCTTTAGGGATGAGAAGAAGGGCTTTCTTTTAATTATTATGGGAATGGGTAAGTTAGCCAAATAGTTCCCAGCTCCAAGTTGGATTCCAGGGGTAATACAACAGAAGACTCCAAAGTCACAGATGAAAGAAGACTACGCCAAATTTGGAATAAAGAGATTTAGAAAGGTGCCAGAAGGCTCCAGGCACAGATTTCAGATGGCACAGGAGGAGAGGAGAGAGAGCAGAGCCAGCCAGGTCCTCTGCATGGAAGGAGCCAAGACCAGCTCATCCCAGAAAACCCAGCTCTGCCATTCGACTTCCGCAAGTGCCATGTCACTCTCTCCATCCCAGGGGCAATTTCACAGTCTGAGAAGGCTCCTATCTCTGAATTAGGCTATTGTGAGAGACATGGCAGAGAAAACGAAGTCAGACTTAGAAATATGTGTGTGTGAATATGTGTGCACACACACATACACACATGTGATCAGTTTAATTTACTCCATTTATCTTTGTAAATTATTTTCTCATAATATAAATTTCTTGCAAAAATATATTACAGTTCATAAGAAAAGCTAACAGTCAAGAGTCTTTACACAGAAATCCCATCGGTACTTTAGTTAACAATTAGATGTTTCTTTGTCAAGCTAATATTTTTGTGTAATATCTTGTTAGGAGGCTGGGCGCTTTAGTAAATTAAAAGGGTCCTTGGGGCCTGAATCACAAATGAATGAGGCCTTGACAAGAGGACAGGTGAGAAGCAGAGACAGGTGGACAAGAATCCACACAGCCCAGGGAAGCCCAGGACATGCAGATGAGGCAGGGGTGAAGGCCAGACACTGCAGACAAACCCCCCTCCTGGGTTTTGTTCAGAGGCAATCCCCCCCCACTCTGCCTGCCAGAGATGAAACTCTTGTTTTTCATGGTGTTTCTTTGCTTCACCTTCAGTAAGGTGTCTGTCTAAAGAATCAAGAACACTTCACCTCACTTTCACACTAATGCTGTCCTGCAGAGGTAAGCAATAAACAAAACATGTCCTTGAAAGGTCAAATTTAGATTGGCACAAAATAAAGAAGAAGGTAATTCAAAGCACAAATAGCTTTAGCTTTTATGTAGTTCCTATGAAATCGCAAGCAAGAACTCTTGACATGTACTCCACAGAACACAAAGTCTTTGCTCTGTGCTCTGGGCATGGAGAGATGAGGTGATCCTTTGGAGGTTGGTCAAAATTCCCCACTTCCCTTTGAGAAGCTGAACCTTGGAAGCAACAGCAGGAACACTGCGCCACCTTGTGGTAGAACAGGTGACATCAGCATTCATTAGTAGAGGCTTCTATTCACATGCACACACATGTACACACACGCATACATGTGTGAACACACACACACATGCACACACTCTCTCTTCCCAAGGAACATTTGAGAATAAAACCCAAAGCTGAGCTGACAATTACAAAAGTGCTATCATTTAAAAATATTCTCTGGTAAGTTTCACAACAAAGCAAACTCCCTTTCATAAATGAAAGGGATTGGGTTGTTATGCCATCCTAAATCTTTAATTTTTTGGTAATCTGTATAGTAGTATCTGACGATTACTGGGCATGTCTTCTGTGGCAGGTTGGTACTGGACAAGGCTTAGAAGGTGAGCTGTACTTTTTTCTGTTTCATACATCAGCAGTTGTGGAAAATGCCTTTTTGTTGCTGGATGATCAAACAGATGTAAGAAGAATAACTGGTTTCCAGCAAAATCAGATTAAATCGCATCAAAAGTAACTTAGCTGAGGTGCCAACATTTTACTCTGGAAAAGAAAGAAGATAATGATTTTCAGAGGAATGGCAAAAATTACTTTTGGAGAAAATTAGAGTTAATAAGTTATCTGAAGATGGAAAACAGGTTATTGTTCTCCAATGTTAGTAGTTGTTGATGGCTGCTGCATCTAGCAGGAGATGCAACTTGGTAAAGAGGGAAGTGGCTGGGCTGTGCATGACCATAGTCTCAGCTGATAGTGAGGTCATGAGCAAGTCTCCCAAGTTCAGTGGACTCCAGTTCACTTGTCTGTAAAATGAAGGTTTTGCCCACACAATCGCAAGGCACTGACTACAGTGCTGACACAAGGGGAATACTCAGTAAAAGGCAGTGAAGAGGATGGGAATGATATTGAGGATGGCAGGCAATAGTTCTGCTGCGGCTGGTGACAATGGGATGATGATGAGTGACCATTGTGCATTGTGTTAGTAGGGAGTTTGCAGAGAAACAGACCAGTGTGTGGGGGGGAGGTGAGGTGGAGATTATAAGGATGGTTCAACAATGAGAAAGATTAAGGACTCCTGAAATCACAGTTAGCAAGCTGGAGACTGATCTCCCATTGGAGTCTGACAGTAGTAAAGTGATGTCCCAGGTCAAGGTGGTCAGGCAGGAGCTCCCTCTTATCTGAGGGAGGCCTTGCCCTTATTCTCCACTCAGGTCTTTGACTGATTGGGCGAGGCCACCGTATTAGGGAAAACAATGCCAAACATTAATTTCATCCAGAGATACCCTCACAGACACACCTAGAATAATCTGGGTCCCTCATGACCCATTCAAATGTCCTTATAAAATTACCACCCATCACAATCATGACTATCGAGCTTCTTGTCTCTTTAGATCCAAATTCTTTAATTGTGAAAAGGGCACTTTATTAAAAAACTGATTTTCAAGAACTTTGTTTTTATAAAGGTTCCACATCAAGGGAAATTCAGAGTGCTATTTCTCGGCTTGAGGAAGCAATGTGAAATCACAGCTTTATGCTTTAGGAACATGCTTTTAAATCTTATGTCCCCTGACTTCGTCCTTAAGGATATCCCATCTCAGTGTGCGGCACTGTGAGCTCAGTGCCTGACAGCTCAAGAGCATGTGTGTTTCAGTACTGCCATCTACCAGCTCTGGCCTCAGGAACAGTTACTGTTCCCAAGTTCTCTGTGTTTCAGTTTCCACACCTGTAAAACGGGATGATAATGCTGCCCATCTTATAAGGATGCACACGTCAATCCAGTGAATCCGGAAAGTGTACCTCTCCAAACGTTTTCTTCTCTGTTTACGGGAGAGGGCACAGAGTCAGCCACCAGAAGGCTAAGCACGTGCCTGAGGCAGCTGTAGCCTGCCTACGAGTGCACAGGTAGACCTGGTAGCCAAAGACAAGGTGAGGGGTGATCACGCCTCCCTACCACAACTTCCAAAGGAGAACTAGACAGCTAGACGGTAACCCAATTTCCCTATTCAAATACACAAAATAACCACACAACGTGAAATTGAAGGCATGATTTTCTATGATTAGAAGTGAAAGTAATTTTACCTCGAAAAGAAATTTTAAACCTACCAATATCTATCTAAGCAATCTGTGTCCTTCCCACCCGTGAGCTCCAATATGTTAATCAGACTTACAGTGCCAAAGTAAGAACCAAGTGGCCCCTGGAGACATGCCTTTGTGGAGATAAGCTATCTGGAATGAGAAGAAAACTTGCAGGAAATAGCCAGATAAATAAAAGCAGATTGTAGCCTATCTGCCAGGAAGCACACTTTTTCCCAGCCATTTGCAGGCAGAGCTGGAGAAGTAGGTTGCTATGCCATTGTAAGTCATTTTCTCTCCTGAGCTACACCACCCCACACTCCTTTTTCATCCCAATTGCTGCATTTCCAGAGTATCATACTGCCATTTTTCTCCTCCCTGTCTAACACCAATCGCACTTCTGGGCTGTTGTCTCCACTGTTGATGGTGTTAATCTCCATGGGAACCAATGTGACTCAGAGGGTCAATGTGTGCTTGGCAAGCCCTGTTACAATCATTGCCAGCATGTTACCAGCAATGTCAGCATAATCCTCAGTGATCCCATTTTTGTCTTGTGAGTTTTGCCAGTGAGTCATGCAGCTTAAAGGCAATAGCCTCAAAGGAAATCTAAGCTTAACACTTTGGAGAAAATGCTGTCACAGCCACCTTCTATGCAAGCTCTGTTCCCTCATCCCCCACTTCAGAAGTCACTGAGTCCACAACTTGCTACAGAATGAAGTCTTCTTGGACTTTTACTTCTTACCCTGTTTTTAGCTCACGCATTGTTGTAGACAATAAGAGCTATTTAAAGGGAATAGATGTGTTCATGAAAATAATAACTCTCCTTCTCATGAACACATTCTCATTTTTCGGTTGTTGTGGGGATGGAGGAGGTGGTGGGTTTTATTTGAGGATGTGAACTCTGCCTGGTGACTTCCTACAGGATAAATTCAATGAAAGAAAGTTGTTTGGTCAGTGGAAAGATGTCTTATGAAGTCCAGGTGGCTGAAAGCAAGCTAGTGATTGCCTCCTACTTGATAAAGGTTTCAAAAGATGTGTTCAGCATTTTTATGATTCATAGAAAACAAAAGAAGCTCTCTCCTTTCTGAGGTGCACCATCTAATGGTGAATCACTAAAATTTTTTAGAAAGTATTTTCTTATATTGATTGACTATCTTCCCCTTGTAACTGCTATCCATATATTATTGTTCTGCTCTTTAGGAAAACAAAAAAAAATAGTCTCCCCTCTGGACTCCCATCTTATCTCTACTGTGGCTGTCCAATACTGAAAACATCCTGTTTTGACATTCAGACTCATCACATGTTTTTCATGTGTCTATCTCCTCCACCAAACAGTTTCTGGAAGACCAAAAACATACCTCACATCTCATTCTTCTTTGTATTGACAGTGTCTGAGTTTGGTGACACACCTTTAAGTGCTATGCCATACTAGCTTTTATTTCTCCCTTGGTCATGCTAATCCAGGCTAAACACTTCCAAGTCCTCCAAATATTCCTCAAATCAGCAAGCAGACAGTGGCTTCTTCTTGCCTCCCCCATCCAACAGGAGCACTAATGGGGTGAAGGAAGGCAGATTGGATCATATAATGCCTCTACACAAAACTCTACTTTCAAATATCATGCTGTGTGGTAAGGGTAATGAAGTAGTTCAGAGAGTCTATAAAGGATGCTCTGGGTCCTTCAAACAGCCTTGAAATTCTACAATAAATGAGGATTTTACAATGGCAAGAGACTGTAGACATCACCTCATCCAATCTGTACCAAAGAGGATACTGGGACCCAAGAATCAAAGTGAATTGCCCAAGGTCATAGAGCCTGTTACTGCAGAGCTAAGATTGAAAAAAGTGTCATCTTTTTCTCCATATCGTGTTCTTTACAGCACACCACACTAACTCAAAGAGAATATTATACCCAAACATTTTATATGCTCCTGAATAGTTCTCTGGTTATTTCAAACATAGAAAGTGCATTATTAAATCTTGGACCTAATCTTAAGCAATCACTCTTCACTGGTAGCATTTAAATGGTACTAAATATTCCAACAGGGATTTCAGGCTTACAGCTACTGTCCCTGGTTATCTTGTTTTGATCTCAGAAGAAAAAGATGTCAATATAAAATCTCCAGAACCTGATGGAATCTCTTCTATTCATGCTGATCATATGCCACCCCATAGCACAGTGCCTGGCACAGGGATGATTAATAACTTTTAAATTATTCATTAATGAGTTATCCATGACAAAATTTCAAACCCAGGTTAAATTCCTTTATCACTTGACCTATTCCATATTGCTAGACCACCTCCCATTTAATCAATTGATCTGTGTTCAGGGAACTTCAATGAATGCTGATGTTTATCCAAATATATAATTTGAAACTCAAACATACTAAAAATAGACATAAAGACTATCCCAACTTACAATGGATGACTTTTGGAAAGATCACATGTAAAGCACAGATTAGATTTTGAATCATTCTCAAGAAGAAGTAAGAGGAGAGATTAAAGAGGAAGAGAAAAAAGAGCTAGGCCGGAGGCAGAGCTTATTTAGCTTAGAGTTTAATGGAATGGAAAGGAAAAGAAAGAAAAAAAGAGAGAGAAGGAAGGAAGGGAGGGAGGAAGGAAGGAAGGAAGGAAGGGAAAGAGAAAGATAGAGACCATTGCTACCACAAAGGGGAGAGGCTGGCATAAGTTCTTTTGTCTTGGTAAAACACGTTGCAAAGAACATGGTATAGAGTAAGAGAAGAACCTTTGCCCATTTCTGGCTCTGCTAATTACAACACCTGTGACCTTGAGTTAAGGAAATCCCTAGGCCTGGGAAATAAGACACCATCTATGACACTGCTTATATACAGAACATGAGTCCCACTCCAGAATTCAGGACACCACAAATCTAAAACCCACCTGTCAAGTGAGAGGGAAATTGGCTTCACACTCATTGTGCTTGAAAGAAATCTCTCATTAACCCTGAGCAGGGTACTTGTTCACAATCCTACTTAAGTCACTTCACCAATCTGCAACAGAAATCTTCTTATCCAAATGCCTATAAATCCCAGCTACTCAGGAAGTGGTTCACAGTTCAAGGCTGGCCCAGGGAAAAAGCACAGGACACTATCTGAAGAAACACTCATCAAAAAGGGCTGCTGGAGTAGTTCAGTGATAGAGCACCTTCCTCCAGTACCACCAAAAGAAAAAAAAAAGGAAAAGAAAAAAACTTTATGATCCAATGCAATCAGAAAAAGTAAGTATAAAGGTTGATTCCAGCAGAAAACTATATATCTTAAATATTTTATTTACATGTCAAATGTACAAGTGCCCACCTCTGATACATATTCCAGCAGCACTGCCTAAATATGCTCAAAGTTCTTTTTGTATGAACTGCTCCCAAAATGCCTCCTGTACAATTAACATACAAAACATTATGGCACTTGAAAAGCAATCTGTCTGCATAAGCTTTTTTGATTTTTATAATTTTAATTATATCATTTTCCCAAACATTCCATTATTTTTCAAAGAAAAAAACTCTCCTTCTATATTCATAATTTATTCATCAAATATATATTACAACAATATTGCAACATTATAAGTACAATAGACAGTAGCATATTTGGGAAAAAAACACAACTGATTCTTGGTGAGCATACAGCTTAACTCCTGAAAGTAGCAGGATCTGAGTGAGCTACAGAGAGATCTCCTAAGAAGTATTCAGTCAAGCATGGTGTATCCATCCACCAGCATCCTATATAGAAGGCCTGGAGAATTCCAGTTCATCTGGTGAGTCAGTTAAAGAAGCATTCCTACTCTATTTATTTCAATAAAGACATCATGCGTTTCATAGACAGTGTTATTAATTGATGGCCCCCTCCCCAACCCTTCATTGACTACACAGTTCTGGAGAACAGATGCCCAAACTCAAGTTGTCAACAGGCCTATGATTCCTCCAAAAGCTCTAGAAGGGAATCCTCCCTTGCATCTTCTAACTTCCAGGCTCCTAATAATTATATCTGCAAAGACCCTGCTTCCAAGTAACATCACATTCTTAGGATCCAGGTGGACTTGAGTTTTTGGTCTCACATTTTTTCCCGGAACCAGCTTCAGACCCTGATCCTACAACGTATGCCTTCCTCATGGCTGGAATTCGAGGTGTGCACCACCATGCTTGGCTTATTTGTTGCGATAGTCTCAGTAACTTTTTGCTCGGGCTGGCTTCGAACCGATATCCTCCTGATCTCTGCCTCCCTAGTGTTGGGATTACAGGTGCTACCACCCCTACCCCAAAGCTGATAAAATTTTATTTCTTAGTATTTAATGTTTCTCATTAGAGAGAAGTTAAATTTAACTAAATTAATTAATTTAAATCAATTGGTTTTAATTAATTAATTTTCACCTTAGGAGGGGAAAATCATGAGAAAATATTTCAGAAACACTGCTCTAAAACAGTCCTGAAAGCTACATATTGAAGGTGGTAGAGTTTCTGACAGTCTGATGCCAGACTGATGGTGAATGACTAACTGAAGGAGAGACACTTTGGTCAACACCCAAAACCATGAATGAAATCTAATTTCCATTGCACTTGAAGCATTATACATCTGGAAGTCTAGCTGATATAGCAATTTTCCTGCTGTAAATATTATATCTATTATCTTACCCATTTTGCACGTGAGGACTACTGAGCTCAAAGTACATAAGCCCAAGGTCAAGACTGATGGTAAATATTAAAGCAGAGATTTGAAATTTTTCTGATTTGAAAATCTGTTTCTGTACTCTGTTTCTTTCCCAGTGGTCAAAATCTCCATGTTTCTACTCTAAGAGAGCATTTTCACTCTCATTCACTGGAGGATGCAAAGCAAAATCTCTAGTTTGTAACCATATTTAGTTTCACTATTTTATGCATTCAAAGTTTATAAATGCTTTCAGATATCATAACTTTAATTCAGGTTTGCAAAGTTGAACTGCAGAAAATCCCTGGTAGTCAAATACACACATTAATAAAAAGTGAAAGGTGACATGTGGAAGTAAATTAATGTTTCTTTTGATACACAAAAACAAGATGCAGCCTATAAAAAACTTCAAGTACAGATGAGCGATTGTCAAAGGGCTGTGGAATATGATTTCATACATACTAGAAAATATCAAAGCTTTCCCAGCTGAAACGCAAAGTCAGACTTGAGGACTTCATGAGAGAGCTTATCAAAAATGGCTTCAGTACTTTTGCCTTCTAAGCATCTGAGTACACAAGGTAACATTCCAGACAATGACATGTCTTGTCCTAAAGTTGTACATCTATGATTCTCCCATAGAAATTACATGGGATATTGTTTATTGAGGCCTGTTTAGCTTTCATTGTCCCCCCAAAAGTCTTAAGACTTCCAACAGAAGTTGTTTGTTTTTTTTTTTAATTTTTCTGTGTAGGTACAAAGAACTTTAAAGCAATGCTAGTCTTAGAATCCCTGAATAAAAAAGGATAGCAATTTTTTAAATGTTAGCTAATGAAGACTACTTTGATGAGGGATGGGAAGACCATTGCTCAAATCTTTTTAATTCACTGTACAAGTTTTATTGTGTACCCTATTTTGATGGTCTTTGAATACATAATTGAACAGTGCTCTCTAGAGATTGTCCTTCTTTTCTGCTTCATTTTATTCCATTGCTGCTTAAATAAGTTAATTTACTATTCTAGGATTTAAATGCATCATATTCCAACATGAAATACAGTGAATCTGGGGGGAAATGGAAGGGTTGAATGCTAGATTAAGATTATCAGCTGTTTTTAGCGGAGGTTGGGAAAGGAATTATTCCTGGTCCTTTATTCTTACATGTTTCAAAAGGTGCTTCAGCTTTGGGACACATCTCCAGATGCGAAATTAACATCACAGAGAACCACCCGGCTCACAGTTTTTATATTTAATGTCAACTCTTCTGTATGCTGTGAGTAGCCGTACCTTTTAGCATTTAGGAGATAAAGCTCTGCATTAAAATTTCCAATTATTACCTGTCTGGTACAGTTGCAACAGGACCATATCAAGTATTTGAGTTTTACTTGAGAAATATAATTACAGTTTGAAAAATGGTAGAAAATGCATTCCTATCACATTCTTCGTGGCAGTTTATATGCTAAAAAGAAAAATGCTTAGGGCCTAATTCATAAGAGCCTTATGCTTCATTTACATTTTTCTGTGCAGTTTACTTAGAAAAGAGCATAATGCATGTTTTTCAAGTAAAATATGCCATTTTGGGATTCATTCAACTTGCTTTCCATTGTAGTCATTGAGGGCCAACCGTTCTTTTCTACAATCCTAAAGGGCACCAGTAAATGGGGTAGATGGAAAGCCCTTAATATTAACTAGAAGAAACGCCTAAAACCATTGTAAAGATTATTTAGAGAATCTACAGCAGTCTCTAGCAGTCAAATCCTGGAAAGTCTATTGAGTGTTTACTATGCAATCTGTTTCCCAAGCCCTTTGTAGGATATTGAACAAGTTATAATTCAATAAGGATATTTTTGAGGGCTGCTCAGAATTCACAAGAATCTGGCCATTTTCTGACCAGGCCATGTTTTTTCACTCAGTTCCATGTTTCTCAAAACTTGGTTTGCAGGCTAGCAGGCAACAGACTCAACGGAGATTCTTAGTTTAAAATATTTATTTTTTTTTTCAATATTATTTCTTAGGCTCTACAACATGGATCCCAGTTTGGAGGGTGGAATTTTGCAAGTGATTCAGGTGATTCTGTGCCTACCTCTTAACAGGGAGCAGCAGACTTGAAACTGCATCACCAGGTTTTAGACCAAGGCAGTCACAAGGCATTCACATTAGATGGAGTCAACACACTCTCCCTTAGTAACCAATGCTTTTTAAAGCTAAGTATCCCAGCTATCAGGTCAATTGTGGAAGAGGCCAAAATCACACTTGCAAGGGATGGCAATTTGGTCCCAGGCACAAAGTTGTAACCCACAGAGTACCATGTATGACACTTAATCTCTCTTTCTTCTTCCTAATCCCTGGAACTGCTTTCTAGGCTCTCCACAACTGCATGAAGAAAAGGCTGTGTCCAAAAAGATTTTCTCACAGTGCTTACTGATGCCCTGGAAAAATCAATCAGTTATTTATTCTGCCAAAAATCATCATATGGACATCACCACGGCTTGACATCAGAGAAGATTGGAGATCCAGCATAATTATTGAAAAAAAAACAGTTGTCTCTGCCATTACAATACAATGCACTTAGTGGACTAAGACTACAGGCCTTGACTGAGTTGGCTAACTATACTCCAGGTTAAAGCCCCAAAGTTAATACTTCTTTGTTCATTGATAAAAGAAAGAACTTATGTAGCAGGGCATCTATATCCTGATGTCATCCATATCTGGTTTTTCTCTTCCTGACACGTTGGAAAACTATACTTCCATGCTCAGGTAAGATGAAGTGACATGTGTCATTTCAGGGCAAAGTATTTCATTGCTAGTATGACTCCTGAGTGCAATCCATCACTGCTGCTGTGACTGAGGGTGTACATACTGCCAATGGTGACCATTTGTTATCCTGCACCACTGAGCACCCCAAAGTTCCCCTGGATATCCAGCCATCTTTTTTTTTCTTTTTTTTTATGTCTTTTATTCATATGTGCATGCAATGTTTGGGTTATTTCTCCCCCCATTCCTCCACCTCCTCCCTTTTCTCCCACCCCCCTCCCTCTCCCTCCCATCCCCTCACTTCCAGGCAGGAACTGTTTTGCCCTTATCTCTAATTTTGTTGAAGAGAGCATAAACAATAACAAGAAGGACTAAGTGTTTTTGCTAGTTGAGATAAGGATAGCTATACAGGGAGTTGACTTGCATTGCTTTCCTGTACTGTAAGTGTTACATTCTAAGTTGATACTCTCGAACTGACCTTTTCTCCAGTTTCTGGTCCCCTTCTCCTATCGGCCTCTATCGCTTTAGTTTCTGCATTAGTTCCTTTGCATTGAGGACATCAAATGCTATCATCTTTTGGGGGGGGTTCTTTTTTTTTATTGTTTTACTATTCATATGTGCATACAAGGCTTGGGTCATTTCTCCCCCCTGCCCCCACCCCCTCCCTTACCACCCACTCCGCTCCCTCCCTCTCCCCCCCACCCCGTCAATACCCGGCAGAAACTATTTTGCTCTTATCTCTAATTTTGTTGAAAAGAGAGTATAAGCAATAATAGGAAGGAACAAGGGTTTTTACTGGTTGAGATAAGGATAGCTATACAGGGAGTTGACTCACATTAATTTCCTATGCATCTGTGTTACCTTCTAGGTTAATTCTTTTTGATCTAACCTTTTCTCTAGTTCCTGGTCCCCTTCTCCTATTGGCCTCAGTTGCTTTTAAGGTATCTTCTTTAGTGTCTCTGCGTTAAGGGCAACAAATGCTAGCTAATTTTTTAGGTGTCTTACCTATCCTCACACCTCCCTTGTGTGCTCTCACTTTTATCATGTGCTCAAAGTCCAATCCTTTTGGGGGGTTTCTTACCTCTCCTCATATCTCCCTTGTGTGCTCTCACCTTACCATGTGACCAAAGTCCAATCCCCTTGCTGTATTTGCCCTTGATCTAAAGTCCACATATGAGGGAGAATATACGGTTTTTGGTCTTCTGAGCCTGGCTAACCTCGCTCAGGATGATGTTCTCCAGTTCCATCCATTTACTTGCAAATGATAAGATTTCATTCTTCCTCATGGCTGAGTAGAATTCCATTGTGTATAAATACTACATTTTCTTAATCCATTCGTCAGTGGTGGGGCATCTTGGCTTCCATAACTTGGCTATTGTGAACAGTGCTGCAATAAACATGGGTGTGCAAGTGACTCTGGAGTAACCTGAGTCACATTCCTTTGGATATATCTCCAGGAGTGGGATTGCTGGATCATATGGCAGATCTATGTTTAGATTTTTATTAGTATTTGTATTAGTTTGCGTTCCCACCAGCAGTGTACAAGGGTTCCTTTTTCCCCACATCCTTGCCAACACCTGTTGTTGGTGGTGTTTCTAATGATGGCTATTCTAACAAGTGAGGTGGAATCTTAGTGTGGTTTTGATTTGCATTTCCTTTATGTCCAGCCATCTTTGTGAACAAAAAAAGAAACCTTTCTTCTTTTATGCCACTGAGATACAGAAGCTGTTTGTTATTGCAGCACTGTGTATTCTATCCTGATTAACCTAACATGGTGTAATATCATACTTCAGTATATCTGCATACAATGAATAGATCTCAACAAACAGAACACCCTAGACCAGTACCTGGCAGAAAAGTCATGATGACCAAATAGCTTCCTGCTAAAGAACATTTCATCTCCGTGTACTAGAATTGTATCAGTCTGCCGGTGGCAATGAAGTATTTTGGAACATTTTCGGGATCTGAGAAAGGTTTGGGGTTTCAGTTCAGAAGAGATTATTTTGAGGACCAAGTGAGATAATGTATGTCAAAGCGTTCTGTTTACCGTGGAGAGCTGTATGAGTGGAAATTACGCTTGACAAAGAGCCCATTTAGACTGTCTCAAGTTCACACAGATTTTAAGTAAGCACTTCATCTTCTTGCTTTCTGTTGAAGGGTTTTTGTTTTTATATTTAAAAGAGAATGAAATGTTTTGGATAAGAGGATGTCCACATCTTACAAACTGAGAGTTGCATTTCCCCTTTTGCCATTATGTCTATACTTACAGTCATCATTTTCTTTCAAGGTGTATCTATTAAGCCCTTGCTGGAAGTACTATAGAAATGGCTGTGAGACAGAGTGGGAGAAAATATTTGCCAACTATACATCAGACAAAGGACTGATAACCAGAATATATAGGGAACTTAAAAAACTAAATTCTCCCAAAACTAATGAACCAATAAAGAAATGGGCAAGTGAACTAAACAGAACTTTCTCAAAAGAAGAAATTCAAATGGCCAAAAAGCACATGAAAAAATGCTTACCATCTCTAGCAATAAAGGAAATGCAAATTAAAACCACACTAAGATTCCACCTCACCCCTGTTAGAATAGCCATCAATAGCAACACTACCAACAACAGGTGTTGGCGAGGATGCGGGAAAAAGGAACCCTCTTACACTGTTGGTGGGAATGGAAACTAGTACAACCACTCTGGATAAAAATTTGGAGGCTACTTAAAAAGCTAGACATTGATCTACCATTTGATCCAGCAATACCACTCTTGGGGATATACCCAAAAGACTGTGACACAGGTTACTCCAGAGGCACCTGCACACCCATGTTTATTGCAGCACTATTCACAATAGCCAAGTTATGGAAACAGCCAAGATGCCCCACCACTGACGAATGGATTAAGAAAATGTGGTATCTATACACAATGGAATTTTATGCAGCCATGAAGAAGAACGAAATTTTATCATTTGCTGGTAAATGGATGGAATTGGAGAACATTATTCTGAGTGAGGTTAGCCTGGCCCAAAAGACCAAAAACCATATATTCTCCCTCATATGTGGACATTAGATCAAGGGCAAACACAACAAGGGGTTTGGACTTTGAGCACATGATAAAAGCTTTAGCACACAAGGGAGGGGTGAGGATAGGTAAGACACCTAAAAAATTAGCTAGCATTTGTTGCCCTTAACGCAGAGAAACTAAAGCAGATACCTTAAAAGCAACTGAGGCCAATAGGAAAAGGGGACCAGGAACTAGAGAAATGGTTAGATCAAAAAGAATTAACCTAGAAGGTAACACACACGCACAGGAAATCAATGTGAGTCAATGCCCTGTATAGCTATCGTATCTCAGCCGGCAAAAACCCTTGTTCCTTCCTATTATTGCTTATACTCTCTCTACAACAAAATTAGAAATAAGGGCAAAATAGTTTCTGCTGGGTATTGAGGGAGTGGTGGGAGAGGGAGGGGGCGGAGTGGGTGGCAAGGGAAGGGGTAGGGGCAGGGGGGAGAAATGACCCAAGCCTTGTATGCACATATGAATAATAAAAGAAAAAAAAAAAGAAATGGCTGCGAGAGGTAGAAAAGTAGAAAAAGTATTCACTGGGGACTCCAATTTCATCTTCTGTGCAGTGCAATTAACAGCTACTAATGTTCCTTGTGTTTCCACTAAGAAATACGTGAATAAAAGTGCTATCATTTCTATTAAGTGCTGTCTTTGGAAAAAGGTCTCAGCAACAATAGAGCTTGCTTGGTATCTTTAACATTCAATTTTTAGCCTTGTAAAGTTCTTTGAATAAAGTTGTTTTTTGTTTGAGAAGTGGTAGGAATTAATTAGCAATGATATCTGGATAAGGAAAGGTTAACAGAAGTATTAAAATCTTTAACTCAGTATTGCACATTTTTTTTAAAGAGAGAGAGACTTATTTTAGGCTTTTCTAGGAAAGAGAAAGCATTACACTGTTTTCTTCTATGTCAGTTTGCCCTAAAGGGACATTGCTTCCTGGGCTTAATAAGGCTCCTATTTCTTCTCAGCCCTTACAGTCTATTAATTACTGTGGTGGGTGCTTAGAGACACTGAAGCAATCATTTGTAAGATGATAGGAGCCCTCCTCATTCTGAGATGTGGGTTTTAACCATCTAAAATTATCCAAATGAAACAGATGTTGCAAATGCAAGTCCTTATTAGAATGTTTTCTTTTCATTACCCAGCAGAAAGCTGTGTTCTGCACACTCCAATCACATGTAGAGGAACTGTCTCGGAAATCATGGTTGTGTCCTGCCACCTGTGTCTCTTGCTATAGGACTCAAGCTCTGGCTTGAGTCACTAACACAACACAAAAAGCCTGACCAGAAGCAGCCCACCAAAATCCGAGAATGGTAAGCTCAGTTCCCAGTCCCTCCCCACGTTATTCAGCCAATTCCCAGGTCTTTGTGTGCAGAGGTTAATGATGCACAAAGCTGCCTAGGAAAGAAACGGGTGAAACTGAACCTCGAAACGTGTTGTTAATACTGTCTGATGGGCCTTCTGTAGTGGAACCTTCTTCTGTTTATGATGAATAGATCTCCTTGTAAGTAAAGGGAGACAAAGAAGAAAGCTATGTGATGACATATCCTGATAAATGGTAAATGCCATCCCCTTACTGCTTTCTTTGTTCCCCTGGTACCCAAACTTCATACTCCAGAATTAATTCACTCAATAAATACTACATGTTTACTACAGGCCAGGCATTATTCTGGTTACTGAGGAAACAGCAATGAGTTCTACAAAGCCCCAATACCCATGGAGCTAACACTCCAGTGCCAGGCAGACAATTGAAAAAGCAGATGTGTGGTCTAATGTTGGGGATACAAATGTTTAGAAGAAAATAAAGCCGGAGAAAAGGAAAGAGAATGGAAATGGCTTTGACCTTCAACAGGACCGTTAGGAGTAGCCTCACTGAAGAGGTGATCTGAGAGGGGCAAAGAAAGAAGTGAAGTTGATGGAAAGAGCTACTGGACAATCTAAGAGGAAAGCAGAAGACAGTGTGTGCTAAACCCTCAAGGTAGAAACAGATATGGAGTGCACAGGACACAGCAAGAGTAGGAAGATGGTCGGGGCTGAAGCACGATGAGAGTTCTGAAAAGGAAGCCAGAAAGGACTTCTCACCTGGGTCTGGTGGGCCACAAGAAAGGACTTTGGATTTTGTTCTACACAAAGCTACTTTTGGGAACCTACTGAAGGCCAATTCAGGTGAATAGATACTCTGATTATTTTTAAGGATCACTTTGGGCTGGGAATAGTGTTAGGGGCATAGTGGGGACCAGGAGACTAACTGGGGATGGGGGGAAGAAGCCCCACTTCTGTTTTGGACAGAACATGGTACCACTCATCTTTTGTGCCATCTCAGATTCTATCACTGCCTGTTTCTAGCTTTCTCTAAATTGGTACCAGTTATAATTTGGGTCCAGAATGTCCCCCAGAGGCTCATATGTTAGAAGCTTGGTGCCCAGCAGGTAGTGCTATCGAAAAGTGAGTTAGAGGAAGTAGGTCACTGTGGAGGGAGGAGGGGCATGCCCTAAGAGGCTATATCTTCTCCCTGGTGTTCTCTTCTTCTCTCTCTCTCTCTCTCTCTCTCTCTCTCTCTCTCTCTCTCTCTCTCCAGGCCACCATAAGGTGATCAGCTTTGCTCCGCCATGCCTTTTCCATGGTCCAAAGGGATGGGACTAAGAGACCTCTGTGGACCAGGAGCTCCTCTACTTTAGAGTATAGGTAAAATTCCACACAAGGGTCATGGAACCTGTTTTCCCAAATGCCATCAGTGGGGCCATATAACAATCCAGAAGGGCTGCGGGGGTGTTTGTTCTACACAAGGTGACCCTAGACCAGTGAGAAATGTGAGAAGGGAGGAAAATGGACAAATAAAGTTCCCTTCCTTTCTGTCTTGTCCACTACTCCACAAAACAATCTTTCCTCACAACCCTTTAGAAAACCTACACACCAAATAAATAAGCCTGTATGTGACCACATTTCATTTGGTGTTGCTACAATGAAATACCTGAGGTAAGCTAACTTTATAAGGAAAAAAGGTTTGTTTAGCTCACAGTTTTAGAGGCTAAAACTTAAAACAGCATGATGCAGGCCTCATGACAGATGGCAGAAATGCATGTGGAAGGAAGAAATCATAACTTCAAGTAAAAAGTAAAAGAGGCTGGGATCCTACGATTCTTTCCAGCAGCCACTACCCCATGACCTAAGAATGTCCCACTAGGTTCTGTCTCATAAAGTTCCACCACCTCTCAGCACCACCATATTAGGGACCAAGCTCCCAACATACAAACCACTGGGGGCGCTTAAACCACATCCAAGCCACAGAAATTCCAAAACACAGGAGCTTGGGTCCTGAGCCAAGAATGCTTCCATCAATAGGCCATCTGCAGGCACTTTCTCAAGGCTGCACAAAAAAGGTAGTTGTTTTGTTTTTGTTAGAATGGACTGTCTACAGGTTAACAGTAGAGAGAGCCATAAAGAAGCAGAAGAGAGGGGCAATGGCAGAAGCAAGATCTGAAAAAGACAAAAGGGGAGTTGAACAGCTACATGAGACAGGCATGGACTTCCCTGGGAGGTACAGGAAGAGAAGCAAAGTCCTTACTACAGATTCAGTGGTTTGCAGAATTGCTTGGTGAGAGCATGAAGAAAGGGTCATTTCTCAGGGAAGTAGGAAGGAAGATCACGGGCCAACAGTGAGAAATAGGGAGGGATTAAGGAAAGTGTGCAGAGAAAGGAAATATTGTGAAATAGTCACCAGGAAAAGAGAAGTAAATGTGGTAGAATTGTGACATTTGCTGTTTGTACATGAACAAGAAAACAAAATTGCTAGATCAAAAAAAGATACCAAAAATAAAATAATTGTAGACTTATTAAATTATGCATAATGAACTCAAAGCTACCATAGTAAGAGCTTTCAGACTAATCACAACTGGATGCATCAGACTGGGTTTCCCACAACCATCATACACCTCTACCTAGACATTGCCATGTTTCCCAGTGATCCTACTGACTGGAAACCTGGAGGTTCAAGGGACTCCACCTACCATGGCACAAGCATAGTCCATTTGGCTGGCACAACAGTGGCAGGTAGAGGCAGCTGTGTGGGATGAGCTGCCTATTCACTCACATCCAAACTCACTTTTCCATATCAGCAAGAGCCTTCATGCTGTCCTTGAAAGGAGATGTCAGTCTCATGTGTCTGGAAAGGGTTGGGAACATCCTGGCTAGTCATTCTTCAGGTTAAAGGGAGAATTCTGTGCCACAGCTTGGAAGGCGGAGATGAGACCCAACCTTGGTATCTTTAAAAACACCCCCCCAATGATACTAAGGTGTGTCCAGGGTTGAGAACACTGTGCTAAAAGAGGGAAGAAAAGGAAATGACTCATTCCAACTGGAATGTGGATCATACTTTTGTGATGCACTTGAGGTGAGTCATAAAGGATTTCAACAGAGAAAATCATGCAAGAGGGGATCCGAAGGCTGAAGAGAAAACATGAAAATGACCAGAACACTCCAAGTGAGAAACACAGAAGGTCATCTTAGCAAATGTTGCATGTTCTTGAGGCTAAGGACAAGGAGCGATATGATAAGAAGGAATGTGCATGTCAGATGACATGAGAGGGTCAGCCTATGGGAAGCCACAGCAGGTATTGACCATAGGAAAACAAGGTTGTAAGACCAAGAGGCTTTCCACAAAGTCACAAAATTAAACACAACAAAAATTCTGATCATATCCAGCAATGCCACTCCTAGGGATGTACCTAAAGGAATGTGAGTCAGATTACAACAAAGACACCTGCACACCCATGTTTATTGCAGCACTATTCACAATATCCAAGCTATGGAAACAGCCAAGATGCCCCACCACTGATAAATGGATTAAGAAAATGTAGTGTTTATATGTAAACTTTTGTTGTTTGCAGGTAAATGAATGGAACCAGAGAACATCATCTTAAGAGAAGTTATTTAGGTTCAGAAGGCCAAAAGCTACACGTCCTTTCTCATATGTGGAATATAGACCTAATACAAATACAGCAATATTATGAAAAACAGGTCACACTAAGGGGAAGTCACATATGAGAAGGAGGGTAAAAGAAGAAAGTTAAGAAGGTGAATACGGTTGATTACTCTCTATATAAGAATGCATATGGAATTTTTAAACCTGTTGAAATCAATATAAAGGGAGCAAGGTAGAAAGGAGAAAAATAGAGAAGATGAACCAATTCGGGTTATAACCCACATGTACATGGAAATGTCACAATGAAACTTCCTGTAAGTTATCATAAACAAACAAAAATGTCTTTTTTAAAAAATGAAGGGCAGGAAAGTAAAACAGGTCCTGTCTAGGGGTTGGTACCAGTGGGAGAGGGGAGGGCATGAGGAAAGGGTGAAGAAGGGTAAATACGGTGGAAATACTATGTACTCATGCATGAAAATGGAAAAATGAGACTTACTGAAACTGCTCTAAGAAGGGAAAGAGAGAGATAAAGGAGGATGATGGAGGGAGTGAATCTAACTGAGTTATACTGTAAGCACTTTTGTAAATGTCACTATAGTATGGTAATAAGTACAACTACAGCATGCTAATAAGTAAAAAATAAGAATAGAAAAAGATTCTGGTCATATGAAATTATGGAAAGTTTTGTCTTAATTTTTCACCTAATAAAACCACTACTTGTCTCATAATCCCACTAATTCAGCAAGTGGAGAAATTGCTTAGTAGCTCTTCACTTTGACTCATTTCACTAGATAATTAACTGGATTGGAGTAACATACTGGGTGTAAGTGGGGTCAATACTTTTGAATGCACAGTGTTGCTGGTACAACAGGCTTTGTTAAGCATTAAAATGTGTACTTCTGGCTTATCTATACCAACTCACTATAGCTCACTGAGAAAAGAAATATGAACTATTCCAATTTTAAGATATATATAATATATTATATTGTATATTATACATTGATATATATATTATATTATATATTATATTATATTGTATTTTATACATTAATTATATATTATATATGTAATTGTATATATTATATATAATATTATACATTATATATAATATATGTATATATTTGCACCCTCACAGTCTTTTCAGCACCATTGAAGAGCAAACACAGTTTAGGTAATCCCAACTCCGGAAAATCTACAATTTATATGTGTGCATTTAAGAATAATCTTTACCTTTTCACAGTATTGATCCTCTTGCTTGTAATTTTTCTTCAATTAACATGAAGCTGAAGTCGGGTCCGTGGTTCACACCTGTAATCCAGCTACTTGGGAGGCAGAGATGGGAGAATCACAGTTCAAGGCCAGCCCCAGCAAAGAAGTTAGCAAGACCCTATCTCAAAAAACAAGCATGGTGGTGCATATCTGTAATTCCAGCTATGCAGGAGGCAGAAGTAAGAGAGTCACAATCTGAGGACCACCTGAGTAAAAAAAATGTGCAGGACTCTAACTGAATAATAACTAAGAAAAAAGAGCAAGGGATGTGGTTCAAGAGGTAGTGCACCTTCCTAGCAAGTAAAGGCCCTGAGTTCAAACCCCTATTCTGCCAAATAAATAAATAAACTTTGAGTGCAGTTTGCATTTTCCTTGAATGCATACCACAACAATATGGAGAATACAGACCAGCAGCAACTGTGGTGAGGGAGGGCAATCTTGCTTTTCCTGTACCCAGTGAATATTTCACCAAATGATTCTTTTGCAGATGGATAAAATGGGAGCTGATCACATGTGGTTGACCATGGATGCTGAGCTCTGTCTCCACAGTCCTGAAGAAGAAAGAAAACATGGGCTCAGAATTCTTTGGAAAAGGCACAGTTTAAGAGAATCAGAGAGGTTTTTTTGGTTATGTTTTGTTGCTGTTTAATGAGGAGTAAACACTCCCTGGAGGGCACTTTACCTGTCTGTGTCAGAGCCCTGTTCAATAAATGAGTGAATGAGTGAAAGTATCACTCTCAGCTCAGTTATTCAGCAATAGGATGAAGCTGAGAGCCCAGCTAAAGAAGTCTGCCTGTTATCGATGGCTACTTTGTGTGATGCCTCTAAAGGCATTATCATTGTTTTTCTTATGGGTATTTTTATTTTTTTATTTCTAATAACCATTTATTGAAAACAAAAGCAGCTAAAAATCTACAGTATTATTAGAGAGAAGTTTTGGCTAGGCATTTTTGAAATATCAAAAGATCCCCAAAACAATGTAGTAAATCCATAATTTTCTTTTTTTTTAATTTTATTATTTTTATCTTTACTCACATGTGTATACATTGTTTGGGCCACCCCGCCTCCTTCTTTCCAGACAGAAACTGTTCTACCCTCTCATTCTCCAATTGTGCTGAAGAGAAAACATAAGAGATAGTAAGAAAGACATAGCATTTTTGCTAGTTTGGGATAAAGACAGCTATACAGAGAGATTCCTAGCATTGCTTCCATGTACATGTGTATTGTAACCCACATTGGTTCATCTCTACCAGACCTCTTCACTACTTCCTGGTCTCCTTCTCATAATGGCTTCTGCCAGTTTAAGATTACTATATTCGCTCCTCTACAGAAAGCACATCAGCCACATTCAACTTTTAGGTTTCCTTCCCTCTCCCTAGTCCTCCCGTGCCTGTTCTCCCCTTAGTGTGTGACCCATGTCCAATAATATCACTGCATTTGTTTTGGGTCTATAATCCACATATGAGGGAGAACATGCAATTTGTGGCCTTTTGAGCCCAGCTAACTTTGCTTAAGATGTTTTCCAACACCTCAAGATGGCGGCTAGAGGGAGGAAGTAGAAAGCATGCCTCCTATAGTGAAATCTTGGAGAGATGCTGGAGACACACTTTGCAGGCATAATCACTGAGAAGAGGCATAACTTTCACCCCTCCACACCTCCAGCCCGCGCAGAGAATCTCCACTTCACGTTAAACGGAGAAACCAGGAGGGCCCCCAGGCCGCCAGTTGCCCGTGCCCAGACGGCTTGGGAAGACGTGGACCAGGTGAGCTTCACGGTACCACGGTACTCCACAGTACTCCTGGGCCAGAGCAGCATAGCCCCCTGGACAGACTGACCTCCACCCGGGGAAAAAAGAGAAACTGAGTAATAAGCAATAAGAACAATAAAGACATGCGGGAAAGAGGGTGGGGCGCCCTGAGCGCTGAAGACTGGGGGAAGGGAATCCTTCCCGGGACTGTAAATAAACAAGCCAGGCGGGCCGGAGAGGCACTGGCTGGAGCGGGAAAGGTTGTGAGAGTGGCAGTGGGAGGAAAACTCCACAGGAGAGGGGGGAAGACCCATTCCCACATGAACTGTAAATAAACATGCAGGCCTGACAACGCAGGTGCAGTGTCACCTTTCCCAGTGTACTTGGAAAGGGGAAAGCTTGTAGCAGAGGCTCCTGCACAGGAGAATTCTCAGCAAACAAAGCCTGAGGGGCCAGGTGAGTGATAAGCTCACTCCAGAGATCCTCATAAATAATGCCTCCAGCAACAGCAGGCTGACAGCAGTGGGCAGGTGAGCCACAGCTGCAGATACCATTCACAGAACTGTCTCCAGACTCTTTTTTTTATTTTTCTCCCTACCCTTGATGAGAGAACAACTGAATTACACCTGCATGCTGCAATACTTACTGAAACTGTATTGCATTTGAACTTGGGACACTTGATGGGGTTTTGTTTTGTTTTGTTTTGTTTTGTTTTTTGGTGTGTGTGTGTAGTTTTGTTCTACTTTATGTGTCCCCTTTAATGAGACAACTACAGAGCAACATCTGAGGCACCATCTCCAGGACTGGAGACTGAAACGGACATGCAAATTATTAAGACTGAAACTTCATTGCATTTGAACTTGGGGGTTTTTTGGTTTTTTTGGTTTTTTTTTTTTAATTTTCTTTTTTATCTTATTTTAATTCATTTTTATATATAGATATTTCTTTCATTTACTTATTTTTTATTTTTATTCTTATCTTTATTTTTTTTAATTTTTGATTTTCAATCCTCTCTCTGTCTCTCTAATGTCTGTTCAGCTTGCTGTCAATTAGTACACTAATGCTCCCTGTGTATACCTTTGAAATTTTCTTGTCTGATACCTTGTGCTGTTTTCTCCTTCTTGTCTGTGTATTTGTTTTCCCCTTTTCTTTAACTTCTTGCTTTCCATCTCAGCTCATCCTTCCATTCTAAATATTACCATTGTTATTATTACAAGCTAGAAAATACTTAATTGCACACAGTACAGGGACAGTAACAACACCAAAGACAATGGCGGGAAGACAGAAAAAACAGGGAAACCAGTTTCCCCACAGCAAAAAATTAGTACAGGAACCAGAGGGAAATAAAGAAAACAGAAACTCAGATCCAGACTCCAACAAAATGAAGACAAACTATGCCAAAGGACCCAATGAAGCCCTCAAGAATAATTTAAAAGAAGACACACTACAGGTACTTAATGAGAATTTTATAGAGATGATACTGGATAGGGTCAACCAAAAAGTACAGGAGACACTCAAGAAATTCCAAGACAACAAAAATAGAGAATTTGAAAAAGCAAAAGAAGAAATAAAGGAAACCATAGAAGCACTGTATAAACACAAAAGTGAAACACAAAACACAATTAATAAACAGATAAATGAACTCAGGACAAAAATTGACAACATTAAAGCGGAAACCACCTAGGATATGGAAAACCACTGAAAAAAGAATGAAACAGAACTGCAAAACAAAAGGGAAGGCCAATCCAGCAGAATAGAACAAACAGAAGACAGAATCTCAGAACTTGAAGATGAAATGGTAATTAAAGGAAAAACCGAGTAACTATTAATTAAACAACTCAAGACCTGTGAAAAGAAAATGCAAGAACTCACCGACTCCATCAAAAGACCAAACTTGAGAATCATGGGCATCGAAGAAGGAGAAGAGGTGCAAGCGAAGGGAATGTGTAATATATTCAACAAAATAATAACGGAAAATTTCCCAAATCTAGAGAAAGATATTCCCATACAGATGCAAGAAGCCTCCAGGACACCAAACAGACCAGATCAAAATAGAACTATCCCATGACATATCATCATTAAAACAACAAGTTCAGAAACTAAGGAAAGAATATTGAAGGCTGTAAGAGAGAAAAAACAAGTAACATACAAAGGTATACCCATCAAAATCACAGCAGACTTCTCAACAGAAACATTAAAAGCAAGAAGAGCATGGGGTGAGATCTTCCAGGCACTGAATGAAAATAACTTCAACCCCAGGATACTCTACTCAGCAAAACTATCATTCAAAATAGATGAAGCAATAAAAGTCTTCCATAATAAGCAGAAACTAAAACAATAAGTGACCACAAAGCCACCACTACAAAAGAGTCTGCAAGGGATTCTGCACATAGAAAGTGAAACCCAACTTAACCATGAAAAGACAGGCAGCACCAAACCACAGGAAAAGAAAAAGGAAGACAGTAGAGAGTAACCTCAACTTAGGTACACACAATCAAACCTTCAAACAACTAAGACAACTAAATGACAGGAATCACCACATACCTATCAGTACTAATGCTTAATGATAATGGACTTAATTCACCCATCAAAAGGCACTGTTTGATGAAATGGATTAAAAAGGAAGATCCAACAATTTGTTGCTTACAGGAGACCCATCTCACCGACAGAAATAAGCATAGGCTTAGGATGAAAGGCTGGAAGAAGATTTACCAAGCCAATGGCCCCCAAAAACAGGCAGGAGTAGCAATACTTATCTCTGACAAAGTAGACTTCAAACCTACATTGATCAAATGAGGTAAAGAAGGACATTCCATACTAATAAAAGGGGAAATAGACCAAAAGGAAATAATAATTATCAACCTGTATGCACCCAATGTCAACGCACCCAATTTCATCAAACATACCCTGACAGACCTAAAAGCATATATAAACGCCAACACAGTGGTTGTGGGAGACTTTAACACCCCATTATCATCAATAGATAGGTCATCCAAAAAAAAAATCAATAAAGAAATCCAAGATCTAAAATATGCAATAGATCAAATGGACCTAGTTGATGTCTACAGAACATTTCATCCAACTTCTACACAATGTACATTCTTCTCAGCAGCCCATGGAACCTTCTCCAAAATAGATCATATCCTAGGGCACAAAGCAAGTCTCAGCAAATATAAGAAAATAGAAATTATACCATGCATACTATCTGATCACAATGCAGTAAAAGTAGAACTCAACAACAAAAGTAAAGACAAAAAACATGCAAATAGCTGAAACTAAATAACTCATTTCTTAATGAAGAATGGATCATCGATGAAATAAAAGAGGAAATTAAAAAGTTCCTGGAAGTCAATGAAAATGAAAACACAACCTACCAGAACCTATGGGACACAGCTAAGGTAGTCCTGAGAGGAAAGTTTATAACTATGAGTGCATATATTAAAAATACTGAAAGATCCCAAATCAATGACCTAATGGTACATCTCAAACTCCTAGAAAAACAAGAACAAGCAAATCCCAAAACAAATAGAAGGAGAGAAATAATAAAAATAAGAGCTGAAATCAATGAAATACAAACCAAAAAACCCATACAGAGAATTAATAAAACAAAAAGTTGGTTCTTTGAAAAAATAAACAAGATTGATAGACCCCTGGCAAACCTGACTAAAATGAGGAGAGAAAAAAACCCAAATTAGTAGAATCAGGAATGCAAAAGGAGAGATAGCAACAAACACCATGGAAGTCCAGGAAATCATCAGAGACTACTTTGAGAACCTATATTCAAATAAATTTGAAAATCTTAAAGAAATGGACAGATTTCTAGATACATATGATCATCCACAACTGAACCAAGAGGAAATTAATCACCTGAATAGACCTATAACACAAAATGAAATTGAAGCAGCAATCAAGAGTCTCCCCAAAAAGAAAAGTCCAGGACCTGATGGATTCTCTGCTGAATTCTATCAGACCTTTAAAGAAGAACTGATACCAACCCTCCATAAACTGTTCCACGAAATAAAAAGGGAAGGAAAACTGCTGAACACATTTTATGAAGCCAGTATTACACTTATCCCAAAACCAGACAAAGACACCTCCAAAAAGGAGAACTATAGGCCAATCTCCTTAATGAACATTGATGCAAAAATCCTCAACAAAATAATGGCAAACCGAATTCAGCAACACATCAAAAAGATTATTCACCACAACCAAGTAGGCTTCATCCCAGGGATGCAGGGGTGGTTCAACATATGAAAATCAATAAATGTAATAAACCACATTAACAGAAGCAAAGACAAAAACCACTTGATCATCTCAATAGATGCAGGAAAAGCCTTTGATATGATCCAACACCATTTCATGATAAAAGCTCTAAGAAAACTAGGAATAGAAGGAAAGTACCTCAACATTATAAAAGCTATATATGACAAACCTCCAGACAGCATTATACTTAACAGAGAAAAACTGAAACCATTCCCTCTAAAATCAGGAACCAGACAAGGATGCCCATTATCCCCACTCCTATTCAACATAGTACTGGAATTCCTAGCCAGAGCAATTAGGCAAGAAGAAGGAATAAAAGGAATACAAATAGGTAAAGAAACTGTCAAAATATCCCTATTTGCAGATGACATGATCCTATACCTTAAAGATCCAAAAAACTCTACTCAGAAGCTTCTGGACATCATCAATAGCTATAGCAAGGTAGCAGGATATAAAATCAACATAGAAAAATCATTAGCATTTCTATACACTAATAATGAGCAAACTGAAAAGAATATATGAAAACAATTCCATTTACAATAGCCTCAAAAAAAATCAAATACCTAGGTGTAAACCTAACAAAAGATGGGAATGACCTCTACAAGGAAAACTATACACTTCTGAAGAAAGAGATTGAGGAAGACTATAGAAAGTGGAGAGATCTCCCATGCTCATGGATTGGTAGAATCAACATAGTAAAAATGTCGATACTCCCAAAAGTAATCTACATGTTTAATGCAATTCCCATCAAAATTCCAATGACATTCATTAAAGAGATTGAAAAATTTACCGTTAAATTTATATGGAAACACAAGAAGCCACGAATAGCCAAGGCAATACTCAGTCAAAAGAACAATGCAGGAGGTATCACAATACCTGACTTCAAACTATATTACAAAGCAATAACAATAAAAACAGCATGGTACTGGCACAAAAACAGACATGAAGACCAGTGGAATAGAATAGAGGACCCAGATATGAAGCCACACAACTATAACCAGTCTTTGACAAAGGAGCTAAAAATATACGATGGAGAAATAGCAGCCTCTTCAGCAAAAACTGCTGGGAAAACTAGTTAGCAGTCTTCAAAAAACTGAAACTAGATCCATGTATATCACCCTATACCAATATTAACTCAAAATGGATCAAGGATCTTAATATCAGACCCCAAACTCTTAAGTTGATACAGGAAAGAGTAGGAAATACTCTGGAGTTAGTAGGTATAGGTAAGAACTTTCTCAACGAAACCCCAGCAGCACAGCAACTAAGAGATAGCATAGATAAATGGGACCTCATAAAGCTAAAAAGCTTCTGTTCATCAAAAGAAATGGTCTCTAAACTGAAGAGAACACCCACTGAGTGGGAGAAAATATTTGCCAACTATACATCAGACAAAGGACTGATAACCAGAATATATAGGGAACTTAAAAAACTAAATTCTCCCAAAACTAATGAACCAATAAAGAAATGGGCAAGTGAACTAAACAGAACTTTCTCAAAAGAAGAAATTCAAATGGCCAAAAAGCACATGAAAAAATGCTCACATTCTCTAGCAATAAAGGAAGTGCAAATTAAAACCACGCTAAGATTCCACCTCACCCCTGTTAGAATAGCCATCATTAGCAACACCACCAATAACAGGTGTTGTCGAGGATGCGGGGAAAAAGGAACCCTCTTACACTGTTGGTGGGAATGGAAACTAGTACAACCACTCTGGAAAAAAATTTGGAGGCTACTTAAAAAGCTAGACATTGATCTACCATTTGATCCAGCAATACCACTCTTGGGGATATACCCAAAAGACTGTGACACAGGTTACTCCAGAGGCACCTGCACACCCATGTTTATTGTGGCACTATTCACAATAGCCAAGTTATGGAAACATCCAAGATGCCCCATCACCAACGAATAGATTAAGAAAATGTGGTATCTGTACACAATGGAATTTTATGCAGCCATAAAGAAGAACGAAATGTTATCATTCGCCAGTAAATGGATGGAATTGGAGAACATCATTCTGAGTGAGGTTAGCCTGGCCCAAAAGACCAAAAATCGTTATGTTCTCCCTCATATGTGGACATTAGATCAAGGGCAAACACAACAAGGGGATTGGACTTTGAGCACATGATAAAAGCTTTAGCACACAAGGGAGGGGTGAGGATAGGTAAGACACCTAAAAAATTAGCTAGCATTTGTTGCCCTTAACGCAGAGAAACTAAAGAAGATACCTTAAAAGCAACTGAGGCCAATAGGAAAAGGAGACCAGGAACTAGAGAAAAGGTGAGATCAAAAAGAATTAACCTAGAAGGTAACACACATGTACAGGAAAGTAATGTGAGTCAACTCCCTGTATAGCTATCCTTATCTCAACCAGCAAAAACACCTGTTCCTTCCTATTATGGCTTATACTCTCTCTACAACAAAATTAGAAATAAGGGCAAAATAGTTTCTGCTGGGTATTGAGGGGGTGGGGGGAGAGGGAGGGGGCGAAGTGGGTGGTAAGGGAGGGGGTGGGGGCAGGGGGGAGAAATGACCCAAGCTTTGTATGAACATATGAATAATAAAATTTTTAAAAAAAGATGTTTTCCAGGTCCATCCATTTACTTTGAATGACAACATTTCATTCTTCTTTGTGACTGAATAAAATTCCATTGTGTATAAATACCACATTTTCTTAATCCATTCATCAGTAGTGGGGTATCTTGGCTGTTTCCATAGCTTTGCTATTGTGAACAGCGCTGTAATAATCATGGGTGTGCAGGTGCCTTTGTAATAACCTGAGTTGCATTCCTTCAGGTGTATCCCTAGGAGTGGTATTGCTGGATGGTATGGCAGATCTATTTTTAGTTTTTTAAGGAGCCTTCCTAATGTTTTCCATAGTGGTTGTACTAGCTTACAAAAGGGTTCTTTTTTCCCCCCGCATCCTTGCCATCATTTGTTGTTGGTATTCTTGATGGTAGATGTTCTAACAGGGGTGAGGTGTAATTCTATCATTCATTAGACAGAAAACATGAGAATTAATGCAAAGGCCTGTCTTCTCCGTGGACTTCCTATCTGTATGAGCCAGCACCCCACCAGGAGGGATGGTGTTGTGCTTGGAAGAGACACTGACAGTGCAGGATTGGTGAACAACAATGGGACCTGACGGAGGTCCCATTTACCATTTTCCAATGAGGTTTCAGATTGATGCCACCAAATACTGACAGACCTCCCTTCCTTTCTCCCCAAGCATTCTGCATCCTTCCCTTGGGTCTGAATCTGGCCTTTATTAGAGGACAAGGCCAGCAGACAAGGAGTGTGGCTAATTCCACATCACCATGTACCCAGGGTAGGTTGCACTGGTGCCTCCATGTGACAGCACACCAGAGTCCCCAGAGAAGGAAAGTCAGGGAGAGCAGACCTGGGAACCCACACTGAGAAACCATTTCTTTCTCATTCCTCAGTCTTTCCACAGATCCTGTGATGCTTGGAGCTTGGACAGAAGTCTAATATTCTCTGTTGCTTACTTGTCTCAAAAGGTAAATTTAGCCCTCTGTTCTCTCTCTCTCTCTCTCACTCTCTCTGTCTCTCTCTCTCTGTCTCTCTCTCTCTCTCTCTCTCTCTCTCTCTCTCTCTCCCTCCCTCCCCTTCTGCCTTAACACAGGAAGATGAATCCAACAGGGCTTAGAGGATCACTAAAATCTCCAGCAACCCACTGAGTTAAGAGTATATGAATCAACTTTTGATTTACACACAGTCAGAGATGTTACATTGAGAAAAGCACCTGTGATTTCAGAGTAAACACATTTATAAGAACATGCACCGACTGATACATCTTCACTGTCTTTACTAATGTCTATAAACAACACATACCATAAGAGGTAGATACTACACAAAGGAAAGCCTGGAGATCCTGAGAGGGATACAGGATTTAGCAACACAGCAATCACAATTGGGCTTTATCCCCATTCCTTTGATTAGAATTTTTGTATTCGGATAAATATAAGTTCTTCATCTCATTTGAATCTTTGTATTTTATTCACTTGAGACGATGTTTCAAAAGCTTTGAATCCTGTAAAGTTTATCTTAGAAATCTCCAGCCCTTTCTTTACCCCTGACACATTTTATGCATATAGTTGTTCTGAGTACCCTGGAATGAAACTGATGGGGCAGAGGCAGGGCATCCGTTAAGTGCACAGGAGCCTTGGCTCATAGAACTGAGGAGACCTAAACCAATGCACTAGCCCAACGCACATCCTACCTAATAACTCCCCAGGAGTGATTTACTGTCCCTGGATTTATTTTAGAGCAATCCTACAGCTCCGTGCCTCTCCACATGGGCTCCTGGGACCCCATGGATGTATTTTTGCTCATGTTCAGCTTTTATGATTATTTAATGTATGTTTTCATTTCAGTGATCTTTCAAAAACAACATAAGCATGTTTGGGTCATCTGGGTGCCCCATTATAACCATTATGAAACGTCCCCCATGACCCCATGTATTGGAGACTTAGATGCCAGCTGTTGTTCTTTGGAGAAGTGATTGGATCCTGAAGACTGTGCCCTGATCAGTAGATTAATTCCTTGATGGATTCCTAATGTGATCGTGTTATTTGGACATGATAAAAAGTAGGAGGTGGGGCCTAGTTGGAAGAAGCAGATCACTGGGGAGTGACCTTGGGGTTGTATCTTGTCTTTGTCCCTTCCTGTGTTCCTCCATCTCTGCTTCCTGTCCACCATGAGGTGATCACCACATGCTCCTGTTTCCATGATGTTCTTCCCAAGACTAGACTTTCCAAGTTCAGTCTAGCAACCAAAGACTAAACCCTCTGAAACCCTGAGCTAAAATAAATCCTTCCTCTCTTACACTGTTTTTGTTTAATTAGGTTCTGTTGTTGTTTGGCAGTGCTGGGACTTGAACTCAGGGCCTCATACTTGCTAGATAGATGCTCAACCACTTGAGCCACACCCCATCCCTTTTTTTTTTTGCACTAATTCTTATTTTCAAATAGGGTCTCGTGTTTTTGCCTGAGACCAGCCTCATAACAAGATCCTCCTACCTGCACTCTTCCATGTAGCTGGGATGACAGATACACACTTACTCCCAGCTTGTTGGTTGAGATGGAGTCTTACTAACTTTTTGCCCAGGCTGACCTCAAACTGTAATCCTCCCGATCTCTGTTTCTGAAGTGGCCAGGATTACAGGAGTGACCCATCACCACACCCAGCCTCCTTAAGTTGTTTGAGTTAGGAATTCTGTCACAGTGACAGGAAAGCTAACTAAAATACAGCTGTAGGGGTCCAAAATCAAGGATTGAAGATTAGCAGTTCTCTTCTTACTCTTCAACTTGTTATGCTACAAACTAATGCATTTCCTCTTCAAGACATTCTTTCAAAGCCAATGACAATGTCATTCTTGCATTCCAGAATCATAAACCAAGGGAAGAATAATTGTAAATTTGTTTGCCTGTTTTGGTACCAAGCCCAGAGCAAAAGCCTCCCTGCTTCATCCCTGTTCTTCCTTTTATGCCTAGTGTCAGGTGTGCTCGGTTACCTACACTGACTTGACCATTCCAGACTGGCATGGCCACATGCACCCTGTGTCTCAGGAGGCATACAGAAATCCTTGCTCGTTCTTGGAGCAATCTCAGAAGAGCCACAGGTTATCAGCCAATGTCTCAGAGTTCCAGTAACACTTGCTGGTTATCAGTATGCAGACTGTGGAGTGAAATTCCAGCCGGAGCAAATTCCTCCTGACTTATGAATTTTGTGGGGTGCATGAGGATGAACCAAACTGAGGAGCGAAGAAAAAAAAGCTTCTAATATCCCCCACCAGAAAAAAAAAAACATACAGCAGCTGAAAACAGGGAGTTGATTTCCCAGACAATCCCTTGGATTGATTTAGATACAGTCATCCTGAAGCTCATACAGTTCTGATTAATATCCACTTTATCTCCATCGGTTGCTCACTTTCACATAGATGAATTAAATAATGCCTACCTGTGCCACCCCAAGTCCTACAGGAGCACAGCCTGATTGCTCAGAAGGAGTCTATTATGGTGAGCATGGAACGCCATCATAATAAATTACCACTTTTAACTCTATCACCCACCCCAACACATCCTCCTTGTCCCCACTGCTGTTTCACAGCAGCCCTCATACCTCAATGGGCCAATTTAAGTAACGTGATACAAACATGTGGTTGAAAACAAGCCATCCCTCCTCAGAGCTACCTGCAAATCAAACAAAGCTTTATTTTATTTGGTATGGAAACAATTAATGCCGGAAACCTGTCTGACCTTCAACTCTGCATGTCCAATTGCTCTTTACTGACCCTTCTCTTTCCTTTTCTCCCCTCTGCCAACTCTCTGTGTTAGCTGCTGCATTTCCTGCTGGTTATTCCTCTTTAACTAAATCAACCCTGTGATGCGTGGTTCTCTGTTGCTCTCTGTCTTTGACTTTCATGAAGCTTTCAGAGCAAGCAGAGCTGAGGCGAGGCTGCCTCCAAGAAAGGGAGAAAGAGTACAGGAGAGGCTGCATTGTCTTCTAATCACCAACTCAATCAGGAATTTGGCAGCCTGGAAATGTCGTGCATAATATATGGAGCAAGCACTTTTCAAAGTGGATTACAAGGATTTTTTTCTGATAGAAAGCCAGGAGATTTTTCACTAAATCGCCTGCTAAATGAAATAATACTTTCTGTGGCTCTTCTCTGAGGGCTATTTACATAACAGATGTACATCCTCGAAATTTTTCTTGTAATCTTGTTATACATTGTCCTGACATTTTTGTGAATATGCTGAAAAGCTATTCATTTTCTTTCACTGACTTCTGTTTGGGTGGAGTAATGATGTTGCTATTAAAATTCACTCTCGATAACAAAAATGACATGCTGAACTTCAGATATAGGAAGAATAAAGTTTAACTGCAGCTGATAAAACAGTTGAGTGTTGTTATATGTCAAAGAGCTCTCAGTACATGGGATTAAAATCACTGTGTTGGAGAAACAGACCCAAGGTACCACTGAGGGCAGCCGGCTCTCCTGCACATAAATCCACCGAGTTTGAAGATCAGCTTCACAGAGATCTACTAATGAAGCAGAATTGGCTTACAGCACACTGTGACTCCACCAGCAGAGCTCACTGATACCTTCACAAGACATCCTCAGCACCCCACAGCTCCTGACCCCACCTAGCCTCCATCATTTCTCACCTGGGTTGTTGCAATGGCTACCTAATTAGTCTTGGGACTCCCAAGCTTGCTCCCAAAACATTATTCTCCATACAACAGCCAAAAAGATTTTTAAACTACTAATCCAATCATATTATTTTCCTACTCAAAACCCTCCAGTGTCTTCCCATAACTAAATCCACAGCCTTTTCCATTAGCTTCCTCTCTCACCTCATCACCTTCCTTTCTCCACCTTGGTTGCCTGTTCCTTCAGCACAAAAAAGACAAGATTCATGGCTGTGATTCACAGAGTTCCCATCTAGAGGATTCTCTTCTCAGATCATCTCATGTCTCATGTCCTTATTTCATTCAAACTTCTGCTCAAATGCCCCCCTGCTCCTGAGAAGACTTCCCTGTCTCCCCTGTTTAAGCAATCACCTCATTCCCATCTCCTGCCCCTCTTTCCCCCCTCTCCCGGCTCCATTTTTGCCACAAAACAAGTATTCAATTGAACCATTGTATATTTGCTTATTTGGTTATTGACTGTATCTCTGTCTGGTAACAGAACAGGGTCTCTTCCTCTTCCACTCACTGCTGTGCTCCCAAAGTTGCTGAATCAGACAGGAGGTTGCAGTTTGAGGACTTGCAGCCCAGTTGCAGCTGTCTGTCTGTCAAGATTAGGAAAAAGAAGTAAAGGATATATGTTTTCCCCTCTGTAGTTTGTAAAATATCTAGTTTGGAATGTTTGAGGTACAGTGTGAGGTAACTAGGGATCTAGACTTGGCCACTTTGAAATATTAAGGGATAAAATAAAATTTCCTTGGAAGAAAGTCAAATATCTTAGTAACAAACTACCTGTCTATATAGAGTTCTGTTAGGTTGGTGAAGTTGTTAATGGAAGATATTATATGTTTGTACCTTTGAAAATTGTAAAAACCTTGCAAAAGCCTTATCTGGCCTCCATGTTGAATAAGTTCCAGTAATGACTGCTAAGGTCTTAGAAAGGTTAAAAGTATGCTCTCTGGAGACAAGCTGCCTGGACCCAAATCTTGGTTCAGTCGTTTACATGCTATGGTGGCTAATTTTATGTATCAACTTGACTGGGACATAAGGTGTCCAGATATCTGGTCAAACTATTCTGAGTGTGTCCATGAAGGGATTTGGGGATGAAACTAACCATTTGAATCAATAAACTAAGTAAAGCAGATTGCCCTCCCTGTTGGAGGTAGCCTCATCCAGTCTGTTCAAGGCCTGAATAGAACAAGAAGTCTGACCTTTCCCCAAATAAGAGGGAATTCCTCCTCCTTGACTGATCTTCTAGCTACAACATGGATTCCCACTCCCTACCCACCTCCCCCGCCAGACGTTGAACTAGACTACACTATTGGCTGTCCTGATTCTCAGACATCTGGACTCAGACTGAAACTACACCACTGTATTACCAACCATAGCTCTTTGACTTGTTAGCATCTATCATCGTATGAAGCAATCCTTGTTTTATCTATCTATATTTTCATCTATCTAGTCTCTTGCTTCTGTTTCTCTGAAGAACCCTGAATAATACACATACTGTTGTAATACTTAGCCAAATTACTTAATTTTCTGTTCCATCTGTAAAATGGAAGTAGTGATAGCATCTATCATAAGGTTTTATTGTGAGTGATAAAGAAGTTACTACAGATCAACTGTTCAGGTAGTCTCTAGTACATAGTGTTACATCAATGTCAGCTATTTTAATAATTCTATCAGCCAGAGGATTTTTAAGCACAGTGGTTTTTTAGCATTTTTATTATAAAATATTTTTATACAGGGGGGATTCATAGTGACAGTTCTGATTAGACTTATATTGTACATTGGTTAGATCACCCCCATCCTTTCTCCCCCTCAACCCCCTTTCCACCCCACTTAAAGCATTTGCAAGAGGTTTCTTTCTTCTATGTCATATAAGAATATGAAGTCCATCAACCATATACCCTAGACTTAATCTCCTTAATTCACCCTCCTCCCTCCCACTAATAGGAACAGTGTTTTTGCATGAGCAGTCTATAATAGATGAAGATAAGGAGGGAATATAGCAATGTGTATCTTAATGTACTCTCTCACTCCAGGATCCTAGGAGATATAATGGGATATGGCATACCCATTAACAAAACAATCTGACATTTTTACCTAAACATCTGCAACAACTGAAATATCCCTGGTATAGTTGGTATAGTCTGTTAGCCTTTTTAAACTGAAGGTAAAATATCAGAGGTCAAGGTTTTAAAAAGCTGATCCAACTGACAACAGACCACTTTACAGATAAGGAAGTAGAAAGAAGGAACATTGTCAAGATCACACCAAAGTAAGAACTGCTAACTCTCTGGCCCACCATGTAATTCACTGAATTCACACAACCAGCTACAAGCCAAATCTCTTTTAATGCACTTGGTCTCTGACACCTTGAAGCCACTAGAATCCCATGTTCATGCTGAACAAAGATTCATCTCATAGTACTTCAGCATCCCCAGGCCAGTCTGCAACTTATGGTTTAATTAAATCCTGTGGAGTTGCATTTTTGAAGGAGCTATTATCTTGAAGTGATTCTGGTTTATGAGTGTCTAAGAAAAAGAGGAAAAGGGGAGAAAAAAAGAAGAGGCAGAACAAGAGGTGACAGAGATAAGCAAGAAGGAGTACAAATCAAGCATCTTTGATCCAAGTTGATTAGTTGTGTGTCTTGCCAGCGATAATTGAAAGACACAAGGAGAATGTGAATTGCCCACAAGCCCTCTTGTGTGGTGGATACCCTCTCTTTATCACCTATGTCAGAGGAGAAACGCATTGCTGACACTGCATCATGGATTTCAAAAGGCAGTTTTGGACATCACACAAAATAGTTCTTCACCCTTACAATTTACATTTAGATGCTGCAGAAATAAGTTATGGAAGCAAATCTAAGTTGAGTTTACAGTTTCAATCAAAATTTCTCCTTTCATGTGGTGCTTGTTATTCATCATCCCCAATGCCTTTGTACAGTGAGGAAATTTTAAAAAATAATATTTTTGTGTTGCCCAGTTTCCCTTAGGTCTGATTAAAGACAGGGATATAGCATTTTTTCTGCAAAATAAAATTTAACCATTCTTTAGCTTTTAAAGAGCAATTTTGGACAAACAAATATTGGGTAAGGGGAAAGTTTAGGAAATGGTCAAAGCCAGTAAATGGTGCTTCTTGCCTGACATTTTTATTCCCACAGTATAGAAACAAAGAAACAGCACCTTCCCCATGCAAATAGAATGGCCCCAGGCTTTTCTTTGCAATATTTATGATCAAATTATATTTTTAATGGCTTTGGAACTCTAGAAACAATTGGAAGTACATGATTAGCTGACAGTGCTATGTTTTTAGTACACATAATAAATCTAGATGTAAATTCCATTTCAATATTGTATCCTCTAAGGTTGTTAGCAACTTGATCCTTAAATATCCACATTTGGTGTAATCGAATTCAACAAATGATAACTGCCTGCCGTAGACCGGGCACTGTGTTAGGCACTGCAGACCTTGATCATTAGGAGAACTCAATCCTGCATTTAATGAACTCACAGTTTAGTGAGGAGACAGAGTTTGTCAAAGGGACAGAATAAAAGCACCAACTAAAATGAAATGTAGAATAAGATAGTGTCGTGAGGATATGTACAAGGCACTACGTGAGGTTCGGATGTGTTTCCCTTCACTCCATAAGATCAAGTCATGCTGTCAGCCTCAATCATGCCACTCGCCCTCCCTGCAGACCCATCAGCTGCTTCCCTTCATCGCTTGAAGATGTAGCACATGATTCATTGTCACTTACTTCATTATCTTTGGCGACTTCAATGTCTTCTTGGAAGTCCTTCCAATATCTTTCTCTTTTGACTTCATTGTCTTCTTGGGTAAAATGACCTGATCTTCTGTCACCACCTTCAGCCTCCCTCCTTGCTATGCACACCATCATTACCAATGACCGCTGTGGTCCCATTGACTCCATTCCCAGCGTCATGTTCTCTGAGCTCCATCTGCTATCCTTCTGGCTCACTCTCTCTAGTACCACAACTCCCACAATCCATTGAACCAGCCATGTTTGCATTGCCCTTCCCCATACTCCTTCTAGATTCTATAGCCCATCATTATACTCACTGCAGTGCACATGTCCCAACCTCCCTCTTCCACCCCTGATTAACTGCAAACCCCACTCCGAACCTGCACCTGGATAACAGGCACCCTATCCACTGGATAGATGAGTATGTAATTATGCTGATTGGTTTCACTTCAAATCAATGACTACAAACTCCAAGTAGAATTCTCCTGCTTTCTGGAATGCATATTATATTTCTCTAATCATTCCCAGTCTTCCATTTTCCAGAGGAATATCCCATGTCTTCTTTTCTTTCCTAAACCTCCAACACTTCTCCTGCTGTCCTTCAGCTATACCTAGATTAATATTCAGTGAGTAAGTGGAGGCGCTCAGAAGAGATTCCACATCCTCCCACAGCCAGAAACCTGCCTGTATCTGTACCCACATAGTCTTTTCTCTCACTGAAAGGAAGAATATTTACCCTCCTATTAGAGGCCAACCTTTCATTGTACATTGGATCCCCTCTGCTCTCCCTCTCTCCCGCACCATTGAATGCTACCTCTTTCCTTGATCATGCCCATAAACATAAACACATAATATAATTTGCCTCCAAGACCTTATATTACCCTCCAACAACCATTTCTTTGTTACCCTTTATAACAAATTTCAATTTTTTAAAAAAAGTTATTCAAACTTGTAAGTCAAGATTTTCTTTGCCAGTTCTCTCTTGACCCAGACTTTTGTCCTCACCACTTTGTCTCGATCTCCATCATGACAATGGCCATTTCTCAGTTATCACATAACCTCTTATAGTGTCTGTGTACTATAGAGCTAATTTTGCCTTCCTGCTTGAAAGACTTTCTTCACTTGGCCTTCAGGACAAGGATCCAAACATAAATTGGCAACTTCAGAGTTAATACCCATACCCCTGGCCTCTTCCCACGCACTGACATTGCATCTCCAACACCAATAGATATGGCCACCCTGGTAGCTAGTAGATACCTTAAACTTAACATATATGGTACAAATTTTCTCTTCTAATATATTTCCTCTATAGTCAGCCTCCCCCCCCAAAAATATCAACTCCATTTGTCTACTTGCTGGTGCCCAAAACTTTGAAATTATCTCTGACCTTCTTGCTATTTCTACATACAATCTAACAGCAATCTTATTATTACTACCTTCAAAATACAGTGAAACACAGCCACTCCTATGACCTCCACTGCTGTGACCTTAGTCCAAGCCAAGGTCTTCTCATCTAGATTTTTCCAACAGCCAATAGTGAGAGAGCCCTACTTTCATCTTTGACTCCTGTATTTCTCCTATCACTGAGCCATCACAATAATTATTTTAGCATTAGTCATTTCATATTGTTATGGTCTGAATGTTTACACCCCTTCCAAAAAAATACATATGTTGAAATCTAATCACTAGTTCAATATTATTAAGAGATGGAAACTTTAGGAGGGAGGTAGATTGCAAGGACTGCGTCATCTATGGGACTAGTGCCTTTATAAGAGAGGCTCAATGGAGCTTGCTCTCCCCTTCCACCAGGTAAGGATGCAGCTTTACCAGCTGTGAAGCAGAGAGTGACTCCTCACCAGATACCAGATACCAGATCTGCTGATGACTTATTTTGGACTTCCCAATCTTTAGAAATAAATGAAATATTTCTGTGTTTATAAATTATACAATCTAAGGTATTTTGTTATAGCAGCCAAAATGGACTAATTCCAGGAGAGCCCCATCACATTCAGAACAAAAGCTACCACTTGTTTAAGGCCAACAAGCCCACATGAACTGGTTCGGATAGCCACTCTGATACCATCTCCTTCCTCTCTTCCCAGCTCACTCCAGCTACTCCTAATGTCCTTGCTATACCTCAAATATACCAAACCCAGTCTTTGTTCCCACTTTTTCCTTGGCTTAGAACACTCTTTCCCCAGATATCTAAAAGGTTCACTCCCTACCATAATTCAGGTCTCCATTTGAATGTCACTGTATCAGATGTCCCCAAATACACTAAGCTATCCCATGCCTTCTCACACTCTGTCACTTTACTATGCTTCACTTTCCATCTTCACATGTGCCCTCACCTAAGATACTGCATATTATTTATTTGAAATGACAATGGGTACCTTGAGAGAAAGGACTTTATTTTGCTCCCTCCTTTGTGCGCTGAACTGGAATGTCAACTGAATAATGTATCTGTTACTTTTACATCGCTATGATGAAACATCTGATAAACAACTTCATGCAAGAAAAATTTACATTAGCTCATAGTTCTGAGGATCTCAGTCTATCACAGTAGAGCAAGCATACCAGAGTGGAACAGCTCACATCATGGCAGCCAGGAAGCAGAGACCGATAGAGAATGTCTGAGTTCTAGCAAACTTTCTCTTTTTTTCCTCTAGCCTATGAGATGATGCTGCCCACATTCAGAGTGGCTCTCCCTCCCCTTTCCTACATAGTTAACCGTCTCTGGAAATGCCTTCAGGCATACCCAAAAGTATGCTTTACTAATTTTGTAATCCAAGTTTCTCAATCCAACCAGGTTGACAGTCAAAGTCAATCATCACAAATCCACCCCTTGTTCAAATTGACACCCAAACACATCTTCTTAAGCCATAGTATTCTACCCCTGGCTCCCAAAATGCTCATGGTTTAGTCTCCAGTTAGCAGTGCTATTTTGGGAGATGCTGGAAATTTTAGGAAATGCAGCCTAGCTGGAGAAAGTAGATCACTGTGGGAGGACCCTTGGGGGAATATTGTCCCTGGCCCCTTCCTGTCTCTCACTCTCTTTGCTTCCCAGTCACTATGAGGTAAAGAACAACTTCCACATACGCTCTGGCTACCATGATGTTCTGTCTCACCATGGATCCAGCTTTGTCCCCAGCTCCAAGAGGAGCACCTAGCACAAGGCAGATCATCCTCATCATATTTGTGGAATGAAGAAATTCTTCCTTCATTAAGCCCAAGTGATCTTTCTAAATCAAATTTGACGTGTAATTTTCCAGTCTAACGTGTCCTGTACCTCCTTATTGTATTTCCAGATTAAAGTTTTGGTCCTTAGCAAATTTCTAAGACCACCCATGAACTGTCTCCCCTTAGTTCTCTGTTTTCACCTTGTACTGTACTCCCTTTTTCTTAAGGGGCTTTTTCCCCTTAATAGATTTTGTACCTTTTTTTTCCCCTCTGCCTAACTTGTTCTTCTAAGGAACCTCTCCCTTTGCCTGGCTAACTCCAATTTGTTCTTCATAAGTTGGGTCAGAAGCCTCCTCTACGTGCAGAGCACTGTATAGTCACCAGGTTACAACTAGCCCTAGGCTATCCACGAGGTTACAACTACAGGTTAAATCTAATTCCCAAAGCTAGTTTACACATTGTTCATGTAGAATATTATTGCTGTTGTTTTATTTATTGTTATCTTACTTTAGTTATGTATCTCTTATCCAGTGACTTTCATTATCAGAAATTGCCTCAAAACTCAGAGCAAGCAAGCAAGGCCATCGAGTAGCCAGATTGGTATTACAAAGCTGATGTTCTGTAGTTATAATTTGGTCCCTTGGCCCTCTCTCAGATCCCAGCACAGTGTACTTTCATTTAAAACACTTTAACAACCTTGACAATCTTGTTCCTCAGCCCAAAGATGACAGAATCAGCAATCAACAACTGTTTCAGTAAGTGCTCACTACACATAAGACATTATGAGAAAAATAAGAAAGCATTAAAAATAAGTCCCTGCTCCTGTCCTCACTGCCACCCCTTTAAAGATGTACCCCGAGTAAAAAGACCTAATACCCCTAGAGCAAATAATCATGAAAGTAAGGAATGAAAACTGGCTTTTTCAACCACAGAAGACACAGGAAAAAAATATGAGAACAAAACCCATAAACACAGCAGTTCAGAGCTGCTAACTGAAGAGATGAAAAATCCTTACACACTTAAAGGACTTTTGATCCAGCATAGCAGGAAGGGCACTCAGCTAAGAGCTGAGGGCTGAGTTTTCATCTGGGTTCTGTCCACCTAGCTGTTCAGTCTTCAGAAAGTCACACCAGCTCTCTGGACCTTTCTTTCCTTGTCCACTGGGTGAAATTAAACCAGGTGGTCTTTATCAAGGCCCACCAGCTCTAAAATCCTATGACTCTGTGTTCAAAAGTTCTGACCTTGAGCCCTCAGTATAAAACTACACTATATTCACTGTAGTCTGATTTAAAAGACAGATAGGGATGGGTATTATGTATTTTAGAAGTCTTTTCAAAACAAGATGTGATTTTTTTTTTGTAAGTTTACAACTTACCAGGATAAGCTTCAGTTATCTGGAAAATCTGCTTATGTGGGACACCACCTTTCCCCTGGTACTAGGTAAGTAAGAATTTCAGTGTGTTATTTAAACAACCCAGTGGGGGCTGACCAAAATAGTACAAGGCCAAGAAGCAGAGAGAAGCCCTCTGGGGAAGACTTCCTTCCTCTGAAGTTTCTATAAAAAGGACTGGCCAGTGAGGATAAGTGTCTGTAATTCCCAAAGATGACATAGATGACACATATGCTTCCCCCATTAGGAAGATAAGTGTCACAGGGAACAGCATTCAATTCCCTAAGAAGATAGATAGGCAGAACACTTGCTAACCACATCCCACCTCCCATCATTTCACTCAGAGCAAGGAGCAGACATGCTCCCTGGAGACCTGTACCACACCATCACACAGAGCTCTCCACCAAAAAGTTATTGGTAACTAGTATGGCTATCCAAGTGGGCATCTGTCCAAATAGATGTAGTTTTAATGTTTTAGAACTGAAATACATGTGTCCCTTGACAGGAAGTATCACATAGGAGAACAAATTCATACCACAAAGGGGACCAGTGAATGAGGCACCCACTGTACTGGCTGTGTCTGTAAGGATGCTGAGCTGAGGGAGGCTACCTACATCAGTGACCCAAGAGGCTGAGGAGGACCAGCTCCCCCACAAAGTAGACTCCTTCATTTCATTCATCTATCTCACAGTTTCGGGCCCTGCCCATTGTGGGTGTTAAGCCCATATATTTAACAGTGAGAAACTAACTAGACACAATCTATGCCCTTTGCATAAAATTATAACAGTCTGATGAGCTATTGAGAATTAGTAGTAGTTAAGAAAACTTGAAGGAACAGGGCCGGAGCAGGAGGGGCTGGCTTATAGGAGAAGCAGGGAAGCCTTTTTCCAAAAAATGACACTTGAACTAGAACCCAAGACTGAACTAGCATTAACTTCAGCACTTGATTTATGACAGTCAGTCAATTACTTGCCAATTACGTGTCAATGTTTTTCTTCCTAGGGTGCACAAATCAAACACCTAATTTTACTAGGAAAATACAAAGTCACTGGATTATTTGGCACAGCTTCCATGCTGTCAACTTTACTCAAAATCTATTAGAGAAAAAATTTTATTCTATTAAAACCAATACCGATTTTTATGGCAGAAAAATCAATATTTGAGGTGTTCTTTATTGTTGGAGGGTTTTTTGGGGGGGTGTAAAATGAGTTTATTAAAAGTTAGGAAAGAGAAATACAAAGGGAAGCATTGTGGGGCCCAGGTGAAGCCTCAAACTGAGTGTGTTTCTGCCCTTCAGGTGCTTTTAAAACCTACGATAACCTATGGGAAGGGGAAGACCAGGTGGTTCTCATTCAATAATGAATGAGTGGAGAGGTGAGGGCGGTTCCTGAACCAAAACATGGTAATCTAAGACGTAATATTTTTTCTATGCGTCTCAATATTTTCCTAATTTAGCCCACCTCAAATTCCCCCTGAGAGAGAGTATTCCAAAAAATTCTTTTTTGGGGATTGCTGAAGGAGGCTGCAATATCTGCTTCGAGCTGACAAGGGGCAGCAGACCCTACCTACAAGGGGAAATTGTCTGTCCTGTTTTTCCCTTGGGACTTATTTGGACACAAGGTGTCTGAATTATTGTCCATTACAATTAAGGTTCCTCATGGAGATCTGGGTCCTTCATGGAGATTTCCTTAGTATGGAGAACGACAGCCCTGTTGCCTCATGATTTGGGTCTTAAAGGCTCTCATTCGGGAAGAGATAAATCCGGCTTAGAAGGAATGACCCAAACATTAACAATGGTAGGAGCATCAGAAGGGGCCCTGTCAGGTGTGGCAAGAAGGATAAAGTAATTTTGAGAAGTGACAGAGTCTTACAGTTATTTATACCTGTAGCTACTTTTAACTCTTAGATGACCCTCTATTTTGGACTGTCACTATAGTGGGCAGTTAAGGGCTGACTACATTAGGGGTCAGGTGTACCAGGGGCAGGTGTTAGTCAATTAGAGAGTAAACATTAAAGAGTGAGTTCTGTACAGAAAGAAGATTCACAATCCCTAAGCAGAAGTTAAATACCATTGAAAGTCATACTGCCTTTGCTTAAACAGAAGGCCTTGGCCAAAGACATGACTTTACCTTTTGCTAAAAGCCTAGAAGGCTTAAATATTAGAGCACATACATGAGAGCCCTTTTTTAAAAAATCTCTCAGCTTTGGATACTTTTGGAGGTGTAGCATAATTGACTCCATCTGGATCTGGAGAAGTCCCCTCATTTGTGTAGTCCTTTTGAACTGTGACTTGGGTGGCTGAATCCCACTTGTTCTTCTGGGAAGTTGGGGGACGCTGACCACTTGGGAGTCACGTCCTCTTAAACTGTTTCTCTGAACAGCTGTCTCTGAAGATTTTGCCAATTTGGAAGTTCTGTCCCTCCATGCAGGAATGGCTTTTCGCAAAAAGTCCAGAAAGTCAGATTTTTGTCCCATGGAGGAAGGAAACTAGAACAGATCAAAAGTCAGTGCCAATGTGACCATTTTGGCCAAATTAAGCCAGAGATTTATTTAAAAATGGCTCTTAGGCTGGGCTTAATTAAATCTAATTGTCTGTCCCATAGGGGATGAACCAACACATTTAAATTGTTGTAAAGTGTCAGCAGAAAACAGTCATAAGTTTTACAAGGAAAATACAAACTGATCTCAATACTTAAGAATGTCTGTCCTGGTTGACAGATGTATACTTGTCAGAGTCATTTTCCATGGGCTTGTCTGTAAATGAATGTCCTAGTAGGATTAGAACTATAATGACAAAACTTAAAGTAACCATGGTTAATAGTTTAGTAATTAATATAATAGTATAGTACTCTTAAACCTCTCTTATTACAACTGGGAACATACATTGTTGGAGTTTTTAAAAGAAAAAAAAGTCTGGTCTTCTCCAGGGTTGTTTCAAGACACGCTCAAGCCTTCTATTCATGTCCACTAAGTCTATTTAGTGTGAGAAAGGACTGGTAATGTGACTAATGTCATAGGGTGCTGCCTGTAAGCATCAAAACCTAGATTTGATCCTCAGGACCACAAAAATAATAATAAAAATAAATGAGTTCCTTACATCTTTAGTATGGGGTTAACAAAAACATTTACCTCTTAAGATTGCCATAAGAAAGAAAGAAAATATCTATAGCAAGGTTCTGGCACAAAACAAGCTCTCCATAAGCTTACTTTTTTATTTGTTATGTTCATTGATTTTTTTTTATTTTATTCATATGTGCATACAATGTTTGGGTCATTTCTCCCCCCCCCACACTCCCTCCCATAACCACCCCATCCCCTCCCTTACCCCCCAACCCCTCACTACCAGGCAGAAACTATTTTGACCTTACCTCTAATTTTGTTGAAGAGAGAGTATAAGCAATAATAGGAAGGAACAAGGGTTTTTGCTAGTTGAGATAAGGATAGCTATACAGGGAGTTGACTCGCATTGCTTTCCTGTTACATGTGTGTTACCTTCTAGGTTAATTCTTTTTGATCTAACCTTTTCTCTAGTACCTGGTCCCCTTCTCCTATTGGCCTCTGTCACTTTAAAGTTTCTGCATTAGTTTCTCTGCTTTGAGGGCAACAAATGCTATCTAGTTTTTTGGGTGTCATACCTATCCTCATAACTCCCTTGTGTGCTCTCGCTTTATCATGTGATCAAAGTCCAATCCCCTTGTGTTTGCCTTTGATCTAATGTCCGCATATGAGGGAGAACATACAATAAGTTTACTATTTTAAAAATGTTGTCTTCATTATTATTGTCATTAGTATTGTCACACTGTTATTATAATTATCACACTAAAGAAAAGATGGAGTAATGGAAAAGCGAATTAAGGGAAGTTTGGGGCTGACAAATAGTGAGTAATTTTTTAAAAAACCTACCTTCAATCTGAATCAAACCCACAGTCAATGATTCCATTAAACAAGAAATGTTCTGTATGTGGGGTGGTCATCAAATTTCCATTTAATGTAATTTATACCCTCCCATCATACACTGACAAAAGTCAAGCTTTTTATGTTGCATTTTTTTAAAAATGTGTCAAACTTGGGGTCTTCCTGGAGCTAGACACCCCATGATTTTTCTCTTTCTAGTTTACCTACTTCTGATTTCCTTCACCTCTTTGGAATAGATTACCAGAAAGGTAATTACTTCCTGATTTTTAACAGTCTGTTCTTTTAAAGAAAAGCAAATCATCCTTTGTCCTTTAATTCTCACTACAGAACTAGAAGTGCCAACGTAAGCCTCAGTGCTGCTGTACCTTATGGTTGTCTGTATCCTAACTGTAACAGTCTTCCTGTTCAAAGACTACTTGGAACCCTATGTTCTGAAGACCTAAGTAGCTGGGCACTTAATCTTCTTAGCCTAGCCAGGAACACAATAGCTTGTTTGCAGAGCCAGTAGGAAATAATATAAACATTTTATCCTAAAGGCAAACTTAGCACTTAGTTCTTCTGCATGCAAATAATTTAATCCTTTCTTTTCTTTTTTTCAGCTGCTCAAAGGCAGCCACATTCTCTTTAGAGATTAGGCAGAATGTGATGACTTAATTCACATTTACTTACACGCCTGGCTTAGCATCCTTGTGACTGTGCTTTTGAAAATTCTTCCTAAAAGCAGCTGCTGTCATCTGTGCTGAGAGAAGTGCCTGGGAGTCCATTCATTATAGCCAAGGTCCAAAGTACTAAAGAGTGTGCAGGTGAATGGCTGGGTTTACTGGTTCAAACCCCAATCAAGGAGGTGCCACAGAGGTCATTACTGGTTCCAGCTCTGATGGGCGACATGAATCACGGCTTGTAGATATTTTCTTGATAGATGACGATACACTTTAGTAGTGGATCTGGATTAGGAGAGGTGCAGTGTTCCTCTTCCTAGGGGTATCATCTCTCTAAGTTTGAGGGGAAAGTTAATTCTGTGCCTCTGTCTAGTCATCAAGGCCTACCCCCAAAAAACTCTGAATTCAACACAGTCTTCTTTTTTTGCTCCTTAATCTTTTAAACTCAATCTATTGAGTACTTACTAGTTACCAAGCACTTTTCATGAAGTAGTAATAATTTCCAATACTTATCAAGTGCTACTCTGTCAGACTCTGTTCTGAATGGTTCAAATAGGCAACTTATTCCATGCACACTAGGGATTGTTATTACCCTTATTTACAGACAGGACCTGAGCCCCAAGAGTGGTTAAGTAACTTGTACAAAGTCACACAGCAAGGAAAGGCAATCTGCACAATTTGGGGAAATGCAATCTGAGATTATTCGGGTGACTTGTTGAAAACTTGGGAGTAGACTGAAGAGATAAACAAGACCAGTTAAGCTATTACCATCTCCTTAAACTCTCCAAAGTCTTATGGGGACAGAAGTATATATTTTATAAGTATCACCTAAAATTTAATGATAGAATAAGAGCTTACCATTATGAAAAGGGTCTGGTGAAAGTGCTCTTTTGGAACAAGTGAGTCCATCAGTGACCCTGACCTTGGAAACTTATCTGATAGGTGGTCACAGTACATGAATATAGTCCTTTAGTGATCAGAGGACTTGAATTCTGTATTTGATTACATAGCCTTGGAAAAGTCACCTATACTTAAGATTCCATTTTCTCATATGGTAAAAGGACAATTGTACTAACAACTAACTGTGCTACCTGCCTCATGGAATCACTGTACAAGCTTAGGAAGAGATGCTTTGAGAAAATGTTCTGATACTGAAGAGTGTCATGCAAATATGCTATCATTTGTGAAACACTGACATGTGCTTATTCTGTGAGACTATTTGCTTCACAAATATAGGATGGTTGAGTATGGTGGTACACACATGTAATCCCTGCACTCAGGAGGCTGGGGCAAGAGGACTAAGGCCAACCTGGGTTACATAGTGATACCCTGTCTCAAAAACAGAACAAAACAAACAAATACAAGATTTATTTCTGGTATTCCTAAGAGAAGAGTTTTAGATACTTGTATATCGCCTCTACTACTGTTTAAAACATTGTACCTTGATTTCAGTGTGAGGTGTTTACTTCGTCCTTGACCAAAGACCTCTAACAATTTTCGTTTCTGAAATTCCAAAGAACTCTTTAATCTGACAGTCTAAAACAGGTCCTGGATAACTCTGCATCACCAAAATGGCTTGAAAGAGCCCACCTATCACAGAAAAATAAACTAGCCTCCAGTGTTTACAGTGACTCAGCCAAAAAGACCTGGGAAGAAAGAAAAAAGCTTTTCCTCTAAACTTCACAAAATTTAAAAGTATATAGATATTCAAAAAAAGAAAATTTGATTTAAAATTTTAGATAAAACAGATGGTCTCATAAAGTAACAGAGCAACTAAAAAGCATTTTACAGAAGACTAAGAAAATCTGAATTTGCCCTTGGGCCATCAGAAAGCAGAATAATTCTAGAGGCCAAACCATGTTTTTTCCTCAGATCAAAATTATTCTACATCTATCAATTTAGAGAGCCGAGGTCACAAGTACAAAGCTTTGAGAGTCTCTGGGAAATAATGGGAAAGTAGATTAAGATATCAACACTTGCTAAAATAGTCTTGGCTCTCTTTCTCCACTATCTCTCCTACTTCCCTCCCTTTTCCCAAGAGATCCAAGGAGACTGTGTGATACCATGGAAAGAACATGGCTTACAGGCAAACACTACCTGCAGGACTTGGAGAAATCCCAGTTCTAAGTTAGCTGGAAGCCTTTGTCACCTGAGCGTCCTAACCTGTAAATTGGGGAATAAACTCTCCTCAAGTCTAGTTGAGAGAATGGAGAGGGATAGAAGACAAAAGTGAAAAGACCTGGCCTGGAGTAGTCAGTAAATGCTGTTTTCTTTAATGGTCTGCCCTAACAAGAATTCAGAAGATTCATTTGGTCTTTGTAGCATGATGTTCCACTGGATCTAAAATTTGTCATTAAAAATAGACTTTTGACTATTTGAAATCCTTCCAAAATCATATAAGAAAGCTTTTTATCACTTACTTTCAGATAATCCTTATAAAACACATTCTCTCTGTCATGGTAAAACTTTGGGGAATTAAAGGAAATGGTAATACTCTAGAAGGTCTTGTTTGTTCTCCCATATGACCCCTTCAAGGTCAACAGTTTTCTAGTTGATCTCAACAGCCACTCACAGATCTAACTTGCATAAATTTCACTAACACATTTCAACTCATTTATAATTCCCAACAGGGTCATCCCCTTTTTTGAAGTGAGTCCCATAAATCTAAAAATGTCTTGTAAAATGACACATATAATCAACCTATTCTACTACTTTTGGTTAATTTCAGAATTGTGTTGGACATAATTAGTCCTTTTTTCACACTTAATTCTGCATTGTTTTGTTGTTGTCGTTTACTTCTGTTTTCTACAAAGTTCAAGAAAGAATATAAGATTCAAACGTTGGATAAAATGGACAAGAATAACCAAAACTAAATGACAGAGAAGAATGAGAGAGGCTCACATTAACAGATATTAATTATAAAACTCCAGAAGGCACAGACGATTGAAAATCTCCTACAACCTCACTACAAATGAGCCTTCTCCTGTTCGCATGGAAAATGAGAGCCCCACAGATAAGGTTTTCTCCAGCTTCATTAAGGTCCATTCGGCACATTGCAACTGTGCATGTTTACAGTGTGTAATGTGGTACTTCAGTATGCATTGTAAAATGATTAAGTCAAGCTAATGAACCCATTCACCAGCTACTTACATTTGCTTGTGGTGACAATATTGCAGATCTACTCTGGTAGCAATTTTATTAACTATAGTCACCATGCTGCACAAGACAACTCCAGGGTTACTCACTTTAACTGAATCTTTGTGCCTTTCACCAGCATGTCTCAATACTTCCCACAGCCCCTCACCTGGTAGCTACCATTATACTCCTGGCTTCTAGGAGTTCACCTTTCTTAGATTCCACACACAAATGAGACTGTGTCGTGTTGGTCTTTCTGTGTCGGTTTATTTCACTTAGCATATCTACTTCCTCACCACAGGCCCAACAGCAACAAGCTAACCAATCAGAGACTGAAAATTCCAAAACTGTGAGCCAAAATAAACCTTGCTGTTTTTAAGTTGACTACCTCAAGCATTTTGTCACAGTGATGAAAAGCTGACTAACACAGTAATGTAAACCCATTCTGACATAGAGTAGTAAACCAGTTGGCCAAATAAGAATAATAACAAATAATGACCTGGATGAAAAACTTACTTACCTGCTGGTGGAGTGGCTCCCCTAACTAGCAAGTGAGAGGCCCTGAGTTCAAATCCCAGTACCACCAAAAAAAAGTTATTTGCCACATCTATTGGTTCGTTTTTTTCAAGTGGCTGTTTTCATTTTGACTAATATTGTCTCTTTATGAAAAAAACTTCTAAATTTGGAGGTTGGTTTTAAATAAATATAACATCTTTATATCCTAGTGTGTGTTTACTGTTTTATAATGTTAGTAGATACAGCATTCCCTCAGAATTAAATCCCTTTGGAATAGTCAGGTCTGTTAAGTGTATTCCTTGTCATTTTAATCCAAGCATTAGGCTAAAATATCTTCAGTGAAGATACCCCGACCCAAGAAATCTGTTAATGGATTTGATTACCTATTTCCTTTTTCCACCAAAGAATTCCTGTTATTATAAGAACAGATATAGGGGCCTTTTATTTACCTAAATATTTTATAACAATTCTAATACAGTTATTCAATATTTAGAAACAAAATCTTCAAAAAGACTCTTGTGCTTTTATTTCTTATATTATCTTACTATTTAATTACACACAATACTTTCCATGACTACTTTTTTTGTACAAGGGATTGAACTCATGGACTCACACTTGCTAGGAAAGTGCTTTACCACCTAAGCAACAGCTGCAGCCCTTTTGCTTTTAGTTTGTTTTTCAGATCAGGTCTCCCTCTAGCTTTCCTCAGGCTGGCATCGAACCACAATCGTCCTGTCCCTACCTCCTGAACAAATGAGATTACAGGCATGAACCACCATGCCCAGCCCTCACACTACTTTTTATTATATTCACCTCATAAAAAAATTTACATGAAGAAAACCAGGCAAAGCTAGCTTTCAAGTCTGAATGACTCCTCAAAGTTCTCTTAAATATTTTCAGTATTGACAGAGTAACTGACTAAAAAAATTCCTATGCCTCAATTCTTTTTGTGCTTCTATATGTGAGCAAACAAATGCTATTTCATAATCCACTATTCTTCTCTGAGGAAATGGAAAATAGTTTCCTTTCTAATAACAGTTTTTGTTTCAACTTACGTAAGAATGTTAAGAAACTTTTCTTCTCCCTATGTCTTGAAATTTTAATTAAAAGGTCTCAGCTGATCTATCTGCTAATGATTATTTGGACAATGATGCACAGAATATCCTTTTTCTCACAGGAATGAACACCTTCTAAGCCAAGAACAGCTTTGGGCCCAGATGTTACTGTTGTTCGTTCTCACCATTAATCACCAAACATTGCAGTAGGACCCACCATGGTTATTATTCAAACAGAGACTCAATTAAATCCAGAGGCAGTCCATTTAATCTTCATCAGCTCAAACAATGGCAACTTCATTTTTCTCAACAAAATGTTGAGACAGAGGGAGAAACTTGAGAGATTTTCATTTCATTCAATATTGTTATAAAGTAACTGGATTTATACTTTGACTTTGGACAAAGGAAAGCCATAGTGTTCTGCTAGAAGGCAATGCCAGGGAAGATGGAGCATCCTGCTCCAGGAAGCCCAAGTTGTAAAAATGCAGTGATAAAAAAGAAAAAGATTCATTTGCTTCTTTAAATGCTGTAATAACTTAAGAAAGAAAGAAGGCATTCTGTTCAGACTCTGCAGGGCAAAGATGGATGTGGGGTAGGGAAAGGAGGCATGGAGCTAGAGTAGGAGGGGGAACAAGGAGAACCTTTAACTCCTACATTATTCACCTCATCTAGGCCAGGTGAGAAATGGCTCCTCGGAGGGGTCTTACTAGAGAGCAGCCTTGGCATGATGAATGAGAGATCTATAATTAAGCACAGCATCAACCTGCTAGAGACCTTTCTTACTATGGTCATGGCATTGGCACATTTTTAAAGGTGAATAAATACAGAGGGAGTGCTAACTAGATATCTTTAACTACTAGTTTGGAGCATGAGTGCTTACTCTAAGGATACTGACTAGGATAATAGAATCTTATTTGGGGGCACTTCCTTGTCGTCTCTGTATTAGAGAAGCAGAGCAGGTAATAGATAAGTATGCAGGTGGTAGGTAGGTAGATGATAGATAGATGGCGGGGTGTGGGGATTGAGATCTTTTGAATTTATAGCCAATTGGCCAGAAGTACAGGTGGTCCTTGCAGTAAGGACAGTCTGATGGGACACATCTATTAAACCTGTGGGGTCTGTACTAGCTCTAAGAATTCGTGTCAGAACTGATGGACATCCAGCCAGAATGAGAGACTCAGAGTCTCACCATTATGTGCCCATTGCCTGCAGGAGTATCTGGCATGTAACAAACAGGCAGTAAACATGTTATCAGGATGAATGAATGACAGAATAGCAATCCTGTCACACAAAGAAAATTATTGAGGCAAGAAAGGGTTTCATGTATATATGGAGTGGTGAGTAATCCAATACAGAAGAACTAGACCTTGCACAATGCAGAAATACAACTTAAAATTTTGGATAGTGCTATATCATAAAGGACTACTAATCCCAGTCCAGGAGCACAGGTTTTCAATTCTGCAGGTAACAAGAAGTCATCCATGGGGTTTTGGCCACGAGAAATAGAAACAGGTATGTGATTTAAAACAGTGATTTGGGGCATGGCTGTATAGTGAATTCATCTAAGGAATTATTTAAATAAAAAAAAAAAGTTGATGCCAGGGTCCAGCGCAAAGAGATTCTGATTTCATTGGTATGGAAAACGATCCGAGTTTTAAAAACTCCCAGGTGGTTCAGATATGCAGTAGCTTGAGAACTCCTACTTTAGAAAAGTTGCTGTGGAGTCTATGTTTTTATGAAATTGGAGAGGGCCACATTGAAAGCAAAGAAAGTGGTTAGGGAGTTATCTTAATGCAAGCAGCTCATGACAAGAATGCAACCCAGGGCAACCTCAATCATAGAAGGGATGGTCCCTTCTGAAGAATGTTGCCAGGGTCAAAAGTCAGACTGTATGCCTAATTGAACAGAGGAAATAAAGAGAAGGAACTGGAAAATTAATCCAGGGTCCCCAACTGGGGCAACAGCACAGATGGTGCTAGGACAGATGACTGACAAATTAACAGAGGCAGGAAACACAAGAGGAGAGCAGGGGTGAGAAGAGAGCGAGAAAAGAGAAAGCTGAGCCAATCCCCAGTCAATTTGCCCTTCACCTTCTTCCCCTGCCCTTGATCTGCCACCATTAAATTAAGCCAATGTCAGTGTTAATGATTTTACCAGGGGCCAGCAAAATGCAACAGATGTGCGTTGCTACAAGAACCAGGACATCCATTCTACCACTGACGGCCCTCTCCTGGGACCTCTCTGCCTGAGAAGTCTAGATAAGAAATTCTTCCCAAGAGAATTCAGCTCATCTCAGCTGTCACCAGCCCCTGCTGAGAAAGAGAAGGGCACCATTAAGGAGTGAGGATCCAATCACTATGAGCCCCGTAGATCATATCTCCTCCTTGGCTCCTTGAATTGCACCCCAAGCAGATGGGAGCCAGCACTGTGCTCACACAGAGCTCAGAAGAGCCGTGAGGGTCTTCCCTTTAATTCCTCATCTGATAGCAAGCTTCCAGATCAATATTGCCAGTGCATCGTTCTATACTCCAGGCAGACTTTGCTGACAGTTACTCTTTTTAGGGAAATAATTACCTATGAACACACCCTTGTGAAAATTATTTATACTTTATTCTTTCTCTCCCAAACTGATACAATTAGAGATGTATTTTGTAAAAGGTTTATCTTGGTCCTTTGTAGTAAAAATCTTTTGAGAACAGTTGCAGTTCTGCAAAAGTAAGGTTTGATTCCCTCAGCTATGTAAACAGAAAGTGAAAACAATGTGGCAGATAGAGCTCAGTGTAAGGATGTGAGAACAAAATACACCATGACGTTTGTGAACAAGCTCTAGGAAGGCCAGCTTCAGCAAAAACACAGCCCAACCCACCTCTCCCCTACAAGGAGATCAACAACATTTGACAATCCTTTGACAGCCATGAGCAGGAAAGGAGCTCCTGACACATTTGCCCTTGAAGATGGGGCTGGGGGTGAACTGCTAGCATAATGGTGGCCACAGGTGACTCAAGGACTCTGCCTCATCCATCAATTATACAAGGTTTCTCTTAGGGGGACATGGGAGCCATGCTTTGCAATATTTTTGCCTACTTCTCTCCATTATTTTTTCTACATGTCCACCCTAAAGGCTACCCTTCTTGTCACCAGTTTTTTCCCCAAACATTTCTCCTCAATCAAGTTAGAAACCAAGGGTGATTCTTTTACAAAGAAGTGGGCTCTGGATTCAAATTTTGATTCTGTTGCTTATTTATGTTCTGAAGCAATAACTTAAACTCTTTGTCCCTTGGTTTTTGTCATCTATAAAATGGGTTAATAATAGTGACTAATACAGAATTGTTAAGAAGATTAAGCAGCTTAACACAGGCATGAACTATCCCTGGCACATAGCAACTAGCCCCAATATGTTAGTTGCTGTTACAGATTTTCTAAGAAGCAATATACCTTAGTGACTAATAGCATGAATTTCATGACCAACCCACTTAGGTTTAAATTCTGATAACACCACTTCTCAACTGTGTAATTTAGGACAAGTAACTTGACTTCTTTGTGCCTCTATGTTATTTGTCCTACAGAAGAAGGAGGAGGCAGAGGAGAATGGTATTTATCATAAACAACTATGAAGTTAATCTTATATATATAATAAGCACATACATATAATACATAGAACAACACTTAACAGTGAAAAATATGTGTTATTTTGCTATTATTCTGGGTGAGGAGGACAATATTACACTAAGCAGGAAATCAATGGGTCACACAAATGAAAGTCTGAGGACATCTCTCTGATATGTAGGAAGATCCCTGACTTGGACATGATCTCTTCCCTCCATCTCTCAAACCCCACTTTCTAATCTGTAAAATGGAATAATAAAGCATCCTTACACTGCAATGTTATTGTAAAGATTCAGAATTAGGTTTTGTAGGCATGTGTATCAAGGGACTGAGGCAGATTTCCTGCCTAAATCCCACCTGGACCTTATTCCCTTCTACAGACTGGTCAAGGGAAGGATTCACACGGGGTCTAATTAGATGCAAAACTAAGTGTCATTCAACTGAGTGTGGTGGCAGTACTTGGGAGGCTGAGGCAGGAGGACTGAAAGCTCAAGGCCAGCCTGGGATACATAGTGAGACCCTGTCTCAACCTGCCCGTCCCCCCAAAAAACCCTAAGTGTCTTTCTATAAATGGCTTGGGGCACAGACAACCCACTGCAGTAGAGCTAAGCACAGTGGTATGGAGAATGCAGCCTAAACCACATCACCTAAGGAAAGCTCTCTCTTGGGTCAAGAAGGCTCCCTGTCCTCTGCCCTATAAGCCAGAACTCACTGACCAACTTGCCAACAACAAGGATGAAGTGCAAGGGGCCGGAGAAGCTGAGTTCAGGAGAAGGCAGTGCATACATCGCCCCATGATGTCAAAGTGCAATAGTGCAGTGCCACCACTCATGAGCAGCACCTTTCCCGCTATGTCCTTGCCCTTCGTATGGAGCGAAGGCTTGGATTAGGCTGACAGACATTTAACGGATCTCTTCTCCTTCAAGGCTGAACCAATGGAGAGAAGCAGCATCCTATCCTTCTTAACAGATCCCATACAGTATTTGGAGCGTACTTATGTAAGTAATTATTTGCTTTTATTTAAATTCCAATTTAACTGGGTACCTTACATTTGTATTTGTTATTTTTATTTGTTGAATCTGGCAAACTTAGACATGTTGAATTTGTGTTTATAAACACTTTTTTAAGATCATAGATGCTCTCAACATGAAATGTACAACTTCATTGAATATTTCACAATCTTCAGAGCAAAGTGAATCTAACATCAACATTCTCATTGCTGAACATTTCTAAAATTCTAGCTTCAAAGAGTCATTTCAAACCACAGCTTGCACAATAATGTAAACTTCTCAGATTTCCATTTAAATGGCGTGATGCATTTCTGACACCAATTACCCACATTTACTGCAGACTTCGCAAATCCTCCTAAGACTGCCTCACTTCTGACCCCAGTCGAAAATTCCAGGGTCACCAAGCCACCCACACTTCTGACCAACTGGCTATGAATTCAAGGGTTTCCACTATTTTCAATAGTGGAATAGTTCAATAACTTCCTAGAATGACTCAGAGAACTCAAGAAAGTTCTCTTCTTACTTTATAAGTCAGGAGTCTCCAAGCAGACAGAGCCAGTAAGATATACACGTTTATAGACACATAGGGAATTGGTTAGAAAAGTTGGTTCACACAATTATAGAGGCTGAGGAATCCCATGACAAATCATCTGAAGACCTGTCAGTAGCATGGCTCAGCCCAAGGTTGGAAGCCTCAGAGCCAGGGAAAACAGTGGTGTAACTCTCAGACTGAGACTAGAGGCCTAAGAAGATGGAAGGCCACTGGTATAATTCCAGGAGTCCAAAGGCCAGAGAGACTGGAGTTCTGATGTTCAAGTGCAAAAGTATCCCTGCTCTAAGAAGGAGAGGAGAATGCCTCTCCTCTTCACTTTGCCTTTTTTTCTATTTATTCTCTGAGTCAATACGAAGATGCCTACCCACATTAAGAGTGTTTCTGAGTAGGGACTCAGACCACTGATTCACATGCCAGCTTCTCTGGAGAAACTCTCACAGACACACCCAAAAACAAAGACAGTAGGTATTCCTTAATCTAGTCAACTCAACACCTAAAATTAACCACCACATTTACAATTACAGTTCTGTTATGAAGATTACAATTCAAGACCGGCCAAATGAAAAGATGCATAGGACAAAGTCTAAGAGATCCCAAACACAGAGCTTCCATGTCCACAGGATGCAGCACCTCTGTACACTGATGTGGCATTATCTATCAGGAAATCACTGGCCTCATGACTGTACTGAGCTTCCAGTCTCTCCACACCTCCTTGTTCAGGTGATTAGACTGATACCACACAGCCCAAAGCCCCAGTCTTTTGATCACATGTTGGCCTTTCTACTGAGGCAAGGGGCCCACCAGTGAGTCATCTCATTAATATAAACTCAGGTGAGATCCCAGGGCCCACCATCAGTAACACAGACACTCCTACACTTGGGAAATTCCAAGGACTTAAAAGTTCCCTGGCAAAAACCCAGGAGAAAGACCAAATTGTTTATTGTGAACAATGAGAAGCTTACAAATGACTTTTTTTTTTTGAGATAATGATTACAGTCTTTTTCATTCTGAGCATGGTTAGCCAGTCTGAGAAGACCAAAAATCATATGTTCTCCTTCATATGCGGACTTTAGATCTAGGGAAAATGCAGTAATGTGGTTGGACTTGGGTCGCATGATAAGGAGAGAGTACATACAGGAGGTATGGGGATAGGTAAGAAACCCAAAATATGAAAGTGTTTGATGTCCCCACTCCAGAGGAACTAACACAGAAACCTTAAAGTGACAGAGGTCGATAAGGGAAGGGGATCAGGCACTAGTGAAAAGGTCAGTTAGAGATGAATCAACTTGGTATTTAACACATTTGTACATGGAAGCAATGCTAGGAATCTTTCTGTATAGCTATCCTTAACTCACCTAGCAAAAACGCTATGTCTTTCTTATTATTGCTTATGTCTTCTCTTCAACAAAATTAGAGATAAGGGCAGAACAGGTTCTGCCTGGAAGTGAGGGGGTTGGGGGGGTGAGGGAAGCGGTGTGGGTTATGGTTGAAAAATGGCCCAAACAATATATGGACATGTGAATAAATGAATAAAGAAAAAAACGTGCTTAAAATTTTCTTGGAAACTTTTATGTCTTAATTGGGAGTGTGTAATATCATTGTTTTTAGGGTAAAAAAAAAAGAAAGAAATGACAGTTCTAAAATTCAATTTCATGGGGTTGGAGATATGGCTTAAGTAGTAGAACACCCACCTCACAAGTGTAAAAGCTCCAGAGTTCAAACCCCAATACCACAAATAAATAAATAAAACTCAATTTCACTCAACTACTCTTGGTAAGGCAAGCCCCTCCCCACCAAAAAAAAAACTAAACTGAAACCTGTTCTCTTAACTCTAATCAAATTAAATGAAAAACATAGGCCTCTGTTGGTCTCCACTTTTTAATGTTAAGGTGAATAACACAGCAGCAGCAGCAACAATTTATTGAACACTCCGTATACCTCTGTAAAATACACAGCAACCCAATTCAGAGGGGAAAAAAATGAAAGCAAGAGAGATGATGCCTTAACCTTAGGGAGGGCTGGTAAATTAAGGCCCACAGGCCAAATCAACTCACCATATGTTTTTGTTTGGCTTGAGAACTAAGCATGGTTTTTACACTTTTAAAAGACTGAAAAAAATCAAAAGAAGGAGAATATTCTGTGACATAAAAATATGAAATTCAAGTATCAAGTTTATACATAAAGTGCTATAATCTAAATCTCATGTGCCATCCCAAAAATCTTACATTGAAATATAACCATCAAATTAGAAGATGAGGCCTTTAGGAAGTGATTAGGGGTGGCGCTCCAATGAATGGGATTAGTATCCTTACGGAAGTGTCCAAAGACACTTGGAAACAGGGACTTCAGGTCTTGCTCATGGACTTCCTTGCCCCAAGAACTATGAGATATAAGGTTCTATTGCCTATAAGCCACCTAGTTTATAGTATTTTATTATTATAACAGCACAAATAGATTAAGACATAAAGCTTTATCAGAACACAATCATACTTATTTGTTTTTGTATAGTCTGTAGCTGCTTTCAAATTATAACAGCAGACAGTGATATGCAAAGCCTATAATATTTACTACCTGGACCTTTACAGAAAACTTGCTAACCCCTGGCAGAAGATCACATGGCTGATGAGTGGCAGAAATTGTAAAGCTAAGCATTTCTGGTGCCAAAGTGCAATAGTAGGAGGGGTGGCTCAAGTGGTAGAGCACCGCCTTGTAATCACAAAGCCCTGAGTTCAAACGATAGTCCCACCAAAAAAAATGAAAAGCCCCAAAGTGCAATAATAGTTGCAAATTTCCTTATTATTTTATGCCTACTGTGTGCCCAGCACAGTCAGAGTTACATTCAAAGATCTCATTTTAGCCTAAAAAATTATCAACAGTTTATAGGTTAGAGAATAAACTCTGAGACCTTATTCCACTTACCTGAGACTGTGGAGTTAATTCTGTGTAGCTCCAGAGGGCGCACTGTTGAGCCCTACTGTGCTCTAAAAAAGAACAGAGAGCTTCCTAAACTTAATGTAGCTACTAAAAAAAATACTACTCCTAAATGCTGCAGTTTTGCTCTTTCTGGAGGAAAGTGAGGAGGAAAATCTAAACTGAGGTTCGAAGTTAGAGAAATAACTCAGGGTCAAGTTCAGCCAGGAAAACATCATTACTGCCTATGAGCCCCAAGAGCATTCGCCCAGATGCTTTTACCTTCTTACTCCACTCTGGGAGCCAGGTGCTAGACACCACCAGCTGTCATACATTTGGCGAGGATTCAGAATAGTAAAACTGATGTGATTGAAGGACCGAAGATAAATATCCTAGATTCACAACAAAAAAGCAGAGAAAACATTTATGAATATTTGAAAGACAGTATATCAAAGGAGGAAATGAGAGATTTCTTGGTTTTGTCCAAGGAAAATAGTAAACTGATACAACAGAGCATCAGGAAGCATCACCTATTAGAAGCATATAGCATGTGGCACCCTGGTCCCAAACAAGCTTTCTCAACCCGTTCAGAAAGGGGTGGGGACCTGCCAAACTGGTCAGCAGGATTCAGGAAGCAGAATGCTCATTTCCAGTTGAGATTTACTTCATTTGCTCTGTTACAATGCAGATTCTTTTCTTGAGACGTTTTAGTGACAGCAAAGAGGAGGTTAGGAAGAAAATATTTTGCCTGTGGACCACACTCTGGCTGACTTTGGTGTCCTGCAGGGTCACTTTGGGATGTCTTTTGTGTATTTGGTGTCCTGCAGGGTCACTTTGGGATGTCTTTTGTGTATTTGGTGTCCTGCAGGGTCTCTTTGGGATGAGAAATGAGGATTGGCCTGGTTGTATGTGGCAGAGGAGAAAGGATGATTTGATCAAGTGATGGATGATTGATGAAAGAAGACACAGAAGAAACATTGATGAAAGCAGGGTTGTTGCCCATTGGAGTCCCTCGGACAGGTTTTGGGTCCCACAAAGACAATGAAGATGAGATAAATATCTACTTCAGAGGCCTGGAAAACCATGGCTGAAATAAGGAGGAGGCTCTTTGCCCAGCTATGTCAGGACCCATCTCTGATGTGCTGTCCCATACCAGTGTCTTCAGAGTGTACAGAGGCATCACCCTCATGTGGCACTGATATTGACATCAGTGCTTCTCCCCAAGATCTGCAGCAACAGGTGTACACAGAAAGCAGCAGTGGAGAGGAAGAAGAGGATGAAGAGCGGAAGTTGATGCTGGTGACTTCTGTCAACCCACTGCCATTCTGTAGACTCCCAGAAATAAAAGAGAGATGCATTTGGGATGAGAGAGGCCCTATAGCCTTGATGCTTTTCAGCTGGGATGCTATTGAGCTCATAGATATGGGTCTCCATGTATACCAGATAAGCTATAAGTATTTTGCAGCATTATTCTAATATTAATTTCAATTGCTCATCACTACACAATTAATTTTTTCCTGACAGAGGTCACCTTTTCCAATTTGGTCTAGCAGGAGCCTTCTCATTCTATGATCCAGACTCTTCCATGCCCAATGTGTAGGCAGCTTACTGGTATCAGACCCTTTCTCAATCTCTCTGTCTTCACTTGAGTGATGTTTCTATCTCTGATGAAGTATGGCAGCTTGGAGCTGGTGAAGTGGCTCAAGTGGTAGCATGCCCTGGAGTGCCTAGATCCAAAGTTGACTTCCCGTCCCCATAAATGTTGCCCCCACAAACTAGGGAATGATCACATGCTATATTTGTCCACGCTCTGAAATGTACACTGTCCAAGGAAGTTTCTTTATTATCTCAGAACCATCCTGGAGGTGCTAATTATCTCTCATACTAAAAGAAAGATTAAGTATTAAATATTGCATTTTTAGCCTTTGCAATTTGATAAAGAAGAATGGTGCTTGATTTTATCTTGTATTTCTATGGCAACTAATGAAATTTGGCTTTTTTTTCATTATTGGCCATTAATTTTATGCTTTAATAAATTACCTATTCATGTCCTTTGTTCTTTTTATTGTTGCAATTTGAGATTTTTTCCGATAGATTTTGAAGACTTCTGTAAGTGAGGCCATTAAGCATTTAGTCATCATATTCATTATAAACACTTGATCCCAATTTAACATTTGCTTTTTAATTTGGGGTATGATGACCATTTATGTGCAAAAGTTTAGGATACTTACTCAATTGGATCTAAGTCTTAGATTTAGCTTTGGGTACAAATGTTCATTTGGCTTTGCATCCAGTTTTCTCAAGAGTGGTCAGGTGCTAGTGGGATTGCATTGCATTAACCAAACTTCCACAGATAACTTTTTAAGCTAAAAATGCTGATGTATTAATTTGTAATAAGGAACACCTGCCATCATAGGCAATTTTAGAAGCATAAATCACTACCCCACTGCGTTACATCCTGGAGTCCATGTTATATCTGGACCTGCAGATCTTAGTAATGTTATTCTTTTCTAACAAAGAAAGCAATTCAGAAATGATTGCAACTTACAGAGGTCATCCATGGCATGGCCAGGAATGAGAATCCAAGTCTTCTTTTTACTGTGTTTGGTTAAAAAGAAAACCGGTCAACCCTGGCAAACCTGACTAAAATGAGGAGAGAAAAAACCCAAATTAGTAGAATTAGGAATGCAAAAGGGGAGATAACAACAAACACCATGGAAGTCCAGGAAATCATCAGAGACTACTTTGAGAACCTATATTCAAATAAATTTGAAAATCTAAAAGAAATGGACAGATTTCTAGATACATATGATCATCCAAAACTGAACCAAGAGGAAATTAATCACCTGAATAGACCTATAACACAAAATGAAATTGAAGCAGCAATCAAGAGTCTCCCCAAAAAGAAAAGTCCAGGACCTGATGGATTCTCTGCTGAATTCTATCAGACCTTTAAAGAAGAACTGATACCAACCCTCCTTAAACTGTTCCAGGAAATAGAAAGGGAAGGAAAACTGCCAAACACATTTTATGAAGCCAGTATTACACTTAATCCAAAACCAGGCAAAGACACCTCCAAAATGGAGAACTATAGGCCAATCTCCTTAATGGACATTGACGCAAAAATCCTCAACAAAATAATGGCAAATCGAATTCAACAACACATCAAAAAGATTATTCACCACGACCAGGTAGGCTTCATCCCAGGGATGCAGGGGTGGTTCAACATACGAAAATCAATAAACGTAATAAACCACATTAACAGAAGCAAAGACAAAAACCACTTGATCATCTCAATAGATGCAGAAAAAGCCTTTGATAAGATCCAACATCATTTCATGATAAAAGCTCTAAGAAAACTAGGAATAGAAGGAAAGTTCCTCAACATTATAAAAGCTATATATGACAAACCTACAGCCAGCATTATACTTAATGGAGAAAAATTAAAACCATTCCCTCTAAAATCAGGAACCAGACAAGGATGCCCACTATCTCCATTCCTATTCAACATAGTACTGGAATTCCTAGCCAGAGCAATTAGGCAAGAAGAAGGAATAAAAGGAATACAAATAGGTAAAGAAACTGTCAAAATATCCCTATTTGCAGATGACATGATCCTATACCTTAAAGACCCAAAAAACTCTACTCAGAAGCTTCTGGACATCATCAATAGCTATAGCAAGGTAGCAGGATATAAAGTCAACATAGAAAAGTCATTAGCATTTCTATACACGAACAATGAGCAAACGGAAAAAGAATGTATGAAAACAATTCCATTTACAATAGCCTCAAAAAAAATCAAATACCTAGGTGTAAACCTAACAAAAGATGTGAAAGACCTCTACAAGGAAAACTATACACTTCTGAAGAAAGAGATTGAGGAAGACTATAGAAAGTGGAGAGATCTCCCATGCTCGTGGATTGGTAGAATCAACATAGTAAAAATGTCTATACTCCCAAAAGTAATCTACATGTTTAATGCAATTCCCATCAAAATTCCAATGACATTCATTAAAGAGATTGAAAAATCTACTGTTAAATTTATATGGAAACACAAGAGGCCACGAATAGCCAAGGCAATACTCAGTCAAAAGAACAATGCAGGAGGTATCACAATACCTGACTTCAAACTATATTACAAAGCAATAACAATAAAAACAGCATGGTACTGGCACAAAAACAGACATGAAGACCAGTGGAACAGAATAGAGGATCCAGATATGAAGCCACACAACTATAAGCAACTTATCTTTGACAAAGGAGCTAAAAATATACGATGGAGAAATAGCAGCCTCTTCAACAAAAACTGCTGGGAAAACTGGTCAGCAGTCTGCAAAAAACTGAAACTAGATCCATCTATATCACCCTATACCAAGATTAACTCAAAATGGATCAAGGATCTTAATATCAGACCCCAAACTCTTAAGTTGATACAAGAAAGAGTAGGAAATACTCTGGAGTTAGTAGGTATAGGTAAGAACTTTCTCAATGAAACCCCAGCAGCACAGCAACTAAGAGATAGCATAGATAAATGGGACTTCATAAAACTAAAAAGCTTCTGTTCATCAAAAGAAATGGTCTCTAAACTGAAGAGAACACCCACAGAGTGGGAGAAAATATTTGCCAACTATACATCAGACAAAGGACTGATAACCAGAATATACAGGGAACTTAAAAAACTAAATTCTCCCAAAACTAATGAACCAATAAAGAAATGGGCACGTGAACTAAATAGAACTTTCTCAAAAGAAGAAATTCAAATGGCCAGAAAACACATGAAAAAATGCTCACCATCTCTAGCAATAAAGGAAATGCAAATTAAAACCACGCTAAGATTCCACCTCACCCCTGTTAGAATAGCCATCATCAGCAACACCACCAACAACAGGTGTTGGCGAGGATGTGGGGAAAAAGGAACCCTCTTACACTGTTGGTGGGAATGTAGACTAGTACAACCACTCTGGAAAAAACTTTGGAGGCTACTTAAAAAGCTGGACATCGATCTACCATTTGATCCAGCAATACCACTCTTGGGGATATACCCAAAAGACTGTGACACAGATTACTCCAGAGGCACCTGCACACCCATGTTTATTGCGGCACTATTCACAGTAGCCAAGTTATGGAAACAGCCAAGATGCCCCACCACTGACGAATGGATTAAGAAAATGTGGTATCTATACACAATGGAATTTTATGCAGTCATGAAGAAGAACGAAATGTTATCATTCGCTGGTAAATGGATGGAATTGGAGAACATCATTCTGAGTGAGGTTAGCCTGGCTCAAAAAACCAAAAATCGTATGTTCTCCCTCATATGTGGACATTAGATCAAGGGCAAACACAACAAGGGGATTGGACTATGAGCACATGATAAAAGCGAGAGCACACAAGGGAGGGGTGAGGATAGGTAAGACACCTAAAAAACTAGCTAGCATTTGTTGCCCTTAACGCAGAGAAACTAAAGCAGATACCCTAAAGCAACTGAGGCCAATAGGAAAAGGGGAACAGGTACTAGAGAAAAGGTTAGATCAAAAAGAATTAACCTAGAAGGTAACACCCACGCACAGGAAATCAATGTGAGTCAATGCCCTGTATAGCTATTCTTATCTCAACCAGCAAAAACCCTTGTTCCTTCCTATTATTGCTTATACTCTCTCTACAACAAAATTAGAAATAAGGGCAAAATAGTTTCTGCTGGGTATTGGGGGGGTGGAGAGGGAGGGGGCGGAGTGGGTGGTAAGGGAGGGGGTGGGGGCAGGGGGGAGAAATGACCCAAGCCTTGTATGCACATATGAATAATAAAAGAAAAATGAAAAAAAAAAGAAATGGTGAAGACAGAGTTGTGACATGGCTCAAGTGATAAAGCATCTAAAAAAAAAAAAAAACCGGTCAAGTGTATGTTTTAGTAAGATCATAGTTCTCAATCACACCAAGCATGAAAATGCAACACAAATTTTAATTTGGGAACATATATATTGTTTAGAATGTTAAAAAATGAGAAAAACAGTTGTAAAATTGTGTAGGAAAATGGACTTTATGATTTGTTTGTCGTTTTCTCCCTCCTCACCTTCATATAATATGTAGCATATCCCATGACAACTCATAAAGTGCACCATTGCCACCAAATCACTAGCTTTTATGGAGACAGTAATGAACACAAGACACCTCGGTAGGAGTTATAAAAATGGAGGCAGTTCTAACATTAAAAAAACAAGTGGAAGTAGTTTGTAAACCAAAAATATTCAAATGCCTTGAGAAATGAGAATGTTTGGAGTCAAAGGCACTGCATAAGTATCTGAAGTGTTCCCCCACATGCTGCTTCTACAGGATTTATGGCTACTCACCATGTTTAATACTCTTCGCCCTGACTTGTTTACAAATAGTAAACAAGTGACAAAGTCCCAACTGATTTTAAGGGGTACAGGTGTTGGGGGCCCTGAGAAAATCTGTACAGGCAAATAGATAACATATCCCCAAACAGAAAGTGCCTGCCAACTTTTTCGTTTGCATATGTCTACAACTCGACGTACCCTTGGAAAAATAAGTTTGGCTCATATGAAGTGAAAATGTCCTTCCCTTTCTCTTCCACATTTCAAGGATTAAGACATTTTAGTCTCCTCTGAGTTCCAGGCTGTGAAAGCCATTTGGTATCTCAAATATTAATATGACTTGCTCTGATATGACTTAAATAGCCTTTTTAAAATCTAATCTATAATGCTATGCTTATTTACTATTCCTTGACAGGTACCAGACCTAATTGAAAAAGAGTTTCTCCAAATACTAAGTATTCTGAGCTGTCAAGTAAAGATAAGAAGAAAGTATTAAAGGATTAAGGGCAAACAGAAAATGACGATGAGGGCAGGACAGAGAAAATTAAAATAGCAAGGAAGGAGATTTTGAAAAATGGCATTTGTGAGGGACAAATGAAATTAACCAAGTCCAACTCTATCATAGACCACAATTTCTGCAATGTTTAAAACATGTCATTCTACAGCTTTGTAGTATTTCTCATCTGATGAGAATGCTTCTAGTTAGCACTAACATTTCTATGGTTAGCTCTAGCTGTCCCAAGACAGGCTTCCAAAATGTGAGTGCATCATTCTCCTAAGGAAGGATGGGAGAAGGTGACTTCAGACCCTGTTCCACAGTGGGGGACATAGGCAGAGTGCAAATTACAAATGGTACTTTCACTGGTGTAAACATCTTCATAAACTACTTTCTTCCAAAAGGCTCTTTCCTTCTTTTTGAAAAGAAAACATATTTTTAAATTCTTGGAAAGGCTTTAAAAAAAACCCCATGACATCCGCAATTAGAAAGCCCACTCAGTCTAAGTGACAGCCATTGCCAGGTGGGCTTAGCACAGCCAAGCTCTGCAGTTCTTTGAGATTAGCAGGGAAATAGCAGGCATATTGTCAGGCAGACTATTACACCTACACCACTTTGGCCCTCAAAAGAGATGTTAAGAGCTGTTGAGCTGTGGCATGCTGCTCAAGAAAGAAGACAATCTTGGTAAGGAAGCCATAAGCATTGCTTCTTTTGAACTGAAAATGTGTCTCCCCAAAATTCACATGTTGAAGTCTTATTCCCTAATGAAACTGTATTTAGAGATAGGGCGTTTATGGTGAAAATTAAGGTTAAATGAGGCCATAGATGTGGGCCCTAATTCAATAGGACTTGTGTCAGAAAGAGGAGGAGGAAAGACATGACAGAATTTTCACTCTCTATACACACAGAGAGAAAATGTCGTGTGAAAAAAAAACAGCAAGTTGCCATCTGCAAGCCAAAAAAAGAGGCCTTACCAGAAATCAAAATTACCATCACCTTGATCTTGGACTTCTAGCCTCCAGAACCATGAAAAAATACACTTGTTCTGTGTAAGTCTCCTAGTCAGTGCACTGTTACTCAACTTTCTTTGGCTGTGACAAAAATACCTGAGATAAGTCAACTAAAAGGAAGAAAGGTGTATTTTGGCATGTGATTTCAGAGATTTCAGTCCATGATCACTTGACCCTGTTGTTTTGGACCACCTGTCCCTAGCAGGAGCACATGGCAAAGAAGTTCTGTTCACCTCACACTGGCTGCAGAGAGAGAGAGAGAGAGAGAGAAAGGGAGTAGCATCCCAATATCTCCTTCAAGGGGACACCTTCAGTGACCAATGACCTAATTTCCTTCCACTAGGCCACCTGTAGAAAGTTCTATACCTCCCAATAGAGCCACAAGTTGGTGATCAGGTCTTTAACACATAGGCCTTGGGAGGATACTTCCAAAGCTTAGCGGTGATATTTTGTTAGGACAGCCTTAGAAGGTCACACAAAATGTAAAACAAACAAAACAAAACCCTATTTTTCTTTACAACAGAGAGGTCTAAGGTTAATACAGTTACCATTATATATCATTATTTACCAACTTCCTGAGAATTAAAGCTTGTCTGGTAACCTCCCTCCTAAACACCCACAGAGCATGCAAAGTGACCGTGACCTCACAAAGTGATTCTCACTGTGCAGACCCCAAGCAAGGATCATCAGGATCACCCAGGCATCTGTGAAAAATGCAGATCCACAGCTCCCACTCCTGAATCAGAAATCCTGGCAGTGGGGCCCAGCAATCTATTGTCCCATGGCCTCCCGGTGATTCTGCTGCTAACTAAAGTTTGAGAGCCACTGCCACATAGAAGGCTATTTTTAGGTCTCGTTTGAGCACAGAAAATGTTTCTGAGATTTAGGTCTAGCACTCTGGACAGGGCAAATAATTTCAACTCCGTCACTGATATTATTGCTTTATATATGTTGTCACAAAACCTTTTGAGATTCTGATGACAAACCTTGGAGAATCTATACAGACAATGCAAAAATGAGTAAATGCAAAATTTTGCATTCAATTTCAACCAGGTCCTGAACAAACCTGAAGCTTGGCCATGAACCCCAGCAAAGGAGCACCAACTTTATTTTTTTCAGGCATTTGAGGCTGTTCTTTACAGTAATCTGCAAATTCAAGAGGACAGGTATTATGATCTATAGCAGAAAACTCTGACGTTCAGAAACAGAAGATCTTGCCTAACTATTACAGATGGTAAAAAACAGAGAGCTCATATCTGAGGCTCAAACGTTTTGCTTTACATTCTATTTTTCCTCCTCCCTGTTCCCTGATTTAAAATGTTATTGGTAAAAATAACAGCAATTAATCTGATTTGCTAAAATAAAATAGAAATGTTCTGTTACTTAGGAGGAAAAGCACATTGTTTCCACTGACACATAAATAAGCTGCTAAGAAATCCTTCATCTTCCTTTGGAAAATGGCCAGGAGACCTGGAAAAGGTCATTCAATGCACAATTACCCATGAAGCCTCATTTCTGGCTCTAGAAAACTAAACCAGTCAATGCAGTCAAATTCAGTTCATTACAGAGAAATCACTCACATGGCTCCGTTGTCTACCCTTCAACGTGTTACGTTGGGCCAATACAAACATACTTTAGTATGGAAGAATATCTTCAATTTAATTTTTCAAACATTTATTTGACAGTCAGTAATGCCCAAAGCAGTGTAGAAAGGTAGAGCGGTGTAGGATATGAACAGGCGTAAGATAATGTCCCTGATCTCAGAAAGTTCTAAATGGGAACTTTCTAAGTGGAAGGGACACCTTCAGACCAGGTGGGTATCGATGCATTATTAGACTAGCAACAACACCTCACAAAGGACCCAACTTCCTACTTGCAATTCTTGACTACAAATACTCCATGTTGCTTTGTTCCCTGGACCCTCTCTGTGTGCGGCATTATAGGGTTAGACTTCCCACCTACACTGGGAAGAGAGAGAAGCCTCTGCATCAAAGGCAGAAAGCTGCCCAGCTACTGCAGTCTCTTAATTCTGTGTCTGTAGTTGTGTTCACACTGCTTTTAATAGTCCCTCTGACTTCTGCAATCTGATTAGCTCCTTCTCCTTCAACTTTCTGTTTGCCAATCTTAGACCATCTACTCTAAAATGCTCAGGAATGCTAGAATTGTGTGTGTGTGTGTGTGTGTGTGTGTGTGTGTATACACATATGTATGTACCTGTTTGCTTCTCTTTGTAGCTGAAACAACTCTTTTTCAGTCTCAGTCATATTAGTCCCATCACAACATACAGCAAACAATCCCATTTCCCATCTTTAAAAATCCTCCCATGACCTCCTACATCCCCTCCATCTTCTACCCTGTTCTCCTTTTTCTCTTAGTGGCAAATCTCCTTTAAAAAAGGTCCTAACATTCCCATTTGCTCTTGAACCTACTCCCATCAGAATTTAACCCCTAATTCTCCACTACAGTCAAAGCTATCAACTATTTCCATAATCTAAGTATGGTGGTCACTTCCCAATCCCTATCTTATCCAACACATCTACTCGGCCTTGAAACATGTTTCACTTAGTTCCTCATCACCCTCTCTCAGCTCTTCTACTTCACCAGTCTCCTTTGCTTGTTTTGCCCCATGCTAATGTTGGGATCCAAACATCCCAACATTAGCATGTCCCAGCAATTCAGTCCTGAACTTCTTGTCTATTGACACTCACTTCCTGTCTATGGACACTCACTTCCTGTCTGATCTCATCCAGTTTGGTGTCTCCTACATTTTTACCTCTACATCTTCCTTTTTCCTTGAACTCCAGACCAGCTATTCAACTTTGTACTTGCCACCTCCATTTAGACATATTCTAATATATTCCTTTTACCATATTCAAAACTGGATTATTAATTTCTAGCTCACTACCATCACCAAACTTTTCCTTCTCAGTAAATCTCCTTCACCATAGTCTTCCCCTTCTCACTGGATGCTAACTCCATCCTTCCAGTTTCTCAGGCCAAAAAAATATTCTTAACTCCTCCCCCTCTCTTACATGGTCATGTTTCAGCAAATCATCTTGGCATGCCTTCAGAAATCTACCCATCTTCTTACTGCTACCACTTTGTTGAAATTGCTATTAAATTATTACATTTAAACATGGATGATTAAAATACTACAGTAAAGTTATCACCTGCATGCTGATAGCCTCTTAATACATCTCATTGATTCTACACTTGCAATTTACTCCCAGCACTACTTCAGAGTAAAACATAGGTCAGATTGTGTCGATGCTCAGCTTAAATCTCCCCGATGGTCTCCTGTCTCATTCAGAGAAAAGGCCAAAAACCTCTAACAGCCCACATGACTGGACTTGATGGGTTCTTGCAATCCCTCTCTCTGGGCTTACTCTGCTCTGGATGCATTTGACCTCTTACTTTTCTGCCATCACTGAAGCACATTTCCACCTCACAGCCTTGGCACCATTCTGTTCCTGTTGCCTGAAATGTCCTTCCTCAGGTGCCCACACCATTGTTCCTTCACCTCCCCTAGGTCTTTCTTCAAATGTCATCCAGTAAGAGAGTCCACCCTCACACTTAAACCCACATGCTCTCCTCTCACACTGTTTTTTATTACTTCACCACTCTGACAACTTAGTGTTATTTATTTATTTCTGTCCTGCAGAAATAAATATCAAATATTTATTTGATTCTGTGACCTCAGGCATAATAATGGCTGTAATATAAGCAATCAATTAATATTTGTTGAATGAGTGAATAAATATTATATTCAACTTATTGTCTATCTGCTCAGTTTCTAGCCCAATGTTGAGTGTGAACCAATTATCTATTTTTGATCCTGCTTTTTGTATATGTGAAAGGAAAACATAACAGGTATTCTTTTTTCTACCATTAATATTGTGAGTTCTGTAGTGACTATGATATTCATAATAATGAAAATATTGATGATAGCAAGATTTATTGAATATCAATGATAACATGAAATTTTATAAAATTGTAAAATTATCTCTAGTTTTGACACAACTCTGCAGGGTACTTATCATTATCCGAGCTCTGCAGGTATGGAAATTGTAGCTCAAAAACCCTACGTGGCTTTTTCCATTGCCCCATCTAGTGAGTGCCAGAGCTCAAGACAGCATCTAGCTACCATCATTTTTTCTCGAGCAGAAGAATAATCTCCAGGGGAAGGACCTACTGTTGGGGTAGTATTCAATCCTGAAATCCGATCTTTCAATCTTCTTCAAGACTATGGCTTAAAACAGTGTGAACCCAAATGATAATACTGGGGATATCTTTGCTGCTTTCTAATTTTGGCACAGCACTGACTTTAATTGCTACTTTCTAAGAAGAAGATAAGAGAATGAAGTAGGAAAAGAGAGTTTTCTAAAATGGTGGACTAAACACTTCAGACACACCAATGTGGATGCATTCAACTCCAAAGTATTTGAAAACCATATGAAAATGTAGTTTCCAAAACAATAAAAACTGTGATCAGAAGGAAAGGGGACAATTATTTTGACTATATTTATATGTGCTTCAGGGTTTGAGCACAAAGCACTTTTGTACATAGTAAACACAGCCAATTTCTCATGAAATTAATAGGACAAGAAGTTTCAAAAGGCAATTAATTGCACCTTCAAACTAATGGAAGGAACTAGGCAAATGTGTCCACGACCTGCTCAAATCTTTTCCATGTTTCCCTCATCCTGAGGATGAGGTTCACACAACCTTGTGGCATAAACACTCTTCCAGGTGGCACCTCTCTACGTGTTTCCCAGTCCTCTTCTCTGTCACGCTAGCCTGTACTTTCTACATGTCAGCCTCCAGACCTTTGTACGTGCTGTTCCCTTGCCTGAACATTTTTTCATTTTGATAGAAAAGCATCCTCAAAGAAAACAAAAATGAAGATTCAATTGTTTCAAGCTCTGGCAGAAGCAAGATGAGCTTTTTTGAGCTGAGGGGATTGCTTTAATCAGTGGAAACAGTGTTTATGGTTTGGGAATAAGAGACCCCAGATTTGACAACCAAACTATTTAATGACTTATGGCAAGTAAGATTTGTTTAAAAATACACAAAACTAGAAATTGATAGCCTCCATGCAAAATACAGCTATTTCAAAAAGAGCTGAATATTTTAAAAATTACATTGCTCAATCTGATTATATCTGATAGTATAATTGATCCAATATATATTATATTATATTAAATCTGATACGTGGTTTACAAGTAGATTATAGCAAGGATGTCATTCGCTTGTTCTCTTTCTCATGACCAAAGCAACATAAAGGACTGTAGTAAGCCCTGCCATTTCACCCTCTGCCTGTCATCTGCTAAAGAGTGGTTGGAAAGAGCTAGATTATGGTGTTAACATATGCCTTGTGACACAGGAGCACATCTTGACTATTTCTAAATTATAGATGTGACTGTCACAGTTCTTTATAAACTGGTTTTGAGCAAATGTTAATGTACAACTTTGTTGCTAAGTAATAAATTTTTAAAAGAGTTTAATTCTTTTTGAATCACTACATGCACTGAAAGGACCCATGCATAAATAAGATTTTGTGGTAGTAAGGCTTTAGATTTTATTTAAATCCCCTAAATTTCTTGGTCATAATAAAATTATCTTTGTAATATAAACCACGGGCCGAGGTTCTGCCATTCTCTGGGAATATCATTTGGGATAAACCACATAAGATTTTTTTATCTTCATTTAGAAAATTGAGATAATTCTGATCTCATAAGATTGATACAGGAACTAAATGACATATTTTTAAAGTGTTCTGTAATCTGTAAGCATGATGCAACAATAAATCATTTTTATAATACCATGTTAATATGCAAATAGTCTGCCCTCTAATTCCCTGTCCTTAGAGAGAGGTCTTCCCTGGCATCCCTATCAAAGATATCTGCACAATCCCCCCCAAAAAAACAAAAGTCACCCTGTTCCCTTACCAGCTTTTGAAATTATTACCCTCTCAAATTATTATTTTGTACTTCATTCAGATGTTTGTTACTGTTTTACCAGTAGAACCTAAGACTCATGAAGACAGGAGCTTTGTTGGTTAACTGCTGGATCTCCAGATCCAAAGAAAGTACTTTGCATTAAATGGGAACTCAGAATACATCGAAGTAAGGAAGGAAAGGAGGGAGGGGCAGAGCACATACAGTGAAATTTCTCTTCTCAACAAGAAGACCTCAACGTGGATGATGAAACAAGAGCAAAAGTACAGTAGGAAGGAAGAAGGGATTAGCGGGGCCACTCTGAGCAGTGTCATTTATTCCCTATCCTCAAAATTCAGTACTGAATCCAAGAGCAAATCATGTAGTCAATTTAAGAGAGAGAGAATTTTCGTCCTCTTTCCGAAGTACAAATCTATTCTCTTATCTAAATAGGGTGAACTGTAAACACTGCTCTTAAATTGCTGCTTTGCACAACCATCTAATCCTGACTCTCTTTCCTCCCAGTCTAAGTGTTTGTGTTTGCTCATTCCTCTCTGGCAGTTTCTAAACCCAAGTCGCTGCAATAATTCATTTTTTATTGTTCTCTTGCTCAGTTTCAACACATGTACAGTAGTAGTGCTCACTCTTCAGGGGGATAATGGCATTTTTGGAGATTTTACTGTAGTCATTACTCTTACTTCTTTATTAAGAGACTTGACTTTAATCTTCTGCTTTAGTATGTGGTTTATCTTATGAATATTAATATACAACCCAAAGGGATCTATCCAGTGAATATGAATTAGAGAGAGCTTTTTCATATTGAAGAAAGAAAAAGCCATTTTCTGGTATGCACATCTTTCTGGGGTGTACGAGCTCTAATTTAATCAGCATGTAGTCATCATACGCCACCAGCACTCCAGGCCACAGAGTAATTGAAATGATTCAAGCTTGTTTAATAAAGTAATTTCAATTATAGCAAGAGTTGAGTCAGAAAATGTCAGCTGTACAAAGTTTATGCTGCCTGGAATCAGCAATAGGACACCAAATGCTCATCTAGAAAATGCCACTGTGGGAATGAGTTGCACTTTTTTAGGATTTGAAATATCTTTGTTCACATGAGATGATTTTCTCTTGAATGATTTGTTAGCCGTGGAAGCCAAATTTAATTTTATTCTGAGAAAATGGTATATGGAGATTGACTTAAAGCCAAGCACTTTGAACTAACAGGATCAGAAAGTCCATCTTTATTCCTCTGCACATCAGCAGCAGCAGTTGGCCCTTCACCACAGTCTCCACCACTCCCTGATGTCTCACACCAGGTTACCATTAATATTGACTGAATACAGTTCTATATCTTTTCCTTCAGATTGGAGAAAACTTCCACAGGTTTTCATTGTAAAATGCAAGTACATGATATACATAACTAAAGTGATTCTTCCATCACTAAGTAACTCAAAACAGTTCCAACAGAACTCAGTCTGGTTCTGTCAGTCCCTCATAAATGATGAACTTTAAAGAGTTTTACATTTACTTTCTTTCCTTTCCTCTTTTCTATAACTTGCTTTATCTTTGCAGCCTGTAATACTTCAGAAATATTTTATACATTTAAAGGCTTAAGAGGCCCAGGGAGTGATGTCACATACCTGTAATCCCAGCTACTTGGGAGACAGAGATCGGAAATGTAGTGGTTTGAGGCCAGCCCTGGCAAAGAGTTAGTCAAGAACCATCTCAACAAATAAGCTGGTCATCGTGATTCATGTCTGTAATCCTAGCATAGGCATAGTTAGGAAGACTACCAGTCAGAGGCTGGCTTGAGACAAAAACTCAAGGACCTATCTGAAAGACAATTAAAGCACAAAAAGGGCTGGAGAGGAGATGGCTTAAGTCATAAACCATCTTCCTTGCAAGTATGAAGCCCTGAGTTCAAACCCCCATACCACTAATAAATAAATAAATAAAAGCCTAAGTGTTCTACTATCCCAAGATCTTTAATCCCCAAGTTATTTTCCTAATGTTCTTCTTACTTTGTTTACCCTTTTCTTTGATTAGTAGACTTTTTTCTATATCCAGAGAGTTCACCTGAGCACCTCCATCCCAGTACCAAATGCAATTACTTTCCCATCACTGTTTGCAATCCACAATCATATAACCCAGGGTCTTATTAACTCCTTTTTATTTGGGTTCATCTATTCTCTTCCAAACAATTCAGCTCTTGCCTTACTCACATCAGTTTAGTCAATTTTATTAGGGTAGACACTAGTCTATTGCAGATGTGAAATAATGGTTGCCTACAAAGATTATGTGACTCTTGCTGATGCAATTGAAATTCTTTTCATCCTTCTGAGAATCAACAACCATGGACATCAGGAAAGGCTGATGCTAAATGAAGACAATTAACATCTGCTCCCAAAACATCTTCCCTATGCTTCCGTGGAGACATCTCACCAGTTCAGCCCTGCCACAGCTCAGTGGACCTCCACTTGAGACAGTGAGGACATGCAGTGAGATCACTAGAGTTCTGTGTGTTGTTAAAATATATGTGTGGTTTTACAGCATAATCATCTAACATCATGTCAATGAGTAGAATTAAATAGGTAACCTGCCTACCTTTTTGACAAAGGCAAAATTCTACCTTAAAGTTGAATATCAGGATTCACAAGTGAAATTTCATATGATTTCGAGCCATTTGGCTTTTTCCTACAAATCCACATCCAAACACATATTGGAAAACAATGGAATTACATAAAGTAATCTACAAATATTTGCTTTCTGGACAACTTTTAGTTTAACCTTTCTTTAAAAATCCTACTTCCTATCCCCTCATTGATCTGCTGTGAATCCTAGCTAATAATACTCTCAGTTGAAAACCATAAAGAATAAAGTTCCTGGCTTATGTAGTTCTTCCCTTTCTAATCCTCAAAGCAGTGTGTAAATGCAAGATCATTATGAGTTCAACTTTATAGATGGGGAACTTGAGGCCCAGAGAGGGTAAGTGGGATAACTAAGGTCAGGCATCCATTGAATTTGAAAGAATCCAGTCCTCCCAAATTTTAATTTGCCATATTACCTAGAGGGCCATGCAATTGCTTTAGTAAGGAGATTGTGCTTTTGTACGTATTGACACCAAACTTTTCCCTACTTAACACTTTAGAAAACTGAGAAGTGGGAAATTAAAGGTTCAAATTCTTTTTTGAAATGAAATACTTATGACAATGGTATTCGTTGCTTAAATACTCTAATTTTTATATCATTTTGGAAGAAATCCTTCTATATTGAGAGGATTTCTGATGTGCTGAGATAATGATACCAACTCCTTACTGAATAGCAATATCTACTTCTGCTCTTTTTATGACTATGGAAAAGAGAAGAGGTTTTTTTTAACATGACATGAAAAGCTTCTAAAGGGTAATAGTTGCATTCAGAATAGAAATGCAGACAAACTGCTAAAATTGTGAACAGATAAGCTATCTACAAAGAATTCATTCAATGTAAATCCTTCCAAGAGAGAAAATGCAGCAAAATTAAAAAGTAAAAGAAAAATTGTTTCACTTCTGATTCAATCATCTTGGAAGTTCTATGACATGTGTAGAGTGGTACCTTGCCAATTCTTATAAGACAACTGGGGAAACAGAAAAAGAATGATGTGTGGCACTCACAGAGGTACCAAGAAAATATCAGCCGCTGTAGTCTTCCATCTGGTTCCTCAGCATTCAGAATTCCTTGAGGCCTGGGAAGTTCTTCTCCCAGTTTTTCCAAGCTCAGGTAACATTAAGTCCCATGCACCCCAATGCTACATTATGTATTGCTTTCAAAATGGTGCCTCAATGTCAGCTAGTTCTCTGCATATTCTATAGCAGGCACACTATTGGATGAAGTCACAGAGACAGAGGATTTGTCATCCTTAACAGTGATGGAGAATCTATCATCATAATAGAGATGGAGAATAAAACTGAGTTCTCTAATTTACTGAAATGTGCATTTGTTATGATTTGAAGACACATCTGATAATCCACAGACCTGTCTGACTAATAACACCCTCTTCAAACTCCACCTTCACCCATTCTCAGGAGAAAACCTCGACTCCTGTTTGGGAAATAATAATGTCAATGGTATCTGGATAAAGTTGTCTTCTATTCACTGTCTTCCCCCACACACATTCCACACAATCATGATACGCTCTGCATCCATGCCCAGCCACACCTACTACTCTGCTTTTGGTGACACATTTCCCTTTCTCTGATCAGGGAAACAAGGGTTCATCATCAAACCCTATCCCTTTGTGAGAAGTGATAAATATGGATGGCCATTAAGACATCTTTAATATGGTTCTAGGCTGAGTTTTACATGATTTTCTCTTTTTTTTGGTGGGGCCAGGGTGGTGGTACTGGGGTTTGAACTCAAAGCTTCATGCTTGCTAGGCAGGTTCTCTACCACTTGAGCTACACTTCCAGCCCTTTTTGGTCTGGTAATTTGGGAGATAGGGTCTCACTTTTTGTCCAAACCAACCTGTACCATGGTCCTCCTATTTTATGCTTCCCACTGTAGCTGGGATGACAGCCAGGTACCACACATCCAACTTTTTCCTGTTGAGATGTAGCCTCATGAACATTTTGCCCAGGCTGGTCTTGAATCACTATCTTCCCAAGTGCCCCTCACTTGAGAGGCAGAGGCAGAGGCCTTTCAAGTGGTTAGAATTGTAGGCATGACCCACTGGCACCTGGCTTAGATTCTATTCTTGCCTCTGTTACAGGGTAACTCTGAAGTCCCCTGACTTTTCCCACCATCAGCATCTCTAAGTAAGCTTTCAACAGTTGACTGAGCTGCTACTATTATAACTATTATTATTACCCAGAATGTACAATCTACAAGCACTTGTGGATGATGATTCTCCTAGAGAAATCACTTCTCTATTTTGGTGTGTTTGTTCCTTAAACTGGAGAAAACCAGTCTTCTGGGGGTACTGACCAAGAAATTCTATGCATTTATAGAAGCAAAATGTGGTTTAAATAAATAGAAAAAGAACTGTTATAGAGAAAACTGAGTAAGCAAGAGATGGGCAACGAATGAGAATACAGAGAGCAGTGTAGCCATGGATTTTCCTTAGAAGGAGAAAAGGGTGTTGATAGCATTTGGGCATTGAGTGTCTCCCAAATCCCATGTGGTAAGGGCTTAATCCCCAGGTTGGGGCTGTTGGAAGGTGGTGGAGCCTGTAATGGGTGGAGCCTAATGAGTGGTCCTTAGGTCATTGGAGCCATTCTCTTGAAGGGGAGAATGGGATCCCAGCCCCTTCCTCTTCCTCCTTCACTTCCTAATGATAACGTGAGCAGATCTGCTCTACCACATGCTCCCACCATTGCCATATGGCACCCCCACCAAAGACCTAAAAACAATGGGTCACAGACTGGAACCTCTAAAACCATAAGCCAAAATAAATCTTTTATATTTATAAGGTAATCATCCCAGGTATTTATTTGTTACAGTGATGGGAAGCTGGTTAGCCTAGTTTGTTTGCAACTTGATGTTTAAAATATACTTTGGGGGATTTTTCAGGCCATCAAGTGGAATTGCTTCCTCTCCTTCTAGCTCTCCCAGAGTCACTCTTCAAATGAAGATGACTGTCCCATCCTAGCCAGCAGCTGCTTGGACAACCACATCCTTTCCCAGCATTGAAGATATTTGCTTCTGTTTAGTTAGTTTGTTTGTTTGTTTTTGCTTTAGCAATGCTTCATATAAGTGCCAGAGGCCAACAAACTTCATACAACAAAAGAATGGCATCTCCCATCCAGCAGAGAATGGGACTGGTTGTATGTGACAGACCTAACTTTAGATTCCAGACTGGAGTGACCCTCCACAGTTCTTCCACCTGGCCTAGGACAGACTTCAACATGGAGTGCTTCTCAAGCCTCCATTTGGCAAATGAGATTTGCACATTTATTTTGTAATTTCCAAGCCCATGTAGGTGCAGCTAAAGGCATTTTTCTAGCATTTGTCACTTTAAGAAAAGGGACCTTTATAGAAATTGTTCCTTCTTATACAATCCACTCCAAAATCCACTAATTTCCTCCTTCCATTCATCTTCCAGAAATTCTATATCCAAGACAAATGGGATTTAGTACAGCATGCTTTCAGTGATACCACAATGAGCAAGACTATTTTGAGAATTCTATTCATCAGTTCTCAATAAATATCATGGTACCAGCACTTAGGCATTCTAAAGTGACTTTCCTAAGCAGATCTCAAGCTCTTGAGCAACATAAATGCATTAACGCTCCTAATTCCTTTGCAAAACAAGCTGAGAAGCCAGAGTGAAAATATGATTTCTGTGACACAGCTGCGTGGTGAGTCCCTTAACATGGCCACACTCTTAAAAGAAAAGGAAGGTGGTAGGGAAGTGGTTATGGCAGCAGCAAATTGATTTGGGTACTAGCACTGTCTCATTCATTTCCAAGTCCAGTTTCCCAGGAAGCACTGTGCAACAGCGAGGGGTTCACTTGCTTGTCATTCCTTTATTTAAGAAACATTTATTTGGTACCTATGCAGTTCTAGGCTCCAGGTTATTAAGAAGGAAAGCTCTTTTCTTTTGAAATATGCAGTCCAGAACAGAAATGTGTATTTAAAAAAAAGTAATAAGATTCCATTTAATGTGAAAAATGATAGACGTGTTATGGAACGTGTAGATAGACAGTGTGTAATAAATAGGCAGTGAATAGCTTTGCATAAAGGGTTGGAAAGATATTCAAAAAAAGATTGCTGGAGATGCAACATCCAACACGAAAGGTGGCGTCCAGTTTGGCAGCGCTGTATTCTCTTGCTGAAGAAAAGGCATCCTTATTGATAGTAATGAATGTGTTGCAACAAATTCTCGCGGCTTCCCTGAGGACAGACTGAAAGATCTGCGTGTGACTTTGAAGATAATGGCCCTCCCTGCCTCCATCTGCTGCTTCAAGCGTAGTGCTGTGAGGGCCTAAGCAGTAAATCACAGAAAAGTACCACTTTGGACAAAGATATGGCTGTTCTTAGGGTCTCTGTTTCTCTGAGTCACAGCTGCTTACAGAGCAGAGCTGGAGTTAGAGCAGGAAAAATGGCCAGTCCTGCCCTGGGAAGCTAGGTGTTTTCCCCAAAACTCACAGATAGCTAAAGTCGAATCTAAAAGCAGGGGCTCTTCTCAGACTGAATTCTCTTTCGTCCCAGAACTTCCAGGTGTATAGGCCGCTCTGCTTCCCAGCCATATTACTCAAAATCTAGTTGTGCATGACTTGCTGAAGGCAGTATATCCTGACACAGAATAGGTTTAAAGCAACAAAGCCTTACTTCTCAGTCCCCAGAAGTCTGATGTGGGTGGTGGGGACTCCCATCTCTCCTGCACTCAGTGACTCAGCGCTCCGGTCTCCATGTTTGGTTACTGTTAACTCGGCATGCAGCTTTTAACGTTGCCATATCAAAGTAAGGGAGAGTAGAGTCTCAGCCCAGTTACAGGTACCTGGCCCTTTGGGCAAAACTAGCCACACAGCCCCAGCCAACCCCAGTGGAGGCTAGTAAAAACAGGGAATTACGTAAGTATTGGATGAGCATAAAGGCTGTGTGCTTGGTTTTTTTAACAGAATCTCCAGAACTCATACAGTGGATGGCTAAGACTATGTGCCCAATGAATGAATATTAACAAATAAATGAGAAAATAATCCACTATGTTTGAGTACAATTTTAGCACTATCAGGAAGTGTAACGCCATACAAGGAATAGTCACCTGTTGTGGTCCATACCTATAATGCCATCATTCAAGAGATGCAAGGAGGGTAGCCACCCTGGGCTACATAGTAAGACCTTGTCTCAAAAAAAAAAGATATACATGAAATAATTTCTGTAGGCAAGTAGCTGAGGAATTAATTTTGAAATTAAACACAAATGCATACCAAACCAAATAAAATCAGCCATACATACCAAATGACTAAATGATAACTGAATGCTTGATAGGAGAGAGAAATCAGGATTTAAGGTGATTAGGAAATCCAGTCCTCTCTACGCACTATATCCTCAACTTAAAATATTTCTCTCAAAAGAGTCAAAAGCCATTTGACTCAGGGTACTGTGAGCCAGTCTAATGAAAAAAATAAACATACAAAATAATAAGATATTGCTTCAGACATTTTTGGAAATCTAGTTGCAAGCATGAGAACGATAAGGACCGTTTCTAACATATTTTTTCTAGAGAAATAAAATATACCCAGAGGAGAGCATCCTATTTCATATTCAAATGTGATAGACCCACAGAGGGCAACTGGACCTGACTGCCACCAACATGTGTCACCAATTCCCAACCATGCCAGCATAGTAAGCAATTGTCTAGGGACAACTGAGGACATTCTTTATAGAAATTCCATGGAACTGTAATACATGAGCCATTTGAAAAGTATTCATTTTTCTGGCCAAATGCTGGCCTTTTTTTTTATAAGCTGTTATTAACCTTAATATGAGCAATTAAGAGCCAGCTGTAATATTTTATAGCAACATTTTAGCCTGATCCCAAGTTCAAAGGTTTTCAGGCAGCAGGTGTGTAAAGTGCTACAACATTTCTGAAAGTGATTTTGCAACAGAAATGAGGTGTCTTTTAAATGTTCTTGTATTATGACAACTAATTGCCTTTATAAAAATCAATTATAAATTACCCCGACAAAGTTTTCATCATGAGGATATTTACACAGTCTTATTTATCAGTAGCAAAAACTGAAGCACCTAAATTTCCAATCTAAATCTGGGGAGATGACTAAGCAAATAAAATCACACCCATATATGGTAAATATTATGCACCCACTAAAGCATAGAATCACAAATGTGGCAGGCATTATCCATCAAGAATTTTAACTTTTGAGCCAATATTTTTCCTCCTACTTTTCTATCCTGCAGGGAAGCTTTTACAAGTGTGTTCATATTTAAAGATGTTTGTGCATCTTCATAATATCAAATATTAGAAAACCTGGAGATCGATTTATCAAAATAAAGGAAAATCTAAAGTGCTAAAGAGAAAGCTCAAATTCTACTAAATCATGCCTTGAAAGAAATGTTAATTATTTATCAATTTATAAAACAATTACATAGCTTCTTCTTTTTTTGGTTTTATGCACCTGCTTACTGTAATGTTTTATCATGAGCACATGCTCTTAACTTAAATTTTTCATTTAGAAACCCAATAATAATAATAGACAGAGACAAAGAAAAATGGTTGCAGATAACTTTTAATTATATTAATAAAAATGTTTATAATGGAATGTCAAATTGAAAAACCTGGAAAGTATGATTTGACATACACAGAATTATATAAAAACTATCAGAGAAAAAAATGGAGAGAGAGGAATATGTCAGACTGTGAAAAGTGTTTCCCTTTTGGTAAAAGGAGCATTTGTGGGAGGGCTATGGAAGCATAGATCTGTTCCCTTATATTTTTATGTTCGTTTGCATTTTTCTACAAAATAAGTGTTACATGTATAATTAAGGAACAGGAGAAAGCTAAAAAAATACAAAAAACTAAGAGCTCAGTATTTAAACAAGGAAAGCATCAAGGTGGCATAAATCAGAAAGGGTCAAAGCCATGGTTTGGACAAGCTTCCCCCACAATTCATGTACTAAATGCCTGGTTCCAGCCTGGAGCTGTGGGAGGTGGCAGCACCTTTAAGAGGCAAAGCCTGATGGGAAGTGTGTAGATTACTGAGCATGTGCCCTTCAGGGTACTGTGAGGCCCTGTCCCTTCTGCTTCCCCTCCCTTTTCCTTCTCAGTCATGAGATGAACAGTTTTGCTCTGCCACAGCCTCCTTACCTCAGTGTGCTGCCTCACACAGGCCCAAAGCAAGGTGCCAACCAACCATGGACTGAAACCTCCAAACCTATGAGCCAAAATTAACCTTGTTTGTTTATAAATTGATTATCTCTGGCATTTGTTATACCAATAGAAAGCTGACTAACACAGTCAGTATGGTGCCATGACTTTCCTGAAGATTCTCTTTATTAAAAGATCTTCCTTTCATTAGACACCCTTTTAATCCTGTTTTAAATGCATAAATAGAACTTGCTTCCTGAAATCAACAGAAGCAACTAGAATGATGTAAGACTTGTTTTTTCTCTGGGCCCTTCTGGTATTTTAAAATATAGACACAAATTCTTTGACAATTAACTTCCAAAATTGGGAGCCAAAACTAACCTTTTCTCTTTTTAAGTTGATTATCTCAGATCTTTTTATTACAGTAACACAAAGCCAACTGACACACATGTGCAAATGATTTTTTAAGAGTTTTTCATCCATTATTGACTTTGAACCTTTCAATAGTTCAATCCATTAGTATATATCAGTACCTTCTCATTTTAAAGTGAGAGAATTGAACACAGAGAAGTTAAGCAGCTTACCTAAGACAACACAGTGGTAAATGTCAAAGCTAGGACTCAACCCAGGTAGTTTGTAACCAGAACTACTGTTTTAAAGCGTTGCATGAAATTCTTTCTTCATTTCTGTCTACTCAAAGCACAGCAAGGCTAAACTGGGGTGGACACAGCTGGTAATCTCATTAATCTGTTTCCTGAAGGATAGACTGTGTTTCTATTTTACTGTTATTCCCTGTGGGAAAGCCCAAACAATCCAGAGCTAGACAAATTAAAGGAGAACAAAGAAAATTCACAAACGAAAAGATGAAGCCCTTGTGTAATGTACACAAGTAAGTGGTCAAGAATCTCAGAATGAGGGATCTTAACAGTAACTCAGCTCCAAAGCATTTGTTTAAATTTATAAATGAAGCTACTTAACTTCTCTGTGCACGACTTCCTTACTTTACAGTGAGAAAAAGCTGATGAGCCCTAATGGATTGAAATATTGAAAGGCTCAAAGTCAATAATAGATGAAAAACTCTTGAAAATTTTTTTCACATGTGTAAAGGGAGGAAGGGAGAGAAAGGAAAGAAGGAGGAAGGCAGGAAGGGAAGGAGGGAAAAAGGGAGGAAGAAGGGAGGGAGGGAGGGAGGAAGGGAGGAAGGGAGGCAGGGAGACAGGAAGGAAATAGGTAGAATGATACTGGAATGACTGAAGAGATCCAAGGTCACTGCATATGAGAGGAGAAGAAACTATAACAAATACCTGAAAACAGGAAAACCAATTATAAATCTGGTTTGGGGGCCTAAAGATGACTTCAAAGGGAGGTACAAATAAATTCAGTCATGAACAAATTCCCACTCAGCTGATTCCAGTGGGGAGAAAGAAAAAAATAAAGGAGATGGTTTTTGCATCTGGAAATTTCACAGAACTGGCTATTTAATAATCTGTGACCCAATTATAATCTAAATCTATTTCAGATTCTCTGTGCAGTGAGGGAACAGCCATGGCAAATAAGATAAAAGGAGGCAGAATATGTTAACATTTAAAGTCAATCTTTAACCATGAGTAATACTGATGCTTTAAGAAGGAAAAAGTTAATGTTTTAAAGAAACATGAGCAGTTTGAAGAGAGGAAAGTGCTAATTACCCTAATTTGATCATTACACATTGTCTACATATAGTGAATTATCACACTGTACATTGTAAATATGTACAAATATTATGGTTCAATTTTTGCAAAAAAAAAGCTGAAGTCAAAAACACTAAGATGAAGCAAAATGCAGAATTTATGAAAAAAAGTACTGGGATAACCATTATGTATAAGAATCTATTTTTTACCATCTTTTTTTTTTTATTGTTGTGCTGGATAGAGGTATATTGTGGCATTTACAAAAGCTCTTACAATGTATCAAATGTATCATACTTGAATTCAGCCCCTCCACCACTCTTCTTTATCTCCCCTCCCCCATTCCTGGAGTAGTTTCAACAGGTATCACTTTTACATTTACATGCATGTGTACCCATTTTTTGTACTGTATTCACCCTCCTACCTCTTTCCCATACCTCCCTCCTCCCACTGGTACCAGCCCCCCTCCTTGGGCAAAACCTGTTCTGCCTTCCTATACTCCGATTTTATAGAAGAAAAAAGAAAAATGACATTTTTGTTTTTTGTATAGGAAAATACTACTTTTAAACATTATTATTTGGTGTGAGGGTACTAGGGCTTGAACTCAGGGCTTTGCAAGGCAGGAGTTCTACCACTTGAGTCAGGCCTCCAGCCCATTTTGCTCTTGTTATTTTGGAGACAGGTTTGCTGAGGCCAGCCTGGACTACAGACCTCCTATTTTATGCTTCCTGCAGTAGCTGGACAGGAATCCATTACTATGCACAACTTTTTTCCCCTTGAGATGGGGTCTTGATAACTTTGCCTGAGATCCTCCCAGTCTTAGGTTAGTAGGATAGCAGGCATGAGCCACCAGCACCCAACTTAAGCATTCTCTATGAGAAACAAAGGGTGTAGACTTCTTAAAATCTCTTTCTTTTGGGTGTGTTATTGGGCTCAATGATGAAGGGCTCAGTACAAGCTGAAATAACCCAAACACTCACCAATTTACTAGTTATTGAGTCCTTGTTGTGTTCCAGACATACTACTAGCCTGGAAATCTGACATAACCTTTTAAATCCTCCTGAAACATTTCTCAAAGAATACAAGAGAAAAATCTCTAAGGCATAAATTCCTGGCTTAAAGTGCGGGTAACTTTCCCCGTCTCCTCATGTATCTAATTCCGAATTTCTACCGTAGGAGAAGCATTCATTCATTCATCACCCACTTCCAACACTACTTTATCCACGTGAACATCCAAAGGTTGTGGAGAATGGGATTCCAATTACATAAGGAGCCACTAGTCTCAGAAAAACTCATGTGAACAGAGCCCTAGAACGAGAACATAGGTCAGCTACCCACTGCAGAACACGTCCAGTAACTAGCTGCATGGCAGGTAATCTTTTACATCTTCCATAAAAATAAGTACCATTTTTAAAAACCTTAGTTTCATTGCCCAGGCAACTAGGGCTAATAACCCAGAACTCTGTCCTTTGTACTGTTATTTCACGTTGCCTCTATTTTTCTTATCTGCTCTTTGCTTTATATATGAATAAGAGCTCCTTAATTTTTAACAAAAATCTAACCCAGACTTGAATAAAAACAGGACATCTCTTGGCTCAAATGAACCAAAAGGTCCAAAGGCTGTGGTACTTCCTAGCTGGCATGACTCCATGGACTCACCTTACATTGTTAAAATTTGATTATCACTCTCATCGCTGCCTGATTTTGCCTATCTTTGTGGCTCTGTTCTCAGGGAGGTTTGCCCTTCATAGTCACACCCAGGACCTCCATTTATTCTATCAAAACTCATAAGATGTTTATCTCAGCAGATCAACTTGACTCATGTGACCGTTCGTTCTTAACTACCAGAAAGCAGAGTCGATCCCACCAAACCACAGAGAATGAGGGTAGAGGAGAAGTGGTTTTCCTAAGAAAAATCAGGATTCTGAGATCAGAAGTCAGGAAAATTGGAGTTTGGCAGGCAAAAGTATCCAATGTCCAGACCATTTTTTACAAGAGCCTGTCTCTACATGTCTGTCATTTGTACCAAGTTTTCATTTGCTTTCTGTTTAGGTGTCTTTACTCTTAGATCCCATCTTTGCTCTGATCTGTAATATTCACTTTGGAAAAGGCACGTTGGAGTCATGGCTACCTGACTCTACACACAACTGAGCAACTATACTCAAGTATAGTTTCTCTGAGTTACAGAGGAAGTGTAGTTAAGGAAAAGCTTTTACATTTTCCATAATCTCCAAACAATTTGGCATGGTGCTTCATCTTGGATGTTTCCAAAATAGTCAGACCCAGAAGTCAGTGCAGGCAGGGTCAAGATTGGGAAAGTGAAGAAAAGAATCAACCTTTGATTTAATGATTCTTCTATCCACCCTCCACCTCCTGTGTGGACAAAAAAAATAATGATTATCATATTGAAAAGATCATGATAGCTTCCCACCCTGTGCTACTCTCTGTGGGTATCTTCACACTCAGACGATGAAAGACTTGGTGTGAGGTCTATTCCGCCCTCTCTGCACTCACCAGACAATATGCAGACTACCTGGTCCAAAAGTAAAGAAACTTAAATGAGCAGGTGGCCAGGTCAGCAACAGACCTGTCCTGGCTCCCAAATATATGCTAATTTCATCGTCTGCTTATGAGAGCCCACTCAGAGAACTATAAACGCTGTAGGTTGCTCATCAAAGCGCTTCCCACTCAACTACTTGTCATCTGCCTTCTCTGGTTATTTTTGATCTTTGGAGTTCAGCCATTTATGCTTGTAAAAATAAACCTTGTTGTAGGACATGAAACTAGCCCAATCTAACAGAGCTAGAATTGAGATCTCCAGATAACAATTCTCTCTCTACCTTAAGTTTCATTCTTTGACTCACTTTCAAATAATGTTGGATGGTTTGAGGCTGCCAATTGCACTCCTTCATGCTATAGATTAGAATCAATTGAGATGCAGACACTGTGGTCAACTACATATCAAATATCAACTTAATTGCTGACAGCATCAGATCCAAGACTATGCCTAGACCTGCCCCAAATGGACTTCCCAATATTTTCCCACAGAATAAACTCATCTATCCCTTATAACAGTAGGCCTCCATACAGGAGCAAACTTCTAAATGCCAATGTCAGGCCTTAGGAGAAGAGCAGCCCATATCCCCCTGAAGAATGGAGACGATAGACACACGACTCTTGCCACCTCTGTGAAAGGCAACTCACTCGCTATAGGAGGAGGAGGAGGCAGCAAGAGGCAGTTCAGAACTCATTAAGTGGTAATGCTAGCACCCTTCACCCAGTGGCCAGAAGATCACATTATCTAGTAATGACAACTAGGCTATTCCTGTGCTGTGTGGATCAGCCTGGTTGTAGTTGTAGATCAGGCCACTTGATCACCACCTGTGTCGGAGTTGAGACGTTTATTCCCCTCAGTCCCTGCCTTTCACTGTAGGCTGAATAAACTTGCCAACCCCACTGATAATGAGCTTGGCCATGTGACTTGCTTTGGTTAAAGGAAAATTAGTCAATGTGATAAACAGAGACCTTAAATGTGCTCCTATGATCTGCTTTGACACACTCCAGTGATTTACCATAAGAAGAGGACACCCCAGTAAACCTCTTCCCTTCCCCTGGTCCCAGGAAAAACACCATAGGGCACATCTAAACCCAGCTCAGAGCCTAGAGCTGGACCCAGCCAAAGCACAACCTGAAACACAAATATCCAGCTTCCTTGTAACATATTACCACAAAGTTGGTGGCTTCAATCAACACAAATTTATTCTCTTGATGTTCAGAGGCTCAAAATCAGTTTCACTGAGCTCAAACCACAGTATCAGGGTTGTGTTCTCTCAAGAGATTCTAGGAAAGAACCTATTTCCAGTTGATAAGGCTGCATTCCTTGGCTTATGGCCCCTTCCTGCATATTCAAAGCCAGCAGTCTAGCATCTTCAAACTTGCTCTGCTACCATCAAACATTATCTGCCTCTGTCTCAAATATTTCTCTGTCTCCCCCTTGTAAGTATACTTGTGCTGTATTTAAGGTCTAGGTAGATAACTCAGGACAATTTTTCCATCTCAAGTTCTTTAATTTAATTACATCTTTATCATGTAAGATAACACTTACAAGTCATAGGAATTAGTGCTTAGATATCTTAGGAGGCCAATACTAAGTCTACTCAACAACCAAGCCCATCCAGGATCCATCAAACCCCAGGCAACCTGCAGACCCATGAGAGTAAGAACAAATGCTCCTTGTTTTAAGACCCTGAGTTTTGAGATGGTTTATTATGTAGCACTATTGTGTCAAAAGCTGATTAGCATACTCACTCACTCTCTGAACCTTTTCCCTCAATTTTCTGAGGCCCTTTGTATCTTCCAATAAGTTGCTATTGTGCTTAAATGAACGAGAATCAGTTTCTATTCTTTGCAACCCAAATAACCTACCTGAAAAATACTAACCAAAACACAGTTACTAAATTCTAAACAGTTGAATAACAAACGATAAGGTGGAAAACCTAAAACTCAAACTGGATGATTTCCTCAGTAATTGTACCATAATGATCTGTTTGGAAGAAGATTGACAAAATAGAGAAGTCAGTAGAGGTGGGAATTTAGATGAATTTAAGTAGTTGTCACTTTTTTTCCTTCCAAAGGAAACTAAATCAAAGACTTCACCTTCAAATAGAGGAGATGAGTAATTAAGATATGTGTTTTAATACTGAGAGCAGTTGTTAAAATGATTACAATAATGTATCCTGTCCCAAAGACGCAGTGACAAGAGCGCTGACAAGATCATTGAATCAAATTGGTATTTTCTAAAAACTTTATTGTAACTCTAGTCATTTCTATCCCGACAAGATCCCACAGGTCAGAGAAGTAGCAATGAATTAATGTCATAAAAAAGGTGTAGAGACAGCAGGAAATTGCAGACCATTAGTTAAGACCCGTGATTCTTTGCCCTCATTTTACATCTTAAACAAAGTAAAAGAGGACAGTAGATGGTAAGTACCTTAAAAATGTGCCTTTCTGTAAAGGCCAGCCAACAGAGCCTCGGGACATTTATTTGAAGTCAGGACATTAGTGCCAGGGTGAGTAAAGGGAATGTAATGGGTTTACATTTTTACAAAGGGGCTTGACAGATCTATATCAAAGGGACAATGTCCAAGAGACAGAGTGATGGGATAATAAGAAGTAGAATTAAAACTTGGCTTCTAGGGGCACAAAGAAGTAATGATAACTTGAAATACTTTCAGGGTAACGTGGTAGGAATATGGGGCTGGGGAACATATTAGAGCCAGACACCTCTAATACTGGGCAGGCAGAAGCAAAGGGCACTACCCCTAGTAGGACTCCTGTGTCTGATTTCTTGAAAACAAAGACCCCAAAGTGACATTTCACTGGAAGAATCATAGCTCCTTCCCCCTGAATCAATTATTTAGACTGGAAAGATCTTCCAAAGGACTGCTGACAAATGAACTAAACTGATGGAGATGGGTCCCCTCTCCCAAAACAGAGACATTTTCAACAAAAAATGATCCAAAAGAGTAATGCATAACTGAGTTTAAAATGGAGAAATACAACTATCTAGGTGCTTAAAAACAAGAATAAATTTCACAGAACTGGAAGTATGAGATAAATCCTGGCTTTTCCAGCAGAGCTATGCTCCCGGATGTGGATCACAGAGCCATAGCTTGGGATGTGGCAAGGGTTCCCTGAGCAAAGAAAGCTGGAACAGAGCCTCTGTATCATGTCACAAGTCCCAAAGCATAACAATAGGAAAACCCAATTGAAAAATAATCTTGCTGAGTGCAGTGGGTCACACCTATAATCTAAGCTACTTGGGAGGCAGAGATCAGGAAGATTGCAGTTTAGGGCCTGTCCATAAGGGTAAAAAGTTAGCAAGACCACTATCTCAATCAATAAGTCAAGCATGGTAATGAGGGCCTGTAATCTCAGTACCCAAAAGTTGTAAGCAGGAGGAGTGGTCGAAGGCCAGCCCTAGGCAAATACCTACTGGAGACCCTACCTGAAAAATAACTAAAGTAAAAAATGGCTGGAAGTATGGCTCAAGTGATAGAGTACCTGCCTGGTAACCACAAGGTCCTGAGTTCAAATCCCAATAGCATCAATAAAAATAATAATTCCTTATCTGTCATATTGTACCTGTTGACCAATTTCTCCCCTTTCCCCTCTCCTTACCTCAGTCTCTGATAACTACTATTGTACTCTCAAACTCTATAACATCAATATTTTTGAATTTCACACACCAGCACATTCATTCAGTGTTTGTCCTTCTCAGCCTGACTTACTTCACTTAACATAATGAATAAGTTATGGAGTTTTTATTGCACAGATGGGTGAATATAACTAACAACAATGTATTATATATTTCAAAAGAGCTTGAAGAAAGAATTTTGAAAGTTCTTACCACAAAGAAATGATAGATGTTTAAGGTTATGCTAATTACCCTGATTTAGTCATTCCATAATGCAAACATGAATTGAGGCACCACACTGTACTCCATGAGTAAGTGTAATTACATGTCAATAAAGACGTTCCTTTTAATTAAATAATCTATTAAACAGCTACCACTTGCCAGGTGTGGTGGCTCATGGCAAACTACAACCAAAAATGGCTTCACCTACCCATCTATCCAGATGGACTGCCACTGCTCATTCCCCTCACCATCTTACCCAGCCTCCTTGGTTGGGTAGATAATTCGTTGCTGTATCCATATACCTCAGCTTCCATCAGTTGCTATGCTTACTAAAAGTCAGTTATACTGGCTCTTAAAGTTGTCACTGCCTGGGTACTAGTAACTTTAACTCTATAATCTAATTAGATATGAAGATAACTGCTGGACTATGACTATTTGAAGAGAAGGAGTTTTGTTTCTGTAGAAACAGGCTGCATTCTTTGGAAAGATTCAATAAAGGTGAGCATCTAAAAAATACTATAAAAAGCTCTGGATTATGAAACCACAAAAGGATTGAGGACTAAAATTCAGAATTCTGTAGTCAGATTGCTTAACAAATAGCAATCCATTTCACTTTACTTAAGCTCCTTTAAGGAAATTTGAAATCAGAAAAAACATATTATGGGTTTGCAGAAACTCCAATTAGTACAACCTACCAAAAACCTCCAAATAAAGATATATTTGATACATTTTAAGGTAAAATACATATTTAAGATGTGTGTTTTTTTAATTCTTCACATAATTCATAATGAAAATCTTTATTTTATTCAAAAAAATGAATTTTTAAAAATACTTTTGGCTGAATCCATTTTTTAATAGGGAAATAGGACGGCTGTATTGTACGGAACAGATTTCTGACTTAGAAAAGTCATCCCAATATTTTGGCTTATTTTTAAATCAATAAAATAAGAGGAGTTAGACAAGATCATTTCTAAAGATGCTTCCACTTGGTATATTTCACAGTGTCACTATCCTCCTACAAGAGCTGACCTATTTGAAAAACTATCGAAATTGAGGTTAAATTTAGGTGAAAAATCTAGTCTTCCCAGCAAAGAGACTTCCCTCTGGTTGCTGGTAGACACGGTGCTGAAAATAATAGGGCAGTTACTGAGAATAAAAGATACTCTGGTAAATTAAAGGGCTACTTTAAACCCACTAATCCAGGACACACAGTGTTAAGATAGAGAGTTTAACCTGGTCCTCAGCATTAACTGGAGCTCTTTGTCTCTTTTCCCCACTACAATAGCGCCAATTAAGAACAGGGTATCAGCTGGGAGAGGTATATAATGGAAAATGCTGACAGATTCTTAACGCTAACAGCTAGAAGAGAGTTGCTTTAATAAGGTGTCTGGAAGCAAAGGAATTTTTTAAGGAATGAAGACAAAAAGAAAACTGCTGAGCAGAAATGAGATGAATGGTAGGTCCAGATAGGAAATCTGATGCTAGAGACCTGAGGCTGACAGAATGGAGACTTACCCATGCCAGAAGCCAGTCTTTCCTTTAAGCCCTCTGGCTTCCTCATGTGGCCTAGCTGTGTCCTACTCTAGAAGTCAGTGACCGGGTCAGGGAGTCTACACTCAGCCCCTTTCCCTGGGCATCGCCCTTTCTTCTCACAGAGGAAATGTCCATTTGATAAAGACATTTTAACAATAAACTCATCTTTAATGCAGTGCCTTCTAAGTTCTCTTCAGTGTAAGCAAGACGGCACAAAGCGAAGGCAGTATCTCAAGGGCGACCTCAGAACAAAAGACGCTTTGAAGGACACTGGGGTATTCTGGGGCCCCTCTCTGGTCCTACTTGGGGACTTGTCTTTTACCTTTTACTATGGAAATTTTCACACAAACCAAAAGAAGAGAGAATAGGAAAGTGGCCTTCATGTAGCCGTCATTCTGTTCAATAATTAGCAATATATAAATCTTGTTTCATTTGCAGACCTTCCCACTTCTTTCCTCCCCCACTGAATTATTTTGAAGCAAATCCACACAGTGAGTAATTTCATCTCTGAGTATTCTGGTATGTATCTCTAAGAGAATCCTGTAGTTTTTAATATAACCATAATATCATTACCATAGCTCAAAAATAACAATAATTCCTTAAGCATAAAATGTTGGGTCATTTTTGTTTATTTGTTTGTTTGTTTACTGGTACTGGGATTTTGACTCAGGGCCTAACACTTTCTAGGCAGGCAATCTACCACATAAGCCACACCTCCAGACCTTTTTGCTTTGCATTATTTTTTCAGATAGGGTCTCATGCTTTTGTCTAGGCTGACATTGGAGCATGATCCTCCTTACATCTGTCTCCCATGTAGCTGGGACCACAGGCATGTGCAATCACCCCAGCTTGTTGCTTGAAATAGGGTCCCTTAAATTTTTTCCTAGTCTGGCCTTAAACCATGATCCTCTAGATTTCTACCTTGCAAGTAGCTGCTAGTACAGGTGTGTACCATCACTACAGCCTTGGGATATTTCTTAGAGCAATGAAGGTCAGGCAATAGATAGAAGTAAGTAAGGATGTGAGAGCAATCTGGCTGTGACCTCTGTCATCCCATTGATTGCCAGGGTTGATTCAGCTGATTTGGCTGGCTGTGCTAGCTTCCCCTTCCTCCTTTAACACTCTATGTGTCCCTCCCAAACCACACGTGGCTGAAGAGGATGACCTTCCTCCATAGAGGAGGAAGGGTATATGAGTAGCTGCACTCCCAGCTCTTGAGGTAAGCTGAGAACATGACTAACTGATGGCAAAACATAAAATTACAGCAGTAGAAAAATAAAATACAAGAAGCAATTCAAGACTCATATGCAATCACATCACAATTGCCCCAAAACCAACCATCTCGAGACTACAGCCAGGCAACACTACCTCTGCCTCTCTCAAGGTACATCTGTCCCTCGTCTTATGTGACCTAAAGAGGCTTCTCTTCTCTGAGGCCATTGCAGCTAACACTTAATTTATAACCAGCTTGATCAATAAAAATTTCAGAGTATTTTATGAACATTAATTCCTACAGCACAATAGCAAGATTAGACTTCATTACCCAGAAATCCCAGTATTAAACTGGGCTGAGTGGACCATGAAATGAACAGGACTTTTTGAAAGGGCCAGTGGTACCCACTGAATTTGCCACTAACCGAAGCCATGAAACGACTCTTAGAATCATTGTGGAAAGGAATGATGATGAAGAAAAGGGTGCTTGAGTTGTCCTATCTGGGTGTTAATCCCCATTCTCAATTTACAAAATACTGGGTAACCTTGGGCAAGCTGCTTGGTTTTATTTGTTCCTCAGTTCCCTCAAATGTTAAGTGAGGCTAATAACAGGTCAATAGCTCATAGCCTGATTTCAGAATGTCTGAAAAATACCTAGATGACAAAATGCCCTGAATAGAGGACTTTTCATGCTAAAGCTGAGCCAGTACCAGGCAAACCAGGATGGTTGCTCCCAATAGCAGAATATCTGGTGATATTTACCACAGAAAGCACGCAATAAATATTAATACCCGCCAGTGGTAGTAGCAATTGAAGTAGTGTTTTCATTCCAAATCAAAAGAGACAATAATCATCAATTCCTCAGACTTCAAAATAGAATTTGCTCTTCTCTAACAATCAGCACAATCAGCACTCCCAGGCCAAGGGTTCTGCATTTGACCAATTGTGGATTGAAATATTTGAGGAAAAAGTGGATCTTTTCATGTCATTATTCCCTAGCCACAATTTCAATAACAAATAGTATAATAACTATTTATATAACATTTATACTATTTTAGGTATTATGAGTAACCTAGAGATGATTAAAAGCATACAGGACGTACATAGGTTACACACAAATACTAAGCCATTTTATGTGAGAGATCTGAGCAGATTTCAGTGTGGGGGAGTGCCTGGACCAATTCCCCATGGATACCAAGGGACAGCTATATCCTAACACATTGATCATTAGATTCAGAAATGAATTAGTGACTTGAAGCACACACAGTTCCTAAACCTTACTGAGCATGTCCTTAAAATTCAGAAGCCTGGGTCCTCTGAATTCACACACTTAGGTTGGGGTAGGACAATCTACATTCTTGTTAAAGTTCTTTTCTTGTTCTCTTCGGACAAGAAGCCAGGTCTTGATTAGTTCAAAAATTTCATCTAATCTTCAAGTTTTATGATTTCAAGAATTTTCCATTAGTTTCCAAACATCTAAATGTCAAAACTTTACCTGAGTCTTTTGGGGAGATTTTTAAAGGTTTTGGGGTTGCTTTGTTTTATTTTTAATTGGATAAAGGAAATATCACACCATCTGCTCTGAGCCTCTGGCAGATCTATCCAAAGACATTCAATCATATTAGAGAGAGTGAGTAACCATGTGTCCGAGTCCTCTGACAAGTGACACAGCTCCATCCTGTTTTCCAGCCTGCAGCAGGAGACTGGCTGAGACACTGGAGACAGTACAGAATATTTCAGCAGCTGCCTTTCGGTCAGGTAGATGGAGACATGTGACTGATTTATACCAGGTCACACAGCAAGCCAGAGGCAGCGCCAGAAATAGGATCCCATCTCCTGTGTGGTAGTGTGTGTCCATGTAGTACACTCTGGGGACACAGCAGCAAGGCCCCTCACCTGGGCAAGCAGGACTTCCATTTAGAGGTTCATAAATGCTATTCGGAAAGGAAGAAGAAAGTTCCCCTTTCATGCTCAATCAAGCCTAACCCAAGGTGAAGGAATGAAAAAATATTATTTATTTTTATAACATAGAAGACCACCACAGACAGGCCTGTTTTTCCCTGTCAGTCTTCATGTCATCTCACACAGGTGCTTCTTGGAATGCAGATTGGGGCAAAAAGATGAGTGGACCCCATGGCTGGCCTAGAAAAGTGATATTTTTCATTTTGTTTATAAAACCACATAATATTTCACTTGATTAGATTTCTGAGTACATGATTCAATGCTCTCACTTCAAAGGTATAATAAGGTACAAATGTCACTGGAGGGCCTGAATAAAAAAGGTAATTTCTTCTCCCCCAAATCTTAACCTGTTTCTAAGGAAAAAAATTCTGTTCAGGCTGAAACTGTTTGTTTGTAGCTAGATATTTCTGTTTTAAATAGTTTCCTCTCTTTCGTATCTATATTCCTAACATATAGTTAATTGATTACACAAGGTAAGAATCAAGTCTACTTTACACACGCATATACACACCCTTTCATCAACCCCACCATAGCATTCCACATTTTTATATTCAATTATATTTTGGATTTGTTTGATTATGGAAATATATATTAAATAGTTTATTTATTTAAATATGCCAAATTATGGGTTGGAAGGCAATAAGTGTGTTATAAACTGAGGCTGTAAGTAGAAGAGGAAAACTTCAATTTTTTTAATTTTTTAATACTTCAAAAATTGAATAAAATGATGACAGAATTATGGGTGAGTTTTTATGCTTTTCTATATTCTTAATATATACATAACCATATGTATTTGCTTCATAATCTGAAAAATAAATATTTACAAAGCTAACAAGCATGAACCATAATCTACAGTCTTTCCTCTGAGCTGGTGAAGATTCTAACCTCAGCCTTTTCCTTGGTGCCAGGGACCTGCAAGGATCCATGATTACATCTTAAATCACAGTAGTGATCCCCCCCATCAACACAGGATTGAGCCTTAAAGAAGAATTTGGGATCCTGGAGCAAAAAGAGAATGGAAAAAATGAAAGGGGGTTGCTGCTGTAGGTTAAGTGGTAGAATACCTGCCCAGCAAACACAAAGCTCTGAATTCAAATCCCAGTGCCACAAAAAATAAAAATAAAAATAAATGAAGGGAGAATCTGGGTGTCATAGAGTAGCAGAAAAAAGACAGGACACCAGAAACTCCCAGACACCCCTCCAAGGCATAGATCATTCTCAGAGAAAACAATCCAACCTTTGGATGGCCATGAACACAAACCTAAAGATGGTATAAAAATTTGTTTGGTCTTTCCTCTGAGTCATCTTTCCTTCCATATGGGACTCTCATCAGAAATTTCTCTGGATCCTCTCTGTTTCCTTTCCCTCCCCAAGATCTGTCTATGTCTCATATCCTTCTTAGAGATAGTTTGCAGTGTCCTTGAGACCAAGAATGCCATTCAAGGCTCTCCGTTCCAGCTGGTAGAAGAATCCTATAGTTCGCTGTATGAGAAAGCTTAGTTCTTTTATATATTTTAGAGTTGAACAAGATAAATGTTTATCTTGCTAGTGAATTACTCATAGCTCCACTTGAATGCATGTTATATAAAGTCACTGTTTCTTTACTATAACTAACAAATATTTTCTTTCCACAAACAAGAAAGGGAAGAAAAATCCTATCTTGCCATATATAGGCCAAGAGAAAATGAAAGAATGCTGAATACTTGTATTCAGTGTTTTAGGGAACAGAATTGGTTAATATACTAAAATGTTCTCAAGCTCAGTTTAGTGGAACAGATACATGCAAATATCTGGCTATAGTAGATGTGTGCTTTCCAAGAAAATTTTTCAATTGTCATGAGATCACAGATTGGATACAATTATTACTGTCTGAAAGTACCTGAAAGACTTCACAGTCTTTCCAAGTGTGACTTGGAAATGGGCCAGAATAACCAAGGACATTGAGAACCACACAAGCAAGACATAAGGAAAAAAGCCACCTCACACCTAGAACAGCGTGCCTAGCACACAGGGTGGGTCAGGGAGAGCAAAAATAGTATGGAATGATAGGTTATGACCAGATGTCCCAACGTCACAGAGCAAAAAAAAAAAAATGAATATATACATAAATTGATGATCTGCTTCAATTAAAGAACAAACTATCTTATTTGCTTCTCATTCTGCATTTTTCCAATAAAACCTGTGAGCTTTGCAGCCCTCTCGCTAAACTGAATAATGTCTTTTCACCTCTTCTCCAGCCAACTCTCCCTCCTCCAATGGCTGAATTTAAATTCCACGTTCACATCCTTATTAGACAAGGTAGAAATAGGGTCTCTCATTTTTTATTTTTTCCCCTCAATTTGCTAGAGATGATATTGGAAGAAACTGTTCCTGCAATAGGTATTGATGCCTAGTCTTCCTTCATATTCAGTTTCTAACAATTGCAGCCAAAAACCCAATAGCTGGAGAGCAAGGACTGGAATAGACAAGTATCCAGTTGTGTGAAAGCTTATGTCGGTTCAATATCTGATATTCTTCTTTTTTCTGAAATAAAGGCATTTTTGCCCAAAATCAATAAGCTTTTGTGAAGGGAAAAGGCTAAACACATTACAGAGTTAGGTACTAATTGGAGGGGGCAAACCAGTGTTGATGGCAAGGTTCTCTCAAAACAACAGGGTGATACTCATAATATCCAATTACTGCTGGTTTCTTGTATCCATTTGTGTCTTTGAACTGAGTATTTTAAATTTAGGGTTAGAGAAATAGTTTTAAAATTATTTTGTGTATCAATACTTTTCCACTGTGCCCTAATTTCTGTTTAAATATCTCTTGGTGGGAGAAAGGACAAACCCTGGCAGAATATGGAGGAAGCTGCAATGGGTTGCTCTGATAACTTGACCTTTCTGATACTTCCACAATTGATTTAGCTTAGGATCAATGGAGATTCACCTGACTCCTGTTTTAAACAAAACTCAATCATGCAGGTTGGGGAGTATACTCACTTACCTGACACAATAAGCTATTTGCATAATAACTGCAATAATTGCCATCAAGAAAATTAAGTTGTTTTAAGAAAAGGTTAAAAAGAATATGATATATCGCTAAACCATAAGAAAAGATTTTATGAGCTGTTAGTAAATAAATGATAAACATCTCTTGTATTAAAGACTTGGAGAAAAAATTAGAGATGACAACAACAATAAAAAGCCTAAAACAAGAAAGCCTTACCCACTATAAAAATTGTTGAACACAGAAACACCTTCCCTAGTGTAACCAGCTCAGCTAAGCACATTCTATGTGAATGTGCCTTTTAAAAATGTGCCTTAAGTGGGTAAACACAATCCTGAAATAAAGGGTTTCTGAAATCCTCTTTCTTTTCTTGCAATTTGCTTTTATATGAAGTATCTCTTTGACTGTCGAAATACAAAATAACAATAGTAAGTAGAGAAGACACAATTCCTCTCGGCATACCATTTCTCCAATATAGCACGGCCACAGCAAACTGTCCAGCCAGCTCTAGAGACACTCTGACAGCAGCCAACAATCCTATGATAGACCAGAAACTGCTACCATTACAGAACAAAGCAATAACTCAGAAGGCATTGGAGCGATGTAAAATAAAATCTTTGAAATGCAGAGAGCAGCAGATTTAATCACGAATGTTCCCTGTACAACTGGGCAATTCTAAAATCTCAAAATAGTCCATCATAAAAGGCTTGTTTGATCCTAAGCTAGGGATATCTAGAGCCAAGAAGTGGCCTCGAATTATAAGGTCGCAGAGGCCACTACTCCCTCACTGCCTGCCAGTCTGAACCTTGTTGTATCCACAAATAATCACAACATATTTCAGCTTCTGGAAAACTCCATAGAGAGCCTTCAAGTTATAGGTGAGAAGACTGAGTCTCAGAAAGACTAGCAGGCTTATCCCAAACTAAAATCTCCCATTCAGTCAACTCTCAACAAAGAATTCCGTGGTAAAGATACCCCATTTGTTTATTTGATAAATATTTATTGTCTTCTGTGTGCCAAATGCAATGCTAAAAATTTTTATCTACTAGAGAAAGCAGATACTACAACAAACATTAGTATCTTCCTTCTCTCTTTTAAAACAAAACACTGAGGGTTTTCACTGTAAACATAATATATGTAATTGACAGAAATTTTGAAAAATACATGAAAGTTGAAGTGAAAAAAAGTCACCAAACACACAAAGAAAACCATTTCAACATCTAGTGTATTTCTTGACAATCTTTTTTTTTTTAAGTATACATTTTCATTTTGTCTTCCTTTGTCTCCTTTCAAACAGATGTGACTATCCTGTATGTGTAATTACAGATCTTACCTTGTAGCAGACACATTTCTTCATATTCAATAGTCTTTGTAATCATCATTCATAATAGCTGCAAATATTCCATGAGTAAATATAATCACCTATCTATTGTTATTTCCATCGTGGAGAGGGTATGCATTTACAAATTATGAGCATCTTTGCAAAAAACATTTCCATATTTTGAAATGCTTCCTTGAGAAATCAATTGATGATTAATTGACACTTCACTTTCTCCAAGAGGATTTAAGGTAACTTTTTCTCAGAATTGTGATGCAGGTTAGAGGTATGACTCTTCTGGAAACATACCACTTCGTGGTTTTTACTGCCACTATGGGTATATGAATTGCACAGTTCCATGGTCACCTTGATGCACTTGGCCTGCCCACTTTGTCTTTGTGTTCAATATTCTCAACCACTGACTGATTACACTGGAGTGGTTTATCCTGCTTGTAAATTATCTGCTATTAGTGTAGTAGAGAGTGCCCACCTTTTAGAGTTACTCAACAAAATCCTGGACACCCAGTCAAATTGGAATTTCAGAGAAACAATGAATAATTGGGGTATACTTTTAAAAAGTACTTGTCATTGCTATGTGCCCCATCCAAAATTCAGGCTGAAACTTAGCCCCCATTGTGGTGGTATTAAGAGGCCTTTTAGGAGGTGATTAGGTCACAAAGGCTTCTTCTTCCCTTGTGCATGAGAATGAGGCCTTTATAAAAGAGGCTCCACACAGAGTCTGATCCTCTTGCTCTTCTGTTCTTCTGCCATGAGAGGACACAGAATTCTTCCCCTTTGGGGACACAGCAATGAGATGTCGTCTTGGAAGCAGAAAGAGCAGCCCTCACCGCCAGTATATGGCTCTTAGGCTTCCCATTCTTTAGAACTAATAGAAATAATTTTCTATTATTTAGAATTTTTTTGGTCAGTGATATTCTGTTGTAACAGCACGAATCAAACAAGAGACTCATTTACCTGAAATTCAAATGTAACAAAGTGTCCTTGGTCTTGTTTGTCTTGATTTTTGTTGTTGTTGTGGATGGGGTAGAAGGGATGGAGGGATGGATGTGCATTCCAGGCAAACATTCTACCATGGAGTTACATCACCAGCCCTAAGCGTGCTGTATTTTGCTTTTCTAAATCACAACCTGATCAACTTTGTCTCTTGCTCATTATTGTTTGGGTAATTTTCTCACATCTTTCAACCTCTTCTGGAAAATGAAGAGAATTTTGTTGATATCATAGGAGAAACACATCTCACAAAGAGATGCCCTGAAAGCACTCACCACACAAAGTTTCCATTGCTTTTTTCTACCTCACTGAGTTTCATATTCTCTTCTCTAATTTATGATCATGGGTTAGACCTGAAGTGTCTGCCCCAAAAAAGGTCCATGTGTTGGAGCTTTGTCTCAAGATAGTGGTGCTATTTTGGAAGATTCTGGAAACTTGCAAATGTGGTACTTACATGGAGAAAATAGCTCATTGGGAATGGGGTCTTGGGGAATATATTCATTCCCTCTCAGCTTCCTGTCCACAACAAAGTAAAAACCTATTCTCCCTCATGAACATACCACCACAATGTTCTGCCCAAGTGTGTGGTGGCAAACGACCATGGACTGACCCCTCGGAAACCATGAGCCAAAATAAATCTTTCCTCCTTTAAGTTGTTCCTTCAGATATTTTGGTCACAGTTATGCAAAAGTAACTATGCACTTATTCCTTCTTGTATGAGGTCTAGGACTTGCAACCCAGTGAGCCACCTAACTGCTCTGCAACCTTGTGAGTTTGAGGTTTGGTTCCAGGAAGTGACTCACATTAAAAGTGACTCCTGGCTCAGGAGTATTTACTCCATTTCCTATGTGGGAAGCAGGAAATGTTTCTCTCTCCCTTTTTTCCCTACTTCTTCCAATTTTACCCTGTTATACTAAAATAAATCCTTGCTAAAACTTCAAAAAATAAAACCTGCTTCCAGGGCAAGTAGACTATCATAAAATTCAGTGGTGGTGAGCACTCAGCAGACATACTATGAAGGTAAACATGGTAAAGAGAGCTAAACCCAACTATGAATTTAGGGAAAGCCTTCTGAAGGAAGTAACACCTGAGCTGAGAGTGAGAAGATGAAGAGGAGGTAGCCAAGGACAGGGGCTGGGGTGCATAGTCTACAAGACACAGGGAAAGCACATGCAGAGATTCAAAAGAACAGAAATTGTCATGGGAGTAAGAGAAGCTTGGTCAAGCTGGAAGAGAGAAGAGAGGGGTGCTGAGAGAAGGAGGAAAGACTACCCAGATCTGTGGACATTGTTGTTAGACAACTGGATTTTAATCAAGAAGGGGTGTAGATTAAGCCAAGAATTGTATGATCCATTTTGTAAATCAAAACAATCCCTCTGGCAGGTGGCGGAGAAAAGATTGGAAGGAGAACAAAACTGAAGGCAGACCAGTTTTGACAGTTGTGTTAGGTTGACGCGAATGGAAAGGCCAAATTAGAGTCAAATGACAAAGCAAGCAGGCTTTATTGAGAGTGTGCTCTGGGGCAAGGTTTGCCATCCCCAAAGAATAGGGCCGGAGAAGCCACACCCGAGAAATGGCAGCCCAGTTTTTATAATCTGGGTGAAGTCAAGAATTTAGGGTATTGCCAAACGCTGGGATAGGTTGAGGCTTAGTGAAGGAGGGGCTCAGGGTAATATGGACCTATAGGATAGGTTAAAACCTATTGCCCGTGGGTGGGGGTTGCCATGGCAACCAGAGGGGGAAGAAGAAGAGGGAGGGTGGAGTGGAAAGTCTCTGATTGTCATGCAGTTGCTGCCCACTGGCCAAACATCCCAGACTCTTTGGTATAAGGGGCACAGAATCGGTTCTGACTACTTCCTGTGAAAGGGAGTGGAGTAAGGGGCTAGGGGTGTTTTGGGTCATTTGACCAGTGCAGCTGGACCCCATGGAGAGAGAGGCTGGTAGTCATGAACCTGGAGCATCATTTGGTTGAAGGTTACCCAAGTTAACTGGCATAGGTGGTCCTGGAAAAATCGAAAGAGAAAGGGTGCCAGAAGCAGAAAAAGACAAATAATTACTAGGGGACCAATCAGTGGGTGAGAATGTTAAACAGGGGTGAATTCCACCAGCCAGGGGTGTTAGTTGAGGCAGTATTGTAGCGGTTCATCTCGTCACTGAGCTTGTGAAGAGACTGGATACGAGTTTCCACGAGGACTCATTAATATAGTAGCAGCATTCTTCCCAAAGAAAGAAGCAAGTTCCCCCTCTATCTGCCGTGAGAAGGTCCAAGGCATGGCGGTTCGGTAGGGTTACCTGAGCTAGGGAAGTTATCTGTCTTTGAAGAGAGGTAAGGGATGTTGCTGAGTCCTCAAAGCCTGCCAGGACCTGTTGAGAGAGCCTTTGGGTCTGGATTACTGAGTGAGCCAGTGCACCAGGGCTGAAACCATTGGCTGCCACTGAGGCTGCCAAAGATATGCCCACAAGGACAGGCAGGAAGACAGACCTCCTAATTGAGGTGAAGGCTGGATTTTTGAGGTAAGGTCTATGAGTTGGAAGAATTCTCCTCTTCCATACATGGTAAGCTGGGGAACCATAGAGACAGGTAAGCAGAGCTGGGAAGTCAGGGCCTGTTGGGTAAGATTTTTTGAAAGTGTGTCATTACACCAAAAGAAGTCTCCTGGAGGGGCCCAGAGGGAGTCCAATATGTCAGAGTTAGTGTGTTACACATTTGGCCAGGATCAGAGTAGTAGAAGGGCAATTGTGGGGATAGAGGATCTCTATATAGGAGGGCTCCCACGATGGGGGTGGGCGGAGGTGTGGAGGTTGACCCATTTGATGGGAATGGCCCAGGTAAGGGAACAGCTATGGGTGGGGGCCTGGACAATGTGGCACAAAGGAAACATTTAGTTACATCGGCCAGACCTGACCTGTTTAGCAAGTTGGCACCTTCCTGCGCCAGGGACAGCCAGGAAATAGGGTCCCTCCGGTTTTATTTTGAAGACTGTTTTCTGCTTCCTTAATGGCTTTTGCCTGGTCCTTTAGTACATCAAGGATCTCAGGGACCATTCGCACATACTCCCTCCAGATCTTGAAGGTTGTTGAGGGGTATGAGGAGGCCCCATGTGCATATCCCTTGGCTATTACCCCATTTGTCCATTTAGAATCCCAGGGATCAGGCATGTGGAGGCAGAAGTTGGAGCCATCATAGTAAGCATTTAGCTTGCCTTGGAGGGGATAGTAAAAAAGGCATCCTTGAGATCGAGGACAGAAAAATGAGTAGTATCAGGAGGGATGTTGGAGAGGATGGTATAAGGATTTGGGACCAATGGGTGGATGGGGATAATAGCTTCATTTATAATATGCAGATCTTGGACTAATCTATAGGACCCGGAAGGCTTTTTTATTGGAAGGATAGGTGTGTTACATGGGGAATTTATAGGTAAAAGGAGACCTTGATTTAAGAGTTTGGTAATTATCGATTTTATGCCTCTGTGATGAGTTTCCGAAATAGGGAATTGGGGTCTGCAGGAGTATTGGTTAGGGTCCTTAAGAGAAATGTGGATGGGTGGGTGGTGTTTAGCCACAATTGAGATTGAGGTGTCCCAGACAATGGGGTTGACCGGAAGGGGAAGGGTGGGCAGAGCAGATCCAGGAGGAGGAGTGGCTACATGGCTAGCAGAGGCCAGAAGGAGTGAGTGGGAGGCTAGAGGCTCTAGTGGGTGGGGAGGGATGGTTATGGAGGTGCCAAGTTTTGTTAGAATATCTTGACCTAGAAATGGGGCAGGGCAGGATGGGATGATAAGGAAAGAGTGTGGAAATATTACACCTTCAGCAGAGCAAGGAAGGGGCAGAGTTTTATATGGGCAGAAGGGAGAGCTGTCAATTCCCATAACAGAGACTGATGAAGGAACTGTTAAACCCGAGTGGGCAGGCAGCACAGAATAGGTAGCCCCCATGTCCAAGAGGAAGGAGATGGACTTACCCACTTCCTGGAGCATGACCCTGGGCTCAGCGAGGGTGATTAGGGTCCCCGAGTCAAGGTGTTGTCAATCTTCTGCCGGTCCGAGAAAGTCAGGGATCTGGATAGCTGCTGGGGCTGACCCTCCATGAGGAGCCATAGGGGGTAAGCCCTGTCCAGGGCAATCCGATCCCAGTGACCCACCTGTTTGCATTTTGGGCAGGGAGGTCTCAGGTTGGGGCACTGGCGAGCCCAGTGGCCTTCTTTGCCACATTTGAAACAAGCTCCCGGAAGAGCTGATGGGAGGTTTTGGGTTCCTCCTTTGACTCAGGCCTGTAACCCAGCCGGCCGCAGGGCTGCTACCAAGGCTTGGGTTTGGAGGGCCACCTTTTGTTGGAGGTGTTTTTGGCCGGTTGACTCTGCTGCCTCTTCTCGGGCATTAAAAACTTTAAATGCCATTCTTATCAAGCCCTGCATAGGGGTTTGAGGGCCGTCTTCAGCCTTTTTAAGTTTAGCTCTAATATCTGGTGTGGACTGAGACATAAAATGTCCAGCCAGGATTGCTGCCCCAGTGGGGGAGGTGGGGTCTAACCGGGTATATTGTGTGAGGGCCTCCTGGAGGCAGTTAAGAAAAAGGGCCAGATTTTCATCAGCCCCTTGGGTTATCTCATGGAGTTTGTCAAAATTTACAGTTTTGTTGGACACCATGTCCATGCCCTGTAGGAGGTATCGAATCATTATGTCTCTCTGGCAGCATCCTGGAGCTTCGGTTGGTAGTCCCAGTTAGGGTCACGGTCGGGAATTGCATCTTCCCCAACAGGGACTGGGGGTCAGCCAAGTGGGTTTGATCGGCATAGCATCGAGTTGCTGCTTTGATGTGTTCTCATTTATCAGGAGTAAGGGTGGAGGCCATAATGACGAAAATGTCATGCCAAGTTAAGTCACAGGCCTGAGATACATAGTGGAACTCTTTGGCATAAGCAGAGGGGTTGGCAGAGAAGGACCCCAGGTGCTTTTCTATCTGTGATAGGTCCTGGAGGGAGAAAGGAACATGGACTTGGACCCCTCCTTCCACTCCAGCCACCTCTCAGAGAGGACAAAAGAGAGGGGGTGGGGAAGGGCAGTGTGAGTGAGTGTGGGAGGCTGTTGGGGATGTTGGAGGGCAGGGAGTGGGTGGAGCAGAGGGAGTGGGAGGCAAGGCCAAAGGAGGCGGCTGCTTGGGCAGGAAAGGTTCTGTGGGTAGGGAAGGGGGAGGGGAAGCCGGATGGGGTGATGGGGGTGGTTGTGGTCGTTGGGGAGGAGGGGCAAAGAATTTGGTGGACTCAGACAGAGGAGAAGGGTTGGGGTATGGGGAGGGGATCCAGAGGAATTGTGTGTTCGAGCAGGAAGGATCTGGGAAGGGGAACATTGGAGGCACAGAGATGTGCAAGAGCGCAGTTCCCAGAAGGCCTGCACATATGGGACTTCAGACCGTTTATGGGTTTGATGGCAAAAATTGTCAAGATCAGTGAGGATATTAAAATCAAAAGTGCCCTGTGGAGGCCATTTTGAGTTGTTGTCTAAGGTGTATTGTGGCCATGCCGTGGTGCAGTAGAAAATGAGCCACTTGTGGTGAAGGTCTGGAGAGAGTCCAAAATTTTGGAAATTTGAGAGGAGACAGGACAAAGGAGTTCCTGAGCCCGGCTTGGATTGGGAGGACCCCATCCCCAAATTGTCAGAGAGTCTCAACCTTTAGGGAAGCATCCCTCACTGAAAGAGGAGACCCGGTTCGGAGGAGGCAGCCTGGGTAGGGGAGACGTCTCTCCAGGTGCCCAGGTGAGAGGAGAAATGGAGGGGCTGATCCTGGCATGGCTGCGACTAGGACAGGGGCCCAAGGAGGAACAAAATGGGGGAGGAGACTCACCCAATCTGGAACATCGATCTGGGGAGGAGGAAGGGCCTCAAGCCAGGGCCTAGCCCAGGGCCCCGAATGCCTGGAGTCGGGTGAGGCTCGCTCCCTCTCAGGTTCCAGCACCATATGTTAGGTCGATGCGGATGGAAAAGCCAAATCAGAGTCAAATGACAAAGCAAGCAGGCTTTATTGAGAGCGCGCTCTTGGGCCAGATTCACCATCCCCAAAGAACAGGGCCAGAGAAGTCACGCCCAAGAAATGGCAGCCCAGTTTTTATAATCTGGGTGAAGTCAAGAGCTTAGGGTATTGTGGAATGCTGGGATAGGTTGAGGTCTAGTGAAGGAGGGGCCCAGGGTAAATATGGACCTATAGGATAGGTTGAAACCTATTGCCCACCGGTGTGGGGTTGCCATGACAACCATAGGGGGAGGAGGAAAGGGGAGGGTGATTGCCCACCTGCGGGAGTTGCCAGCTGCGGAGGAGTTGCCATGGCAACCAGAGGGGGAAGAAGAAGAGGGAGGGTGGAGTGGAAAGTCCCTGATCACCATGTGGTAGCTGCCCACCAGCCAAACAGTTGCAGCCATAATTCAGTCAAAAGATGACAGTGATAGCAGATAGATTACACTTCCTTCCTGCTCTAATAAAGGGAAGGAGGAAAAGATTAAAAGGGTCTTGTTTGCCAAAAATCGAGTGAGACAGAGAGACAGTAAGAAGACCTTGGACCATTTATAATCCTGCTTTGGTGTATCATTAGGATCTTGCTCATAATATGAAATCTAACCCAAAATGGTTCAAGCAAGGGGGAGATTTATGTCTAAAAACTCCAGGAGACCTATGTCCATCCAAAACCTAATCATGGAGGGGAAGCTGGGAGGAAAAGGATAAGAAAGAGTAGTAAGGGGTGAATGTGATGAAAGTAGATTCTATGCATGTGTGGAAATTTCATGATGAAACCCCTTACTATGTACAATTTAATATACACAAATTAAAATAAAAAATTAATCATAAATGTTTATAATAGAAATTCAAATGTCTTGCAGTAGATAAGGGTGTTTTAGGCAACATAGACTAGGAAATTATTCTGTATGATACTATAATGACATACATGTCATACATTTGTCATGGCTGCAGATGTGGCTCAGTGGTAGGGCACTTGGCCCTGGGTTTGATCCCCAGAACTGCAAAAAAACAACAACAATAAAAGAATGAAATGGATCTATGTATTATGTATTTGTCAAAATTCAAAGAATGTATAAAATAAAGAATGAGCCTAGTACAAACCATGGATTTCAGGTGATAATGGTCATAGATTATAATAAATGGACCAATCTGATGGAGGAGGTTGATGGTAGGGTAGGTTGTGGGGGCACAGAAGATATTATTTGGGGAGTCTCTGTTCCTTCTGCTCAGTTTTGCAATGAATATGACACTACCTCAGAAATCTATTAATTAAATTAAAACTCCAGGAGTAGAACTGGCCTTAGGAACAGCTGGATACAGGGTTTCAACTGACATCTTGACCAGGTTTCTCACACTCCATCTGCTGGTTTATTGCCTCTGTGCAGACTTCATCCTCCAACTTCATGTTAGCTAGGTGGCTGCAGCAGCTCCTTGCTCTCCATCCTCACTACTCCAACACCAGTGGGAATACAGCTCTGTTTGGAGTCCCAGGAAATAAGTCAGGGCATTGGAATCACATGACCCTGAATCGATGTAACCAAGTCTGGACACAAGTTGTAGATGGAGTCAGCTCTACTGGGATCTCATGGGCTGAGATGGGGAAAGATGGGCCCCAAACGAAACCTGGATCTATGAAAGAAGTAGGTCAACAGATTATGGACAGGCAAAAGTAATAACAACCCACCACACCTTGTTCATCTTCAACTGCTGAAGAGAAAGTTTCAATAAGAACACTTTGATGTGAGGGAAAGGAGCCTTATACACTATTGGTGGGAATGTAACTTAAGCAGCCACTTTGAAAATTATTATGGAGGATCAGATCATCAAAAAACTAAAAATAATTGATCTGGCCACCAGGGACTCATCCCTGCATTCTTAGCTGCTTAGGAGGCTGAGCTTGAGAGGGTTATGGTTCCAGGCCAACCCAGGCAAAAAATTTTACAAGACTCTATCTCAACAGAAAAAAAAACTGGACATGGTGGCATGCACCTCTCATCCCAGCAACAGCAGGAAGCTTAAAATAAGAGGCCAGCTTGGGTAAGAAGCAAGACCGTATCTCCAAAACAATCAGAGGAAAAAAGGCTAGAAAAGTGGCTCAGTGGTAGAGCATCTGCCCAGCAAGCTCAAAACCCCAAATTCAAACCCCAGTACTGCCAAAAATACTACCGTATGACCTTGTTGGACATATGTCTGAAGGAATGTTAAGTCAACATACAACAGAGATATCTGCACACATGCAGCAGCATTCACAATATTCACAACATTACAGGCTGAGGAATCAACCTAGGTACCCAACAGCCAATGAATGAATAAAGAAAATGTGGTATATATATACCACATTTTCTTTATTCTTTATATATACATACACAGCAAGATATTATTGAGTCAAACGAAAAATTATGTCATTTGCAGGAAAATGTGTGAAACTGGAGATCATGACGTTGAATAAGATAAGCCAAGCTCAGCAAGACAAATATATTACATTTTCTCTCATATGCAGAATCTAGACCCCCAAAAATATATAATGACAATAATATGAGATGATTGTAAAAAGTGGACTGTTTGGGGGAGGTTTTATCAGGAAGGGGAGGACAATGGAGGCTGGATATGACTGAACTACATTGTCTATAGATGTGAAAATAGCATAATAAAACACACTAAAAACTGTAAAAAGGGGGGAAGGGAGTTAAGAAGGAGGTATCAAAGGGGGAATTTGATCCATACATTATTATGCATGTATGGAAATATTGAAATGAAATCCCTTTGTACAATTATTTTATGCTAATAATAAAAATAAGCAACTTTTAAAACAAAGAACACTTGTATAGAAGAGAGCCCAGTGTATAGTCAGCTTACATCACAAATGGCAAGGGAAGGGTGATAGTGAAAGTCTTTAACGACCAGTGTGGTAGAGGGACTGACAACTCAGAATGGATGTCAGCCGTTATGTCCATCAGTGGAAACCTACAATATCAGCCCTTCCAGGGGAGGTTGCACAATCCATCAAGTTGGGGTAGATGGATTTGATACCTAGGAGTCTCCAAATTCACACTTTAAAGAAGGAAAGAAGAAAGAAAAGGAGGGAAGGACAGACAGCATTTTACATAACTAATCCTTTTAAATGACTTTAAGAAAATTCAAACTCAAACAGTATTTTCACAATCATTTACTACTATCATCCATTGGTAAGTATTCCAATACCTTTAGCCTTTCCTTCATTTTCCTTATAAATCTGGAAATTATATACACCAGAATCAATTAATTAAATAAGAAACAAGATTAGAATTGACAAGGACATGGTACACTATTCCAGTTTCCCAAGCAAATATTCACGAGGAACATAGCACATGTTTTCTATAATTTTTGCCTGGAGATCCCCTAAGACAATTGATTAATCTATGTGGCTCCCCTGCTGAATGTGTGCACATGAAATGATATCAAAATTGAATGCAATCAAAGTACATTGTAGGTATGTATGTATGCAAATATCATGATGAACCCCTTACTATGTACAATTTAATATGCACCAATAAAGAATTGAATTTTGCTATGTCAGGCCATATTTCAAAAGTAGGGAAACACTGTTTTGTTCACCTAATTTACAAAGGGCCACAAGAAGGGGTCAGAACACCATCTACTAAGGGCTAAGCACTGTGCTATTGCAGAGGATGGACATTGAGAGAAGTGGAAAAACCCATTCCCTGCGTTTGGAAGCTCACTAGCACTATCAGGCATTCAAGCTTTACACAAAAGGAACATTTAAAGAGGAAAATGGAAACACAGATGAGCAATATAGGTGCTAAAAGATGTGATGCATTCTGCAAGGGCCATAGAGACCAGGAGGAAAGGAATTTCTGTTCATGCAATGCTTCACCAACCCCAGATGAAAGCAAGTGATGAACACATAGCCGGCATCCACTCACAGAGATGGTGGGATCTAAATTACCGCTGTGACTGTGGGCTTTAATTTCAGACCTGCCACCATCTCATTCATCCACCTTTGGCAAATTACCTCACCTCTCACTGCCTGCCTTGCAAAATGGCAGTAGCAATCAAGCCCTGTTCTTCAGAACTGGTAAAAAATAAATAATAAAGAAATGGAAGACTCAGTAAAGGATGAGGGCCTAATAAATCCTGACTAGTTAGTGGCCAGCCCCAAAAGGAACACTACATAGAGCATATGGTACATGGGTTTGTAGATGGTTATGTATCACCAATTTGGTTGAATTTGTCAGAGAGGTGAAAGGGTCCACTTACACAATCTGTTATTAATTACTGTGAAGGATATTCACAACATTGAAATGCAGATAATTTCTCTCAGATGAAGTGTAGGCAGCTGCCCCCATTGTAATCTGAGAGCATAATTGTCATCAGAAAACCATGTTTTTCTTACAACGAAAGTGCCACAATTAAATGTTTTGACCAACACAGTGACTAAAGGGCTATTTATGCTGCAGGAGCGGTTACTTTCTTTCATCTCATCACACAAGCAATATGGAGGAGACGTGATTTTTTTTTAATAAATTTCCTCCTGTTTTTGAAAAATAAAAGAAAGCTCCTTTTTAAGGAATATGCAGGATGGAACTGGAAACATGCCTCAAGTTGGACAGAGCTTGCCTAGCAAGTGTGAGACCTGAGTTCAATCCCTAGTAATGCAGGAGGAGGACAAGGAAGGGGGGAAGGGGAGGAGGAGGGGGAAGAAAAAGAAGAAAAAATGTTTTCTGGAAGCTATGTTCATAAGGGCTTTGATGTTCACCCTTTCTTTCTTTGCTGTTGTTGATATTAAAATGGGTTCAAGGGAATATTTATCATGGGCAAGATATGGAGAATAACAGTGAAAGACACCCACATATTCACCACTGAGTTTGAAGAATTATCGGATGGTCCCCAGCCTCCTGCATCCTTCCTCATTGCACCCTCTCAGCCACTGTACATTATGCAGCCATCAGTCTCTTCCTTGTCTTTATAATTTCACATGTATTGGAGAATTTTTTAAAATATTGCTTGATTTTCCATGTTTTTGGACTTTACACAAAGGGCTTCTACTGTTGCCTCTTCTGCAAGTTGGATTTTTGTTTGTTTCACTCGGTATTATGTCCTGAGATTTATCCTTGTCAGCACAATCCTCACTACTTTGTAGTATCTATTGCTGCTGAGAACACATTTTCTGTGTCTCCCAAAGAACATGTATGAAAGTTTCTCTAGGATAGAGTTTTCTAGACAAGACGCCACCTATCAGTGGTGTCCATTTAGTGATTCTCAACCAGCAGTTTAAAGTAGAATACAAAATATTGCAACGTAATGCAAGTCATCTGTACCTACTGCATGTAAGGGGTGTGTGTGTGTGTGTGTGTGTGTGTGTTGAAAAATGTACTTTTTGCACTCAGGCTTTCTTAGCCTAAGCTTCTGTCAAGAATGTTTAAGAAGCAGAGCCTCCCAACCCACAATGTGCACAGGACCCACTTGCAGATACAGGCTCATGGCCTGAGTAGGGCCTGACACTGCATTTCTAACAAGCATCCAGGAAACTTCCTCCAGATGCTGCTGGTTGGGGCACCACCTTCTGAGTGCAAGTCACTATGTTAAGGGATATCTGTTGGTTTGTATAAAATATACATCTTCATCTGCAGTAGATTAAACAACACTGTTTCCCAAAGTTACTGGGCCAATTTTCAAGTTCCCATTGATTTATGTATTTTCAGCAAAAATTGGTACAGTAATCTTCCACTTCATCCATAGAGGCTGCATTCCAAAACCCCCAGTGGATGCATAAAAACTGCATAGAGTGGCAAACCCTGTGTATACTATGTTTTTCCTATGTACACGTGCACTAATTTAATGTCTTTTCATCTTAACTAAGCACTTATCATGCACTGGGGATGTAACATTTGCAGCTGAGGTGTCACAGCAAAGCCAGCATGGATTTCTTTTTACTTCTTCACAGTTGCATGGGTAGAAGACTCATCCTTACCACAGACCTTAGAAACCTCAGGATATGGTTACTTTTCCTTCCTTAAGTGGAGAACTTTCACTATTTCACTTAAAGGAAGCACATGATAGCTTCTCACTGGCACATCCAAATCACCTGCATCACTACTCTTGCACTTGGGGGACATTATTGAGTAAAATAATGACTTCTTGAACACAGGAGCTATAGTGCTGCAAGGGTGGGTCTGATAATCCAGGGGACTACTAAATGACTGATAGGTTGATAGCATCTATAGTGTACAAGTGCTGGACAAAAGGAGGATTTACCTCCAGAGTGAAGTGGAATGTGCTTCCATCATACTATTCAAAATAGTGTGCAACTTAAAACTTAGGAATTGTTTATTTCAGGAATTTCCCATTTGATATTTTTGGACCATGGTTGACTGCTAGTAACTGAAACCACGGAAAGCAAAGTCACTGTATTAACATAATAGAACTTGCCAAACTGATAAATGCAAAAAGATATCTCTATGCAGTTCTAATTTACATTTCCCTAATCATTCATAGAGCAGAGCATATTTTCATGAGATTATTGGCTATTCATGATTTTTCTTGAGCAAAATGCTTAATTCAGTCTTTTGTCCATTTTTTTATTGAGTTGTCTTTTTTTCTTATTGATTTATAGGAGTTCTGCATACCTTCTGAAACTATTCTGTGACCATTATATGTATTGAAAATGTCTTTTCTTCTCACTGTTCTGTCATTTTCTTTAAATCAAAAAGACCACTGAGCTGTAGTCTATCCCTTTTGACAGTAGTCTTACCTACACCCCATATGCCATGAAGCAGATGGACAGGATCTGATCAAGATGGGCAACCTGCCTTCCAGAAGAATAAGCTGGTTTCTCTCAGCATCACTTATTTCTATGTCCTGAACCTGGATAATAAGGGATATCCATATTGCCAAGAGCCCCACAAATTATGTAGTCAGCCTTAATTATGAGGGCCTTTGGGGAATACATACCCCAGGATCACAGAAAATGAAAGCAGGGAGATCCAAAAGAGACACTTCTAGACACCAGTAAATTTTATATATTAAAAGACCTTATAGTATCTATGAAGAATAATTCATTAACAAACTGTGAAAAATGGCTCCTACCTTTACCAAGAATATGTGTATTCTAAAGCTACTTCTGTTTTATTATTGATATAAACTGTTTATTGGTAATTGTGAAAGTCTGTTTGAGAGATGCTAAATTTTGTATTGATCCAAGACTTCCTCGTCCTCCAGGAAAATACTTTTCACTCTAAATAACTGATTAGGTGTGAACCAAATAAAGAGGCAGCAATGAGCAGTGATTTAGAGCTGAGACACCAAGAATAACTACTTGGGTCCATGTCCTCTCTCTGTGATTTACTAGTTACAGTCCTTTGATGAGTCACTTGGTTTTTTTTTTTTCTGTGCCTCAGTTTTTTCATCTATGAAAAAACTGGTCTGATCCCTTCCCAGACCTTGCTTCCAGGAGCCCTGCTTTCAGTTTCTCTGTGTGCCCCATGATTTGCTCATGTTCCTTTATCCTGCTATAATCCCTCCTGCTCCTCCTCACCCCTGTAACCACACCCACCCCCTTCCTGCTTTGTGTATCTTCCACAGGGTGTAACAGCACCTCTTACAATAAGACCATGAACACTGGAGGTTAATTACAAAGGCCCTGAAGCCAGACTGCAAACAGTTCAATCTTGGGCCATTGATTGATTATTCCCCATTTAATCTATGCCTCTGTCTCCTCATCGGTATCTCTTTTGCATGGTTGTTGGGAGGATAAATGAGCACTGTGCTTTGCACATAGAAAGTGATGTTGAAGTACTTACTATCATTTTATATTCTCATTACCATAGTGAAAACAAGGAATTTTTAAGTTTGACCTTCCTGAACTACTTTAAAAGCTTAACTGATCTCTGAGCCAGCACTCTCCCACCAATCCATCCTTTACATAGCCACCAGCGAATATAGATAAAATGTAAATTTGATTCATTGAACCCCTAATTGAAAACTTTCAAAGGCTCTCATCACTTAGGTAAAATTCCTAGCTCCTTGGAGCTGCATAAAATGCTTTCCATGCCTGGCCTCATCTACTTCTACCGGCAACTCTCTCCCCTTACCCAGCTTGGACCTTGACCCATGGTTTTCCCATTCTGTTTCTTCTGCCAGAATTCTTCCTGCTCAACTAGAAACTCTACCTTTGCCATTAAACCTCAACTCAGGAATCAGTTGGTGCAGAAAGCCCTTCCCTGTCCCACCTCCAGGTGGGAGGTTTGTGATCCCCTAATGCTGTATACATCTCTTCATCATCTTACCGTAATGTAATGACCAAGTGTTGGATCTTTGGAGACAGATCATCTAGGCTTGAATCCTGATTCAATCCCTAAATTGTGGTGTGAATCTGTGCCTCAGACTGCTGTGCCTCAGTTTCCCATCTATGAAATGAAGATGATGAAAGTTTCTATCTCATGGAGCTATTGTAAGGAATGACTTAATGTAAGGCTTAGAATAGGGCATGGAGGAAGGTGAACATGCAGTAACTGTTAATACCATATTGTATTAATACCATTTTCTGTTTATGTATCTCTGACTCCCTGGATAAAAAAACAGGAATCACAAAAAGCATCTCTCTTATTTCTGCCTCTACCCCAATCAGAAACAGAATTCACTTTGTCAGCTGTTTCCTAGCCTCCTTTTGTCAAAAAACCATCTAAAAATTATAAACAGAGAAGAATTTGAAATGAAGTTTTTGCTACCACTGGACAACTTTCCAAACCCCGAGATGGTTCAATATAGCATTAGGGATTTCACGATAAAATGATTGAGGTGCTTTAATAAGTACATATAAGCAAGTTCTGCAGGGGGAAAATGTAGCCCTGGAGTTTAATCTTTTCTATTTTCAGATACTATTGGAGATCAGATAACTGGTAATGGGTCATGATCACCTACCGTTCTCAAATGATATTATGAACTTACCTATTTGCATGAGGCATCAGAAATCCAGGAACAAAAAATGCTTCTCCAAACAAAAGGGAAATGAATCTCCACAGGATCTGAGAGAGTTGTTGAGTGGAACAGTCTGTGAATAAGTAAAATTTGTGTATGTCAAGGACATTGGGAGAGGGAGAAGAGAAGCCATGAGAGGGCAATACAGAAATGACCTTCAAGGGGCATACAGTCTAATCCTGGCACCAAAATTCCAGCCCAAAATTGTTTTTCTTATGCTTCCCTAACCTCTGCTTTGGTCTCTCCTGTTGCATTTATTTAAACTGTGTACAGACTGTGTCCTGAAAGAGGTCCAATGGATGAGGACTCTACATATTGGTCAAAGCTACAAGAGCTATGTTGCAACTAGACTTACAAGAAGGATTTGGTATAAGTAGAAGAGAAGAAAATTTTAAAAATATGTTTAATTCCTCACCATTTTCTCTTAAGCTCATTCAATGAAGAATGGACATAGAATTCATTTTAATGATGGTTCAATTCATCTCAATAAACACATGGGGAGTCTATCATGTGCCAAGATTTGTGCTAAATGCTGGGAATAAAGAGATAAACATAGTAAGTTCCTGCCCTTTGAAGAGTTTGTGATGTACCAGAAAAAAATAGGAATGGTAATAATTGAAGTGAAATGTGATATGATCACAAGGTTGATATGACAGGTGTTTGCTGGGCAATAGAAAGAACAGGACTATCGGAGAAGAAGATAGTTGAACGGATGCTTAAAGCATATTTTGATGGACACAATAATGGTCAGGAGAAGAAGGGCTATCATCAAGAACAGAGAAGAAAGGAAAGAAATGGCAGGCTCTGTTCAGGGAACACCACATTGCTAATCTGCTACGTCTGAAAGGTGAGGGGGGGAGATAAACTTTGAGGATTAGGCTAAGCCAGTTTGTTGAACAGATGACCTTGAATTCATGTTAAAAACTGGATTTTATTCTGACTGTGGGAGCAATCACAGATTTTTTCCAATGGGCAAAATCACTCATACATCACTCAGACATGAGAATGGATTAGAAACATGACAAATCAGAGCCAGGGACCCAAATGACTGTTTGTTTATTTGTTTGTTTGCCTTTTAATGAAAGAGATAGTAAAGTTCATTAGAAAGGAAAGCATGTCTTCTCTAGAGAGAAAGAATGACAATAACCCAGACTCTTACTTAGATTAAGGAAGTGGCAATAGAAGTGAGGAAGAGGGAAGAAATTTTTTTTAATGTTTTATCAGTAGACTTTGTGGTTGTTTGTACTCAAGAAGCAATTTCCAAGTGTGGGCAACTGAGTGAATTCCTACACTGTACGGTTTCCTTACTACCATAATGTAACCTTCAGACCACCAGCTATGGACCTTCTCTTATGGAAAAATAATTATACTTGTGTTCTGCCCTTTTTACAGAAAGGTGAGTAGATACAACATTTATACAAAGGCTGAGTGTAACTATTCTCCCATGAGTTTTGTGAGCCAAAGGATTTAAGGGGAAAAAAAGTGAAGTTCAACAACAAAATCTTGGTTTTAAAAGCTCTGGACTCATCTGAACCAACTGTTGCCATAGTTTCCAGAGTCTGAAATCAACATTTCAAGGTAATCTAGATACTGCTGCAGCATTCAGGTATCAAGGAACAATCAAAGTGCCACACCCCATTAGTGACAGAACTCGGTTAAGGCTGTACAAGTGCCTCAAATTGGTACTCAGCTGCATCACTGATACTGTATTACTAATTATAGCATGACACAATACAAAAGCGAGACTTTTTAAAAGGCTGGCAAATGGCATTATTTTAATACGTCATTAGGAAATTGCTTTTTGAGGACGCAATGAAAGTATAAGCTTCTCAATTAGGGAAATTATGTTGAATTGATGAGATATTTGAGCATGCGTGATTTTGCAGCTAGCAGCCCATTTGAAGCAGATCAAGCCATTGGGAGGGCTGGCTAATGAGATCCTGGATGATCTGATCCATTGTAGTAGGAAAATGAGAATGGAGGCTATAAAGGGAGGGCATTACAAGACTACTTCTCTCCCAGCTACACCCATCAAAGTCATCTTGGTCTTTATCCTGTGTTTAGAGCTAAAAAAAGATGGCAAGATGGGCCTAATCTTTGAGAGGATTAGCCAACCTTATCTAATTATATCTATATAATAACGTGTGTGTGTGTGTACATATATATATATATATATGAAAAATGAATGATTGCTAGGTAGATGACTCCCAAAATACTAATGTGTTTTGGGGTGTTTGAAAGTTGGAGAAGGGATGTTTGAAAGAGGAATCAAGATAAGAGATGGGGACATATTTATGAATAAAAGATCTTGCAGCTCTTTTCATGTCCAGATAAGAACATTTTGATGAACAATTCTTAGAGTAGAAGGAGTTTCACATAAACATATAAATGTATAGTACACATATACATATGCACATAATATCCTTCTGAGGACCACTTTGGAGAATGTCTGTGACATCAATAAAAGTATAAGTATCTCAGGGCCTAGAAACTAAACTTCTACTCCCTGAAACATCAAGACAAGTTTTTCATTATCTACTTGACTTACCAAAGACACCAAACTTGGCTCTGTTCTATAGGAATTAAACTATGAAATAAGATTCTTAGCCATTTTGTTAGATGTTTGATGTAATTTGTAGTCTGAAGATACTGCAACTTTGGTCTTATATCAAAACATAATTCCAAATTGATTTGGTTGTTCTCAGCATGAAGGAGAACAGACACATTTTTCAAAAGAAGCAACTGACTTGTTAAAGGTTTGACATATCACAAACATTTTGATTTTGTGATCAGAATGGATGATTTACTTATCCCTGACTTTACTGTTGGGTAATTTATAAGTTTACTTCTCAACTGAGAACTGTGAAAAGTCTTAGGAGGAATAGGTAGGGCATAGAGGAAGGAAACACAAAGATATAATAAAGCTATTGTGGTGGCTAAAATGACAAGACAAACAAATTGAAATCGTTTGATTTGCACTGCACCTGTGAGAGAAGAAATTATGGCCCTTTTTTACATCTGAATCTCACAAGTCTATTTTGAGAGCTGAGAAATCTGTGTGAGGTACCTCATTCACTCCTCTAAAGCAGCCTTTATTTTAAAAGAATTCAACTGTGAAATATATAGAAATTATTTTTGAAACTAAGAATAAAGTTTATTTTTTACTTTTGCTGTATCATTACACTTTTCTAGAATCTAGAGACACAGTGTGGTGCAGTGTGATGAACACTGCAAATTCACAGGTTACTGTGATTGAAAACTGTGCTTTATGCAGTCCTCTGTCCAAGGGACAGGATTTCTTTCCTCTACCTTTCTCATATCATTAATCTTCCCAAGGAGCAGAGCATTGTGGTTACTGCTTTAGCATCCTGGAAGATCCCAAGGCCTGAAGTAATAGAAGAAAACATGTCTGACTGAGGGATACAGTTAGGAGAAAGGCAGAGGGAGCAGTACTTATGGCTTCTGGCCATTCCTGTCAGAGGTCTCACCAGAAGTCATCTGCTTCCTCTAATGTGTAGTGTTACTACCTCACATCTCAGCATCATTAAAATCATTCCAACTTTAATCTAAACAACTATGATCATTCATTTGTCATTTAATGTTATGCCCTTCAATAATGATAATACATTACATTCATTTAACAAGCAATTCTTAAATACTAATCATGTACCTGTCCCCATATAAGACATGGAACCAAAAATAAATGAGACATGGGTGCCTGACTAAGTTGCTGAGTTTTGTTAAGGAGACAGACAGGAAAATTAGTAAACACAGTACTTGAAAAGACAGAAGGAGAAACAGAGTAATGTAGGAGCCAAGGAAAGATACAGTTAGTGCCAGCTAACCATGGCTTCATTCTTATATTTCTATAACCCATTCCCTAGCATGGTACTGGGCACATGTGGACATTGAATAAATATGTGTTTGAATGGACAGATGGATGGATGGATGGATGGGTGAGTGGATGGGAAGAGTGAGTGAGTGAATGTATCAAAAGTAAATAGACAACTCTGAAAAAAACTGGAAATCTGCTTAAAGACCTGGAAAGTTCAGTTGGGTAAATTTCCATATCTGAGTATTCAGAAAGGCTGAGTAGAATACTACAGATGGTCAAATGAAAAGAAAGCCAATAAGTTGGTTTTCTATAGTGATTCAGACCTAGTTAGCCTCAATTCATTTGTTTATTTATGCTCATCTCAACTCTAGCATCATATTCTCAGAGATAACTTTCCAAGTCCCCAATCCTACATCAAATCTAGGCCAGGGTGTCTATTAATCTCACAGAATCATGTACTATTGCTTCAACACACTGGTCTCAGCTCGCTTTTGTATACGCAATAATTTGTGTGATTTATTTTTAGCTCCTGTCTCCCCTCATAGGATATAAGATCAACAGGAAGAGTGGGGTGCCATCTGTTTCTCTTCCCAGCGATAGCTCCAACACCTAAGATGGTGCTTGGCATATAGAAGGTGCTAAATAAATATTTGTTGAATAAGTAATGAGAAACACACCTGTCTCACTTACTGAAATACTGTAAGTATGCAAGAAGCAAGACTTTTAAGAGTTCTGTAAATGTTTGTTTTTCAAAAAAGAAATTTTTTATGCTCATCTATAGACATTAAAGAAATATGTGATTTCTTTCAAAAGAGATATATATGACTTTACATAAATCAGAAGGTCTTGATCATTTAGAAAACCCCAGCTAAGTGGTTTGGCTAATGTTACTGTTAGAAGTTTAGGAAATCAATAATTAGCACCTTTTTCTTCTTTCTCCTGGTTTAGAACGAATGGATGAATAAGGATGATGCAATGAACCTGGTGTGGTAGCATGTACTGCTAATTATGGCTTCAGTACTGACAGGCCTATTGAAAGGTGTGCCTTTCAATCTATAACCCAAATAATTTATGGCTCTCTCCTGCCCCTTACCCCCATACTACATCTCAGAAGAGCCCCTCTACAGGAAGGTTTAGATCTGTAGGACACATACGCTTACCACAAGAGTTTCCTCAGTTACCTGGAGTGATGCAGAGAGAAAGAGAATGTATCCCAGAGTTTGGGGCCTTTCTCTTCCCTTATGAATCACAGACCAGATGAATGTTACTCAGAGAACTCACAGGGAACAAGAGGGACAAGAGACCAGTAAGTTCTTCGAAGACCCTGCCAGAGAAAAGGA